>NC_092664.1:13043521-14386854 GCF_032118995.1 Asterias amurensis | reverse complement strand
ACCCTCATACTGATTTCCAGCGAAGCCCTGAAAACACATAAAAAAATATTTTGTCTCCGTCTGTTGCAGGAATAAAATGGTCACTGTGCACCGAGTGTAAAGAAAACAAACTGCCGGAGCATGTATCCTTACCCGACTCTTTAAAGCCATTGGACACTTTCGGAACAGCACAAAAGTTACAGTTCACAGATTTACAAATAACTTATAGGGTTTACAGAAAGTAATGGTGAAAGACTTCTCTTGAAATATTATTCCATGAAATGATATTCTTTTAGGAAAAAAAAACCCATTAACACAATATCAATTCTCGATATCGAGAATTACGGATTCATTTTAAACACATGTCATGACACGGCGAAACGTGCGGAAACAAGGGTGGGTTTTCCCCGTTATTTTCTCCCGACTCCGATGACCAATTGAGCCTTAATTTTCACAGGTTTGTTATTTTATATGTAAGTTGAAATACACGAAGTGTGGGCCTTTGGACAATACTGTTTACCGAAAGTGTCCAATGGCTTTAAGAAATTGAGAGGGTCACAGATATATGAAAAAATCCCCGTTGTTATGTCGTGCACCTGCCTCTGCGGTGATGAATCTGTATGGCAATACGCAACTACTCTTCTACATGTAACAGCTGATTTTGTGTAAAATGAAATGCGATAGTTGTCGATTTTAACAGCAGCTTCAGTGCAATTAGTACATCACGATCATCGTAGATATAATATTTAAAAAATGTTGTTGCTAACAAAGTTATGGATCGATTTCACAATGAAGCCAATCGAACAAAGTTGTTCAGTACAACAGGTACAGCCGACGTTCGTACAATTGTCATTTCTTGTGATTTTCACGAAAAGTATTTGCTAAATTGTGACAAATCTGATTAACAGTGTATTGAAGCCGAAAAGTCTAGCGAATCGGACTATGGTTCGGACGGAGGAGTCATAATCACAGAATCGTTGTCGCCACACTAAACTATAATAATATTGCTTCTCATCATTTATTAAATGGATACAAACTGATGGTGTGAATGCTTAGTAATTAACGTGTGCACCTCTTGTGGCTTTTAGACATTTCATGCTTCTTAGGAACTGATGTGGTTTATGAGATGCATGTACTGGACACTGTTATTATTATAAACAAACTGCCCTGTTAACAGCCGTATTGGTGTCACTCTTTGGTTTCAACACGTTGTCCCGCCTCTGACGAAAAAGAAACGGCCTTACATGAGAAGAGTCACGGTGTTGCCTACTTTTAGCTTTAATGCAAGCAGTTAATGACACCCATTTTTCTGTGACGGATTTGATGATGACGGAACCTACCGCTGATCCTATTTAGTTACCTTACTATTTTAAAACAAAATAATGAACAGCTGTATATAATTCAACTGTTATATTGACCGACTTCTTTTTCCGCTCGATTTCAATAAAATCATTGCCCGTGATTTCACCGGTTGCGGGGCCAACATTGACCTGACGAGCACATGGGTAACTGACCGTTCAATTTCAATTGATTGTACCCAACGTTCGTCTTTTCTCTGTAGTTGATACTATGGACTCGGAATTTATATTAAAAAAAGGTGGCTTCCTAGTTTATAATTTGTGTTTAAAGACACTGGACACTATTGGTAATTGTCAAATACCAGTCTCCTCACTTGGTGTATCTCTACATGTGCATAAAGTAACAAGCCTGTGAAAATTTGAGCCCAATTGATCGTCGAAGTTGCGAGAAAATAATGAAAGAAAAAACTCCCTTGTCACACCAAGTTGTGTGCTTTCAGATGCTTGATTTCGAGACCTCAAATTCTAAATCTGAGGTCTCGAAATCAAATTCGTGGAAAATTACTTCTTTCTCGAAAACTACGTTACTTCAGAGGGAGCCGTTTCTCACTATGTTTTATACTACCAACAGCTCTCCATTACTCATTACCAAGTAAGGTTTTAT
Source organism: Asterias amurensis (assembly GCF_032118995.1). Lineage (NCBI taxonomy): Eukaryota > Metazoa > Echinodermata > Asteroidea > Forcipulatida > Asteriidae > Asterias > Asterias amurensis. The sequence continues at coordinate 14,384,913 of NC_092664.1, read as the reverse complement.
GCTTATCATTATTTTGAATATATATACCAAAAAGTGTCCACTGCCTTTAACACCATGACAAATGTATACGGAGTATGTGCGTATCTTCTCTTTGCACGAGTACACTGTGCATGTATAAAGAGACGGTTAGTGGTTATTACTTTAAAATAAATTGAATGTTCTCTGTTTTCATGAAGTATGTAAATAAATTTAAGTTTGAATGGATGACGTGTCCTGACACTGCACCGTCACACTAGGTGAAGTGTAGATGCGAATTGTACTTGTCGATTTTTCGCTTGATACACTTTGAGGCCTGATCCTTTTCTGGCTCAGGTTGACCCGAAACTGGTTAAGATTTTAGTTTGACGAAGCTCGGATCAGTCTGACACAGCTCTGTGTTGCAGTCACTCTGTGGACATTCCCTTGATTTGCACCCTTATTGAAATCCCTTCCTGTCAGCACTGTTGGAAAACACTGTGTGGACTTGTGTGAGTCCACACGTGTTTCGAGTCGGTACACGTGCGTGGATCTCTTTTGTTGCCAGGTAAACACTTCGTTTGTAACACTAAAACACATTTTTTTTTTCCGCAGTCACTCTTTCGACATTCAGGAAAATCATATTCTTTGATGTAAAGCATTTTGTGGACGTGTTTTACTCCACAAAGTTTCACTGTGTGTTTATCTGGGTTTTTATTGGTCATGTCCACACTTCATATAAGAACAGAAAGACAGCCGAGTGTTGCAGTCACCCGGTTGACAATCCTGTGTTTTGTGCTTTTGAGGAAAACCGTGTTCTTCAACATAGTAACAACATGTTAGTGGCATGTTTTTGTCCACAGAGTGTTTCAAGTATCTACACTCTGTGTTCCTCTTTTGTTTTCAGATTCACAATTCATTGATACACAGCTCTGTGTTGTAGTCACTCTGTGGACATTCATTTGTTCTTTACAATTGAGGTAACCCTACTCTTCAACACTTACAAAACACTGTGGACGTGTGTACTGAGTCAACATAGTGTGTAAGTGCACATAGTGTGTCAAGTGATTTCCTAATACCACGAGACCTTTTCTTGCCACACATCTGCTTCCTAAACTTACCACAATTCAGCTCATCCTCTTCCGTATCACAGTCCACGTAATTATCACAGAAGTAATGATACGGAACACATATGATGCTATCCAGGCAGTTATAGACTGGTGCGTTCTGTGCAGCATCTCTACAGTGCACAGAACGGGGCGAGTCCGCTGGAAGTAAAGATGAAAAAGAGACATGATGCATACATCAAAAGGAAACAACTTATGTTGGTTGTCTGTTTGCGTAGACATTGGAGATGTCATAAGGATTTGAGTGTGAAGAATTTGAGTGTGAATTAAAGGCAGTGGACACTATTGGTAATTACTCAAAATAATTATTAGCATAAAACCTTACTTGGTAACGAGTAATGGGGAGAGGTTCATAGTATAAAACAATGTGGGAAACGGCTCCCTCTGAAGTGGCGTAGTTTTCGAGAAAGAAGTAATTTTCCACGAATTTGATTTCTAGACCTCAAGTTTAGAATTTGAGGTCTCGAATTCAAGCATCTAAAAGCACACAACTTCGTGTGACAGGGGTGTTTTTTCTATCATAGTTGTCTCGCAACTCCGACGACCAATCGAGCTCAAATTTTCACAGGTTTGTTATTTTATGCATATGTTTATGTACACCAAGTGAAAAGACTGGTCTTTGACAATTACCAATAGTGTCCACTGCCTTTAAATATTCCCTGGCGACATTATTGGTGTTTTTTATTTTTGTTTTGTTTGTACAGTTTGGGTGACGGATAGAGAGACATAAAAGTACAGTAATGAATTCTTAATGTTACACAGTCACGCTGGTGGAACTTTTCTTGAGGGCTTAATAACCACATGACACACAGTAACTATACGGAAACAATCAGGTACAAAATAATGTGGAAATAGACAAACGGAACTTGTAGTGAGCAGAAACAAGGAAATAAAGCCAGTGGACACTATTGGTAATTGTCAAAGACCAGTCTTCTTACTTGTTGTATCTCAACTATGCATAAAATAACAGACCTGTGAAAACTTGAGCTCGATTGGTCGTCGGAGTTGCGAGATAACTATGAACGAAAAAATTACCCTTGTCACACGAAGTTGTGTGCTTTCAGATGCTTGATTTCGAGACCTCAAATTCTAAACTTGAGGTTTCGAAATCAAATTTGTGGAAAATTACTTCTTTCTCGAAAACTACTCCACTTCAGAGGGAGCTGTTTCTCACAATGTTTTGTACCACCAACCTCTCCCCATTACTCGTTACCAAGTAAGGTTTTATTATAATAATTATTTTGAGTAATTACCAATAGTGTCCACTGCCTTTAACAATGAAAAGTGAAATATTGTGTATCGGGTGAAGAGAAGGATATCATGTGATACGATAATAATAGAATACAAGCAAAATCAGCCATTTCGAATCGCTCGCTGTTCTTGCTTAAAGGACAACTCTGCAATGGCCCACAGATTACAGGACAAGTCTGCAATGTCCCTCAAGCCAAATATCGTTGTCGAGATATGATTTTAGTGTGTGCTAAATCTATCCCACCAGGGCAACAATTGTTTGCTTTTAATGTATTTGTTTTGTCACCGCGGTGGTAGTGTGGTACCATTAAAGTATTTTGTTTCCCTCTCGTATAAATCTGTACACAAAATTAAAAGAACACTTATTTACTGTGACTCAACGGTTCGTGATGAAAACCCTAAAACCAGTGTATATTTCCATAAATAAAATGTTGTACTGTGCGTTACTTTGTTTCAGTGTGAGACACTACCCAATTTAGTCAATGGCTACAAATGAAGTTATGGTTGATAAAATGTTGGCGCTGTCCAATTTGGTACAACTCCAAGACTATTATTAGCCTTAAATAAAGGTATAATTATGATTACTTGTTTTATGGATGTGGTTCATGTGGGAGCATTAAGTTTTAATATAACAATATTTAAAAAAAATTGTCATATTGGCTGGGGTGATTATATTGTGACTGGGAACAAACCAGACTAGTAATAAATAATGAAACAAATTATAAGAGGAAAAAAAAACGGAATGAAGTATTCAAGTTCGTGCCATGTTATGGTAACCATGCGACGTTCACCTCCGCAAATTGTCATCATAACAGCAAGTCATCATCACCCATGCGTATCATTTCTTGTATTTCCCGCTCTTTGATGAATGTTGTTCTTCTCATCCCTGAGTAGTTTTTGTTTTATGCACAACTAAATATTTCAACTCGGTACCAATTTGTTGATGCACAACTGAATATTTCAGGTCAGTACAAGTGATTATCATTATCATTTATTTTTATTGTATTATTAGTGATTGAGTTGGACCGACAAAAGGCCAAACAATGCCAGGCAATGATAACGAAGGCCGAGCGAGATGAAGTTTTGAACTCAGGTGGAAACATTTGAAATTGTGTTAGCGGAAGGGAATGCTCTCCGGCCTGGGCATTACTGCTACGCAAGGAAACAACTGCAAAACGACGTTTTTTTTTTTTCTTTTTCAGAGTGAACAATTCGACTGCCTTGAGCAAGGCTAACAGTTATAACGAAAAAAAAACATGATGAAAACAAAAGGTTTACCAAAATGTTTAAGTATACTAGTGGCATGGCGTTACGACCCTTAACATTAATTTTTAAAGGTAATAAAAACATTATTTTAAAAGCCTTACAAAATAGAAAAATTAACGAAGCGAAAAAGAAAAAGAACATTTTACGAGTTGGTTACAACAATTTGAATTTTCTGCAGTTAAAAACAAGAAATATAAGGTTAAAACTATATAAAAAAAAAATTAAAAAAAGGAAGAGAGTTACTTTCTTAATCGATAAATGCTCCCAAAATTTATATTTCAAACTATTTGTCACACTATTTGTCACATAGGCCTATTCCTTTTATTTATTTGTTGCATTCATACACACCATTTATTTATTCGTCATGCTGTGTGCGCACATATTATTATTACCAATAAAAACATGAAGAAAATACTTACAAAATCAAAACATGTTCAGGACCCCCCAAAAACAAGCCGTTAACCATACGTACACATGAAAAACGTTGGAGACCCAGAAGAATTGGACATTAAAGATATGATAGAACATTATTGAATAAAAACCCAGTTATAACAAAATAATAACGAAAAACAAGTTTGCAAGTCGCCAAACACACAAGGCCTGAAAGCCAATTCAAGGTGTGGGCTACATTTTGTTTGGGGGGGGGGGGGGGGCATTGTCACCTACTCCTTGGGCTGAAACAGGGTTACCCACTTTACAGTCCAAACGCTGATGTAGCCATAAGTACACATCAGAAGGCTGGTTGAGGTAGAGCAGAAAGCACGTCCGCCCAAACTTTTTAACATGGAAATACCCACTACCACCAAAACAATCACATAAATATTTTAGAATCAATTTTAAATTAACCATCTGTCTTGAATTAGTGGACAATAAATATTTACACAAGAATGATGCACACACAATTTCATCACTAATGGCAGTCAATGTCGCATTTAATTGAAACTATTTTTGCCTTTCCTCGTTGCATTTTGACATTGAACATTTTTTTCTGCGCCGATAGACGACATCGCGGGATGTCAATGTTAAACGTTTCTGGTCACATACTGCATGGGAATTAGCTATAAATTATCTAGGTCACATCGCAATTTCACATCTACGCCAAAACAAAATTAAATGAAGAAGTTGCAAGGTGTCATCCGGATTCCTTATTAAAAAAAAACACCAAAAAACCTTGTCTTAAAATGTTAACAACCTTGCCTGATAAACTTCCACAAATTGGTTTCTTTAAATACCGTGCTTGACGGTTGCCTAGAACGTAAGCAACCAGAATATTCTTACTCACTTCCTCGCCGCCGGAAAAATCTCAGAAAGACACTTTGTGCTAACAGAAACAAGACATGGGCTAGAAAACCTTGGAAGTGTGTCTACCTTTTATTTGAAAATCTGGATTCTTAGATATTAATCGTGCAACCTTCGACTCGCTATTAATGACTTATTCAATTTTAAACTCCAGCGTAGCCTTCAAGTGTGCATTAAAATACGGCTACCCTGATTTTTTTGTTTACGGGAGTAATTGTCGTTGGTTAATGCTTTGGTTAAATATACATATTGCCACGTGGGATACTCACTTCCATCACTTTACGTTTAAAGTTAATTGAATTGATCGTCGGACGAGTTGGGGGAAACTCGTTTTCAGTAATAAGTAAGCAGGACAGTTATTTTCAGGAATGAGAAGTCCGCTTAATTCCGAAAATCTACTCCGCGGCAGTACCAAATAAAGCTAGACAAGTTCCGAAAAGAACACAATCTACCTGGCATGTAGATACACGCATAGTGTTACCGCAGTCAAAAAATACACATTGATACCTCGCCATTCAAATCCAAAATAATAATTCACTTTTAATTCCCCTTTTTGTTGCCATCGGTGTATAATTAAAAATAATGTCACGCCACATTGTCATTAAGCACATGAGTGAACCACCACTCGACATTTCCCTCGTAATGGCAAAAACTACGGGGAAAGGTATGATGAGTTATAGTTATTGATGACACTTGCACGCTTGAAAATAATAATATCATTGGCTGAGAGTCGTGCGCAGCGAGTAAACGCGTGCACGTTTGTAATGCCCGTCATCAAAGATGGCGGCCAATAACGTCATTATGCATTCCATCTTTATACGGCAGGTTGGTTATGTGATGGATTGTGCTTTTAATGATACAGGCAAAGAATGAGGCAGAATATGTCACGAGAAGCTAATCCGGCTATAGGGCCATCTCGAAGTGTCCTCTTCAAAACATTTAAAGGAACACATTGCCTTGGATCGGTCGAGATGGTCTTTGAAAAGCGTTCTGTAACCGTTTGTTATAAAATTGGTATGGTTAGAAAGATGTTTTAAAAGTAGAATACAATGATCTACACAAATATGCCTCAAAAATGTGTGGTTTTCGTTTTACCTCGTCGACAAGTCAAAAGTTTGACTCCCATAAATGGCCGACCGTGTTAGTTCGCGACGTAAATTGAAACCGTGCAATTTTACCCTATGTTCTCAATTACTTTCCCATATACTTGCTCCCCTTTGATGAAATGTTGACTGTGAGATAGAGAGCGTAACATAATGCAGCAACGCTTAAAGGCAGTGGACACTACTGGTAATTACTCAAAATAAATATTAGCATAAAACCTTACTTGGTAACAAGTAATGGGGAGAGGTTGGTAGTATATAAAACATTGTGAGAAACAGCTGCCTCTGAAGTGGAGTAGTTTTCGAGAAAGAAGTAATTTCCCACGAATTTGAGGTCTCGAAATCAAGCATCTGAAAGCACAAAACTTCGTGTGAACAGGGTGTTTTCTTCTTTCATAGTTATCTCGCAACTTCGACGACCAATCAAGCTCAAATTTCCACAGGTTTGTTATTTTATGCATATGTTGAGATACGACAAGTGAGAAGACTGGTCTTAGACAATTACCAATAGGATCCAGTGTCTTTAAAAGCAAGACACGAAAACTGTTTTTTTGCTTCGTCCTTCGGATGGGACGTAAAACCGTCTGTCCCGTGTGTTGGGTGGGCATTTAAAAAGTACACTTATCGTAAAGAGAAAGGGTTCGCCCGGTGTTCCTGGCTTGATTAGTTTGTTATTTTATGCGTATGTTGAGATACAGCAAGTGAGAAGACTGGTCTTTGACATTTACCAATAGTGTCCACTGGCTTTAAAGAATAAAACAGCGCATTCAGAACATTTACAAGTGTTCCAGTGTGTTCCAGGTCGAAATTGATCCGGACTCCCCAGGCTGTGTCATTATAATCTGGAATCCGTCTCGATTCGACCAACAACCGTGTCAAATATTTAGACCAGTTTCGAGTTAAGCTTCAAGACACTTTTGGTTATTGTCAATGACCAGTCTTCTCACTTGTTGTATCTCAACATATGCATAAAATAACAAACTTGTGGGAAATTTTAGAACAAACATCATTGTCACACGAAGTTGTGTGCTTTCAGATGCTTGATTTCGAAACCTCCAATTCTAATTCTGAGGTCTTGAAATCATAGTCTTAGAAAATTGCTTCTTTCTCGAAAACTACGTCATTTCAGAGGGAGCAGTTTCTCAGAATGTTTTATACTATCAACCTCACCCCATTACTCGTTACCAAGTAAGGTTTTATGCTAATTAATATTTTGAGTATTGACCAATAGTGTCCACTGCCTTAAAGTTTGGCCCACTGGAGCCCGGGTAGATTCCGAACCTGTAATTTTACCTTTCAAACAAACACTACGTAGGAAGGGTTGACGAAAACTAGACAATACAAAACGTCACTGCAAACTACTATGGTTGTTGATGATTTAATAATGATGTTGTTGATGTTGCTGTTGCCGATGTTGTCGTTTGGGGGTTGTTGGTGTTTTTGCTATTGCTGTTGTTGTTGTTGTTGCTGTTGCTGTTGCTGTTGCTGTGGCTGTGGCTGTGGCTGTGGCTGTGGCTGTGGCTGTGGCTGTGGCTGTGGCTGTGGCTGTGGCTGTGGCTGTGGCTGTGGCTGTGGCTGTGGCTGTGGCTGTGGCTGTGGCTGTGGCTGTGGTTGTGGTTGTGGTTGTTGGTAATCAAGTTGACGTTGTTGTCTTCTTCTTGTAATTCTTCAATATCTTTTTCTTTAAAGGTTAGTGATTTTGTCTTTAACTCAGCGTTTTTCTCTTGCCTGACAGTCGTTGGATCATGTGATATATTGTATCGACCGCTCAACAACAACATTCAATGCAAAACGTATATAGACCTCCCTCTCCCCCCCCCCCCCCCCCCCCCCCACACACACACACATGAAAGCTTATGAAAAAAGAGTTAACTGCCCTGTGGGATATAAATCTGCCTCAAACACAACCGGTGTTTTGTTTTACCCAAGCTGATGCAGAGTTATCACATTTCCAAATGTGGATAATTCCGAAATTGCATTAAACCCTGTAGCGAATCCAACCACAAAACCACTTGTACATGACAAGTGGAGCTCCCATGACAATGAAGGACAAACATAAATTCGTATAAAATTGCTCACCCCATTCTACCGTAGCTCTTAACGTGTACTTCGAGGGTTCACTATGTTACCTTTTATTGGATTTCCTAGCTGCAAAACAAGGGCAGATGTTCCAGAAAGCCTCTTCATGGCTTGTGAAACTGTTTGTGCAATGGAGACAGTTCCAATCCAATTGGACGTGTGAACATAATGGAGTTTCATGTCAAACACACAAAAATAAAGTATTTAAAGAAAGAAGTACTTTACTTGTTAACAGGGACATCTGCAATTTGATAGTGTCTTTGTCTAGACTTTTCCCTCTTGAAATGTCGATTTGTAGACTTTTCCGTCACTACAATGTTCTCGAATTTACATTTAGGTGTTTTTGTTTTAAAGGAAGCATTTATGTTATATTCCCCTTGGGCCACTCGTATACTGTCTGATTGCTTTAACATTTAGCGGTTGATATACCACACGTATATAGGCCAGAATCCAGTAAAATGCAGAGATGTCTCGGGTTTTTTTTTTTTTTTTTTGTCATGAAAGCCAGTGTCAGCTTACATTGCTCCGTTCACGCCGTTTCTCTTTCTAGTTTACTTTGACGTCTCTCGCACTTGGCTTCTTCTGTTTTCGTTTCCTTCAAGTGGTTAACAATAAATGAGTGTGGTACTCTCTACTTATCTTCATCTTTCTCTCTATCTGTGTATGTGCTCCTCATGCATCGAATTATGTGACCCGCCATATTAGGTTTCCGTCTTAAAGGAACACGTTGCCTTGGATCGGTCGAGTTGGTCTTTGAAAAACGTTTGTAACCGTTTTTTATAAAATGCATATGGGTAGAAAGATGTTGTAAAAGTAGAATACAATGATCCACACAAACATGCCTCGAAATTGCGTGGTTTTCCTTTTACCTGATCGACTAACACGTCGGCCATTTATGGGGGTCAAAATTTTGACTCCCATAAATGGCCGACGGTGATAGTTCGCACAGTAGAAGGAAAACCACGCAATTTTGAGGCAAACTTGTGTGGATCATTGTATTCTACTTTTAAAACATCTTTCGAACCATATGCATTATATAAAAAACGGTTACAAACGCTTTTGTTTTGACCAACTCGTCCGATCCAAGGCAACGTGTTCCTTTAAAGGACACAAAACACAATATCCACAGATTTACACTAAACTTACACCGTTTTAAGATAATGAAAGTAGAAAGCGTACCTTGAAATATTACCTGCTGATATGCTGTAGTTTTTGAGAAATGAGTAAAACATTGTCATGAACATACGCTATGACGTGCTAAAATAATTTTCGTCTCATGATCACTGAGACGAACATTATTTTCATGACATTGGTTTACTCATTTCTCAAAAACTACAGCACCTCAGCAAGTAATATTTTCAGGGAAGCTATCTTCTATCATTTTCTTCGAACTTTGTAAGTTTAATGTTAATCTAAGGACATTGTGTTTTTTGTCCTACAAAAAGTACATAGACCCCTTAAAAGCACTGGACATATTTGGTATTTGTCAAAGACCAATATTCTTACTCGGTCTATCCCGATGCAAAACATAATAAGGATACACCGTATTCATCTAAAACGTTCCCGCAAAAAAAAAACTTAAAAGTATCTTTCTCGATAATGATGCGCATAAATCACACTGACGTATACAAATCTATGACCATATCTTTGAGCAAATATCTTCCATCAAAAGCACTGCGGCCGATTTCACGAAACGCTAGGATCAATCCTATCGCGAGTTAGGACGAGTAACCCGTCCTAACTTAGGACGGGTTCAATGCGTCCTACGTCTTTGGATACGGAACTGAACCCGTCCTAAGTCCTAAGATTAATCCTTAGTTAGAAACGGTTTGGTGAAATCGACGGCTGGATACATTTGGTAGTTGTCAAAAAACAGTATTGTTTGTGTATCCCATCATATACAAACAACAACAAAACAGGTCATCGAAGTTGCAAGATAACAATGAAAAGGAAAAAAAAACACCCTTGTTACAATTGTGTGGGCTTTCAGACGTGTAAAACGACTTTTTAAAGGCATTGGAAGGGTTTGTGGTAATTGTCAAAGACCAGTATTCTCACTGAATTAAGCTGAAACGTTCCTAGGCCACACGGATGACTTTAATTTAATTTGCCTCGATAATTATGCCCATAATCATCAAAGCGTGCGTCTGCAAAAAAAAAAAAAAAAAAAAAATCTATGACCATATTTTTAAGCAGGTATCTTCCTTTAAAGGCACTGGACACATTTGATTGCCAAAGACCAGTCTTATCACTTTCCGACATACACACACCAAAACAAGAGAATTACAATGAAAGAAAACACCACTATGGTTGCGCAATGTATGTACTTTCAGATGCGTAAAAAGAGCTTCAGACCTGAAACATTTTAATATCTCTTTGAGGATTTACCTTTTTCTCAAAAACTATACTTCAGAGAGAGCCGTTATTTTCACAATGATCTACACTATGAACACCTATCCATTAATCGTTAGCAAGTAAATTGTTATGTTTACATTTATTGTGAGTAATTACCCATAGTGTCCAGTATAGCTTCAACATGTATTAGTTGATCTTAAGACCGTTCACTTCTCGTACTATCTTGCTTTATATATTTTTTGTTTACCCACAGCCGAAAGTCAAATAACAGAGTATGCTGTTTAGGTATAATTTATTGACTTGAAAACATGTGACCTTTAAGACGGAAAAAAACTTTAAACTTTTTAAAACACCCTATTATATAGTTGCTTTTGATGCTATTGTTCCCAGATTTCATCGACACGAAGGTAGCTCTATGAAATTGGCACACATATATTTTATTTCTTACCGGTAGTTTCTACAAAACAGTTTTAAGAAAACCTTAGGGTGCGTTCAGTTTATGAATTTCTTCAAGTTGTATTGTTTCTTGTTTTCTTTTACTCTTGCACCGATGTGGATAATCATCACTTTACAAAGTTCTGTGACATAATAGCACAGGCATATTTTTTTTTTTTTTTTTTTTTTACGAAACAGTAATTTTTTTCTCAAATCCAGGTGCTCGAAAATATGCCAGCTGGAAAATAGCCTCTTTCACTATCAGCCAATACCCATAAAGGCCGACCGACGCGAGCGGTAATTAAACTCCGCGACCTCAATTATTGAAGTCGCCGTCTCCTGGGTCATAGTTACTTCAAAGGTTTTCCTCCTGAACGCCTAATGAGCGGCAAGATTCCTAAAACGCCATCATTCACCGGTGACTTAAACGGGATCGTTATTTCTTAAAGGCACTATACACCACGGTAAATTCTATAAATAAAACAAGTTAGCATGACAACTTACCTGGTAACGAGCAATTGAGAGATAGATGTTGATAGTATAACACATTGTGAGAGACGCCTCCCTCCGAAGTGTTTTTTTTTTTTTTAGAAAGAAGTAACTTCCCACTAACATTTTGAATTGAATTTGAGACCTCGAATTCAAGGCACCTTTGAAAAGCACACAGCGTATACGACAAGGGTGTTTTTCTTATTATCCTCTCGCAACTTCGACCACAAATTGAGTCCAAATTTTCACAGGTTTGTTAGTTTATGCAAATTATAATGAGATACACCAAGTGAGAAAACTGGTCTTTGACAATTACCAAAGGTGTCCAGTGTCTTTAAGCAACCGCACCGCAGCTCATCAATTCTTGCAAAGGTTTGAGTAAAAAGTCCGTTCGTAGTGAGACAGTGAATCGTTATGATTTGTATGGGGGTCATCTATCCCGCTTGTCATCAATTCTTAAGGACGGCACAGAGTCTGGTTCGGGTTTTCAAACAGGGAAAGAAAACTGGAGTAACACTAGAGTCTCAAGGGTGGGAAGTCTTCAGCTTGTTAGAGAGAATGTTTCAACTTTACTTCTTCGTTTCCTTGAAATCATAGCATGTTATCTGAGTTCTCGTGTGGAAGGTATCCTTCCTTCAAAGCACTAGTGACACTATTAGTAAAAAAAAACTGTGGAAATTTTAGCTCAAATGGTCGTCAAATTTGCGAGATAAGAATGAAAGAAAAACACCTTGTCACGCGAAGTTGTGTGCTTTTAGATGCTTGATTTCGATCAAAATCTTCTCGAGGAAAATTTATTTTTTCTCGAAAAACTACGTTACTACAGAGGGAGATGTTTCTCACAATGTTTAATACTATCAACAACTCTCCACTGCTCGTTACCAAGTAAGGTGTAATGCTCATAAATGTTTTGAGTAATTACCAATAGTGTCCACTGCATTTCATTTTTGGATTCATGTGCTTGAGTATAAAGAAGTATATATTACGCTTTTAGAAGTCTCAAACTGCAAGTCATTTAATCTGATTATAAACTGACTTACATTTTACTGAAATGTCCACTGCCTTTCATTGTTGGATTCGTGTGCTTGAGTAGAAAAGAGTATATTACGTTTTTAGAATTCTGAAACTGCAATGCATTCAATCTGATTATAAAACTGACTTTCATTATACTGCAAACTCCAAAGTTTGGAGTTTGGTAATTCCTTAAATCTTTTCAAATTGGTTCTCAGAAAAGAAAACACAATCATTGAAATAAATGTTTTTCATTTGTATGTGATTTGCTTTACCGTGGAATCAGAAACATAATGTAAGCATCTGGGCCCAATTTCATGGCTCTGCTTACCGCCGAATTCTTCGCTTTACGATCGCGATTCCCCGCTTACGCTCAAGCGTCGAATTTCTGCGCTAGCCTTGTAAGCGTAAAATGCCTAGTAACCCCAATTTCCCGCTAACCCGTGAAATACGCTTGCCGTAAGCACAGAATTCCCTGCTTCCGTAAGCGCCGATTCTGTACTTACGGTAAGCATAGCCATAAAATAGGGCCCAGATCGTTGTAATTGTTTTTTCATCCTTTCGGCCACGCTTAAAGGCAATGAACACTATTCGTAAATACTCAAAATAATTCTTACCATAAAACTTTACTTGGTGACGAGTAATGGGGAACTGTTGATATTATAAAACATTGTGAGAAACGGCTCCCTCTGAAGTGACATTTTTATGGAGAAAGAAGTAGTTTTCAACGAATTTGATTTCGAGACCTCAGATTTAGAGTTTGTGGTCTATAAATCAAGCATCTGAAAGCACACAACGTGTGACAAGGGTGTTTATTTTTTCGCAACCTCAACGACCAATTGAGCTCAAATTTTCACAGGTTCGTTTTTTATGCATATGTTCAGATACACCGAGTGAGAAGTTTGGTATTTGACAATTAATAGTGTCCAGTGTCTTAAACTCAGCCATACTTCTCTTTCTTAAAAAACCGACAGGAAAACCGAAACAAATAAACAGCCACAACTACTGCTGTTAATAGTAATAAAATAAGGTCATCGAACCTTGTTTTCTACGTTTCCGAAATGCTCCCAATTCTCCCCGTCAAATTTTGCGGTAAATAAAAAATAAGAAAGAAACGAAAAGGTCCGAATTGCAAAATACCTCCGGGGACACACACGAAGAAGAACATCTCAGGAAATAATCAGAGAGTGACAGTTGCTTTTCAATTGATGCCTCGAGTTTGAGTTAAAGGAATCGTTGAATATTTACTCTCCTAGGTTTCAAGCAAAAATGTAATCGTACACGAGCCTGACGTCTGTGCGGCACCTAAATGTAGCCCGAGCCCTAAATGTAGCCCGACCTAAATGTAGCCCCAAACATGTACCTAAATGTAGCCCGGACCTAAATGTAGCCCCAAACATGTACCCAAATGTAGCCCGGACCTAATTGGACGAAAGGCCGTTGGTCCCGTGTGTTGTGTAACGTAACAGATGCAGTGCACCTATCGAACAGAGAAGGGATTCGCCCCTATGTTGTAGGTTTAAATAGCAGCATTCTGCGACACAGCACCTGGTATGAATAGGTCTCATAATTCAAACTTATTTCAACATTTACTTTGTCTGAATAGTGTTTGTTAAAGCACCGTGTGCGTCACTAAGTGACACCCTAAATAAGTATTAGTATATTATTATTTAAGAGTTTAACAGCGTAACTTTGGTCTGTGTTTCCTATACGAAATCGTTCAAGTTGGGGGCTGGGGTTGAAGTTGGTGTAGTCAGATGTTAGTGTAGAGTACGGTGATATTATACTTATAGTTAGGGTTATATCAAAGATTATAGAGCGCCGCAGCGGCGCTGTATAATCTTTGGGTTAGATAGAAGCCCGGTTCATACTTCCTGCGAACGTGAATTCAAAGTTGTGTTCAACTCCTGCGAAAACATTCGATGAGAAAACAGCCATGTATGACAGTCAACATTCGCTTTTGGTACAAGATTACGTTAATTAAACTGTGAGGTTTTGGGCCATCGATATATTATTGCGAACAATTCAGAAGTGAACAAGTATCCGCATTATATTTGAAAGATAACCAAATGCAGTGTAAACAAGTTTTAAAAAAACATTTATGTTTAAAAAAATAACTCAAGTATAAAACTACATTAATGTTTATGCTACATCTTGTGTTTACATTCAGCTCATGGGAAGTTCCTGAGGTTACATTTATGTGAAGCAGAAAGGAATTGTCTGAAGTCTTGTGACATGTAGCTGCACTCTCTCGTAGTTAGCAAGTTTATAAGGCATTCATAAACCACAATCATGTTTATGCCTACATCTTGTATTTTCAATCACTTGTTAGGAAGCATTTAGTTTCCGAGGTTTCATTAATGTAACGCAGAAAGGGATAGTCTGAAGTGCTCTAACATCTAACTGCACTCTCTCATAACCACAAAACCTGATGGAATACAACGGTTTCCCGATGATCATACGTTGATGATCATACATGATCATACGTTGATGAAGTAGTCGTACGGCTTGTTCGTGGTGTTCAAGAGAACAAAACTGCGTCATCTTGTCCGTAATTAAAAACATTTATGTTGTTACATTATGTTTTTGTTGGTTTTATTTTACTATGTATTCCCTAAGATTTGAAACGTTGTATGGTGGAAGTACGTTATAGAAAGGTTTGCGGTAACACCATTTAATGACTATCTCTAAATGAGTTGGGTGGCTCTGAAAAGAACTGTTGGTTTCAACTCGACGTTCATATCAGATACGCTCTGATCGTCTTTCGATCATTATGCTGTGATTCTTATTTTGTTTGTTGTTCTTGTGCTACTTTTTCAATCTTTTGTTTTGTTTTAACTCAATGATTGTTGTTGTTTCCAATAAGATGTTGATGTCTTTGTTGTTAATACTGTTGTTTATTTACTTCCAATTTGGCTGATGCTGCGATTTGTCATGTAAAATTAACCACGAGCGAACAAATGAATTAAAGAATAAACTAATAATTAATGAACAAATGCACTGTCAGTTCAGAACACAATACAATCGTGTTCCCGCTTGTATGTTGTTCCAATCGGCTGAAGTGGTCTGCCGTTTCCTTTAACCATGTTCAGATCCAAGCTGTAAAAGGGATCTTTTATGTTACACACGTCTTCATGCGAAGTTAATAAGACTTTGACATGCTATTGAAAGCATGAACCATTTCATCGGGAATGGCTTGTTTAGAATTTGTCCACCCCAGTTTCTCTGTTGTACAAATGACTTCTGAAGGTTACAGTCAGGTTTAGAAGTAAGATCGACAGATTGAGCGTGTGATTTGTTAGCGGCAAGCGATCGCGCGGTACAAAACTAGCAGTGTGTCTTTTTGTTTCGCATCGGTGCTTGGGACTAAATGAATTCACTGTGCGTGGTTCCAGTGGAAAACTGTGCCCATAATTCGGCTGTCCCCGTACCGCACAATGCTTTATTTTGTTTTCACAAAAAGGGCTTACACATATTAAAGGGTTATTCGCTGATAGAAGTCTTTTAGTTGACAAAAAATCAGGCAAATTGTTCTCATTGTCGATTAAATCATGTAAAATGGAGTAGAATAACTGTTGTACATGGGCGGGAGCATTTTTGGATATCAAGTTAATTGGCATCCACTAGTTTTTCAAGCCTTTTTTTATCTGTGAGTTCTGTGATTCATGTTAAGTATCAATGGAAACGGTAAAGGGTGCATTTTGCAATAGCGTGGTAGGCTGATGATCCCAACTTCCAAATGAGAAGGTGAATGGGTGCGGCTTCAAAATCTAAATAACAATAATAAATAAATTTCCCCGCTCTTTCTGGATCCTTCCCCTAATCCCTTCCACCTCTTTTTTCATGGATATGTATTTGTTTCTACTTGTTTTGTGCTCGCGGGGGGGGGGGGTGATCTTTTCCAATCGGAGACTTTTGGGACGCTTAGTGGCAGCAGAATTACCAGCAAAATCAATTGTTTCGGTCATGTGCGCACGCTCAGAAATACGTTAACAATATAAATTTACCTGGTAAGTCTGCTGCCACCTAGCGTCCTAAAGTCTCCTATTGACCTCTTCTCTACCTTATAACTCAAGTTTGAAGCTGAAACTCTTGTTGTTGCGAAAGCCAGCTGAACGCCAATCGTCTCCTCTTCGATATGTGCAATATTAACAAAATATGAGTCCCGTTGATTAATACATAGTGAGCTAAGAGCTTTTAGATTGTTAAAGCCAGTTACCATGGAAGATGATACGCCACTTTAACACCAACCCACGCAGTGGAGGAGTGTACATCTCATCTATTTATCAAAAACTGAATTCCCTAACGGTCTTTTTTGTTTTCTGGATAAAAAAAATATGAGGTTACCCATGCAAGTAATGTGTTTTAAGTAGTGATGTTAATGGTTCACTTTGAATTAAGAGGCGGTGCGGAACCTTGAGTATAAATAATATACTCCACACGCGTGCTGCATAACTGTGGTGAGAGTGAAAAGCAATGGCAGATTTGCGATTGGGATACAGTCAGAGGGGTTTTAAGCCTTACGCAGGGTTGGATTTGAAATGTTTACGGGACAAGTAATGGCAGCCATTTTGAAAAATGTGAAAGTTGCATGCTGTGCGTAGCACTTATAACAACATAGGCGATAATGAATCAAAGCTGTGAGAAGGTTCAGGTAGACAACATCAATGAGAGCTGATGCCATCCAAAAGTTAGTGTACAAAAGAAGTGGTAATTTAGGGAGGTCCATTAATGTACGTGCTGAGCACCTATGTGTTTGAAACATACTGTGGACTTACACATGCCCACTGAGGGTTTTCACCACCAGTGGAGGCAAGTGGGATTTTCCCTCAAGGCACTGTAACCCATTCGGTGGAGGAGTGTTCATCTCATATAGTTTATCAAAAATTGAATTCCCTAACAGTCATTTTTGATTTCTGTATATATGAGGTTACCCGAATAATATTTGTGTTTTAAGTGGTGATGTTAATGGTTCTCTGTGTGTATTAAGAGGCGGTGCGGAGCCCTGGAGATAAATAATTTACTCTACACGCGAGCTGCTTCACTGTGGTGAGTGAAATGCGATACAGTATGGCAGAAGGGCGATTAGTGTACACCTTACAGAGGATTGAATTTGAATTTGATTTTGATTAAAATTGACTGTCTTCGTGACCCGAAGGTCAAATTACAGAGTCATTACAGTAGTTAAAAATAGAGATGCCATACACAATATTTAAAAGGTTCACTCAGATATCAACAATAAATACTTAAAATATATAATTTAAAAAAAAAATTCACCGCCGACTATCAAACATCAATAAAACCAAAGAAACACCCTATTGAAGTGAAAAGGGAAATGGATTGATTTTAAAAGGGACTTATACATCAAAATAGAACAACAAATGTATGTCAAGCAAAAGAACGTGTGGTTAATTAAGACATCGCATAATAATAATTGGTATTTACAAATTAAATGACAACCAATGACAGTCATTTAATTAAATTTAAAAAAAATGCTTGCTAAAGACTTCCCCATTAATTAACCGAGACGGCCGAATTAATCGATGTAACACTTCTGCAAACGTTCCTGTAGACAAAAACATGGTGCATGGTTTAGAAACACACTGTGGACTTACACTTGTCCACACAAGGTTTCTACCAATTTTGGAAAAACAGCCTTCCGTTATTGTGTATAGAAGAAAGGAAGTGCAAAAAAAAAAAACTGCAACACAGAGCTGTAGGGGTGTGCGTTGGCATGTTTATACGCCATCAACCATATATATTCAACAAGAGGGATCCGGTAAAAGTGTTTACCGCCAGAGGCAGGTCCTCACTTTACATCCCTAAAGAAATTAAATCCGACAAATTGGGGAACATGGAGAGTGTTTTCGGTTTACACCATTTACAAAGATGTGAGTGTTGTGATCCATTAAAAAGGTGTACGTGTATAGAGGAGTGGCAATTTAGCCCAACTTTGGTTTGTATATATCCTTTTCAATTTACAATGTTTTTTTTTGCAAAGTGGTTCCCCCAGAGTTACTGTTTTGTAGGCCTACATGAGTGACACCGCTATTTAGTTCCCTGACTTGGTGACCACTTAAAATTAGTTTAGGCTGCGAGGCGCACCAGTCTATTACTTTGTGTAACACTTTCCATTTGTTTTTGTGTGGGTCAGTGAGCAGCGTTACATCATTGAGGACAGACGCTGTCTCCAGAAGACGATCAGAGCATACTGATCGAAACGTCGAGTTGAAACCAACGGTTCGTTTCAGAACCACCCCAACTCAATTAGAGATCACCATTGCATGTTGTGACCGCAAAACTTTCTATATCATTTTTCCACCACGACAAATTTCAAACCCTGTTTTAACTTCCAAAAACTCTAAAAAGTTCAGACATTATTTCCTGGTAACATGGACAAGGAACCTAAGTGTATGCAACAGTGACGGTGTGTGCGTGGGCATGTCTGTACGATATTAACCCGATACATTTAACACAAGGGGTCTGGTAAAAGTGTATACCGCCAGTGGGCAGTCCTCGCTTTTTGTCGCTAAAAGAAATTAAATCTGACAAAACGAGGGAGCAGGGGAAGTGTTTTCGGTTTACACCGTTTGCAAAGATTTGAGTGTGGGTATCCATTAAGAAGAATTGTGTAGACAAATGTGTGTGACACCTAATTTGCATGCAGCCTACAGACTTATTAATTTAAAACTGTCGGGGTAGCAAAGTGATTTTATTGTCATCAATTCTAAACGTGTATTGGTCAATGCCGTGGTGTGTTATGGCCTTTAATGGCACCGGGCTCAAGCTAGGTTGTTTCTGATCAGCATATTGTGGGTTCGAATCCCAGTTGTGACATTTGTGTCCTTAAAGGCAGCGGACACTATTGGTAATTCCTAAAAATAATTATTGGCATAAAACCCTTACTTGGTAATGAGTAATGGGTAGAGGTTGGTGGTATAAAACATTGTGAGAAACGGCTCCCTCTGAAGTGACATAGTTTTCGAGAAAGATATAATGTTCCGTGAATTTGATTTCGAAACCTCAGATTTAAACTTTGAGGTCTCGAAATCAACCGTCTCCACGCACAAAACTTCGTGTGACAAGGTTTTTTTTCTTCTTTCATTATTATCTCGCAACTTCGACGACCAATCGAGCTCAAATTTTCACAGGTTTGTGATTTTATGCATATGTTGAGATACACCAAGCAAGAATACTGGTCTTTGACAATTACCAATTGGATCCAGCGTCTTTAAGCAAGACACCGAAACCATTTTTTGCTTCGTCCTTCGCATGGGACGTAAAGCCGTTTGTCCCGTGTGTTGGGTGTGCACTTAAAAAGTACACTTATCGTAAAGAGAAAGGGTTCGCCAGGTGTTCCTGGCTTGATTAGCAGCTTATTGCACTGCAGCATGGTGCTTTAAAGGAAAATGTCTCATACTTCAAAACGTGGCTCCACACATACCTTGCTGGGAAGAACATCTTTGATACGCCCCTTATGGTGTATAATAAAGCTCTATATAATGACCTATAGTGAACTTATTATTAATAATAAAACCGCCCCAGACCACAACGCATATGTTAAATAACTGTTGGATCACTCCCGCTAAATTGATTCCGGCAGTGGTTCTACGAATACTTTAGCTTGATGGTTTGCTTCGTCAAGTGGTTAGACTACAGGACTTGCAATCGCAAGGTTTTGGGGTCGAATCCCCTGCTAACCGCTGATTTCACAATGACTGAAATAAATATTGTCGTCTAGTTATTGAATCACAATTTCTTGATTTTAAGCAATTCATACGCATAGACGTTAAACAAATGTTTGTATGAGGATATATTTGCTGTTACCAGCTTTGCCGAGTTCTCTTGATGAGAAGATCATCTAAACAAACAAACTATTTTATAACTAACAAACAAAAGGTGAGAAGTAGAATAAGAACTGTCGCCATCACTTGCAGCTTGTAACTATCTGCTGGGCAGGCAAACATGGTGGTGGCAGTGGATTCGATTAAACAGCCTGCATTATTATTATTATTAATTTAAACAAATTTTACGTTCGGAGAATAACTGGTCGTGTTAATTTGTATCAACCCGCAAAATTAAAAAAATATACGTCGTAAAAAGTACAAACCGTATGAATTAACAAATTAAATGGCAAATAAAAGAGAATTATAATTATAAAGCACAGGGTTAAAAGTAATTACTTTATCGTCAGGAACAACTATTAAAGATCATTGCCTTGGTTGCCATTTTAGTTTTATGACAAACTAGGGAAACGTGCACGACTCTCAGCCAATAATAGCCTTTGGTATATTATGGAAACGTTTCAACAAAGATGGCCGGCCATTGCAAATGGGGTATATTATACGGCAATTCTTTGAGTTGCGAATCCGCTGTGCGTCCAAAGTTTCCACTACTTCCGCCTCTAATACTGGCAAACGTTTGCACTGTACACTACCAAAAATCCGTCGTTGAAAAGCATTTCATCCAGTTAGTAAATTTTCTGTTTATTTCGTATATAAGGTACTTTGGGTCTGGAGTTTGGGTCATTTACTGTGCAGTTGGCCCGACTGCAGCAATCCGCCTTTCCGTGTTTTTTTTTTTTTTTTTTTTTTCAATTAGTTTTTATAGTGAACGTAAATTATTTGTTTATTTATGTTTTTCTGTAATGCTGTTTTGGATTGGATAAAACCTTAAAGTCCTTAAAGAACATGATTGTGTAAATATCAAATCGAAGTATGTACCTTGCATAAATCACAAGAGAGAGAGGGGAAACCTGGGCTAGTGCAAATCGTCTCTGCATATACGGTTATATAGTGGAGCCATTCAGTGGAGTTAGACTTGACTCAAGTCCCAATCCCGTGCCAATATCAGAAAACTATTGTTTCGTGATGTTCTGCATTCCCCCAATCTGTTCCGCACGCGCACAATAGCTACATTTTGACGGCGGCGGGCATACTTAGGGACCTCACGCACGAGAACGGGACTTGAAACTAGAGTGAAGTGCCCATGCCTCACATACAGTGAATTCACGTATAACACTTAACGACGAAAACGTTTGGCTGCATTTTCGCGGTTACAAACGCGAAAACGCACCCCATACCTTGGTGAGCGCTTGCGTAACAAAATAAGTGCGTACTGTGTGAAGTAGGTCTATACTGTCAGTCTGTACGACCCATAAAATCGATGACGTCAACGAGAATAAAACACAATAAACCTAAGGGGTCCCTGAAGAACCCCATGAGCCAAGGAAGAAATGGGGTGGAAAATTTGGTACACTACTACTCTTTCCATATTCCTCTGCGAAACATTTGCACACGCACTTATGTCTTCATACTTGCACACTCTAATTCACTCGGATCCCAACGGTAGATGCGCATTTTGTTGTACAATAAACCAACCGAAAGATGTGTCTTTCTTCATTCACGTGCACCACTCCGGGCGCCACGATGCATTACAGTGCGATAGGCTGACTTGGATATACTCTGTGTGCTCAGTTTAATTAAAGGCAGTGGACACTATTGGTAATTGTCAAAGACTAGCCTTCACAGTTGGTGTATCTCAACACATGCATAAACCTGTGAACGTTTGAGCTCAATCGGCAATCGAACTTGCGAGATAATAATGAAAGAAAAAAACACCCTTGTCACATGAAGTTGTATGCGTTTAGATGGTTGATTTCAAGACCTCAAGTTCTAAACCTGAGGTCTCGAAATCAAATTCGTGGAAAATTACTTCTTTTCTGAAAACTACATCACTTCAGAGGGAGCCGTTTTATACCATCAACCTCTCCCCAGTACTCGTCACCAAGAAAGGTTTTGTGCTGATAATTCTTTTGAGTAATTACCAATAGTGTCCACTGCCTTTAAAGCATTCGCACAACATCGGTAAACAGTATTGTCCAAAGGCCCACACTTCGTGTACCACAACTAATAAATAAAATAACAAACCTGTGAAAATTAAGGCTCAATCTGTCTTCGGAGTAGGGGAAAAATAATGGGAAAACGCACCCAATTGTTTCCGCACGTTTCGCCATGTCATGACACGTGTTTAAAATAAATCCGTTATTCTCGAAATCGAGAATTGATAATGTTTTCTCAAAAAGTAAAGCATTTCATGGAATAATATTTCAAAGGAAGTCTTTCACCATTACCTTCTGTAAACCCTGTAAGTTATTTGTAAATCTATGAACTTTTAATTGTTGTTCTGTCCATAAAGTGTCCAATGACTTTAAAGGACTATACTGAAAAGTTCCCTTTAACTGCCTTCTCCTTTTTCGTTTTCGCCGTTGCGAACCCGCTCGAGGTGATAATGCTACGTTCAAAAAAACAAGTGTATATCAGTAGGGCCATGATTCAGTGCGAGTTACCTTGCAGACGGCCAAGGCTTTTTAGTAATAAAAACAAGAGTTCGAAATTGACTGTTTTCCTATTTATTGGTCAGGTGCGGCCCTTTTCGAAACCACGGCTTCGACTTTGGACCCGACTCAAGCTAGCTTGGCACCGTGGTTGTTTTTTTGTAAATTGCGCGTGCTTTGCGTACGCGCTCAGGGCTTCATACGCGTGGATGGAGCTTGAAGCCAGATCCAAAGCCGAAGCCGTGGTTTCGTAAAGAGCCTATGGCGAGAAATACTGGATCCAAAAAAACCTTGTGTAATGCTAGTACCCCGACTTCTTCCAATGGTTACAATTAATGTATATTATATGGTACTTCGTTTTCAGTTGTTTCCTTTTATCTCAGGTGTCAGCTTAGCACTAAACAGAGCTAGGCCTACACTTTAAAACACATACAGAGCTGGGCCTACACTCTAAGACACATACAGAGCTATGCCTACACTATAAAACACATAGACCTTGTCGCAAATACCAATGCGCAAGCGCAGACTGTTGAATGAGGTGCATTGTGGGATATATATGAATCAAATTTGTAATCAGCTAGACCACAATGCACCTAATTCCAAGCTTTACGCGCGCGCCCCAGTATTTGCGAAAAGGTCTATACAGAGCTAGGCCTACACTCTCAAACACATACAGAGCTATATAGGCCTACACTCTAAAAGACATACAGAGCTAGGCCTATACACTCTAAAACAACCCATAGGTCAAAGTGATGCACATTCCGAAGTTAAAGTCAAATGTTTAACCACTCGCCGGGTTACTAGGTCACAGGCTTACCTTTTACCCATAATCTGGGTCAAAATCTAATCTGAGGTTTTCTAGAGTTTCTTTAAAGTCAATAATATCAGCAGATAGGGACCATAACAAGTTTGTGCTTATTTGACTCCTTGTTGTCAAAACATCTTACTTGATATCTGTTTTCGTTTTCACTCCCCTTACCATCTACCTGTTGTTGTTGTCCCTGTCTGTCCCCCAATTACCTGTCCCCCTTATTTAGCATCTCGTTGCACCTATCTGTGTATAAAGCGGCGTTTGGAAACGGAAAACCCGTACAACAACAACACCCCCATGTTTTGGACGAAACACGATCGTTGCCGGTTGTTCACACACGGCGATGTGGGCTTTATTTTCCCCCTCCATCCACATCCCAGTGGAAGAAGAAATAAAGTAATGGAATTAGATCTTCGATTGGCAATGAAGGAGGAACTTGCAAGGATTTCAAAACCGTCAACAACTGGGGAGGGGAAGAGTAATAACCAAACTCAATCGTCCGCTGGTTATGAGTAACCTTAGACGGGCACTCAACGACCAACGTGAATGGGTAAAATCAACAACGCTACGCAATAAAGGGGACGACTTTGCGGTCTGAACATGCAATAAGGAAATTAACCCTTTGTCTTTGCTTTCTCGTTTCCCCTTAAAAACCCCTCTTGTTAGTCTGCCTCATTTACCAGTTAATCACTTGATTTGCTCTTCCCACTCTCTTAATGTAAAATAGTGAAAAACCACTCGTTTTGTCCGCCATACCACTTTGCAAAGAGCCATGGCGGACAACTATTTTAAGAGTGAGAGACGTGTACTTTCAACTCGATGTAGAGTGAAGTTTGTTCCAATTTCACTCAAACAGTGTGACACAGATTGGTTTTTTTTCTCTCAAAAGAGTGAAACTGACACCACTCGGACAAGAGAGTGAATGTTTCACTCTTTTACGTTAAGAGAGCACCCTTGATAATGCCCTTTGTGTTTCCGTCTTCTTGCGGTCAATGGTCACACCACCCCCTTTAGTCTCCCTTTTCATTGTTCCACCTTGCTTTTGTATGTGTGCTTCCAGACTCTCTTTTTCTCTTTTCTCTCTAAACCTGCATGTCCACTACAATGCTTATGTTTCCCGTCCATGTTTGTTGTGTTCGAGAGAGACTTGCTGTCATGGGGTCTAAACGTCAGGCCATTAACTATGTTGTAATGTTCACCGCATAGGTCATTTTTGTTGTGGTAAGCAGTTAGCAACAGCTATTTCTCTATTCTAGTCTATCTTTGCGTTCTGTGACTTAGTTTCCTATTAACTGATATCTACGAATTCTTCTCACCGGTTTTTGGCCGTGTCTCTTATAAGTTGTTTTCACTAAGTAGTTGTAGTTCTAAAAAACAATCATCATGTAAACAACATTTGCTAGGCCATTGATCATGGCCACCAACTTGGTGGCCAGAATCAATGGCCTAGCAAGCAAATGTTGTTTTACATTAAAGGCAGTGGACACTATTGGTAATTACTCATAATAATTGTTAGCATAAAACCTTTCTTGGTGACGAGTAATGGGGAGAGGTTGATGGTATAAAACATTGTGAGAAACGGCTCCCTCTCAAGTGCCATTGTTTTCGAGAAAGAAGTAATTTTCCACGAATTTGATTTCGAGACCTCAGTTTTAGAACTTGAGGTCTCAAAATCAAGCATCTGAAAGCACACAACTTCGTGTGACAAGGGTGTTTTTTCCGTACATTATTATCTCGCAACTTCGACGACCGATTGAGCTCACACTTTCACAGGTTTGTTCATTTATGCATAAGTTGAAACACACCAACTGTTAAGGCTAGTCTTTGACAATTATTACCAATAGTGTCCACTGCCTTTAATGTGTTGGTTCCACACAAAAAAATGCTAAAGAACAGACAAGAAGTTGTACGGTTTCTTATTCGATTTCTCCAGAGTTATTTTGTGAATTTTTGAGCATTTTGGGGGGAAAAAACATACAAATATAGTAAATGTGTTGTGTATTGTATAGTTATTATAATGCAAGATTAACTTCGTTTTTTGTACTGTGCGACGATGCCTTTAAGTGTATAACATTTGATATCGTATCTCAGCAAACCGATGCCCCAGAGGTGCAAGTAGTTGACCGGTAAAACATTGCCACCATGTTAAGCCTACTTCAATGTGTGGCATTCATTGATCATGCAACCCTCATGTTTACAGGTATTCAATCCACGAAGGCCGTATACGATCAAGCGACGGCGAGGTTAAATTTGGTTAAATGTGACTATTCCAGGTCAATAAACCGAAAGGCGGATGCTCAGTCTAGCGTTACATGCAAAAGCCTGGCAAAACAGCACCAGGCTACAGAACTAAGATGAAAAACACCATTATAGAAAGTAATAAGGAATTGAAACTGAGACGGTACGGATACTATGTCGTCGATTAAAGACATTACAACAGGTGGACCAAGAGACTAACTGAATGGCAACCTGCAAATTGAAACAGAAGAAGATGAATACAGACGAGAAGATGGAAAGACGAATTCCACACATAATTTAAGACCTTGTGACCTTTGATTACAATAAATGTGACCTTGTACATTATTTTGCTAGTCTGGCAGGCAAGATACTGAACTGTATGGGAAAGTTGAAAATTTGGTGTCATAATTTCCACATAGATCTAAGTGTTATGACAGTAAAAGCTGGACAAGTTTTGAGATGTGCCCCCTGTCTGTCATCAAATCAAAAGTTGATAAGAATTGCACATTGCAATCTCCATGAAGTATAAGATTTGATGTTTTCTTCCATTGAGCTGTGTACAAATCGTGCCTGCAGAAAGTCCGGACCTGGTGGTTCTTTTGTAAACATGTGTTGTCACAGGCCACATCTTCTATAGGAATAAGTCAACATGAGGTACATTAAAAAGCGAGAAGAAGAAAACATGAATTGTCATGAGGAGAGCAATGGACGAAAACACAAATTCTATTTTTCTTTGCAGCCCATTGAAGACACCTTTTGGTTTCTCCTTTGTCCATGTACTATTTGTTTATACCCTTGTGTCTCCGATGTGTGTGACACACCGCTGTGAAGGGTTCAAACACAAGATGTTCTGTATTCCCAATACAAAACTACCTGTACATAAGAACCTCCCATAGACTTTGTACACAGAATTCCTCGTGGAGCTAGCACCTAAGTATTTCGAGTTTCCCTATAATACAGCCCCCCCCCCATTGTTTTCTTTTCTCCCCTTTTTCTCCTTTTGTTCCGGTCTACATATTAGTGAATGTTAAAACAATGTCATTTCTACAGGGGGATTAGGGACTTCCTATTGTTCCACTCGTCCATTTCCCAGCTACCTTGTGGGGACCACGTTTTAACAAAGAACAACGTTGTGGGGACCTTTGTTTATGGCTAGCCTTTGGCATGGCCTGATAATGAAGATGATGAATATGATGATGATGATGATGATGATGATGATGATGATGATGATGATGATGATGATGATGACGTCATCAAATGTGCAGTTTTATGGTTTAGGTAATAGGCGCAGTACAAGACAACGTTTTCAGAAGATTGGCGATTATTAGGATTGTTAAACTTTGCGGTAGCATGCATGATGTGAATATCTCTTCTGCGTTGGTTATGCAAATACCCGATGGTGAACGACTCAACGTTTCGACCAGTATGCTCTGGTCGTCTTCCGGAGAATAATGGACTCTATTGGTGGATGCAACTTATGTATAGCAAAAACATTAACTAAACACAATTCGAGCAGTACTATTTGAGTAGTATTGTGGGCTTTCGTCAACTCAGCATATAGTAAAGATTAACACCCTTTCGTTTGATTTGCTTCATGTTCTGTATAAATGCTTTCCAATAAGTTATGTGTATGGTCAACCAAAGTAGGATTCCTTATAAAGAAGTGGCCTACATTGTCCATTTCACAGACCCAGTTAATTAATTAATCTATTCCCCAGCTCTATCTTTACAAAATGAAAAGCATATATAGTGTGGATTTTATAGTTCGTGTTTCTCTCGTATTTAATTACCAACCGTCAGGTGCCGTCAATTTTAATTTTAATTAACTTCATAACCGCAGTATATATTCAAATGTGTGTGGGTTTTTTTTTTTTTTTTTTTTTTTTCGGGGTGGGGGTTAGTTCGTTTATTAGTGACGGTTTTTTTGTTGCTTTCGTTTTTTAAGGGTTTTTCGTATCAATCCGTCCATTGTCTGTTAAAGCCATTGAACCCTTTCGGTACACAGTATTGTCCAAGGCCCACACTTCGTGTATCACAACTTCTATATCAAATAACAAACTTGTGAAAATTTGGGCTTAATCGGTCATCGGAGTCGGCAGAAAACAACGGGAAAACCCACCCCAGTATCCGCGCATTTCGCCGTGTCATGACATGGGTTTAAAATCAATCCGTAATTCTCGTTAAAGAGAATTGATATTGTTTTACTGTTTTCTCAAAAAGTAAAGCATTTCATGGAATAATATTTCAAGAGAAGTCTTTCACCACTACCTTCTGTAAACCCTGTAAGTTATTTGTAAATCTGTGAACTTTTTTTTTTTTTCTTCCTGTACCGAACGGGTCCAATGGCTTTAATGCACGCAGTATAAACAAAATGTTATCATATTTGACATTTATATTTCATGCCCTAAATGTAGCCCGGACCTAAATGTAGCCCCAAACATGCCCTAAATGTAGCCCGGTGCTAAATGTAGCCCCAACACGACTGAACAATAGTTACTCGACTGACTTGGTGTTTGAAGAACTCACGGTCAAAAGCACTGTGAGTTAGGAATAAGAGGAAGGAACATTTGAAAAAGAAAGACATTGGAGTTGTTTATTATGATGAACTCATGGTTATTGGCTTAACCAACAGAGTCCTCGATCTCACAGTGTCGTCGACAAAGGAAAACAAACACATTTATGTTCCAAGGCTACTTGTCAAATTGTCATCTAGAAACTGACAAAACAACAACAACAGACAAACAAACAAGCAAACAAACACATAAACAAACACCCCAACAAAGAAATAAACAACTCAACCAAACAAAAAACATCCCATATACAAACGTCTGCAGTTATAGTAACGTGCTTGTATTCACCGTGTGGTTTCATACTTGGAGACCCGCGTACTCGGTACTCAGCTGTCAAACGCGGTACTTAGCTGCCAAACTCGGTACTTAGATATCACAACAATGACCCTTGTAGTATTTGCACTCGATGACCCAAGTATTCGAGTACTGTTCGGCTCAATCACTCGAGTACTACTTTGCCCAATCTCTCGAATACTACCAAAGCTTTCGAGTACTACCCCGTAGTCGTCTTAGAAATCCGTCTCATATCCGTAAGTTTCTGACCTAAGAGGCAACCGAGGTGATGGTCCACTTATTTATCTCATCACGGCTCGATTTCTGCAATGCCATTTTGATCAACCTTCCCGAGTTTCAGATAAATCGACTACAACGCCTCCAGAACTCAGCTGCTGCACTCGTGTCAAACGCTCATCTCATATCACCCCGACCCTACAAGCAGTACACCGGCTTCCTGTTCGGGACCGCGTCATCTTTAAGGTTCTCCTTATGATCTTCCACTCACTGGATATGGCACGTCACCTGACTACATCAATGACTTAATCCATGTGTACAAACCTCCAAGACAGCTCCGCTCCTCAAACAACCTGCTCCTGAACGTTCCACGTTGCCTGCACTTCTGGGGTGATCGCTGTTTTTCACATGCCGGACCATCCCTTTGGAAGAGCATCCCACTTTAACTCAGAAAAGCAGATACTTGTTCCAAATTAAAAAAACTCACCTCAAAACATATCTATTTCGGAAACAATAGCCTTCAAACTTTTAGTTGTCTTGTGTCATTGTGTATTAGCAGAGTTCTTGGGTTTTTTATTTTTTTTGCGCCAGGAGTGTCATCATTGACATACATGGCGCACTAGAAATGTTCATTTTATTGTTTATTATTATTATTTACTCGAGTACAACTTCTCCCCCAAACACTCGAGTACTACTCGATGACCCAAGCATATGAGTACTAGTCAGCCCAATCACCCTAGTACTTCTCGGCTGAAGCACTCGATTACTACTTAGGCCTAAGCTTTCGAGTACTATCCCCTACTTGGTTCAAGCACCCGAGTAGTACTTTTCACCAAACACTCGAGTACAACACGACCCAAGCACCTGAAAATTATTCGGCCACAGTACTTCATACTCAACTAAATGTACTTCATCACAATATAAGTAATATTTACATTGATACATAATACCAAGGATGTCGCATTTGATGAGCTTAATCACTTGAGCTCACAAGCCTAGGAAAACCTGTTTAAAAAACCACACTTTTATAGTGAGCGGAAACACATGGATTGCCCCGTGTGCTTCCACGGCAGTATAACTGTGTCACTTCAACTTGTCGTGTACTACTATACATGTAACCATAATTTACGGAACCTATACGACTCAGTGTCCAATCCCAAGGACAAGGCCAATTGTGGAGTGGTATCCTGCTCAAGGACACAAGTAGCACTACGGTAACTTGAACTCTGCTGATGAAAAAAAAAAAAAAAAAAAAAAACAAGGGCTTGATACCTGCTGACTTGCAACAACACTCCCGGTCACTATTAATACAATTTATTGCCCGTAATTCACAGCTTTCGCTGCACCCAATTTAAAGTGATACCGCTCATCATTATTATTATTATTATTATTATTATTATTTTTTTATCTCTCTCATACGTGTTTGTCAAGTTTATGTACCGTATCAATGATTATTAATTAGGTTTAGTTCCAAAATCGCCATCTGGCTGTTAAGTTTGAATTTAAAGTGGTGTTTTTCTTGAATATATCAATTTGCTTTAGGAAATGTGTTTTTTAATTAGGTTTCTGAACATTAACACATGTCACGGTATCGGAGGGGTGTGGATTTAACACCTGTTGAATGCACATATATTTTCAAGCAGATTTTAAACATCAAACATGCCACTGTATTCGGGGATAATTAAATGCAGTGGACAGTGGACACTGTTGGTAATTACTCAAAATAATTATTAACATAAAACCTTACTTAGTAACAAGTTATGGGGAGAGGTTGATAGTAATAGTATAGCACATTGTGAGAAACGGTTCCCTTTGAAGTGACTCAGTTTTCGAGAAAGAAGTGCTTTTCCACGAATTTGATTTCGATACCTCAGATTTGGAATTTGAGGTCTCGAAATCAAGCATCTGAAAGCAAACAACTTCGTGTGACAAGGGTGCTTTTTCGTTCATTATTATCACGCAACTTCGACGACCGATTGAGCGCAAATTTTCAAAGGTTTATGTTATTTAATACTGTATGCATATGTTGAGATACACCAAGTGAGAAGACCGGTCTTTGACAATTACCAATAGTGTCCAGTATCTTTAAGCAAAAGTTTAAATTTAACACATGTTGTTTGTAAATGAGCGTGGGTTTCGATTACAGAAAAATGTTGAGCGTTGATGAGTCTCATCTTTCCATATCGTTGGAATCGTTTACTGCTGATGTACTCGTCGGTTGATCATCACGAATGGTGATGAATGGGGGGGGGGGGGGGGGTCGAAATTCAATAAACTCTGACATTGATATCTAACCGCGCTATACTGTTGAAGTTTAGCGGGACGTCACACGAAGCCCGGTTCAAACTTCCATGGGAAAGCGATACGAATCTTTGGCGCCACAATTGTACAGCGAATAATTTACATCGGTTGGATCGTGTTTAACTCCTGTGAAACACGCTCTCGCATCTGCTGCACGCGCCTAACGTTTTCATTAACACTTCCATTCTGGCTCTAAGGCCGATCATTTTTGTTGGTAGTCCACCCCCCCACCCCCCCCCCCCCCTAAAGAAAACAATTCTTAAGACGTAAATTTTTAATTTTAAAAGACCTTAGCAGTCAAAAGCCACTGGAGAAACCAAGTCCAACCAAAGAATGGTGTTTGCATACCATACCTCATTAAAGCATAGAGCCAAAGAAATCCTAGCTTAAATACACCGGACACTATTGGTAAATGTCAAAGACCAGTCTTCTCACTTAGTGTATCTCAACATATGCATAAAATAACAAACCTGTGAAAGTGTGAGCTCAATCGGTCGTCGAAGTTGCGAGATAATAATGAAAGATAAAACCACCCTTGTCACACGAAATTGTGTCACTTCAGATGCTTGATTTCAATACCTCAAACTCTAAATCTGAGGCCTCAAAATCAAATTCATGAAAAATTACCTCTTTCTCGAAAACTATGACCCGTTTCTCTCAATGTGTATACTATCAACATCTCCCCATTACTCGTTACTAAGTGAGGTTTTATGCTAATAATTACTTTGAGTATTGACCAATAGTGTCCACTGCCTGTACTCAAAATTGGGCCTTTGGCAATCGCTGGTGAACAAGTTCTTGTTAAGTGGGCATGAATGTACATGACACTTGGTTTGCTCACCATTATCTAAGTTCGCGTGTTACTCGCGTGCACATATAGGCTTTATAATGTCATAATTCATCGTTATTAGTCAGCATCATGCATTTCTACGCCAGATACCTTTTTGGTGAGAGGCATTTAAAACATACCGAACTTAAAAGCACTGGACGCCTTTTGGTAAAGCCTTCTAACTTGGTGCATCTCATAATCTATATGCAGAAAATAACAAACCTGTGAAAATTTGAACTCGATTGTCGTGGAAGTTGCGAGACAATAAAGGAAGAAAAAAAAACACCCTTGTCACACGAAGTTGTGTGTTTTCTTGACATTAAACTACGCCAGGCCATCTCCTACTGGACTTTGAACTAAGCCAGGTCATCTTCAACTGGACACTGAACTATGACATGCCATCTTCAACTGGACATTGAACTATGACAGGTCATCTTCAACTGGACATTGAACTAAGCCAGGCCATCTTCAAGAAGACATTGAACTATGCCAGGCCATCTTCATCTGGACATTGAACTAAGCCAGGCCATGTTCAATTAGACATTGAACTAAGCCAGGCCATCTCCAACTGGACATTGAACTACACCAGGCCATCTCCACTTGGGCCGTAAACTATATTATAATTTCCAGGCCTTTCCAACTGGACATTGACCTAACCCACGCCATCTCCAACTGGACATTGAACTATGCCAGGCTACCTCCAACTGGACATTATCTAGACATTGAACATTGGCGGGGCTTTTCTGAAAGCATCGTTGTCCATTTCTCCAGGCAGCATATTATCGGTCATCAAGCGCGCCTCGGTAGCAATTTGTCCACTCACCACTAGAGTCCATCATGGTTCAATTCGCCGTACCTGTTCATGATCACGTCCAGTTGACTCACGTCAAACTATAATACATTATTTAACACTATGACTGAAATGCTCTACCTTTGTCTCTTCACACGAAACTTATCCAACAAACATTAACTGTATTTGCATTGATCGAAAGCCCATCTCTCTCCCACAGACCACACGACCCAATTAAATAACACTAATATGGAAGTAATTTTTCTCCCCCACAGGGTGTGTCCCGGTGCAATCATACGTGACATTAATACTAAAAGGCTGACTCGTTCCCTGGAATGCGTGCAACCGTTTAGAGAGATGGGTTTTCTAAGTCTCACGATGAGAACAACGTTCGGGATCTGGATTATGTCTGTAACTTTATTGGCTGATAAATTTCATACATGTACGTGTGAAGTGTTGTGGTCGGGTGATTTACAGCACCGAATTCAAACCATTGTGTTTCTTATCAGCAGAGTGTGTGTTCGAATCCCCAACCGTGACACTTGTGTCCAACCATCGCTTGATCCTTCGGATGGGACGTACAGCCGTTGTTCTGTAAACAAGCACAGTGCACTTATCGAAAAGACAAGGGGTTCGCCCCGGTGTTCCTGGCTGTGGCTGCTGTGTGCGCCGTAGCACCTTGTAAACCCTGCTACATAATTGGGTCTCAGAATCCATCACTATACATTAACCTGTCTTTCTGAACTTATGTCTGTATATACTCAGCTCCTTGAGTACCTTGTTTGGTAGATACGTGCACTATATAGGACTTCAAAGTTATTACAGCACCAAGTTTTTCTTTGAGCATCTTTGAGAAGACTGTTTGTTCCGTCTGAAAAGGTGCACATGCTGAAAAGGGGCATTTAAACATAAACGTTATTTCTTTTGACTGCAATGACCCAACTTGCAATTACACAGCGGTGATTTGTGGCCCGTGAGATTTCTATGGCATTTCGTGACATCACAATTTCGTCTTATTTCGTGAAGAACCATAATTTTGACACACAAATTAGCGGACCGTATACTATGATCTTAAATGGTGATGCAAGAGGCAACAAAGCACAACCCATGATAGCACCATTAGTGTATCTAGCTGTACATGTTGTTGCTTTGAGAACTTGTCTTGCCCAATGCTCTAATATGGCGGAGTGGACTTTTGGAATTTGAGAGACTCCTTAATTTCTGGTGGAAAAAGGTCGTGGTTTTGTTTAAATATTACCTGGGCGTAAGGTAGGAAAATAGCTGGGACTACAGCTTCAGTGGATCGAGGGGATTCGAGGGGACTTCTCGTTATATAAACTAACACTGCCGCGGAGTCAGTTGGTCTCGTGACGTTTCGACTATCTCGCTCTAATCACAATACTCACGATTTCCCGACTTCAACGGCTCCAAAATACTGCTGCCCGCATTGTGACACTGTCTAGAAAATCCTGTTCTATCACCCCCATTCTGAAACAACTACACTGGTTCCCTATCTCTCAACGAATCATCTTCAAGCTGATGCTCATTGTCCACAAAGCTCTTAATGGCAAGGCTCCCCACTATATTTCTGAACTGCTTCAAGTTTACACTCCATCAAGGAATCTTCGATCAAGTTCTATGCTTCTCCTCATTGAACCCAAGTCTCGACACTCATGGGGTGACGGGTCTTTTTCTTCAGCCGCACCACGCATCTGGAACTCTCTACCACTTAATCTTGGAACTTGTCTTTGTACCGCAACATTCAAGTCTCTTCTCAAAACTTATCTTATGTCACAAGTTTTCAATGACTAATTTTGTTGTGTCTGTTTTTCTTTGTGTTGCGTTTTGTTTTTTTTGTTTTTTGTTTTATGGTTTTTCTGCGCCTTGAACACCCAGCAGGGTGGATATGTGCGCATTACAAGTCTTATTATTATTATTACATTGCAGGTTTTTGTTGTACGAACGTTCTTGTAAAGGGTTTCGAGGTAATTCCAAAGAGCAAATTTTGAAAAATTTAGAAGGCAGTTTTCCCCTTTAAAGGGACACACCGGCTCACCGTTTACGCAATTTAGGGGTGTAGAATCATAAATAATGTTTTTATAGATGATTGCTCTAAAACAAAATCATCAAAATGTCACGTATTTAGCGGAAAATGTAAAAAAAAAAAAAAAAAAAAAAGCGGCCATATAACAAGCTTCCGTTACACGGACTCTTTGAATGTGAATCTTACTTAGATTTTTCACCATTATTTACATTTTGTAGCGATAATTTGAATACATGATCTTTTTCGTCAATTATTCGTAAATAATTTTGTAAAAAAAATATTTAAATTTGGTTAAGTAAGTTACTTTTAGACGGCTGAAAGTAAAACTAGCCCGGAAGGTCACGTGATTGTTTGTACCACTTTTTGGTTAGAACAGTCACGCGACCTGCGTTTTTGTCTTAAAATGCTCAAAAACGGCTAAATTTGATGATTTTTTTTAGGACTGTTCTTCTTCATTTCTGGAAGACCGTTGAAGTCAAATCTTAGTCTATTTTGTAGCCCAAATAGCCCAATTCGGCCGGTGTGTCCCTTTAAGAAAACAATCAAATTATGCTTTGCTGTGCGTGCTTGTTTAAAAAACAACAGGATGAGAGAGACTGGGTTCTCCTCAACATTCAGTCCCGATTCAGCCAAGCACTCTCTCCTTAAAATATCACGTGGAATTTTGTTGCGGTATAAAATATTTCGCCGCTGTTTAGGGGCCATCGGCTACGGATCCGGTGTGCCTAGGTTTAATTACACGCCGAGCTGCGCGGCTACAGTTACACCGATTGGTCACGACTCCGAGGGGATACTAGCCAGGATCAACCTGTTTCACATTCCGACTGATTTTCCTTGGGTGAAACTCTGTCACTAAACCGGAAGTTAACGATACGGTTATAATGCGTGTTGCATTTTAATGAGTAAAGGCACTTGACGCTATCGACAATTACTCCAACTATTTATTGTTAGCATGAAAACTAAATTGGTAACGAAAAATGGAGAGCTATTATATAGTAGAACATGTAAAAAAAATTGTGAGAAATTGGTCCCCTTATAGGAACAGTTTTTTTAGAAAGAAGTAACTTCTCACTCAAATAATCACACTTCAGCTGAAGTATTTTATTGTGCATCTAAAACCACACGCAACTTCGATGACTAATTGAGTCATTACTTTCACAGCTTTGTTATTTTGGTTACATGGGTGTGGGAATTAATGTCCAGTGCCTTTACAACGTTGCTACTGTACCAATGTTAGCGACCACGACATTGCCTGCTATAGAGTTAAGTTATTGAAATATAATGTGTTTTTACATGGGGCTCGAGTTTTGTCCATTGCTGCGCCCTCCTTCAAGAATTGCCTCGATACAAACGTTCGTCAATCTATAGCGGTTAGTTCAATCAAGAGTAACGCCTAAAACCCAAATATTTTTGTAAACTAATAAATAAACATTTGGAGTTTTATTTTGTACCGCTGCGCCATGAGCACCGCTTACGGCAGATACCGGCGCTTTTAAAGGTTCCTGTATTAAAGGGAAGGTACACGCCTGTTATTTACTCAAATCAAATATTAACTTGAAAGCTAACTTGGTAACGAGCATTGGAGAGCTGTTGATAGTATAAAACATTGTGGGAAACGACTCCCTCTGAAGTAACATAGTTTTTGAAAAAGAGTTAATTTCTCAATAAAATAATAAAATACTTCTAGCTATAGAAGTCTTGTATTCTTATCTGAAAGCACACAAATTTGTCCAACAAGGGTGTTTTTTCTTCCATCACTATCTCGCAACTTCGATGACCAATTGAGCCCAAATTTCCACAGGCGTGTTAATATTTTATGGTTATGATGGGATACACCAAGTGAAAAGACTGGTCTTTGACAACCAAACGTGTACATTTTTTTAAAAAACTGAAACAAAATATTCGAGGCGCCCCCAACACATTGTTTCTTTATCATTAGGTTTTTAGACCAACTCTCAAGTTTGCTCATTGCTACACCCCAAGCTGCCGATATTAACACCAATGGGTGAATCCAGCGCACCACTGTCTAACCCCTCATAGGATTCCAAAGGTTTCACTTAAACAACAAACACTTCTTTAAGGCACATATTCTAATGTAGATCGAGGAGCTTATAAAACATTATTATTCCTGATCATTAGGTTTTACTAAGACCAATTCTTAAGTTTGCTCAACTTCTTAGGATATTACTACGCCCAAAGCAGTGAAATTAACGCCAATGGGGTATTCTATCGAAACAATGTCTTAATTATCTCTTTTAGGTTTCCGGTTCTTCGGTAGCCCACCGGTATAACTGCAGCCAGAAGACCAAAAACACAATTTAGTTATATTATAAGCAGGTGAAAACCCTTTAAAGGGAAGGTACACGTTTGGTAATTGTCAAAGACCAGTCTTCTCATTTGGTGTATCCCAACATAAGCATAAAATAACAAGCCTGTGAAAATTTGAGCTAAATCGGTCATCGAAGTTGCGAGAAAATGATGAAAGAAAAAACACCCTTGTCGGACGAATTTGTGTGCTTTCAGATAGGAATAAAAGACTTCTGGCTAGAAATATTGTATTATTTTAGTGAGACATTACCTCTTTCTCAAAATCTATGCTACTCTAGAGGGGGCCGTTTCTCAGCTCTCCAATGCTCGTTACCAAGTCAGTTTTTAAGTTAATATTTGTTCTGAGTAATTACCAAACGTGTACCTTCCCTTTAAGTTCTATCCCCAGACAGACCCTGATTACATGTTTTTTTTTGTCTTTAAGACTCATGGACTCGGAATATCCATCCAGGAAAATTTTAATCTATAGGTTTGTGTACAAAAATACTGCGGTTTCGCAATAGATTGTAGTTTTTCAATTTATTTTTTATTTTATTTTTATTATTACTTTTTATACGTTTTATTTGCCTGTAGTTGTGCTTGTCCCTATAGTCTTTTGGTTTTTGATGTGCGAACAAGGGTCCCCATCCGAGGTTCGAGGTTTCTCTTTTGCTATTTTGCTATGTTATTTTGTTGTGTATTTATGCAATGAAGGTAAACAAAATATACATAATTACTCTTGTTTACCAAAACACCTCTACAATGTATGGAAAGATTACTAGCTTTGTAAGCTTACAATTAATCTGGTAAACACATTTTTCCAACTGTACGCTGTTGTAACCAATCGCACTCATATTTCATGATTGGGACTTCGCTAGGTTTAAAGACATTGGACACTATTAGTAATTGTCTAAGACCAGTCTTATAACTTGGTGAATCTCAATATATGTTAATTAAGTTTTTACTTGTATTTTTACTTGTATTTTGACCTTGTACTTTATGTTGTCATTATTAATTCGTTTTTCGATTTCGTTTTCTCTCTTTCAGAAAAGCCACATACCTCGAAAAGTCAAATACCTCGACCGTCATGGGTGAGTGTGTATACATTATTATCATTGTAATACATGTTGGTTTTGTTACTGTTCTAGCTTGTTATTGTTCTCATAACTTTGATTGTGCATGTGACTGTGTATCTGTTACTGTCACTGTGAAAAGGATCGTCTTATAAGCAACCGTAATCGTATTGGATTCATAATAAATAATAATGATGATAATAATAGTTTTCATTTATTATGCGCCATGTCTGTCCAAAGGACACTCCAGGCGCGGGAGAGATGCAGAAGCAAGTTGACAATGAGTTACAAAGATGTAAGCACAAAAATAAGTGTTCAAATGAGTTTTAGATTTGGTGTATAAGTAGTTCAGATTCGTTATAGACTACAGGCAATTACAAAATACATTACGCAAAACTGTAAAACCAAAATTACCTTTGAACATAATCCTTGTTCGCTGGACTGTGATTGCTCACGACAATGAATGTAATGTTTTATAGGAAGACTGGTCACATCAATCGCATGTTGATGAAACGTCAAGTCCACAACCAAATCCCGTCGTTTCGTTGAATCATAATAATTATTGTAACTGATGATCTGAAACTTTGCTTGGGGAAGTATTGCTATAAATTAAAGAGGTTTGCGGTAACACCATGTGAATAGACCTATCTTTTTTTTTTAGTACTGTTTTCTGAAAACCAACACCACTCACCAAAAGATATTTACATTTACCGCAAACCTCACCTCTCTCCTAATTGTAACTGTTGGGTTTTCAAGCATCCATACTCTTAATTGTAACTCGCGTTGCGATAAGCAGTAACAAAGCGAGCACCATCCATGGTCAACCGTCATCTTACATCACGTTAATATACTCATAATATAGAACTAATGAACGCCACTTCACTACGGAGTTTGTTGTGGTTTTTATAGCAAAAGAAATAACAAAATGAGTGTCAAGGTTTCGTTTGGTGATTGACGTCACCTCTCGTTGATTTCATCTTTGTTTTGTTAAGTCACAGAGAGGATAACCTTGTTCCAGATGAGAAATGTAATGCAATTTGCCCAATTGTAGAGAGAGCGAGCGAGCAGTTTGACAGATAATTATTGAACAGGCGATGATACATTACACAACAGAGTGACCATGATTGTTAGTATATTACGATATAATTTATTTCTTTTTTATCGAATCAGAGCTTTCTAGTTTTCTGAATTATGAACATTATGTTCATTTCGTGTATACAGACGACGTCCGTTTGTTGAAGTTGAGCTTTTTTTTTGTGTGTAACAATTCAAAAGCATCGTTTTGATGAGAGTTGGATTCGTGTTTTGGATTGAAGCTTTTATTCGAGATTTCTTAAGATGTACCGCAGAATGAGGCTGCTAATATCCTAATGGAAGCCAGTTTCTTTGTTAGTGTCCTGTGCTTCGTGTGCTTATGGAGGTGACAGTGGACAGTATGTACTGACGTCAGCACGCCGCCATCTTAGGTGGTTTAAGTCACTGATGAATGTTAATGGTAACTACTAACAAGTATTGTTAGCATAGAAACTTATAGACCATGTGACCTGTGACATCACATGTTTACAAAAGAGCAACATAGCCTGGACTTCCTACAGGCATGGTTTGTACACAACCTTATGGAAGAAATCATTAAATCTTATATTCTATGGAGATTGCACTGTCTAATCAACTTTTGACATGAAAGGGGACACATCTCAAAACTTGTCCATAGCTTTTACTTTCATCATTCTTGGATTTATGTGGAAATTATGACACAAAATGCCAACTTTCCCATATGACGTGTGCATTTTTGTGCCTGTCAGAATACTCAAAGAATGTACAGGTCGCACTTAATGTAAAATAAAGTTCAAATGGTCTATTGATGACGAGTAATGGTGAGAGGATTACATTGTGAGAAACGGCTCCCTCTGAAGTAATATAGTTTTTGAGAAAGAGGTAATGTCTCACTCAAATAAAACAACTTCAGCCGAAGCCTTTTATTATGCGTCTGGAAAGCAGACAAATAAGTAATGCAACACTGCATTCTCTTGCAAATTCGATGACCAACTGAGCCCAAACTTTCACAGTTTTTGTTTGTTTGTGCATATGT
This sequence comes from Asterias amurensis, assembly GCF_032118995.1. Classification (NCBI taxonomy): domain Eukaryota; kingdom Metazoa; phylum Echinodermata; class Asteroidea; order Forcipulatida; family Asteriidae; genus Asterias; species Asterias amurensis. The sequence goes on along the minus strand of NC_092664.1, from coordinate 14,344,645 downwards.
TGGGATACACCAATTGAGAAAACTGGTAGTTGACAATAAATGTGTCCAGTACCTTTAAAAGGTCAAAATTGGAACAGTAAAAAAAAAACCGCTCATTTTGCTTTACCCACGACACACTTAAAGGTTACCCCTTTGATTGAGTAACCTTAATGTCACGCCGTGGGCGGTAACTGGGTCATTGTGTCACTCCTTGACCCACCTCAGCCCCTTAGGGTTTGCACCCCGTGTTGTCAGGTATGCCGAGTATCAAGCTAAATCAATCACACAAACCTCAGGGTGAAGGTCCTTCTGGTTGGAGAGAGGCAATTAAAGGAACACGTTGCATTGGATCGGACGAGTTGGTCTATACAAAGCGTTTGTAACCGTTTGTTATAAAATGAATACGGTTGGCCAGATGTTTTAAAAGTAGAATACAATGGTCCACACAAATTTGCCTCGAAATTGCGTGGTTTTCCTTTTCCTTTGCGAACTAGCACGGTCAGCCATTTATGGGAGTCAGTCAAAAAGTTGACTCCCATAAATGGCTGACCGTATTGTGTGGATCATTGTATTCTACTCTTACAACATCTTTCTATATGCATTTTATTTAAAAAAAAAATTACAAACGCTTTTCAAAGACCAACTCGACCGATCCAAGGCAACGTGTTCCTTTAAAGTAACTTAGTTTGCCGTTTCCTTTAAAGTAACTTAGTTTGTTCAAGGATGAGTCACAACCGGGATTCGAACCCACACTTAGATGGCACAACGGGAAATTCAAAAGATTGTACAAGAAATGGGAGACCTACTTGTATGTAGTATACTGTTTGATATCTACGAGTAAACTAAAAATATGAATGTTTACGGTAACTTATGAATTCATCCGCTTTTTCAAGGACCCACCCCATCCTTGTCAGTCCGTCTTATTCACTGTCGTAATCAAGCTAAAAATCACACTCAAGTTTATTTTATTGTCCCCAAAATGAGAAATTCGTGTCGGCCTTTACGGCAGCAAGAAATGAATGCACAATGTTCACACACATTCAAATGAACTCGTTTGATTTATTTCCTTTTGTATGTTGCCGTTTCTATATGGTTTAACCCCTTCCCCCTAGAACCCCACCCTTGTATACTTCTTCGTTGTTTAACCATTGTTTTATTATTTGTCTGACGTCATTCTTCTCTCCCTTGACTATGGGTGCGTTCGTTTAGCTTCCCTTGGTCGACCCCGGTGTGTGGCAGGTTTTTTTTCTAGGACGGACGTGGGTAATTGTCTGCACACGTTCGTCCTAGAAAGAAAAAAAAAACCGCCACACATCGGGGTTGACCCTTGGAAACTGTTTTGCTACAGGGACAGCGTGTATTCCTCTGTAATTTAGCAATTTACAAAGACTCCACTTCAGTCCGTCCTCTGGCTTGACACATAAATTGCTTTTCATTGAACGATGAATTTTACAAATGATACCTCTATCCCATATAATACACCGTGCTTTAATGTGTCACACAAATGCAAGCTGCACTAATCAACTCTGTCGGCAACGCATTAATTCCCCCACAGCGTCAAACTAGACAAGCAATTGTAATTTAATTGCGGCGTTAACACTAGATTGTTCTTTTATATTCCATCGACCCCCTTTTTATTATAAGGTCTAACACGCCCGTGCGAACAGTTTTGTGATTAATATATATATATATATATATTTCTGGCAATGGTGGTATTTTTTTTACACATTGGGACTGGGTTATGAGCAACGACTGGCTCATTACACAGAGTGCCAGGTGATAGAAGCCTGCACTGTAGAACTTGTTCTATTATGGGTAAAACGATGGACTATATAATTTCTTTACAAAAAAAAAATAATTTATACTGTATAGACCTAAACCTTGGTAACTATGGGATACATGGTTTGGGCTGAAGATAGATGTCGTTTCATCATTTTTTTTTTTTTTTTTTTTTTTTTTTTTTATAATAATAATAATCATTGCTGTAAATTGTTATATTTCAAACTTTTTGTAGTGGTTTCACATTATTTTTTTTTTATATACGTATATAAGTCCGTTTTTTGTTTTTTGTTGCAAGCGAATGTTCTTGCGTTACAGTGGGAGACATTGGAACGCTAGGTGGCAGCAGACTTACCAGGTAAATTTCCAGTGTTTACGTAGTTCTGAGCAGGCGCACTTTACCGAGAACAATGGATTTTACCTGGTAAGTCTGCTGCCACCAAGCGTCCCAAAAGTCTCCCATTGGAAAAAACTGCGCGTATAGCCTTCTGATAAAATAATGTGTGTGACAAAAAATTGCGTCCTGTTCACATATTCACTCGCAGGAAGTTTGGACCGGGTTTTCCTCGTATGACAATATTGTATGTGTAACGTTTTGATTTACGCTAATCTGCTTACAGCAAAGGATTTCGGTATTACAATGTACATGTAATGTTATTATCTAAGTCAGTTTGGGTGGTTCTGAAAAGAATCGTAGGTTTCAAATCTTGTGGTTTCAGGTATCTGTTAACTTTATGAAAGTGTCTAGTGCGAAGTAATTTCTTCAAGTTGTAGATCAACAAAGATTTTCTAACAGACTTAAGTCTGACGCCTTTAACATAAAGTAGTATGTGATCACAGATTTATGGTACATCCCAGAGGGCGAACCTGTATAAGATCTTCATGAGTTATTCGTCAATAACCGACGGGGGAAATACAAACAAAACCCAAAAACAGTTTGTCTTACATCTACTCGGTCTGAAACCTGAGTACGGCCAATAAACATCGCCACTCCATCCACCGTGGCGCGCCGATGTCTCATGGGGGGTTGATTTGAACGTTCTCTCGGCACGTAATATCCCGTTACGTCCCTGGCTGAATAGTGGCCCCATCAATAAACCATGGTTTTAAAAACAAGCCTCTTCCCTGGTTCTTGTGACAATAATGAATACATCAACACGAGTCTATGCTGACTACGTTCAACCAAATCAGCGTCTCATACGTGCAATGCATTGCCCTAGAAGCCAAACTGACAGTATCAATCCATCCGTCGATATTTTTGATATGTGTGCACCTCTGAACTTTTCGTAATTATCGATTTCAAAATCAGGCCCCTACCTAAAGGTTTTTTGAAAAACTAAACACACTTCTGCCGTTGAGAGCGGGCGTCAAAGGACAATGCCGCTGACGTCATTTGTGTGAGTTTGCTTTGTTATACATCCACGCTGCAACAAAGCGGCTTTATCTACTTATGACGTTTTTAGAGTGATTACGTAACGGGGCTTTTCGCAAATCTCGCAGAAAAGCTCTGGACAAGGGCATACAAAATGATTGTTTTTTTACACAATTGAAACCTATTTATAATCATATGACTCGATTTCCTTATTCATCGAAAACATTTTAAGTGGAATTCAGCAAAGTTCACGACTTCACATTTTCGTTCAAGCAGGTCTTTAACCACTACCAATTGGGCAGGCTATGGTGAACTGCACATGATCTTGTGCATGAAGTGACGTCACGCAGGCTTCACGCGCGGCCATACATGTATGTATACGCGACGCTTGCATTAACAATCCACCAGCTGCTTTATGCAAAAAAATGCACCAGTCCAATGACGTTGGTAAAAACGGATGTAAGACAGAATAATGAAGGCTTTTTCCAAACAAGAAGATTCGACTGATCAACAAGAAAACCACTAACGCTTGTCCCCTCTCATGAATCATATATGTACACAGAGGAGTTTCTGTTTTATGAAAGCCATTGGACACTTTTGGTAAACAGTATTGTCCAAGGCCCACACTTTGTGTATCACAACTTATATATAAAATAACAAACCTGTGAAAATTTAGGCTCAATCGGTCATCGGAGTCGGGAGAAAATACCCCTTGATTCCACACGTTTCGCCGTGTCATGATATTGCCGTGTCAAATAAATCAGTAATTCTTGATATCGAGAATTTATATTGTTTTATTTATTTATTATTTACTTTTGTAAAAAAAAGTAAATCATTTCTTGAAATAATATTTAAAGAGAAGTCTTTCACCATTACCTTTTGTAAACCCTGTAAGTTATTTGTAAATCTGTGAACTTGTAAATTTGTTTCTGTACCGAAAGTGTCCAATGGCTTTAAAAGCGTCACCTTTGGTTCGTACATTTTGACTGCAGTCAATATTACCACCGGTGATATTTTACTAAAGTCCACCTTCATGTCCAGCAGAAATCTTGGTAGCTTGTTTGACTCACAATTGTTCATTGAAAATCGTTCCTATGTGTTTATACATAACCTTTTTCTATTTTCAAAAGCGTCACCCTTGTATTGTACATTTTGATTACGGATAATTACTGAAACGCTTGTTGAATCGGGTTTTTTTTTTTCGTTTAAACTGTATGCTGTTCTATTATTTGCTATAGTTGACCTGCTTTTAAATAAAGTCCACTTGTTCATGTCCACCATGGGCCTCGGTAGATTGTTTGACTCGCAATCGTCCATTGAAAGCGTTTCTATAGATTACCTTTTTAATTTCCTATAAGCTTTATCCAAGCGTTCTGAAAACTCAACATTGAAGTCAAGTTTTTGAAAAGCTGGTTGAAATGTTTTTCTCGTTTAATAATACTCCCTTGTGTATCAAATGGTTGGCCTGAATCTGAACAAAAAACACTTGTTCACGTTCCGCAGAGACCTTGGTAGCTTGTTTGCCTAATAATATTCGTTTGAAAAACCGGTTATTAGTGTTTCTAGATTACCTTTTCATTTACCTTGAAGCTTTGTTACTAGCGTTCTTAAACTCTACTTTCAGTCAAGCTTTTAAAACTGTTTTTCTCTTTCTGTGTTGTGTTTCTGTTTTGTATCGTGAGTGGCCCGCAATTAACCTAAAATCACTTGTTCTGTGTCCAGCAGAAACCTTGGCAACTTGCTTGACCTTATTTCCCCTTTATAAAGCCCGTTTCTGAAGATAAACATTTTTTCTCTATGTTATACTGAGTACGGTGGTAAAATCGCATTGTAGTCCATACTGACAAGCTATTTTAGCTACTTGAAAATGTATATTATCGTTTATTTTTTCATGTTCTAAGTTTTGGTTTTTACCCATACACCGATGTGTGTTAGCACTGTATACTCAGTACTTCCCCGAGTCCTGTGAAAAAAATTCGCAGGCATGTTACTCGGGCGAGATTCGAACCCACGACCCTTGCAATTCTAGAGCAGTGTCATACCAACTAGACCACCGAGATTGCCCGGTAGCTAGAGGCAGTTCGACTCCAATGTTTTGGCAGCGGGTACCGAAACGATATAAGAGACATCTCTTAATTTAATGTTCTTATGAAATTAACATGATTTCATAATGCAGTTCATACCATAATTTCGATCTGCATATGCGGGATTTTGTGTATTAAACAGTTGACTCACAATTTCCTTTGTAAAGGCACGTTGCTAAATTGGCTAATCATAAACTAGAATAATGAGAAATTTGGAATTGAGAACAAGAAAAGTCCACATAATGCATGGTTTTTAAACACTATCCAACACATCTGTTGACATTGTGTTTTGTGTAACAAAACGTACACAAATCATTTAAATGTCCTTTTCCATAAAATCATATAAATTGCAAAATAAGAGAACACGCATTCTCAAATATGCGTCCCCGTTGAGAGGTCTTGTTTTCGTGCTGTTGTCCTTGTACTTGACATTGTCCAATAGACTTCGTACACACAACTCCTTGTGGAGCACTCTGGTCTTTAGAATTCCTTTTTAGAGTCCCTTTTTTTGTATCCTTAATTGTTTTGTCATTGGTCTTCAGAGGGTACCAGATATGAGAGCATCATAATAATGTACACAACTCTATGGCGGTTGAAAACCAATAGGACCTGATTGTAATTAGCATATCGAGGAAAAGACTGACTATGCAAGCCTATAGTATATAGAATGTCATTAAAAAAAATGTGGGAGCACGTTTCTATATAGCACCCGATATCCACGTATAGCCCAATGAATGTCCTTTGGAAATATGCAAATGTTTACTAAGAACCAAGTGCCTAAGAATACCTCTAAGCGGTATGTAAAACAATCCCTAAAAACTAGATGCATGTCCTTGTTAACTTATGCTGAATCACGACTGATACGAAAAGGCGACCTCTCCACTAAATGCATGTGTATACCCATGGGATGCTAGGCCGGCTTATAATCAGGGCCCAATTTCATAGAGCTGCTTAACGGTCGATGTTGTGCTTAACGGGTGCACCTAACAAGTTTTTCATTTCATAGCCTTGCTTAAGCAAGGTTTTTTGCTTACATAGGTAAGCAAACAAAAAGGGTCCTTTAAAGCCTCTATTTGCTTAAAGCACCCTATTCACACAACACATAGTGCAACACTCATTGCAAACGATGTTATTGTGCCGGCACAGCGGTGATTGTACGTGCGTTTGTATGGTAGGTGTAGCGAATAAACGAGCGTCTAAAATGCTTCAGAATCATGCTGTACAATGTATTATCTTCTTGTTTACTTTCAAGTTAGTGTGTAAACTTTTCGAGGGGCATTTTGAACCATTACAAATAATACATATCAGACACAGAAGGTGATGAATTTTTTTTTATCGCCACTCGAGTGCACTCCGCATTTATTTCGCCCGCCATTTTGTCAGCACCTTCTTCTTTTTCGCTTAAGCAAACGATATTAAATGTTGCGCGCGCAGTTTGTTTACGTGCTTAAGCTAGCAACCGCTGGTGAAATAGGTTTACGCTTAAGCAATTTGTGTTGCTACGTTAAGCCAACATATTTGCTTACCGTTAAGCAGCCCTAGGCCATGCACACAGTGCAAAATACACTGCCTTCTTCTGTTTTGCTTAAGCAAACGATCACTTGGTGTATCTCAGCATTAGGCATTACAGACACTGGACACTATTGGTAATTGTCTAAGACCAGTCTTCTCACTTGGTGTATCTCAGCATTAGGCATTAAAGACACTGGACACTATTGGTAATTGTCAAAGACCAGTCTTCTCACATGGTGTATCCCAACATATGCATAGAAAAACAAAACTGTGAAAATCCTAACTCAATTGGTCGTCGAAGTTGTGAGATAATCTGCTTTCAGATGCTTGATTTCGAGATTTCGAGACCTCAGCTGAGGTCTCGAAATCAAGTCAAAATATTTTATATAGAAATTACTTATTTCTTAAAAACTGCGTTACTTCACGGGGAGCCGTTTCTCACAATGTTTTATACTATCATCAGCTCTCCATTGCTTCATTGTTGATAGTATGAAACATTGTGAGAAACGGCTCCCTCTTACTGATCTAAGTTTTCGAGAAAAAAAACAATTTTCCACGTTTCAGATTTAAAATTTGAGGTCTCGAAATCAAGCATCCGAAAGCACACAACTTCGTGTGGTTACCAATAGTGTCCAGGGTCTTTCGATAAAGCTTGGTCGTGAAATCAGTTTTACTTTGAGCCTTGATAGTTCGATCTCCAACGTGCATGTTTTGTTTCTTAGTGTATATTTTCAAATCTTTCAACATTCGGAATTTGATCATACAGAAAGGCCACTTGTGTAAAAGGGGCTTTTTATTCAACTTAATTTGAAACATTGATATATCAATATTCAAATCAGTTTCGTATTGTGACGTCACTACAATGTTAGCCATGCCCATTTGACAACAACTTTATACACTGATATTAGTAATAACAAAGACATATGTAAAGCGCTTTAAGCAAGTAGCCTCTGAGCTAATAAGAGAACAATAAGATATACAATGAGAGAAAAAGATTTAAAAAATAAGCAGATTACAAATGAGCAGTTTCAAACAAATGCGTTTGAACAGAGACTTAAAACATTGTTAAGAACCAGCCTGGCGAATATGCACAGGAAGACAATAAGGAACGATGTGGCGTAAGAAAATGACATGTGGTCATACAAAAATCATCCGATACCCTAAAGAATGACGATTTGATGATTTTATCGAGTAATTTCCATAAATACATTTGTATTATATATTTTCATTAAATAAAATTTGAACAATTTGACTTGCATTTACATCAAACACTCGGGTACTTTAAGACTTTACGGATTACCGCAAACGTGCATGACATTATTCGCGAATTTGACATTTTGAGCTTTTTGCGCACCGTTGTTTGCAATGATAAACATGAACACGAGAATCACCACTTTCTCACAAAAAATGCATAATGAAGGTTATCAAGGTTTGACATTTCTTGGAAAATATGTCTTAATTGTTATTACAACTTTTAAGTCTGAACTCCGACTTTTCATGTGGGAAAATCAGACGAGTTGTGAAGTTAAATAGCCTCGAAAATCCATAAAAAAGGGTAACCTTGTGTACATCTAGGTCAGACCTAGTACTCGATTAAAATACTTTTTTGTCAGGAACAACATATCAAAGTTGCAAATAGTTTTTCAATATTAATTCAATTCAATTCAATTCAAAAATGGTTTATTAAAACATGTCTCGCAGTGAAAAACTGAACTGAACACGTCAACATCATGTTAAAATAATTACATCAAATAGAAATTAACAAAGAAAATGATATAAAACGAGACAGTATTACTATATACATTCTCAAAAAGACATGATAGGGAAAAGGGAAAATGGTTTTATACACAAGTTATATGTTCGTAACAGTCAGTGGTGACTTGTTATTTCCGTAGTTGTACAACACAGACTATGATGTACATCCCCCAAACTAAACATTGAACAAACCCTGAGCAATACCATTTAGGGTGCCTTTTGACCAGGGCCCAATTTCATAGAGCTGTTTAAGCACAAAATTTTGCGTAAGCAAAAAAATCCTTGCTTGGTAAAATCAGATTACCAGCTAAGACTCCACTCAACTGTTATAATAAGTAAACAATAGCTAAATACCAGTTTTTGCCAGTAACATGTGTAAAAACAGCAAGCTATTTTCGTGCTTAAGCATTTTTTTTTTGGCTTAAGCAGCTCTGATATGAAATTGGGCCAAGGCGTTAACGGATTCACTTTCTAAATAGAGATGAACATTCCCTAAAAAGGGGGCAATTTATTCTGTGGTACCTTTAAAGGAGGCGTGTGTAAACACTCATCAACACACTGTGACGAACTCTATCACTTAATTGGACGCTGAATGAAATAATGATCTCGCGTGTTCACTTGTCTTTCGACAGTAATCATCAACGAACCCTTTGAGAGGAGACTAACAACAACATCATCGCTGAGCTTTATTACAGCTTTGTATATGACTCTCCGTCCATCCACCGCTGTTGATGGATATAGTCTTCCCACCAGGCTGATCACTTGTTAAAAGATGAAAAACCTGCAAATTCAGTGTTGTGCAGTAACGGGTGCAAACAGTCTTTCACGAAGAGCTAAGACCAGGCTACTTAAGGGTATACACATTTCATGTCGATGAGGTCTTCGCTGGAAGCATTTGAACATCAGACGTAATTTTAAGCGTTTTAAAAGAATATATATCATCAATGTGGTTAACGTTACAACTTCCTTCCAACCGACAGGTCTGTACTTTACTACAGATTAGTCTATGGTTAAAATGTGCCACAGAGTGTCCTATAGTGTCCCCTCTCAAAATGTTTAAGCGTGAAACACACTATTGATTTGTTACAAAAGCCATCCGCACATTTAATTTGTTTCCACGTACTGCGTACGATTGAAACTCCTTTCCTTGTGCATGTATATCAACCCGTCCCACAATTCTCGACTGTTACTCCCTGCTTAAAGGCAGCGGACACTACTGGTAATTGTCAAAGACTAAACTCCACAGTTTGTGTATCTCAAAGAATACATGAAATAACTAACCTGTGAAAATTTGAGCTCAATCGGTCGTCAAAGTTGCGAGATAAAAAAAAAAAACCTTGACAGGCAAAGTTGTGTGCATTTAGATGGTTGGTTTCGAGACCTCAAGTTCTAAATCTGAGGTCTCGAAATCAAATTCGTGGAAAATTACTTCTTTCTCAAAAACTATGGCACTTCAGAGGAAGCCGTTTCTCACAATGTTTTATACCATCAACTTCTCCCCATTACTCGTCATAAAGAAATAATCAGTTTGAGTAATTACCAAGTGTCCACTGCCTTTAAAGATGAATACTGGTGCATACATTCAGCTCTCCCTAGTTATTGTTCACATTGTGTAAGCATTTGTTTCTCTGTTTAGCCCTTTTTTCCAAGAGTTAAGCCTTCCTTGGTGCGATCTTTCTTTTAAAAACAAGATACAGTCAAAAAATTACAAAGAAGAAGCATGCGAAAGGGAAGAAGAACAAGAAGACCAAGCAGAACCAGAGAGTGAATTTCAAGTTTGTCCTAACATTTTGTTGCAGTTGTCGAAATGTTTCGTCATTCTCTTGAGTCCAGATACCTCCGAACCTCTATGTCTTTTAAAAATAGAATCAACCTCGGATGCATTGGAGCACTTTTCAAACTGATGTTATCCACTGAATCGCTAGCAGGACACTTAAAGGGAAGATACACTATTGGTTATCACTGGATACACTAAGTGTTCTCACTTAGTGTATCTCAACATATGCATAAAATAACAAACCTGTGAAAATCTGAGCTCAATTGGTCATCGGAGTTGGGAGAAAATGGTGAAAGAAAAAACACCCTTGTTGGACGAATTTGTTTGCTTTCAGATATGAATAAAAGACGTCTAGCTAGAAGTCTTTTATTATTTCAGTGAGAAACGACCTCTTTCTCAAAATCTATGCTACTTTAGAGGGAGCCGTTTCTCACAATGTTTTATACTATCAATAGCTCTCCAATGCTAGTTACCAAGTCAGTTTTTAAGTTAATATTTGTTTTGAGTAATTACCAAACGTGAACCTTCCCTTTTACCATGATTGCTTCGTAAAATTGGGGAGATAGTGCTTTCTGCTCTACCATACAGGCTTCTGATGGATGATACCCAAGCCTACATTTGTATTGAGCCCAAAGAATAGGTGGCAACGGCTTCTGCAAAATATTGGTTGATTTGTAGCCCACACCTTGAAGTGGAATTCAGGCGTTATGGGTCTGGCGACTTTGATAAAAAAAAATATACTTGTTTCCACTATACGGTTTGGTACTTTCCATTGCTAAAATAATAGACGTACAGTCTTGAGTTTGAAAAACACGTGGTCGTTTGAAGGATCGACCGAATGGATCAGACATTTAATTAGTTGAAGGAGGAGGGAAATTTAGATGATTGAACAGATCTTACAATCTAAAGCTGTGTTTTTCTATAAACAGAGACCAGACTAAAAATGACTTACCACAGAATGACTCGTCGTCTGCAAGGTTGCAGTCTTGTACCCCGTCGCACACCCTGTCATTTGTAATGAAACCTCCATGTTGGAGACAGGTGTAGCCGGCTATGGTGACATTCCCTATAAAGCAAAAACAATACGAAAGGTGCAATTAATGGCAATTTATTCTACCGCGGTACCAAATGAAATCTCAAGGGGATTTACCGTGCGCTTATCGTGAATCTGAACAGGTTCTGGGTTTCTGGGGCATTATTTGTTTTTCTTCCTTAATGACATTGTGCGTGCTCCGGGTAAGAGACAACCTGATAAAACCAGAGAGCAATTTCGAGAGGAGACTAAGGACTCAGGATATCCGATTACTGAAGAGAATCCTTGGCGAGAACATTCACTGGTTAAGATGCAATATTCTGGTGGAAAATATAATATGGTAGACTTATCGAACGTCACGTTGACATTTTGTTCAATTGAATGTAACTTTTGGTATTGTTCCTGAATCCGCGTTAAAAGCACCTGGAAATATATTTTTTTCCTTCAAACATTAGAGTATATGTTCCTGAACAATAAATTTTTTTTAAGTAATTGTTTTTGACGATTTATATGTTTAACAAATTAAATAAAGTTGTGTGGGGGTGACTCCGCCTACCCCTTTTGTGACGGCAATCGAGGAAGACTTTGCCTCGATCGAACATCGAACACACGTACGTGCAAGTACATTCAAGTCCTGGACGTGAGTTTGTACTTTTGAAAAAGTTTTTTTTTTGCATATTTTTTCCGGCAATGTCAACCAGGTGTATTGCTGCTGGATGCAGCAAAACAACTAAAGATGGTGTTAGTTTGCCAAGTTGTCCGGTTCGACGTCTTTTCAGCGCTGTGCGGCAAACATTTCGAGCCGTCGTGCTTCGAGAATCCGGAATACACTACACATTTTGACATGAAGAGAAAAGTTCTTTTCTAAAACATGACGCCATCCCAATAATTTTTCCAGCTAGTGGGGAAGTCGAAGAGGGTACCTGAAAGACGTAACGAACCTAAAGGAGCATTTGCCTAACGTGAAAAAAAATCAGGTATTGTTTCAACTTTGAGGGCATGTTTTTAGCTTGCGCCAAGCTTCACTATGCTGTATTGGCACTGCATGCGATTCATCGCGCCTCGATTGACGTCACGAACAGCGCCCTCTCGGGTCGGGCTTTTTTTCCAATTTGTAAATAACATGGAAACTAATTTATGTAAACCTTAGTTGTTTATTCATGTTCCACTCATCAAAACACATATTTTAGTGACAAAAGCTTTATTTTGACAAAATACCACTTCCAGGTGATTTAAATGTGTTTTGTGATGATTTCATTTTGTAGAGCGCTATTATCATGTCTCTGTGCGGCACCTGGTATATCGCTTAAAAGTGTTGTTTATTGGTATATAAGCAAATGGAAACGCAGGCCTATAGTGAAACAATCGATTTGAGTTGAATGCAACAATCGATTTTGTAATTATCATGGATGGAAAATGAGGTAACTTCTCTGTCTTTTCCGTCCATTTCCGTAAAAAATTGAGGTGATTAATGAATTAATATATCACAACAGTTTAGTCGACAAATAAAATTAGGTTTGGCAAAGCCGGAAAATTCGTTCACATTTGAACTCTTATGCTGATTGGTATCAGGTACTAAGTTGCAATTATTGTATGGGTGTTGGGGGGGGGGGGGGGGTCTAGGGGTGGGATAAATGCAAAAAGTAATGCCTTGAATGAGTTGTACCTTGTAATGAAATTTGATGTGATCAGCAAAACCTGTGTGTTCATTTACATTTTTAAAACCTTTTTGAATGGTTTCGGTGACTTAGTTGCAATTACTGGGGAAAAATCCATTGATGTGATGGATGGAAAAGCAGTACTTTAAATAAAGTGTTTCTTGTGAGAAATTTTAAGATGATTAATGTAAAACTTTAACACCTCAAATGATTCAAAACACATCGAATGAGTCAAATAAACTATTGATTTTGAGCAGAGCTTTCAGGTTCATTTACAATTTACATGTTGAAACCTCTTCACTTTACAGTTTTGAAAACCTTTTGGTTGTTCATGTGTTGGATGCAAAGCAGTGATACCTTAAAGGCAGTGGACACTATTGGTAATTACTCAAAATAATTATTGGCATAAAACCTTACTGGTGACGAGTAATGGGGAGAAGTTGATGGTATAAAACATTGTGAGAAACAGCTCCCTCTGAAGTGCCACAGTTTTAGAGAAAGACGTAATTTTCCACGGATTTGATTTCGAGACCTCAGATTTAGAACTTGGGGTCTCGCAATCAAGCATCTGTACGCACACAGCTTCGTGTCACAAGGTTTTTTTCTTCTTTCATTATTATCTTGCAAGTTCGATGACCAATTGGGCTCAAATTTTCACAGGTTTGTTACTTATGCTTATGTTGAGATACACCAACTGTGAAGGCTAGTCTTTGACAATTACCAATAGTGTCCACTGCCTTTAAATAAAATGTTTGTTGTGGATGCATGTGTTGAATATTGAGGCGATAAAAAACACCATTATAACACATTAAATGAATAAATTTACATTTATTTAAAAGATTTACCAACAAATGCTTCCTATTTACATTTCGAAACACTTTTTGGTGGTCTCGGGTAGGCCTACTTAGTTGCAATCATTATGAAAACCTTTTCTACACAAATTATGGGAGGAGAAAAAAAGCAGCTACAGCCGCAGCTCGATTCAAATCGGGTCATTTTAATATGCTTTTGTGAATATGAAAATGTGAATAATTTAGGGTCGCGGTGTAAAAGTAAGGGCCGGTCAGTAACCAGAAACCGAACATTTTGTTTGGCCTAAAACACTGGCGACATTTATTCAGTGAGTGGTTGCTTTTATCTACATAAATTGTGTATATATGTACGTGTCTTAGAAGCCGCCCGCATGCATTTTTTTTTTTTTTTTCCCCGCTTGATTTTCTTGGCTCGAAATTCCGTAATCCCCCCTTTTTTTTTCCCGCCCCCCGCCCGTTTTTTGTAGCTTACAAATCCGTAATCCAAGTAATACAAAACAAAATGGCCTTACGTTTTTGAATAGGCCTACATAATTGATTTATAGATGAGCACTTTAATTGTGGCTTGATATGGCCCTTTTTTTAGTTTTTTTTTTCATTAGAGGTGATATTAGTACCTGCACAAGCTGTACCACTCTCGCAAGGTAATACATAAGGGAATCAATGTGTGGTAAAGAGGTTTTCAACTAGTGGTTTAAACCCAACGAGGCCTGGTTCTTGATAATTTTGAAAACCTTTTCTACACAAATTATGGGAGGAGAAAAAAAGCAGCTACAGCCGCAGCTCGATTCAAATCGGGTCATTTTAATATTCTTTTGTGAATATGAAAATGTGAATAATTTAGGGTCGCGGTGTAAAAGTAAGGGCCGGTCAGTAACCAGAAACCGAACATTTTGTTTGGCCTAAAACACTGGCGACATTTATTCAGTGAGTGGTTGCTTTTATCTACATAAATTGTGTATATATGTACGTGTTTTAGAAGCCGCCCGCATGCATTTTTTTTTTTTTTTTCCCCCGCTTGATTTTCTTGGCTCGAAATTCCGTAATCCCCCCTTTTTTTTTCCCGCCCCCCGCCCGTTTTTTGTAGCTTACAAATCCGTAATCCAAGTAATAAAAAACAAAATGGCCTTACGTTTTTGAATAGGCCTACATAATTGATTTATAGATGAGCACTTTAATTGTGGCTTGATATGGCCCTTTTTTTAGTTTTTTTTTTCATTAGAGGTGATATTAGTACCTGCACAAGCTGTACCACTCTCGCAAGGTAATACATAAGGGAATCAATGTGTGGTAAAGAGGTTTTCAACTAGTGGTTTAAACCCAACGAGGCCTGGTTCTTGATAATTTTACCCAGATGAAGTCGAGGTAAATTATCAAGAACCAGGCCTCGTCGGGTTTAAACTACTAGTTGAAAACCGATTCAACACATTTTTATTCCCATTCCTAAATACCATTTTGGTCAAAAAACATCAACACTTTTGGTCAAAAATGATAATTGTTCAGTGATTAGGGTTAGGTCCATAATTGTATGCGTATGTTGAGATACACCAACTGTGAAGGCGGTTAAACACCTATATTCCGACACCCCTATGTTCCGACAACTCAACCTTTATTCCGACACCCCTATGTTCCGACACCCCTATATTCCGACACTCCTATGTTCCGACACCCCTATGTTCCGACAACTCAACCTATGTTCCGACACACCAATATGCTTTTGTATAGCATGCCAAGTACAGATTGAAAGGAAAGTTAATTACATAAATAAAAAAGGGAGCATGTGTATAAATCGTATTCGTCGATTTAGAAAATATTTCCAACCATTTATAACAAAGGGTTTTCAAACGCTCTTCATAGACCAACTTGCCCGATCCAATGCAACGTGTCCCTTACGTTTTTGAATAGGCCTACATAATTGATTTATAGATGAGCATTTTCATTGTGGCTTTATTTTGTCCCTTTTTTTTTTTTTTTTTTTTCTATTTTAATTAGAGGTGATATTAGTACCTGCACAAGCTGTACCACTCTCGCAAGGTAATAAATAAGGGAATCAATGTGTGGTAAAGAGGTTTTCAACAAGTTGTTTAATCCCAACGAGGCCTGGTTCTTGATAATTTTACCCAGATGAAGTCGAGGTAAATTATCAAGAACCAGGCCTCGTCGGGTTTAAACTACTAGTTGAAAACCGATTCAACACATTTTGAATCCCATTCCTAAATACCTTTTTGGTCAAAAAACATCAACACTTTTGGTCAAAAATGATAATTGTTCAGTGATTAGGGTTAGGCTCATAATTGTATGCGTATGTTGAGCTACACCAACTGTGAAGGCGGTTAAACACCTATATTCCGACACCCCTATGTTCCGACAACTCAACCTTTATTCCGACACCCCTATGTTCCGACACCCCTATATTCCGACACTCCTATGTTCCGACACCCCTATGTTCCGACAACTCAACCTATATTCCGACACCCCTATGTTCCGACACCCCTATATTCCGACACTCCTATGTTCCGACACCCCTATGTTCCGACAACTCAACCTATGTTCCGACACACCAATATGCTTTTGTATAGCATGCCAAGTACAGATTGAAAGGAAAGTTAATTACATAAATAAAAAAGGGAGCATGTGTATAAATCGTATTCGTCGATTTAGAAAATATTTCCAACCATTTATAACAAACGGTTTTCATACGCTCTTCATAGACCAACTTGCCCGATCCAATGCAACGTGTCCCTTACGTTTTTGAATAGGCCTACATAATTGATTTATAGATGAGCATTTTCATTGTGGCTTTATTTTGTCCCTTTTTTTTGTTTTTTTTTTTCTTTTTTAATTAGAGGTGATATTAGTACCTGCACAAGCTATACCACTCTCGCAAGGTAATAAATAAGGGAATCAATGTGTGGTAAAGAGGTTTTCAACAAGTTGTTTAATCCCAACGAGGCCTGGTTCTTGATAATTTTACCCAGATGAAGTCGAGGTAAATTATCAAGAACCAGGCCTCGTCGGGTTTAAACTACTAGTTGAAAACCGATTCAACACATTTTGAATCCCATTCCTAAATACCTTTTTGGTCAAAAAACATCAACACTTTTGGTCAAAAATGATAATTGTTCAGTGATTAGGGTTAGGTTCATAATTGTATGCGTATGTTGAGATACACCAACTGTGAAGGCGGTTACACGTCTATATTCCGACACCCCTATGTTCCGACAACTCAACCTATATTCCGACACCCCTATGTTCCGACACCCCTATATTCCGACACTCCTATGTTCCGACACCCCTATGTTCCGACAACTCAACCTATGTTCCGACACCCCTATGTTCCGACACCCCTATATTCCGACACCCCTATATTCCGACACCCCTATATTCCGACACCCCTATTTTCCGACACCCATGTTCCGACAAGTTGTTTTCGCAAATTATTACTCAGTTGATCAATAACAAAAGCACAACTTGTATTACGCAAGGTTTCCCAGTAATTTTCGACCGGGATTAGGTTTGAACATTCATAAGATGAATTTGTACTCTTTTAAAAAGTGATGGAATCTCACATGCTTTTTTTTTTTTTTTTTTCTTCTTTTTTGTATACACATGAGTATGGCTCCCCGAGGTAGCTGGCAATAAAATACTCGGTACTTTGCTATTGTTAAGTGCGCGCCGTGTTGATAACATTTCATGAGCCTTCAATCAGTAAACATTTCAACCCTCTCCTGCGTTTATTGCGCCGATGTGTAATTTCTTTCTTATAGAGCAAAGGAAACAGGGAAGGTGTCCCCCCCCCAAAAAAAAAAAAAAAAAAAAAAAGATGACATGTGAAAGAATGGCAAGTAAGTTTTGCTCTGAGCGTCAAACATGGCTAACACAATATCATAAATATTTGGTCTTTCTTTCAAAGGGTTTTGGTTTGGTAAATTCTGAAGATCATTTTTGGTTTGGCTTTGACAGGAATCCCGACTTACTGTGAATGAAGATGTATGTGATAAAATTTACCAGAAGGAGTTTCAGTTTAAAATCACAGAGAATTGTCATCAGAAGAGTCGCGTAAATCGCGCGTGCATGCACAAAATTAGTTTCGTCACTTACTGATACGATTGCTGATTTCGTTATTAAAAAAACAAAACAAAAACAAAAACAACGCAGCAAGGAATATTTTGCGAAAAAAACTTCTTAACACCAATACCTTTATACTGTGTAGCTTAATGTAAATCTGCGGACGTTTGGGTTCTGTGTGTACAAAAAGTAGCCACCCTTTCACGGCAGCGGACACTATTGGTAATTACTCAAAATATTTATCAT
Source organism: Asterias amurensis (assembly GCF_032118995.1). NCBI lineage: Eukaryota > Metazoa > Echinodermata > Asteroidea > Forcipulatida > Asteriidae > Asterias > Asterias amurensis. Next base: position 14,326,570 of record NC_092664.1, on the reverse strand, counting down.
CATTAAACCTTTCTTGATTACGAGTAATGGGGAGAGGTTGATAGTATAAAACACTGTGAGAAACAGCTCCCTCTAAAGTGACGTAGATTTCGAGAAAGAAGTAATTTTCTACGAATTTGACTTCGAGACCTCAAGTTTAGAATTTCGAAATCAAGCATCAGAAAGCACACAGCTTCGTGTGACGATAGTGTTTTTTTCTTTTATTATTGTCTCGCAACTTCGACGACCGATTGAGCTCAAATTTTAACAGGTTTGTTATTTTATGCATATGTTGAGAGACACCAACTGTGAAGACTAGTCTTTGACAATTACCAATAGTGTCCACTGTCTTTAAAAGTGATAACGAAACAAGAACTAATTTTTTAAATTGTGCCTTAAAAATGATTCCGCCCTCGAAATACTTGTTCGATGTAGTTTTGTTCTTTCGACATTAAGTTGTTTGCATTCAGTTCAGATTGTTAAAAAATATGAAAACAAAATTGTAATACATAAAACTTACCAAAAGGAGATGCAGTTGACAGCTGCTGATCAGCCAAGGTAAAAGCCACAACTAGAAATACTTCCAATCCTAAGATAGACCACTTCGCCATTCTTATATAATTATCTCAAAACACCCCTGGTTCCGATCAAGGCAAATTCAAAAACAGTCGACTTCAAGAAGGATACTAAGAGCACTCGTATCGTAAATCTACAGTACTGCTCGCGCGTACAACTCGCACGCAACACCTGTATCACACGTTGAGAATTTTCCACAGTTAACCTGTCCAACGCGAACATTAGACCGCTACTGAGCTTGATGTAGGCTTTTGCGTAGGGGGAATACCCTTGTGTATATCAGCAAGCTAGTAGAAGTCCGGGACTGAGGTAGGCAGAATCTTGCTCTTGTGCTACGATGACTGTTAGTTAGTTAGTTCCGTGAAGCCCAGAGGTAAAATCACGTGAATGCTGTTCTCAATCGGTCAGCGGATCCATTAACTCATCCTGATCTATAATTCCTGGCAGTAGGCCCAATTGAAACTGCTGACTGATGTATCACTGTGTGCTCACACTCCGGCAACTCAATCAACACTTCTGTCCCTTGTTTTTTGTTCAGTGAATTCCAATTTGATTCAAACTCAAATCGAGCGTCTCTCTTAATTTCACGCGTTGTCCGTGAGGTGACGAGAGGGAGTAAGTTTGCAGACTCGGGGAACAGCCTTTAGTGCGATATACTGGTGAATGTATATCACCTATAATGACGTGTACTTGTTTATACCCTTCAAAAAAACACACAAAATGTCCATCCAAGTAGACTTGAAGCCGTACATTAACACATCATAATTGTAATGGTATGGTTCAGAGGCTTTGGTTAAACCGAAACGTGCCTATTCTAACTTGTATTCTTTAAAGCAAAGTCTGATGATCGTATAGGGGTCACGTGGGGGTTTTGTCTCCAAATATAGGTATAGCGTTACGGTATGATCCTAGTATAATATTATGTGGGGAAAACGACGGGCCTGACCCCTCGCTATGGCCCAGTGGTCGTAACTTAAAAACACGCTGTGTTGTTCGGTCCCCCGAAACTTACGAATTGACAGAGGTGCAGGATGCTTATCTTAAAATAATGTGAACGAATGAAACCAGCACTGTTGCGCAATTGTCACTCCCACGAACTAAACGCCGCGCAAGTTTGTCAAAACCTCGATAATCCAACCCGTACGGTTGCACAATGCGTCTACAGTTGTCACTTCCACGAACTGAGCGCTGCGCAAGTTTGTTAAAATCTCGAGAATGCAACCCGCACTGATGTGCTGTGGTCACGTCTCATCGAGTCCCAGAATGTCCTAGTCTAACTGCTGCCACTCTACCTGCACTCCGCAGCTCGATTGACGACTCTGTGCAACGCATTAGACCTGTCGACTGCGTTCACGGTGTACGGTTCGTGATCACCGCATAGCCCCGTATGCACTGAGTCTGTCCACTGTATATAAAACTCGTATTGGCAAACCGTGACTATGACGTGTTCACACTGGCCAGCCAATCACCGATGTCTGTTTTTAATGTGTTAATCTCTACAATCCCAGACAGTGGTAACCGGAGGCATCAGAGTCAATAATAATGTTTCAATTTTATTGCTGCTTTTTATTGGTTGGGCTGCATATTGATAATTCCTTTGCGCGGGCGTGTGTGTTAGTGTTCTTTCTTTATATGATGCTGAATTATTTATTTATTTCTGTGTGTGAAATGCTTTGAGGTCTTGCGCTATATAAAAAGATTAATTATTTACGAATTCTTATTGCAATCATCACCGAAATTTCGACAATTAATTAGCAAGTAATTCATCTTAGTTGTGTATATGTTTTCAAGTCGTGGGAAATGCTTCTTGCAGTTATTCGAATTTTTATAAAATATCGATCAGATTCATTGGTTTTAGATTTACAACTACCATAGAAAAATTATTCTAAATTTTTTTTGGAGAGATATCATTTCTTATTTGTGGGGACCACTCAGCAAAAACTGATGTTCACATGTGCCCAGTAGTTACATTTAAACTTTATAAAAAAATATGCAAAATGAAAACAACAAATTAAACATACAAAGATTACAGCCAGGTTAACGCCAATCTTAAAGAGTAAAACACAAATATTATGCAAGATACCACAAGTTAGCAATAACGGGTGTGTTCGTTTAGCTTCCCTGGGTCTACCCCGCGGTGCTCAGCCCCTGACAAGAGCTAATCGAACGATCACACTCGCCCTATCGTGGTGACGGCATGCACCTCATACAGGTCACCCCAAGAGACCCATCACTCCACAAGCAGGGCACTGGGGGCTGACCCGGGTGGGCCCGTCAAAGCTTTTCGAACGTACCGGGGTAGACCGGGGTCGACACAGGGAAGCTAAACGAACGCACCCACTAATACAAAAAATAAAAAATACTTTAATACTAAGAAGGCCTATGTAAATTAAGACCCCAAAACGGGGGCGAATGTGATATTCGGTGAATTTCAAACATTGTTCGCGTGGTTGCTCAGCGCTTCAATCCGAACCTGGATGTCATCAGTTACTGCATGTAAAGACAGGGTGTACTTTGGGTAATTATCTACAGTGTCCATACAAACTGACCTGACAAATAGCAATGGCGACTGCTAATCTTATGAAGCATTGTTAGAAACGACCTCTTTTAAAGTAATGTAATTTTAGAGAAAATTCATCATGTATTTTTTATCGTAAAGGCACTGGACACGTTTGGTAATTGTCAAAGACCAGTCTTCTCACTTGGTGTATCCCAACATCAGCATATAACAACAAGCCTGTGAACAATTGAGCTCGTTTGGTCATCGAAGTTGATGAAATGATGAAAGAAAAAACACCCTTGTTGGACGAATGTTTGTGCTTTCAGAAAGGAATAAAAAAGACTTGAAGTTGACTTGGCTAGAAGTCTTTTATTATTTTAGTGAGAAACTATCTCTTTCTCAAAATCTATGCTACTTCAGAGGGAACTGTTTATCACCATGTTTTAAACTACCAACAGCTCTCCAATGCACGATACCAAATCAGTTTTTAAGTTAATATTTGTTTTGAGTAATTACCAAACGTGTACCTTTCCTTTCAGGCTGCACATGCATGAAGCCTTTGTCAGGCATCAGGAAGTTCACAATGAGTGGAACAAATTGTTATTTTATTTTTTTGCTAATTTCTTCTTTAAATATTCCAACTTCGATGATTAAAGTCACCTGGAAACAGAATTTGTTCTTCTTCAAACATTAGAGTATATGTTTCTGAACAACAAAATAATGTTTTGAGTAATTGCTTTTAACGATTTGTATGTTTAAAAATATAAATAAAGTTGTGTGGGGGTGACTCCGCCTACCCCTTTTGTGACGTCAATCGAGGCAGACTTTGCCGCGACCGAACATCGAACACACGTACGTGCAAGTACATTTAAGTCATAATGAAAGAAATGAAAGAAAAAACACCCTTGTCACACAAAGTTGTGTGCTCTCAGATGCTTGATTTCGAGACCTCTAAACTTGAGGTCTCGAAATCAAATTCGTGGAAAACTACGTCACTTCAGAGGGAGCCGTTTCTCACAATGTTTTATTTTATAACACCCCTTACAAATATTCTGCCTTTTCATTGGTTTAGAGCGCGTCACGTGATATGTCTAACGACTATCACACGGCGTGCAGTACCCATACGTCTTTTTACCCACCTCGAACCCAATCAGTTGTGCATCTGTGCATCTGAAACGCGGGTACGAAAGCTACCTTTACGAAGATTATAAAATAGTCTCTTTGTGTGTTTTATAAACAAATATTGACTGCTTTAACTCGTGTTATGGTTAAAACTTATGGTTAAACCATGGCACTCGAAGCAGTCAATATTTGCATACTATCAACCTCTCCCCATTACTCGTTACCATGTGAGGTTTTATGCTGATAATTATTTTGAATAATTACCAATAGTGTTCACTGCCTTTAAGCCTAATGTTGCATTCATTGGTAGTAACTGGGTACGTAAGTCAGTATCATTGTCCTATTAACTTGGAATGGGCCAATTAGGCAGAACTGACCTTTCGCAGAGGACGCGAATGTCAAGGTGAAAGTTCTCTAACAAGCAAATTAGTCGGTCTTCAATTAACTAACAGCAGTCACGGATAGCTTGATTGGACAATTTTTTAAGGCAGAGGACACTAGTGGTAATAACTCAAAGTAATTATTGTTAGCGTAATTATTGTTACTTGGTAATGAGCAACGGAGAGCTGTTTAAAGATAAACACTGTGAGAAACGGTTCCCTCTAAAGTAACTTAGTTTTTTAGGAAGAGCTGATTTCTCATTCAACGATTATTAACACACTTAACAGGCCCATGGCATTTAATTAGGCATTTTGAAGCACTTGTCCTGAATTTGTTATTTTCTTCAATTAGCCTCTTGCAACTTCGACGACCAATCTGAGCCTAAATTTCCATAAAAATATGAAAAGACTTCCAGCTAGAAGTCTTGTTTTCCTGTCTGAAAGCATACAAACGCGTCAAACAAGGTTTTTTTGTTTTCATCATTTTATCGAACTTCGATGACCAATTGAGCCCGAATGTTCACAGGTTTGTTTCATGCATATGTTGAGACACACCAATTATTGATAATATTTTTTTGACAAAAAGTACCGGCGTATTGGACTTATAGCAGAATATGTACCGAACGCCAATAACCATTTATTGAGTTTTTAAAAGTTTGGCCTTAAACAAAGTTTTTGTCATATAAGGAAGGTGGCCTAGAAAATCGCGCGTCACTTCTGTAACCCGAAAGCCCGATCCTTGTTGTGAACAGATGGAAATGTAATGATCATCTCGCGAAATTTGTTCGATTGAAAGTCACCCCCCCCCCCCAATTAGTAATTAGTAATTAATAAAAGTGTAACAACAAATTTGAAGTACAACACTCATCACAAAGCAAGTATCCCACAGATGACTTAGAATATGGCTTGAAAATTATGCTCATATCATCATGACGTATACAAAACAAAAACAATCTATGGCCCTAAGTGTTTATCTTCCTTAAAAGATTTGTGATGCCTGTCCTCAATTATTGTGTGATTTGGTTAAACAATTAGTAGACACTGTACTCATCTCAAACCTTCACACAGATGACTTTAAACAAATCTCTATGGGAAATGATGCCAGTAAATCATTCTGACGTTTACAACAAAGTATTATCTATGACCCTTATACCTTTAATCCTTTTTTGTGTGATTTTGTGAATGGCGCTTTTCGTTATTTTCAATACTAATAAACACTTGTTTCTAAAAAATGCTGATACGAGGGAATTGCACAAATCCTTCATTAAAATGAAAGGCTGTGTGGGTTGTCTTAAAGGATCACTCTAAAAAGTGTTGTCCTAAAGGATCACTCTTAAAATTAAAGCAATTTTGAAGTTACTTTGATTGAAGGAGAGCAACTGAAATCATTTTGAGGATCATTTGCATTTTAAGGAAGTAATGCAGATAGATGTAAAAAGATGTAGCCGTAAATCTTCGAATCGCCATAATTCGACGCGTTATGACAATCTACTTTATATACGCATTACAGCATGAGAAAAGGACTTAGGCTAAACGAGTAGGTTAGAGTTGAAAGAACGGAATATGCGGAGAGGATTGCTGAGGTTTAAGTCAAAATCATCAATAAATGCAGAGGCTCTGCTCATAAGAAGAGAGGATGAGGAAATAAGATTGAGATGATATACTTGAAAGATTATGTCTCGTGTCAGCTTAAAAGAGACGTGTCTCTAAAGCCTTAAAGGCAGTATCGGTAATTACTCCAAATAAATGTCTTATCATACAAACTTTACCTAGTAACGAGAATGGAAGGATGTTGATAGTTAAACATTTTGTGAGAAACAGTTCCCTCTGAAGTAACGTAGTTTTTGAGAAAGAAGCAATCTGATCAAGCTGAGGTCTCAAATCCAGGCATCTGAAAGCCCACAACTTGTGCGAGAAGGGTGTTTTTTTTCTTCCATTATTATCTCACAACTTCGACGACCAATTGAGTTAAATTTTTCATTGTTGGTTATTTTATGCATCATGTTCAGATACACCAACTGTGAAGGTGTCGAGTGCCTTTAAAAGAAACGAATTATACGGTGGTCAATTATTGGGTTGATTTGATTTACGAAAAGGGGTTTAGCGGAATAGTATTCACGAGGCCTGTACGTCAATGGCCTATAAAACATTTTATCAAATAGAGAGATCAGTTGGGCTTCGAGTTTCAAAGTAGATCAGTTAAAGGAACACGTTGTCTTGGATCGGACGAGTTGGTCAAAACAAAAGCGTTTGTAACCGTTTTTTATAAAATGCATATGGTTGGAAAGATGTTTTAAAAGTAGAATACAATGATCCACACAAGTTTGCCTCGAAATTGCATGGTTTTCCTTCTACTGTTCGAACTAACATGGTCGGCCATTTATGGGAGTCAAAATTTTGACCCCCATAAATGGCCGACGTGTTAGTCGACGAGGTAAAAGGAAAACCACGCAATTTCGAGGCATGTTTGTGTGGATCATTGTACTCTACTTTTACAACATCTTTCTACCCATATGCATTTTATAAAAAACGGTTACAAACGCTTTTCAAAGACCAACTCGACCGATCCAAGGCAACGTGTTCCTTTAAAGTTCAGCCTAACTTTTAACCGGCGAGAAATTTCGAAATACTTTAAAAGGGGTACCGTGCCATATTGTTTTTTTTTAAAGGTAAATTATATTGAGACACTGAGAGACTGTATGACGAATACCGGGCCCTGTAAAAAATGTAGTTCTGCTTCTGCTGCTTCCGCGAAATGACTTCCTCGAAATGAGCTTAGACAATGAATAAAATTAAAACAAATACTTGATTTAAATTTATATTTTATTAACAAAATTGGGTTTGGGTGGGGTCAGCTTTAATTTAGGCAGCCAATGACCTTATGGTTTGCACAGCTATATATATATTTTTTTATGACAATTTACCACAATCGGAATAGCCAGAAGCAACCCCTGATTGGTTGTATCATGGAGGTAATGGTTGTGTGCTACGTTTAATAATTTAAAACTAAGCGGATGGGAACCAATTGACTGCTTAATGGACTGAGACGGGTCAATCTCAAACTCTCATTATTTATATGCAGCGTCTCTTGAAGACACTGGACACTATTGGTAATTGTCAAAGACCAGTCTTCTCACTTGGTGTATCTCAATATATGCATAAAAGAACAAACCTGTGAATATTTGAGCTCAATTGGTCATCGAACTTGCGAGATAATAATGAAAGAAGAAAACACCCTTGTCACACGAAGTTGTGTGCGTTTAGATGGTTGATTTCGAGACCTCAAATTCTAAACTTGAGGTCTCGAAATCAAATTCGTGGAAAATTACTTCTTTCTCGAAAACTACGTCACTTCAGAGGGGGCTGTTTCTCACAGCGTTTTATATCAACAACCTCTCCCCATTACTCGTTACCAAGTAAGGTTTTATGCTAATAGTTATTGGGTGCGTTCGTTTAGCTTCCCTAAGGTCAACCCCGGTGTGTGGCGTTTTTTTCTTCCAGGACGAACGTGGGTAATTATCTGCACACATTCGTCCTGGGGAAAAAAACCGTCACACACCGGGGTCGACCCAGGGAAGCTAAACGAACGCACCTATTTTGAGTAAATACCAAAAGTGTCCAGTGCCTTTAATTGCTGTTCTACAGGGTGTCTAAAAAAAAAGGTAATCCTACTTTAAAGGGTTTTTATGGCCAGACTATTATGTTTACCAGCAGAAAGTATGGCATCATCTTAAAGCTGAAACCTTGTGCTTTCCAATGATACATTTGGTTACATTCCAGGGTCATGCATCAGAGAGCACCTTTGTCTTGAAAATGTGGTGCAAAAATGCAGTTGGTTCACTTTTAAACCCTTGTCATTCTGGCCTTCAGACAGAGTGTAAACCTCAGGTTGTCACAATGGTTCAGCTAACGGCAGAACAGAGAACATTTGTGGTCAAGAAATGGTATGCAACCAGAACTTTTTGCAGGCTACACAGGATGAATTTGGAGAAGCATTTCCAGATCGAGAACCACCAGCAAAGAAACAATCTGGGCCAATGTGAGAAAGTATGAAGCACATCATGAACCAACCTCAATCGCAACAAAGGAAGTTCGAGAAGGCCAAGGACAGCGAGATCTCAGGAAAAAATCGCTATCCTACGACAGCAACTGATTGACCACCCACGGGAGACAAGTGCAAGACGGAATGGTGTTGGACTGAGCCACACCACTTTTAATCGGATCACTCATCTGGACCTTCACTTCCATCTGTTCCACATCTTCACATCCGTCATGAACTTCTGCTTCCTGATCTTGCAAAAAGACATACTTTCTGTGAGTGGCTTCTTGAGCGGTGTGAGAGAGATCCCAGCAAACTTCTGGTTTCATACCTTTTCTTGGCCACTCTGCTGTTATTAGCTGAACCGTTTGTGACAACCCGAGGTTTACACTCTGTCTGAAGGCCAAAATGACATGGGTTCAAAAGTGAACCAACTGCATTTTTGCACCACATTTTCAAGACAATGGTGCTCGCTGATGCGTGACCCTTGAATGTAACCAAATGTATCATTGGAAAGCACAAGTTTTCAGCTTTATGATGATGCCATGCTTTCTGCTGGTAAACATAATAGTCTGGCCATAAAAACCCTTTAAAGTATGATTACCTTTTTTTGAGACACCCTGTATATCACACTTAAAGGCAGTGGACACTATTGGTAATTGTCAACACTAGCCTTCACAGTTGGTGTATCTCAACATATGCATAAAATAACAAACCTGTAAAAACTTGAGCTCAATCGGTCATCGAACTTTCGAGATAATAATGAAAGAAAAAACACACTTGTCACACGAAGTTGTGTGCGTTTAGATGGTTGATTTCGAGACCTCAAATTCTAAACTTGAGGTCTCGAAATCAAATTCGTGGAAAATTACTTCTCTCTCGAAAACTACGTCACTTCAGAGGGGGCTGTTTCTCACAATGTTTTATACTATCAACCTCTCCCCATTACTCGTTACCAAGTAAGGTTTTATGTTAATAGTTTTTTTGAGTAATTACCAATAGTGTCCAGTGCCTTTAATGTTCTATATCACAATTTAGAAACCTTACTAAGGTCACACACTAAGTCATAACAGTAACCTTTATGAATTGCCAGGCAATTTTTTGTTGCCTTCCTAGCGTTTTTGTTTGTTATTGAATTTGCGGATATGGTCGCAAATGGCTGAGTGCGAACCCCACTAATTAGCAACCTGTAATGGCAGCTTCCGGTTCCCATGACAACGTATCAACAAGGCCAGGTGCTATTTGTTCCTGTGTCGTGTCTTTGAGTCGTTAAAACTGAAGCAGCTTTGCGTGGTATTTGTAAGTAAATATAGAACGGTGCTTCGAGAGTGTCATATCACTTTTAAAAAAAAAAGGAGAAAATTGTTCACCACATATCTACGTATTGCATGGCATGGTTCGACTATCTGTATCAATTAAGACACCCAAGGCCCATACAGATAAAATTAATGAACATTTAACGGAAAACTTGAAACTGAATTACGGAAAGAATATTTGAATTTATATGTCTTTAAACTGGACGAAGTACTACAGAGATGTACAGGTGCACAGATCTCTTGGGGGAGTGTTCCAGCACACATCTGAAGCTCCTTCAGTCCGTATATCATTAGATTAACCCGGTTTCATTTCTTATTCATGTCCCTTTAACGAAAAACCACCGAGGCTCGAATTCATAGAACTGCTTGCGAGAAGAAAATATTCCTTTGTAAAGTTCTGCTAAAAAATATATATATATATTAGCAGGAAAACAGTCACAAATGGCTTTCTGGTTGGTAAATGTGTATTGTAGGCAAAGTTGTTTATGCACCACCTGCCCCCCCCCCCCCCCCATCCCCTCTATAAGTAAAATAACAATGTGTCTTTATTGAGTTTCGAGAATACCATGAAATATTTTGCGATTCTGCATTTTCTTTTTTTTTACGATTAACACAAAATTGTTTTACTGTTTATTGAATTACACTTAAACAAAGCTTTCGTTTTGGGCGTGTTTTAGTGGGAAGGCAGTAAATTGCGTGTGTGTGTTTTTATAATAAACTAGGCTGTGCACGTAGCGTTAACGAAAGACTGATATAATGTGATGTTACTATGGTGACCGTGCAGTCAATTTACGACGAGCTTATTGTTTGACAATATGGCTGCCCCTAGATATGGTCTATAATTCCAAAGGCAGACTCATTGTTCTGCTCGCTCAAGGTAAGGGGGTCTCCTGGCGAACAAGGTTTTTCTCACTTTAAGAAGTCATCGGTTTTTTTTTCTACGTTTAAATATAACTTGTCGCAGTTTGCCATCAGTTAGTTTATGCATATATTGAGATACACCAAGTGAGAATTAGTGTCCAGTGTTTTTAAATATAAAGAACAAAGAGCGGTTCGGACATTTTTTTTAAGACAAATGCAAACAATTACATGATCGGGTGAATTGCTTCTTTAATAAAACTTACGTTTTGCCGTTAAATGTCACCGTCATATCCCACGTATTTACTCTGCACTGAAAGTGTTCCACTTTTAAAAATGGCTAAACTAAAACTGTGTCAATCTTACGCATAAGGGTGCAATGGCAAAACAAATACAGATAAATAAACGGTTCACGATTTTTGTCGAGGAAAAACAATCTGTGCTTATGTTTTACTTAGTTACCTGTTCATGTTTGTTTTGTTGTCATTTAGCCTTCGAGAAAGACTCTGCTAGGGTCGAAACGTCAGGCAATTAACTATTTTTTGAAAAACTATCTGAACAACTACTAATTGGTTGAACTTGTTCTTGAAAAGAAACTTGATTTGCTCGCCTTTAAATGTCAGCATCATCCACTTTTAATACTCTGCACTGAAAGTGTTCCACTGTGAAATATTTCTGACACTAAAACCATGTGAATCATACATAGCCTAGATGGGTGCAATGGTATCAACAATATAAACAAAAATACTAACGGTTCGGGAATTTTTCCGGGGAAACAAATTCTAAACATTAGATCGGTTGAACTTGTTCTTCAAAAAGAAACTCGATTCGCTCGCCTTTAAATGTCAGCATCAACATCCATTTTAATACTCTGCACTGAAATTGTTCCACTATGAAATATTGCTGACACTAAAACTGTGTCAATTATACATAGATGGATGCAATGGTATAAACAATAAATATAAAAGAACGGTTCAATAATTTTTCGGGAAAAGGAAATTCTAAATAACTACATAAATTGAACTTGTTCTACCATAAAACGTGAGGTTTCTTGCATTTAAAAATGTCAAAATCATAATCCACTTTAACATTCTGCACTGTAAGTGTTCCACTGTGAAATATTGCTGGCACTTAAACTGTGTCAAACATACATAGATGGGTGCACATTCAAACATTCTCATGGCCATATATGTCAAAATCATAATCCACTTTAACATTCTGCACTGTAAGTGTTCCACTGTGAAATATTGCTGGCACTTAAACTGTGTCAAACATACATAGATGGGTGCACATTCAAACATTCTCATGGCCGTACAGTTGGAACTCAATATTAGGGTTTTTGTCGGATGAGTACATTCGTTTTCCATTCTAAATGCTTAAAGGCAGTGGACACTATTGGTAATTGTCAAAGACTAGCCTTCACAGTTGGTGTATCTCAACATATGCATAAAATAACCAACCTGTGAACATTTGAGCTCAATCGACCATCGAACTTGCGAGATCAGATAATAATGAAAGAAGAAAAAAACACCCAAAGTTTTGTGCGTTTAGATGGTTGATTTCGAGACCTCAAGTTCTAAACCCGAGGTCTCAAAATCAAATTCGTGGAAAATTACTTCTTTCTTGAAAACTATGGCAATTCAGAGGGTGCCGTTTCTCACAATGTTTTATACCGTCAACCTCTCCCCATTACTCGTCACCAAGAAAGGTTTTATTCTAATAATTATTTTGAGTAATTACCAATAGTGTCCACTGCCTTTAAGGTTTGCGTTGGGCTCTTGTAAAACCAAATCATGCGAAGTTAAATTGTGAGCGGACGCCTGAGATTTCGAAGGTGACATCGTATACAGTATGGTTTATTTATTTCATCAATATTTATAAAAGACACTAGCAATTATACAAAACTGAATTGTGGACTTAAATCTGCAATTTGGCAGTTAAAGGCAATGGACACTATTGGTAATTACTCAAAATAATTATTATCATAAAACCTTATTGACTACGGGGAGAGGTTGATATAGTATAAAACATTGTGACGTAGTTTTTGTGAAAGAAGTAGTTTTCCACGAATTTGATTTCGAGACCTCAGATTTAGAATTTGAGGTCTCGAAATCAAGCATCTGAAAGCACACAACTTCTTGTGACCATGGTGCGACAAGGGTGTTTTTTTTTTGCTCTGTCATTAATATCTCGCAATTCGACGACCGAATGAGTTAACATTTTCACAGGTTAGTTATTGTATGCATATGATGAGATACGCCAACTGTGAAGACTAGTCTTTGACAATTACCAATGTGTCCAGTGTCTTTAATACAACAGTTAGAACGATGAAAAGCAGAAAACATTAAAATGCACAAACGGCATGCAAAAGACCCAGAACTGCACAAACATCTTAAACATACACAGAACATTAGATGTATAAAATGAGTATAGGGTAGATGGCCTTAGCTTTCGATCCAGACCGGACCTTCTTCAGAGGCATAAAACAAGAACAAACACAAACATATCCATTTATAGCAAACAGATGAGCAAATGATTAAAGGGAGGTATCCAGAAAATGAAGGAAATTTTGAGCCAATCAAAGTTACTATAGATTTATACACAATAAGTGTACATCACTAGTGATTTTTAAAGACGATTTTTTTTAGGATGTTCGGTTGCCCCTTGAGGTTTTGCGTTGCTACACAAAATATATAGAACCTCGAACTCCTAGGCTATTTTTTTCCCACTCCCCTCTTGCAATTATGAAGCATGACGATGCTCAACTAATTGCAGCCGATCTCTAACTCTAACTGCTCGACCTTTAACTGCTCGTAATGTTTTCTTTCTGTGGTTTGTAATGCTTGCCCTCTCCCCCTTGCAATTATGAAGCATGGCGATGCTACACTAATTACAGCAAAAATCAAAATTACTGTTGATTCGCCATGCTCCAGTTAGCGTACTGTATTTGTCCAACTAATAATTACTTAGCCTATAAATGAGCAAGGTTAACTCTTAACCTATATAAACTGGTCATACTGTGTGGCACTGTTAACCCATGTACAAACTCGGCCCTTCGGGAAAAAATACAAGGACTCGCTGACACTCATGAATATACAACTGTAGGATTTGTGTCTTTGGTTTGACGAACGAAACACCGACCATACATTAATAATGTTCACCTGCCCTGGCGTGGCCTATATTCCAATGCTCTTATTAAGCATCGTTAAAACGAAATTGCATCTTAGCTGGCTAGAAATCCATCTGTATTATTTGCTCCATGCCGCCACTTAAAGGCACCGGCCCAGCCAAATTTTTGTAAAAATCGAAAATCAAGTCCTAATCTGACCTCTTTTTTTTTTAGCAAAACGGGAAACACATTTGAAGGCACTAGACATACTGAACAAAAAAATGTTAGCATAAAAAACTTACTTGGTAAGGCGCCCGTGAGAAATGTTGTGTTTAGTATAAAACATTTTTAAAAAAGGTTCCCACTGAAGTAACGTAGTTTTGAGAAAGAGGTCGTATCTTACTTAAATAAAAAAAAGGCTTTTGGCATGAAGTAGTTTAAAATTTGGTATTTGGCATCTAAGAGCACATTATTTTGCAACAAGGCTGTTTTTCTTTCTTAAGCCCAAAACATTGTGAGAAACGGCTCCCTCTGCACTCTAAGAACGGCACTAGCCAAATCGTCTCGTAGCCCTACATTGCGTAATAATGTACTCAACTTTCGTACCCAGCACATTTACTCAGCAAGTTATTACACTTCTTTTTTAGAGTGTAAAGTATCGTTGTTTTTTAGGAAGGTGTAATATCTTACTCAAATAAAAGAAGGCTTCAGGCACGAAGTAGTTTTATATTAGTGGGTTCAAATGAGTTAAAATGGTCACAGGTTTGTTATTTTATGCATAATTATGTTGGGGTACACCAAGTGAGAAAACGGACATACGGTGTCCAGTGGCTTTAAAGACAATGGACACTATTGTTGGTAATTGTCATAAACCAGTCCTGTGAAACACGCTTTCGCATCTGCTGCACGCCTAACGTTTTCATTAACACTTCCATTGTGGCTCTAAAAGGCCGACCATTTTTATTGGTAGTCCCCCCTAAATAAATAAAAATCTTAAGACGTAAATTTTTAACTTTAAGAAGACCTTAGCATTCAAAAGCCACTGGAGAAACCAAGTCCAACCAAAGAATGGTGTTTGCATACCATACCTCATTAAAGCACAGAGCCCAAAAATCCTAGCTTAAAGACACTGGACACTATTGGTAATTTTCAAAGACCAGTCTTCTCACTTGGTGTATCTCAACATATGCATAAAATAACAAACCTGTGAAAATTTGAGCTCGATTGGTCGTCGGAGTTGCGAGATAACTATGAAAGGAAAAAAACACCCTTGTCACATGAAGTTGTGTGCTTTCAGATGCTTGATTTCGAGACCTCAAATTCTAAACTTGAGGTCTCGAAATCAAATTCATGGAAAATTACCTCTTTCTCGAAAACTACGTCACTTCAGAGGGAGCCGTTTCTCAGAATGTTTTATACTATCAACCTCTACCCATTACTCATTACCAAGTGAGGTTTTATGCTAATAATTATTTTGAGTAATTACCAATAGTGTCCACTGCTTTTAAGGCAAGAAGCACAATTGCTAAAACAGGCAAAGTTTAGAGCAGTCATTGATTTCATAAGCTATTTACGGGGGTCTCCCATGACCCTAATACAAATTTAGAACGTAAATGGATCTTTTCGCAAGGTGTTTGTAATGGAACAAACAGACGTGATGTAGGAAGAAGAATTGCTGTTCGGTATTTATTTTACAGGATATTAAAATTTATTGAGTGTTTATTTCATCACGTCAATTGAAAAGAGGAACTAATTAAAAGGACTATTTATATCATAAATTACTTCTTAGAAGGGGGATAGTCCCAGGGTATTTAACACCCGAAGATAATGTTACCGTCTGCTTCGTCTTTACTGAAGATGTTCTTAGCAGCTGGGGCTAAAAATAAAGTGATCTCTGTTGTGATTTGGATAATATTTCGTTCTGCTTTTATGTTGTGGGGTTTCTTAAATTTTGTTAATTTCATTTAATGTATTCATTTGGGATTGCCCACTCTAGTTTTCCTGGACATCATATTATCATCGATCGTTTTAGAACTGATTTAAAATTGAGATTACTTTGTAACTGGAAAATGGGAAACACATTCAATTGCTAACTTCTTAAACACTTTATATATGGGTCGTTGACCACATATTTGGACAGAAACTGTTTTAAAACAAACGGATGGTGGTCGATTCACTTGAATTACTTTTATTTGTCTTGGGGAGTGACAGCGAAATTGCCGTGTATTGATTCGAACAGACACTCTGATAATTGAAGGGAGGGGTAAAAAAATAGGACATCACAGACGGGTCGGTCGTGCATTATTTTTAATATGTGCATATCTGTATTATGTTTTATTTATTCTTTTATTTTATTTTTGCTTAGTCTTTTTCTCTTTATCCGAGATTGATTTGGGGAATTGAATTAATATATATATTTAATTTATGGCTTAGTAAATTATTCCAAGTAAACGGGGCTAAGCGTCATGGCAAATGCAAATAAACTGGCTAATCTTCAAGAACGCTGATCATTAGTTAGCCTCGCCAACCACTTTGATTCTTTCATGTATCAGACACTAGCCTACAGCAGTCTGTTTGTGAGCTATAATGAGGCGACGGTTGTATACACAAGCAGGCATGAAACACACAACAAAATCATTTCATAAAACATTGTAGTCTTAAAAAAAGGGGGCGATGTTTTGTTTTGTTTTGAACAAAACAACCCCAAAACAAAACTTTCCAAATTTAGCACTGACTGAGACTCAATAAAGTGTACTGGAGCAAAAACGACCGTACGGCAACTACTGAATTTGAACGTGAATTATTTTCATTTTTATAATGAAGATCGTTGTTTTGTCCTCGTGATAGTTGTAAAAAAAACACCAACCATTGTTTTGTCAAAACATGGTTTGATTTGTGTTTGGAGCGGGCGTTGTATTGTAAATAATATCTTTCCGGCCGCATGCAGTGGGGGGCGGTCTCGGACGTTTTTTTTTTGGCGCTTTTTGATGATCAACTCGACCGATTTGGGGCAACATGTCTCTTTAATGTGTTTCTGTCACAACTTTGTTGCCTGTGTGTTTATACATCAATTAAAAAAAATATATATATATATATATATAACAGTAATGTTTTTAATGACTATTTTGTAAACTGTGCATTTCGGCTTTTTAGCCGCTGTATTGCAGTGTTTTAATAAATAAACCATGAATAATAATAATACATCAAAATAACCTTTATTGGTGTGAGTTTGAGACAAATAATTGATAATCTTTTGGATTGATTACATGCCTCGGAAATTGTCCATTTTTTAAGTACAACTAGATACGGGGTATACCCCGTGGGGAAAAGTGATATAATTGAAGGTTTTTTCCGCTAAGTGACCCTCCCCCCATTCCCCTCCACGACATCCAACCCTCTTAATAGCCAACTCAAATTCCGACAATTTCCTACAATCTCGTACAATCGGAAGCGGTTTTGGTAACTCAGTCGTTTTACAATTTCACTTGCGCCAGTCTTCAATTTACAAAATGCCACCCATCGTGATCTCCATCCCCTGAATTCACAAAGATCTACAAAAATTGAAATAACCAAGCGGTTTAACGCCTGGCAATAGGAAATGAGTAATAATTCATGCCAGGGTGATTTCTTTGTTATCAAGTGACGCAAAGTGGGTCAATGTAAGACATAAAAGGTTTTAAAGTGGCGCGCTAAGTGCTTAGTAATTGTCACAATGCATACACATGATACCCAAGGGGGCTGTCTTCACAGGGGAAAGAAGTACGTCAGATGGTTCACGGAAGAGTAAACTAATGTCCATGCTCCAGTTTTCAATAAAACACACCATCCTTTGTAAATGTGGTCAAGTTTTTCGGCAGTGGACACTATTGGTAATTACTCAAAATAATAATTAGCATAAAACCTTACTTGGTAACAAGTAACGGGGAGAGGTTGATCGTATAAAACATTCTGAGAAACGGCTCCCTCTGAAGTGAAGTAGTTTTCGAGAAATAATTAATTTCACATGAATTTGATTTCGAGACCTCAAGTTTAGAATTTGAGGTCTTGAAATGAAGCATCTGAAAGCACACAACTTCGTGTGACAAGGATGTTTTTTTCTTTCATAGTTATCTCGCAACTCCTACGACCAATCGAGCTCAAATTTTCACAGGTTTGTTATTTTATGCATATGTTGTGATACGCCAAGTGAGAAGACTGGTCTTTGACAATTATCAATAGTGTCCATTGTCTTGAACGCAACAAGAAAACAGATAGCCCTTTTTAGTGGAGTGTCGTGGCCGAGCGTTCTTGTTAACCGGGCTCAAGAGTGAATTTTAATCCCGGTTGCGGCACGAGACATGTAGTGGTGCATCACACGTTACCGCAAGTAAAACGGTATAAAGTGGAATTTGCTGTTGCAAACTGCTTTAAAAATCCTCTTCACAGCGAACTCGTTCTGAGAAATGTAGTATTGGTGCAAGACGATTATGTGCGCGGCGATGAGTTAGCAAACAGTGGATCGCAATAGGGGAGTGATATTGTGAATTACAACGTCTTGCACCAAGACTACATTTTTCAGAACGTAGTGAGAATGAGCTCGGTATAACCGTGGATTTTCTTTCTTCATGGTATAACCGACCAAAATGATGGTATCGACGCAAATAAGTAGACAATGGCCCGACGTTTCGACCAGATGGGGGTAAGAGGGAGAACAAGTTTTCCCCACCGGAGTCCCTTTTTAGCTTGCACCATTCACTAATTAATTTATTTTTTTCTCCCTATTTCCACCCTTGGTGTTTCCCTCTAATTGTGGTCACATCAGCCCATTCCTTATACCCCCTTGTCTCCCTATTATTGTTTGCTCCTTGCTTAGTTCGTGGGCTTTCTTACTCCCTCTCTCTGTCTATCACTCTCTGTTCATGTATTTCCACTTCTGATCACTGCTTGTATTACCCTTACCTGTTCAAATGTTGCTGTCGTTTAGCCTTTGGAAAGACTCTGCTAGGAAAGAAACGTCAGGCCATTAACTTGTTTTCAAGCAAAAAAGATGTATTCAAACGAGAAAGGCTTGCACCGTTGTTAATTTTATGGTTTGGCAGCACGGTGCGCCAGCGTGCTTCCCCGATGATCGCATTGATGGTTTACATAAATCATCCTTTCTGCGCAAATCCCCCACCTGCTTGTGTCTTTTTTCTCTGTTGTGTTCAGCTCCTGAGTACCTTTACTAAATGCAACACTCGAGGATGGTTATTATTCTTAGAGTTTGTGCTCTGTGATTTGTAAGGTGTCAATTTGCTTGCATTTGCCATTATATTGCTTTGAACGTAGGAGCCCGGTGCAAATTGACTGGAGACTTCCAGGTGTAAGAAACTAACGTAGCTCGGCCTATAAAATTGTTAACCTTTCGTCACAATTTCCAATGAAATGGAGATCTCCCGGCAGCCAACAAATCGGTGTTCGTCAAATTTCACCTTTTGCCAATAAAATGGAGATCTCCCGGCAGCAAACAAATCAGTGTTCGTCAAATTTCACCTTTTTCCAATGAAATGGAGATCTCCCGGCAGCAAACAAATCAGTGTTCGTCAAATTTCACATATTTCCAATGAAATGGAGATCTCCCGGCAGCCAACAAATCAGTGTTCGTCAAAATTCACATATTTCCAATGAAATGGAGATCTCCCGGCAGCAAACAAATCAGTGTTCGTCAAATTTCACCTATTTCCCAGCTTGTTAGACCGCCTTATAAATACCTTGTATTCGTTTTAAGTTTATTATGAGAATTTGGCGTTTGACTATTTTTCAAACTGCTCTGTCAGAGTTGTTTCTTTATTATTCTTGTTTCATTGTTTCATCTTGTTTTGTAAACATGTGACTATCAAAACAAGGCAGCTGATTAATCAGACTTAAGGCTGCCAATCTTGCAATTAAAATTAGCTTGAAGAGAAATCATAAACACAACCATCACTTCGAGGATAAGAAAGAGTGAAGAAATTGTTACTGTTACACAAAATAAAAACCTATGTAGAGTAGACCCCGAAGCACGATAAGATTTGACAGTTCGTGAGATCGCAAACAAACACTGTACCGCGGTTGTTTTGTTAAATCATAATGATAACAAAAAGGTAACTATTGATTTGACACCTCCCGTCACTTGCTCTTAGTGTTAACATCACTATAGCCTTTTTCAAAAATTGTACAGAAATCGATTAAACAAGTTTTGTTTTATTTTTGGCATGTATATCGGTTCGTGCACACGGTGGCATAGCCAAAGGGGAAATGTTTGAAGACACCAAATAATTCTGCACAGAGTCAAAGTATGTCATGGGATGGGGGTCATCGCACCTTCCTCTTGGTGTGTCTGAACATGTTTAAAATATCAAATCTGTGTAAACTTGGACTATATTGGTCATCGAAGTTGCAGGAGAAAAAAAATAAGATGATAAACACTTTTGTTGCACAAATGTGTGTGCTTATAGATGCTTTAAAAAAAGGCTGAAGTGAGAATTTACCTGTTTCTCACAATGTGTTATACTATCAACAGCTATCCATTGCTCGTTACCAAGTAAGTTTGTATGCTAACAATTACTTTGAGAAATTACCAATAGTGTACAGTGCCTTTAAGCTGTAAAACAACAAGCAATGTTTCAACATTTTCAAACTGGCTGAGATTCTTGTGTTCCGTTTAAAGGGAAGGTACACTATTGGTAATTGTCAAAGACCATTGTTCTTCTTTGGTGTATCTCAACATATGCATAAAATAACAAACCTGTGGAAATTTGAGCTCAATTGGTCCTCGGTATTGGGAGAAAATAAAGAAAGAAAAAAACACTCCTGTTGGACGAATTTGTGTGCTTTCAGATAGGAATAAAAGACTTCTAGCTAGAAGTCTTTTATTATTTCAGTGAGAAATTACCTCTATTTCAAAATCTATATGCTACTTCAGAGGGAGCCGTTTCCCACAATGTTTTACACTATCAACAGCTCTCCATTGTACGTTACCAAGTCAGTTTTTAAGTTAATATTTGTTTTTGAGTAATTACCAAACGTGTACCTTCCCTTCAAGGGAATCTGTGAAGGACAAGCAGCCAGACATTCATTGAATACACTGAATTTGACAATGATCGTATCATAAGTGGCGCAATCCAACCGCCTCCTGCCGTGATGTGAACGTGCAAAATAACAATAACAGCAACTGTTGGTACGTATAAATGTTATTGTTGTGGTGGTATGTGAACAATCGTGATGTACACTTTGTTGACATGGTTACTAAACAGGCTTTATATAAAACCAGACTACTGTAACGATTCAATGATGTGTAAACACAACAATGATCAGAATGGGACTGATTTTCATGGGAAGAATCAATACTTGTTATTCTGGTTTCGTTTGTTCACGACTTTTCCCATATTTCTCTGAGTGAGTGGCACAGATAATGGATCCGGTTTTTTTCACGTCCGATGAAGTCACGTTTTAAATTTTATGAGTTCTATACTCCTTTTAGAGATGTATAATGTGTTCCCACATGGTTTTTACAACTGGAGCCGTTTTGTTCTGTCACGTCCGATGACGTCAAGTTTTTCTCGAAAAGATGTTTTAAAGTATATATAAGTACATGTTATTCTCGTGTATTTTGTTCCAAAGTTGTTCCATTTCAAACTTGTAGTTATGACTCTATTGGAAGGTCAGACAACTCAATTTGCCATTGAAAACTTTCTTGAAAGGGTTGGTTCTGACAGTAATGTTTCTTAGATGTGGGAGATACCAACTGAAATCTTATCCATAACCATACTTTGAAGTGATATGGTTCTCAGAATGTTTTATTCTATCGAAAGTTGCAGCCGCTGTACTTCTAAACAAGTAGTTTGTTTTGCAACCAATTTCTATGAATGATTTACCGAACGTATACCTTGACTTAAAAGGCAGTGGACACTATTGGTAATTACTCAAAATAATTATTAGCATAAAACCTTTCTTGATTTAAAGTAATGGGTAGAGGTTGATAGTATAAAACATAGTGAGAAACGGCTCCCTCTGAAGTGTCGTAGTTTTCGAGAAAGAAGCAATTTTGATCGAATTTGATTTCGGGACCTCATATTTAGAACTTGGGGTCTCGAAATCAAACATCTGAAAGCGCACAACCCCGTGTGACTATAGGTGTTTTTATTTTCATCATTATCTCCCAACTTTGATGACCGATTGAGCTCAAATGTTCACAGGTTTGTTATTTTATGCCATATGTTGAGATACACCAAGTGAAAAGACTGGTCTTTGACAATTACCAATAGTGTCCACTGCCTTTAAGTGTGGACTAGAAGAAATGTATGCTACCCGTGAGGACTTTCGGCTATACTTATACTCTCTACAGTAATATGACTTTCAAAAATGTCACTGTTGGTGATACCATTTTATTTTATTTTTTCAAATTCCAAAACAGTTCAATGACCTCAGATCTCAAATAATAGTCGGTAAATTTTTGTACAATAAAGTTTCTGAATTAAGATGACATTTAATTGAAACGGCATTTAATTTTACTTTTAGACTGGCCTAAATATTCCCCTGTCTAATGTACGGACCCAGTTATTTGTGACGTACTGTGACGTCATTTTTTAAATGTCACTCTCAAGAGTATAACTTTTTTGTAAGACATTTTACACAATTTTAGAAACTGTCAGTTGTGATTTAATATTCACTACCTTATTGAGAATGTGAACAAAACAGAAAATGGTAAACGAAGTGTTTCATTATAGGAATTCTAAAGACTGGGGTGTTTCACATAAAAAAAAATTACAAAGTTTTTGGGAGATTCTCTACTATTATAACTATAAGATAAACAAAATAACTTCCACAGGAATGCAAACAATAGAACGTGTAGGTATTGTTTGAAGCTCTGCATGGTGTTGATAAATAAAAAGAAACTAGAATCGTAATCTTGCTGCGAGTTTACTTTTTATTTAAAGGGTCTAGTAACTTTTATAGGACAAAAAAAACCTAATGTCCACAGATTTACACTAAACTTACACGGTTTGAAGTCAATGATAGTAGAAAGCTTCCCTGAAAATATTACGTGCTGAGGTGCTGTAGTATTTGGGGAATGAGTAAAACAATGTCATGAAAATAATTTCCGTCTCATGAGACGAACATTATTTTAATCATTTACAAACGTATTTTCATGACATCGTTTACTCATTTCTCAAAAATTACAGCACCTCAGTAAGTAAAATTTGAAGGGAAGCTTCCCACTACCATTATCTTCAAACCCTGTAAGTTTAATGTAAATATATTGACATTTTGAAAAGATACCCAAATCCTTTAAAGTTTCCTCCGAAATAAAACGCCTGTTTTCCCATCTGAAAGAACTGTGTTTCCCACTTTCATAAGGAATCCATTTGGAAAGTCACAAAACTCAATTTGACTTCTGAAACCCTCTTTAAGCTTTTCAGATCTCACCTTTTAGATTCACACTTCATTGCTCGCATTCATTTAATTCGACTTAGACAGTTAGCAGTATCTCTAGTTTAATGATTCATTTTAAATTTAGATCCTGGTCTCCTCAAATTAAATGAACCCCAATCCCCCACATGTAACCAGGGTACCTTTAACTATTATTGATGCCCCTTCATCTTTGATGAATCAAGGGTATCAGTCCGTGGTAGTGATTCATTAAATGCAGTGATTCATTTAAAGATACTGGACACTATTGGTTATTGTCAAAGACCAGTCTTCTCACTTGGTGTATCTAAACATACGCATAAAATGACAAACCTTTGAAAAATTTGAGCTCAATCGGTCGTTTAAATTGCGAGATAATAATGACAGAAAAAAACAGCCTGTTCACACGAAATTGTGTGCTTTCAGATGCTTGATTTCGAGATCTCAAATTCTAAACTTGAAATCAAATTTGTTGAAAATTACTTCTTTCTCGAAAACAATGTCACTTCAGAGGGAGCCGTTTCTCACAATGTTTTATACTATCAACCTCTCCCCATTACTCATTTCCAAGTAACGTTTTATGCTAATAATTATTTTGAGTAATTACCAACAGTGTCCACTGCCTTTAACTGAAATCGGGGAGGCACTTGAGAAGCTGAGCAAATAATAAGTAGTTTTTTATAACAACTGTATACTAGACTTTCAACAGGATTGCTACACTTCGCTATAGGATCTATGTTTAGCATTTTTCTGGGTCAGTATTTCGGCGTAAATATAGGATTCGAACTGCCTCTTGGTACCGGGCAATCTCGGTGGTCTATTGGTCAGACACTGCTCTAGAATTGCAAAGGTGGACGGTTCGAATCCAACCCGAGTAACATGCCTGTGATATTTTGTTTTCACAGGATTCGGGAAAGTACTGATTATACAGTGCTATTACATATCGGTGTATGGGTAAAACATAGGCGTAACAAACATCGTTTTGTTTGTGATGTTATTTTATTTTATCACGGCGTGCCAAAGAATTATAGCATTTTCCTTTGTGCTGGTAATTCTTCGAGTCGGCCCCTGTCCCCTAGACTTAGATCTAAAGGGTTTCCGCAGATTCCTTGCTCTTCCTAAAAGTGTCGCCTTATGTAATGTTGAATGCTTTCTCTAAAGGGACTAATATTGTATAGCCGGTGGTTAAATCATTTAGCGCCGTGTGTGGCCTCGTCTCGACCATCGTTTAGCCAGATATAGATGGGGCCTAATAATGAACGGCTCGATGGTCGTCTTTTATAGCACTTTCTCAGATGTTTGTTAAGTGAATTTCATAACCAGACTTTCCTTGAAACTTAAAAGATGTGTTAACCTTGTGTGTGTGTTACCTTTTGATGTTCCAATGCATTATATCTTAATATTTTATAGGAGATTTTACATGGTGTATCATAATACCACATAATACCAAGAGTGAACAAAAGTAACATCAGTATAGCTATGAGATGCCCCCCCCCCCCCCCCCTTGTATATCAAATGTTTAAGTTTTTTAAAGGCAGTGGACACTATTGGTAATTACTCAAAATAATTATTAGCATAAAACTTTACTTGGTAATGAGTAATAGGGAGAGGTTGATGGTATAAAACATTGTGAGAAACGGCTCCCTCTGAAGTGACATAGTTTTCGAGAAAGAAGTATTTTTCCACGACTTTGATTTCGAGACCTCAAGTTTAGAATTTGAGGTCTAGAAATCAAGCATCTAAAAGCACACAACTTCGTGTGACTTGTTTTTTCCTTCATTATTATCTCGCAACTTCGACGACCGATTGAGCTCAAATTTTCACAGGTTTGTTATTTTATGTATATGTTCAGATACACCAAGTGAGAAGACTGGTCTTTGACAATTACCAATAGTGTCCACTGTGTTTAAGGGCAGCGCAATATCAGTGTAATGTTAGACTTTTAAGGGTATTTCACTCCCTTGAGCGCGCAGAGATTACAAACTTAGTGCTTGCATGAAGCCTGCAGCCGATTTCACGAAACGGTTGGGTCAATCCTATCTTGAGTTAGGACGAGTAACCCGTCCTAACTTAGGCCGTGTCCGAATTTGGCGACTTTTGCTACAGCTACGACTAGATCAGCGCGTCTGTCAGTGTTGAAGAATAGCAGACGCGCGCGCCCTAGCCGTAGCTGTAGCCGAAGTCGCCAATTCGGACACGGCCTTAGGATGAGTTCAATGCGTCCTACGTATTTGGATACGGAACTGAACCCGTCCTAAGTCCTAAGATTAATCCTAAGTTAGGAAGAGTTTGATGAAATCGACAGCTAGTCTCTGCGGCTCAGTTGTGTACATATCACTGGAAACAATGATCAGAATTACTCGTCCAAACACCATAAGTGTAGGTATATGTTATTAAAGGCAGTGGACACTATTGGTAATTGTCAAAGATGAGTCTTCTCACTTGGTGTGTCTCAACACATGCATAAAATAACAAACCTGTGAAATTTTGAGCTCACTCGGTCGTCGAAGTTTCGAGATAACTATGAAAAAGAAAACCCCTTGTTAGGCGAAGTTGTGTGCTTTTAGATGCTTGATTTCGAGACCTCAAATTCTAAATATGAGGTCTCAAAATCAAATTCGTGGAAAATTACTTCTTTCTCGAAAACTACGTCACTTCAAAGGGAGCTGTTTCTCACAATGTTTTATACTATCAACCTCTCCCCATTACTTGTAACCAAGAAAGGTTTTATGAAAACACTCATTTTGAGTAATTGTCAATGGTGTCGACTGCCTTTAATTAGCCTTTAATTTTCTATATTTCAAGTATTGGTTCTGCCAGGTTTAATTGTATTAACTTCATATATGTCGCGCTGCTGTTTCGCACTCGATATTTATGATGACAGTCCAACAGACCAAAGTTGGCTAGACGTATTAAGCACTTGCCCAGTTGCTCACGAAGGCTGATTAATTTGTGCTGAAATCGAGCGTTCTTAATGAAAAACATAAAGCAGGCCGCTGTCTCTGTCATGTGCCGCCATCTTATATTCGATCGAATCCCACTCAAACTAACGTAATAATCGAAAGTCAAGTTACTCCATAATCTAACCTCTTTTTTTTAGTAAAACAGGAAAAACATTTTAAAGGCACTGGACATTATTGGTTATTACTCAAAATAATTGTCAGCATAAAAACTTACTTGGTTACGAGTAACGGAGAGCTGTTGATAGTATAAATCATTGTGAGAAACGGCTCCCTCTGAAGTAGCGTAGTTTTTGATAAGAAGTCATTTCTCACTCAACTGATAAAAGAGTTCAGCTATGGATCGCCTCCTGAGATGCCCCCTACTGGCAAGAATGTAGAATTGAGGACCCTGCAGAGTAAAACGGTATTGCTAGGAACTGTATCCAGTTCTGGCTGAAACACAACATCTAGTGTATGGACACGATAACAAGAAGAAGCTATTTATGAAGCCATTCTAGTATGCATCTGAAAGCACACAAAGTTGTGAATGATGCTTTTCTTTCATATTCTCTGAATGAGCAATTCAGCCAACATTTTTACAGGGCTGTTATTTTATGCATATGATGGGATACACACCAAGTGAGAAGGCTGGTCTTTGACAATTACCAAAGGTGCCCAGTGCCTATAAGAGTACTCATTGCTCTTTCATTTATACAAGGCCACATACAAAAAAATAAAACAAAGTTGATCGTCCCCGCCCGACCATTCAAAACCGCCCGACCCCATTTTTTTTTTTCATTTTTTATTTTTTTCATAATACAACCTTTTCAGCTGATATTTTTTTCAAAATGTACAGGTTTGAAAATATGTTTAAAGAAGGTTTTTATTCATGTTGGCAAAACAAGAACAATTCTTCAAATAATTTCTTGGGCCACACTGTGCTTAGTTGTTTGGAAAAGTTTACAAAAAATGTCATCTAGGAGTTAAATTTGTTTGACGAAACTATTGAAAACATCAAAAACACACAAACCCTCTGTTTTATAGTGATTGTGATGATTTCTTTATTCTTGATTTCATATGTGGCATGTCAACAAAACTTATTTAAAAACAAATTAAAAAACTCCTTCACTCCCCATCCGCAAAAAAAGGGCGATCAAGAGTTGTTTTTTTTTATTTGGCCCAATGTTGTAAAGTTGTGTCCTTTGTCATAATATCCAGATGTGTGAGGAAAATTGCAAAACTCAAGTCCTAGTTTATTTTCTTCTCCTTTTTGTTTCATCTGAGTAAAAATGTCACGCTCTAAAATCAAATTATGTTCCAGGTTTACGAAAGATCATTACCGACTTGAGGTTTTTGATCTTGCCGACTAATAGAATCAGTGATGTCGAAGATAGTTTACGATATGGTGTTCCATTTATGTGGACAGCGAGGCGTGGGCGTTTACGAGAAATGTTTTCAGTGGTGGGAATTATTAGGAGCAACTTCAGAGTTGGTTTTGGTCGCTGTATGTCTACACTGTGTTTAGAATTTCAACACATATAAGACAAGGGGTCATGTCACCTGCACCACCACTAATCTCATTTATCTCATATCTTGCAGAGTCTGTGGTGTTCAATATATAGGTGAAACAAGAACTACACTCAAGAGGCGTTTCTACGGCCACAGATCTACAGTCAAGACCCAAAAGCTAGAAACATCTGTAGGTCATCACTTCAATCTTCCTAATCACTCCATTTCTGACATGATCTTACAGGGCATAGAGGCACTAGGCAACCACAGAGAGACTGTGCGTTTGAGTAGGGAGAAACTCTGGATTAGACGCCTCCAGACCATTCAACCCCATGGTCTGAACATCCAAGAAGGAAACGACTAATATGCCTTTTGTTTTGCCGTCTCCTTTTTTTTCCCACAGCCTTTTAGCCTGAGCCTCGTTCACTAATAAATTACTTTTTACCCAACCTCACCACCCTTGATGTTGTCCTTTGTGTTTCCATCCTCTTGCTTGTGGTCAAGCCAGTCCCTTGCCTTCACCCCCCCTTTTTTTGTCCCCCTATTCATTGTTTACCCCCTGCTTTTTTATGTATGCTTTCTAACCCTTTCATGTATTTCCACTTCACTGCTTATGTTTCACTTA
Organism: Asterias amurensis; assembly: GCF_032118995.1. Lineage (NCBI taxonomy): Eukaryota > Metazoa > Echinodermata > Asteroidea > Forcipulatida > Asteriidae > Asterias > Asterias amurensis. Next base: position 14,298,207 of record NC_092664.1, on the reverse strand, counting down.
GTTACCTGTTCATGTTTGTTGTGTTGTCATTTAGCCTTCGAGAAAGACTCTGCTAGGGTCGAAACGTCAGGCCATTAACTATTTTTTGCTTAAAGGCAGTGGACACTGTTGGTAATTACTCAAAATAAATATTAGCATAAAACCTTACTTCGAAATGAGTAATGGGGGAGAGGTTGGTAGTATAAAACATTGTGAGAAACGGCTCCCTTTGAAGTGACGTAGTTTACGAGAAAGAAATAATTGTCCACGAACTTAATTTCGAGACCTCAAATCAAGCATCTGAAAGCACACAACTTTGTGTGACAAGGGTGTTTTTTATTTTATTATTATCTCGCAACTTCGATGACCAATTGAGCTCAAATTTTCACAGGTTTTTTATTGTTGTGCATATGTTTAGATACTACCAAGTGAGGAGACTGGTCTTTGACAATTACCAATAGTGTCCAGTGGCTTTAAATAGGGGGTAGAACATTTTGATGTGTTTAAACTCTAAACACTATTTTAAGAGTGTAGTTGTCGCCATTTCAATTAACACCAAGTCCGCAAAAGGATCGTTCATTGTCGTTTGTTATTACTTTGTTGCTTAGCTGCTTAGTTGCTTAGTTGCTTAACTTAGCTGCTTAGGACTGGGTGTCCCTTGGCCTCCATGGAAAACCGCCCCCATGCAGGTATATTTCTAGCTAATAATGCCCTGCCTCATGAAGGATATTATAAGTAGTGGCTATAATACACACTGGTACCGATGTTCTATGAGATAACAGGCATGGGTAACACGCAGTGTGTAACGTTTCTTAACAAAGAATAACTGACTAAATAAATGTAGACAAACCTAATTAAAACACAAGAAACTTTTCTTTATTATTTTAGTTAATTTGCATAAAATTGCACAATACAGCTATTTAAAGGGAAGGTACACGTTTGGTAATTGTCAAAGACCAGTCTTCTCACTTGGTGCATCCCATCACAATCATAAAATAACAAGCCCGTGAAAATTTTGGCTCAATCGGTCATCGAAGTTGCGAGAAAATGATGAAAGATAAAACACCCTTGTTGGACGAATTTGTGTGCTTTCAGATAGGAATAAAAGACTTCTAGCTAGAAGTCTTTTATTATTTTAGTGAGAAAATACCTCTTTCTCAAAAACTACGTTACTTCAGGGGAAGCCGTTTCTCACAATGTTTATACTATCAACAGCTCTCCAATGCTCGTTACCAAGTCTGTTTTTAAGTAAATGATGGTTTTTAGTAATAGTAGTACCAAACGTGTACCTTCCCTTTAAAAGAATACAATAACAGACAAAACAGGACAGGGAATTTACCGTAGAGAAATTACACTTCTGCTGAATGAAGAGAGACCTTTCGTACTAATCCCAAATAATTATTATTTCGAGAAAATGTAGAGAATAATTTGCGGGAACGAAACAATTTCAGTAATATTTTTTTATTTTTTACCTTTTTATTTAAAGGACTCCGTCAACTCCGAGCCATGTTTACTCTTCCTCATAATCTGCCCAAAACAACCGTCACAGAACAACCGTCAAAGAACAACCGTCACAGAGGAACAGATGGTTTGAGCACCGGGGGCAGAAGTTCGTTCAATCTTTTCCAGAAATGTCAGAGAGAGAGAGAGCGAGAAAGATGAACATCCAACTGTTACTGCTTTTCAATTTCACTGTGAGCCGACGTCATCGCAATGAATGCGCCTGGCTATAACATTCGCTGCCTGCCAAATCACCTCAATAAAACGACAACCTGCCAACGGGTTCACTGACTGTAAGTACTAAAAACCTACGTGTCTTTCTACTTTTCTCTCGAGATTGAAGGCAATCTCGACGCCAAGTACAGTTCAAGAAGACATTTTTATGCATCTTGCTCGGCAGGAGGAAGGTTTAAAGTTACAGCTTGTATTGGTCAATACTCAAAATAAGTATTAGCTTAAAACCTTACTTGGTAATGAGTAATGGGAGAGGTTGATAGTATAAAACATTGTGAGAAGCGGCTCCCTCTGAAGTGACGTAGTTTTCGAGAAAGAAGTAATTTTACCACATTTTTTTTTCGAGACTTCAGAATTTAGATTTTGAGGTCTCGAAATCAAGCATCCGAAAGCACAAAACTATGTGTGACAAGGGTGTTTTTTCTTTCATAGTTATCTCGCAACTTCGACGACCAATTGAGCTCAAATTTTCATAGGTTGTTATTTTATATCTTGAGATACACAAATTGAAAAGACTGGTCTTTGACAATTACCAATGATGTCCAGTGTCTTTTAACTGTAATACCTGTAAGCCATGCTTCACTCAAGCTGGTTCCAGTGATCGAAGACCGGGAAATTTCATGAAAGGCACTGGAATCGTTTGGCAATTGTCAAAGACGAGTATTCTCAGTTGGTGTATCCCAACATGTGAATAAAAGAAAGAATCTGTGAAAATATGGGTTCAATATTTTATCGTAGTTCCAAGAGAATAATGAAAGAAAAACATTACTTAGTGTGCTTTCTGCAGCTGAAGTCTTTTGTTGTTTGAGTGAGAACTCTTTCTCAAAAACTAGTTACTTCAGAGGGAGCCGTTTTTCACAGTGTTTAATTCTAGCACTGCTTACCATTGCTCGTTACCCAGTCACGTTTTATCCTTACAGCTGTTTCGACTAGTTACTATTATAACACCCCTTGCAAGTATTCTGCCTGCTCATTGGTTTAGAGCGCGTCACATGACATGTCTTAGTTTTGCTAGACGACGGCCGTGTGATAGTGCGTCGGTTTGCCATGCGCTAGTCCGAAGACTAGCACACGGCGCCGTGCGCTAGTCCGACAGACTAGCACACGGCGTGCAGTACCCAGACGTCCGTGGCGTGTACGAGGATGATAAATTAATAGTCTGTAACTATTTCGGATTGCATGGCACTACACTACATGCAGCACAGTAAGTAAAAGTGTTTGCAATCTGTATTCGCGTCGTCCGTGGATTGTAGCATTCAGGTCTTAACTTAATAATACTGTACAGTATTTAGATATGTTTGGGGTGTTATAAAACAAATATTGACTGCTTTTACTCGTGCAATGGTTAAAAATATGACTCCCTCGGTGATCCCCGTAGCGTTCTATTTTCCCTCGGCTTCGCCTCGGGAAAATAGAGCGCTCCGGGGATCACCTCCCTCGGGAAAATAGAGCGCTCCGGGGATCACCTCGGGAGTCATAGTTTTAACCATAGCACTCGAAGCAGTCAATGTTTGTATAACAGTGTCTGGTGCCTTTAAGCCAGTCTGTATGTTGATGCGTTAATGTAAGAAGACTCAAACAATCAGTTCTGTCATAAAAGTTTGAGCGTGCAGCAGATGCTTATTTTATACCGCTATCGAGTGACGTTATGATTTATTACTAGTACAGTGCAACGACTTCCATTATCGGTGACCTACCTATAAGCGGAACATAATTTAGCTTTTTGATCAATAGTTACTTTGTGTTCACAAAGTCAGCACATTGTTTTTGTAACACTGTAGCGATCTGTCTTTATTTGCATTTATGGCTTTCCATACTTTTTCCAACCTTGGTTGACAAAAACTCGGGCCTAGACGTTGCAAAAGAATGATCGACAGCTACGTGGTATTACACGAGTATCCATGTTTTCAACCATTCAACCATTATTTGTGCTTCCTACAGCTTTGGGAATTTCCAATTTCCTACCCGGTGTGCGTGGTCTTAACAATCAAACTCGGCAGCATTTGGAAGAAGCTATTCGATTTGCCAAAAGATGAAGTGTATGTTTTCCACTTACGTTTTCTATGATCCACGCCGCGTATCAACATTATTAGAGAGGTTTCGCAGAGTCGCAGATACGAATACGCATACAGATATATACAGACACTTCGCGTCAAGTGAGCTGTGTAGTTTTGTTTGGCAAAATTCTAACGAATACCCTCAACTTAAGGCTCAAGAGGGCGCTATTAACCAAATGGCTGCACTCATGGACTTTTTAGTCCAGTTCTCTTTTTCTGAAGCATGGTGGTAAACAAATGTCCAACTACATCCATGTATGATACCTCTAATAGATATGGTGAAAACCTGGTACATTAAAAAATAACAATCCGCTACAAAAACATTCCCGTTTTGAGCGACTATTCTAACTTGTGTACAACGGTTATACGTCACATGGACTTCAAAAAGTGATGAAGTTTTATGACGTACTCGTTCACGTAAGAGTATCGATGACTCTGCGAAACCTCTCTATTATGTCGTAAGTCGCTGCTAACTGAAAGCAAATCCAATATGAATGCTTTACTAAGGCGCAATCGAAGCCAAATTTTAAAGAGCCTTTTAAACTTGCTTAGCATGAAATTTCTTCCTTCAGGAATACCAGCTAAATCTCCATTTTGTGTTGCTGATATTCAGCTGTTGTTCGCTTATCGTGAAAACCACTTGGAAATTTGGTTGGTATTCCTGTTTTTATCTTTGCCTTAATAAAACGCCGTTCCACTTTAGACGCCGTTTTTCATGTCATCAATTCGAATAATGTGCAATGTTTTTATTTATTTTTTTATACTAATATTATCACAGATTTGAGAGTTTCTATGACGTGCCCTCAATCATCAAAGTCAGGTAAAACTTTTGTTCATGGAGTCACCAATAAAAATAATTTAAACAGTTATAATGTAACATTTAAGTACACCAAGTCTTGTTGCATTTAATAAAAAAATGTGTGTGCATTTTTGGACAACACTTGATAAACTATAGCCTTGCTGCATTTTAGAGCAAATTAGTTGCTATTTCACGCAAAATTTGTACACATTGCCCTGTTTCATTATAGGGGGAAATGTAGTATTTAGGGCAAATTTGAAGCATTTTAGATCACATTTGTTGCAATAATGGATGTTAATGCAACATTTTAATGCAACATTTGTTGCACTTTCAGGCAAAATTTGTTAAGTACAGGAGGTTAGTCTTGTTGCATTTAGGAGAAAACGTATTACATTTTAGAGCAAATTTGTTGCATTTTCAGGCACAAGTACACAAGGCTATATCCTTGTACATATCTTTTGAGCAAGGGAGTACACGAGGGCTTGTATATTTTCAGGCAAATTTGGCATTATAGGGATACTTTTGATAATACAAAAGGCTAGTATAGCCTGAACACATTTTCAGGACACACTTGACTTGTACATAAGGCTGTGTTGCATCTAAGGGCAAATTTGTTGCACTCATTTGACATGTGCACAAGGCTATATATAGCCATGTCACTTTTGGGGGCAAATTTGTTGTATTTTAGGCAAGATGTGACAAGTTCACATGGCTATAGCCTTGTTACGTTTTAGGGATTTGTTTTTGTTGCGTTTTAGGCAAAGTTCACACAAGGCTAAGGGCAAATCTGTTGCATTTGAGAGCACCTTTAGACAAGTTCATAAGGCTTGCCCTTTGCCCTTGTTACACTTTAGGGCAATTTTGTTGCTTTTTAGAGAAGCTTTTGACAAGTTCATAAGGCTTGCCCTTTGCCCTTTTTACACTTAAGGGCAAACTTGTTGCTTTTGAGAGCACCTTTTGACAAGTTCACAAGGCTATAGTCTTGTTACATTTTTTTATGGCAAACTTGTTGCTTTTTACAGCACCTTTGACAAGTTCACAAGGCTATAGTCTTGATGCATTTTAGGGCAAATTTGTTGCTTTTGAGAGCGCCTTTTGACAAGTTCACATGGCCTTGTTACATTTTAGGGAAATTTTGTGAATTTTTAAAGAAGCTTTTGACAAGTTCATAAGGCTTGCCCTTTGCCCTTGTTACACTTGAGGGCAAATTTGTTGCTTTTTAGAGAAGCTTTTGACAAGTTCACAAGGCTATAGCCTTGTTGCATTTTAGAGCAAATTCGTTGCATTTTCAGGCAAATTTGACAAGTTCACAAGGCCTTGTTAGCATTTTAGGGCAAATTTGTTGCATTTTTAGGCAAAATTTGACAAGTTCACAGTGCTATATGAGCCTTGTTACATTTTATGGCAAATTTGTTGCTTTTGAGAGCGCCTTTTGACAAGTTCACATGACCTTGTTACATTTTAGGGCAAATTTGTTGCATTTTAGAGCACCTTTTGACAAGTTCGCAAGGCTATATAGCCTTGTTGCATTTTAGGGCAAATTTGTTGCTTTCAAGAGCGCCTTTTGACAAGTTCACAAGGCTATATAGCCTTGTTACATTTTAGGGCAAATTTGTTGCTTTTGAGAGCACCTTTTGTCAAGTTCACAAGGCTATAGCCTTGTTACATTTTAGGGCAAATTTGTTGCTTTTTACAGCACCTTTTGACACGTTCACAAGGCTATAGTCTTGTTACATTTAAGGGCACATTTGTTGCTTTTAACAGCACCTTTTGACAAGTTCACAAGGCTATAGCCTTGTTACATTTTAGGGCAAATTTGTTGCTTTTGAGAGCACCTTTTGACAAGTTTACAAGGCTATAGCCTTGTTACATTTTAGGGCAAATTTGTTGCTTTTGAGAGCGCCTTTTGACAAGTTCACAAGGCTATAGTCTTGTTACATTTTAGGGCAAATTTGTTGTTTTTGAGAGCGCGTTTTGACAAGTTCACTAGGCTATATCCTTGTTACATTTTAGGGCAAATTTGTTGCTTTTGTGAGCACCTTTTGACAAGTTCACAAGGCTATAGTCTTGTTACATTTTAGGGCAAATTTGTTGCTTTTTACAGCACCTTTTGACAAGTTCACAAGGCTATAGCCTTGTTACATTTTAGGGCAAATTTGTTGCTTTTGTGAGCACCTTTTGACAAGTTCACAAGGCTATAGTCTTGGTATATTTTAGGGGAAATTTGTTGCTTTTTACAGCACCTTTTGACAAGTTCACAAGGCTATAGTCTTGTTACATTTTGTGGCAAATTTGTTGCTTTTTACAGCACCTTTTGACAAGTTCACAATAGTCTTGTTACATTTTAGGGCAAATTTGTTGCTTTTTACAGCACCTTTTGACAAGTTCACAAGGCTAAAGCCTTGTTACATTTTAGGGCAAACTTGTTGCTTTTGAGAGCGCCTTTTGACAAGTTCACAAGGCTATAGTCTTGTTACATTTTAGGGCAAATTTCTTGATTTTGAGAGCACCTTTGACAAGTTCACAAGGCTATAGCCTTGGTACATTTTAGGGCAAATTTGTTGTTTTTGAGAGCGCCTTTTGACAAGTTCACAAGGCTATATCCTTGTTACATTTTAGGGCAAATTTGTTGCTTTTGTGAGCACCTTTTGACAAGTTCACAAGGCTATAGCCTTGTTACATTTTAGGACAAATTTGTTGCTTTTGAGAGCACCTTTTGACAAGTTTTTATAGCTATAGTCTTGTTACATTTTAGGGCAAATTTGTTGCTTTTTACAGCACCTTTTGACAAGTTCACAAGGCTATAGCCTTGTTACATTTTAGGGCAAATTTGTTGCTTTTGTGAGCACCTTTTGACAAGTTCACAAGGCTATAGTCGTGGTATATTTTAGGGCAAATTTGTTGCTTTTTACAGCACCTTTTGACAAGTTCACAAGGCTATAGTCTTGTTACATTTTGTGGCAAATTTGTTGCTTTTTACAGCACCTTTTGACAAGTTCACAAGGCTATAGCCTTGTTACATTTTAGGGCAAATTTGTTGCTTTTGTGAGCACCTTTTGACAAGTTCACAAGGCTATAGTCTTGGTATATTTTAGGGGAAATTTGTTGCTTTTTACAGCACCTTTTGACAAGTTCACAAGGCTATAGTCTTGTTACATTTTAGGGCAAATTTGTTGCTTTTGAAAGCACCTTTTGACAAGTTCACAAGGCTAAAGCCTTGTTACATTTTAGGGCAAACTTGTTGCTTTTGAGAGCGCCTTTTGACAAGTTCACAAGGCTATAGTCTTGTTACATTTTAGGGCAAATTTCTTGATTTTGAGAGCACCTTTGACAAGTTCACAAGGCTATAGCCTTGGTACATTTTAGGGCAAATTTGTTGCTTTTGAGAGCACCTTTTGACAAGTTTTTAAGGCTATAGTCTTGTTACATTTTAGGGCAAATTTGTTGCTTTTTACAGCACCTTTTGACAAGTTCACAAGGCTATAGTCTTGTTACATTTTAGGGCAAATTTGTTGCTTTTAACAGCACCTTTTGACAAGTTCACATTTTAGGGCAAATTTGTTGCTTTTGAGAGCACCTTTTGACAAGTTTACAAGGCTATAGCCTTGTTACATTTTAGGGCAAATTTGTTGCTTTTGAGAGCGCCTTTTGACAAGTTCACAAGGCTATAGTCTTGTTACATTTTAGGGCAAATTTGTTGTTTTTGAGAGCGCGTTTTGACAAGTTCACTAGGCTATATCCTTGTTACATTTTAGGGCAAATTTGTTGCTTTTGTGAGCACCTTTTGACAAGTTCACAAGGCTATAGCCTTGTTACATTTTAGGGCAAATTTGTTGCTTTTGAGAGCACCTTTTGACAAGTTTTTAAGGCTATAGTCTTGTTACATTTTAGGGCAAATTTGTTGCTTTTTACAGCACCTTTTGACAAGTTCACAAGGCTATAGTCTTGTTACATTTTAGGGCAAATTTCTTGATTTTGAGAGCACCTTTGACAAGTTCACAAGGCTATAGCCTTGGTACATTTTAGGGCAAATTTGTTGTTTTTGAGAGCGCCTTTTGACAAGTTCACAAGGCTATATCCTTGTTACATTTTAGGGCAAATTTGTTGCTTTTGTGAGCACCTTTTGACAAGTTCACAAGGCTATAGCCTTGTTACATTTTAGGGCAAATTTGTTGCTTTTGAGAGCACCTTTTGACAAGTTTTTAAGGCTATAGTCTTGTTACATTTTGTGGCAAATTTGTTGCTTTTTACAGCACCTTTTGACAAGTTTTTAAGGCTATAGTCTTGTTACATTTTAGGGCAAATTTGTTGCTTTTTACAGCACCTTTTGACAAGTTCACAAGGCTATAGCCTTGTTACATTTTAGGGCAAATTTGTTGCTTTTGAAAGCACCTTTTGACAAGTTCACAAGGCTATAGTCTTGTTGCATTTTAGGGCAAATTCGTTGCATCTTTAGGCAAAATTTGACAAGTTCACATGACCTTGTTACATTTTAGGACAAGTTTGTTGCTTTTTAGAGCACCTTTTGACAAGTTCGCAAGGCTATATAGCCTTGTTGCTTTTCAGGGTAATTTTTTTTTCATTTGCAGTCAATATGTGACAAGTTCACAAGGCTGCCTTGTTACGGTTTAGGGCAAATTTGTTGCTTTTGAGAGCACCTTTTGACAAGTTCACAAGGCTATAGTCTTGTTACATTTTAGGGCAAATTCGTTGTTTTTGAGAGCACCTTTTGACAAGTTCACAAGGCTATAGCCTTGTTACATTTTAGGCCAAACTTGTTGCTTTTGAGAGCACCTTTGACAATTTAGGGCAAATTTGATGCTTTTTAGAGCTCCTTTTGACAAGTTCGCATTTCGGGGCAAATTTGTTGCATTTGCAGGCAAAATTTGTTCACAAGGCTATATCCTTGTTACATTTTAGGGCAAATTTAATGCAGTTTCAGGCAAAATTTGACAAGTTCACAAGGCTACAGCCTTTTTGCATTTTGGGCTATTTTCTTGCATTTTCAGGGAATATGTTGACAAGTACCCAAGGCCTTGTTGCTGTTTAAAGCAAATTTGTTGCATTTACGGGGACATAAGTACACACTAGCATTGTTGCATTATAGCGCATATTTGTTGCTTTTTACAGCCCCTTTTGATAAGTGCACAAGGCTTTGTTGAATTTTAGGGCAAATTTGTTGCACTATAAAAAATATAAAAAAGAGAGACAAATACACAAGCACATATCGCTTAAAACTTGCAATACATATCTTTTGCTCTCAAATTTATGGACTATAGAAACGCCTATAGAGTATTAATTGTACTTTAGGTCATATCTTAACTGGCTTTGGATACAGTTTGATCGTCACTCTAACATGCAATAAAGCATAATATTATAAGACCCATAGCAACAGCTGCAGCCAAAGCCACAGTCGCAACTTCGGACTCGGGTTTATAGCGGCGTATACATAGGATTAACATTCACATCCATGAGTGGCTTGGACCTGTATTGAAGAGTCATCCAGGTAGACTTGATGTAGTCCTTGAGCTGTTTGTGCACAGTTGGTTAACATTCCCATCCATGAGTGACTTGGACCTGTAGTGAAAAGTCGTCCAGGTAGACTTCATGTAGTCAATTCAGCTGTTGGTGCATAGTCGGTTAACATTTAAATACCTATAAAGTCACTTGAAAATGCAGTGAAGAAACATCCGGGTAGACTTGATGCAGTCCTTCAGCTGTTGGTGCACAGTTGGTTAACATTCACATCCATGAGTGACTTGGACAATAGAGCTTGTACCCCTTGGACCTGTAGTAAAGAGTCATCCAGGTAGACTTGATGTAGTCCTTCAGCTGTTGGTGCATATAGCTGGTTTAGCATTGAAATTCCTAAATTCACTTGAAAATGCAGTGAAGAGTCATCCGGATAGACTTGATGCAGTCCTTCGGCTGCTGGTGCACAGTTGAAAATGCAATGAAGAGTCATCCGGGTAGACTTGTTGCAGTCCTTCAGCTGGTGGCACAAAGTCTCAAGAGTGTCGGCTAGCCTAGCCTCAAGATTGCCTGTATGTGATCAACACAATAGGATTTCAAAGGTTAGTTTGAGTTTGTTGCAAAAACATCAGAAAATAACTCTCGCGATTACACCTCTTTACTGTTTTCAACTGTGGGTTTGTATATATTTTCGCTGAAAACAATATGGTCAATTTCTTTATAGACATAATCAGGACCCAGATTCATAAAGCTTTTAAGCAGAAAACACTGCTTAGACAAAAATAAGTGGGGTACCAGTCGGAACACAAGTCGTATGTAGTACTCAATGAAACTGGTCCCCGATCAAAGCATTTGGACGCTCCAAAACAAATGTCAACCCATCAAACCATCTGTATTCCTTTTGGCAAAGACCAGGGCCCAATTTCATAGAACTGCTTAAGCATAAAGTTTTGCTTAAGCGAAAAAATCCTTGCTTAGTAAAATCAGATTGCCGGCCAAGACTCCACTCAATTGTTATGCTAAGTAAACAACAGTTAAATACCAGTCACAAGCAATGTTTATGGCAAACAAAAAATTGCCAGTAAAATGTGTAAAATAAGCCAGCTATTTCCGTGCTTAAGCAATTTTTTTGCTTAAGCAGCTCTTTGAAATTGACCCGGTTTTGGTCACAGCCAGATGTAGGCCATAAGCTAAAAGACATTTATGTGACACATGGGCATAGACCTTTATCATGGTCTGGCCATCTTTATTTTCCCCTATTCGAATCAATAAAACCAAACCGATGCTGGATGGGCAAATAGGGTTCCTTTTTGAAAATTAGTACTGGCATTCATTACTGTAATGGTATACAAGGGACATGACCAAGATGGTTGAGTGTGATAAAGATCTATTGATTGAAAGGTTCAACCGAGGCCGATCTATATTTTACATCTAACTGGGCTTGAAGCTAAATTTAAAAATTCTACTCATTTGCCAAAATAAGTGGGACGAACTCACAATTAGAAGTGCGAGTTTTAGAACAGTAAGGTCAAACTTACCACTTAGTCTGAGGCTGGCTCTTTGCACATGTACTCTTCACAGATGATAATCCAACAACTTTTGGTTGTAGTCACCACTCTCTGTCAACTTGATCTCACACACACAAATCAAGTCAGCACCCGCAAAAGAGATTGCAGAACTGATGAAAAGAATAGACACATTAAAATGCATTTCTTTTGCATAGATAATGGAAGAATTTCATTGTTTGGATAGCACAAGTTTATTTGTCAACCGTGCAGCACAGGGGCCACCACTTAAAACTGTACAAATCAATATCAGACCTTAACCTCAGGAAGTTCTGGTTAAGCCAGAGAGTGGTAAACTACTGGAATTATTCTCCCTAGAGAGGCAGTGGAAGCTACAAGTGTGAACACTTCCATGGGACATGTGGACAAATTCCTAAAAAGTCAATAAGATTCAATTGGGTTCAATGGGATCCCTTGTGGGTCACATTGGAGCCCTTGTGGGTCACATTGGATCCCTTGTGGGTCACATTGGATCCCTTGTGGGTCACATTGGATCCCTTGTGGGTCACATTGGATCCCTTGTGGGTCACATTGGATCCCTTGTGGGTCACATTGGATCCCTTGTGGGTCACATTGGATCCCTTGTGGGTCACATTGGATCCCTTGTGGGTCACATTGGATCCCATTGATTGTCCCATATCCCACACCAATCCCATGAAATCCCATTGGTCCATTCAAATTGTCAATGGGGTCCCATTCATTCCCATTTATTTTTCAGTGGGACATTTTCCTTGGCACTGGTCGGTCGTTCACGGTTGCTGTAGAAGATTCAAGAATGGTACATAGTGTTTGGACCTCTGGTTACAACTGTCACTATTATTGCTAAGCAGATTTGCGAGAATAAACTGATTTTGTTCATCATTAAAATAAGTTCATCTTGATTTTCGAAGTGAATTAAAGATTCGTTTTTACAAATCCAAATATTGAAGATGTTTCTTATACGTCATTTAGTACTTTTCATTCATAAGCTATAATGAAGCTTCTTCAAACATAACTACTACATTATATGTAAGTAACATCAACATAAAATTGGATTTGTAAAAACGAACCTCTTTAATTCATGATTTTGTTCGTTATTGTTCTAATTAATTGATTTTAATGCTCAGTTGTTCAATTCAGTATTGTTCAATTTTTTGAACACATATACAAACACAAAATAACCAAAGTGTTGTTTGTTTATGTTTTGTTATCGTCATTTATCAACATGTATGGAACTGAAGGTGCTAACTCCTTAGCAAGATTGGTGGGAGGCATTGTACTTCAAAGCAAATTTTCAGAATGAAATGTTTGGAACATACCAAGCAGTCTGCAGCCTCCATCGGTGATAATTCAAACGGGTCCGGTTGTATCATTACTCACTGTCAACTCCAACGGGTGCTCACACAACTAGATTTGTATGTAGTCACCACCCCTCAAAGCGACAGCACACCTGCAGATGAAAACATTTAAAACATTACATAATGTGTTGTTCATATTTGTGTGGTAAATTTCAGAGAGGACTGTGCGGCACCTAATTAGGTCCGGGCTACATTAAGGTACAGGTTTGGGGCTACATTTAGGTCAGGCTACATTTAGGGCTCGGGCTACATTTAGGTGCCGCACAGAGGACTTCTAATTGTTTGGATTGTTTAAAAGCTGTCTTTGTGCCTTTTTTGTAGAAATACTTTTTTGAGATATTCAATAATTAAAACACAAGCTTGCTTTACATCGTTGGGTGGCTGGCTGGTCGTTCACAGTTGTTTTTTGAAGAGTCTCTTTTACTGCTGGATACAGCGGTATTTTATTAACAAAGATTGAGAGATTTTACATCAGACGTAGGACCTCTTGATGCATAATTAATTTTTCTTTATAAAAAAAGATTTGTAGTAAAATTTGTTCATCATTCTTGTTAAATTCATTGGTTTGTCCAACTAAGTATGTTTTTTTCTTAAGTTGCAAATTACATTACATAATACTTTACCAAACGAATTTGGTTGACTCCAGTCTCTGCTGGTAGGCCTCACCTCAGTGACAACTTCTTCACATTCTGCTTTTAGGAAGAAACAGTATCTAGACAAGTTAGCATTTTTTGGTCACACAAAATATCATTATTTTATATTGCTTGCCGCTTTAAACGTTGAGCCTTCAGTACGAGTCATCTGGATAGACTTGATACAGTCCTTAGGGTGGAGACATGCAGTCCAAAGAGTGTCGGTAAGTTTCAACATGGTTTGGTGTTTGTTATCTCTTACACTATTTCAATGTTTCAATGTTCGGTTAAAACTATGTGATTTCAAAACTTAAATTTGATAGACCTTTTTAATGCAAGAATCTGTTGTGTTGAGAAAAGTTCTTCAGGATATGTATTGGTTCTTTAGTCTATTGCACATGAAAAAATAGCATGGCGGAGTTTGGTTTTTTTTTTCGATGCGGTATTCCTTCAGATATGCGTATTTGAAACCTTTGAGGTGCTTTTTCGGGAATGTCAACTGATTTGCCAAATTCAGGGAGAAAACCGTTTTTATAATATTTTGTTCAAACTTACCGATGAGTCTGTTGTGGACAGTTTACACCTGTAGCCCCAAGTAACGATGATTAAAACAGGTCGGGTTGCAATCACCACTTAGACGATGATCACACCACCGGGCATGCAGATCAGGTTGGAGACACCATACGAACAGAGACCGCACAACTGATGATGACAAAGTTAAAGCAAGAACATACAAAGTTAAATTTATGTGGTTACTTATCTGAGTGATCCAAACAAACACAATGTCTACATATTTACACTTAAATTACACAGTTTGAAGATAATGATAATAGTAGAAAGCTTCCTTGAAAATATTACTTGTTGAGGTGCTGTAGTTTTTGAGAAGTGAGTAAAACATGTCATGAAAGTATTTTTCGTCTCGGTGATCATGAGACGAAAATTTAATTTTAGCATGTAAAGACGCAGTCCCATGAATTTGTTTTACTCATTTCTCAAAAACTACAGCACCTCAACAACTACTGTTTTTCTACTATCATCATCTTCAAACGGTGTAAGTTTAATGTAAATCTGTGGAGATTGTGTTTTGTGTTACAAAAAGTATCCAAATCCTCTAAGGGAGGTTTTTAAATTGTTTGGATTCTACAAACACAAGTTTGTTTCACATCGGTGGCTGGCTGGTCGTTTACAGTTGCATTTTGATGAGTCTAAAATTACACTAGTAGTTTGACTGCTTGCTACAACTTTAATTATTACTGAAGAGATTTGCTTGAGGGATCTGGTTTGTTTGTGTACTCTTCCCTGTTTTCTAAAGATATTGACAAACTGATTTGTTCAGCATCCTCTTCATGTCTTGACTGGTTTAAGTGGGTAGTTTTTCCCCTTTTTCAATGACGTGTAACATAAATAACTTGACACATCACCAAACATTTTGCATGACCCCAGTCCATACTCGTGGATATCAACTCGTCACTTTCTGCTTTTGGGGAAGAAAAAGCATATCAAAAATTATTATTATTATTATTTGTTATAACACAACTTGGGTTCGTCTAACACATCACCTGTGAAAACAAATTAATACTTTACCAAACTGATGTCATCTATGGTATACGGACCCCAACAGGTTGTAACATACTGTGGAAAACAACAAAAAAACAATGCATGTTTATATCTTGCAAAAGAGACGTAAGAATCTGCAGATAAAGGGTTAGAAGCTGGGAACAAAAGGTTGGCTCTTGTCGTCTTAAGTGCTATTCACACGACAGCAAATAAACTGTGATCACTTGCTTGATTCTAGCATAGTTGTAAAATGTGGCAATGTTTGACAAGATTTGGCAAAAAAGAATTTGGACAGTAGAAATAAATTGTTGTCCTTTCACACGAGGTGTGTGAGCGTTTTACAGCCATCCTACATTTAGCAAGGGAGCCTTGCTAAATTGCATCTCGTGTTAAGGGGGCTTGATACTTCACCCATTATACTTAGCCATTTCTGCAGGCAATCTCACCGGACTCCAGTCACTGATCGGGGACATCAAAGGGAGAGCATTCATTGTGTACTCGGGCTATGTATGTGGCGATGACGGTGCAGGTCTTAGTTTGGTTCAAGACGCCATTTTGACAAATTTTTGTTAAGGTACTAATTGTACACCACTTCCATGTATTTTGTCACCGAACAAGAAATGAGATTGGCATCTTTACTAACCAAGAACTACACCGGTCACACCTTATACTTTACCTATAGCCAGTGAACCTGCTGAAGGGGTAAACAGTTAGTCTTATCACTAGGCCTAGACATTTAATCTATCTATCTATCTATCTATCTATCTATCTATCTATCTATCTATCTATCTATCTAGACCCTTACTGTCTTACCATTCATACTTACCTCTCGGCACAATGGAATCGTCTTAAGTTGGATTGTTTCTTTCTTTTTGCATCCTTGCTTTTCTGTCGTCTTCTCCAGTATCACTTTTTAGGTGTTCGGGTAACAGCCCGAACAACTCTTTGTTATTGTTCGTTTTTTTCTTAGGTGTTCGGGTAACAGCCCGAACAACTCTTTGTTATTGTTCGGTTTTTTTTTTTTTTTTTCTTTTTCTTCTTCCTCTCGCTGTCGTGTGTCCGCAAGAAAAAGCATAGATGCGAAGCTTGCATTAAGTTGAAACTTTGCACACAGGTAGACAATAACCAGTAGATGATGCAAAAATTGTTACGTCACGATGACGTCATCAGTTGACGAGATACACTAATTCAAAGTTTATTATTTCAAAAAATCATAACTTTTGATCTACATGAGGGATTTTTACAATCAATACATCATCGGAAAGGGCATTAAAAACTCCGTAAACGCCTCACAGACATGACCCCATTTTGATTTTGTCTTCCGGCTCAAAAGAGAGGTTGAAAATCTCAAAATTCATGTATAAAAATTCCCCATTGATTGCGCGTAAAGATTTTACGATTACATGTACACGTACTTTGTCACCACGTGTAAGCATGCGGTGCATTGCGGTCACCACGTATAAGTATGCGGTGCGTTGAGGAGAGCATAGTCACGCTCTGCACCACGTGTTGATCGTTTTAGTCTGCGTTCGAGGCGTTTTCAACATAATGTCAGTTTTCTTCAAAAGTAATTAATTAGTTTTATCTACGACCATACTGCGTTGATAACACCGGTTCTCGTCCGGTCACTCAGGTTGGGAAAAATCGGGCCCAGTCAGTTTTTCGATGGGAGACCACGTGGCGACCAAAATTTGTACTGTTTATTTTTGTATTTAATTTTTTTTTTCTCCTATAAATAGCCTCGTTTTTAGTCTGTTTTCAAGGCGTTTTCAACAAACACTTCCCTTCCGGTTAGTTAGTCTCTTCTCCAGTCGTCATTATGCATAGTTCCTATTTCCTAAACCACAAAAGCTATTTTGACAATCTGTACATGATATGAAAGGGCTCCACGTACGTAGTCTGTTTTCAAGGGTTTTCAACAAACATTTCCCTTCCGGTTAGTCTCTTCTCCAGTCGTCATTATTCATCAGTTCACATTTCCTCAACCACAAAAGCTATTTTGACAATCTATACATCATATGAAAGGGCTTTACGTACGTAGTCTGTTTTCAAGGCGTTTTCAACAAACATTTCCCTTCTGGTTAGTTAGTCTCTTCTCCAGTCGTCATTATGCATAAGCTCCTAATATCCTCAACCACACAAGCTATTTTGACAATCTATACATCATATGAAAGGGCTTTACGTACGTAGTCTGTTTTCAAGGTGTTTTCAACAAACATTTCCCTTTCGGTTAGTTAGTCTCTTCTCCAGTCGTCATTATGCATAAGTTCCTATGTCCTCAACCACACAAGCTATTTTGACAATCTATACATCATATGAAAGGGCTTTACGTACGTAGTCTTTTTTCAAGGTGTTTTCAACAAACATTTCCCTTTCGGTTAGTTAGTCTTTTCTCCAGTCGTCATTATGCATAAGTTCCTATGTCCTCAACCACAAAAGCTATTTTGACAATCTTTACATCATATGAAAGGGCTTTACGTACGTAGTCTGTTTTCAAGGCGTTTTCAACAAACATTTCCCTTCTGGTTAGTTAGTGTCTTCTCCAGTCGCCATTATTCATCAGTTCACGTTTCCTCAAACACAAAAGCTATTTTGACAATCTATACATCATATGAAAGGGCCTCACGTATTCCACAAAAATGGGTATGTTGGTGACCTTCTCTTGACTTTTTGACCTTTTTAAACTGGAGGAGCCTGTAAAATGCTTTGAAAAGGCATTATTTAAAGGCTTTTAGGTTGAAATGTACACTTTTTGATGCTTTTTCCATAAAATTATTACACACCGAGAAAACTGTTTGGTTTTGATTTCTTTGTAATTTGACGGGATACTTACAATACTTGTTTCATTTATTCAAACACTGACCCAACAATAGCCGAACACCTAGTGTTTGTTTTTACAAACACTATATCTAGTTTTTGTTCGTTTTTTTTTTTCTTTTTCTTCTTCTTCTTCTTCTGAACGTCCCTTGTCCGCTAACAAAAGCGCCTTTCCCAAACTCGTATGAACTTGAAACTTTACACATAGTAAGCAATTTATTAGGAGAAGAAACCGTGTGAGTTACGTCATGATGACGTCATCAATTCTTGAGTTATGAATATTCAAAATTTATTAATTCAAAAAATCATAACTTTTGATTTACATGAGGGATTCTTACAATCGAAACATCATCGGAATCGTTATTGAAAACTCCGTAAACGCCCCACAGACATGACCCCATTTTGATGTTGTCTTCCGGCTCAAAAGAGAGGTTGAAAATTTCAAAATTCACGTCTAAAGAACAACGTAAATCCCCATTGGTATGTGCATAAACATTGCACGTAGGCATACACACAACGTGTAGTGTATTAGCGGTGCAGCAGAGTTAGTCTTTTCTACAGTCGTCATTATTTCCTAAGTTCATATAACCTAAACTACATAAGCTATTTTGACAATCTATACATCATATGAAAGGGCGTTACATACTTTACAGAAATGGATATGTTGGTGAACTTTCGTTGACCTTTTGACCTGTTTAAACCGGATGTGACTGTGAAATGATTTGAAAGGGCGTTGTTTATTGCCTTTTAGGTTGAAATATACATCATTTGATGCTTATAACCATCACCACAGCATACAAGTCTGGCAAAGGTCTGGTTTAAAACAAATTACCGATGACGTCACCAAACATACACTTTTACTAGATGACGTAATCATGTTGTTTTGACAGTTTTTGCAATTTGAATCATTTATTACGAATCTTGAGAACAAAGCAAGGTGTAATATTTGTTATTTTAATCCAGGCTTTTATTTTATATAAATAGCTTCGTTTATAGTATGTTTTCAAGGAGTTTTCAACAAACATTTCCCTTCTGGTTAGTTAGTCTCTTCTCCAGTCGTCATTATTCACAAGTTCTTATGTCCTCAACCACAATAGCTATTTAGACGATCTATAGGCCTACATCATATGAACGGGCTTTTTCGTACGTTGTCTGTTTTCAAGGCGTTTCAACATTCAACAAACATTTCTCTTCCGGTTAGTTAGTCTCTTCTCCAGTCGTCATTACTCATCAGCTCCTATTTCCTTAACCACAAAAGCTATTTTGACAATCTATACATCATATGAAAGGGCTTTACGTACTTCACAAAAATGGGTATGTTGGTGATCTTTTCTTGACCTTTTGACCTGTCTAAACCGGAAGTGCATGTAAAATGCTTTGAATATGCGTTACTTCTTGTTTTTTTCTTGTGTTCTTTTCCAGTTTTTGTATTTTCGCAGCGCTCAGATCCGAAACAAGTGGAAGGCCATATTGGAAATGTATTTGCGAAGAGCCCCAATAGGGACCATAAAGCTTTAACATAAGCAAGGCGTATACATCTAGTGTAGTTTTTTTTTCAAGATTGTGTTGCAAAATAATAAATGTTTGTGTTTAAAGTAGACAATGTCAACAGTTATAGATGATTTAATGTTGATGTTGGGTTGTGTAAATATTTATTTAGATGGTCTAAATAATTTATTTAGAACTCCCCAAATCAAACGGTAGTCATCAAATTAGTGTTGACTGGACTTGACAATTTGATTGCATTATTGGGAAATGTATTTGCAATGAGCCCCATTAAGGAGCAATGCTGTAAAATGAAAAAGGGTTACATCTTATGTAGTTTATTTTGTTTACATATTTTGTCGAAAATATAATTTATGTCATTTTAGTAGAAAATGTCAACAATGATAGATGTTGTAATGTGATATTGGGAATGTGTAAATATTTATTGAGATGGTCTAAATAATATATAGAAACAAATGTTTAAATATTACTGGTAGTTTCAAATTGCTTTTACAAATTCTTTTAATATATATATATTTTTTTTTTTTTCTTTTTTTTTTTTTAGCTATTGCGAGAAAAATTTTTAGGGGATTTTTTTTTTAACAATCATAATTGATTTAATGTTGATATTAGGAATATGTAAACATAAATTTAGCTGATATAAATTGTGTATTTACAACAACTCCTAAATCGAACATTAATCATCAGAATGATTGCTGATTGGACTACACTTATTGGCTGCCTGATTAAATTTGATAAACACTTTTAGAATGATGGGTTTAGTGTTAAAAAAAAGCAGCAACTGTTATTTTTGTTGTTATTATTTTGTTTTACTGTATACACTCACACAATTCACTAATCTTTTAAAGAATTTGTTACAAATAATCATGGATAAGTTTTAGCAGGATGTGTATCCTTGTTTACGAACTTAATTTGAAAAAAAAATAAGACAATAAATATTATAAACATGACAACTGACGACTTGAAGGATCAACTCTAACAGAACTTTCCAGTAAGACTAGTCTCCTAATTAAAAAGCATCACTGGCGTCGACCAATATGCAACTCAAGAAATGCAGAGACAGCTTAAAGTCACCATGAAAGATAGACAAGTGAGGACAACATCAACAAGATTACCGAACGTTGTTGGGGAGGGGGAAGTACGAGGGGTGGGACTCTGCAAGAGAACGGGTTAGATCTTCTCTTACTCTTTGCAGTCTTCGTCTTGACTTGATCTTGATCTTGAAAGCTAACTTGTGTTTCCGACCTCCACTTGGATGTGCTCTTTCAATATATGGCTTCTTTTATGCTATGTCAATAATTGTTTTTTTATTGAACTTATTTCATCGTGGGTTCTTTTCAAACCAATCAGAAATATAAAAACAACTATTTCAGTTTGTTTTATATTCATGTGAAAACAAAGGAATTTTGTTCTTTATTTTGCAGCGGGGCAATTTATTTATTCATGTAAAAACATGTTAACTTTGTTTTAAATTCGCATTCCTTAACAACTTTTAAAAGTAAAACTTTTAAAATTAATTCTGTCTCAACAAATATTAAGCCATCTTTTTTGTTTTAGTTTGTTTATTCATCATGTAAAATCAATGGGATTTTGTTTTCTATTGTGCCGCAGTGCACATTTATTTGGTCATGTAAAAACATGCGGGATTTGTTTTCAATTCGCCTTCCATTTCAACTTTTAAAACTATTAAGTCTCAACAAAGGGGTTGTTTTAATTGTATGTTGCTTGAGAGATTTTTAAAGAGGGGAAAGGGAATACAGGGAATGCATCAGTGGAGGTCGGAAAACTTCAAGTTGTTTTACCTTGGTCCTTTGGCGAACTCCATTGAACGTCCCGATGCGTAGACACAACACACACCCATACCACATATCCATAGATAATCAGCTCCCAACAGGACACAGACACATCACTGTCTCATGAAGCTTTGATGGGACATGAGCTCTCTGCTGGCTGCTGGAATAATAATAAAGTATTTGTAAGGCTCCAAAATCCACACAATTTCAGACGCAATTCTCAAGACGCACAAGAGTGAACCCTTACACAGTGAAGACGGGGAAAATCGGAGAAAGAACAATTACTTATTTATTTTTAAGGTATAATATTAACAAACTATAATTCAAACTAATATTAAAAGTATCAACACTAGAAATATGTATTACGAATTCGAAGTGGTAAAGCATTCCAGAGGGTGGGTCTGGTCCAGCATTCGAAAATTATCTATCACCCCATGATTTCCTACTCTTGGGAGCATGTGTAACAAGCAAATAATAGACGATTGAAGAGATCGTACAAGAAATGGTTTTATCATAAGAAATATTACATAATAGGTGACATGTATGCAATACAAAAATAAGCAAATTAAATGTTAAAGCAATGCGAGATTCGACTATCTGCTTCACTACTTCAGTCGTTCTCCATCTCTGAGATAAGAAAAAACAACCCCTCGAACCATCGATACTCATTTGAAGTCCAAAGACGGTAATTTGGCGAACCATGTAAGGTACTTGATTGTGCATAAAAAAAATAATTATAACTCGAGACTAAGTAGAACTTGTAAACCGAAAACTGTGGGGGTAAACAAGATTAAAATTTCGGCCCTACATTTGTTACTGTTTACTATTTAAAGCATAGGACCTGTATCAGAATATTACATGCTGTGTTTAAAAAGAACTTCACCAAAATCTGTATGAGCACCCTGTTCGGACCAGAGGAAAAGAACAGAAAAATAAAACCATGGAGAAAGAAAATGTTTATTATATTTTACAAGTAACAACCTGACCAAGGTCTTCCCCCCCCCCCCCCCGCCGCATCCCGACACCCCACCCCACCCCACTAACGACCAACGCCGGAGGATCAAACTTCAGCTGATGAGAAACCACGTCGGACAAGAATATACTGTATCGGTCAACGGGTACGAGGCTTTCGGCTTAGATGGGATAATGTTTCTTTAGAGGATATGAGCCCCCCCCCCAAAAAAAAAAAAAAAAAATCATGGCTCTTTGACCAATTTGGGTAACCCGTGATTAAGGGCTGAAGGATTAGGGTACAGGGCTAATATTATGACTTGGGGGTTTGGCCCAGTATTATTGTTTGGGTGAGAATTTTGGTAATAGTCTTGGGTTACGCTTATGTTTTAGGTTTTTGTTTAGGGATATGAGTTTGTATTATTGGGGGTAAGTCATTTACTTACTGTGTTAGTACATCCACTTAGTCCACACTGGTTTCAAATAATTACCTTGGAACGTGCCCCATCAAGATTGCTTTTGACATGTAATTAATGGAAGACTTTGGAACGCTAGGTGGCAGCAGACTTACCAGGTAAATTTCCATCGTTTACGTAGTTCTGAGCGTGCGCACTTTACCGAGAACAATGGGTCGTATGAATAAAAAGTAGTATTTACTGACAAGTACTAGCAAAAAGTAAAAGCATAAACTTCCAAGTAGAAGCATTCAATAAAAGCATCTTCTTAATTCCGTATGAACAAACCTATTCATTTACTGCAAAGTATTCACTTAATGCTTTGGAGTAAATAGTTCTGATATACCATGGCTGAATGGCTCTTAACAAAAGGTTTCCTTTGTATTACAACTCCGATTCACGTCTACGTACGCACTCACACACACAGCCAAAGCAGCATTTGATTTAACAGAAACATAGAAATCTTCAAGTCAGCCATGAGGTTTTTATTCTGACAACATTTTGATGAAGACGACTCATCTGGACACACGGAATAAAAACGTTTTTGTTAAGCTTTTTAAACTTGGAGTGGAGCAGGACAGCGCTGTATAGAGAAGATGAGAGCTGGATAATAACACGAACAACATTCGATTGAAATGCATTTAATTGTTTAAAAAATTACTTCTTCTGATTTTGTGAACAATAAGCCTTAATGATCGAGGCATT
Source organism: Asterias amurensis (assembly GCF_032118995.1). Classification (NCBI taxonomy): domain Eukaryota; kingdom Metazoa; phylum Echinodermata; class Asteroidea; order Forcipulatida; family Asteriidae; genus Asterias; species Asterias amurensis. Next base: position 14,274,848 of record NC_092664.1, on the reverse strand, counting down.
CATTTCTGAGTTGAAAAAAATTCTTTATATCTTTGTAAAAAGCTTACTGTAATGATACAAAACGGTTTTTTTTTACAAACGGTTTTATTTTATCCTCAGCATATATAAACAAGTTTGATTAAAAGCAGTTTGAGTTTGTGTGTATTGTTTCTGTTGTGAAACACTGTGTATGTGTCTATTTAATATTTCAGTGATGTCTTTCTTTTGGACTAAAACATTTATCCTGTGAGGAACATTCATAAACACTGTCATTTCTTCGGACGAGCCTTTTACTTCTGTGCCCAAGGTAGCTCTGGAGCTACCTTGAAAAATCACTAGTATTTACTTGCATTTTGTAGTATATTCTCCGTTTTATTCATATGGAAGTAAGTAAGTGCTAAAATTAAAAGAATTTACTTTTTGGTAAAAGGAGATACTTTTAGCATTTTAGTAAATACTTTTAAGTAACAGTTTTTACTTCCTTTTATTCATATGGATGGTAGTAAATACTTGAAATTTTCAAGTAAAAGTAAGTACTACTTTTTATTCATACGACCCAATGTATTTTACCTGGTAAGTCTGCTGCCTTCAAGCGTCCCAAAAGTCGTACGCAACAAGTACTAACAAACCAAATCTGCGAATCATGTACTTTCAGTCACAAGTAAAAAAGAATCACTCACTCTTCTTGGCAAGACACAGAGCCGTGAAGATCCGACGTGAAGTCCATAGTAAAATAGCTGGACTCTGCCGAGTCCTGTATTACTGTTGCCTGACCAGCTGTTAAAATCGCTGAAGTGAATAAGAAACACAAACATACTATGACATGGCCGAAAGAAAACTACACAAACATGGTTGCTAACTTATAGTTATACTATAATATCACCGAGGAGCTGGTTTTTAGTATCAGGAGCAGGTTTTTAGTTTTTAACATCAGAAGATTAAAAGAATTGACTAGAGTGGGACTCAAACCTCCGACCGTTTTTTTTTTAAGTATGAAATTTCAGAATGGCCCCGGTACTCAAAAAGGACAAACAATTTTGTGAAACGTGCTTTTTTAGTTACAAATCAATTTCTTCAAAAAGAAATATTACTCCGACATCGCCGGAAGAAAACTACACAAACATGATTGGCAACTTTAGTTACTATAACACTCAGGGGCTGGTTTTGAGTGTGCAATAAACACCAAATGTACAGTAACATCAGAAGCTTTCATACTAGCCTTGCTCAGGGCAGTTGCATTATTCGCTCCGAAAAGACGTCGCTGTAAACCCACCCGTATACCCTGTGCGTGCGATCACACCGCATGGCCCACCCGTATACACACTGTCACATCGTACGACTACTGTGCACACAAGTCATCCGCACTCGTACCACTAACCGCATGCGGAGGCCGTCAGGCCGACAGCCTTGTCGGGTCTGTAACTCCGGGTTTAATGTGTTGTATTGAAAAATTTCCACTAGTGGAAAACATCGGGGGGCTCTCGGATATGCTAGTATGCAGCCCATGAATATGTATATCTTTCGTCAGACCTATCAGACAACACAGGATGTGAGGCAAATGAATTATTCATTTTGACGTCCAATCACGCACTTCCCTTATCACGACCTTTGGACCCTATCATGCTCGTGTGTGATGTAAACATGTCTCGTCTTTCGCGGGCATTATGGTAATGAGCTGATCGTGGGAACTCTTCGCTTATTATAGTAATGAGGTCAGTGGCTTCAACACAGACCCTACAAAGCTGTCGGCCTAACGGCCGACGCATGTGGATAGTGTACGGGGGCATCGTGTCGTGCGATGTTACGCACAGTGAATACGGGTGGGTTTTTATACAGCGGCGGTTTTTTTTCGGAGTGAATAATTCGACTGCCTTGAGCAAGGCTACTTTCATACTTGTTTTAAGTATGAAATTGTAAGTTTGCCCCCAGTACTCGAAAAGGACAAACAACTCTGTAATACCATCATGCATTTTCAGTTTTCAAAGATGCTGTGCACTCACTCATCTTGGCGAGACACAGTGCTTCGCAAGCCCGACGGGACGTCCATCCATAGTAAAACAGTTTGATTCTGATGTGTCCAGTAACTTCTGCCTGACCAGCTGATAAAGCAAGATCTGAAATGAATAATATAAAAAAGAAAACAAATCAACAACCATTCAAAGAAGAGTCGGAGGGCACGGTGTCCATATTACTTTAGTTACTCGATTCCATTTCTTGATGCTCAACAACACACCTTTTAGGGAAAGGAAAATGGTTGAACTTATAAAAAAAAATATTCTAATTATGATTGCTAAGTCACTCGCAGCTGTTTTTAATTCTTAGTATATGCATTTAGTTCCAACTGAAAAGAACTTGACACCTTTAGTAATAATTGCCAAAGCCCATTTTATTTTTTTTTTATTTTATTTTTTTTTTGCATCCACTTATAGGAATAAAATAACAAATCAGTGGACATTTGGACTCAAGTGGTCATTGAGAAATGTTGCTGGAGAATAATGAAAGAAAAACAATGACAGAAAAACACCATTGTTGCACAGATCTGGCGCTTTCAGATGCCTACAAAAAAAGTCTTTCAATATTGGAGTGAGAATTTACCTATTTCGGAAACTGCTTCACTTCAGTGTGAGCCAAATGAGGTGTGCAAAATAAAAAGGATTTGTAGAATTGTTAAAAAACTTTCAGAGCAAAACGGCCATATATCTCTTGGCCAACTGGCCAATTTGTCTGGGAATAGAGGCCACATTTAAGTTGGAAGTCAACAACCCCAAAGTCACATATGGCTCACAAATTATTCATAAGGACGACGCATGTGCCCTGGGGCAATAAGGTGTCACTAGGAAGTGGAACATGATTAAAGTAATACCAACAATGAAAGATGTTGTCATGTATGCTCTGTACGTGTGTATTCAAGGCACATGGTGATTGTGATGCAAAGAGTTTCGAATAAATATTTTAGAGACTGGAGTGAAATAGAAACATCTTCAAGATTTGTAGACCTTTATCATGGTGCAGCCCATCTTAAAATGTCCCCATTTATATCAACGTAACCATTCCGAGGCTGGAAGAACACAATAGTCTGGTTCCTATTTGCAAAATAATGCATAGTATCCATTAATGTTATTCGACGCAAGGAACATGACCAAGATGGAGGCATCTTAGGAAGAGGAAGGCGTATTTATTATCAGTTGGTAAAAGTTATACTAAAATAAGCTAAGTTGCCCGATGTTTTCCAGGTACACTTTTTAAATACTCTTACTAGATAATTACCAGAAAAATTCAAACAAAAATCTCCTCCCTGGTTTACTTTTAGTAACACATTTGACTGTGCAAACCTAGACAGATTGCTGCCAGAAAGTGCATGTCGTAGGTTTTTTTCACAGTCAACTGGGTCATGTAAATAATATGAAGGATGTTGCCACGCATTGCTATCTGTGTGCACACTATGTCAAGAGATCAAGCGATTTTTGAGTTGCCTTTTCTATTTATTCTTCACTTATCTTCTGTACAGGGTGAGTCATACTCGCTTAATGTAAAAGATTGGAAAAAAACATTCTTTCAAGAGCCATATAGAGGACACTACACCCCTTTTTCGAGTGGTCTTCCTTCTCTTTTAGATTGAAGTTTGCACCTTTTTGAGTGATTTTTCACTCTGTAAAAAACTCTAAAAGAGTGAAAAAAAACACCACTTTTTTTGAAGAGCCATATGAGGGGACAGCTCGGAGAGTAAAGAGTGGTGTTTTTCACCCTTTTAAATTTAAAGAGTAAAGAAGTTGACAGGGATTGGTCATGTTTTTTAAAACAAACAAAGGAATCTAAAAACATTCAGTAAAACATATAACCAAGAAGTCTCTCCTGCTTATGAGAAAGAAAAAATGAAAGAAATTGATCATTCCTGAGAGGAGTTGAGTTATGTCCAGTAAAAGAAAGAGGCTCATTACAAGATACCCACTGAATACTTTACAAAACAATTGAATGAATATTTTGTATACCGTTTGCTACTTACTCGGATGTTTAGATTCAGTCAAGCATTAAAGGCAGTGGACACTATTGGTAACTACTCAAAATAATTATTATCTTACTATTTAGGAGCTGTTGATAGTATAAAACATTGTGAGAAACGGCTCCCTCTGAAAAATAATGTAGTTTTCGAGAAAGAACAATTTTCCGCGAATTTGATTTTGAGACCTCAGATTTAGAATTGAGGTCTCGAAACCAAGCATCTGAAAGTACACAACCTCGTGTGACTATGGTGGGTTTTTTTTTTATTTCATTATTATCTCGCAACTTTGATGACCGATGGAGCTCAAATTTTCACAGGTTTGTTATGTTAAGCATAATGTGGAGATACACCAAGTGAGAAGAGTAGTCTTTGACAATTGCCAATAGTGTCCACTGTCTTTAACATTCCATGGACATACAAAGATTCAGGAAAACAGGCATAACTTCTCTCAGAAATGATCAATTTGTTTTCATTTTTTATCCAGATAAGCAGGAAAGCTTGCTTCACTGTTTGTTTGTTTTTTAATCACAAATCTCAGCAATTTCCTTTTGACTCACCCCGTGTGTATACAGTACGTGGTATACAGTATAGATCTACCTTATAACAGAGAATTAAGTTCCCCTCGGCTTTGTTTGACAAACAACAGAACTTGGTTGATCAATTACAAAATACTACTCCAATTTTGTTCTATGGTTTTGGGGTGTGTTATTTGGGACTTATCTTCTGTGTCCAGTACCACAAGGCTTACAGTTTTGTTCAATAAGGTTCAATAAGTGGGTGCCCTTTGGCTTTGTTTGACAACCACGCTGCCAAAACATACTCCTTATACAGTCAACAATCAACTTCTACGTTTTTGTTTTCGCTTTTGGGTTGATGTTTTTTTTCGACTTGGGGCCCACAGTCTCGGTTTTACGTTGATTAAATTAAATGCCCCTTGGCTTTGTTTGATCATGGTTCGATACTGTTCACTACCAATCAGAACTTGTTCTAACCTGGAAAGCACCCCTATAGTTTTTGAACGTGCAATCTTGGCTGGGTGATTGCAGTCCCGTGGTGTTTTTCGCATATTATTATTATTATAATAGAGTTGAAGAAGAAAATATGAAGAAGAAACAAATTATGCTCTTTCTACATTTCTATGGATGCAATAACAATCCTGAGGAGATGTGGATGGTATTTATTTAGTTTTGGAAGAAAAACATTTTACCATACAAATATTTGTACAGGGATAGCAATCTTGGTGGACTAAACAGCTTTATTTTTGAAACCCCAGGCTAAATTGGGCGCCAAGGTCTACGTTTCAATTTGAGGTGTTGGCAGATGCCCCAGTACAAGATCGACCGGTTTATTTTTTTGCCAAATATGGCAGACGAAAACCTATACGTCGGGACAGCTGTCACTGTCATGACTTGTTGGGGAGTTTTTATAAAAGGAGCCTACGGGGATGTATCTGTTGTGTTCTGTTTTATCTCATCATTGACTCTTATCAATATTCCTAGAGTGATCAAAATACTATGTAACTGATTTTATAACACCCCTTACCAAAATTCTGCATTTTTATTGGTTGGAAAAGTTTCCGTATCATGCCACCATTTTTTCATTCGATATGAAAAACATATTATTGTCCAATTTATCTCAATGAGATATCCCTTTTTGTAAAAATGAGTGAAGCAGCGGTGGCAGGATATCCGTCACGGTTTTTAAGTTGATTGGTTGTCCCTTTCGCTTTGTTTGACACCCTAACGGATAACCTGGCGCAACCACTTTTCACTATTTTTTATAAAAAGGGATATCTCATTGAGGTAAATATGATACTATATTATTTCATAACGAATGATAAAGTGGTGGCAGGATACGGACGCTTTCCCGGCAATGGTCCGAGCGGCATTTGACCTTACCTCAACAAGTTGTCGTCGGTAGTACCACGACAGTTCACGGTGGTTTCACGGCAGCTCTCTGCAGCCACGCTAGTATAACACCAAGTTTGACAATTGTTTTTTCAAAGTCTGTACTCAGCACTCTAAAGAGCTTTACGGGCCTCGAGGTTTCAAAATGGCTCGACAGTTAACTATCTTCGTCTGGCTGTGTACTGCAATAGTAAACTCTCTGGACAAATGCAAGGTTGATAAACTTTTAGTACTTCAGTTCTTGGTCAAGCCTTTAGTATAAAGTCACATTTGGTTTAAAAAGGTGCAACAGTTATTGTAGAAATATCTCTAGGGACAATAAACGAGTAAAGTTCATCGAGAACACGCGACGTCAAAATCCTATGTAGGAGCCAAGAGGAGCGGCCATGTTGGTTTCCTTGCTGAATCCCATGCTAACGGTTCACCACAGTATGAGAACTTCAACAACGAGCATGAAGCTCCAAAGATCTGCACAACAAAGAAGATCTAAATACCTGAGAAGCCTTCTACAGTAAACACATTAAGAGTTATATAATAGAACTATGGGAGTTTTCTTATCACGCTTAACTGTACTGGTCCATCATGGGTACGGTTCGAATCCCTATGGGTAAACTACACACAAGTTTCCCCTATAACAAAATGTTGACTGTGTGAACTGGTGCATGACCTGTGTTTACGATGGGTCATCTTCTCAATAGCAAAAAAAAAAAATGCGTATTGTTCTATTAACTCTTAGCTAGAGAGTGAATCCCATTCAAAGGAACTGAATGAAGTACTTGTTTAGTTTAAGTCTCAAGCACAGAGGGACTCATTATTTCCAGGGAAAATAAATAAATGGCCAGACCATGGAGGTCTTCCTTCCTCCATGCCCAGACTGTGTCTCGTGCATCAAAAACGCTAACATTTTGTGCTCTGGTTTTTGCCCCAAAGTTGCAGATATGAGGGAATTTTCCGTAAAATAAGTTTTTACCCACAAACTATTATGAAACACGTTTCCTTGGATCAGTCGAGTTGGTCTTTGAAAAGCGTTTGTCACCGTTTGTTATAAAATGCATATGGATAGAAACATGTTGTAAAAGTAGAGTAAAATGATCCACATAAACATGCCTCGAAATTGCACGGTTTTCCTTTTACATCGTCGACTAACACGGTCGGCCATTTATGGGAGCAAATGTTTGACTCACATAAATGGCCGACCGTGTTTAGTACGTAAAGTAAAAGGAAAACCACGCAATTTCGATACAACTTAATTGTTGATACAAACTTACTTGGGAACGAGCCAAACATAGCTGTTGATAGTATTAAACGTTGTGAGAAACGGCTCCCTCTGAAGTAACTTAAATTTTGAGAAAGAGGTAATTTTTCACTCAAATAAAAAAATAAAAACCCAGACACCGGTTTTTGACAGTAATTACCAAACGTGTGCATGCCTTTAAAGAGTGGTTATCCACCGTATGACTTCCCTTTAAGTGACTCGTCTGCGAGAGGGGTGTCTGCGGGATCGATTTATTATGAAATCTATCTAGAGCGCGGGTAATTGAAATCCCTCGAGATTATGGCCTCGTGTCATCCAGTTCATCATCATCTGTACTGGTTGGATTCAAGGAGTAACTCAATCATGTCAATAATAATGGTGCCTCAAGCACCTCTTAAAGACACTGGACACAATTGGTAAATGTCAAAGACTAGTCTTCTCACTTGGTGTATCTCAACATTATGCATAGAATAACAAACCCGTGAAAATTTGAGCGCGATCGGTCGTCGGAGTTGCGAGATAACTATGAAAGAAAAAGAAAAAACACTTTTGTGACACGAAGTTGTTTGCTGTCGGATGCTTGATTTCGAGACCTAAAATTCTAAATCTGAGGTCTCGCAATCAAATTCTTGGAAAATGACTTCTTTCTCGAAAACTACGTCACTTCAGAGGGAGCCTTTTCTCACAATGTTTTAAACTATCAACCTCTCCCCACTACTCGTTACCAAGTAAGGTTTTACGCTGATAATTATTTTCAGTAATTACCAATAGTGTCCTCAGCCTTTAAAGGCAGTGGACACTATTGGTAATTACTCAAAATAATTATTGGCATAAAACCTTTCTTGGTGACAAGTAATGGGGGAGAGGTTGATGGTATAAAACATTGTGGGAAACAGATCCCTCTATAATGCCATAGTTTTCGAGAGAAGTAATTTTCCACGAATTTGATTTCGAGACCTCAGATTTAGAACTTGAGGTCTCAAAATCAACCATCTAAACGCACACAAGTTCGTGTGCCAAGGGTTATTTTTCTTTCATTATTATCTCGCAACTTCGATGATCGATTGAGCTCAAATTTTCACAGGTTTGTTATTTTATGCATATGTTGAGATACATAGTCTTTGACAATTACCATTAGTGTCCACTGTCTTTAAAGTTAAGTTATCGTTTTGTTTGTGTCAAAGGCACTGGAGTCCCTGGACACTATTGGTAATTATTGTCATAGACCAGTATTCTAACTTGGTGTATCCCAACATGTGCATAAAATATTAAACCTGTGAACATTTGGGCTCAATTAGTCATCTATCCAATTTGCAATATGCATAATAAAGAGCTTCAGCCGAAGCGTTTTCTTGTTTGAGTGAGAAATTACCTCCTTCTCAAAAATGTGTTACTTCGGAACAAGCTGTTTCTCGCAATGTTTTATACTAACAACAGCTCACATTGCTCGTTATACCATGTACGTTTCTAAGCTAACAATTATTTTCAGTAATAATCAATGGGATAGTCCGGTGCCTTTAAGGGAAGGTTATCGTTTTGGGTTTTTTTTTTCTTCTTCAACTCACACCAGGGGCCAATTTCATAGAGCTGCTTAAGCAAAAAATTCGCTTAAGCACGAAAATAGCTCGCTTATTTTACACATGTTACTGGCAAAAATTTCATGCCATACACATTGCTTGTGACTGGTATTTAGCTGTTGTTTACTTAGCATAACAATTGAGTGGAGTTTTGGCCGGTAAATTAATTTTACTAGGCAAGGATTTTTTTGCTTAAGCAAAATTTTGTGCGTAAGCAGCTCTATGAAATTGAGCCCAGGTAAACCTGCATCGGGAATATGTTTGATTTTAACTTTGCACTGATGTGTTTTGGCACTGTATACTCAGTACTTTCTCGAGTTCTGTAAAACAACAACAAATGATTTAGGGTTGAACAAACTCTCTAAATGTAAAAGAGTGAAAAACACCACTCATTACATTTCGAGCTGTCCCTCATATGGCTCTTCAAAAAGAGTGGTGGTTTATTTCACTCTTTTAGAGAGGTTTCACTCTAGGACAGAGTGAAAAATCACTCAAAAAGATGCAAACTTCAATCTAAAAGAGTGGAAGACCACTCGAAAAAGAGTTGTCCTTCATATGGCTCTTCAAAGAGTGCTGTTTCACTCTTTTACATTAAGAGAGAAGGCAAACTGACGAGAGTGGTACTCGAACCAAAAACCTCCGGATTAACTTGCCGGTGCTCTGCCATGTATGTGGTCGTTCCCGCTATTTTGTCAGTAGCCTGCTCTGGACATTACTCGGATGGGATTCGAATCTAAAGGCCCTGTCACACCATGGCGTATCGCCTGAACGTATGCCAACGTATGCACAAAACAGTTTGAAAATTGTCAAAGTCCAAGAACGTCCAACTTCCCAACGAATTTCATCGAAAAAGTCGACATCGGTGTTGGAAAGGACGTATCCATAGCGTATTGAACGTATACATAGCGTATGACTAACGCATTGATAGCGTTTCACTAACAAAGATATGACAGCGTATCACAGCGTATATGCAAGCGTATGTGTGTATGCCTAACGCATTCGTAGCTATGTCTGCCGTGTTCAACGTATCCTCAACATATCCTCAACGTATCATCAACGTATCATCAGCGTATCCTCGGCGTACAGGGTCGTACCAACTACGGTATATACCAGCGAGAGGGCCCAGCAGCTAGAGGCAATTTAGCCTTTAGTCAAGGTGCACGCGGCACACCGGATGGCACGCACAGCCCCAAAAATGTAACGCACGACAACAGACTATCACCGCGAGCGGCGAAGCCGCGAAGCGCCTTTACCAAATCGTTTTGGGGACCTTATGTTTTTCTTTACATTTGCCACCGATTTTGGTGGGAGAAAATGTAACGAATTTGCATCGAACGACCTTGTGACGTCATGCAAGTAATTGTGGCTTCTTATTGGCCAGCAACTCACCACGCTAATGCATTATGCATTACATTTTCTCCCACCAAAATCGTTGGCAAATGTAAAGAAAAACATAAGGCCCCCAAAACGAGTTGGTAAAGGCGCTTCGCGGCTTCGCCGCTCGCGGTGATAGTCTTTTTTCGTGCGTTACATTTTTGGGGTTGTGCGTGCCATCCGGTGTGCCGCGTGCGCCTTGACTAAAGGCTAGAGGCAGTTCGAATCCTATGTTTTAGCAGCGGTTACTGCAACGATAGCTTCTGGGCAGAACTCAACCAAGTATAGAATGATGACAAAATCGAAACCCAAATTGCACTTAAAGGGAAGGGTACACGTTTGGTAGTTACTCAAACCAAATAAGGTGTTTTTTCTCTCATAATTTTCTCGCAACTTCGATGACCAACTGAGCTCAAATTTTCACAGGTTTGTTATTTTATGCTTATGTTGGGATACACCAAGTGAGAAGACTGGTCTTTGACAATTACCAAACGTGTACCTTCCCTTCGTCTTTTTGGGGACTCTGTCGGCGAATTTGTGAGAGGCGACTTTGGGAGGCGGCGAGAATGATTGTGTTTGACATTTTAGTCGGCAACTTTGCTGGGGTCGAGTTGACCGGTTTTTATCCCGTGTGACATACAACCACCGAGACTGGACCTCCTGGTTTACGCAACAACAAATTGGGAAACAGTACACTCTTATTCTGATTACCTGTGTGGCGAGTATCTCAATAGCTGAAAAAGGTGCAACTTTTGTTCTTCAATTTTGTCATTACTCTCTTTTATGTTGTTTTTGCCCTTTAGCTATGGAAGCAGTACCAGCTGCTAAAACATAGGAATCGGACTGCCTCGGCATCTTAGTGGAAAAATCTATGCAGTCTGGTATTTTAAAGAGATTGCACTGTTTGCTTTGTGTCAACTGTTGATATGAGGAAAGGGGTACATCCCAAAACTCGTCCCTTTTATAACCCTTTTGCTGCAAAATTGGCAAAAAAATATCCATTGTGGCCAGTGTAGTAAATTGCCTACCAGGAAAGGCCCCGGAATGTCCGATATCGCTCTCTTTGTAAACATTTAATTATTTATTTATTTTTTGTTTATTTGTTTCAAAGAGGTGACATTTTACATAAAAATAAGTTAAACACTTTACGAAATAAACCGTCAATTAATTGTAAGATATAAAAAGCAATGAAGGAATGCTTCCGAACAAGCAAAGGGAAAATGCAGTTAGGGCCTAAGTCTAATTAAAAGGTACAATTTCCTTCGATGGATATCTAGTTTATCTTTTTAGTTAGCAATGCAAGGTTCAGTTCTCTCCATCATTAACCAAGTTGATAACAAAAACGCAAATGAAGGACTAAAGTTACAGGGTCCATCGAATCTAGGGTATTATCCACCACCCACTCAAATTAAAGCAAGATCTAACATCATTATTTTTTGACCGGAATTCATCACCAATTTAACGCTAAGCGATCCTCCTTTCGGAAAAACAATTGTTTGTCACAAGGTTGTCATCTCGCCGGTAGTACTCGAACTCCTCTTTAAAGTTAATAACATTTTTTTTTCCTATCATCTCATGTCATGTATCAAGGGTGTTTTGTTTTTTGTTTGTTTTTTCCCTATCATCTCATGTCATGTATCAAGGGTGTTTTGTTTTTTTTGGCTCGAAGGCGTTGGAAACTCAACACCTGTAGTTGTTTAGTGCAGACTTCCAATCTAATAAAAATCAGTGATGAGATGATATAACCAACGGACGGTAAGGGTTGGTAGCTTAAAGGCAGTGGACACTATTGGTAAATACTCAAAATACTTCTTAGCATAACACCTTACTTGGTAACGAGTAGTGGGGAGAGGTTGATAGTATAAAACATTGTGAGAAGCGGCTCCCTCTGAAGTAACGTAGTTTTCGAGAAAGAAGTGATTTTCCACGAATTCTATTTCGATACCTCAGATTTAGAATTTGAGGTGTCGAAATCATGCATCTGAAAGCACACAACTTCGTGTGACAAGTTTTTTTCTTTCATTATCTCGCAACTTAGACGACCAGTTCGGCTCAAATTTTCACAGGTTTGTTATTTTATGCATCTGTTGAGATACACTAAGTGAGAAGACTGGTCTTTGACAAAATTAATATCAATAGTGTCCAGTGTCTTTAAGAGTAAGTTTAATCTAGACTAACATGCGTCAAGGCCACTTGCAATTAATACTCTCCCCTGAGAACGCATGGCTAGATCAGCACGTCCTTGGAGCCAACCTAAATCTAGACTTGCAAAACTAAAATCAATAAGTAATTGTCTAAATAATGGGGTTTGGCACCAGACTTGGAAGTAAACGTGGTTTGACTGGTTTATTAAATTAGGATTCATATCCAGGCCAACTGGAAAATCCGACCTGTGTTGGTTTTGTCTTCCTTCCTCCATGGTCTTGTTTAAGAGGTACACGCTTCCGGAAAACAGTTGCAATAATTTGTGCTGTGAGGGTTGGGGCGGGGACAATATGCAATGCAACTACACCGAGCCAGATCACTGAGCCTTGGGCTCATTGAAGATGACACTGACTGAAGCAGACTCTAATTATCAATGTTTGTTAAAGAGGGGCTTCAAGGCCAGTATTAAGACACACTTATTTTCGGTTTGTTTTAGGTACTGTGTCTACTTCTTTCATTTCTCTACGAAGTATAATTTTAACCAAAAACACGAATTAATTAAAACTTTCTTGTTGATTCCGTATGCCATTGTAATCACTTGATTGCTGATGCAAGTATGCCCTTCTTCTGCTTTGTTAGACAAAGTATACGTCTGTTTATGGAACCGTTTATAAAACTGGCATGTGAAAAACTCATTTCAAAAGATGGTCGCGTTTTTGAAAATCCGGAGCGCAATGTCCGCGCTAGAAAAATAACAACTTTGGAACCGTCTCCCTCATCACATTCGTTCTGCCGAGTCACTTGCAATTTTCAAGAAACATCTCAAAACTTTCCTGTTCAATGACTGATTGCTTTGACTGGTTTCCCTTTATCAGTGCCATTATTTATTTGCTTATTGTTTAGTCTCTTGTAAAGCGCCGTGGTACATCGTGTAAGAGCCCTCTTATTATTTATTATTTTTATTTAGGAATAAACAATCTGAACATCGTTATTGACAGTACTCTAATCATCTTAGAGTCAAATGTGGGGCACAGAAACTGATATATGTTTATACGTGTTAAAACCATTGGACCCTTTCGGTAAACAGTGTTGTCCAAGGCCCACAACTTCTGTATCAAATAACAAACCTGTGAAAATTTAGGCTCAATCGGTCATCGGAGTCGGGAGAAAACAACGGAAACACCACCCTTGTTTCCGCGCGTTTTGCCGTGAAATGACACGTGTTTAAAATAAATCCGTAATTCTCGTTAACGAGAATTTATATTGTTTTGCTGTTTTCTCAAAAAGTAAAGCATTTCATGGAATAGTATTTCAAGAGAAGTCTTTCACCATTGCCTTCTGTAAACCCTGTAAGTAATTTGTAAATCTGTGAACTTTTTTTTTCAGAACCGAAAGGGTCAAATGGCTTTAACCACAATTCTTCGTATTGAAAATACGTTTCTCAAAATGCTCTATGCTATCCACAGCTGACAAGAGGTTTTTAACAAAGAGCTTTTACTTCCATTACTGATCACCAAACGAATGACTTCCCCTCAAAAGCACCCAACGGACGCTGATGGTTAAATCAAACTTTGATTTATACTTTTAATGGGACATTTTCTTAATGGATTTACCATCAAGGGATGGATTTTAATTAAAAAACATTTGTTTTTGTTATTTCTACATTTTTCCCCACTCTCGTTTGTTTGTCTCTCTATAATTTGTGTTTACACATGAAATAAACTTAATAATGTAATTCGTCAAACTCTGAAGTGCATCCAATTTATTTGATCGACTGTCGCAATTAGCACAGAAGGATTTTAGGCCAGAGTTCGTTTTGATGAGTTGAGATGTTCATGATTGTATATTTTAAAGGCGGTGGACACTATTGGTAATTACTCAAAATAATTATTAGCATAAAACCTTACTTGGTAACGAGTTATTGGGAGAGGTTGATAGTATAAAACATTGTGAGAAACGGCTCCCTCTAAAGTGACGTAGTTTTCGAGAAAAAGTAGTTTTCCACGAATTTGATTGCGAGACCTAAGATTTAGAATTTGAGGTTTCGAAAACAAGCATCTGAAAGCACTTAACTTCCTATGAAAAGGATGTGTTTTCTTTCATTATTATCTCGCAACTTCGACGACCAATCGAGCTCAAATGGTCACAGTTTTTTATTTTGTGTTTATGCATGTGTTGAGACACTCCAAGTGAGAAGACTGATCTTTTACAATTACCAATAGTGTCCAGTGTCTTTAACAAGATTATTTATTTATGGAGTTGATGGATGTGTGACAGTAGACTATTCTGAAGATGATGATGGCTTAATTTATCAAATATTGGCTTAATATTCATCAAATCAGAAAAATTAATGAAGGGTGCATGTCAGGTTTATTAAAGAGTATGCATTAGTTGCAATCTACGGAGACCCCAAGGGGACAAGTAAATTAATTCCAGAAAACGTTCTGAAATAATTCCGTTCCCCTTAAAATATTGTTTTGTTCAAACGAAGTATTATTTCGTTCCCGGGGAAAACTCGTCTATAAGATCACGGAATTACTTCAAACTTACACAAGTGTCGGCCAAAATGATGATGATGATGATAATTAACAAATCCCTTTAATAAGTTCAGTCTGAAAATGTCACATTTGATGAGAATTAAATAAAACTAATTTTCTCGTTTGGAGTTTATTGCTCAGTGAGCGTTTTTCCCTCTTTTTAACCGATTTCATGCAACATGTGCATTCGATTTGTCACTATTTTTTCGTGACTACCAAGATGGCCAATCGATTTCGAACTAAAGGTTTGTCAGTTTATGTATGGTAGATTACATAACTTACACTGCCAATAACTGTTTTATCAGCAAAAAAAACAACCCTGCAATGTTCCCTTATAAACTTAGAAACTATTGTAATACCTTTTTAATGCTTCGGTATTATGTCCCTATAAGGGCTTCCGTGTCAATCCAACCCAAGATTGAACTTGTCTCGAACGGTCAACGCTCCGTGTTTGTAATTAAAACGGGCATTCATTCCTGGTTGCCTCTGCATATCATCACGTACAAATTATTAATACTATTTTTTATATCGGAGTTAAATTTCCATCATATCATGATTCTACTTTTGTTTTTCTTTACTGTCCAATCATTCCACTCATCAAAAAACAGACACACTCACAAGACTTTGTCAAAGTGCAGTCATGTCAATCATCTCGATATATAGACAAAGTACACGTTGATGACAAGTTAAAATTCAATTCAAGTCAATATGACGTTCATTCCAGAGTCTTTTGAGAAAATAATTCAAGTTGAGAATTTATCCGTACAAACGAAAGGTTACACAATCCAAAGTGCATGAATAGTATACACATTTGATTATTTTAAAGGAACACGTTGCGTGAATCGGACGAGTTGGTCGATAAAGAGCGTTTGAACATACAATTTTGTTATGGTTAGAAAGATGTTTAAAAGTAGAATATAATGATCCACACAGGTATCACTCAAAATTGCACACGGTCGGCCATTTATGGGAGTCAAATTTATTGGCCGACCGTGTTAGTCGAGGAGGTAAAACGAAAACCACGCAATTTTGATGCATATTTGTATAGATCAATGTATTTTACTTTTGCAACATCTTTCTAACCACATCGATTTTATAACAAACGGCTCCAGAACGCTTTTCAAGGACCAACTTGACCGATCCAAGGTAAAGTGTTTCTTTAAAAGCAAAATAATAAATCAATGTTTAAAAATTATGAACTTTCTATGTACAAGAGAGGAGCGAAAGCATAAAGCTGTTTAAGAGTATGCCGAGGCTTGTTCAGACTGTGTTGTATGATTCCTCACTGTTCTTGACTTATGAAGCATGGATGAAAGATTAATAAGTGATATCATTGCCAAATTCCATAAAGCCTGTAAGCACAAAAACTTGCTTAGTAGCAGAGACTAGTTTACGCTTAGCAGAAACAGGTTACCAGCCAAGTTACATTAAGTTTACATTGTTGCACCTGGTGCCCCACTGAATGTTTGCTTAGCAAAGAAATTTGTCAAGCAGTATTTTCTGTTCCACAGCTCTATGAAACGGGACCTGGGCCCAATTTCATAGAGCTGCTAAGCACAAAAATTTGCCTAGCATGAAATGTCTTCCTTGATAAAAACAGGATTACCAACTAAACTTCCATTTGTTGCATATTGTTTGGTACTGGTATTTAGCTGTTGTTTGCTTATCCTGAAATTCATATGGAAATTTGGTTGGTAATCCTGATTTTATCAAGGAAGAAATTTAATACTTAACACATTTTTTTTTTCCTGCTTAGCAGATCTATGAAAGAGGGCCTTGGTGTCACCATGTGGCGTTGTTACCCATGATGACGTCATCAAGCAACATCGGAAACTCTCTTGACGTTTGAATTTTCAAGCAATGCGGTACACACACCACATTACTGTGCCAAAGTTACATGTATATGAAGATCGGCGTCCATCTTGATAGCTTGATTAATTACAACTTTACTCAGTTTTATGAGGTGATTCTACTTCAACTTGGAAACTCGGTCGGGTCCATAAAAGACATGACGTAAAGCCGAGGGACGCCGAGGGACGCATTTCGTTACAAGTTAAAGATTGTAGAAAAGGCATATGGGTCCATAAAAGACACGACGTAAAGCCGAGGGACGCATTTCGTTATAAGTTAAAGATTGAAGAAAAGGCATATGGGCTCTTGTATAAATCACTTTTAGGAACAAACAAATATATATATACGATTGTAACCAAATTCAATTTTGTTTTAGGAACAAAAAAGATCAGAAAATCGTAATATAAAACGCCGCTCAATCAGACAAAGCGTGACAAATTCAATCTTTACAACTTAGTCTGACGCTGTTCTTTAATTTTAAAAATACAATATTGTTATAGGCGCTGCACACTCCTAACGTAATATGATATTCAAGAGGGATAGGGTTATAAATTGTTTTGATCAACGTAGAAAACTTCATCCTTTACATTCCTGGTCATTCTGACGACCGAGGAAGGCTCCGCTCTGTTTCTGACGTCACACGCTTGGTTGTTCCTCGCTCCTTTAAAAAAGGCTGAAGACAATCTATTTTTGAATGCAGCTCCTAAGCTTTGGAACCAACTGCCCTGTGACGTCAGAGAAGCAGAGTCTACTTCGATCTTCAAGCGGTCTCTCAAAACGTTTTTGTTTCCCCACTGAGAGCCTCCAGTAATTTTATTTTGTTTTGTTTTGTTTTCTACTTATGTTATTTAGTTTTTCTTGTGAGGCGCTGTGTTAATTGTAGAGCGCCATAGAAATGTTTCTTGTTATTATTATTAAAAACTTACTTGGAACGAGTAATTGGGAGATGTTGATAAAACATAACATTGTAAGAAACGGCTCCCTCTATAAAGTAACGTAGTTTTCGAGAAAGAAGTAATTTTCCGCGAATTTGATTAAGACCTCAGAATTAGATGTTGAGGTCTAATGGAAATCAAGCATCTGAAAGCGCACAACTTCGTGTGACAACCTGGTTTGTTTTTTCATTATCTCGCAACTTCGACGACCGATTGAGCACAAATTCTCACAGGTTTGTTATGCATGAGATACACCAACTGAGAAGACTGGTTTTTGACAATTACCAATAGTGTCCATGCAGTGTCTTTAACTGCCATACACAATTCTGTCTGTGACAAGAACATCGCGTATATCCATTTTTCAGTGAGGTAACATCTTGAAACTGCACCTGTAGTGTTAGCTGCAGCAATCGCGAACAGACAACATCACTAAGAAATCCCACAAACGCTTCATACATTAATCGTTTCTGAGATTCAAATGTTTTGAGTGAAAAAATATCCGAACCAAAATACTTCAAAAAAGTGTTTTGAATTTGGTGATTTATACTGTCAAAAGCTGATGTGACTCACCAAGTAAGGTTATGGTCACTAAATTGTGGAGTATATAACCATCAACGACCCTACTTTAAAAGGGCAGTCAAATAAACCAATAAAATATTGTGCGTGAAAAGGAAGGACTACGAATTCAATTCCCTCCTCTAGCAATGAAAACAAACACAAACCGAACCAACCCTATGAAAATGTCATCAAACTGGTCAATTGTTTGTACGAAAACAGCGTTTTACAAGATTCCTCGTAAAATCGTATGTGCATTCCTACACATGCGTGTTTCTTTTTGCATCATAGCAATCAAACTAATGCCATACCGTAGTGTCGCGGGGTGTCATAGCTATTCCGTCAACTTCGTAAATATTTCAGACGAACACATTTCTCTGGAAGACTGGTGCTTGATAGGAATTTAACTGAAACACAAGCAAGCTTTCAGACGGAAACTATTAAATATTAATATTCGATAATATAGCAATCATGACCCATCCCTTTTTCTAACGCGCAATTCACTTGAGATGCCTCCGGGAACAGTAAACTCTCTTTAGGAGCCAAGTCTTCTACAGAAATCAAAAGTTGTTTGTTTTGGGTTTGTTTTTATTGGGTGCCGCCCCCCCCCCCCTCCCCACCCGAAGTTATCACCAGAAAAAAAGTTCAACGTCCATGATATCCCATACAGACCATTCCATATGTCTTAGGGGGGGGGGGGGCTCAAAGGGGAGTGTTTTGTGTAAATGAAGGGAAAAACCACAACCACACCAAGGGTACACACCCTTTAAACTTTAACATGTTTCTTATACCCATCTTAGCATCAGGGTATTAACTGTGCACCTGAACAGCGGAATGTCCACAGAATGGCTGCAACACAGAGCTGCACGTGCCGTAACGCACGCCAACTTTGCCTTCTTTTAAAGGCAGTGGACACTATTGGTAATTACTCAAAATAAATATTAGCATAAAAATTTACTTGGTAATGAGTAATGGGGAGAGGTTGATAGTATAAAACAGTGTGAGAAATGGCTTCCTCTGAAGTGGCATAGTTTTCGAGAAAGAAGTAATTTTCCACGAATTTGATTGCGAGACCTCAGATTTAGAACTTGAAGTCTCGAAATCAACCATCAAACGCACTCAACTTCGTGTGACAAGGGTTATTTTTCTTTCATTATTATCTCGCAACTTCGATGACTGATTGAGCTCAAATTTTCACAGGTTTGTTATTTTATGCATATGTTTAGATACACCAACTGTGAAGGCTAGTCTTTGACAATTACCAATAGTGTCCACTGCCTTTAAAACTTGAAACACGGTATAACCCCGATACCGTGGAAGGTAACTGATAACGTAACTGGAAATGACAGCCATCGGGTGTAAGGTTACGCAGACAACACTCAATAAAGGGTGAATACCCCCAAATGTTAATTGAGCCACCTTGCTGCAAGCATTTCGGAACTCATAAACTATTCGATGTAAATCTAATCTGGGACAATCGTAGACTTGTGGACAAGTCGTTAATGGTCTGCCGCGGTGAGATATTCGAGTTGTGGCGGTGCCGTAATGATTCAGATTTCGGCGATCGAATACTGCTCTCGCGAGATCACTGCTTTCGCGCAAACTGCTGTTTTTGACTTCTACATGGGACCCGCCGTGGTCGTAGGAGCATGCAGTAGTCTCGAGGGGCCAGCAGTCTCGCGAGAATACCGCTAGAATTGCGGGAAGATTTGGAACAGAGTCGGAACGCTATCACCGCGACAGAAAAACGACTTGTCCACGAGTCTATGACAATCGCGTCTAGACACAATTTCATTAACTCCATTGCCTTGGAGGAAATGCTGGTTCTGAACCTCCCTTTGGGAAATTCTCGCACAAAAATGTATTGTGTTCGGGGGTAGGGGAGATGGCAGTTTTGATGGATACGTGGATGCTAAACCAAGGAGGGAACTACGTAATCTTGAAATGGTTGGAGACTTTCAGTATCTAGGTTTTGGATCCAGAGTAAATAATGAAGGACATACAGACAGAAGGCATTTGTATGACAGGATTGCAACAAATTTATAATTAGTCTGGAAAATCCAGTCTATCAAGCTGGAGATAAGGCTTATTATTGCAACTGTGATTGTGTTTTGCTGTATGTCTGCAAAACATGGACAATAGCAACAAAAACTCATTGTATCAAAGAATTCCTTGTAGTGTTTAAGAGCGTCTCATGTTTTCATCGGGCAGTTGTTCTTGGCAGTTCCTGACTCTGCTTTGTCGATCCCTTCGGAGTCGATTTCACAAAGCACTCATCTGAGCCATATTTCATGGCTTTGCTTACCGCCAAACTTTGCGCTTACGATCACGATTCCCCGCTTAAATGCAAGCGCCGAATTTATGCGCTAGCCTTGTAAGCGTAGAATGCCTAGTGACGTGGTG
The DNA here is from genome assembly GCF_032118995.1 of Asterias amurensis. Classification (NCBI taxonomy): domain Eukaryota; kingdom Metazoa; phylum Echinodermata; class Asteroidea; order Forcipulatida; family Asteriidae; genus Asterias; species Asterias amurensis. The sequence continues at coordinate 14,254,330 of NC_092664.1, read as the reverse complement.
TGTACGCATGCACAGAAACCTAAATTCGCTGCTAACCCGTGAAATACGCTTGCCGTAAGCACAAAACTCCCTGCTTCCGTGGGCGCCGATTCTGTGCTTACGGTAAGCAGAGCCCAGAAATTGGGCCCAGATTCATCATAAGACGTCTTGCAAGTGTTACCATAGTGATGTGTGTTGTGACATCACACTTCACATAGCCACTACGATTGGTATGCAGTTAAAGACATAGAGCTATATAGCTATATGAGTTAAGGTCAAGCTTGACTTCCTGTAAAGTCGGACAGGGGTATCAACTTTGACCGATCTGATCCAACGATGAGGATTTAAACTTTCTGTCTTTATGCATTCAGTAAAGTTAAAGGAACGTGACAGAATTAGTCAAAAACAAAATACGTGAAGATCACAGATTAACATAAAACTTTAACGGTCTAATGATAATGATAGTTGATGAAAACATCCCTTGAAATATTTATGTCTGAAGTTTCATATTTGATGAGAAATAAATAATCTAATTTCGCGTCTGGAGTTTATCGCTCAGTGAGCGTTTTATTCATTTTTGTTTAGGCATCAATGCAATGCAAAATTTGTAATCGGGTTTTCACTATTCTCTCGTGACCCAGATGGCCGATCGATCTCAAACTTCTACAGGTTTGTCAGTTCATGTATAGGGTGGATTACCTAAAGTGCTTACACTGCCAGCAACTGTTTTGTTAGCAAAAACCAATTATGTAATGTTCCTAAAAAAGAAAACCTTTCCTTTAAGGTGATGCACGAACTAGTAGACCATTAGTGATAGTTGCATGGAAACAACTTTGATTTCACTTAATTCAATCCGCCACTATGAACAAACATGTTGCATATTTCATGCCGGGTCATTTTTAGCCGGGTCCGTGGCATTTAGACGAATAATAAGAATAATAATATATATTAATAATAATAATAATAACCCGTTTTTAAAAAGCGCTTGTTTACACCCAGAGGATGTCCCAAAGCGCGTCACACTATTACCCTATTGTGCCTTAAATCACTCCTTAAACCATCTCAGCTCCCTGGTGGGGAGTATACAGCATGTGCAACATTAATATATGTGCTATCGGCTTAATCAATCACAAGAACCATCTCTGCCCTCACCAGGTACCCATTTACCCCTGGGTAAGATTGTCTATAGGTTCTGTTTTCAAACATCTGTACAATTTTGTTTAAAAAAAAAAATAGTGAAGATACAACAAAACTTTTGGCGAAAGAGCAACTTAGAATAGACTACCTCTGAATCACTTTTAATAAGGAAACATAAAAAAATAAAAAATAAAAAAACTAGGTGTGTGTAAATCAACGAAAGGCTTCAAATTGCTGCAAATTCACGGTCATTTGAATCATAAATCACAAACATCGTAAATTATAGTATGGTCAAGTAGCTCATTTTATAGGCTGTACAGAATCATCTCAGCCGTCTTGAAGAAACATATCCGTCATCAAAAAGCAATATTCATTATTAATTGGTTCTTAACGGCACTGTACACGTTCGGTAATTGTCAAAGACCAGTGTTCTCACTTGATGTGTCCCATCGTAAGCATAAAATAACAAGCCTGTGAAAATTTTGTATCAATCGGTCACCAAAGTTGCGAGAAAATTATAAAAGAAAAAACACCCTTGTTTGACGAATTTGTGTGCTTTCTGAAAAAGGGAACTACGTGTCAAGAGCGGGCGCTATACACAAAAAGAGGTATGATTTTGGCACTAAAGGCCGTACCCGAATTGACGGCTACTTCAGCTCTGCTAAAGGTTGCCAGGATTTTGAACGTAGGGGGCGGGCGACGTCAGTATCGGCCTCGACACTTTTCGTCGTACGGTTTACTTGGAATGACTTTGAAAACATTTTGCATCGAGAAAGGGCCGGAAAAACCTTTACTCAATGACGTCGTATTGTCAAAAAAACCTTGAAGTTCCATGTATTTTTCAAAGACAAAACATCGTAAAGGATCAAACATTTATAAATGTTTCCACTGCTCCCATTCCAATAAACATTATTATGGCATAACGCGGTAACAATGATATGACGTCATGCCCATAGCAGAGGTGAAAGTCGTACATGTGCACGCCAACTCTTTGTTGTAGGTCACGAGTCGCAAACAAACAACAACAACAAACGTGGCGACGTAAACAGTTTCACGCGTCATGGTACCAGTTAGCAAATACATAACAATGATAACCAGTGTCGTGAACTTGGACCATCTTTTTTTTTCGAAGGTGTGTCATTGATTTCAAGGCTACTTTGACGACATTGTACACGAAAACTAGAAATGTTCAGTTGGAGATCTTTTCAAATTTGTACTTTCTATTCAAATATTGCGGCTATAAATGTCAAGACAATTATTATCCCACATTTTTCCGTGACACACATCCAAAAGTTGGTTTACATTAACGTGACGGACTAAAGACGATGTGACCAGTTACATCACACGTTTACAAAATAGCCACAGAGCCTGGACTTCCTGCATGCTGATTTGTACACAGCTCCATGGAAGATACATACAATCTTATATTATTTTGAGGAGATTTCACTGTCTAATTCTTATCAACTTTTGATATGATGAAAGGGGATACATCTCAAACTTTGTCCGGCTTTTACTTTCATAACTCTTGGTTTTATGTGGAAATTATGACACAACATGTCAGCTTTCCCATAGGACCAGTGTAGTATAAATTGCCTGCCAGAATACTCAAAGAATGTACAAGGTCACACTTTAGTAAACAAGGTTCACATGGTCTACAGTACACGGTACTTTTTTTTAAGGATAAGTACTGACTGGAACCATAGAGCAAGGACACAAAGCTCATGAAACAGAACTATACCCTGTACATGTAAGCCTATTTTATTTTTACGTTTTTTGTAAAACCGGAGTTCAATCATTTAACGGCATAATTATGTTTTTTTTTAATAAAGCTAAGTTCAAGACATAATTGGTTAAAGGCGGTGGACACTATTGGTAATTACTCAAAATAATGATTATCATCATAACCTTATTTGGTAACGAGTGAAGGGGAGCTTTTGATACTATAACTATATACTAAACTTTGTGAGAAACATCTCCCTCTGAAGTAACGTAAGTTTTCGAGAAAGAGGTAATTTTTTCCCGAATTTGATTTCGTGACCACAGATTAGAATCGAAGGTCTCGAAATCAAGCATGTGAAAGCACACAACTTCACGTGACAAGGGTGTTTTTTCTTTCATTATTATCTCGCAACTTCGACGACTGATTGAGCTAAAATTTGGTAATTGTCAAAGACTAGTCTTCTCACTTGATGTATCTCAACATATGCATAAAATAACAAACCTGTGAAAATTTGAGCTCAATCTGTCGTCGAAGTTGCGAGATATTAATGAAAGAAAAAAACACCCTTGTCGCACCATGGTCACACGAAGTTGTGCGCTTTCAGATGCTTGATTTTGAGACCTCAAATTCAAAATCTGAGGTCTCGAAATCAAATTCTCGAAAACTATGTCACTTCAGAGGGAGCTATTTTATACTATCAACCTCTCCCCATTACTCGTAATCAGGAAAGGTTTTATGCTAATAATTATTTTGAGCAATACCAATAGTGTCCACTGTCTTTAATGTTAAACCTTTGCATGAGACCCTGTCCCTCCACTTAATATCAGCGAGGGTATCACGGTGCCACTTTTATTCACACATCTTCTACACAATTTCACATGACATCATTAATACACAGAGATACCTGCATGCTTACTTATAGCTTGGTTAAGAATTTACTAATTATAGTTATTCCGAAAGAACAACAGTGTCTGAAACGTCCCTTGCTATAGAAATATCAAACTGCCCAAGTGAAATCTAAATAAAATTAATGGTTGGGAAAAAACCCAGAGTGACGATTCGAAAACCCATGCCCAGAAAAGGAAGTTTTGTCCGGCTAGAGTAAACATTGCGGGTTGTAATCCTGTGGTGGAAGCTTATTGAGTGATTCTTGGTAACAAGTCATAGGAGAGAGAGAGACTTGGGTCTGCCACGGCTTGGTTAGACTTGTGGACAAGTCGTTAAATGACTGTCGCGTTGCTAGCGTTCCGACTATCACCGCGATTCCCGAGAAAGTGACAGCATTCTCGCGAGACTGCCGCCCCGCGAGACTTCTACTACTCTCATGACTACCGGAGAAAATAGATAGTCGAGCTCATTAGACAGATTTGAGAGCCCCCAGAAAGTGTTACAGTGTAAAAATGTTGCCCAATTGTGACCTGTGGGTTGTTGACTTCCAGCTTGAGGTACTTTGAAATATTCTAGCCCCTGAAATAAATGGTCCTATTTGCTGAGAAGTGAAGGGACATTTTTCAAGATTGGTGCTCAGACGTTTTGAAAATTATACCTGTGAAGGGGTGTTTTTACTTGGAGGGAGAATAACTCGACGGGCCCAGGGACTCCCCATATAAAATTGAGCAGAGAATAATAGTTCAAGATATAGAAGAGTTTGCGGTAACACCATGTAATAACAATCTCTAAATGAGTTGGGGTGGTTCTGAAAAGAACCGTTGGGTTAACTCGTTAATAGTTCAAGAGTCAATCAATAATTTTCCCTTTTCAAGCTAAAAGCTGTGAGTCTTTTAAGTATTTTTCGTGTATTTTTGAATATTTAGCATTTTGCACTGTGTGCTATGGGAGATTATTTGGTGGGGTGCATCCTACGGTCCCATATCCGGAGAGTAGTAGTCAACAGCCGACAGCCTCGCGCGAGAGCAGTGATCTCACGAGAGCAGTTATTCGATCGCGGAAACCTGAATCATACCACACAAACTACCCAAGATATTCGCGAAGTACCAACTATTTATATTTTTTAAGAGTAAACTTCAAGCTAGTTGGTTTCGGGTAACATCAATCATGTAAATCATTGCTGCTCACAGTCGCCTACGCGGCGTGTATATCACGATATGTGGAGATTGTGCGTTATTATTTTCACCAGAACCAGAACCCAGTGCCAGAACCAGAAAACCACCACCAACACGACTCGACTATCTCACCTCGGAAGACCTTTAAAGGAACACGTTGCCTTGGATCGGTCGAGTTGGTCTTTGAAAAGCGTTTGTAACCGTTTTTTATAAAATGCATACGGGTAGAAAGATGTTGTAAAAGTAGAATACAATGATCCACACAAACATGCCTCGAAATTACGTGGTTTTCCTTTTACCTTGTCGACTAACACGTCGGCCATTTATGGGGGTCAAAATTTTGACTCCCATAAATGGCCGACCATGTTAGTTCGCACAGTAGAAGGAAAACCACGCAGTTTTGAGGCAAACTTGTGTGGATCATTGTATTCTACTTTTAAAACATCTTTCCAACCATATGCATTTTATAAAAAACGGTTACAAAAGCTTTTGTTTTGACCAACTCGTCCGATCCAAGGCAACGTGTTCCTTTAACGACTTGTCCACAAGTCTACGGCTTGGCTGGCCCATGGGTCTGATCCGGTGGCAGTGCTAGCCTCATTTGTCCGCCAATTAGTACCCCCACTCATCCTACTTGCGTTCCTTGATTGTTTATTGAAGCTTATCCGGCCCGATTAGACCATGCATTCAAGATTACCCCACCTGGGTACGACAGTGACGTTTGTGTCTTCCTCTGTCCATGGGTTTCATTCATAAAAATCCCACAACCTGTCTGTCAAACCATCAATGACCAATCACAATAGGTTACCCCAAAAAGCATTGACCAATAACAAAGGACGCTTGCGTGACGTGAAGCGTAGCTGGCGCAGCCCCCGACGTTGTAATTACTACGCTTCATTTATCAGCCATTCATTAAAATCTCAGATTAATGGGAACACTCATGTCAGTATTAATTTACCCTCAAGTTGTTCGTGCTCTAAGTTGTCTTTTTTCCTGACGCCCTTGTGTAGTTAACTAAAGACGTGTGTAATTTTAGCAGTTTTATCACCTAGTTTCAAAACATTCGCTTGCTGTCAACTTTTTTCTTCTTCAAATATGCTGCAAAGGGATTACAGATCGGCACCTCCAGGCCAGTGTGAAAAATACACAATTTCACACACACCGGGTAATGATAGCAGATGCGTCAAGAACGGAGACTTTAGTGGGGACTTGACTGGACATAATAACCTCATGGGGCCGATCGGAGCCCAGGCCCCGGTTAACATCCAAGCCAGGGATGCCTCAACAAGACCTTCTGTGGTTGAACATCGTCCCGGTGGACAGCATCTTCCCCAGAAGGCCCTGGGATGCGGCAGTAGTACGATGGAGGAGCAAGGAGCTCATCTTCACAACCCCTATGCACATTATGACTGTTTCAACTCCTCAACACAGGCGAGCACCACCCATCAACCATACTATCAAAACGTGCATCAGTATCCGGTACCATCAGGAATACCAGGACCCCATCCTCAATCATTCGGTAGTTCCCAGTTCCCTTTTCCTCAGCATCAGCAGCAGATCCCCATTCCCTCATCCTCGGACCCATCTCCCACCACCGGGACGCAGAGGTACCATCCTACCGTCTACTCTTCATCAACTCCCCCATCGCCAACCTCATCCGGCCCGGTCATCGCCATCTCAACCACAAACCCCATCAATGCTCTCAACGAAGATCACAATAATGAACCAGACCTCATCGAGCTTGTTCCGGCATCAGCACCTACGTGCCTTAAGGATTTCAGCCCCGGAACGGGAGCCCCAAACCGCTTGGAGGAGGACCAGATACCAGTCCCAAGCCCTCCTTTGTCACAGCCCGAAATCGGCAAGGCTTCGGTCTTCTTATGTAACAGCGACCTATGGCGGAAATTCCACGAGCACAGAACAGAGATGATCATAACGAAGCAGGGAAGGTATGTATTAATTATAATCTCTAGAAAGCAGATATGTTGTTACAGTTTTCTACACTTGTTAAAATAATGCACAACAAAATTGTTTATGGCCTGACGTTTCGACCCTAGCAGAGTCTTTCTCGAAATAATGTAAACATAAATTAGTTTCTCCTTTATCATTACTGTTCTTGTGATAAATGATTGATTTTGCCGAATAGACGGCGGGGCAAGTTATTTTGCTGTAGCACCAGATTTACCCGTCAATTCGGGGTTTGCCCTTTCGACACTTTGCAAGCCGAGCCGCTAGGTCCTCATGTCTTAACTGTAATTTGCAAGCAGAGTACTCAAAGGTCTTTCAGCAAAAGGTGAAGTGCATTAATAACGCATACTTATTAATTAATTTAAAATTGCAGTATAACAATAAAGTGCGGCATCCTAGAGTGCAAAGGAATTCTTCTCCTAATTTGTTTACAGGTTGTATTTCGTTGGCAGGTTATTGTTTTAAAGATATTAGACACTCTCACTGTATGAAGGTTTTATGCTAATAACTATTTTGAGTAATCCAATGCCTTTAAAAACAAATCGACTCATCTCTTGTCAAAGGTTTATTGGTTGTTGCTTTGTTAGGGAACTTACGCACTTCGGTTGAGGCAATTGAAATAAGCAATGGTTATAAGTATTGGCAACATTTCGCAACATTTTGGGTGTTTGCGCCATCTCGATTTTTACGAGTTGTTCCGTTTCAGATTTTTACGATGATATATTTAACAGCTTTTTTTAAATACATCAATTGTTTGAGAACTGCCAGTCATCCGTTCGGAGATCTAAAAACAAAAGGGACACCATGTCCGCCATAAAGAAACAGAACGCCACCATTGCGTGGCCTGTAGAGTTCTAATTTGTCATCATTGTAAACGAAACAAGTGGATCATTGTAAATTTTTATTTTTTACCCAAATACATAATTGATCACTATGATTATGACAATATCATGATTGAACAAATAAAGTCTTCTTGATTTTAATTTAGATACATGGGTTTCAAAATACATTGTGAAAAACAATATGTTCAAACATGGTCTGGACAAAAATGCTATCAAAAATAGGTTAGCTATGTCTGTGCATGTGTTTGTTAGCCAACAAAAGACAACAGAGTTTATTGACAGGCTTTGTTTACATAATGTTTATTAGTACATAAGCAACTCGCTCTCGTAAACAACCAGCCTCAAAGGGTCACTGACCGCCCGGACAATGACCCCTTGTGGTCCTTTCTTGGAATCCGTATCGCCTCCTGTTTGGACGATTCAAGCTGATCGGTCTAAAGAGGGAGATTTCCGGGTGGGCTTTACAGTCTTGCACCCCTGCTTGTCTCGAATCAGGAAGGGGGAAACTCTAAGCCAATTATCACGTTTACAAGACGGGCAGCATGACATGCATGTACTTCCATGGCCCATACCTGTAAGCTTCTTTTGTAAAGGGCAAGGGAACCAAGGTATTTTCTCATGGTAAATAAAGAGGAACGCTATCAATAAGGAAATAGTAAATTTCTACTGTAGCGTTTCAAGGGCACTAAGTAATATAATGACAAGGGGGCATGGAGGCAATCGCCTTCGTTGTTTCATGGTGTTTTTGTTTTAAAGTTTCTATTTGATCCTTTGATTGTGTTAGCCTTGTTCATTTCCCCCCCCCAAAAAAAAAAAAAATTATTTCCCCCTTGAGTCTTGTTTGTGTCACCCCAGCTATATCAACACCCAACAAGCAAGTTGAGTTGGCTAGAACCAATGGTTAAAAGGGTGAACTTCCACCCTCTATGATGGGCAAATATACTTTTTACTGTTATATACATCCAAACTTGTTTTTGAGAAGGTAGGAAGTGGTAAAGGTACGAAGTGTCACAACACCAATGTTTAGCATCCATGATGCATGCAGAATTGTGCATCAACCATGTAACCTCAATTTAAAGGCAGTGGACACTATTGGTGATTAGTCAAATGAACTTTTAGCATAAAACCTTACTTGGTTACGATTAACGGGGAGAGGTTGGTAGTATAAACGGCTCGCTCTGAAGTGACGTAGTTATCGAGAATGATTTTTTTCCACGTTTTTGATATCGAGACCTCAGATTTAGAATTAGAGGTTCTCGAAATCAAGCGTCTTGAAAGCACACAACTTCGCGTGACATGGGTGTTTTTTCTTTCATTATTATCTCGCAACTTCGCCGACCGATTGAGCTCAAATTTCCACAGGTTTGTTATGTTATGCATATGTTGAGATACACCAACAAAGAGCGTCGTCCAGTGGCTGTAAACAGTCAATTGTAATTCAATAATTCATTTGTTATGTTTATGTACCTCCTGTGTTTTGTCTACAATGACATTGCTAGCTTGTACCAATGGCGTCACTCTTCAAGGCTCTGTGCATACGTCAGTCCCCTTACAAAGGCACCTTCTTGACCTCGCATACATTTCACTTTGAGATTCACAGTCAAATATACATACATACATACATAAATCACATGTACATGTATCAACATTATAACAATTGGCCAGAAGACGATCAGAGCAAACTGATCGAAAAGGCATGTTGAATCTAACGTATCTTTTCAGAACCACCCCGACTCAATTAGAGATTGTCATTACAAACCTAATTACCGTATTTCCCCCATGCAAATTTTCAAATCCTTATTATTACATTTGCACAAACATTATTTTTATGGGAGCTTACGTCACTGCATGTGCATTCTATTGTATTAATTGTATTTCATGAAACCATCGGTTATGTGAAGCTAAAAGTCTTCGCCGTTACCAGTCAATAATTAAGCATGCTATTTTATTGTCCCATTTATTTATTTTTGTACAGACGGATGTTTCCTCAGCTGGTTTTTCGTCTGAGTGGTCTGAACCCCGGCTCACACTACAACGTGTTCGTGGACATGGTGGTTGCCGATACCAACACGTGGAAGTTCCAGGGCGGGAAATGGGTGGTAACTGGTAAATCAGACGGTGTGCCAAAAGGTAAGGGATCTCGAAATGTAAAAGTTATTCTCCTTTTTGTATTTTTATTTTTTCTTGGTTCTTTTCTGTTCTCGTATATTACAGCATCATTCCTGTTTTATAGTTAAGCCCCAGCGATTTTGTATTATAACGAGATTCGATTGTACATGTAGTTCTCTCAGGTCACGATATCAAAGCTACAGAATCAGATTACTCCATTTCAGCTTGGGTCTTTTTCGAGTCGGGGGTGGGGCGTAAAAAAACGTGTAAGTTGTTACTCAGAAACCTTCATTTTCTAAGCCCATTGCAATAAAGGAACACGTTGCCTTGGATCGGTCGAGTTGGTCTTTGAAAAGCATTTGTAACCGTTAGTTATAAAATGCATATTATGGTTAAAAGTATAATACAATGATACACACACATTTGCGTCGAAATCGCGTGGTTTTCTTTTTACTTTGTGAACTAACACGGTCGGCCATTTTTTTTTATGGGAGTCATTTGCAATGGTTTTCAACAGTTTTGGTGTTCACAAAATATTTTCATTCGTAACAAAATTGCACTCCTTTTGTCTTTTTAGCAACGGCGATCTACAAGCACCCCGACTCACCTAACACTGGTGAGCATTGGATGAGGCAGGATATCGCGTTCTCTAAGCTCAAATTGACCAACAGCAGAGGCAAGGACTCAACGGGAAATGTAAGTATCATTCTGACATGTGTGGTTTTTTTTTGCGAATCCTGGATTTGTTCAAAGTTAGTGTACCATTTTCTTTTCTCCTCTTGAGGAAGTAATCACAATACGATATACCGGTTTAATGTAGTCTGCGTTGTTTCCAAACCTGTAATTTTGTACTCCTGGGATGCACAGAGTCTGTAGAACACATGGATCTCAAACAAGTGTTATAAGTACACCAGTGCAATCAGGGGACCCGTTGGGTTTCAGACCCAATACCACGGATGCAGTAGTCTTGGTTCCAGGACCATTGGTGTTGCGCGGTCACACACAACCAACGTTCCGATCTATCTATGCACGGCAAAAACTGTACACGCTTGTAATGACCGAACGCTAGCGGGCGCTCTGTTTCTCTGATTTCCGGAGCTAAGAAACAGAGCGCCCGCTAGCTTTCAGTCATTACAAGCGTGTACAGTTTTTGCCGTGCATAGATCGGAACGTTGGTTGTGTGTGACCGCGCAACACCAATTTGGAACCAAGACTATATGGATGCAGTGAAGGTGATTACGTCATTGCCCCCTGGTCATTGCCTTGGTGCCATTGAACAGCCCTAGTAGACACAAACGAAGCAAACAGGCCGTTTTACACACTATGATTGACCTTACTACGTTATTTTTGTTTTCTTCCTTTCGAAAAAACTATTTGAAAAGGTTAAATCCCACCAACTTGTGGTTTAGAATTTATCTGTTAAAGCCTCATCGTTTTTTTCCGCTTTCCTTTTCCCCAGGTTGTGATCAACTCAATGCACATCTACCAACCTCGTATCCACGTCCTCGATCTCAGCGGTGCCCGTGTACTTCAAACCCACAGCTTTCCCGAGACACAGTTCATCGGTGTGACTGCCTACCAAAATACAGATGTAAGATTTCTAATTTCTGATTCCAATTTTGTCCGAGATTAGTTTATGTGGTTTCACAGCACCATGCCCCCTGGTCACTGCCTTGGTGCCCCTCAAATGCTCCAGTAGAAATTTACCATTTCCTCATCTATAGGCTGCCCTTTACCGAGGAGAAAATGTATTGGTGCCATTGCCCTTTTAAAAATGACGAATACAGGCCTGATTTGGTCAGAAGGGGTCAGAACAAAACTGTGCCGGCACCCATCGTGCAAAAAAAAAAAAAATGAATATTTCAATTGTAGATCAAAACTTATTATTACTAAATCAAGTACAAGTAAGCTTATATTCACACAGAGATGTTAAAAGCGAACTAAGATTTAAAAACAACATTAGACATGTGAAACAAACCCTCTCAATTTTTGAAAACAAATTTCGACAAGGAACCACTGCACATGGGCGTTGCATTTAAACAGGACCGAATAGGTTAAAGACACCAGAATCACCGCTGTGTGATTTTGTTTTAGTTTTTTTGCCAACAATAGATTCGGCACAACTTGATTTTGTTCAACCAGCTCTGAGATTGATTAAAACTAAAATTGTTACAACAAGACGAGATGTGCAAACACAACTTGATCCATATTGAAAATCTCATTACAAACATTATCAATTATTAGTAGTAATATTCATACATTTATTTTGGCGAAACAGATTACTCAACTAAAGATTGACCATAACCCCTTCGCCAAAGGATTCCGGGACAACTATGATAGGTAAGAGAAACGACAATCCTTTTCTGTTCATTTTCCCTTGATTTTTTCCCTATGATATTTACACATCAGTGAGACCTGCTCCCGGTAATAATAATAACAATGGATCTGAGTCACAAAAAAAACTGCCCCGGCGGGGCCATTGTCAGTGCGATCCGGCCGGACCTGTGTCAGACAGTCCTGACTTGGAATGTGTTTTAAGGCGTGTGTAGTTCGCCCTCACTAAACACATCTAGGCCTAGCCTACATGTTGACTTTGTCAGCAAACATTATTGTCGCACAATATTTTCCTGTCATGTGACACAATAGTTCATTAGTCAATAGTAGTCCATAATTGCAATTCATCTCCAATCGTAGTCTACTTCCTTTTCTTTTCTGCATGCAAAACACCTTCAAACTTTAGGTTACAGCTTCACAAATGCCTATGTTCACTGATCTTGATTGCCTGATTTACAAAGTTTGAAATAACAAATGAGTAAAATTATGTACTTTGTTTTACCCAATCAGCTTCGCAACCAGAGACCGGCTCTCCTATGTTGCAACCCTACAGGAACAACGTCAACGGATCAACACCAAGCCGAATACATCAGTTGCCACAACCAACGTGCACACCTTACCAAGCTTCAACTCCCTCAGAAATAGAGAAGAGCACCCTCTACCGACGAGTACCATTTGTTTCGACTCTCGCCAGAATGGTGTAGGGCGCCCTCTTCCGCAAATGGCCTATTCCACAACAACGGAGCTGACACTGCCAAGTATTACGGAGTTGACCCGGCCACAGATGTCATGCGGCATGGGTTGCAACTCTACCGACGTCACAGCTTCACGTGGACTTTGCAGAAACATTCCGTCCTCCAGTACCGTCCACCATTCCCCAGAGTCCATCGGAGAAGGGGAGCCGACGTCAAGAGATGGGGCTCCTCTCCCTATGGCCAATCAGAGCTCCGTTCTGGACACCCCACCCAATCAAAGCCCCCAGGGGGATCATGATGGGAGTGACAAACACGTAGCCAAAGTTGCGTCATCCCTGCAAGTTGAGAATGCCGAAATCCCATGGTTGAACACTCCGCCCTCTGTATGCTCCAGTGACGCCAGCAGCAGCTCGGATGCCCCATCCGCTAAGAGGCTTCGCATCTCACCAGACGGTTCCGGGTCATCCGCATTCATTTCCGGGTCATCAACGTTCACTTCCGGGTCATCAACGTTCACTTCCGGGTCATCAGCATCCTCGTTCCCAGATCAACCCCAGTTGCCTTACTCTCAACCCGCAGTCAGCCACCCGAGTTTCGAGAACGAGTGCGGTTCCTATAACCGTCCGTACGCCATGCCGCCTTTAGCGTACTATGGGATGGGCGGGACATATCACTACCAGAATGATTCGCACATGGGCTATTCGTACATGGGCCAACCTCGTCCACAGGGACTTCACAACATGCAGACAAATTCGTTGTACTACTCCCAACAGGATGGCTGATTATATATACACGAAGAACTGAGGGAAATGAAACAATACTGCCTTAAAACCAATTAAGCTGTAAATTCTGTGTCACTTTTCATTGAGCTCCCTTTACAACAAATTCTGATATAAAGCAAAAGGCCTCTTAGCAATACGTGTTTACATTCATAGAAAGTACAACATTTTGACTGGCGATCAACTGGCAAGTTTGCTCCTGCTTATATAATAACCATGACCGAGTTAGCGCAACCAAACTAAGCTTACCATAGTACGGTTTCCAGCCAAACTACCATTCACTTACACAATGTTTAACTGGTATCCTGCTCAATTTAGATCAGCAGAAAAAAATTCAGCAAACTCTGCAATTTAAGCAGCTCTAAGACTTTGGAAAAAAAGACTTTAAAAGTTACTTGCAAGGTTATATAAATTTAACAACCAATGATTTATTATCCGTTTATCTGTCAGTGTAAATAATACTACCGCACATGTGAACGTTTTGCAGACACCCATGTGAACATCACCCACAGTAGAATGAAGATGGGTGAGCAAAGTTTAGATAAGATAAACATACAATAAATATGGTTGAATAAGGTATTCTACGTGGCAAACAAAGCAAAGTATCAAAGATCAGCAGGGCTGTATGCTTCGTTTTTGAAAGGGCAATGGCACCAAGGCATTTTCTTCTTGGTAAAGGGCTCCCTAAGATGAAAATATAAATTTCTACTGTAGCATTTCAAGGGCACCAAGGCAATGGCAAGGGGCAACGAAGGAAATCGCTTTTCGTTGCCTCCGTGAAGTATCAGACCTGGATCAGTATTCGCAATTTGTGTGGCCCATACTTGAAACTAAGTTTAATCGGTCATTGAAGCCATGAGGAAATTGGGGACAAACTTTGGTAGGTTTTTGCTTCTTCAAACATCGACTTTTTCACTTGAGATCTAAACAACACTGTTTAACTCATTTCCAACTCAAAATATCACATTTCAAGCAAAAGAATGTCAAGGGAGCAGGCTCGGAATAAGACGGATACCACGGATCGAGGTCATGTCCTCTGTTGTTTCCCCAGGTCTTAGGAGCACTTCAACAAGTTCACAAATACATTATAAGACCTCCTAATGGAAAAGCCCTTTGCCAAATCAAACTGACATTGCTCTCTCGAAGATGAAACTCCAGGCCTGAGGTTTCCATCTCTGAACCTCAATTTTGCCATTTAGTTTGTGTGCAAGCCTGTGGATGTATATTGTTTTTAATCTCACCAAAAGATTGTATTTGTTGATTTTAAACTTCAGATTTGGGGGTCGAGTTCCAGAGACAATAATATAAATGACCACCGATGTTTGTTTAATGATTGGGTTGGAAGAAGACTTTGCGATTGAGAATTTGTTGACAAAACTACTAAAAAGGATACTATTAATGATGCAATATGTTGCTGCCATTTGTAACTTTTCTTTGATGATATATTTTTTCATTCGACCTTATATTTTTATTCGTGTTTTATTTTAGTTTTCTGTCTACCTCCTTGTTTTGTTGTTATTTATTTATTTGATTATATTTTTTTTTTTTGCATGTTGATGTGAAAGCGTGAATCATGTCACACGTATTTATAAAAACTACAGTTGATATGTTTCATGCTAAATTTTAAAGTAAATAGACATTAAGCAATATTGAGATGTTTTTTGTTTGGTGACAGTCAAAGAGGTGTTTGAGTGTAGTTTGCCCTTTTTCAGCTTTTGTGGAAACATTGAGGTAACATTAATTTTTTTTTGACAGACTGTCAACATTTATTTGTAAATACATATGTACATAATATTGTTTATGTCTTAGCCAAAAATTTAGTAGGTTTAGTGGTCTCGTATTAATTTGTGCAATGTTATTTTTTATTTAGAAAGAACAAATAACGATACTTAGAATTTCGTTAAATAATAAATTGATACTTAATATTTTTGTGGAAATGCGCAGTTCGTGTCTTCATCGAAGTGTTTTCTTTACTGTATTGTTTTATATATATTATTTTATGTTTTTTTAATTTTTTTTATCAGACAGTATTTCTCCAAGAAGCATAACGTAAAATTGCCATGCTGAAACTATATTATAAACTAGAATTGTCAGTTATATCTCGTCGGGCCGCATGGATATTAGTTTTAGTTTTACCAATTCAAAATGAGATTTACAAACCAAAAAAGGACCCTGATACATCAATTACTTGCCAGCCACTGTTGTGTGTTGAACAGTGAACAAACCAATGTTTTATTGAAATTACAAAAAATTGCGGACATCTTGGAAACAAAATCGTAAGCCCTAAGATTATTTTCAAAACATTTTTTTTTTTTTTTTTAGGGGGGTAAATTAAGTGTATTGTTATCTGCATAATTGCAGAAGATAGAAAACTTCAAGATAATGTGAAAATGTGTTTTTAATTAGTGCAAATAGCGCGTTTTTCTGCATTGACTTTATGCCACATCTGCGCATGGGTAGTGAATGAAGCTGGGGAGATTATCATGTGAACTACATGTGGCTAAAATAGATACCCGGCAATTCATTGCTGTATAAATACACTAAGTAAACAACTATCACTGGGCAGAAACATGACATAATTGTACTTTGATCCTGGACAATCCGGCCAGATCGCCGCGCCATCACTGTATCGGTCTTGACTCGCAAACCATCGACGAGAGCACCCGTAAAACCACAAGGCTTCCCCGTACAACCGGCAGCCTCCCCCCGCAACTGACCAACTCCGTACACCATCACCCCTCCAACAATGACGGACTTCTCGGCTTATGACACCACATACCTGTGGATTGTCGTCGTCGCTTTTGTGGTAGCTTTCGTGTTGGCGATTGGTCTCGGTGCCAACGACTGTGCCAACTCGTTTGGGACTGCCGTGGGATCCAAGGTGTTCACGATCTTTCAGGTTGGCAAAAGTATTTCTATTCTAAAAGTAGTTTTGTTCATTCCTGTTTGTCTGGCTGTTAGTTTTGTCTGCTGTCTCGTCACGGGCATGATGATGAGAGCCGGCAAATCGGCATTCAATACACGTTGGCTGGTTCCTTTCGTTGCTTGTTCAAGCCTTTAATAAACTCTATAAAAAGTCCATTGCTACATTATGTATCAGTTTGTTAATGACAGTATGGACACAATATGCAAATTTGTACATGAGACACGAATTAATGAAGAAGGGGTCGAGAAGTCTCCTTTGTCTCTGTTATGAGGGTATCTCCAAATTCGAGATAACGGATATCTTTGTTATGAAACCTATTGTTGCGGTTTTATGGTTTGATAGCAAGCGTATACAAAACTTCATCAAAACATTGTACGCATCTGTGGTGTAAATTATAGACCACAGTACAGATTATCCTTCTAATGACCTATGACCCTTTCTAACCCTATATCTGTGTAATTTTTAACAATATTTTTACCCTGTGATGCCACATAGTTTTGTTTTGTGCCGCCACTGTTTTTATTTTAATGATTGAATGAAAAAAATTAAAAATTAAGTTAACTGTAAAAAAAAGTAACAATATAGCGTTCTCCCTACTTACAATGGTTCGCTGGCCAAATGCTAATTGAAACACACGAGGAACAGTCAAAAATCACTTCGATAATGGTCCCGCTGCCATACTTTAATGTTGAAAACATTTCAAGTTATCGACTTTAAGTTAACGGACTTATAGTGAACTTATAATTATTGCGCTAACAAGTCTTGCTGGCCAGTCACAGCAAAAGTTAGGGCAAAGCCCTGCAAAGGTTCATTGGTAGATTCCTTTTTAAGCCAACCACTACATACTTATAATCACGACATTTGTTTCGAGACAATAGTTTCACAGTGCACAGCTTTCTTCGAGTAAAACCTCACTTCTTATACAGGTTTTATTGAACAACTTTCGAAAACCCACTGGAGTGCGTTGATTTTATATTATTACTATTTTTATGTTTAATCTTTCAACAGGCATGCTTACTAGCCGCCATATTCGAAACGTTGGGTGCGATACTTCTAGGATCGCGGGTATCCGACACCATACGGAAAGGCTTGTTCGACCCATTGATTTACACTGGCTACGAGCAGGTCCTTATGATTGGGAATCTGTGTGCATTATTCTGTAAGTACCCATGATTGAGAATTTTCTATCAATTTAGTGCAAACTTGAGTGTGTACAATGGTAATAACGAGAGGTTGACTCAAAGCCAGACCGGCGGCCATTGATTGACTATTGGCGAAAGGCAGTGGAAGGGTTGAATATCCTACCAGTAATTTTAGACTTCCAAACGAGTCGTTCGAGCTGCCTATGTACGTTGTTGGTCAATGGTCAATTATCACGGATTCACGGGTCGACTAATGTTCACACTCACACGATACCTCCATGCTCTTAGCACCAACGTTGGGTGACAATCAACCTACATGGTCCTATCTTTGTATGAGTTATAAGAGCACGATGGTTAATATAATAATTAATAACAATAAAACCATTTATATAAGATTTGAGGCATTGCATGGTGAGGTATCAATGTAAATTTGGTTTGCGGTAACAGTCTCCTGACGATGACTAGAGCAAGCTAGTCGAAACGTTGAGACCAATTCAGAACTAAAGTAGTAGTCCAGTCTAATTTCTATACCATCCGCCCTGGTAATAGTAAAAAAGCAGGACAGTTCTTTTCAGAACTGAGAAGTCTCCCGAACCTCCGATTATCTACTCCACGGCAGTAGAATAAAGCAAGACAGTTCCTTAAGAACAACTCTACCTGGCAAGTAGATACACATATGGTGTTTACCGCAAACCAAATATACATTGAAAACCATTTATATAGCGCCTTTTCCCAATGGACAGCTCCTTACGAGGAACGTTACAATTTAAAATACAATGGTTTGGGGAATGTGTTAACTTCTTTCGAAAAGTTGCGACTCGAAGTACACCATGTACTTGTAATATGTACGTACAAGTTGATCAGTGTTTATGTCAACATAACTAAATCTGAGAAGCGTCGCTGTAAGTAACGTTTAGGGAGTATCTTCCGATGTGAGCATTCGCTCCCGATTTTCGGCATTGTCTCAAAAACGCGGTAGAAATTTCACAGTTTTGTGTGTGTAGAACTCATAAAAAAATAGCATTCAATTAACAGATAGTCATCTTCATTCATTAAACGATTAAAACGAGCGAATGGTTAAATGAACCAAATGACCTGTGCTTTAAAGGGGATTCCCCTTTCTTTACTTGTAAGGGTTTTGACCGTTAAATACATGGTTTTTGTTAACTAACACTACTGCATTTTTTGTGGCTCTCCACTAATCAGCTGCTGCACTTTGGCTGCTTGTTGCTACGGTGGGAAAGATACCGGTTTCTGCTTCGCATAGCATCGTGGGAGCCACGCTAGGTTTCCATCTTGTCATCTTTGGGGGCGAGGGGATCGATTGGGCGGTTGTCATCAAAATAGGTGAGTTCAATTCAATAATTTTCAATAATTTATCTGTCCATTATAAAGATAAAAATGGTAACTTTAAAGTTTTTAGTCATCTCATTAGATAAAATACTACACAAAGGTTGTGAGGGTGGGTGGGTTTTTTTCAACTGAGGTCGTGTGTTTTTTAAATGGAGGGGTGGGTTGTTTTTAAAATGAGGGATGGGTATTAGGGGGCATTCTTTTTGGCAGGACTGCTGGTTGGTACTGCTCACCTGTTCCTCCTTGCCACTCACTGGCTTTTTGTTTTATTCGTATTTTTTGTGTATCTATTTGTATATTTGTATGCCAGTGTAATAGGTACTAAAACAAAACTAATAACTAAAACAACATTGGTATTGGACGGGAAATCTCAATGTTGTTAAAACATAAATCAGTAGTTTGTTATCTTAACGGTTCAACTCGCATACTCTATGGTCGTCGTCCAGACTCCTGACGACGGCTATATACATGCCACGCCTGATATGAACCTTAGGCCCTTTTCGAAATCACGGTTTCAGCTCCAGATTCGGCTCAAGCTAGCTTGGCCCCGCGGTTGTTTTGACAATATTGCGCGTGTTTTTACGTATGCGCTCAGGGCTTCAGACGAGATTAACAGTCATATGTAGCGCAAGTATCTACCGATAAGTTTCTCGAGGCGCTTGAATAGACAGACTTGACAGGTTTTTGAACTTTTTGAGACCAAATGCTTGTAGCACATTAAAGGGTGCTGAGCGAGGGACATTCATCAGTCACTGCCAGATACACCAGGGTAAGTAAGCTTCCTTTATAGCAATATGTCACTACGTACATTACACAACATACGGGACCTACGGCTTTACGTCACATCCGAAGGACGAAGCAAAACAATGGGGAAAAATCTTGCCTAAGGACACCATAGTGTCACGAATGGGACTCCAATATTTATATTTCTATAACAAATAAAACTGTGCTCAATGGATCGAAACCCCGCTATATTATAAGTGACGTTTGAAGATAACATCATGGAATCGGCAGTAAAGTAAACAGTGCATCTATTCTATTGATAAGAGTGTTATGTCAAGGCGTGGGGGCTGCGTGACAATCACATGTTACGTATTGCCAGTAATCATAGTCTTGAAATCGAGTCGGTAATTTGTGTGAAGCCCGCCGCTTAATTGCACTGTGACCGTAGCATAAATGGCAGGATTTGTGTTTTTATTATAGCCAGCACTGGCAGACAAACGGACACTGACTAACCACTTGTGATCAAGTCTAGTTATCATTGATTAAAACATTGCGCGCTAATATTATAACGAGAGCTTTGTAGCTTATACACTTAATATTGGGAGATTGTATTTTGCGGGCCAATCTTGTTTTGTCTGCTTGAATTGGCTAGACTTTTTTTTTTTTGGGGGGGGGCACAAAAAAATATGTTGACTTAATTGAACTAATTGATTCATCTTTAAAAGGGTAAGGTGTAAAGTAAAATGTTGGGCTGAATTTTTTTAAATAGAAGCCGGGCATCACTTTACGTGGGACCAGTCCATTCATTTTGGACCGGGCAAATTTGTGTCATTACTTTATCGATAAAGTGTACATCAGCAAAGGGTGTTTTTTGGGAACATATAAGTTGTTTTTGCTTACAAAACAGGCTCTGACAGGACACTACATCATTGTGTCACTAAAAAGAGCAGAAGTACGTGCGTATTATAACATTGGACGAAGACGCAAACATAAGGGCCCAATTTCATAGCGTTGCTTAACGGTAAGCAAATTTGTGTGCTTACTGTAGCAGAAAAATTTGCTTAAGCCTTAGCGTACTTCACAGGTTAGCAGAAAAATTGAGCGGCCATATTGCGTGTTTACCGTGAATTTGCATTGTGACGTCATTTATTTCGTGCGGTAAGCACCGGAAGGTTAGCATGCTATTTCGTGTGATTACGGTTAGCAGCGCTATGAAATACAAATCGCACAGTAAGCAAAAATCTGCCGCTAAGCAGCGCTATGACATTTGGCCCTGCTCATAAGCAGAAATCTTTTTCTACCATTACAAAGGAAGGGTTGGGTGTCTCTGTTCTAATAGTATCATTCTCGTTTTTGTCTTTTCTTCATTGCAGTGATCTCGTGGTTTATTTCTCCGGTCCTTTCTGGTATCATCTCCTGCATCATCTTTGGGATTATCAAATACACCTTGCTAGAAACTGTAAGTTCCATTGCAATGAACAAACTAGTACTGGGTCATAATGTAGAGCGCCACCAAGCGTGTACCAACAGACATGCCAATTCTAAGAGAATGGGCGGTACAAGTTTATAATAAAATCTGAATCTGAATAATTTAGTCGGTTAAGCAACCTAATAAAAACATCTTAACCAACTTTTTTTTGAGGAAAAAAAAAGAAAGAAAAAAAACCAACACAGTCAGGAAGGGACTAAACAACCCAATCCACATGCAAGGTTCCGGACTGGTCCGGGCTCGAACCGGAGTCCACGGAGCTTAAAATGCACATACAGAAATCACTGAGCCAACCTAGGTAAAACAATCAGCATTACAATGCTTCGTTTGGTGTAACAGACATGACGCCAATGAGAAAACCCCTAACGAATTAGAAGTGTAGTTTGTTTAAAGGTGAAATCATTAACCTTGCCAATAAATACTTAGGTTTGATGATCATTGCCAAGAATGACAAGCCTTTCAAACCAAAATTATTTACACAACTGCGGCATGATATTAAACTCACGAGTTTTGTTTAAATCTAATTAAACAGTCTGGTCCCCTGTAACAATATCATTACAGAAGCAACAACTGAAATGGGGTCTGATCTCACTGCCCTTCTGGTACTTCATCATCATCTTCATCAATTTCTTCGCAGTATTTTTAGGCTCAGATCGAGGTGAGTGTAGAACAGTCTCTTTCTATGGAAAACATCCCAAAGGTCAAAACTTATTTTAAAAAATAAATAAAAAATTGAACCCTCCCATAAAGGAGGGAGTGTGTGTATCTCGTCAGAACACAGACAATACATTACGGGAAAACTCAGTTAAAGTAAAAATTACAGAATAGAACATCATTTTCATGTGGCAACTCACACCTGTTATTTTCATGTAAACAATTTTCCGAACAGTGGACTTAATTGGACCATGTACATTTTTAACCATGGGCTGCTAACTATGACTACGGTTTATGATTTGCAAAAATCAAGAAATATGGCGATTCATTAACCTAACGTGTTTTTATTCTAGTCATTGTGAAATCAGCGGTTAGCTTAGGGTTCGAACCCACAACCTTGTGATTGCAAGTCCTGCAGTCTAACCATTTGACCACGGTGAAATTGGTGGTTGGGCGTTAGTTGGCAATGCAGGGATTACCATTAGAAACAAACATGACAAAGTTGTTTAGGAACTGTAGCTTTTACTTATTTATATAAAATGGTTTCGTTGTTCGTTCTGTTTTGCAGTAATCAATGTAGGTATTTGGCTGGTTCCCGTTATTGCTGGAGGTGCCGCTATATTCGTAGCCATAGCAGTCTATCTATTCCTGGTTCCCTACACTCAATCAAGGGCCGTTTGTAAGTATTTGGTAGTTAGTATGATTTGAAGCATCTTTTGTGTATAGTGAGAAATCAGCTTATTAGGGGCGACACTAAGTTTGTTAATCAAATTTTTTTTTGAAGTTGTTGCCGCTCCAACAGACTCAGAGGCACGTTATAAATTGCTCTTTTTGTTCATGTTCATGTTCATGTTCATGTTTGCAGCTAAACTGAAACTCGAAAAAGTGAAAGAAGCCGAAGAAGCGACTTGTAAAGAGACTAACGTCGATGATGCTGTAGATGGAAGTAAGTTAGTAATACAGCCTAATATCAAAGCAGAAATTGTACCGATGTCCAGTTAGGTACACCTTACATACGAAGTGTGGACATGAAAACACAAGTTTTCCACACAAGCAAGACAGGGTTGTGAAACACTCTGTGGACTATATGTACACACAGTGTTTTTGCACTGCTGACGAATATGACTTAATACAGTGAACAGGAAAAAAAGGCCATACGGAGTAACAAAAAGGCATTCTCTGTTCGTTTGTTGTTGTTTTGCACTGCGGAAGAATATGTTTTTCCTTAGGTGCGTAGTTTTCCTGCCCGACTATATTAAAAACAAGCTCTGTTCGATTGTTGTTGCCATTTGTAGGAGATGGTGCAAATGGGGTGGATACTGGCAGCTCCAACCCGGTATTTGAGCACGAAAGCATCCCGGTCCCAAACGGCAACATCAACAACAACAACAGTACCGCAGTGGTCTCTAAAAGTCAAGAGGTCGACGAGGTTAAAATAGAGGTCAAGGACGAGGAGGACTTTTTGGACACACCCAAGAGAGAACGAATCGGGAAGGAGTCCGCCAAGTGGCTTGTGGCTAAGGATTCCGTGGTAGTGACAGTGATCTGCGGGCCGCTTCAGGGACTGTCAGCCTGCTTCGCGGCGTTTACACACGGCGGAAATGATGTCAGGTAAATTGCTCGCGCAGCACTCAATCCCCGGAGTTTGTTTTGTTCATCCATGCTCTTAGCCCCACAGCACAAGCTCCTGCATTGCCTTCACCGGTTTTACAGCTTTGTGCCGGAAGCACACTCTTAAAAATGTCCGGGTCAAAATCGACCGGATTCTAGGTCCCAGCCAGGGCTCAATTTCATAGAACCGCTGAAACACAAAAGAATCTTTAAGCCCAACAAAATCATGCTTACCAGAATATGGTTACCAACCGAACAACCATATTTTATGTGCAATCTTTGCCTGGTATCCTGCTCATAGCCGCTAAGCAGACAGTTGTTAAGCAATATTGTGTGCTCATTATAACAAATTATCCCACTACAACATGGGATGCACATTTCAGATAAGCTTTATCAGTCTTTCGAACTGCATCTAGCTACTGGGCAGTCTCTCTGGGCAAAGGTCGTGGGTTCGAATCCCAGCCAAGTATTATAATGTTATTGTTTCTTAGAACTCTAGCGAGTACTACGGTGCCAACACACATCGGTGTGAAGGTTACACCATGGAGGTAGAAAGGTTACACCATGGAGGTAGAAAGGTTACATCATGGGGGTAGAAAGGTTACACCATGGAGGTAGAAAGGTTACACCATGGAGGTAGAAAGGTTACACCATGAAGGTAGAAAGGTTACACCATGGAGGTAGAAAGATTACACCATGGAGGTAGAAAGGTTACACCATGGAGGTAGAAAGGTTACACCATGGAGGTAGAAAGGTTACACCATGGAGGTAGAAAGGTTACACCATGGAGGTAGAAAGGTTACACCATGGAGGTAGAAAGGTTACACCATGGAGGTAGAAAGGTTACACCAAAACTAATTCTTTATTTCCTGTTTGATTGTGTTTTTTTTCTACTCAGTAACGCCATTGGTCCCCTAGTGAGTCTATACCTAGTGTACATCCAGGGTGAGATATCCAGCGAAGCATCTACACCCATCTGGATCTTACTCTACGGTGGTGCAGGCATCTCAGCGGGCCTCTTCCTACTAGGGAGGAGGGTCATAGAGACCGTTGGCTCGGACCTCACACCAATGACGCCCTCAACGTAAGTATCAATCATTGTGTGTGCGGGTTTTTTTCCTACGGTGTCTTTTCGAAGCTATTACTGCAGAAGCCTGAACATCTTACGTTAGACTTTGAGGCTCGTGAAATTACACCATAGATACCAGCCGCAAGCAAATGTCCTGATCTGTACAAATGTCCCTTTGAACTCGCATTTATTTCACAAAGATTCGCAGTCAATTCACACGTACGTTCACAGATACATGTATTACATAGCACTACATGACGTACATAAAATTATGCGCACTTTATGCAGACAACTGAAAGTGCAGCTGACTATTCCTCGGAACAATCAGAACACAATGGAAAGCCTACGTCATAAAACTGTAAAAGTCAAGTAAGACGTTCCTTCATGAAAGCGCCCTCGTGCGGTAAAAATAAACAGTCAGTATTAAGTTTGACACTTTTCCCAATTTCTTTATACAGGGGTCTCGCAATCAATATCGGTGCTGCTATAACGGTCCTAATCGCCTCCAACCTCGGCATCCCAATCAGCACAACCCACTGCTTGGTCGGCTCCGTCTGCGCAGTTGGCTTCGTACGCTCCAGACAGGCAGTAGACTGGCGCCTCTTCAGCGGCATCTTCAGTGCTTGGATCTTCACCGTCCCGGTAACCGTACTCCTCAGTGCTGCACTAATGGGCCTACTCCAGCACACCATACCAGGGACGTGCACACTGGTGCCGCTGAACAGGACCGCAGACGTGACGTCATCGATGCAGTGGTAACGAATACCACGTTCAAATCACACTCTAAAAACAGTGCTTAGATTTTCAACAAAATCAAAATCGTAAGCATAAGTTTTGTACTAACTTTTCACACGTATAACCTTCAACATGGTTAGATTCTTGTGTGTGTCTGAAAGCTAAACCTTGTAAGCAGAAGTGTAATGATAAACATGTTTAAGCTTTAAACATGTTTAAAAAGTGGGTACAACATAGTGTTTTAACTCTAAACACAGTTTTTACAGTGCATAATCCATTATTGTACATATCGTTTTTAAAACTTTGGATTGATGTCTGTCGATTGCATGTTCCATTTTAACCTAAAGATTTATGTCACTGTTGATATATATTTGCAACTTTGTTGCATTGTTGTTGTTTGTTTGTTTGTTTGTTTGCTATTGGTTTGGTGGTGTTATTTTTCATTTGAGGTGGGGAGGTTCGGTTTTACTTTATAGATTGCTGCAGATTTCAGATAGACTCCACAATGTTCGTGTGCGTGGTTTTTTTTAAGAGTAAAATGTTTTATGAATATTTATGTAAATTTAATGTTCTCAGTCTGAAGAGTCCTTTTTCAGTTGTAAAGGCTAGTTCAGAAGAGAATATTTTATACAAATTTAAAAACTTCAAGTAATCAGTATCCTCATGGATTGCTTATTTTATTTAAAACAAAAAATGTATTTTTTCATAGGGTTCTATGTCTTTCTTCCTTGACAGGTCAGGTTTTCTTGTAATCAAAAACAATTTATCTATTCGACATGATTCGTCTTAAAATAAAACTGTGACATTCGGAAATGAAAAATAACATCAACAAGTTTTTGAGTCTATTTTGTAATAACCCCCTTTTCTGTGTGTAACGCAACGTTATTTTGTTCGAGTGGGTCAAATCTAGGGGCGGTTCACGTATCTGCTGCCAAGAGCGTCTCAATTTTTCACATTTACTCGACTCGAAATACTGTGGAACGTCATTGTGAATAATCGTTGAGCAGATAACTTTAAAGGCAGCGGAAACTATTGGTAATTACTAAAAATATTTTTTAGCATGAAACCTTAGGTAACGAGTATTAAATGGGGAGCTGTTGATAGTATTAAACACTGCGAGAAACGGCTCCCTCTAAAGTGATGTAGTTTTCGAGAAAGAAGTAACTTTCCACGAATTTGATTTCGAGACCTCAGATTAAGAATTTAGAAGCATCTGAAAGCACACAACTTCGTGTGACAAGGGTGTGTTTTCTTTCATTAATACCTCGGAACTTTGACGACAAATTGGGCTCAAATTTTCACAGGTTTGTTATTTTATGTATCTGTTGAGATACACCAAGTGAGAAGACTGGTCTTTGACAAGTACCAATAGTGTCCACTGTCTTTAAAGGATCACATTGCCTTGGATCGGTCGAGTTGGTCTATGAAAAGCGTTTGAAACCGTTTGTTATAAAACGCATATCGTTAGAAAGATGTTGTAAAAGTAGAATACAATGATCCACACAAACATGCCTCGAATTTGCACGGTTTTTCTTTAAGCTCATCAACTAACAAAGTCGGCCATATATGGGAGTCCAATGTTTGACTCCCATAAATGACCGACCGTGTTATTTCGCAGAGTAAAACGAAAACCACGCAATTTCGAGGCATATTTGTGTGGATCATATTCTACTTTTAAAACATCTTTCTAACCATATGCATTAATTTTTATAACAAACGGTTACAAACGCTTTTTAAAGACGAACTCGTCCGATCCAAGGCAACGTGTTCCTTTAAACTTTAAAAATGTATTTAAAAAATAGTCACTCTGACTCACTGTGTCAGGATCCGGTGTCCTGTGGAATATTTCACGGTGAAACCTTTCCGGCATTTTGGCGAATTAACATGGACTCGAGGAGGAGGATTCAAAACGGGCCCAGTCAAACGAAGTTTGTTCACAATTTGCCTAGTGGAGGAGGCGAAACCTACAAAGGAACATAATCTCCCGTCACACCAGAATATTTTAGACGTGACAACCTCAAACAATGTGTATCTTCTTAAAAAAAAATATCAGTGTGGAATGATAAAGAATTGGCATTAGACCTAACATCAGACACACACACTGCTAGTAGCCGTACATCTGACGTCACTCGTCGATGCCCGTGAATAATGCCAGATACCAGCCTCGAAGCACCTGGTATGATCCTGCCAGATTCACCTTTGACCTCGTACTTCACCTTTGACCTCGTACTGTACACACCATACACTTTTAACATAGACATTCTGTACATATTCTGAAAATAACGGGAAAACCCACCCTTGTTTCCGCACGTTTCGCCGTGTCATGACATGTGTTTAAAATAAATCCGTAATTCTCGATATCGAGAATTGATAATTGTTTTAATGTTTTCTCAAAAAGTAAAGCATTTCATGGAAAAATATTTCAAGAGAAGTCTTTCACCATTACCTTCTGTAGACCATGTAAGTTATTTGTAAATCTGTGAACTTTTCTTTTTTCTTCTGTTCCGAAAGTGTATAATGGCTTTAAGTCACTGTACGTTTATCCACTGAAATCATTGGGTTTTTAAAACAAGTGACTGTATCCTTTAGGGCCCATGTCTAAGAAAAAACACCCACTGCAGAAACCTTTGGGAATGTCCAATATCCAATATCGATGTACAAGGATGACATTGACTGTACAAACCTATGGAAATGTCCAATATCCAATAATGATGTACAGGGTAGACATTCACTGTACAAACCTATGGGAATATACAGTGTCCAATATCGATGTACAAGGTAGACATTCATTGTACAATGCTATGGAAATATCCAATGTCCAATATAAAAATAAAACATTAACATTGGCAGTACCCACATGTGAATGTCCACCAATATAAAAAAAACTAGTCATCTAAAACACTGCTTGTGTAAAGATCGCGTTATCGACAGACAACTTTATCAAAGGCCCGACGAAGACGGAAATAGCACTCTCAGAGCTTCATATTGTGCATTATGGCTACTCTTAAAACGTAGAACCACCCTCCCAATCTGCCTATGATAATGGACTTTGTAAATGCAAAATTACACAAATTATATAAACAAACAAAAAATGACATAAAAAAATTGACCTTATCATCACAAAACTTATCCTAATATTAGGGAGCAAATTACAGATATTGCGTTAATATTAACCGATTTCCTTTTATGCATAAACATTCTACGAACGAGAATTTGACCGGGAAGGCTGTGACCCTCGGGCAAAGTGCGTGATTTATCTCTTTTTTCCCGTTCGCAGCGCAACGATGCTGTAGTGAGAGGGGAATAAGTACATATAATAATTATAGAGCCTACAACTGCCTGCCGATTAGTTGTGTATGTACAATGTAATACCACTGGAAACTAACTCTTTTTGAGAACAAAAGGCCTATAGCAATTTGGTCATAGTAGGTGAGTATTAAACAGTTTCATGCGTCCATGTTTTCGGGAAGGTTTTATATTTGTTATGCTGTCGGAAGTCATTTGGAAAAACTGTGGATTGATCAGTTGATGTATTTATTCGGTGTTAAGGCGTACATGGTGAGGTATCAATTTTTTATTGGTGGGGAGGGGGGTGTTGCAGTACATCTTGTGTAAATTATCTTGCTGCGTTTACAGGTTGATATGTTGAAAGACAATTGTTGTCTGTGGTAACACCATTGTGTGTATCCACACTGCAAAAACTGGGAGTGTTAAATTGATTCTCTTGATATCTATATTATGTGACAACACTGTTACGGTGTTAATTTCACCAACGATATAGTACTGGGGCTTAATAACACCATGATGGTGTTGTCACATATAGGCAGGAATAATCAATTAAACACCCAAGTTTTTGCAATGTGCTTGTCGGTAGGTTTTTTCCTTCAGAGAACTGTCTTGCATTATTCTACTACCGCGGAGTAGATTTTTCGGGAGACTTCTCAGTTCTGAAAAGAACTGGGCCCAATTTAATGGCTCTGCTTACCGTAAGCACAGAATCAGCGCTTACGGAAGCAGGGAATTCTGTGCTTACGGCAACCGTATTTCACGGGTGAGCGGCGAATTTTGGCTTCTGCGCGTGCGTACACTCCCCGTTACTAG
Source organism: Asterias amurensis (assembly GCF_032118995.1). Classification (NCBI taxonomy): domain Eukaryota; kingdom Metazoa; phylum Echinodermata; class Asteroidea; order Forcipulatida; family Asteriidae; genus Asterias; species Asterias amurensis. Next base: position 14,224,901 of record NC_092664.1, on the reverse strand, counting down.
GCATTCTAGGCTTACAAGGTTAGCGCAGAAAATCGGCGCTTGCACGTAAGCGGGGAATCGTGATCGTAAATAAGCGCAGAATTCGGCGGTTAGCAGAGCCATGAAATCGGGCCCTGTCTTGTAAACACAGATTGCAAACGCGTGCTCAATATTCAACAAACGTCGAGAAGCACTTACTCGGTAACCAACACGATGCCCTGCAAATATTATTTTAAACCCATATGAAGTAAAGTAAGTGGGTTGATTTTGTTGTACTGGATAACAACTGAGGGCACTCAAAGGTCAGCCACATACAGCGGCCTTTGGCCTCCAGACCTTTTCACCCTGTCTCAATTGTCCAGGCCCTGTTTTAAAGGCAGTGGACACTATTGGTAATTACTCAAAATAATTATTAGCATAAAACCTTTCTTGGTAACGAGTAATGGGGAGAGGTTGATGGTATAAAACATTGTGAGAAACGGCTCCCTCTGAAGTGTCATCATTTTCGAGAAAGAAGTAATTTTCCACGAATTTGTTTTCGAGACCTCAGATTTAGAACTTGAGGTCTCGAAATCAACCATCTAAACGCACACAACTTCGTGTGACAAGGGCGTTTTATTCTTTCATTATTATCTCGCAACTTCGATGACCGATTGAGCTCAAGTTTTCACAGGTTAGTTATATTTTATGCATATATTGAGATATACCAACTGTGAAGGCTAGTCTTTGACAATTACCAATAGTGTCCACTGCCTTTAGAGAACGTTAGATTGCGGAGATACAAAAAACAACATTGACTGACGCAGCATCTGAACTTTAATCCCATTTTTACAGGTGTGGCGGTTTCAGTCTTCCGCCATGTTCAGTTTTTCGGGACTCGGTACGGCACTAACAACTGACTACTTTCGCTTACTGTGCGCAGGCGTCACATGACGTAATATGTTACCCGCCGTATTTGGTCATTCGGAAAACTCAACACGGTGGAAAGTTGAAACCGCCACACCGGTTTCCATGTCAGACCAAGCAATAAGCGTTTTTGATGGGATGTTTTTTTCTTTTCTTCTTCTTCTTCAAATATCGTGATAAAAACTGTGCATACCTGCTTGTCCCTTTAAAGGCAGTGGACACTATTGGTAATTACTCAAAATAATTATTAGTATAAAACCTTTCTTGGTGACGAGTAATGGGGAGAGGTTGATGGTTTAAAGCATTGTGAGAAACGGCTCCCTCTGAAGTGCCATAGTTTTAGATAAAGAAGTAATTTTCCACGAATTTGATTTCGAGACCTCAGATTTAGAACTTGAGGTCTCGAAATCAATCATCTTAACGCACACAACTTCTTCTTTTTTCTTTTCATTATTATCTCGCAAGTTCGATGACCGATTGAGCTCAAATTTTCACAGGTTTGTTATTCAACCAACCTGTGAAGGCTAGTCTCTTACAATTACCAATAGGGTCCACTGCCTTTAAATAGTAAAAATTCGACAAACGTCAACCGTCGGGCGAAAACCTTTGAGTCAATAATCTATGTACATGTTTTTATATTACATTACTTTTAAATTATATTTACGCAAGATAAATGTCCACGTAATTATAATGATAACTGATTGTAAATGCAGTGTTGCATCCGCAGTCCTGTTATTTGATGTGGTTGTACATGGACTTTTAAAACTGTGATGGAGCAATGTTCGTTTTGCGTTTTGCGCTTTGCGTTTTGCTGGCCACTGCTACAGGAGCAAAAATTAACCAGTGTCCAATATTGTTCTGTGGACCCCTAAGCATGGGGGGAGGAAACCTGGTAGACCGGCAATAACTTACACTGATATTCTCAAAAGGGACACGGGACTTGAATCAGCAGATTTCAAGTCGGCAATGGGGGAAAGGGAGGCTTGGAGAACCATCGTGATTCGAGGACATCACTCGACTTAAGCAAGCAAGCAATGTTCGTTTGTTCAACCCTTGTACGTAGTGTACACAGAACAAAACATCGCGGGTCGAAAGTTTAGTGACAAGTTTGATCGTAAACGATCGATTTAACTTTAAACTTAAAGGAACGTTACAGAATTGGTAAGAAACACAAATCGTGAAGATCACGGATTTACATAAAACTTACACTGTCAAATGATGATGATAGTAAAAAGCATCCCTTTAAATAATTTTGTCTGAAATTTCACATTTGATCTATATTTCTCTTGTGACCCAGATGGCCGATCGATCTCAAACTTCTACAGGTTTGTCAGTTTATGTATATGGTGGATTACATAAAGTGCTTAAACTGCCAGCAACTGTTTTGATAGCAAAACCAATTCTCTAAGGTTCCTTTTAGGTAGGGCCTACTCGCAAAATAAATGATATAAACAAATTAGTGTCTACGTAAAACTCAGTTCATATTATTGTTTGATGAACTTGTATAGGCCTTAGGGCTTCTGTGACAGTAAGGGCATTGGTTTTATCACGCCTAACTATTAACTGAACATTCGAAAGAAATGTATTATTGGGTGTTTTTTTTTCGGCCAACATCACAATGCCGGTGTCGCATGCAATTATGTCCTCTGTGCAATACTATCCGGAGGACATTATTGCATATGCAATAATGTTCGCCGGACAGTTTTTGCATATGCAATCGTGTCCGCCCGGACGCTGCTGCATAATGCAATTGTGTCCGCCGGGACACATTTGTATATGCAGTTGTTGTGTCCGCCCCCGTGCAAAACCGTCCTTGCAGTATTAAACACCCTTGGTCGACGGAACACGTTTGCCGTTTTTTTCTTCAAGCTAAGTGCATGTCATGAATGACATTGGAAATGTTCGGCCGTTGGGTATTCGATGCAATCATAAAATACGTGAATATTCATGCTGCATACATACATGTACAGTCATGTACATGTCCGCCGGACGATTTTTACAAAGCCCCGGACACGGTTGCATATGCAAAAGTGTCCGGAGCGGACAGTATTGCATGGCAGACACAATTGCATCTGACACCGGACGGCTACTTGGGCCACACTAAACTGGTTTTGGCTGTCGACCCAAATCATATGTCACAATCCATAAGCTAAGGATGAGGCTTTGGTATCCACGAGGAACGTGGTAGAGATTAATACACTATACCATTATGATACTGTACCGGTGTATAATTAGTAGGCCTGGATTTTCACTTTTGACAGGGCAAGGCCGTATTCATTTTGCACAAAGGGCTCTTACATTGGAAGATCTGTATGTACATGTGAATCTTTTGAAGGGGCACTAAGGCCAATACCAGGGGCAACACAGGCCATGGCCACATCAGTGGCCCGTGTGTAATATATATTCCTGGCCTAAATTAGTGTATTGTAAAGCCTCCATTGTACATATTCTTCGTCTTCAGAGCCATTTCCGCCTGCCGTCCATCGCCATGGATCTCCCGTTCGTAACGAGCACCCTAGCCCCCTTCGATGACAGCATTACGTGGATAGTTGCCGTTGCTTTCATTATCTCCTTCGTGTTGGCGTTTGGACTCGGAGCTAATGACGCTGCCAATTCATTCGGGACTGCTGTTGGTGCCAAGGTCTTCACCCTTACGCAGGTATGTGACCACTGGTCAACTATAGTCTTGATTTGCGACGTTCGTTTTGTTAAACGTACAACACGAATTGCTGTCCGCACCACTGGTCAACTTTAGTCTTGATTTGCGACGCTCGTTTTGTTAAACGTAGTTGCCGATATCGTAACACGAATTGCTGTCCGCATCAAAGATTATGCGGGGAGAAAAGATGTATGTATCACTCAACCATCTGGATCAAAATTATCTGTTTTGATCCTGTCCTTCTGGGTCAGCGTATTAAAAGATTAGACGTAGCACCCTAAAGATGATATGACCTCTGACGTCACTCGAAAACCATAACATGATTCGCGCGCATACCGACGGGCAAAACCTTTGTGTTTTGGCAGCCAGCTAGAAATTGTATGCAATCTTACCATGGCTACGCGTCTTTTTGCCCAGTGAAACATGACGTATACAGTGGGTTTTTTTTCAACACGGGGCGGTTTGAATGTAAACCGTAGGTCACATCGTCTATACCGGTGACTAAATACAACAGAAGACTACTGGTCAGCTAGCATGCAATCGAGTATCCAAATGCTCTTCATTGATAATAATAACATGTTATAAGCTATGATATTGTTCACAAAACTTTCCCTGAGATGTCCACCACTTACTGCATGTAATTCGCAATGGTGCAGCTATCTAAAATTGTCATTAAATGCCAAGATATCACACTAAAGTCATTACAAACTTCCTTAAGGCAGTGGACACTGTTGGTAATTACTCAAATAATTATTAGCATAAAAGCTTTCTTGGTGACAAGTAATGGGGAGAGGTTGGTGGTATAAAACATTGTGAGAAACAGCTCCCTCTGAAGTGCCATAGTTTTCGAGAAAGAAGTAATTTTCCACGAATTTGAATTCGAGACCTCAGATTTAGAACTTGAGGTCTCAAAATCAACCATCTTAACGCACGCAACTTCGTGTGACAAGGGTGTTTTCTTCTTTCATTATTATCTCGCAACTGTGATGACCGATTGAGTTCAAATTTTCACAGGTTTGTTATTTTATGCATTTGTTGAGATACACCAACTGTGAAGGCTAGTCTTTGATAATTACCAATAGTGTCCACTGCCTTTAAGATATGGGCCTATCCAGTTATTTTATGACTATTTCTACTCTTCACAATTCTCTTTCGATTCTCAATGATTCTCTGTCGATTCTATCGGTTCTCCATCGATTATCAACAATTATATCTATCCATCTATCTATTCATCTATTCGTTTTGTATTGATTCATTAAGAATATAAAAAATATGTATAAACAAATCAATTGTTTAATATGTTTCATGTTCTCTATTTTTATAGACCCATAGTGTAATACAGCTCTTGTGCTGTTGTGCTGTTTTTGTATCCTGTATAAAGACCTTTAAATAAATAAATAAATAAATAAATAATTATCTATCAATTCTCTATCGAACTCTCCACGATTCTCAACATTTCTCCTTCGATTTTCAACAGGCCCTTATCTTAGCCTCTGTCTTTGAAATGATCGGTGCAATCGCTCTAGGTGCCCGAGTGGCGGATACCGTACGAAGCGGATTGTTCGACCCAGAGCTCTACAATGGGCATGAGGAACTGCTGATGGTTGGCCAGTTATCTGCATTAACCTGTAAGTATTTGGGCTAGAGGGACCTTGTCACTATACAGGTAATTTGCAGGCAACAGGCTCCAAGCAATTCGTTAGAAAAAAAGCTTGTCTATAGGCCTATCCATGTATAAAAGAAGCATAGTTTTCGAGAAAGAAGTAATTTTCCACGAATTTGATTTTGAGCCCTCAGATTTAGAACTTGAGGCGGCGAATTTTTGCTTCTGCGCTTGCTTACTCAACGTTACTAGGCATTCTACGCCTACAAGGCTAGCGCAGAAATTCGGCGCTTGCACGTAAGTTGGGAATCATGATCGTAAGCGCAGAATTCAGCGGTTAGCAGAGCCATGAAATTAGGCCCCGGTGACATGACAGAAACTTATTGCCAGCGTACAGTTTTTGTCATGACACCGGTCTACCAGAGTGATGTGGAACGATGACAGAGTTGGAGCTTTGTTTTGAAGGCACTTGAGCATATACAGTCAGAAATTTGAATAATTATACGTTGCCTGATTAGAAACCAAAATTAATTGCATCAGCAAGAGAGTCGTGAACTTATTCTTTCCAGGGGTGGATTTCACAAAGGTAGTCCTAACTTAGGACTAGTCCTAGGCAATGCTAAGAGATAGGACTGGTCCTAAGTTAGGACCAGTAACTCATCCTATTTATTTTAGTATACTTTTAGTTTTAGTATAACATTTTTGTGTTGTTTCCATTATCAGCTGCGTGTATCTGGTTGATGATTGCCACGATTATTGGTATCCCAGTGTCTGCATCACACAGCATCGTGGGTGCCTCGTTGGGTTTCCATCTCGTATTGTTCAGCGGTGAGGGCGTCGACTGGTTTGTTATCGCGAAAATAGGTCAGTTAATCAGAATGGTTAAAGTTATTTTTAGTCTCGTGCACATTAGTGTTCGATTCATATCAATAGGGGGCAGTAAGTTCATGATTACCATCTAAAAGGAAAACATTTTGTATTATATTTGAAAGATAAAGAGTTGAGCAAAGGAGGTTCCACGATTAGACGTGATTGGTTAAGCGTTACATCGAAGTTTGGACTTGACAACAAAAGAGGTCCATAACAATATTAATAATAATAACCGTATGTACAATGCGCATTTTTCAATCGATACAGAGCGCCAAGTATTTTTCACTGCAAGGTGAGTGGGATTAACGTTTTGAATCTATGAGACCTAATCCTAAGCAAACCATGTAATGGTTTACATGATGCTGCGGCGCTTTCAGCAGCCACAGTCAAGAACACCGGGACGAACCCCTTCTCTTTTCGACAAGTGTATGCACTTGGTTCTTTTACATGCGTTACACTTTACATGGGACCAACGGCTTTACGTCCCATCCGAAGGACGAAGCAATTGTCTTGCTTAAAGACACAAGTGTCACGGCTGGGGATTCGAACCCACACTCTACTGATTAGAAACACCAGATTTTGAGTTCGGTGTTCTTATTAACCGCTCGGCCACGACACTTTAATCCGTACTTCAACGCAGGAACTTGAAAAAAAACTGTGTGGACTTACGTCCACACAGTGTTTATACAGGGTTGAAGAACATGGGTTTTTGTTAAGTCACAGAACAAAAGAATGTCTACAAAGTGTATGTATCGTGGGTGTTCATTGAGGTTTATTGGGGGTGTTGATAAGCAAAGATTCTTATCAAGTGTTTCTGAAAAATTTTATCTTGGAAAATAACTCTTTTTATTTTACTTTCAGTTATTTCTTGGGTCGCCTCGCCTGTACTGTCTGGTATTATCTCATGTACTATCTACTTCATCTTAAAATATACCATGCTGGACAGAGTAAGTATAGTTTGATCTATGATTTCTAAAATAAATAGGCCGTTGTGGCAGCTAGAGATTCTAGATATTTTTTATTTCTTCAAGGGAAGAAATTTAATGATAAAAATCTATTACGGACTAAAAATAAAAAGTAAAGGTCATCGAGAGTTTAAAAATATACTATTTGTGTAGCCTTGTTTTCTTGTGTTATCGTGTACTGTATACTACCGACTTAAAACAAATAGAAAACATGTAATTTTCGTTGCTGGGAGAAAAATCCCTACCTACCTACCCTATTTTGGGGGCCCCTTACGCCAACATAACATTTTGTTTTTTGCCTTTGTTATAGTTAGTCAGTTAAGTGATACATTTTATTTGCAATGTAGGTATCTAGCCCTTCGTTGGTGGTCTTCCTATGTTATTTTGTCATTATCTTGTTTTCTCAGTTTGCACACACAAATAATATCAAATCGGTTCAAAGTAACTTGGCGGCTTGTTTTGCAGAGACGATTATACTTTTCTTTTCTTGTTTTATGTTCACAGAAAGACGAGCTCAAATGGGGCTTAATGGGGATACCGTTCTGGTACTTCTTTGTGGTTTTTATAAACGTCTTCTCCATTTTCCTTGGAGTTCCCCAAGGTGAGTGAATGGTCTTATCTTTCTTATGTGTGGATCAATAAGAAGTGTATAATGACTAATAAGAATGTATATTTGACGATGACTAGAGCAAGCTAGTCGAAACGTTGAGACCAATTCAGAACTAACTCCGCGGCGGTACAGTTAATTACGATCCTATATAAGCTAAAGTAGTAGTCCAGTCTATTTTCTATACCATCCGCCCTGGTAATAGTTAAAAAGCAGGACAGTTCTTTTCAGAACTGAGAAGTCTCCCGAACCTCCGATTATCTACTCCGCGGCAGTAGAATAAAGCAAGACAGTTCTCTAAGAACAAACTCTACCTGGCAAGTAGATACACACATGGTGTTACCGCAAACCAAATATACATTGATATCTCACCATGCAATGCCTCAAATCATATTGACTTATAAGAAAGTCATAATAAATTAATGTTTAAGTACATGACTGATGTAAGAACACATTCAATGATTAATTTTACTTTAAAAACGTCCGCGTCCTTGGGTCTGGCCTGGCCCTGCCCTATACAGGACTCTTCCTCTGTACACTGTTTTATAATAGGATAAAACGAAAGTGTTAAAGGCCGACAAAGTTAGGCCTGGCCCATGTTAAGTTCAGTGTGACCCGGAATTTGTGTCAAAATTCCCCAGATATCGGTAAAAAATCGTTATTTACACCACTTCCCAGGTCCGCATTTTACCCAAAAATGGGATACAGTAGTGTAGCGCTTCTTAATCTAACTATGACAATGTTTGCCAAAAAAGACAAAATGGTAATATTCTGCCACAAAGCATATCCAGTGTCCAGTGTATCTTTGACGAAGAAGATATAACCTTTGAGATTAGCGACGACTCTGTTTATGTGCGTTTAATAATCAATTTTAATGTAATTGTTTCTTCTCTGATTCACAGTTGCTGAAAGTACCGTTCTGGGTCCATGGCTGCCGGTCATTATCGCTTTAACTACAGGGTTTTGGGTCAGTATCGGTGTGGTTATATTCTTAATCCCGTACACGAGAAAGAGAGCTCTGGGTAAGTCAAGCATCTTTTAAAGGCAGTTACTCAAAATAATTATTAGCATAAAACCTTACTTGGTAATGAGTAATGGAGAGCTGTTTATTACTCAAAATAATTATTAGCATAAAACCTTACCTGGTAATGAGTAATGGAGAGCTGTTTGTAATTACTCAAAATAATTATTAGCATAAAACCTTACTTGGTAATGAGTAATGGAGAGCTGTTTGTAATTACTCAAAATAATTATTAGCATAAAACCTTACTTGGTAATGAGTAATGGAGAGCTGTTTGTAATTACTCAAAATAATTATTAGCATAAAACCTTACTTGGTAATTAGTAATGGAGAGCTGTTTGTAATTACTCAAAATAATTATTAGCATTAACCCTTACTTGTTAATGAGTAATGGGGAGCTGTTTGTAACTACTCAAAATAATTATTAGCATAAAACCTTACTTGGTAATGAGTAATGGAGAGCTATTGCTAGTGTAAAACATTGTGAGAAACGGCTCCCTCTGAAGTTAACGTAGTTTTCGAGGAAGATGTAATTTTCCACGAATTGGATTTCGGGACCTCAGATTTAGAATTTTGGGTCTCGAAATCAAGCATCTGAAAGCACACAACATCGTGTGACAAGGTTGTTTTTATTTCATTAATATCTCGCAACTTCGACGACCGATTGAGCTCAAATTTTCACAAGTTAGTTATTTTATGCATATGTTGATATACACCAAGAGAGAAGACTATTCTTTGACAATTGCCAATAGTGTCCAGCATGCCTGGGGTCCAGTGTCCTCTAAAAGAAAACTTATGTCAAGAGGATTACCGAATGTTATTGAAACCAATCTGTTTCGAAACCCTATCTTCTTGAAGCATTCAATGAAGATGTCAGAAAGATAGTAATGGCTTGTCTTCCAACACAGTGAACAACGACAGGGATTGTTCTTGGCCCACGGCCAAGGCACAGTGTAAATCGCATTTGATTTGCTCTGTTAAAAATGTCTGTGTTTATAACCCAAACTTTAACCAACAAGTGTATTGCCAAATCTTTCAATTTTGGTCTATATTGATCGATAGTCGTTTCCATTGATTTATTTGACCAGCTGCCGAGGATGCAATCAGAACAACTGAACATAGAGTTGGATATGACAACATGGGCCTTGATGAAGGAATTGTAGAAATTAAGAATGGTAAGTCTCTTTATTTACAAATTTTCACACAACTTGGTGAAAAACCATTTGAGGGTTTAAACAACTTGTACGGGAGTTGGGTACTTTTTGTAACACAAAACACAGTGTCCACAGATTTACATTAAACTTACACCGTTTGAAGATACAGATAGTAGAAAGCGTACCTTAAAATATTTGATGCTGAGGAGCTGTAGTTTTTGAGAAATGAATAGAAAAATGTCATGAAAATACGTTTTGACATGCTAAAATAATTTTCGTCTCATGATCAGTGAGACGAAAATTATGTTCATGACATTGTTTTACTGATTACCCAAAAAGTACAGCACCTCAGCAACTAATATTTCCGGGGAAGCTTTCTACATAGCATGATCTTCAAACTGTGTAAGTTTAGTGTAAATCTGTGGACATTGTGTTTTTTTGTCCTACAAAAAGTACATAGACCCTTTAAGCAAAGGCAGGGCAGTATTGCTTTAATGGTGGTATTTCTTGTCGAATTTTTGATTTTTGGTTTACCCTTTAGCAACCATTCATTTCTGTATGATTTTTGCACTGAAATTGAAAAAAAAAAATGTCAGGAAATTATTTTAGAAACAGAAATACATGGGTTTGTTTTAAGACTTATTATGTTCTGTGAATTTGGTTTATGTTGTCATGCAACTTGACAAGTCTTAAAATACCCTCAGGTGAATAATAATATGTTTCAGAATCGTACACTCCAAGGAACCCCGACGAAGATGACGGTGCGGGTGCGAGCACAGACCGTGCCCAGGAAAATCAACAAAACACGGGTAGCAGTGAAGCCGACAGCCCCGGCTCGTTCTCGAATGGCGGTGTCACAGCGGAGGAAAAGGGTAGGCACACTCGAAAATTGTACGCTCGATTCCATTGGGGATTGCGTCCAAAACAGTGGGAATTGCGGTAGATGGGGTTTGAGCTGTTTGTAAGCTCTATCCGACGAGGTGTTAGAGCAGTAGGCAAAGTGGCAGGGAGGCTTTACCCGCCGCAGTTATGGTCTGCCTACAGGTACAATTCGAGGCAGAGGTCGCCCTAAGCTGTGCCAGATAGCCAATGTGACAATGGGTGCGTTCGTTTAGCTTCCCTGGGTCGACCCCGGTGTGTGGCGTGTTTTTTCCCCAGGACAAACGTGTACAGATAATTACCCGCGTTCGTCCTGGGAAAAAAACCGCGGTCAACCCAGGGGGAAGCTGAACGAACGCACCCAAAGTGGAGTGGTATAAGTGTAGCGGAGCTGAGAAGAGCCGCGATTGAAAGAGAACATGTGATTGCAACGACTCCAGGAGTGCGCCCCAAGTACAACTTGAGGATGAGGCGGCCACGGACCCAAGTTGTTGCCGAGTGATGATGAAGCTCTTCTCTAAGACTATAACCCTACAACCCTTATACGTTAAACAATATTAGGAATACGTAATTATTATGAACTGAGTTTTACTTTCGACATCCTCACAGAAAGCGTTGAGGTGGACGTTGACGACACCAATGAGATTATCCAGACGGGCAAAGACTCTGACGACTGGAAGTCCGTGAAGGACACACCCACAGTGACTAAGATCTGCGCTCCACTGCAGGGTATCTCGGCTTGCTTCGCTGCCTTCTCGCACGGTGGAAACGATGTCAGGTGAGACATTTGATAAGTTATTGTTAGTGAACGCAAGAGCGCCCTCAATGTTACTGTGTGAAGCAAATTTCTTATTTGCATAAATCTGTCCCTGGAGGGTTCTGTCTTCGCTCGTCCCCAGCGCCTTGCTTTAACCAAAGGCGCTGGGATGGGCAAACGTATCATGCACTGTCGTTGGTTTAATAATGCGCAGTCCCATCATGCATCACACTCACACTGCACCATATTTCTATGCACTGCATACATGACGTACTTCCTGAACAAGAATCTGTGCAAGCGGATTAGCCAATCCCAGCGGTCGCTGGGGCCGAGCGAAGGTTCTGTCACTCGCACGGGAAATTCAAATGCCTGAAGGAGTATGATTCAAAAGAGGGCGCTATCAAAAGAAGTTTGTACACAGTTCGCCATGTGGGGGGGAGCATAATCTCCTTCCACACCGTCTCCTTCCAGTGCCTCTACGTTAATAAACTTGAAGAAGTCCTTTTGCCATAGCACCAGGTTATTGGTTTACAAGGTGCTGTTCCGCAGTGCTTTGACGCAATATGCTGCAAATCCATCCAGGAACACCGGAGCGAACCCCTTTTCGATAAGTGTTTTATTACACAACACACGGTTAAGTGTCTTGCTTGGACCAGGTGCAAAGACTGGGATTTGAACCCACACACTACTGAGCAGAAACACAATAGCTTGAGTCCGATGCTGCTCTTTAACCGCTGGGCAATACACAGGCTAATTAATAGATTGTAGCGTTCTAGTGCAATTTCAAATCTCACTCCCATCCATCCCGCAGTAACGCCATCGGGCCGTTGGTGGGGCTATACCTCATCTACGAGAATGGAAGAATAACACAAGACTCGACCCCAATCTGGATCCTCATCTATGGCAGTGTGGGTATTGCAATTGGTCTGTTCGTCCTGGGAAGGAGGGTGATACAGACTGTGGGCACTGAGCTGACTCCGATTACGCCATCTACGTAAGTTTAGTTCACAATGTTCTCATTATTTTTTGCTTTTCAATGTGTATGGATGACCGAAATGGGTTAATTTTATAGTACAGTACAATTGAACAAACATCTATGTTCTACTTTTGTCACGTTTTCTTGATTGTGCGCAACTGTAAGAACTCCACAAAGTATCTTTATTGTTGGAGCAAGCGCCATAAGCACTTACCAGCGTTTTAGAAGACAACATTATAACGGGTACCAGTCTATGTGGTTCCTAGCATCCCCAACACCAACTATTACAGTTCACTGTAATCACGGGCCATGTGCGTATAGCCTGAACATCTGACGTCACCAGACGGGAAATTTTTGTTCCTAACATCCCTATATAGTTTATAAGTTCTTTTGTATTCAGGGGTCATGTACACTAGAGCCTCTGACGTCACAAGACAAGGGACCAATCTAAGTGCTTTTCTGTATAGACAGTGTCTCGGGGAATTCCTTCCACCGTAGATTCGATCCTCCATACGGGGAACTAACATGGGCTGGAAGAGAACCGTATCACAAGAGGCTAGAAGATTGTTCATTTTGCCGCGTGGAACATAATCTCCGGGGGTGAGGGAGACAGAATCTCCTGCCATGCCACAACGACACTCAGTTCAAAGAGCTACACCTCACAAATATTTCCTTTCTATACACACAGTGGCTTTGCCATCAATCTAGGAGCTGCCGTCACAGTCCTCGCCGCCTCACTCCTCGGCATTCCAGTCAGCACCACTCACTGCCTGGTCGGCTCGGTGGCCTGCGTCGGGTTCATGAGAGCCCGTAAGGCAATGGACTTTAAACTCTTCACTGGTATCGTCAGTGCCTGGATCGTCACTCTACCAGTCACTGTTTTGCTGTCTGCTGCCCTCATGGGGCTGATTCAACACGCAGTACCCGGCGGATGTAATCTCGTACGGATGCAGTACAACGGCACCAATACATCGACGACAATGGCTTATTGAATGGAGCCCTCTCAGTATAGATGGATCGCAAAATGACGTCATTGGCGGCCATCTTTGAGCAAGTTCGGATGGCGACTAGACTTGACCACACCGACTAGACTAACCAGAAACCATAGACCACAGGGGGTTGACTGTGGGTGCGTTCAATTAGCTTCCCATGGTCGATCCCACGGTGCTCACTCGGGCGAGCCGCTGTCATGAGCTAGTCGAACGATCACACTCGCACTCTCGTGGTGGCGTCATGCACACCGGGTCACCCCCAAGACAAGCAGGGCACTGGGGGCTGACCCGGGTGAGCCCCTGGAATGAAGTCAAAGCTATTCGAACGCACCGGGGAAGACCGGTGTCGACACAGGGAAGCTAATCGAACTCATTCAGAATAGAACCATGCACAGGAGCATGACCGATATGGTAAATTCGAGAGCTACGTCACACTGTCAAGTCAAGTCGCTCATCCGAACTTGCTCTTTGGTGTATTCAAACAATAGAAACGGTGCACGCATATTATGTGCTGCACTCGACTCTCTCAGCCAATATTATTAAAAGAGCCATTCACGCGTGTACGTTTCGTCAAAGATTGCAGCAAGTACATGGGGTATATATTCTACAGCATCCTCAAAAACGCCGGTCAATTTCCTCTTTTATAGCTCACCAATCCGTCAACGAGTTTCTAACATTTCAAATAAAGGTATTCCATATAGAAGAGTTTGCGGTAACACCATGTAATAACAATCTCTAAAAGAGTTGGGGTGGTTCTGAAAAGAACCGTTGGGTTAACTCGACGTTTCGATCAGTATGCTCTGATCGTCTTCTGGAGAATGCTGGACTCTGATGCATTCTCCAGAAGACGATCAGAGCATACTGATCGAAACGTCGAGTTAACCCAACGGTTCTTTTCAGAACCACCCCAACTCATTTAGAGATTGTTATTACATGGTGTTACCGCAAACTCTTCTATATCTTATCTCCACCATGCAAAGTTTCAAATCCTACTTAAAGGTATTCCACTTTCAAGTAATGTCTACACAAGCATTCACTTCCCACGTGGTCAGTGCACATTGGCAGTACAGTATTATCCACCACCCTGTATTACACTATTAATAATAAAATAAAATAAAACATAAACTGCACCTTCATAATGGGGCGAACTTGTAAATATACTGGAGGTTGTCGCCCTTTAAAAGAAAAACAAACCACGTTTGTTTTATCATTTTCTTCCAAACCAACCGAATATGAAATGTATTGGTAACTTCACCATGAGGCTGAAGTACCAATAGTTTATGTAGTCCTCAAGTTGATACCCCAATGACTGATTTAACAAGATCATATCAGACATGGTTACAGTGAAGTTTCTTGAATGGCTGTCCAGAAGCAAATTTCTTGTAGTCTGCACAACTCACTGCTTAGGTTTATCTGTCTACAGAGCGGCCCATAAGCAGAGTGTTGATTTCCTCTAGCCAACACTCAAGGTGGTAAGTTCCATCTAAGAATGGTTTTATTAATATTAATAAACATAATTATTTATTTAGTCTCCAAGGCCCAATTTCATAGCGCTGCTTAGCAGCCGATTTTGTGCTTACCGTGCGGTTTCCATTTCATAGCGCTGCTAACCGTAAGCTCATAAAAAGGCATGCTAACCTTTCGGTGCTTACTATTAAATGATGTCACAATGCAAATCCATGGTGAACGTGCAATATGGCCGCCTATTTTTCTGCTAACCTGTGAAATACGCTTGCACCTTATTAATTTCTTCTTCTACAGTGAGCACGAAAATTTGCTTACTGTTGAGCAGCGCTATAAAATTAGGCCTAGGGCCCAATTTCATAGAGCTGCTAAGCACACAACATTTTCTTAGCATGAAATTTCTTTCTTGATTAAAACGGGATTTTCAACCGAATTTCCCTTTGTTGCATAATTGCTTGTTACTGGTATTCAGCTGTTGTTGTTTGCTTAACCTGAAAATCACGTGAAATTTGGTTGGAATCCTGTTTTTATCAAGGAAGAATTTTCATGCTAAGCAAATTTGTTTGTGCTAGGCAGCTCTATGAATTTGGGCCCAGACGACGAGCGGAGTATTTTGCTCTTGGTGGCTTATTTCGGACCCGAGAGGTTTACACATTGTCGTTCGCTGCACGTTTACAAGTTATAGTTTTTATATCCACATCATTCCAAATCTTCACGCATCACTAAATAGTTGAATTATAATTAAATAATAACATTGTTCTTGTTCTTGTTTGCTCTTCTTTATCCTGTAATGTCAGGCGTATAGCCACCTTGTTTTGGTTTGTGATACAATCATGTATAGTGTGTAAATTTTGCATTGTTTAAATTTCTCCATGTTTCAATATTTCTGAACTTCTGAATGAAATAATGTATAACTGAAATAATAAAGAATACATATTTAAATTGAACGGCTGTCTTGATGGATTTGTATAAAGTCGTTGCTTGTTCCCCAACTATCAGAAAGATAGATAGAGTCATTATAATTCAATTTCAAATTTAATAAATTTCATGGTTGATAAAGACGTTACTTGTTCCTCAAAAAATAGAAATCTTGGTAATGAATATAAATCCAATTGGAACAGTTGTCATTGTAGATTTAAATGAAGGATTTAAATGAAATGAATGAAATGAAAATGTTGCTTGTTCCTCAATTATTTGAAGAAAACAAATATTAATATAGAATAGATTTTCAAATGAAAAAGGTGTTCTTTAGAACTTGTTTAAAGGGTTGCTTGTTCCCTAACTACTTTAAAAGATTATTCTTTAGGTCAATTTTGATTGAAAAGTGGGAGGGGGATTTTTTTCGGGTGGTGCGTGCCCACTAAAGTGCCTCATTTTAAATCTAGACGTTTAAAATTAAAATGTACCCGCAAAGGGGTTTATATTCTTGAGCTTATATCAGGTGTTATGATTGGTTTTAAAGCCATTATAAACAGTATTGTCCAAGTCCCACACTTCGTGTATCACAACTTATATATTAAATAACAATCCTGTGGAAATTTAGGCTCAATCGGACATCGGAGTCGGGAGAAAATAACGGGAAAACCCACTCCTGTTTTCGCGCGTTTCGCCGTGTCATGACATGTGTTTATAACAAATCCGTAATTCTCGTGAACGAGAATTTATATTGTTTTACAGTTTTCTCAAAAAGTAAAGCATTTCATGGACTAATATTTCAAGAGAAGTCTTTCACCATTACCTTCTGTAAACCCTGTAAATTATTTGTAAATCTGTGAACTTTTTTTTTTCTGTACCGAAAGGGTCCAATGGCTTTTAGCTTTAAACGCGCGCAATGCAAAATACTGCCTCCGTTGCTTTATTTTTCTTTAACAACAACAAAAACAGTAAAATGACACATAAAGCAATCGTTAAAAGGAACTTATGAGGGAAAACACACTTTGCAACTATTGAGTGCATGTCTACTGTTTATTTGCCAGAAGTCCCCGAGAAGAGCTAAATTTTGTGCTTCCCTGCTGTGGCCCCAAAACTGTACCCAATAAAAAAAATGTTTTAAAGGCAGTGGACACTATTGGTTATTACTCAAAACAATTATTAACATAAAACCTTACTTGGTAACGAGTAATGGGGAGAGGTTGATAGTTTAAAACATTGTGAGAGACGGCTCCCTTTGAAGTGACGTAGTTTTCGAGAAAGAAGTAATTTTCCCACGAATTTGATTTCGAGACCTCAAGTTTAGAATTTTAGGTCTCGAAATCAAGCATCTGAAAGCACACAACTCCGTGTGACGATGGTGTTTTCTCTTTCAGTATTATCTCGCAACTTCGATGACCGATTGAGCTCAATTTTTCACAGGTTTGTTTTTTATGCAGATGTTCAGATACATCAAGTAAGAAGACTGGTCTTTGACAATTACCAATAGTGTCCATCCAGTGTCTTTAAGCGCTGCGACACACAACATTGCATCCCAAAATACTAGGGGAGTGTTGTCTGGAACTGTGGGGTCGACTTGATTTCACAAGAGCACACAATAATATTTATCGAAATTATGATTATGAGTTGTCAATATTCAAACAGTGATTTGTATTGTGACGTCAAAACTTTGCTTAGCAATTCAGACTCATTCGCAGTTGAGATCAATCTTTCGCCCTTTTCGAAACCACAGCTTGTTTTCGGCTTGAGGCTTCGTTCCTCACGTCTAAAGCCCTGAGCGCGTATGCACAAAACACGCGCAATTGTTAAAAACAACCGGCGGGGCCAAGCTCGCCTGAGCCGAATCCAAAGCCGAAGCCGTCGTTTCGCAAAGGGGCCTATTAATTAGTTTTTTTGTGTGAAACCAGTCTCTCCCAGATCTCCTTTGGTTCTGAACCGACGGCTTAACGAGGACATAGTGCAAGATGAACGCGTCTGGGTCAGATAACAGCAACTTTAAAGTTGTTTTTGACTCTTTGTACTCTTTGTTCAAACAAACCAATGAGTACAATGTGTGTGCATGTCTGATAATGGCCTCTATATTCTGGTGTTTATTACCGGTATGTACAATATGTAGGGATGGGGTGGCTCCCAGAAAATATTGAATATTGTCATAAAGACTGGATACATTTGGAAGTTGTAAAAAAAACCTTTAAAAAAACCAGTCGTCTCATTTGGTACATGGAGCTTATGATTGGTGTATCCCAACATAATTTTTTACACGCATAAAATGAACCTGTGAAAATTTGAACTCAGTTGGTCGTTAAAGTTGCGAGAGAGTGATGGAAGAAAAAAAACAGTCTAGTCGCTCAGCTGAGGTCTCGAATTCAATTCAAATATTTTAGTCCGCAAATGACTTACGTGCAGCTCAATGGTGCAGGTGACCTGGGCCAAAACTTGAAGTTAACTTGACTCTGTGTTCAAACAAAGCAACGAAACTATCTTTGTGTACATTTCTGATAACGCCATCAATTCTTCAATTTATTACATGTATAATGTTCAAAATGTCCAAAGGTTTAGGCAATAGGCACTGTGTGGGTTAGAGAGCTGTCCACATAATAAAAATGATTGATGTTTAAAGGAACACGTTGCCTTGGATCGGTCGAGTTGGTCTTTGAAAAGCGTTTGTAACCGTTTTTTATAAAATGCATATGGGTAGAAAGATGTTGTAAAAGTAGAATACAATGATCCACACAAACATGCCTCGAAATTGCGTGGTTTTCCTTTTACCTCGTCGACTAACACGTCGGCCATTTATGGGGGTCAAAATTTTGACTCCCATAAATGGCCGACCATGTTAGTTCGCACGGTAGAAGGAAAACCACGCAATTTCGAGGCAAACTTGTGTGGATCATTGTATTCTACTTTTAAAACATCTTTCCAACCATATGCATTTTATAAAAAACGGTTACAAACGCTTTTGTTTTGACCAACTCGTCCGATCCAAGGCAACGTGTTCCTTTAACACATTTTTTTAACGCTAAGAATCAAAAGAGAATCTCGTCAGAAAATGACTTGGTATAAACTTTGTCCGAGTGACCTGGGCCCAATTTCATAATGCCGTTTAGCAGAAAGCTGTTTGGCAGAACAAAAACCTGCTCGGCACAGTTCTTTGCTAAGCGAAAAAAGGAGTGAGATACCAGTTGCAACTAAAATGTAAACTTGATGGAAATTCGACTGACAACATGTTTCTGCTATAAGCAAGGTTTTTCTGTGCTTAAGTAAGGTTTTTCTGTGCTTAGGCAAGGTTTATCTGTGCTTATGCAAGGTTTTTCTGGCTTAGCATGTCTTTTGTGCTTGCAAGGTTTATGAATTTGGCCCAGATGTAATGACAACTATAGCATAGTCCCCCTAAATGTAAATAATCGCATGATCTCAATGTCACTTCAAAAAAACTCTATAAACTTGACTGAAGTTCAAATTTACTCCAAAAAGTATAAGATATTAAGTTAAGGTTTGCTGTAAAAACATGATACCCAGTGCTTTTAAGTTTGACATCTGTCAACGTGTATGTCAACTTGAAACACAAGTTGTCGTCACTTTTAAACGAAAACCCTGTACGCAAGAGAGAATTCCACATGGTGCAAAGTTTCTCATCCTACTTAATATAATTTAGAACAAAACCATTGATGTCATTTCCTTATAGATCATCACATTTCAGCCCTTTTCGAACCCAAAATACAAGTTTAAATTAAATCATTGTAAAATTTGATTTCTGCAACTTTCATCACAGTTTTATTGTTAAAGGAACATTAAAGATTTGGTGAGAAAAAAAATCGTCTACGATAACAGATTTACTTAAAACGTACACGGTCTAATGATGATGATAGTAGAAAAACATCCCTTGAAATATTTATGTCTGAAATGTCATATTATTTTAAAGAGAAATAAATATAAAAAAAGTTCCTGTTTTGGGTTTTTCGCTCAGTGAGCGTTTTATTTCCCTCCCCCCTTTTTTTAATCGATGTCATGTCATGTCAAAAAATATATTATCGATTTCACTATTCTCTCGTGACCCAGATGGCCGATCGATCTCAAACTTCTACAGGTTTGTCAGTTTATATATATGGTGGATTACATAAAGTGCTTACACTGTCAGCAACTGTTTTGTTAGCAAAAACTAAATAACATGTTACGTTCCTTTAAATTAAATCAGCCGAAATTTGGAAATGTGTCATTTGTTTAACTGACAGTCCTGAGTATAAAACCTAAACAAGGAAACAGTTATATAGAACTAAAAATAATCGGCAGAACTGTAGATAAAAACGCTAGATGAAACTATGTTATTTAAGATAAGTTAGATTAAACTCTACTCGAAACTAGGATAGGAATGTTAATGTCGTAAGCAGCAATTTAGAATATATTATTTTATTTTAGTTTTTGTTTCGGTTTTAGTTGTGAAAGTCATGATAAGACTACCGATACATTTTGGTAATGTGTGAATTTGCAATCAACATACAATGTGCATATACAAAAACGTAGACATAGGAAAATCGTCGACGTTTCGCGTTATGGTCTTCATCGTTCAAAACGTCCATCCGTGCTGTAGTGCTATTAAATTTGTGCTGAATATCCACCGACGTTTCTTCGATGTGGTCTGCATCATCCAAACAAGTTCAGATTTTCACCCCGTGTCTTCTATACTCGCCACTGCCCAAAATGAAGATGTTCACGTGTACAGCTGATATTCTGTCGTATCTATTGACATGTCTTGGTCGTTGGTCCCCAATTAAAGTGCCCAATTTCTGCAAGTTTCATCTCGTTGTCACCACCTTGCCAGTATAGTCAATCAGCAACCACAATCAACATCCCTCGACTCGTTGGAAAAGTCAATTTTTAAACGCGAGCCATCGACTCCCCTGCCCCCAGCGGGGTGTGGACGCCCATCTCCAGGGCACTTTGAATGACAGCACACGGTGCGCAAAAGCAGATCATCACCAGATCGTTGACGAGGGTTCCGTCGATTCCTTTGCTCTCCCTGACTTTCCCCCTTGTGGTGATGAGAGCCCAGATGTTCAGGAACGGTACGAACATACTCAGGGCGCAGATCAGACAGGTTCCGGCACCCACTGCCTCTGCCGTCTTGCCGTGGGTGTAGCACGGCACGAAGTAGCTGAATACACAGAGTCCGATGTTACTGAAGCATCCAAAGAGACCATTCTCAAACTGGGCCATAATGATGATGTATAAAAACAGTCACTTAAAGTCTGTAAAGAGCAAAGAAATTCGAATCTCTGTTCGATTATTTTAGCCGGTGGGATGGGATCCTTGGGTTTTCTCAAAGCAACCTCGCCGTGCACACTGCTCCAAACCTCGGTGGGAAATGAAGGCGTTGTCCGCACTGGTATCAATCCCCGCTCTATGAACTTATCATAACTTGTGGTTAAAACTAGTCTTGATTTCAAGACTCTCTATGGTGGAGTCCAGTTGTATATAGTCACGAAAACATAATCGACTATACAAACCGGAGCTAGCGCTTCGTGGTATGAAAGCGGTTACTGGAATGCTAGCGCCCTCTGGTGGCGAATGGTTCGTTAGTTGATCGGTATAGCTAACCATGGACCCAATTTCAAATTAAAAATCTGCTTAACAAAGACTAGGTCTGATTAGCTGAAATGAGCAGGATAATAGTCTTAGATTGTACATGTGACATGGTAAAGGCAGTTCTGCTGGTAAACTTACTCTGATAATAGTTATGGTGTTGTGCTAAGCTACTTGTTTGTGTTCAAATAGCTCTATTAAATTGGGCACTGGTGTTTGACTTCAAAAATATGGAGCGTCTTGGATCCAAGACTACAGTAAAACCCTCAATAATATTGTTTCTGTATCTTTGCTGCGGTCGCTATGTTTCAAACTATGACGTAATACTTCTCAGTCAGATTACATCTCTTGATCCTATTTGTGGAAGGGATTAAACGTTATCATTTGCATTCAGAATTGCATGCATGAATTGCTCTGAAATATGATTGGTTTCTAATTCTCCATTGTTGGTTCTAATTCTTTAGAAGGCGTGGGAGGATTATAAGGGGTTCGATGTGGACTTTGACCTCCACTCAAGAAATATTTCAGAAATGTTGTGTTAAGCAAACGGTTGAAGAAGCAACTGGACACTTTTTTGTACAAGTCAAACGTTTATAATTCAAGATATTTTAGGAATGTGTGGGCTGGATCAAGGGGTGGCGATTTGGATTTTTTGTCTTAACTCAATTGATATTTCGGACTTTAAAACAATCAGAGCACTATTAGATGATGCCTCAAGACTAATGTTCTCTGCCGTAAAAAAAAAACTTTTCTCATTAATGTCATGTTTAAAGATCAATAATTTTGCTATTGTACTGTTTTGACTTTTTTTTTTTAATTAAGTATGTAGGCCTATAATAAAAGGGAGTTTGAATTGATTTGAAAGAAGGCCGAAGTTTAAGATAATGTAAGAATGTGTGGAAAGACTTAAAGGCTGCCGGATGGACTTAATAATTAGCAACTCATAGCAATGTTACAAGGTATGTAAACTATAAATATTACATTTTAAGAAAACTTGTCTTGAAACTGGAAGCACAGGCTTTACAAGAAATCAAAGTTTTCTGTGTTGGGAGGCCTTTCATGGCACCCACAGCAATTGCCGCGGGCTCCCATTACCTTAAAGGGAAGGTACACCATTGGTAATTGTCAAAGACCAGTGTTCTCACTTGGTGTATCTCAATATATGCACAAAATAACAAACCTGTGAAAATATTATCTTAATTGGTTATCGGAGTTGGGAGAAAATGATGAAAGAAAAAACACTTTGTTGGACGAATTTGTTTGCTTTCAGATAGGAATAAAAGACTTCTAGCTAGAAGTCTTTTATTATTTTAGTGAGAAACTATCTCTTTATCAAAATCTATGCTACTTTAGAGGGAGCTGTTTCTCACAATGTTTTATACTATCGACAGCTCTCCACTACTCGTTACCAAGTCAGTTTTTAATTTAATATTATTTTGTTTTGAGTAATTACCAAACGTGTACCTTCCCTTTAAGAGGCAAATCGCTTTGCCCTGAAATCGCCGTGATATTGCTTGAATTTGTTTGTATAATAAATTGTTACTTTTACTCCTCTTGAAAAACCTATAAACAGACTTTATTTGGTACGAATAGTGTTTTCAAAAGACGCTATAGGAAACCAAAATACATATTTACGGGTATTGTTGTAGTAGTACAATGTCTGTTATTGTACGATGCATGCCTCTCCAAAATGATTCGCGTAGTGTTTTCATTGAATAATAATTATAAACACATTGGGGGTATAATTAGTTGCAAACACCCTTGTTTGCCAAAGTTAGAAGTATAGGACCTTGCACATAGATGTGCATTCCCTGGGAGTGAGATACTACACTGACCATAGTGTGTTTGACAATTACAAGTGGTATAACTTCCATAAAAAGAGTTGTGGAAAACCAGATGGACAGGTTGTGGCAGTGCCCCTTATTTAACAGGAAAAGATGTTAACTTTCGGAACATAAAAAAAGTAAAAACTCACAGATTTACAAATAACTTATGTATAAGGGTTTACAGAAGGTAACGGTGAAAGACTTGTCTTGAAATATTATTCCATGAAATGCTTCACTTATTGAGAAAACATTAAAACAATATCAATTCTCGATATCGAGAATTACGGATTTATTTTAAACACATGTCATGACACGGCGAAACATGCGGAAACAAGGGTGGGTTTTCCCGTTATTTTCTCCCGACTCCGATGACCGATTGGGCCTAAATTTTCACAGGTTTGTTATGTTATATATAAGTTGTAATACACGAAGTGTGGGCCTTGGATAATACTGTTTACCGAAAGTGTCCAATGGCTAATGTGTGTTTGTTTTCTTCCATTTAGCTATATGTGTATAAATCGTGCCTTCAGGAGGTGTCGGTATGACCGGAGATTCTGTCCCAAAGATGTTCTGTCACCCCCATAAAGACAAACTGTGAACAAACTTCTCCTGATAGCGCCCTCTTTTGAACCATTCTCATTCAGCCCTTCGCTCGTCCCCAGCGCCTTACTTTAACCATGGAGGAAGTTTCTTCCTCCATGCTTTAACCAAAGGCTCTGGGATGGGCAAACGCATCATGCACGCACATTGGTTCAATAATGCGCAGTCCCATCATGCATCACACTCACACTGCACCATATTTCTATGCACTGTACGCATGACATACTTCCTGAACAAGAATCTATGCAAACGGTTTAGCGCATCCCCGCGGTCCTGGATAGACTGGCCGCTGGGGCCGAGCGAAATTCAGCCCATCTTAACTTGCCCATAATGGGGACAGATTATCCGGAATTCCCTAACAATAGGATACCAGCTTTGTAGCTAGTTTAGTACAGATGTGACGTCATGGGGTTATGGTCAATAATGGAACCCCGAAACTTCGTATGTATGTCATCCTTGGTCTTTACACGAATATTACTTATCAGGCTGAAGCTTGTAAGTCAATAAATTGTATCCGCCCCATTCAAGGTCCAACCAGACTCAACAGCAACACACTTAGTGCATAACTCTTCCAATCTGTTTGTATTCAGTATGTACATAATGGAGGTAGAAATATAATTCTACATATAATGTACATAGCCAAATCCTCCAATAGACCAATCAATTGCATTTTAAATAGTTTAAAATGACCATTAAGAAAATAATGCTCCCTGTTTATCTTTTTTTGTTTAAAAGTTTTTTTGTTGATGTAACTACATGGTTTTTCTTATTAAAAGTACTACCGTCGATTTCACAAAGAGTTAGGACGAGTAACTCGTCCTAACTTTGGATTAATCTTAATGTCTGCATGCTACAGTGCAGGGTTGGGACTCGTCCTAAGTCCTAAAATTAGTCTTAAGTTAGGAAGAGTTTTGTGAAATCGACGGCTGGCTTCTGATAAGTTATTTAGCGCACCTGTCCGTCCAGCGCATATGAAATAATACTTTAAAAGGACATCCCTTTGTTGCCAAACAGTTGCAATCTTCACAAAAGTCACTTGGTGTATCTCAACATAAGCATAAAATAACAAACCTGTGAAAATTTGAGCTTAATCGGTCATCGAAGTTGCGAGTTAATAATGAAAGAAATATAACCCTTGTCTCACGAAGTTGTGTTCGTTTAGATGGTTGATTTCGAGACCTCAAGTTCTAAATCTGAGGTCTCGAAATCAAATTCATGGAAAATTACTTCTTTCTCAAAAACTATGGCACTTCAGAGGGAGCTGTTTCTCACAATGTTGTATACCATCAACCTCTCCCCATTACTCGTTACCAAGTAAGGTTTTATGCCAATAATTATTTTGACAATTACCAATAGTGCCCACTGCCTTTAAAATCATTGGGCACTCTAGGCCCTACATTAAAGATAAAAGGCTAGATTTTCTGCCGGAATATGTTCTACCTTACATCAGAAAGTGTATAAAAGAGTTATTTGAAAACGAAACCAAACAAAAACAATTGCATTATAATACAACATGGCCACTGAACAAACTCCATGTAACACACACAATATTGATTGTACAAGGCTGATGGTGGACTCAAGAGAATCCTTAAAAAATTCTAGCCGTGTTCCCGCTGGTTTTTGTTTGAAGTTTTTCTGGTTTATTATTTTTTGTTTACCATTGAAGGTCTAATTACCTACCACTTACCGTAAGTGGATCTACAAAAAATAGCTATTTAATAGAAACCCGATAACAATTTTTAAGGGTCAGATCTATAACTGAACGTCAGATTTCGGCCTGCTTGACCCCAACAAATAAACACAAGCTGAGTCTACTAGTTAATCATTAACGCGGACTTAGTGTTAGGGCTGGTGTTGGTTACCGTAGTCAAGGCGAAGTCACAACTGCCCCAAGGGGCTTAAAGGAACACGTTGCCTTGGATCGGACGAGTTGGTCAAAACAAAAGCGTTCGTAACCGTTTTTTATATAATGCTTATGGTTGGAAAGATGTTTTAAAAGTAGAATACAATGATCCACACAAGTTTGCTTCGAAATTGCGTGGTTTTCCTTCTACTGTGCGAACTATCACAGTCTGCCATTTATGGGAGTCAAAATTTTGACCCCCATAAATGGCCGACGTGTTAGTCGACGAGGAAAACCACGCAATTTCGAGGCATGTTTGTGTGGATCATTGTATTCTACTTTACAACATCTTTCTACCCATATGCATTTTATAAAAAAACGGTTACAAACGCTTTTCAGAGACCAACTCGACCGATCCAAGGCAACGTGTTCCTTTAACATGCATACCATATTGTGTATATTTAAAGAATTAAAATATATTTTGTATGTACTCTTTAAACTTATTAAATCTTAGCAACTATAACGACTGGTTTTTGTAATAGTGATTAATTGAAGTGCTAGAAATTAAAATAACTATACTAAAAAATTTGATTGACAATTAGCTTCAGATGCAATACAAAAATTTACACTGTGATTTTTAAAAAAAGTAGGTGATTCTTAAAAATTTAATTAAAATGTAATAATGATTAAAGATCGTATTATCAAACAAGACTTGTGTACAAACTATGTTTTCAACTCACAAATACTCGGTGCACAAATTAGAGATTTATTCGTATCCAGAATATTTATGTTCTTGACATAGTTCAACGCTACGTTGGGTTAACCAACATTCAAATGGGCACACTAACTTCAAGATACTATCTCAATTGTGCAATTGGAATTTCTCCTTGGCGGCCTTTGCAAGATGTATCTTTGCACTAAACACCATAAGGTGTTGTAAAACTGCAACTTGAAAGTTAATCAACCAGCGGAACACACAGTTCGCCATTATGTTAGGTAAAAATCGTTGGTTTTATGAAATAGCGGACCGTGTTCTGTCATGAAAGTTAAAAAATAAAATACATAATTTCAGGGGTATTTATACAACTTTTTTGTTATGGTCCAAAGCGCCCAATCCGAAGGCAATGTTTTCCTTTAACGGCACCGAACACCATAGGCATCTGAAAGCACACACATTTCTGCAATAAAAGTGGTTATTTTTTGTTCACTATTCTCTTGCAATTTCGATAACCAATTGAGTAAAAAAAATCACAGAGTTGCCATTTTATGCATACGTTGGGATACATAGTACCAAGAAGTGAGAAAACTGGTCTTTGACAATTTAATATTAACCAATGTTGTGCAGTGCCTTTAAAGCCATTATACACTTTCGGTAAACAGTATTGTCCAAGTCCCACACTTCGTGTATCACAACTTATATATAAAATAACAATCCTGTGGAAATTTAGGCTCAATCGGACATCGGAGTCGGGAGAAAATAACGGGAAAACCCACTCCTGTTTTCGCGCGTTTCGCCGTGTCATGACATGTGTTTATAACAACTCCGTAATTCTCGTTAACGAGAATTTATATTGTTTTACCGTGTTCTCAAAAAGTAAAGCATTTCATGGACTAATATTTCAAGAGAAGTCTTTCACCATTACCTTCTGTAAACCCTGTAAAGTATTTGTAAATCTGTGAACTTTTTTTTTTTTTTCTGTACCGAAAGGGTCCAATGGCTTTAAACATACGTTGCCAGCAATCGGTCAAACAGTATTATACCACATAACGTTTCGCCTTAAAGCTTCCCACACCAACACACTACTGACTGACAATAAATTATCACTAATAAGTTAAAATTTAATTGAGTGTTGACTCAATTTGTTCATTTATTGTATAGCCCGTCATCACAGTACATCAACGCAACCATAGCAACCACTTCAGTATTTCTTTCGTTTTCTGAGAAACTTCTGTTAGCTAGCTATTCAACTCAACTGCGCGAACACTTGACCCTACAAATACCTACTGTTTACATATCCCATACACTGCAAAGCTATATCATTTTTCAAGAATAAAAAAAGTTTCTTGAACTTAAGGTGTAATGTTTGATTATGCTGACCCACATTTGAGGAGAAATTGTTTGATGTTAATTATTTAGTTCAAACAGCGCGTTTTTCCTTTCGACTGTTAGCAACAACCCTGTAGATAAGTAGTGTATTTTTCAATCTTGCAGGATTTTACACCAAAAAAATCTTACTCAAGAAACGGCAATTGATACCCAATAAACTGTCTCCGTTACAAACTTATATCGCTGGGGAGTAATTTTAACAAGTAGGCCGATGGATTCATTTAAAATGCTACGAAAATGCTATTAAATGTTACGGTGTTTGTTTGGCAACCATGCTGTCGGGCTACCGTAAATGTACGACAGATAGCAGTGATACATGAGCTTGCTACTACTAATCTTCGATTAAACCATAGTTACATGTTTATGCAGGATTTTACACCAAATACTTCAGGAACGGCAATTGATACGCAATAAGCTGTCTCCGTAACAAACTTATGGCTGGGGAGTAATTTTAACAAGTAGGCCGATGAATTCATTTAAAAGGCTACGAAAATGCTAATAAATTTACGGTATTTGTTTGGCAACAAGGCTGTCGGGCTACCGTAAATGTACGACCGATAGCAGTGATACATGAGCTTGCTACTACTAATCTTCGATTAAACCATAGTTACATGTTTATGCAGGATTTTACACCAAATACTTCAGGAACGGCAATTGATACGCAATAAGCTGTCTCCGTAACAAACTTATGGCTGGGGAGTAATTTTCACAAGTAGGCCGATGAATTCATTTAAAAGGCTACGAAAATGCTATTAAATTTACGGTATTTGTTTGGCAACAAGGCTGTCGGGCTACCGTAAATGTACGACCGATAGCAGTGATACATGAGCTCGATTAAACCATAGTTACATGTTTATGCAGGATTTTACACCAAATACTTCAGGAACGGCAATTGATACGCAATAGGCCGTCTCCGTAACAAACTAATGGCTGGGGAGTAATTTTAACAAGTAGACCTATGAATTCATTTTAAAAAGCTACGATAATGTTATTTATTGTTACTGTATTTGTTTGGCCACCATGCTGTCGGGTTACCGTAAATGTACGACCGATTACAGTGATACATTAAAGGCAGTGGACACTTGGTATTTACTCGAAATAGTGAATTGGCATAAAACCTTTCTTTGTGACGAGATAATGGGGAGAGGTCGATTGTATAAACCATTGTGAGAAACGGCTCCCTCTGAAGTGCCATAGTTTTCGAGAAAGAGGTTATTTTCCACAAATTTGATTTCGATACCTCAGGTTTAGAACTTGAAGTCTCGAAATCAACCATCTAAACACACACAACTTCGTGTGATAAGGGTGTGTTTTCTTTCATTATTATCTCGCAACTTTGATGACCGATTGAGCTCAAATTTTCACAGGTTTGTTATTTGTCTGCATATGTTGAGATACACCAAATGTGAAGGCTAGTCTTTGACAGTTACCAATAGTGTCCACTGCCTTTAAGTAGGTTGGGCCCTACTACAAATCTTTGATTAAAATCGTTACAAAAAGTCTTCATGTTTTGTGTCATCAACCATGAAATAACAGACCTTTGGAATTTGGGCTTCAACCAAATAGTTATATGAAAAAAGCATGTACAAAGATTGTAAACACAACATTGTAAATACACGTCCTTAATTTCGTTTGAGACAACATAAATCAGCTGTTGCATTGGATTTCATACACAGTTTTCTCAAACGACTTCATTTCAAAGGGGAAATATTTCACAGAAAATGGTCATTTTATGGAAATTGATAACCAGTACCCTTCAGACGAAAATTGAACAGTGACAGTTTTGTTAAATTAATCCCACTAGTCCAAGTCCATTTTGAAATGTTGCTCTTCTCAACTTGGATCCAGCAGGAGAACTTCAAACGGTGATAACATTGCTTAGCGTCCATCTTTCATTCTAGGAAGGTACTTATATGCGCTTGTCCAAAGTGCAATAAGTAGCCCAAGTCTCTGTGACTGGTTTGAAGGGTAACTCTAACCATAGAGAAAGGAGAATATGTTGTCCTTCGCTCTATCGCTACCGCTCCTCTTGACGGGTGAAACGAGGCGGAAAACGGCAGGCGTATGCCTGTTCACGCTACAGTCTATTTTGAATCTTCGGACAATGTTGATTTTTGTTTTAACTGTCATCATAGCGATGTGCCCTTCCAGTCCCGGTGGATATTATCAGGAAAATCAGAAGTTGTTGAACCACTGAAAAGTGGCAATAGGTTTTTTGATGGTTACATTTCAAGGCACCGTCCTCGTTCCTGGCGATCAACAAGTTGAAGACTCCACTCTGAGATGGTTGTGTATCTGTATCTGTATCTGAATGTGGATACTGGAATCAAACTCCACTAATGGTGGATTGTTCGGATACTGGAATCAAACTCCACTTATGGTGGATTGTTCGGATATTGGAATCAAACTCCACTAATGGTGGATTGTTCGGATACTGGAATCAAACTCCACTAATGGTGGATTGTTCGGATATTGGAATCAAACTCCACTAATGGTGGATTGTTCGGATACTGGAATCAAACTCCACGAATGGTGGATTGTTCGGATACTGGAATCAAACTCCACTAATGGTGGATTGTTCGGATACTGGAATCAAACTCCACTAATGGTGGATTGTTCGGATACTGGAATCAAACTCCACTAATGGTGGATTGTTCGGATACTGGAATCAAACTCCACTAATGGTGGATTGTTACAGGCACATTGTGGCTAGCAGAAAAATGATCTTAGTTATCAAAGTGATGAAGACAGCTGAAGAGAACTGTTTTAAGTGTTGAAGACAATCCTTTGAAGTTGCGATTGAAAGTTCTCTACTAAAGTAGCTTTTCCTGACATCTGAAGTGAGTTCCATGCAGTTGTTGTTCTTAATGGGAAAGAATCGTTACAGCAATCCTTTTTAAGATGTTAGGTGACAACAGATTTTTTCTCGCTGAGATTTTGCTCACTTTACGATAAAGTTTGCTCATTGTTCTTGGCAGGAAATAGTTTGTGTAACAGTCCTATTTAGATACAAGGTGAACCGTAAGGAAATTGAAGATGATTTTCTCGTTAAGATGTTGGTGTTGGTCAAAGTTGGAATCGGTCAACTTCAATTGCAATTGTGAGTTGATGGTTGTCAGTTCTGTTCATAGCCCTCTGGTGGTGGGTCCCACTCCATTTGAAGTTCTACAGAGAATGTGTCAGTTCTTATAGGTGATCTTAAAGGTCAGATTGGTTTTAGCACCTCGCCATAGACTCACCCGTCCCCACGGCAGTGACTTGCATCTGAGCTTTCTGCTGTGCGATGGAGCAGACCGCGCAGCAGCTCGCCAGGGCGTCCTTCCCAGTGGTCCCAGGTATGCCGTGTTTCTCCCGTACTTTCCCCCTGGTCTTCAGGATGGCGTACCAGTTCAGAAGAGGCACGAAGATGGCCAGGCCGCACATGAAGCAACTGTCTCCAACAGCCTCTGCCGTCTTGCCGTGAGCGTAGCACGGCAGGAAGTACGACACGATGCAGATACCGCAGTTGCCGAAACAGCCGAACAAGCCTTGTTTCCACTCGCCCATTATGAGTTGTTGTTTCAAGTGACACTCACTTCTAATAATATGAAAAATTCTAGGTGACAATCACTTTTAATTATATCAACGATCCTTTTCTATTAAGCTGAGTTTCGCAGTGTCCAACAATTCCTCTCATCAAGTGACTCTTACAGGGTCGGTTTTTTATGTAAGATTTTCTGTTGATTTTCTGTTGAAATCAACTAGCAACTGTTGCTAGATACACACAACATAACACTCCCAATGTCAATGCGCACGCATAGAGTCCCATCCATTATATTTACGTTGTTTTAGGGTCAGTTTGAGGTGAACTCACGATCTAATTTCCCAGTGCAAACATGACCGGTTCTGTTCAAACGAACTGCAAACTTTACCTTCTCGTATGGTCCATAAAAGTATATAATACAAGCATCAATAATTGTTATAGGGCTATTTAGGGGTGGGTGGTTGATGGAAGCAAAACACCCGTTCCCATGGTGAATTATGTCAGCTGTCACCAAGCAACGGACACCACTTATCAATCGAGAAACAGTAAACTCATCCATGGCAACAAAAATCGGCAGGTCGTTTGATACGAGTCCCACGCCAAGTCGATGTTCTTTGTTTGATAAAACCATAAACAACATGTTACTCTTAAACCGATATGTAGGGCTTTTTAAGGTGATTAGATGAAAGCAAAAAATGCAACAAAAATGATTGAAGACAGAAGGTGAGGCTACATCTCGTTAAGCATAAAATATGTGGTTTTTTTTATTGGCAGTGGTTCAGGTGTCACATTCATTTAATGTGCATTAAAGGAAGTGGACACTATTGGTAATTACTCAAAATAGTTATTGGCATAAAACCTTTCTTAGTGACGAGTAATGGGGAGAGGTTAATGGTATAGAACAATGGGAGAAACGGCTCTCTCTGAAGTGCCATAGTTTTCGTGAAAGAAGTCATTTTCCACGAATTTGATTTCGAGACCTCAGATTTAGAACTTGAGGTCTCGAAATCAACCATCTAAACGCACACAACTTCGTGTGACAAGGGTTATTTTTCTTTCATTATTATCTCGCAACTTCGATGACCGATTGAGCTCAAAAATTTCACAGGTTTGTTATTTTGTGCATAATTATGTTGAGGTACACCAACTGTGAAGGCTAGACTTTGACAATTACCAATAGTTTCCACTACCTTTAAAGGCAATGGACACGTATGGTAATTGTCAAAGACCAGCATTCTCATTTGGTATATCACAATGAAATTGATCGTAAAATAAGAAAACTGAAAATTTGGGCGCAATTGGTCATCGAGGTTGCAAGAAAATAATGAAAAAACACAGGTGCATGTGTGCAGATTCCCGAGAAAGGCTTTTAGGTCTGAAGGCTTTCTCACTTTCAAATACTTGAGTGAGAACTCACCTTTCTCAAACCACGTTATTTCATCAGAGAGGGCCCATATTCTCACACCAGCGTGTTTTATACTATCAACACCACTCCATTACACGTTACCAAGTAAGTATTTATAATTATGCTTATATATATTTTTTTTAAAGTTATTACCAAACGTTTCCAGAGCCTTAAAATAACACTAGAATGACCAATGAATTAACAATAATGAATAAATTATTTTGCATTGGCGGCGTGGTCTTTATTACGTCCGTAAATAAATACAAAGTACAGAAATCTCAAAAAAAATCACCATTGCCTAAAAATGTAAAATTCTTAATTAATGCTGACTTTTTTGGTACAGTAAGTATTATCAAGACAAACGATTAGGTTGGCCTGAGGTAACCTATAACGTCTAAAACTGAACTCAGTTTAATTTAGTAAAACTTTAAAAATAATAGTTATTTGTAAAATATCAACCTGCAAAACGTACTATCAAAACTGTGTGTTTCAGTTTGTATATAATACTTTATTTTTATAAATCAGCAAAACATTCCTAACCGTTAAAAAACAAAACTCATAAAATTAAAAATATCCTTTGATCGGAATTTCTATGAATAATTCGGTAACGGTGTCGCATGCAGTTATGTCCTCTATGCAATACTAACCGGAGAACATTATTACATATAGCAATACTGTCCGCCGTGCAAAACCGTCTTTGCAGTAAATTAAACGCCCTGGGTCGACGGAACACGTTGGCCATTTTTTTACAAGCTAAGTGCATGACATGAATGAAATGGTAAATGTTCGGCCGTTAGGTATTCGCTGCAATCATAAAATACGTCAATATTCATGCTGCGTAGGTTCAGTGCATGCACGCTCGCTTACGCGCGCACATATGTACAGTCACGTACATGTCCGCCGGACAGTTTTTGCATAGCCCAAGACACGATTGCATATATGCAAAAGTGTCCGGAGCGGACAGTATTGCATGGCGGACACAATTGCATCTGACAATGGCACAACCAGGCACACACTACACGTAGCTGAACAAACGATGGGCCATAGCGTCTTGTCACACTGGGCAATGTTTACGGGTAACTAAAGCCACTTCCAAACTAGAGCAATTAAGCAAAGGGTCCCCCGCTAAATTGTAGCATGGTTGCACAATTTTACACAATGTGTCTTGTCACGATGTGTGAAAAGACGACCATAAGTTTTGTTCTGTCCAAGGCATTGCATTGTCAAACCATGCTATTAACAACCATGCGATACCGTAATTAGCAAGAGAACCACCCTGTTGAATAAGACTTTAGATGCAACCGTCCGAGCTGCACGCAAATGGAACACTTTAGTAGCAATGGTGTCTATAAAGTCTTACAACGTCTTACAACGTCTTACAAAGTCTTCCAAGTCTTACAATGATGTCTATAATGTCTTACAATCCACAATAAAATGATGTGCACATTGATATTTGAATGTCATTTTTTCTTGGCGTATTGCATGAAACTGGTTTCTTGTAAATTACCCTGTGTCACAATACCTAATAGAAACGGTCATGCGCGCTCCCCGCCAGCATCGGTTTCAAACCTTGAGTGGCTCACAGGGTAAAACTTCTTTCACCGAAGTATTCAGAGAATGCACGACGTTTATGCCCTACATAAAACTCAAACATCACAAGTACTTCAAACTAAAATTTCAATTTTTTTACTTAAAAACTGTACATACAAAGCGTAGCTTCCGCATTATTTTAAAACAAACAACAAGGAAGAGCTTGGTTGACATTGATTCAATAACACAAACTAAAACAGACAAAAGCTGAACTCTAATCTTACACTACATGAAAAACACAAACCAATTTACGGCAGCCATTTTGCTTTTTTTTCCATTTCTTGTTAAAGCTATTTCAAATGCAGCATCACTTATAAGTTGTTAACAAAAAAATTCCTTTGGTCATTTCAGTACACTCCCTGATCTAAATAAAAAAAGCTGCCTTTAAAAATAGTTCTTATGATAAATTACACATGTACTTCAAAAACGTGCTCTTCAAATTATGCAAATAT
This sequence comes from Asterias amurensis, assembly GCF_032118995.1. Classification (NCBI taxonomy): domain Eukaryota; kingdom Metazoa; phylum Echinodermata; class Asteroidea; order Forcipulatida; family Asteriidae; genus Asterias; species Asterias amurensis. The sequence goes on along the minus strand of NC_092664.1, from coordinate 14,190,213 downwards.
GCTCTTTGAAAATGCGATACGAACTTTGACGTCGCAAACTCGCAATGAATAACTGCACATTGGGGTCAATCAGAGGAGGGGCAGGGGGACATGTCCCCCGCCCCCCCCCCCCCCCCTCATCTTTGGAAGGTGGGGGACACAATATCAAATGTCCCCCCCCCCCCCCCCATCTTTTCGACTGCATCAGTTGAAAATCAGGTTCAAGTAGGAAGAATGTCATGCCTGTATGACGTCACGTTTTGCTTTGCAAGCTTTTTCCACAGTCATTTTACGAACCGATACGAAGTAACTAAAAGACTACGCAAAAAATAATTGGAAGTACATGTAATGCATCAGGCCGTGGCAGATTTAGAGGCTGCGGCTACACAGCTACGGCTACACAGCTACGGCTACATCACTACCTCAACATGAACAGAGGCTGCTTTATCATGAAACCATTAGCAAAAGCCATAGCCAAAGACGCCTAATCGAAAAAGATCATGCCAAAGTCGGTGGGAAAGAGTGGCATCATAATGACATCACAGCTGGACATAGAAAAATACAACCACATACCTAGGATTGAGTTAACAAGGAGGTAATAGCGACTATGGAACTGTGTCCAATTTCATGGGGCTGTTTAATCAGCAAAACAATCAGCTGCTTACAAAAAATTTCTGCCGAGCGAAGAAAAATTTACCTGCGAGTATGATAACAAAATCTAATAGATGTTAAATTCGCATCAGGGATAAAGAATAATAACTTTGTTTTTTTTGTACCAATATACACCGATGTGTATGTGTGTAAACACTGCATACTCAGTACTTTCCCCGAGTTCTGTGGGGGGAAAATATCACAGTCATATTAACATTTGTAGGTCTACTCGGGTGGGATTCGAACCCACGACCTTTGCAATTCTAGAGCAGTGTTATACTAACTAGACAACCGAGATTGCCCGGTAGCTAGAGGCAGTTTGAATCCTATGTTTTAGCAGCAGGTACTGCAAATGATTTAATAGATGTTAAAATGAACATCATCACACAGGGAATTTGACTGTGAGATTCAGTGAACATTAAAGGGAAACGTTGCCTTGGATCGGGCGAGTTGGTCTTTGAAAATCATTTGAAACCGTTTGTTATCAAATGCCATCATGGTCAATTAGATAAAATTAAAGTAGAATATCTACACAAACATGCTTCGATATTACATTGTGTTTCCTTTTACAAAGGAAAACCATGCAATTTGGAGGGGCGTTGGTGTATGGATCATTAAATTCTACTGTTACATATTGTCTATCCAACCATTATGCATTGCAGAACAAACGTTTTCTAATAATTTTCAAAGACCAACTCGACCGATCCAAGCAATGTGTTCCATTAACCTTCCTACTTGTATTTCCACCATGCAGCGTTTAATTACCTGTAAATATCATTTGAAGCACTGAAGAAGAAAAAAAAACTTTAGATTCATGAAGAGGGAATTCAAACTTTGACATTTGAATCATCTCTTAAATCGCCTTACTGTATTTACAATCAATTTTTGCTTTTTAAAAATCATAAAATAATTTTTGTTTTCATAGTTTTCTACAAATAGTATTTCCTTTCCATATATACACTTTAAGGTTTGATTTTTGCTGCTCTATTTCGGCCTGTACATTATGTATACAACCTTTAATAATATATTTAAATAAGTAAACAGGTCGCCAGACTGGTGACTCAAACAAACTCAAAAGTATCATTAGCTTTGCCCCCACAACACTGATCAGCTAGCCAAAATGCTATTTATCGGTTAAACATCTCAGAATAAGATATAGAAGAGTTTGCGGTAACACCATGTAATAACAATCTACTGACACGGTTCAGTGAGCACACACCCCCCACACAACCCCCAAGGCTCCACAACAGGTTTCACCACGCATCATCGAGTTCACTTCCCGCCTACATTTCCCGCCTTCGTGCATCACCGCTGATCCACCGCCTAGTACTTAAGCAGCATGCAGCATCAGAGTCCAGCATTCTCCAGAAGACGATCAGAGCATACTGATCGAAACGTCGAGTTAACCCAACGGTTCTTTTCAGAACCACCCCAACTCATTTAGAGATTGTTATTACATGGTGTTACCGCAAACTCTTCTATATCTTATCTCCACCATGCAAAGTTTCAAATCCTACTTATCTCAGAATAAATAGAAAATCTACAGTCCATTACACAAAACGCTAGGATTGATCCCATCTCAAGCTTGAGGACGAGTAACCCGCCCTAACTTAGGATGAGTTAAATGCGTCCTACTTCTTCAGATAGAAAACTCGTCTTAAGTCCTGAGATCAATCCTAAGTTACAGTTGAGTTTGGTGAAATCGACATCTGGTTTCAAGAAGAGTTAGGACTAATCCTAACTAGTCCGAGGATCAGGACTAGTCCTAACTAGTCCTAGAAGACATTTAAAAAAGGCTAGTCCTAAACTAGAACGAGTAACTCGTCCTAACTCAAGATGAGACTAATCTTAACTCTTTGTGGAATCCACCACTGCAGCCGATTTAACGACACGCTAGGACAAATCCTATCTTGAGTTTGGACGAGTAACTCGTCCTAACTTAGGATGGGTTCCATGCGTCCTAATATCTATGGATATGGAAAGTAACTCTTCCCAAGTCCTAAGATTAACCCTAAGATTAGAAACAGTTTGGTGAAATCAACGGATGTACACTTAAAGAAGATCCTATTCCTCATCACTGTAACTGATAAAACTGTGAGGCCAGAGTGAATACACTCCCATGCACTATCAGAGAAACTGAACACCATAATGGCCACTAGAGAGCACTGCGGTAGAACAAAAATTCCACCTGAGAATACAAGTGTTGGAAAATACACTAACATTTTCATTTCAAGTGTAAACAATGGTTTAAGTACACTGGCCTTTAAGTCCTTTGGCAATAACCAACGCAGTGGCCATTATGTACAGCGAACAATCCCTTTAATTAAACGCAGCATGTCTAAACAGTTGGCAATGTACATGTACCCTAAATAGTTTCAGTCGATACAAATCTGGCAAAATTATGGGGAAGGGTTAAGATTGGCCAAAACTATTGCCACACAGGCCTACAACTTCATCTTTGGGAGGGCAAGGCCTTTTCTTCTTTTTGCAAAGGGCAAATATTAGAATCCATGGAGGGGCACTAAGGCCATGGCCCACCATGTAATTCCAGGATTGGGCACACCTCCATAACACCAAAGAGAGTAAACTACTAAAGGCCTGGTTATAGTCGGCAGTTACATAATGATCGCGCAGTGGTCGGGCGATGGAATTCTTTTCAAAAAAAGACAGTGTTTGGCCTCAGCGACGACTATAACTTGTATTGGGGGGTCAAAATTTCCATCAAGCGACCTACTTTAAACCGGCCTTTAGGCTGTACTGAATCCAACAAAAACGGGCAAAAACCTTATTGGTTTTGTGTGTCATTACAGGGGATTTTGGAGGATTTAGGAAGCTTATCATGACAGCCATGGACTCAGTGGTCTCACGGTATTCCACGTTTGGGCACACCTTCCTAGCACCACAATGAGTATTGACCCCTTGCATGCATGTCACACGCGGCGGCTGATGCCACGCTCACCATGTTGGTGGTCAATAGGCTTACGTGTAAGCGTTAATGTACAATTATTTCTCATCTTTAGGCAAAAACCATCTTGGTTGTTTACAGTGGATTTTGAGGGATTTGGAAACCTTGTTGGGTTTGACATCATTACAGAGGATTTTGAAGGATTTGGGGAAACTTCTCATTCGCAGTAACTAATACAGTCTGGCTACAACAGCTGATGGAATTCGCTGGGTGAATCTTTCTGCCTCTCTCTGTGAGATTATTTTTTATCTTTGGACGTGATGTCTCTCAGAAGTTCATCATCAGCGGGCAACTCGGGCATGGGTTCCCGCCAGAAGGTGAAGGAGCTGTACTCATGGGGCGACACAAAGGCCATCGTTTGTTTGCGATGGAGGGGCGGGAAGACATGGTCTGCAAGGTCCCTCATCTTGGGATAGCTGCAACAAAATTAGATTCAAGAAAATCTATATCATCAGTGTGCTCCAAGAAGTATATAAAAAAAATTAAAACAATTAAAATGTATATAAAACAAATTAAAACAATTAAAATGCCAACAGATTCACATTAAAGGTAGTAGACACTATTGGTAATTACTCAAAATAATCATTAGCATAAAACCTTTCTTGGTGACGAGTAATGGGGAGAGGTTCATGGTATAAAACATTGTGAGAAACGGCTCCCTCTACAGTGCCATAGTTTTCGAGAAAGAACTAATTATCCACGATTTTGATCTTGAGACCTAAGATTGAGAATTTGAGGTCTCGAAATCAACCATCTAAACGCACACAACTTTGTGTGTGTCAAGGGTGTTTTTTTCTTTCATTATTATCTCGCAACTTCAATGACAGATTGAGCTCAAATTTCACAGGTTTGTTATTTTATGCAGATGTTGAGAAACACCAACTGTGAAGGCTAGTCTTTGACAATTAGCAATAGTGCTCACTGCCTTTAAACTTACACAGTTTTAAGATAATGAAGGTGAAAAGCTTCCCCTAAAATATTACTTGCTGAGGTGTAGTAGTCTTTGAGAATTTAGCACAACTAATTTCGGAAAAATAATCTCTCTCCAGAAAACATTGCTCAGTGGTTTTCACTTATTTTTCTCAAAATCTTAACAACTATTAGCGCTGTAACTTCTAAATGTAAATTATATTGCATAATCTTCATTCACAGTGAGTATGGATTCATGTCTACAAACGGTACCAAAACCATTTAAGAAGTCACTGCCAATATTTGCAGTCTGTCTGCCAGGTTTTTATCCCCACTTCTTTCTTGCAAGTTTGTTCATTTCAAAATTCAAATGTGATCTTTAAAGGGAAGGTACATTTTTGGTAATTACTCAAAACAATTATTAACTTAAAAACTGACTTGGTAACGAGCATTGGAGAGCTGTTGATTGTACAAAACATTGTGAGAAACGGCTCCCTCTGAACTAGCATAGATTTTGAGAAAGAGGTAATTTCTCACTAAATTAATAAAAGACTTCTAGCTAGAAGTCTTTTATTCCTATCTGAAAGCACACAAATTGGTCCAACAAGGGTGTTTTTTCTCTCATCCTTTTCTCGCAACTTCAATGAACAATTTAGTTCAAATTTTCATAGGCTTGTTTTTTTATGCTTATGTTGGGATACACCAAGTGAGAAGACTGATCTTTGACAATTACCAAAACATGTACCTTCCCTTTAAGCCCATGCACAGAGTACTTACGAGGACTGGAAGGTGTAGGTGAGGTCATGAGTAACCTTTCCCTGTGAGTTGATGGTGAAGATTCTTGACACAGGAACTCCGACCGCTCGGTAAGCCCATGTGTCCTGAAAAGAAAACCAGCAAAAAACAAAATCATAAATTACAAAATTACACCTGGTTTCCATGTAAAGACTAATAGGAACCCATTTAGCCCTGGCAGCCTTAGGGCCTTGTCACATGAGGCAACTTCTACAGGCAACTTGGAGGCAACCCACTGCAGTGTATGCTACAGGACTAATCTGGTACAAATGAGTTAATTTTTTAACATTCTCTTACGATCAACAAGAAAAATAGGTTAACATTGAAACGTGAATGCCTTTCCTTCTTGGAGATTGCCTGGAACTGGTTGCTTGTAAATTGCCTTGTGTGACATGACCCTGACACTTTCATATTATATACTGTACAGCTCAGAGGAAGAGTCCCATAGACATGATATAGGGCTTACGCTTGCATCAAGTCAGGATCGAAAGAATAAAAATGGGTGGCAGGGTTGGCGTAGTGGCATCGTTCCTCGCCTTCCACCTCTAGGATCCCAGCTGGAATCACACTGGGGCACGACACAGATTTGCTTTTCCATCCCTGCCCGACTCAACTGCATGAGTTTTCCCTGAAATAAACTCTGAGCTGTGGTTTTCCTCCCACATCTTTAACTGAAACTTCCTTCATTGTCTTCTCTCCATTGAGTTCTTGGCTAATACAGTGATTAAGTTCACTTTTATTTCTGAGAGTACTTGGGCTTCACAACCCTCGAAAAATAAAATCAAAAACATTTTTTTAAGGTTGTTTATGCAAACCAAAGTTAATGACCTGACATTTTGACCCTAGCAGAGTCTTTCTCAAGGGCCAAATGAAAACACAACAAACTTAACCACATAAATAAGTGTAACATAATCAGTGAAGTGTTTTTTTTACACGTACATTAATTCGGTTTCCGAAACCGGCATAGAACGGATTAGATGCTTTGTTGCCACTGGAGGGATATAATGAGAGAATGTCCTTCAAACATCGGATCTTGAACTCTTCTGGCTTCTTGATAATCACCTCCCTGAAAAACGAAATGGAATAACCCAAAATCAGAGATTTCTTCCTTTTTAAGTACAATTAACATCACATGTATTGATGATTTTATGATGCAAATTGTACAAAAAAAGGGACACTGCAAAACTTATAGAATAGTCATATAAACTAAATAGGCCTATCAACGTAAAAGCACGATACATGTATGAATGATAAAACTACAGTATTACAAGTAGGCCTATAACATAAAACCCATCTAGTATAATAAAAGATCACAAAGTTTTGAGAGTGTTTTGACTTTACCCTAAAAATGGATGTGTTACAAAATACTTTAAGTACATGTAAATGTACTAAGAGCATGCCAAAGTACTAAATATAATTTAAAGTGCTAAGAATGCAATAAGTTAAACAAAATACTATGTTAGTTGTTAGGCAATTTTAAAGCAATATTTACTGTAAACATCCACATGTGACCACGGACTTAAGCAGTGGACAAAATTAACCAACAGATCAACAGGCTTGGCTCACAGGGAGTGAGGCTCAGAGCCTGCTAAGCACACTTGTAAGCAAGAAAGTACAAGCAGCAAGCTGACATTCAAATAACAATAGAAGGTGAGAAATAAACAATCATGATAAAAAGGCAAATCAACTATCAACAAAAACAAGCATTCAAATGTCAAACGGTACCCCACGTTACGGCTGACTTTCTAGGACTGAAAGCCCAAATAACCATTGCTCATCATCGCAAGTCATAATACACACATTTTAAGTAAAATCCAAACATTTGGGTGTTGAGTTACTTTTGATGAAGATTATGGAGGGCTTCTAGACAAATTTAATTTATCAGGGGTTGAGGTTAAACACAGGGGAGAATCTGGATTGAAAAATGCAATCGTTTCATTATAATAGCTATTGACCCTTTTGCACCCATATCACACAGGGGTTCTGTTGGCCTCACACACCGTTTTGGGAGTCAAGTACAAGCTAAAATAATTACATGGTACGCACGTAAATGTAGGTATGTCTAAACACAGGGACATTGACTTCCCAAACTGGTGCAACCAAAAAATTTTTGAGTTAATCAATCAATCAATCAATCAATCAAGCAATCAATCAACATCAAAATAAAGGTACAATAATATAATTTAAACTGAAATACATTTTAACAAATAGAACAAGACCAACAGTAGTACACTTGCAGGATCATGACAGATTTGTAGAGGGTTAACAAAATGCAAAGCTTGTTGAGTGCAAACCACCCCCTACCCCCATTTGAATAGACCCCTCCTTGCAATATAACATTGATTCAATTGTATAATTGGAACCCCTTCTTAAAGGGACCTAGGCGGGGACTGTGAGTGCAAAGTATGAAAGCTTACAAGTACAAAAGCTTCCGATACAATTTATACGTGGTTTTGAAAGCCCTACTCTATACAATATGGGGTGCTCTAAATATGGGTTAAAACCTTCATTTTCTTATGAATTTGATCTAAATCATAAAAAGAAATTGAATCAAAATGGTTTTTGCATTTTTTTTTTTAATTGGGGGCGGGGTGGGAGGGGTAAACGAAAAACGGATTTCCCGGTTAAAAACGGAGAAATCACATCCCTGAGTGTGAAATGGGCTTTACCTGTGGAAGGCTCGTATTAGAGAGCTGGGATTAAGTAGCAACGGCCCATCAGGAAGATCAAACTTATCCTGACAGACGCTCTTGAGGTAACCTTTGGTGTGCCTAGCCTGGCCAATGGCTCTGGAGGATAAGTACAGGAAGTGGTAGCCGTTGTTCTGGATCTGGGAGAAGAGCTGGGCTACCCCACCGTGAGTCCAGTCTTTTCCAAGGACGGGTAGGATCTGACCGAACACATCAGACCTGGTTTGGAGATGGTAAGAAGAAGACAATGTCAGGAATTTGAGTTTGAATTCTATTAAAATTTACAAACTTCATGACCCGAAGGTCAAATAACAGAGTCATTACAATGGTTAAAAATAGATATGACATACAAAATTTAAAAAGTACACCAGAATCGCAAAACAAAATTATATAGGAAAAACAGATTGCACCCTCGACAATAAAACATAAACAGAATATCTGCGATAACTCAAATACATGACCACCTTTTTTAAACAATCAAACAGTAATTGTCCTCACTTGGTTTACCCCCAACGTATACACCAAAGTGTAAGAGAATAATGAAAGAAAAAGCACCCTTGCAGCCCCAAATTTGTGTGCTTCCAGATGCCCTAAAATGCCTGAAGTCTATTAGTATTTCAGTGAGAGATTACCTCTTGCTTAAAAACTGTGTTACTTCAGAGGGAGTCGTTTCTCACATTGCCATGTGTATAATATCAACAGCTTATTACCAAGTTTCTACGCTAAATTTTTTTTGAGTAGTTAATAAAAGTGTCTAGTGATTTTCAAACCATGAAAGGGTTCTAAAAACCAAAGGTACACACTTTGCCTTTAATGATGGCCTTTACCTTGTAATGGTGCCATCGATATCGGAGATGACCAACTTGATGTCATGTTTCCAGAGGTACACAGTGGATTCGCACATTGTCGTTCCCTGGTACCTTGTGGTTACCGAATACCTGATGACGTTTGGACCTGGCTTTAAGTTTAACTTAGCCTGGTGGACAAAAAATAGTGTTTCAAAAAAATACAGTTATCATTTTCATTTAACTTCTTTTCATTATACCATTTTGTGGCACACAGATCAAATTTGTACATAGCAAAGCAAAAGCTGTTAAAAGATTACAAGTACAATGAAAACAACTTACAAAATGAAATACAGTCAATAATATTAGCATTAAAACAGTTACTATAAAATTACAACGGAATACAGACAGTGACAGTATGGTTAAAACCTTATAAGAGTCAGATACAAACATCAAAGAGAACGATTAAAAAAATGCTATCAGACTGTTCACACAAAGATACAAACATAAACAAAGGTGATGCAATTCATTAAATATACACAAGAAAAGAGCATCAACAATACATAATTGAATAATAGAAAACCGGGCAAATGGGAATCAAGTGCAATAAATGCAACGAGTGTAATAAATGCAATAAATGTAATAAATGCAATAAATGTAATAAATGCAATAAATGTAATAAATGCAATAAATGTAATAAATGCAATAAATGTAATAAATGCAATAAATGTAATAAATGCAATAAATGTAATAAATGCAATAAATGTAATAAATGCAATAAATGTAATAAATGCAATAAATGTAATAAATGCAATAAATGTAATAAATGCAATAAGTTTGATAAATGCCTTGACACTAGAAGTAAAGTAAAAACAGCACAAAATAATGCATTACAATAGACAGTCATTATTCACTGCCATCAAACTGTTGCAAAGAGCACAAATAATGGACCGTGCAAACAATTTTGGGCCACCTTTGGGCCTTGCTGAGGAAATTTTACAAGATTTGTGACCTCAGTCATAAACTTACGAGTTGCTCAGAAGACAAGCGGATGGACTTCTTGTAGATGCCGCTCTGCGATCGCATCCTAGAGGTGACCTGGTCATGAACCGAGACTCTCTCGCTAGACTCCGTCTCGTCACTCCAGTAAACCGTCTCTTCTGGTTGCCTAGGGTCAAAGGAGAATAATAACAAAGGGTTTTCGCGATTAATTTCAACAAAAATCTATTCAGGCCTGCACAATGTTTGCCCATATCTTTCAGAATGTTTAATTCATGTTAAAGGCAGTGGACACTGTTGGTACTTTACTCAAAATAATTATTAACATAAAAACCTTAATAAGTAACAAGTAATGGGGAGCTGTTTGATAGTATAAAACATTGTGAGAAACGGCTCCCTCTACTCTAAAGTAACAAACTTTTCGAGAAAGAAGTAATTTTCTACAAATTAGATTTCGAGACCTCAGATTTAGAATTTGAGGTCTCGAAATCAAGCATCTGTAGCATACAACTTCCTGTGACAAGGGTGCTCTTTCTTTCATTATTATCTCACAACTTTGATGACCAATTGAGTTCAAATTTTCACAAGTTTGTCGTTTTTATGCATTTTATGTTGAGACACACCAGGTGAGAAGACTGGTCTAAGACAATTACCAATAGTGTCTTTAAACATCATCTGTTTTCTCACCTTATTTCATCACCTTCTTGTTGGGCTGTTTCCATTTCAGTTGCATCAGTTTCCTATAAATAAAAATTTTAAAAAATTTAAAATCACAACCATGATGACTTGATGAGTTGTGCCCATTTGTCAACCCATCAATCACTGATCAGGCCTGTGTACAGCGCCCTCATTCAAGTTGCCTTTTCTGAGGAGCTTAAAGAGCAGTACAAGTTGAAGCCAAAAGAGTTTAAGGAATGTCATGTAGAGATGACAAGTGCATTAGAGTAAATGTAAGCAGATTGGAAAAGACAAGTCTTTGGCTGATTTTTGGAGTTCTGTACGGAGTCTGTAAGGTAGGTGTAATTGATAGGGGAAATCATTCCATAGCATTGGTGCACATAAAGCAATGCTTTCATCACCTAAGCCCAATTTCATAAAGCTGTTAAGTAGAAAGAACCACTTAGCAAATTTCTTTGCATAGCAACATATTTGTAGGGCACCAGTTGCAAGAGTGCAAACTTTATGGAATTCTTAACTGTCGACCAGTTTCTGTTAAGTAAGATTTTTCTGTACTTAACATGTCTTACCCTAACATGTACATGCTCCATGAATTCGGGCTAAGATGAAGGATGAGATCTAGGAATGGTCAACAGTAGTTTGTTTGATGATTTCAGATTGGGCAGAGGATGTTTGCGTACACAGCATTTCTTTTAGACCATGATGTGCTTTCCAATTCAAATAACACTTGTTGGAGTTCTGAACATTAATTTAGACATAGCTTAACTAAACACAATATCATTGTCTAGTTTCTGACCTTCTTTGGTGTTGTTGGCGGTTTAGACGTGCCCCATAGCCAAGATGTCAGACTACGTTTTCCCTTCGGCACCTGATCCTTCATTAGATTTGACACAACAACCTAGAAACAGAAACAGAAACAGCACACAGAAAACTGGTTACAGGTAAACTATACACATGTACTTTCGGTTTTTGTAACTGTTTGAATGTTTAAAGGAACACGTTGCCTTGGATCGGTCGAGTTGGTCTTTGAAAAGCGTTTGTAACCGTTTGTTATAAAATGCGTATGGTTAGAAAGATGATTTAAAAGTAGAATACAATGATCCTCAAAATTGCGTGGTTTTCCTTTTACTTTGCGAACTAACACGGTCGGCCATCATAAATGGCCGACCGTGCTAGTCGACGAGGCAAAAGGACAACCGTGCAATTTCGAGGCATGTTTGTGTGGATCATTGTATTCTACTTGTACAACATCTTTCTAACCATATGCATTTTATAACAAACGGTTACAAATGCTTTTTATAGACCAACATGTCCATGTATATCGAACGAAACTATCCTGCGAAATTTTCATTCCAAAAGGAAGTCGTGTTTTCTAAGATATTTCGCAAAAACTAAAAAAACGGGAGCGGTTATGTAAAAGCAGAAAGAATATTTTGTAATTGGAATAAACAATCTGAAAAACTTATCTACCAGCAAAGTTTCTCAGATTCAAATTTGGGGACAAAAACTGACAGCTTTTTACATACTGTAGCCACATTTCTAAAAAGTGTATTGTGGCTATGGCTGATTCACCTCCAAAGGCTGACGATAGCCACAGCCACCCAATTCAGACAAGCCCCATTCGACTTATTACCCCTTGATATGTAATAAACTAGTTTTTATATAGTGTATTTAACAATAAAGTATAAAAACGTATAATGAGCTTACAAGTTTACTGAGCACTGAAAAGCATTGTAAAACATAAACAGGTAAACAGCCAAATTGCATTAAATATACATTGTTAGGACTACTGCCCCACTAAACTTTGGCCAAGCAAAGAAATTCCTCAGCCGGTATTTTCTGCTTAACAGTTTTATGAAATTTTAACCTAGTAGTTGCACCATATTCCTTTCTCAGCTCCCTTGGGGAGTATACAACCCCGGGCTCCCTTGACGCTCTGAAGGCTTTTTCAAACACAATATCAACCTCTACCCTCGCAGGTATCCATTTGTTACCTGTGGGAGGGGTCGTCTGAATGCCAGGTAAGAGATCATGATTGGTCCAGCTGCCTGCCAGTTGTAGTACTTGCCATCCAGTCGGACGACGAGGTTCGGGTTGGAGAGAAGACCCGGTGTTTTACAAAACTCCTCGTAACTAACGAGGTCCTTTATGAACAGATCTATAAGACAACAGAAACGTACAGCAGGGATGAGATTCCATGAATGTGTTAATTCCTGGAAAATGGTTTGCAGGCCTCCCCAGACATGCAACTTTCAAGTTGCAAAAATGAGGAAATGGCTGATCACACTTCTGCACAGAGTTTTACAGTTTTCTATGGCACCGTTTTGAAAAGAAAAAGAGGAAATCAGCTGATCAGCTGAAAAAGTTGCATGCCTTCCCCCCTAATGTTATAATTTATAGGGCTTATGAAGGTACATGCACTCTGGGTGACTGCTTGGTGGCGTGTGGTGGCCGAGTGGATAAGAGCACCGAACTCAAGCTCTGGTGTTTCTGATCAGCAGAGTGTGGGTTAGAGTCCCGGTCATGACGCTCTTGTCCTTAAGGAAGACACTTAACCACCACATCTTTATCCATTGGATGGTACGTGAAACTGTAGGTCCTATGTGTTGTGAATGGAAGTAAAAGAACCCAGTGCACTTATCCTAACAACAGAAAGGGTTCACTCCATTGTTCCCAGTTTGATTGGCAGTGTATTGCGCCACAGCACCCTGTAAACCATTACATGGTGCTGTGTAAAAGAATTGGTTTTATACTTAAACATGCAGGTCATCAACATGTAATTTGTGTGCAAATATGGGCTTTATATCTGACTGCTGAGCCCACCATTTAAGGTGCGAACAAACTTGTCTTTTGTTTTGTTTTTTCCTACTTACCGTGAGGGACAGTGTCGTCTTCATCTTTAAGTCCTCCACACAGAGACATCTGTAGTTCCATTGAAGATTCACTGCAGAGAATAAGCAGGATTTGAATTGCTTAGTAAAAAGTTAATAATAAGTAGTATAACGTTAATAAGCTGGCTTTTACACAGCACCTTTTCATGAGGTTGCAAAGCACTATGACGTGTCTAACACAGATCAAAAATTCTGAAGCTGCTTATTTGTAATCTGCTGTAATTGTGCATGTATTTTTCACTCATTCTACTGTTCTCTTTATGCGCTTAGAAGCTTTAGGATTAGCCGCTTTACAAATGTCTTTTATTATTATCCAGGGAGTGTCGTGGCCGAGCGGTTAAAAGCACCGAATTCAAACTCTGGTGTTTCTGATCAGCAGAGTGTGGGTTTGAATCCCCAGCCGTGACACTTGTGTGCTTAAGCAAGACACTTATCATTGCTTCGTCCTTCGGATGTGACGTTAAGCTGTTGGTCCCATGTGTTGTGTAACGCATGTAAGAGAAGAGAAGGGATTCGCCCCGATGTTCCTGGTCCGATTGGCAGCAAATTGCGTCTCATAGCTCAAACGAAGTCCCACATCTTGCAGGAAATAGTATATGTTACAGCGCCAGGAGCGTCACTGAGTGACGGACATGTGCGCTTTATAAGAAGCCACAATTATTTTTAATTATTATTATTATTGTTATTGATGGGAAGAAAATGCTGACCAACCTGGTATCCTCTTCATATTCTATGCTGCTAGAGACTTCCTCTACAGTGTTTGGAGATTGCGGGAGGGAAGCGCCTAGATCAGATGACTTATCCTCATCACGCAGCGCTTCAATTCTACCAGACGCCTCCGCCCTTCATGATGGGGGAAAAAAAGACCAATTTGAAATCACATATTTTTAAATCCTTACTCAGTACTTCCTTAAAGATACTGAACAATATTTGGTAATTTTCAAAGACCAATGTTCTCACTTGGTCTATCTCAACAAACAAGTATGCATAAAACAACAAACCTGTGAAAATTTGAACTCAATTGGTTGTGTAAGTTGCAAGATGCATTGTAATAATGGAAGAAAAAAACACCTTTATGTTGTCATAGGAAGTTGTGTGCTTTCAGATTATTGATTTTGGGACCTCAAAATATCAATCTGAGGTCTTGAAATCAAATTCAAATATTTTAGTGGAAAATTACTTCTTTCTCGAAAACTATGTTACATTAGAGGGAGCTGTTTCTCACAATGTTTTATACTGCCAACAGCTCCCCATTACTCGTTACCAAGCAAGTTTTTACGCTAACAATTATTTTGAGTAAATACCAATTAGTGTCCAGTGCCTTTAACCCACTGAGGTGCTGTAGTTTTTGAGAAATGAATAAAACAACGTCATGAAAATACGTTTCTACATGCTAAAATTATTTTCGTCTCATGATCACCGAGATGAAAATTATTTTCATGACATTGTTTTACTCATTGCTCAAAAACTACATCAGCTCAGCAACTAATATTTTAAGGGAAGCTTTCTACTATCATTATCTTCAAACTGTGTAAGTTAGTGTAAATCTGTAGACATTGTGGGTTTTTCTACAAAAAGTACAAAGACCCTTTAAGGGTAAAACCAAAATTAATAAGGAGCATACTCTTTTTTAAGAATGACTATGGGACTGACCTTTCTGGGAAGTACAAGGCGTACACCTCTGGGTCGATCTCCTCCGACGCTAGATCCTGGAGATACATCCCTTGCTCTGTCCCTTGACTGTGTTGGATGTTCCTGAAGACGTTGAGTTTACTCCAGACGGACGTCTTGCCGGTCTCACCCGTCTTCTGGCTCTCCAGGTCCGCCTCCCTGCCTTCCTCCTTGGGCTTATTCCCATCCTTCTTGAGGTTGGCCAAAGACTGCAAAACAGAAAAGTGGAGGGTTTAAGCATGTGAAATGTTTCTCTGGGGTTAAAGGGTTTGGGTAATCTTTAAAGGATACAAAACACAATGTCCACAGCAGGCCTGTATGCTTCGTTTTTGCAGGGGCAAGGGCACCAAGGCATCTAAGTCCTTGATTAGGCACCCTATGAGAAAAGTGACAATTTCTAATGGAGCATTTCAAGGGCATCAAGCATGGGGCATGGTAGTCTTGAAGTCAAGACGGTAATTGTTTAGCACGGTGTGTAGTTACAGCGCGGTGTAGCTGCGGGGACAATACACACACCCTCGATCCCAGTATGTGTGTGTGAGTCAGTCGCAACTTTCGCTACCTACGACTGTTGCATGTGTAACATCGCACTGTGACTGTTGCATGAAAGGCAGACAAATAGGCAGCGCCTAACGACTTGTCATCAAGTCTAGGGGCATGGAGGCAATCGCCTTTGTTGCCTCTGTGACGTATCAGGCATGCCACAGATTTATGAAGATAATGATGGTAGAAAGCTTCCCTTAAAATGTTACTTGCTGAGGTGCTGGAGCTTTTGAGACAAGTCACAAAAATAATATTTCGTCTCACTGAGACAAGAATTATTTTAGCATCTAAAACATATTTACAAATAACTGCATGCTAAAACCAAGACAAAAATTATCTTTGTGAAATTGTTTTAGTCATTTTTGTTTTTAAACTACAACACCTCAGCAAGTAATATTTTAAGGGAAGAAAGAACGTTCTACTATCATTGTATTCAAACATTGTGTCGTGTGTTACCACAAGTACCCAGACCCTTTTAATAGAAGAACATGTTGCCTTGGATCGTGGGAGTTGGTCTATAAGAAGCGCTTTAAACTGTACATTATCAAATCATGTTAAGGAAGGGATTTTAAAACTGGAATATAACTTTTTACACAAATATGACTCTAAATTGCATGGTTTTCCTTATACGTCATGAACTAACACCGCCAATTTTGACTCCACTTAACGGCCGATCGTGTTAGTTCGCAAAGAATGAAACCATTATCAGGGCTTATACTTGGCGGGGGAAATTCCACAGAGCGAGGAGTTTGTAGATAAAACATCATACATGTGGGTGTTATTAAAGATAATACACAGGTAAAAACTTTTTTATCAATCATAAACAGGAAGACCACCAGCCTTGTCCAACACTCACTGAGCAGATGACTTAAGATTAAGCTGTTTAAAGGAACACGTTGCCTTGGATTGGACGAGTTGGTCTATAAAAAGCATTTGAAACTGTCTGTTATGAAATGCATGGTTAGAAAAATGTTTTAAAAGTAGAGTATAATGATTTACACAATGACATGTATCACTCAAAATTGTACGTTTTTCATTTTACGTCGCAAACTAACACGGTCGGCCATTTATGGGAGTCAAAATTTGACTCTCATAAATGGCCGGCCATGTTAGTTGATGAGGTAAAAAGAAAACCACGCAATTTCGAGGCATATTTGTGTGGACCATTATATTCTACTTGTACAACATCTTTCTACCCATATGCATTTTATAAAAAACGGTTATAGAATGCTTTTCAAAGACCAACTTGACCGATCCAAGGCAACATGTTTCTTTAACTTGACTGCAAACTCATATGAAATATGCCAACTCATATATGAAAGTGCACATTGACAAAACAAAGATGGCATGGCCAAAAAAATTGTTGAACAAAATTAACAACTTCAATGGAAGACTTTTGAGATGCTGGGGGCAGCAGACATGTGCGCGCACATGCTCAGTATTGCGTTCGTACATTTGTAGGCCTGAGTACGCACACTACTAGAGAGGACTGTGTAAGGATCATCCAAAAGTCTCCCATTATTTAAAACATGAATGTAAAACAAGCAACAACTTTAGCAAACATTCTGGTCAAAATGTTGAAGGAAACAATGCAGTTAACCAATCGTTAATCAACATGCAAAATGTTGACAATTTACATAAGTACTTGTTATTTTTAAAAAGACTAACTCTTTCTATCTCACTCAGTTTTCCAACTGAAAAAAGAGGCCAATGCCAATTTAAAAAGTTTGGGCATGCAAAGTGCCAATACCAATATTACCATTATGTGCAAACTAAGGTGTTACAATGTAAGTTGGCAGGAAGTTTTTTGGTTTTTTTTGTGACGATTTCCGAGGGTCTCAAGCCTTAGACACTAGGAAGTGTTTTTAGTTTTGTTTTTGTTAATATTTGTTTTGCTAATATTTGTTTTTGTTGGGGGGGGCTGAAGGAAATATTGTTTAGGCTGCATGATCATCAGTGCAATAATATTTGAAGCTACATTGTACATCCGCAGAAAATGCGACAATTGACACTATTTGAGTTACAGTTTGATTGCACACAATGAACATGTTAAGAAATAGCATGAGTAGTAATGACTCGTTATAATATAATACAAATTCAAAACTGCAATCACAAATAACAAAGTTTAAAGCAAGCTGACTGAATATTGTTAAGAAAAATGGCAACGAATGAAATGTCACTCTTTAAGAACTCATGCAAAGGTACCAAGCAGAAGCAATCAAGGGGATGGTATAAAATAACCCCTTGTTTGCTATGAAAGTCGCCATCTTGTAAATCAAACGGTATGCGCGTCTACATGCGTACATCAAAGAAACACGCAGCAAGCAGAGTTCCCGGTTTAATTTATACGGCACAAGCAAGCCCACACACACGCACACGCTTGCAGACGCCATCTTATAGGGCAAATATTTGAACGGCGACGTCATATTCAACACGGTCTATTGAGTAAAAACCATCCCCTACCCATCAAAATCCAACAGCATGTTTCGGTTGGTTCTGTTGGACTGAAGAGTAGCGTTACCACGCTTTTTAAAACATTGGATCAGGCACACCTGTCATAGTTGATTCATACTTTCTGCGATTTGCAACAAATAATTCGCATCAGTTGACTCGTGCTCAGCTCCTGCGAAACATTAGCCATGTGACAGCAAGATTCGTTTTGCATTCGCATTCGCAAGAAGTATGAACCAGGCTTTATGTTACCAGTTTTTCCAGTAGTTGCAATTTTTGTTATGTACAAGTAGAACTTATGGGTGGTTTCAGGATCCTCCAAAAAGAAGTTACAACCATTGGAAAAAACTGCCAACGCAATATTCGTAAAAGTGGTGTAACTTATTGCGTCTCCTGTCATAAATGGATGCAGGGCTCAAAGTTGGGGTCAAATTACACAAGACCAAAGGGCTAAGTACACAATGTATGTAGCTCAAAATGTCTACTCGACTAGAATTTAACTGAGAAAATGCTTCCTACACAGTCGCACTGGAAACTGTTTTCATTGTAACGATAACGAAGCACTAAGAGAAGGTTTATCTCGTTTGTCCTTCTGGGTTAGTATATTTTGATACTCAACAGAATTGTATTTGATCGTTTCTTTTCTGTAAAGATATCACATATATAGAGTTATTAAAGACACTGGACACTATTGGTAATTGTCAAAGACCAGTCTTCTCACTTGATGTATCTAAACATATAATGCATAAAATAACAAACCTGTGAAAATTTGAGCTCAATTGGTCCTTGAAGTTGTGAGATAACAATGAAAGAAAGACACCTTGTCATACAAAGTTGTGTGCATTCAGATACTTGATTTCGAGACCTCCAAGTTCTAAATCTGAGGTCTCGAAATCAAATTCGCGGAAAATTACTTCTTTCTCGAAAACTACGTCACTTCAGAGGGAGCCATTTCTCACAATGTTTTATACCATCAACCTCTCCCCATTACTCGTTACCAAGTAAGGTTTTATGCTAATAATTATTTTGAGTAATTACCAATAATGTCCACTGCCTTTAAATTGTATACTTATAACACAAGACTTTCAGACTTGTCCTGTCTTGAGTTTACTGGTCCAATGCTAAAATCACCAGCCTTAGGCCTAAGGTCAAGTTTCAAATTCAGGCTCAGGACGGGATATTAACACAGTAACGTTGTTAGCATGGAACAACTAGCAGAGCGTGATTAAAGGAAGCCGTTTAAAAGCAAGAACTTTAAAAAGACAGTCTTGATAAAAAGGAAGAACATTTAACAAGAAACTTTCACAACAATCTTGTCACAGTTGGGACACAGTGCAATTTCCAGTTTGAAATTAAAATCGAGTTCGGAGGTCAAAGAAAAAAATCCCACCCCAAAAAATTCCCACAAAATTTGGTGTGAGTATTTGAAGGCTTTGGCTGCATTTAAACATGGGGAAAAAAAACATACAAGATAATTTTAAAATGTTTTCTGCATTTTTAGTAACCAACTCTCCACCCCTTCTACTGTTAGCCTTGATATCACTTTCAAACTTATTCTGAAAATGTGTTTGGTAATTGTAAAAGGCCAGTGCCCTTACTTGATGTAGCAGCATTATATATGCATTAAACAAAAACCTGTTAACATTTTGGTCTTTTAATATATTTGTACGAAGGCCTCCGAAATACACTCCTTGGAAATTGCAAAGCGTCTCAAACCACAAAATGCAAAATGACAAATTCAAAGAACACATGCACAATGGAGGTTTAAATAAAATTAACAATGAGGGGGAGGGGGAGGGGGAGGGGGGGTAGAGGGCTGTAAACATCCACAGGAAGAGGAACAAGGTGGGGTGAAATCTGAAGGCAATACCTCAAAAACCTCATCATCAGCAGGGATCAAAGGCGTTCTTGACAAGCGGCGCTAGAATTGGGAGGCAAGAATTCGGGTTAACGTGGTCAAGTTAGTCAAGAATTTTATTAGACGTACCCTGCAGCTCATCCCAGTAGACAATAACAAAAACAAGCAAATATTTGAAGAGATGGTTTTATAAATGCTGCTTTCCCCACATACCGGCAACGGATAACATTTGCAGGGGGCATACATGTAGTTTAGTCTTTTTCAGAAGACTCATGATTCCTCAAGAAAATTAAATTGATAAATCTGATCGCAAAACAAAAATTTTAAAAAATAGTTTGATAGCAAAATCATAAAAGGTATAAACAGCACCAGAAAATATTCAAATGGACAAAACATGGAGCTTCGCTTGCAGTTTATAGCAAATAACATTGAGTGGAGATAAATTCTTGTTCCTCAAATACTTTTCTTATGATGACAAACAGACAAACTGTCAGTGACAAAGGGCCCAGTCTAATTTGCACGACAGCCTCATTTTTAAGCCTAGTAAGATTGTGTATTTAACAAACAAAATGATCTTGAATGGAGTCTGTTTTATAGACCAGCAGAGCTCCTTTAATGGCTCCCAGTGTAATAATCCTTTTCAGACATGAATGCACTGTTTCCCACCTTTTGGAGGGAAACAATATTCCAATCAAACCTGGCTCTGCTTTAACCACTGCGAAATTCTTGGCTTACGACACTTGTAAAATGAACCAATTCTATGGTCCATAAGTCACTTTGAATAATTTATTGCTAACCAGTCATAAAACTGGGTCCTGGTAACCGGCGTCTGTAAAAAAACTCTTGCCTACGATCTTCATTTGTTTTCTGTTAGTTTGTTTTTCTTTTCTTTCTTTTTTTAAAGAAGTTCAAAAAAGGTTGCCTTTAAAAAAAAAAAAAAAAAAAAGAGATAGTTGGTATCAATTTCAACAATACCTTGGAATTGAGAGAATTCTGCAAAACCTTAGAAAATTTGTCTCTTATGTCTTATAGCAAAACTGATCAACCCCAGATTAATAGTCAGTGCAATAGTACACATGTAACCTCTTTGCTTCCATTACCAGATTAGTAAAAAAAATGCTGCTGTTGCACCCTGCCCACCAGCAGCAAGCTACATGTATTAAACAAGCTTAAATCAGAAGGTCGTCATTTATTCTTACCTCTGGAAGTTCACCCCAATTCCACTCTATCTTCTCAGTGCTGCTTGAGGATCGAATGTGACCCGACGCTGCCCGACCTCTAGCCAGCCTCGAGGTCTCTACCTCTGTGTCACTCTTGGGGGTCGGAGGTCGCGTACACACAGGACTGAAAATATCAGGAAGACAAGTGTTTTATGGTTTTTGTGTTGGACATCAGGGATGAGATTTGTGATGGTGTAGCCATGGTAGGCGATGCGGGGCAGGCCTGCCAAGAACAAACAAATTTCGCCCAGCACTCTGACTGAGCAAAATACACTGTGCTGCCCTGCACAGGTTTCTCCCAGGTTACACTTCAGCAATAATGACCCCAAATCTAAACATGAATAAGTTTATGATTTGAGGCATTGCATGGTGAGGTATCAATATATATTTGTTTTGCGGTAACACCATAGTGTGTATCTACTTGCCAGGTAGAGTTTGTTCTTAGAGAACTGTCTTTCTATATTCTACTACGGATTTATTGATCAGTCTCCTGACAATGACTAGAGCCAAGCTAGTCGAAACGTCGAGACCAATTTAAGAACTCACTCCGCGGAAGTGCAGTTAATAACGCTCCTATATAAGCTAAAGTAGCAGTCCAAGCCAATTTTCTACGTGTATGGCTGAAAATGGCTCACTGGTCTGGGTTCTCCCTTATTCTTAATCTGGTCCTCCCAGATGTTACAATTCAGGATATTGAGAGGCTTTGTGCAAAACTAAAATTACTGAACTATAAGTTTGAACACAATGTGCACTACTTCTTTCTCTTGTTAGTGATTGCTTCCCTTCTTTCAAGAAAATTTTGCTAAATCAAATAAAAAATTAAAAAACCTCAAGTCTAAGTAACACTCTTTAAATTAAGGATAAATCTGACCTACCTGAGAGGTAGTGGGGTGACATCGCCGTCAGACAGTGGATGTTGTGGATGTATATTAACCTTCAGCATCTCGTTGCCCCAGACGTCACTATTGACCTTCGGCTTCGAGAACGACCTCTGACCCATCACTCTGTTCGCCTCCTCCTCCTCCGAGACATCCTCGATCTGGAAGATCTCATCATCAGAATGCTGTGACGACGAGGTACTGGACTCAGAGAGGTTCATCAGGCGTCTACTCAGCGACGACTTCACCGCAGCGAGTGCCTCAACATCTTGTTTCTCTGAGCGAGGAGGCGGTTTTGCTGCAGCGCCTTTCCGTCGCCTTTTCCTGGTCAGCTTTCCACGACGGCTTGATTTGGTTTCGCTCTCAATCCTGATCAGAGTCTCCTTAGCTGATGAGGAGTTGCTCTTAAGCTTTTCCAGTTCTTCCTCGGACACGTTCTCGACGTCTACGTCTAACACTCTGCTTCCACCCTCAAAATTAAGTTGCTTCTTGCTCTTCCCTTGCGCCGCTTCACTTTCAACCGTGATCTTGATTTGTTCAGCTGGTTCTGTCATATCCACGATCGCATGCTCCGATTTGGGTTCCTTCCCGTCGTCTGAGAGAGCGAGCCTCTCCTTGAGGTCGGACATTTCACCTGAGCTGTTGAGTTTGTTGTCTAGGGACAGGTCTTTCCCGAGGCTTGCGTCCGACTCTTTGCTGCTCTCCGTCTCACTGCGGATGCTGCTGGCCTCGGCATGAAGACGTTTCATCCCGTCCTCCATCAGTTCGATGGTGGACAGCAATGGGGAGGAGCAGAGATGAGCAGGTACTTTATCCTGAAAGGAAATAATAAAACATCATCTTAGACCAGACTGAAGCTAGCGGCATATGAGGCCCCTACAGTGTCTGCTTCCCACCAAGTCCCCTTATACAACAAGCAATATAAGCACTACGGAGCCAGGGGTCGATTTCACAAACAGTTAGGTAGGACCAGCCCTAGGAGATAAATACAAAACGTATGGCTCATCCTAAGTAAGAACTAGTAACTCTTCCTTAGTCAAGTTAAGACTAGTCTTAACCCTTTGAGAAATTCACCCCAGGTGGTGCAAAAAATATTGTATAAGTTATGCCATACGAGGAGTAGTTGTGTTTGTCTAGACAGTGTAATACTTTTGTATGGTGTAAACTTTAGCGGAGCCAGATTATAAAAATCAATGTTTCTTTCAGCAGGATTTGTTTGTCCAATCATCACATTTTTTTGTTTTCATGTAATGTGATTTTTGTTTTTGCAGCTTTTTTTTCAAAACGGCAGATTTCTATTTTATAAATTGCAGAAAACTGCGGATCTGCAGATTTAAGAGCTGTATTGTATGCCTGTTATTATCATTATTATAACTGTTAATATTGTTATTCTAAAAATTCAAGCCCTTGACAAATGTAGCTTACCTCCACTGCAGCCTCTTCCAGGAAGAAAGCCTCACCATTCTCTCCTAGCTTCATGTGAAGATCAACCTGTTCACCATTGATCTCAATGTAAACCTGCAATGAGTAGACAATCAAAGAAAAACTCTATCAAAACCATTCACAAGAACTCACATGAACTAATTTGATTTCAAAAGTTGGCCGTTTTATGAAATTAAGCCATGCGCTTTCAGTGTCAGTGGTTTTACATCATTTAGAAGCAGCAATCTGCTGAGCTGTATTACTTTGTTATATAAAATTTAATGCATACATGTATCTGGAACGAGTTGTATTTCGCAATAATTGGTCAGCGATCATTGTTCTAACTATTTACATTGTGGGGGGTGACTTGACCCCCGAAATGTTGAGACAAATTTTAAGCTATTTCCATGGGCCAGAAAGTTATACGCTTTCGTCATGGAAATATCTGCAATTGACAGGTGGTTATTTTTTATTGAAAACCTAAAATTAATTATTGTCAACATCCCTACATTATCTCGCATCAATCAGCCATGTACAATCTTCCATGATAAATATTTTGTGCATTGTCTTTGTATGCAAAACTGTTTGAATATCTTTCATTTTGAAAAGGCAGAACACCCGTCAAAATTTGTTCACCGAAAAAAAAAAAAAAATGTCAGAGCAATTTTAAGGGAGAACTGTAATTTTTGCTGCATACCTTTTGAAATTTGATTTTTTTTTTTTTTTTTTTTTTTAAAGCTGCAAGAGAAACTACATAATACATGACTTGGATGTCCTAACTTGAAGTGCATGCAGTGAGTACATGTCTTTGAAAAGAACAAGTCAACTTAAAGGGAAGGTCCACGTTTGGTAATTATTCAAAACGAATACTAACTTAAAAACTGACTTGGTAACAAGCATTGGAGAGCTGGTGATAGTGTAAAACATTGTGGGAAACGACTCCCTCTGAAGTAATGTAGTTTTTGAGAACGAGGTTATTCCTCACTAAAATAAGAAAAGACTTTGCAAGCTAGAAGTCTTTTATTCCTATCTGAAAGCACACAAATTCATCCAACAAGGGTGTTTTTTCTTTCATCATTTTCTCGCAACTTTGATGACCAATTCAGCCAAAATTTTCACAGGCTTGTTATTTTATGGTTATGATGGGATACAGCAAGTGAGAACACTGGTCTATGACCATTACCAAACGTGTACCTTCCCTTTAAAGTAAACATTTCTTAGATAAGTGACACTTCTAAAACATACCAGAATGTCTGACTGTCTGAGGGCACTTATTACTTGTAGGTTCAAAACAAGAGCCACATAGTTTGAACTCTTGTCTAATTGTGGGGCTTGAGGGTATTTATAACGTGTCTACTCGGTAAGTCATCCCAGCATTGGTAAAGAATGCAGCCCACATTACATTGAACAATTGAGTGACTTTATAGGAAGGGTCATTAACATTGGTAAATTAACCACTGCAAAAGGTTTTTTTGAAAAGATTCCTTGTTATAAAATCGTTTGGTCTGAAATGCGATTAGAAATCAACAGGGGCCATTTGAGACATGAAATCATTTCTCAGGTTTCTGAGGGCTGTTGTAAAAATACTGCGACAGTTTTTTTAATGTTTTCTCCACAAGTGTACATAGACACCGTATTCAACTGAAACTTGCACAAGTGAATTTTATTGTACTGAAAACTTTCCCAATAGATCTAGATACATCATGCTCATTTACGTTGACAAGATCCAAACGATAACGATGTACCTTTTATGCTAACCAGTGAACATACCCTGCCAAACACATTAGTTTTACTGTCTTTATACTTGAACCAGCCATGAACCCTTGAATCATGTTCCTGGGTTGACATTTAGAGCACAGCGCAACCCAGTAAGGCTCAGGTTGATCAAAACCACATGGCCCTGGGCGACAGGAATTATAAACTGGTACTATGACCCACTTGAATGCTGTGGGTGATCCCAGGCTTGTTCTAAGACATGGCCTTTGATGGAGTGATAAGTTCGTTATGTTGTTTACTTCATGAATGGGGAAAATGTGTCAGATATGATACAATGTTGGTATGGCTCTTTGCTACAATTACAAGTAGACCAGCATCTGTCTGTCTGTCTGTCTGTCTGTCTGTCTGTCTGTCTGCCTGTCTGTCTTTCTTTTAGAAACTACATTTTTAAACTTGTTCAGTTTAAGACACCCTCCCTGTATTCCACGCAATCGAATGCAACTGAAAGTATGTGGAAACTTTTCAGGAAAAGATATTCTCAGGGTCTCAACAAGCCATTTACAAAGCAGATTTGAATGATGTTTGGCACAGTGACTAGCTCCTAATGACAAGTCTCAGACTATAGAGACTGCTGCCATGACAGTTCTGGGGTGGATTTCACAAAGAGTTAGGACTAGTCTGATCTCTACTGAGGACTAGTTACTTGCCATAACCTAGGACAAACCACACGTTTTTAATATCTCCTAGGACTAGTCCTAAGTTAGGACTTGTCCTAACTCTTTGTGAAATCGGCCCCATGGCAGGTTTTTTGTTGAGCACCTTCTACATGAGTTTGCCAACAGCGAGTTAATAAGTCTTCAGTTTAATTCTAGCCGAGGACTCCTTTAATACTTACACACTTCTCCCTGCTGCGAAGCACTCCCATCTTGCCGAAGCGGACGTGAAACGGCGAGCACAGCAGCGACCCATCCTCCTGCTCGACGACGATAACATCGATGGCGCCGGTCAGCGTTGCCGTGTTGATCTCGCTGTAGAAAGTCTTAAAGCTCGACAGAAGCCGGCCAACGTAATTCATGGTGGCTGCTCTGGTTCAGGTTGCTCTACATCACTAAGTTATCCTGGAGTAAGGTGAAAAAAAAAAATGTTGATATAGTAATAATTGTGACAATCAGTCGTCCTAGCGTTTTGTGAAACCGTCTGTCTTATCAAACATAGCTCTGCACACCTTGTAGAAAAAAAAAAAGTGCAATTAAGTGCTATTTTATACGGATAGACTGAAAAAAAAGTTCGAATCAAAAAGTACAATAAACACAATATAATGTTAAAAAAATTGAAACATTGATTTGAGTTCAAGTGCTGACCTACATGTCAATGTTGTTATAATACCTCAGTAACAAACTGTGAAGTTTGATTGGTTGAGAACCAAACGCGTGCCGTGCAACAAATGCGCATGTTCCACGGCTGCGTAGCACGGCGGGTAACGGAGTGATGTTATCCGGTGTACATTGTACATCACCTTGATGGTTCCCAGCAGTGGTCAATTTCCAGCGCTTCGTACGAAATGGCCACGCGTTCGAGGGAACAGTGAAAAATGGTTTCTTGTTTGAACAACTGTAGGCCTACATGTGTATTACTGTTCGTCTGCTGTTAAACTTTGCATACTTGTCGTAATTTATGTTTGAAGATGACAACAGAACTTTGAGAAGAGGAATAATCATGTTACCAAGGTATTTATAACAAAATAATTGTTGCATGCTGTGATTTGGGGCCCATGGGTTTTGTACACCCTCGAGGGAAAATGGCACCTGAGGCCAACCTCCTCAGTTGTACAAAATGCCATGAACCCCATCACAGCGTGCAACAAATGTATAATGTAGACTTATAAATAATATAGACTTTATATTAGCTTTTAAAACAACAATCTTGCTGTGGTTTTTTTTAAACAGACAACTAAAATAGGCGATAATCATGCCTTCATCGAGCTTCGTAGTAAATAAAATTTGCTCAGAGGTGAGGGGTTAACAAACTTTATGGATCACCTGAGGCGATTGAAGTGTGTGTCACATCCTCTCAAAAATAACACAGCACTGAAATTTGGAATGTGAACGCTGACATAATACAAGATAAGTGCGAGAGATAGCAATGCCAGAGCAAACAATACATCTAAGGAGATAAACAACACGGTCCAAAACAAGCCCTAATTTTCCCGATTAAAATGGCTAACCCAAAACAAGCCCTAATTTTCCCGATTAAAATGGCTAAAAATACATCATTTATCTGTGCAGAACAAAACTCAAGTTGACAGTGGGGACACGATTAGCATAAACTGTGCTTTAAAAATTGAAGCTTATGGAAGCAGGGAATGTTGTGCTTACAGCAAGCGTATTTTACAGGTTAGCAGAAAATTTTGGCTTCCGCGCGTGTGTACTCAAAGTTACTAGGCATTCTACGCTTACAAGGCTAGCGCATAAATTTGTGATCGTAAGCGCGGATTTCGGCGGTAAGCAGAGCCATGAAATTGGGACCAGCTTTTGGTGTCGTGGTTGAGTAGTCTAGGGCGGTAGATACGAGTTCTGTACGAGAGCTAGGGAGTAGTTAACCTGTGATAGAATTGCATCTTGTCCAGGGTGAATAGAAATATTCTGCCATTAAAAGTTTAATGCCAATGAAACCGGATACTACAAACCACAGGCCTGACGAGCCATGTTGGCTTGGGACAGATTTTACTTTTTACTGGTACTATTTAGTACAAGTTCAACATAAACAAATACTTTTTTTAAACCTTCCCTTCCCTACTCAGAATTGGGAGAGGGGGTAAGAGGGGGGACGGGGGTTGTTGCGTGATAAAAAATCTTGGTTGACTGGTCACAAAGAAGAGGGTGTGAGTTACGGAGTGCTGTGCCAGTGGATCTAATGGTACGGCTAGTAGAACACGTTTATAGAAAATACAGCCTAAATTTAGAGAATTTAAAAAAAGAGTTTCAATTTATTCAGTCAGAATCTGGGTCACTCAGAGTGTGACCTGGGTCCAATTACATAGAGCTGCTTAGCAAGACAATTTGCTTAGCATGATATTTCTTCCTTGATTAAAACAGGATTACCAACCAAGCCTCTTATGTTACTGGTATTCAGCTGTTGTTAAATGCTAAATAAATCCTGAAAATCACTTGAAAATGTGGTTGGTAATCCTGTTTTTATCAAGGCAAAAATTTCATGCTAAGCAAATTTTTGTGCTTAGCAGCTCTAGATGAAATAGGGCCCTATACTCTCTCATGACACATGGAGGAAGAGCTTCCCCCATGCATGACACTAGTCTCGGTCTCAGCATGGAGGAAGAACTCCATGGTCTCAGCATAGAGGAAGGCCCCCCCCCATCATGTTCAGGGCTTGTGGCCAATTATCGGGGGGGGGGGGGGGGGGGGGGGGGTCAATACGAGGTCCTGACCATTTAAAACAACATGCAGACCCCCACCATCAGACCATGGCACTCAAAGGTCAGACCATAGAGAAAGGCGTCAGACCATGGTCATGGTCAGACACAGCCTTCCCTCCATGGCCAGAGCCCCATGATCAGCCTCATGGTCAGCCAAGGCTAATGTAGTAAAACATGCCACTACAGAGTCACCACCTGTCAAATGAGAGACACAACAAGGCTGACAAGAGTGCCAGCATAATAACACTCTGTACTTCATTAAGGGTCACTGTAAATACGTGGAGTACATATTGTAGAAATCTACATGTTACAGGGCCTAATTCCATAAGGACGCTTTCAAAACGGGTCTGTATAAATTGTTTGGTAATGACTCTCAACATAAATGCTAGTGAATCAAAACTTATGGGGTCAGAAGTTCAGCAGCTTTGGATCTAGTTTATAGGCCTACATAAATTTATAATGCATTTTGAGAAACATATCATTTGTAAATGCTGCACAGTAATTTATACAATAACAAATGTGCTACATACGTACATGCACATGATAGGCCTAGATGTATCAATTACATAGTAAGAATTGTTTTTAACGACATCTGTAAACTAAAGCTTGATTTCGGTGCATTGTGAAAGATTCAGTTAGAATAAGGCTGTAAATTGATGTTAAATTTATGTTACACTATAATATTAACGAGTAAGACCATTTAAAATATAAACATTAACAGACAGCAATAAAGAATATTTACCCCTTATCCTTGTGATGTGGATGCGCAAATTGTTACCGGCAAAATATACAAAACTAGAGTTCACACGTCAGCAACAATCCGCATTCCTCCAATATAAAAGTAGTACGCTCTTACCACCTTGTCACTGCTCAGAGTCAGTTGTAACACTAAACAAGAGACAGCGACACAGGACATGGACCCCGACAAACAAAGCCGATTCCTAGGATTAAGGACAGTATTCTGCCTTCTTCACAATGAAAATTACAATTTTCAACCAGCAGCTAGCTGCTCAGTCAGTACATGTACACACCATGTGTGATGCATGGCAATGGCCTGACAATATTAAAGCCCACACCACATCATGTTATGATCATGTGATACACACACCCCCACACACACAAAACACACAGGAAGATGGACAAGTTCATTGATGCAAGAGGGGTGTTCATACAGGTGATCAGGATCTTGATAATGCATGGATAATCACCGGACTATGCATGGATGATCAGAAACAGACCAAAGGAAACTGGTTTTGTTTAGTATGACCATGGAAGCAAACATTCTGAGAAAGAGGCCTTTGTGTGAAGCGCCCTAGTTAATGGATGTCTGGAGTGGAACAGAGCGTGAAAGAATGTTCACAAATAATGTGGGGATGATATGCGCATACTTACTCAATTATGATGCGCTAATGATGTGAAATTCATGTAATACATCATGTACACGCGTACACCACATTAAATCATAGAGTAAGGACAAATGCACTGTGCTTTTACTGTTAACATTTCAGAAGCCATTGACCTTTTTTATTCACACTGAACATTGTGCAACAAAAACTAAATTAATTAATGGTTAAATTTTTTTTACACCAAACAAAATATTTCAAGATTATTAGCAAAACAGTTCTCTAAAGAACAAAATCTACCAGGCAAGTATTACATGACGGTGTTTATATGGCCGACCAAATTTGATACCTCACCATGCAATGCCTCGAATTCAATATACCTGCTACTATAATGGACGCAGTGGATTGATAATTTTTTTTTACAAACCTGGCATCGTGCCAGGGCCATTGATGCAGGCACAAAAACATACCATAAAAATATTCTGTAATTTCTAAATTAAATACCAAAGTGTAGATAGGTCAAGGTCCAAACATGTAGGCATAACAAAAAAACTTAGGTTAATTTTATAATACAATGAAGGCCTACAATCCACGATTTGGGAAATATGCCACAGCGTAGTAAGGTGCCATGTGGTTGTCGTGAATAAAAAACACGCAACACACGTACGCCTGCCTACATGTATGTACAATGTACAGTACAATGCGTTGTAGTACAAATCATCTCGTGTTGACATACACTCTAGGAGTAATTCATGGTATGCAGTTGGTAGTGACGCAAGTTGCTACGAGAGCTCAGCATGGCGCTATGCCATTGAACTCAGCTTTTTGAACACAGAACTGAAATCTTATGAATTGCAACCAAATTCTTCTTGGCAACAAGATAGAAAGGACCTCTCAGACTGCACTGGGAACATCAAGTAAACAGTGGTTGAAAAGTGGGCGTCGTTTTCACACCTTTTTTGGTTCTATGCCCGTCAAATTGTAAGCACTCTGTATTTTCAGCTTACAAATATTTTAAAATCACAATTAAAACTTGAGCTACATGTACCAAAGCCATAATATTCAGTGTAAAAAAAAAAAATCAGTACACTTCATATTGCTATCGAATGTCGACGCAGCCAAATTTTCGATAGAAAGGACAAGATATTTTGCAAGCAAAGGGCCAGCAAACTTTAAAATGGGCACAGGCCAAGAGAAGGGCAACATA
Source organism: Asterias amurensis (assembly GCF_032118995.1). NCBI lineage: Eukaryota > Metazoa > Echinodermata > Asteroidea > Forcipulatida > Asteriidae > Asterias > Asterias amurensis. The sequence continues at coordinate 14,159,129 of NC_092664.1, read as the reverse complement.
CATGTAGAGGCAATGACTATGGCGGTTTAAAAAAAAATCTAGTTTAAAAAAAAATTCCACTAAAAAAAAACATCACTGTCTTCATGCTCAGTTCTGAGAAAATAGTTAAAATAAAAATTACTAAGTAGTACATCTGTTGTCCATTTTCTTTTTACATACAAACAATTAAAAATGTATGTCTTTGTGATATGTAGTTTAGTTTTAAAGTGTAGGCCTACATGTACGTACACTATAGCATGTTGAGGAAAGAATCCTCCATACCAACAGTGGTCACATGTCTCAAATAACGCAGGAAGTGGTCAGCCAGCCAGGGTCAAACCTCTATGTACAATATCATGGAGGAAGGTTCCTACACCGACACTATTGTACCACATCCTACCAAAGAGAAGGGACCACTTTCTCGAGTCTATGTTCCAACAACAACAGACGATTTCCAAGCAAATTATAATTCCCACAAAGTAGCTAAACCTATTTCCCATCCCACACAACCTGACACCACAAACACAAACAAAACTCCTCTACTCCCCTAAATGACATTAGCAAAGTACATGAAGTACAATGTAAGCACTATACTCAGAACTGCCCCTGAAGCTAAGCATCCACGATGCTGAATGGGGCTTTAAAATAGTTTTTAAGGACCACACATGACCACAATAGACCAGGTCATCTGATACCTACTTCACACAGACTAAACACAACAAAAAGAGGTGTGTTCCGGTCCGAACCAATCAGCACACCCCTTCCTGCCTAACCCACATGTAAACAAAGATCACACCATCCCCATCCAACCATAGAGAAAGAACCAAACCAGCCATAAAGCAATGCATCACACCACACATGGTGTATTTATATTACCTGTTGCATGTAATTCCTGCAGGTATTTAAATTTTTGCAAAATCATTACAGGGAGCCAGGATCAATAAATGCATACCATCTGAATGGGCAGGATATTGTAAGCTTTCAATTGCGGGAAAACTCCTCACATGTGACCATGATGTGATGTAAACATTGAGGACGGATAAACATCTCGATGTCAATAGTGATTACAGCAGACAGAGTTATAACTACAATTTACAAAGTGATTGTCACTAGGGGGGTTCTGTATAAACTTCCTGATATATTAGTATGTCAATAATGATACAGCGATATTTAGGATTTAATTACAACAATCACTTGATTGTACAGTAGTAACTGGGGATGTTCATGTTGTTTTTACCTTTACTCCGATTGTGACAAGCACTTTGGGCTTTCAGAGTAACTGCGGGAAATTCCAATGCTTACTCAGGTAGGATTTGAACCAAAGACCCACTTAGAGCAGTCGTCTTTAAAGGGTCTAGATGTACGTTTTGTAGGACAAAAAAACACAAGGTCCACAGATTTACATTAAACGTACTCATTTCTAAAAAAATTACACCACTTTCAGCAAGTAATATTTTCAGGGAAGCTTTCTTCTATCATTATCTTCAAAAACCGTGCAAGTTTAATGTAAATCTGTGGACATTGTATTTTGTGTAACAAAAAGTACCCAAATCCTTTATCAACCCTTGCAGATACACTGGTGAGTGCCAAGGAAGCACAGTGATTTTGAAAGTTAAGCTAAAGGCTACAAGCCTACTCCGATTTGATAAAATTCCACTGTCACACAACCATGATGGTTGATCTTCCATGACGGATCATAATAATAATAATAATAATAATAATAATAATAATAATAACCATATTTATAACGCACCTTTTGCGTCAGGGTACAAAGCGCCAGGTATTATTACTGCAAGGAGTGGGGCGAATTTCGAGATATAAGACCTAATCCTTAAGCACCATGTAATGGTTTTACAAGGTGCTGCGGCGCAGTGCTGCCAATCCAGCCAGGAACACCGGGGCGAATCCCTTCTCTTTTCGATAAGTCCACTGGGTTTTTTTTTTATGCATTTACACAACACATGGGACCAACGGCTTTACGTTCCATCCGAAGGACTAAGCAAATGCGCTTGCTTTAAAGGACACAAGTGTCACGGCTGGGGAATCGAACCCACACTCTGCTGATCAGAAACACCAGAGTTTGAATTCGGTGCTCTTAACCGCTCATCACGACACTCCCAAAATAGCCTTCCTCTTTCAAATCAAAGATGAAATTTCAGGCCTGCATGGCTTATTACCCTTTTGTTAATGTGCCAAGCGCTCAATGATTTTAAAAGTCCACAGTCTATTTGGGTGGGAACCGAACCTAAACCCACACCACCCTTACACACCGGATTCGAACCAAATACCTTCTGGGGCAGAGTCCTATCCCGCTACATTTTTCACCTGAAGCTCGGTTCATAATAATCCTGCCAATGCGAATGCAAAGCGAAATTTTGACGCCACTTGGCTGTTTTCGCAGTTAATGTGTCACAGGAGTTGAACACACTGTTGCGAATTATTCGTTGCGAATTTGTGACATCAAAATTTGTATCCCATTTGCATTTCCAGGAAGTATGTAAACCGGGCTTTACACCTTGTTGTGTTCCAACAGTTCCAAGCACACAAGTGATTTCCCAAAACCCATGACCCCAGCCTTCATTGCATTCAAGAGCGGATTACCTCTACACGTACATTGAAACCATTAGGCCTACGATGTACCATTGATGTATAACCGGTTTGAAATAACCCAAGGCCTTGCATTCTTGAGCATAATTATGTCCTAATCCTGCTACCAGTTTCACCGGTGTGTGCATTAAAGGGATGCTGCAGTGAATTCAATTAAAACAGTCAATTTTGCTGTCATTTATTTCTGATATGTATTGAACATCAATAAAATGTGTTTTGTATATTCCCGACATATCTGACTTGCGTAATTGGCGAATAAGTCATGCCCCCCCCCCTTTTGTGGATTGTTACCGCCCCCCTACCATCGACGTCAAGTCGGGAATTCAAACATATCGTCGGCAAAAAGAGTCTGGTCCCTAACTTCACGCGCCTAGGTACCAGGCCACACAGTGCACACGTCTCTACATTATGCACACAGCCAGGGGGCCCGGCGGCTCGGGTTACCAACATGACGTCACGTTTATGCAAATGAAGGCTCCGCTTTAGGGGCGGGGTGGGTTCCCCTAATCTCTTGAAAACCATTCTTAAAATACTTGCACATTTAATAAAAAATAAATAAAAAATATTTCAGGTTTAAAAAGTCATGTTTAATCGTTTAGGCCTAAATGAATAAAAAACACCGCAGCCACCCTTTAAGAACTCACTGTCTTCTATAAACACAAAGTCTCAAAATGAGTGGGAGAGATGTGAACCCATAACCCTTGGAATTTGAACCCATGACCCCTGTATTCAATGAGCAGTTTACAGCTATGTACACCACCCTTGTGCACATGATTCCCAAACTTCAAAGGCAAGCAAGATCATCTTAAATATGACCTCTACATGTAGCTACACTTAACCAAGCCTGCTCGACGACACAAAGCCAATGACTCCACAAAACTTCACTCATTTATTGACCACAATAAATGTAAGCAATCTGGTTACAAGTCTGATTTGTTTTAATTTTTTTTTTGCTACTTGATTCTAAAGTTAAGACTTGATATTATGAAATAAAAACAAGTTCGAACCATACAATGCAGCAAGTCTCCTGACAACCACAACTGTTACTTAACAAAGTGCCCAACATCCCTAATACATGGTATAGACCGAAATGACTGTAAATTTTCATAAAAAAATGTACATTTTGATACATGTTTATAAATTATACAAAACTATCAGTCATGGCCCATCTATGTCCGTTAAAACTGAAACCAGCAATATCTAAACAAATATTGGTTTGAAGCTGACACCGTTCAAATGGCTGACTCATTGACATGATCAAGGCTGATCAAAGGTCTGTCCCTTGTGGCAGTTAGTGACTATACAGCAAAGACTACAGTATGGATCCGCAAGGCGCAACATTGGCAACTAATTAATGTTAAATATGAAGTAAGGCATGGTCGCCATTTCAGTAAGCAGATAAATTGTCTGCACTACATAATTGTTGCATCAAAATATGTGTTCACACTCAAGTGACATCCAGTGCATACTTTTAAAAACAATTCACAAGGAGTCACAGTACACACTCTGCGATGCTACATTATACGCCGTTTGCTCTATAGACTATAGTACAAATAAACAGGCGCTGTTTACAAAGAACAAAGAATAATTGCAACCTAACTAAACACAGAAATCTGTCATTGGCCCCTTCTCTGAATATTTCTTGTATAAAAAAAAAGGGCAATAAAAATATCAAAATGTTCAGCAGGTAGGCCTAGGCCTAATACAAATTACGGATAACTTTCCGTATGGCGCCACCACTTTTTCACTCATTTTTACAAAAAGGAATAGGCCCTAGGCCTATCTCATTGAGGTTAATTTATTGTTAGATACTATTATTTTATATCGAATGAAAAACTGGTGGTGCCATACGGAAACCTCTCCCAAATTACTTTTATTAATAATGTTGTAAAAGCAGCATCCCATCAGTAACTGGTGCGACCTCGTCGAATAAAAAGTGTCAACACCATTAAAAAGAAACCGAGTAGCGCACCCCAGCCCACCCAGGCACAGCTAGCCCAGTCAGCGACTCACACAGTTACCAATCCCAGTTTCCTTTCACACTCTTTCTTAGAATTACTATACTTATTTGCCTATGGGAACACTTTATCATTTATATCCGGGTAAATAAGTTACATATAGTCTTTGGTCAACAGTTAATGATATGAATAAGTATTATTACTGCTGGCACAAATACTCTTTTTGATGTGACTGACAAAAGTGACAGTGCCTCATGTCGTCCGTGGAGTCATGATCTATGGACTCACTTGGTGGTCACGTCCGCAATAAATGTACTATAAATATTAAAATAACTTCAAAGAAACGGTTAAATTAACAAACCTTAGAGATTTTCCTGAATGACGAAACTACTGAGCAACCAGCCGGGACATCAGCTCTTCTTTTATCGTCAAACCATGAAGGGAAAAATGGTTAAAAACTACGTCGACTTTATGACAAATATCAGCATTTGACCATCGCTCTATGTGCTTTTAAACCTCGCCGGTGTCAGGTGATATTATTATGATGGGCTAAAAAAAATTGCAGCTAGCGCGATCACATGTACGTGTGTACATTCCACGCGCATGCACGAAACCCCATGCGCACGTCATTAACTCATTAGCATAATCGGCTCTTTAAAATAAATGGTTTTCACTGCGGTATTTTGGATGTTCATTTATATTAAAGTTTTGTGTTTTATTGGGGTTTAGATTTGGGCGATTCTCAAATCGGTTTTAGCGAGGAAGTACGGAAATTGCTTCCACGTACTCTGAAATGGCAAGTAGGCGTCCCGTAGTCTCTCTTTTTTAGCTCTTCGTATAAAGCATGGAGGAATGGTATAAGGTGATATACAAGTTTAACGGCAGAGGGCGCTGTTAATAAAAAACGATAACTTTTTCAGCGAGAGCATACATAGTTTTTTTATAGCCAAAAATATTATGTTCGTGGTAAAAACTCACTTTCGATATAGCGCCCTCTTTATTATTGTCAATTATCGAAAGCAAAGTAATAGCTTCATTTTTAAATCTTACTGATCATTATAATTCAAGTATATTTTTACCGCACTCAGCGAAATTTATTGATAGGATTTAATTTATGTTTTTTGTGGCAGGAGAGTAGAATCCACCGAAGAATTCTGTCCCCGGAGATCAAGTTCCCTCCCCCCCAAAAAACCGGAAACGGCGACATACCAGGTGTGGCGGTTTCATCTTTCCGCCGTGTTCAGTTTTCCGAATGACCAAAATACGGTAACATTACGTCATGCGATGCCTGCGCACAGCAAGCGAAAGTAGTCCATTTTTAGTGCCGTATTGAGTCATCCGTGTTTCTCTCCGGTAGCTGCCATAGCGGCGCCCACGAGTACAACGCGCGGCGAACTAAACGCGTGGATCATATTATGAGAGAATTTGGTGGGAAGACCAAGCAAATTATCCTGTATTTAACCAGTGGTACATATACCGAACGAGCGTCAGAGAATCAGAAGAATTTTTGTATTAATCTGGTTTAGTTTATTAAATTTATTTATTACCGTTTTTTTATTTTTTTATTTTATTTATTCATTTATTTTTTATTTCACCGAACTACAGTACTCGCCAGGGTCACCGCGGCGGTATTTTTGTCTGGCTACGTCACCCGGAATATTGAACACACCGGAAAGCTAAAACCGTTCGAACAACGTGCTGAAATGTACGGCTACGTCACCCGGAAAACTGAACACGCCGGAAGACTGAAACCGCCACACCTGTGTACACACTGCTTCTGATAGCGCCCTCTTTTGAAAGAGGCGGCATGAACGTTGGTAAGTTTAGAGCATTTTAATTATTCAAAAAAGTACACTTCGATGTTCAATGGGTGGTTGCTATATAAACAATGATTTTGTTACAATGACAAAACAGACCCACTTTATTCAGAGACATTAAACTTCAGACACCCCATCGAACTTGTCAATTCTAAACCCCCCATAACGACAATCAGGTTAAACATCAACATACTATAAACAAACACAGTTATTGTCTCATTCCCTTCAGGTGCAGACAGAAAAGTAGCAACCATGGATACCATATCAGCATTTTGAAGAATGTAGTAGCACGTCATTGAATAGGAACAAAAGCAGATTGATCTCGAAGACAATGTATACAGAGTAAACAAAATTCAGACTCAAACGGCTCTCAGAGTGTGTAAAAACGTTTCTTATCTCAAATCATTTTATTTATGAGCACTCGCCTGCACATTATAGTAATGTTATTATTATTATTATTTCGAAGTGGTTTAAGCTCTACACGCTTTATGGGGACAAGAGTGCAGTGGATGTCTTAAAGGAACATTACATAGGAAGTATAAAGGACTAGTAAACTTGCGGGTACAACCATTTTGATGTAAATCTCTTTAGTTGGAGAGTTGGCTCTGAAAAGAGCCGATGTGGTACCGACGTTTCGAACAGTATACCCTGCTCGTCATCAAGAAAAATCTACAGAATTGGTAAGACAAAAAAAACTCGTATAATTAAAAGATTGAGAAAATACCCTCTTGAAGTATTATGTCTGATAAGTCATATTTTTTTATGAAAACATTTTTTTCTCCCGACGTTTTATAGTTTAGCGGGCGTTTTATTAAGAAAAAAAAATCGATGTCATGCAAAAAAAGTGTGTAATCGGTTTTTCAATGTGTTTTTTTTCTCTCTTGACCAGATGGCCGATTAATCTTAAACTTCTTCAGGTTGGTCAGTTTATGTATATGGTGGCCTACATAAAGTGTATACACATGCCAGCAACTGTTTTGTTAGCAAAAAAAAAACCAGTTCTTTAATTTTCCTTTAAAGGTACTGGATACCTTTGGAAAAAATTCAAACTTTTCACTTGGTGTATCTCAAAATAATTGTTATGCATAATTACCAAACTGCTGAACATTTTTAGCTCAAAATGATCGTCGAAGTTGCGAGAGAATTAAAACACCGTTGTCGCAAAAGTTGTGTGCTTTCAGATGCCTTAAATTCGACACCTCATGAACTCAGCTGAGGTCTCTTACTACTAAATCAAATATTAATTTAGTGAAAAATGTACTTCTTCCTCATAAACTACGTTACTTCAGAGAGAAACGTTTCTCACACTGTGTTATACAACAAACAGCTCCACATTGCTCGGTAAAGTTTGTATGCTTACGACAGCCTTGAATAGTGTCCAGTGCCTTTAAGTTGAATGTGATAAATTAATGACTGCGAGAGGGGAAATCTGTTTGAAGTATTATTGATAGCGTTTATGGGTAAGGGAAATGAGTTTGCCGCCGTAGTTTGGAACCATAACACTTGGCACGCTACATGTGACATTTAATTATCAACCCTTTTGTATTGGTGTCAAATGATGATCACTCAATTTTTATGTTTTATTTTCACACAGAAGACGGGTGTATTCTATCAGAGTCTTTTGGTAAAGATGGGAGTTTGTTTCGCCTATAGAAGAGTGTATTGGCGCAACTGGAGATAATTATGAGCAGCAAGTTTACGTATTTCGGTGGTCAGAGGTAAGTTTATTTACACAACTAATGTTTCAGTATACTAGTAATTATTTCGTCATCGACGCCACGAAATGACACGTTTCAATTCAAGGTATTGTCTTCTGCGATGCTTTTGTGAATAGAAGGAAGAGATTGGACACTTTCGGTAAACAGTGATGTCCAAGGTCCACGCTTCGTGTATCACAACTTATATATAAAATTTAAAAAACGTTGAACAATTAATTAGGCTCAATCGTTAATTGGAGTCGTGGGAAAATAACGGGAAAACCCACCCTTGCTTCCGCACGTTTTGCCGTGTCATGACATGTGTTTTAAATAAATCCGTAATTCTCGACATCGAGAATTGATATTGTTTTAATATTTTCTAAAAAAAGGAAAGCATTTCATGAAGTAATGTCAAGAGAAGTATTTCAACATTACCTTCTGTAAACCGTGTAAGTTATTTGTAAATCTGTGAACATTCAAATGTTTTTTTCTGTAAGTGTCCAGCAATGGCTTTAAAAACTGCACGAGCTTTCGTAGCAACATCATGCAATTAAATTCATCAGATGCAATTCAGGACGAAACAAATTCAAGTCTCCACTGTAAGCAAATACTAGCACTGAAATGTCATAGGCAAGGTTCATTTTAAAGGACGTTCAAGTTTTAAGCGCCGTTTTCTTTGATTGCGGTGCTGTGGGCCAATCTTCGTGCGTGTTATTTAAACATCCTTCCATATTATAAATTTACTCTACCACTGTGTGCGTTCGTTTAGCTCCCCTTGGTCTACCCCGGTGTGTGGCTTTTTTTTTTTCCAGGACGAACGTGTATACTTATCTGCACACGTTCGTCCTGGATAAAAAAACGCCACACGCTGGGGTCGACCTAGTCTTGAAGTCAAGACGGTAATTGTTAAGCGCGGTGTGTAGTTACAGCGCGGTGTAGCTGCGGGGACGATACACACACCCTCGATCCCAGTATGTGTGTGTGAGAGTCAGTCGCAGTTAGAGCTGCCTCGCGCTACCTACGACTGTTGCATGTGTAACATCGCACTGTGACTGTTGCATGAAAGGCAGACAAATAGGCAGCGCCTAACGACTTGTCATCAAGTCTAGGGTCGACCCGGGGAAGCTAATCGAACGCACCCAGAGTTTTATATGTGCGTTGATAGATCACCACGTTGTACATGTTGTACTAATGTTATCTATCATTCGAAACCACAGTGGATGAGATTGTCAAATCAAACAGTTATGGAGTTTTCACTGATGTGTAGAAGCATTAATCACATTTTCAAGTTTGTATAGTGCATCTATATTGAATGGTCATACCTACCTCCATTGGTCCGACAGTAGGAGGGTTGACTGTGTACACATTCAATACATGCATGCCTCACATGATAACTGTTGCTTGCACGTAGGCTTATCGTTTAAACCACACGTGGGCGGTATCGAATGTTCAGACAGTGTGATGATAATTTTCAGGTTTTAGCCTGTATTTTGCACACTTTAAAGTCACCTGGAAGTGGTATTTTTTCAAAATAAAGCTTTTGTCACTGATATAATTTTTATGTGTTTTGATGAGTGGAATGTGAATAAACAGTTAACTAAGGTTTTAAAAAATCAATTTTATGTTATTTACAAATTTAAGAGTAGACCCCGACCCGAGAGGGCGCTGTTCGTGAAGTCAATCAAGGCAGACTTTGCCTGTAATGCGTAGAGTAAACACAATTGCAAAGTACATGTACGGACCAAGTCGTGAGTTTGTACGTTTCAAAAAAAAAAAAAAAAAAAAAAAAAATTCCTGCAATGCCGACCAGGTGTATTGCTGCTGAATGCAGAAAAACACTTTTTGAAATGTACCAACTCACGACTTGGACGTACATGTACTTTGCACGTGTGTTTACAATACGCATTACAGGCAAAGTCTGCCTCGATTGACGTCACAAAAGGGGTAGGCGGAGTCAGCCCCGAAACAACTTTATATATTTTTTAAACATATAAATCGTGACAAACAATTACTAAAAAAAATGTTTTATTGTTCGTAAGCATATACTCTTATGTTTGAAAGGAAAAAAATATATATTTCCAGGTGACTTTAAAATGTCTTCGGTGAGCATATTGACCAGAGAGGCATTTGTATGCACTAAATGCCACTGTCGTAGTGCTTTTCATCAATGGGGAAATCCTTTCTTCTGGATCGATTAAAAAATTCAAAACAATTTCTGAGGATGACAATTCTAAAGTTCAGAGGCAAACAAATTGGGACCGGAGTTTGATTTCCAGAAGACCTGACATATTGAGTAATACCTGACCTTGAAAGTGGTTGTAATTTGGATATTAACTTAGATTGTATGGGGAACATTATACTTCAGATGTACATGTAGTTTGTACACAGGGTGCGTTCGTTTAGCTTCCCTAGGTCGACCCCGGTGTGTGGCGGTTTTGTTTCCCGCAGGCCGAACGTGGGTATTTATCTGCAAGAAAGTGCCACACACCGGGGTCGACCCGGGGGAGCTAATCGAACGCACCCAATGTTTAATGGAGATCAATGATGGGGACTGTATCCCTGGAGATTATTCCAAGGAAAACGCACGCAGTTGCGTATGAAGTTTAAAATCCAATCCAAAAAGTCCTTTGGAGTGATCCGAAACGAGGTCCAAGCGCCAACATCAGGCAGGGCCCAATGATTGAGCTGCTTTCAGAACAAACTGCTTTTAAGCAGTTTGTTGTTAAAACAACTTTCTGCTCTGCAGAAGTGTGCAGGATATATGATACCAGTCGGAAAATGTACCTGATGTGACATTGTTTGTTTGGTAACCTTATTCTGGAAAGCATAATATTCGTTGTGCTAAGCTATGTGCTTATAAGCAGCTGTATGAAATTTGACACAGTATGGCGTACACATTTATGGTGAACAGGAAACGAGAAAAATGTCCAGTAGATGCGGCAGGAAAATTCCAAAATGGGGAGGGGGGCATGTTTGTTATCAGGGCCGGCTGTAAGTTCGAGGTCATAGCGCTGCTACATGAGCTTATTGAAAATCAAATTCATACCGCAGAATCCAGGCTGATGAGGTGGGATTTGAACCGGATCCATGAGTGAAAGGCGATTAAAAAAAGCCTCTTGCCTAATCATCTGATCATTATCCATAATGATCACTGTGGTTTATAATTCCATTTACTGTGACACATGTTTGTTTTTTAATCAGTGATCTTTATCAGAATAACCTTATCTGTTTTGTTTTTTTAAGTCCCTCGATATTTAAAAATCCTACATTGTTCCTTGGTTGAAGCATGGATCATGCTTTGGTGATTTTTTTTAAATACTTGACACTTTTACTATCCCTTTTATAATTTCAATCAAACATTCATTTTAAGTGTTCTAAACCAGCGGAAGTTGGGCTCGTGAGATGCTTGTAAAACACCTGTACAATTTCACAATACTGTTATGCATTTTGTGTATGACCCTGCTTCAGCCTCCGCAGTCTTCAATTATAGTCACTTTCACTGCATACAATTATGTTTTGTACCACAGTATCAATATTTGTCGTATAAATTTAGCACCTGCCGACACTTCCTTCAACAATTTGTTGTTTGCATCCGTCAAAATTACACGTACACAAAACCACACTTAGCAGCCGCTCTGTCAGGGACGGCATTTTGATTGCGCACGCGCCCTGCAGATAAAACTGTGTTTGTTCGTCGCCTAGCAACACCGTTCCGGGTTGTAATCTGCACCCACTTTGGGACAAAAGGACTGTGGGTCAATAGACCGTTCCGTGAGGGGTTACAAAATTATAATACGTGGGTACATGGAAAATCGATACTGGGTATGTATTGTGGGCCAATACGTCAGGGTTTAGTAGGATTTGACGTTCTTGGTTTATGATCATCATGGCCGATTGAGAGAATTGTAATTATGTGCGATCGGACACACAATAAAATTAGTGTGTGTCATTTATTATTGACTGTAAGCAACCTGCTCCGACAAGAAATCTGCTGTATATACGGTAGTATACCTTGGACTGTGGAACCATTCATAATTCATCCATGGTGGAACACAAACCTGACAGCATAGAGCCACTGGAAAGTACATGGGCCGATCACAGAGAGAAAGCAAATAGATCGTTGCTGTTTTACTAATCTCCGGCGTTGTCTTTTCTTGGTTATAAAACGCTACACATCGGTGCCGTGTTTCGGACCGTTATCTCGGCGGTTGCTCGGTAATCGAGGAGTCCTAGGATTGCAGTGTCGCCCGGACACCCTTTGTATGCTCAGTGAAAGTACCGTCGTCGCTACCCTCGGGTCACTTCAGCTTTGATACCAAACAGGCCTTGGACTTTTTGTGATGTTTGTGGCTGGAGTAAATTCAGAAATAAATCTCCCTCGATGTTTGAAGGACGAAATGTGATTCATGTTGCACCAGCACGAAAAACTCTACCTGTTTTGGGGCAGTAACTGACAGCCATAGTTGTTGAGGCTGACCGTGTCTAAAGTGGCCCGAGAGTGTACTGTGCCTGATGACAGCCTGAATATTGTACATTCACTCCGTTTGAGACGTCTAGCTGCAGCCGTATGTAGCTACTGTGCGAACTCCATCTGGTGGATATCCAACCTGGGACAGGTTCTTTAGATGCGAAGAAGAAACTGTTCAAAAACTGTTCTGAAACTGACACTGTTCACCAAGTCTTGTTTCAACAGCAGTAAGAAGGAACAGCACATTGTTTTTCATGGCATGAATAACGACACTTTCAATACAGGTTGAAATTCCAGCGACACCATCCTGTCATGGTCTTCTATTCATCCTTGGCCACTGAGCAGACTTGACATTATTTGATACATTTTCTGTCTGTATCATAATATCCGTACGCTGTGCAGAAACAAATGCAGTCATAAACTCAAATTTGTATTTGTATGTTTTATAAATATAGATATATACTCATATTTTGTGTGACAATCAGCATTATTAACATTCTAAACCATGTCCTCAACAAAGCAATATAGTGACAGGGCCACATCGGCCGGTTACCGATTCCCTGTTTCCCGTATATCCAGTGCGTACCACAAGAAGTGCGTCCCAGCCGAGAAGGAGAGGCCGTCCGGTAGCCACTCTGCGCCCCCGGCACCCACCAAGACCTACTCGGACGTCGACTACCAAAAATGCGACGCTGTGACAGGGGACAGGATATGGAGGGAATCGGTGGGAAGGGAACATGCTGGGGTACAAAAGTGGTAAGAAAAAATTTGAATTATTTACGTTTCGCCACTTTTTCACTCATGTTTTACCAAACAATAATCACTTTGAGTAAATAAGATAGTAATTTATTTCATAAAGAAAGAAAAAGTGGTGGCAGATACGTACATTTTCCCCCAATGAAGTTCAAAGAATTTCATGGAGAGAAACATTGTTATGTTTAGTTCTGCAACCTTGAGGTACCTTTGTGGTTTGGGAAGCACACAAAGTTTGTTTGTTTGTTTGTTTGATTGTTTGTTGTATGTTTGTTTGTTTGTTTGCCTGTTTGTTTGTCTGTTTGTTTGTTTGTTTGTCTGTCTGTCTGTCTGTCTGTCTGTCTGTCTGTCTGTCTGTCTGTCTGTCTGTCTGTCTGTCTGTCTGTCTGTCTGTCTGTCTGTCTGTCTGTCTGTCTGTCTGTCTGTCTGTCTGTCTGTCTGTCTGTCTGTCTGTCTGTCTGTCTGTCTGTCTGTCTGTCTGTCTGTCTGTCTGTCTGTCTGTCTGTTTGTCTGTTTGTTTGTTTGTTTGTTTGGTTGTTTGGTTGTTTGTCTGTTGGGATGATTTCCCGTAAAGGGCGGCAAACTCCCACAAGTGGATATGAACACCACGCTGGCAACAACCAATCTCTCTCATATAATACAAACATTGGTTTAACGTCTATATTGTTATTGCACAAAGCAAGAAATTGTGTATTTATTTTTGGCAACTGAGATTCAGATCAAGCCGAGGGGTATGCCTCTTCATTGATTGAATTTACTCACAGTTGTCTCTGATTGTTTCACTTTTAGGGAGGAAGGATGGGGCTTCCTGAAAGATTATGATCAAAAGGTAAGCTTTACTTGACTGATAGACCGGTTAAATGTCACTTTAATCCTGTTTTCCTTGTCATGGTATTCACGAAATGTGTTTGTCGAGACGCTTGTGAAAACACTCGTTGCGTAACAAGGTGTTTTAAATCCTCTTCCCCACTTTAATCCAGTCAGTTTTAGGTTTTCCTATCCAATTTCTACAAAATCCACTCCATTTTTAGCACCCGGCTCATTCATTTTCGTTTGTGAACGAATGCTGCGTTAAACCATAGAGCAAGTTGCACCAGCATTTAACAGTCAAAAGGAGTAATTCAATTTACACCAGTTGGCATTTACAGGACAATGAATAAGTTAATTCAATTTCTTTAGGCCGCGAAACGAAAGTGTCTTACCTCGCCGACAGAAGGCGCTCCATATGCATTTCACTTTCAATGGCAAAGAAACTTGTCACGAACTCATCGACTTATCCAGAGCCCTCTTCGAACATGAACAGCTTTAAAAGTACATTATGGCTGTACATTATTTGCAGTTTCGCACACATCAGTTAATAATTAAGCAACTTGTAGGAAAACAACAGCAGTGCCTTTACAAGCGAAAACTTGTAATTGTATAACTCACTAACTCACTTCACCAGCCATCTTTAATTATTATGAATCGCACAAAATCAAGAAATTGTGATTCAGTAACGAGACGCCACTGTTTCAGTCATTTTGAAATCAGCGGTTGGCTTGGTAGGATTCGAACCAACAGTCTTGTGATTGCAGTCTATATCTAACCATAATATGGGTGCGTTCGATTAGCTTCCCCGGGTCGACCCCGGTGTGTTGCGGTTTTTTTTTCCAGGAAGAACGTGTGCAGATAATTACCCACGTTCGTCCTGGGGGAAAAAACCGCCAAACACCGGGGTCGACCCAGGGAAGTTAAACGAACGCACCCATAATGAACACGGTGACGTCCTCATGAAAATAATGAAAACACTGATATGTAAATGAGTTTTCTTATTGGGGGTAGTCTGGAGCTGGTTGTCTAATTGTGGCACGACCGTTTGAGTCTTAAAGTGGAAGTATTTTCAGTGGAAGTCTGAATCTGACTCTGAATTATGTAAGGGCAATGCATCCTAGTGGAAAGATCACACCTACTTAGGTAGACCTATAGGTTGGTTCAAAAAGGGTGATGGTGGTGATTGAATGCTCCCACTGGTCAACAGAGCTTTCCTAAAATTTAATGAAGTATTTATCAAGTTATTGTCACTTTCCATTGTAGGGGAACTTGAAGAAGAAAGAGGATCGACCGGACAATCTGACTCGTTTCTCGGCAAAGGTTCCCAACACTGCCAACCAGGCCCTCGGTCATCGGCAGTCTACGGGAGCAGCTAAGGCTATGGTACAACTACAACATCAACTCAGCATAGGACACCAAAAGAAACACAATAAAGAACTCGTATACGGAGCCGACTGAGTGAACTCTATTATTACAGTCTGGTGGCCCGTGGAATCAATGTATAATAACTGTGCCAGGGTCGTGATTCCTGACGTCACGCTGTCAATAGACCTTTCCATTGCAATGTCACAGCCCAAGTTTTTGCTCACCGAGTTTGGAAAACCATGGAAAGCCACAGATTAAAAAAAAATACAGATAACCACAGTTCGTAACAATATTTAAAAAAGTGTCGAATATTTTGGATAAACAAAAGCAACTAATCATGGGAGGTAATTTATTTTTAATTTAATGCTGAATTTATGCACGACATTGTTAACGCAATTGAATGTTTTACTTTCTTCGGCCGTCCATGCTATACTAACCAGCGTGGTTTGTTGATCAACAATAGAAAGGTCTATGTAATATCCAACAACGAGTCTTGTGCCAAACCGCCAATTATAGAGGTAGTAAACCGCCTTAAACAATAATTTATAACCACTTCATCTTAAAGGCAGTGAACACCATTGGTAAGACTAGCCTTCACAGTTGGTGTATCTCAACATATGCATAAAATAACAAACCTGTGAAAATTTGAGCTCAATCGGTCATCGAAGTTGCGAGATAATAATGAAAGAAAAATAACCCTTGTCACACGAAGTTGTGTGCGTTTAGATGGATGGTTGATTTCGAGACCTCAAGTTCTAAATCTGAGGTCTCGAAATCAAATTCTTGGAAAATTACTTCTTTCTCGAAAACTATGGCACTTCCGAGGGAGCCGTGTTTTATACCATCAACCTCTCCCCATTACTCGTCACCAAGAAAGGTTTTATGCCAATAATTATTTTGAGTCGTTACCAATAGTGTCCACTGCCTTTAAGCTCTAACGTCATATTCAGAATTGACAACACAATCATGTTGATGACGTCATCATGATAAAACTTGCGCGTGCCATTTAGGTGACACGTGTGCAGGTAAACATGTACCATATCATTGGCTCCCAAATCAGACCAGCCGTCGATTTCACCAAACTCTTCCTAACTTGGGATTAATCTTAGGACTATATGAGGACGAGTTCAGTTCCGTATCCATAAACGTAACTACGTATTGAACCCATCCTAAGTTAGGACGGGTTACTCGTCCTAACTCGAGATAGGATTAATCCTAGCGTTTCGTGACATCGGCTGCAGGGGTTTGGTTGGTGGTGTAGCATTAGCCACAAGTGCATGATAGAGAAATACATGTACATGGACAATAAAGTGTATACTTTGCGCCAGTTACCGGCACGCCATTGATTTGAACGCAGATTGGGATTGCTTCAGAGAGCTGCCCATAACCACAACAGCCATTTTGTTTTGTTTGTGTGTCTGCAGTATCAATGGACCCAGTATAGACAACAGGAGCATCATAATTCCTCAGTTTTATTGATTTGTTTTGTTTTAAAATTTATCATTTAGAAATAAAGTTATCCTGGCAACATTTTAACACCCTTTCTTACCGTTTTTCTGTCATTGTTTTTATTATATTAATACCCAAAACACTCACAATGCGTTAATTACCATGGCCCAGTTTCATAAAGCTGCCTATATTATTGCATACAACATTTCGCATTATAAAGCAGAAAAAAGTTAATTGCCAGACGTTTCGACCCTAAACGTCAGGCCATTAACAATTTTGGGTCATTTATACCAAAGGTCCTTTTGGTTGGTAAGTTGTTTGCAACAGGTAATTCCATTTTCTCATTAAAGCAGCTCTACGAAATTGGACCTCTATATAATAGAGGAAGGCCGTATTCGTTATTCCACGTTTGCTCTGCTGCGTTTTAATAAATTTCATATTAAATGGTGCCCTCAAAATGAACGTGTCAATATTTCCTTATTACTGACACCCACGTCTATATTTTAAGACCTTTTGAAAGCGATTATTATTATATTATTATATTATACTTGCTTGGGGTGTGACAATACCCATGGTGAAAAATTCAACAACTCCGTTTTGCCGTGTACTAAAGATAATATATTGCAACTTTTTAGCTTTACTGGTAACAAGGACTTGTTATAATGGATACCAATCGGTGGTTGGTGGTGGTGGTATTGATCACATCCCTGCTTGGCAGTGACGTCATTAATTACTACATGTGGGCTACGGCACATGCCTCTCTCGCAGTGCCGACTCTCTAGGCACAGTAAGTACCTAGGCATAGCCGCACGGACATACACTGTGAGTTTCATCGGGCAGTCATGGCTCTGTTTCTACGAACTCTGTTCCTTCTTGCTGCAATTACTCTAGCAGGTAAAGTCACATTCAATTTAAATAATTATAAGAAGGATTCGAAACTTTGCATGGTGGGAATACTCATGCGTTCGTTTAGCTTCCCTGGGTCGACCCCGGTGTGTGTGACGTTGTTTTTTTCCAGGACGAACGTGTGCAGATAGTTACCCACGTTCGTCCTGGAAAAAAACCGCCACACACCGGGGTCGACCCAGGGAAGCTAAACGAACGCACCCATCATGGATAAGTTTGCGGTATCACCATTATATCATTATCTGTCAATGAGCTGGGGTTGACCTGAAAAGAACCGTTGGCTCAAATTATTAGGCTGGTTATCTCATAATGACAGTGCCTGCATGGAATTGTCTGTTACTCTTAAACTATTTTAGCTGATTTCAAAACAACCTAATCAAATTTGTATCATGTATTTCCAATTCACTGATTATGCTCCACTTAGTTACCTTGTTATGTTTATTGTTTTGTGTTGTGTTGTCATTTAGTTTTCGAGAAAGACTTTGCTAGGTCGAAACGTCAGGCCATTTCTGTGTTTTTTCTTTTCGTTTTTCATTTATACCGACCTTTTCGGTAAGCAGTGTTTGTGTTACAAAAATTACCTAAATCCTTAAATAGAGCTTTCCCGTGTTGTTAACCATTTCAGAGGCTGCGGTGCTCTGTCCAGGCGGGCCTGGGTATCGGTTCGACATCATGGAACTACAAGATCCACTGACATCACCCATACGTCTTAGGCTGAAGGTTCCAGACGTAAATAATGTGATTGTGTATTTCTCTCCTCTTAAACCTGGCAAAAAAGGAGCGTCGTATGACGTGTGTAAGTACTATATGTCTATACGGGTTTAGCTCATTTTGATTGCGCATGTAACTAGCAGAACTGTGTCTTTATTTTATTTATTTGTATATAATACAAACAGAATGACCAACAGAGTAGCAGAAAGGGTCAAAGTTCATCCACAAATTAATATCATCAATTATATATTAAAAGGCAATATAGTGTAAAAAGTACACAATTTACAAAACGCTACATAAAAAATATTACATTTGAGCAATTGTGGAATGAAAAATTACAACACTCACTGGTTCAATGGCAAAATGGTCGCATGTGTAGTCGTCGGCCAGACTGGGCGAGGTCTTGAAAGCGACAATCTTACAGATAAGCCAATAAAACGTGAGTCTAGCACTAGACCTCTCGGATGTGCAGTGGTAGCATGTTCCGTTGGCGACTAGACTTGACTAGTCAAACTAGACTAACCAGAAACTACACAGGAGATTGACTATATCGAGCCCGGTGCTCTTATAAAGAAACCGCTCAGCTTCGCATACTCGCCAAGTAAAAACATGGTATTATACCTTAAGTATTTTGTTTATTTTATCTATTCACTTGAATGCAGATTTGGACGCCTCGCGTGCAGACATCGAGCAGCTGAAACCCGCCTATGAAGTGGTCAAGAGTAATTCCGGCATAAACTACATGACGCAGCACCTGGTCATCACTTACGATAACGGACACTTCGAAGTAGCAATCGAAGGACTGCCCGAGTCTACCCTGACCTATGACATCCCATCTGAACCCCACACAAGTTGGTTCATTTCTTTTAAGAGCGGGGGAGGGGTCGTGGACTGGGAATTCTTTGAGCCTTGTATCGCTGAATTCACCTAGTATTAAATTACGAAGAATAACGAGTTGCGCATAACCGTCGAGTGCATCGGCCCTTTTCGAAACCAAGGCTTCGGCTTTGGCTCAGGCTCCGTCCTCTCATCTGAAGCCCTGAGTGCGTACTCAAAGCACACCGCGGGGCCAAGCTAGCCTGCACCAAGTTCAAAGCTGAAGCCGTGGTTTCGAAAAGGGTCATAGTCTTGATTAGCGACGTTTAGTTTTTAAACGTACCGACTCGTAGCCTTGCTCAAGGCAGTCGCATTATTCGCTCCGAAAAGACGCAGCTGTAAACCCACCCGCCGTATACCCTGTGCATGGTGTGTGCGATCACACCGAATGACCCCACCCGTATACACACTGTCACATCGCACGAATACTGTTCACACAAGCCATCGCACTCGTACACCACTAACCGCATGCGGAGGCCGTCAGGCCGACAGCCTTGTCGGGTCTGTATCTTCCCGTTTTAATGTGTTGTATTGAAAAAATTCCAATAGTGGACGAAATTGGGGGGGTTCTAGGATATGCTAGTATGCAGCTCATGAATATTTACATCGTTCGTCAGACCTATCAACAACACAGGATGTGAGGCAAATGAATTATTCATTTTGACGTCCAATCACACACTTCCCTTATCGACCTTTGGACCCTATCATGCGTCCGTGGTGGTGGTGTGTGAGGTAACATGTCTCGTCTTTCGCGGGCATTATGGTAATGAGCTGACCGTGGGAACTCTTCGCTTATTATAGTAATGAGGTCAGTGGCTTCAACACAGATCCTACAAGGCTGTCGGCCTGACGGCCTCCGCATGCGGATAGTGTACGGGGGCATCGTGTCGTGCGATGTTACGCACAGTGAATACGGGTGGGTTTTACGCACAGTGAATACGGGTGGGTTTTTACACAGCGGCGGTCTTTTTTCGGAGTGAATAATTCGACTGCCTTGAGCAAGGCTAACCGACTCGCAACACGAATAGGCTGTTCGCAACACGAATAGGCTGTTCGCAACACGAATTACTGGAAAAGAGGTATGGTCACTCAAACATCTAGTGGATCAAAACTAACCCAGATGTGTAGAACTGCCCAGTCATTCCGAGTCTGGCTCCAAAATAGTCGATGTAGCGCCCTCTACCGGTGATAAATACAAAATTAATAAGGTCGCCAATCAAGACAATCGAGTACCGTAATTAGACCGCCTTTAATGGCACTGGGCACCTTTGGTAATAGTTATTGTATTCCCATCCATGCCACTTGGTGTATTACAACGTATGCATACAATAACAAATCTGTAAGAATTTTGACCCAATTGGTCATCGAAGTTGCAAGAGAGGAAAAAACACCTTTGTTTTGCACAAGTTGTGTGCTTTCAGCTGCCTAACAAAAGGCTTCACGCCTGAAGTCTTTTATATTATTTGAATGAGAATTTGCCTCTTTTTCAACAACTACGTTACTTCAGAGGGAGCCGTTTCTCACAATCTTTTAAACTATCAACAGCTCTCCATTGTTTGTTACCAAGTAAGTAATTATGCTGACAATTATTTTGGGTATAAGAGGCTGGGTACTTTTTTTGCAGGACACAAAACACAATTTCCACAGATTTACATTAAACTTAAACAGTTCGAAGATAATAATAGCAGAAAGCTTCCCTGAAAATATTAATTTCTGGGGTGCTGCAGTTTTTGAGAAACTAGTCAGACAAGTCACGAAAATAATTATCGTCTCAGGAGACGAAAATTAATTTAGCATGTAAAATGTATTTTCGTGACATTGTTTTACTCGTTTCTCAAAAACTAAAACACCTCAGTAAGTAATATTTTAAGGGAAGTTTTCTAATATCATTATCTTCAAACTGTGTGAGTTTAATGTAAATCTGTTGACATTGTGTTTCGTGTGTCAAAAAGGATCCCAATCCTTTAAAAAGGCCTTGCCCTTGCACACCGTTTAAAAAAATGTATCACTGCTGAAAGTCCTGCGTCGTGTCTGGCCTTATGAGAGATACCGGCCAGCAGGCGTCCGTGCCTGCGCCACGGTGTGCCACTGCGGCAGTCACCTTGGCCGATAATTATCCTCGCAATATACTGTTAATTATTTGACTTTCTAAAAAGTAAATTGGTGTCGCTTTCCCGTAGACATGCTTTATTTTGTTTATTTAGTAAGTGGTCAATTATTTTTAGTCACCTTGGCCGAACGTGCCTTTTTATCAAACTGTTTATGAATTTGGTAATAATATTTTATTCAGTTGAAGTTTTGAATATTTTTGTATCATCTTATATTCTGCCCACACCACTACTTGTACCATTCGTCAGACTTAAGAGTCCTCCAAATATCCGTTTGGAAACCAGGTATTATGTGCCCTTGGATTTTATTACAAAAGACAATCGATGAGTTTTTTGTTACCAAGACATGCCTCATTTGATGAAATAAAACTTCCTGGACTTTTTAAAACCACATACATGTTTAAAAAAAAATAACGAATTGATCTTCAAATTTGTATTTAGTTATCTCATAAAAAGACAATTTGACCCAACAGCTGGGTCTTAAACCACTGCGATGTGTGGATTGAAGATTTAGAGATTGAAGAGCGGTGGGATTGCACTCCAGATAAACGGCCGGTGTCCAAGGGAATCCTTCGCTCGGCCCCAGCGGCCAGTCGATCCAGAACCGCTGGGATGGGCTAATCGCTTGCACAGATTTTTGTTCAGGAAGTAAGTCATGCGTCCAGTGCATCGAAATATGGGGTGCGTTCGTTTAGCTTCCCTGGGTCGACCCCGGTGTGTGGCGGTTTTTTCTTCCAGGACGAACGTGGGTAATTATCTGCATACGTTCGTCCTTGAAAAAAAAAACGCCACACGCCGGGGTAGACCCAGGGAAGCTAAACGAACGCACCCATGGTGCAGTGTGAGTGTGATGCATGATGGGACTGCGCATTTTTGAACCAATGACAGTGCATGATACGTTTGCCCATCCCAGAGCCTTTGGTTAAAGCAACACGTTGCCTTGGATCGGACGAGTTGGTCTTTGAAAAGCATTTGTAACTGTTTTTTATAAAATGTACATGGGTAGAAAGATGTTGTAAAAGTAGAATACAATGATCCACACAAACATGCCTCGAAATTGCACGGTTTTCCTTTTACCTCGTCGACTAACACGGGCGGCCATTTATGGGAGTCAAATTTTTGACCCCCATAAATGGCCGACCGTGTAAGTTCGCGCTGTAAAAGGAAAACCACGCAATTTCGAGACAAACTTGTGTGGATAATTGTATTCTACTTTTAAAACATCTATCCAACCATATGCATTTTATAAAAAACGGTTACAAACGCTCAGTTATCGACCAACTCGTCCGATTCAAGGCAACGTGTTCCTTTAAAGCAAGGCTCTGGGGACGAGCGAAAGGAAATCCCAGGTTGGTTCAAAAGAGGGCGCTATCAGAAGAAATTTGTACACAATTCCCCGGAATGGGGGAACAGAATCTCCCTATACCTTTATTGAACTGGTACCCAAAACACTGAAAAAACGGCTAAACTGTGGCCGGGGTAAATGGAACGGTGAAGCAAGCTCAGATAAACTTTGAGTTATCTGCAAGGGCAAGGTTGCAAGGTATAGGCCAAGTTGACGCAGTGGCGCCTTCTTGCTTCGTGTCCGACCGGCCACAACTTACGAGAGATACCGACTAGCAAACGCCCGTGCCTGCGCCACGGTGTGCCAATACGGCAGTCACCTTGGCCGATAATTATCCTCGCAATACATTGTTAAATGCTCTACTTCCCAAAAAGTAAATTGGTTTGGTATTCCAGCAAACATGCTTTATTTTGCTAATTAAATATTAATCAATTAATATTTTAGTCACCTTGGCCGAGCGTGCCTGTTGTAACAAGTATTTTCATTAATATTTCGAACAGCTCCACTAAACCGACGTGTTTAATCGCTGATTGTGCACTTTAAGACTCGTATCCACGCTTGAACGTTTCCTCCCTCCTTGTTTGGCTCGTTGCCAGTTATTGATCTTAGAATTACCTAGGAAACTTGTAAGTTTTCCTCCCAAACTAGGTGCGTATTTAAGCCAGTTGCACACACGATATTCCTCACTGAGCTTTCTGACCAACCTTGACAACACCAGAGCCAACCCGAGTTCCGCTCTCTGATGATTTCATGCAATGGTTTGCTGAAGAAGAAACAACCACCGAGGAAGAACAGATCAGATATCGTTTGAACTTTGCAAGCATTTAATATAGTATTGAAGTGGTTGTGAGCTGCCGTTTAAAGCTGCTGATTGCTGTGTCAAACTTGCTAAAACTTGCATTCAATCCACAACCCAGACAGATATTGCAAAACAAAAAAACCTGTTAGCTCTCTTTAGAATAATGGGAGGATTTTGTTTGCCTTCTGTTTTGTTGACTCTCTTCACCATTGGTATGAGTTCTGCTCAGTCGTGTAAGCCTCAGATGTTGTGTCCATTCGGCTGGGAGTCATGGGGCGGCTCTTGCTACAAACTTCTGGAAGGAACAATGAATTGGCAAGAAGGGAAACTGAAATGTCAGGAGATGGGATGGGAGATGGTCTTGCCTTTATCAACCGAGGAAAATGACTATGTAATCCAACTGAGTAAAACTGCTGAGTATGTGTGGCTGAATTGCAACGATATCAAGACTGATGGGCAATGGGACTGCATTCCAACCGAGTTTTTGAACTGGGGACCGGGTGAGCCAAACGGCGGATCTGGTTCAGGGTGTGCTCAGATTGTTAACGGATGGACAGGGAATAATTGGAATGATGCTCCGTGCTCAAGTGCAACTCCTAACGTTATCTGCAAAGGCAAGATGGCTACACACCAGGCCAATTTGAAGCAATGGCGCCTGCTTGATTCGTGTCTGACCGGCCACACCTTACGAGAGATACCGACCAGCAACGTCCGTGCCTGCGCCACGGTGTGTGACTACGACCCCAGATGTCGTTCCTTCAACGTGCAGCATTTTGGGACAGGGGAGCGAATTTGCCAACTCAACAACGGCACCCGCTACGAGGCCGACCACACCCAGTTTGTGAAATCCAAGAAACCTTTCACGTGTGTTTACGGAGAGAGATAATTTCAATAAACACTGTAAAATTACCATGAGTAAAAAGAAAACAAATGACGCTCAAGTTTACAAAGGACAGCCGATCGTTGACATTCAACTCGTGGTGATTCAGAGCCCAAAATTGGGAGCATTTGACCTATACAATATTGTTGTCTTTTTGTTTAAGTAAAGTAGTAGGCCTTATAAACTTTCAGTTGAAGTGTTGAGTTAAAAAGAAAGAAAAACATGTTAGATTTGTTCAGAGAAAAAGAATATACAGGAACACAAAAAGAAGGGGGAAAGGGACGAAAAAAGAACCATAAATAAATGAATAAAATAAATCGAAGAAATTTGGAATTTTGTTCGCAGCCATTATTTTATTATGAAGGTACTTTCAGCAAAAACAAAAACACTGAGCTTGTGATTGGATCTTCAAGAGGACTTGTGACTAGTCTACTTGTGAATCTCCGAATGGACTTTCAATTATTTTGACTTTCAATTGAAACGAATACCTATTTTCTCTTTTCAGATTTGATATTGTTTATGCATATTTTATTATGGGATGGAGTACACGAAGTACGAATGCTGGTATTTTTGACAATTAAGGTGTCCATTGTCTTTTAACAAAATGAGCAAGGTCCTATTAAAGACTCAATATTAACCAAGGTCGATATACATCGTATAGGTTTGTTCATAGGTTTGTGCATTGTTGGTAAACACACAAAAAATATATGAACATATCAACGCTAGTCCAAATAAGTCCGTCCAACAGATCACCTACAAATACTTATACGAGGCTTGTGGGTAATTTGTGGGACTATAGAGGGCAGCAGGCTTACCAGGTAAAGGCCTTTTGGACTTGAAAATAATATATAGAAGGTTCTTATATCGTATTACATGTGCAATGGAATTTACCTACTAAGTTTGCTGCCACCTAGCGTTTAAATGTCCCCCAATGAGTAATCAAAAATCACCTTGCCGACAGAGGGCGTACTGTAAGCACTTGACTAAGGTTAGAAAACTGTATTTGCTTCCAAGCTGAAAGTCATACACTGCTGTAACTAAGTCCTTGATTTTGTCAGGTGAATATGACTTTTTAAATAGCACGTTTCTGTATTAATTGGCTACTGCGGTAATAGCAATGTACATGGACTTGTTACCATAGATATCTGTTAGTCGTTGGTAGAGTGTTGATCACGTCCCTGAGTTGTATGACGTCATTAATTTCTAGAAGCACGCACATTCGCATTTGCTGCAGTGCCTATGCAGGGCAATAGAGAGCTGCTTATATGAAACATTGTGAGAAACGGCTCCCTCTGTAGTAACGTATTTTTTTGAGAAATAGGTAATTTCTCACTCAATTAATATTAAAAGACTTCCGGCCTGAACCTGTTTAGGCATCTGAAAGCACACAAACTTGTGTTTCATTCCTGGACATACATAAACAGACATGGCTCTATTTCTACGGCAGTTTTTCCTTCTGACAGCGATGACTCTAACAGGTAAAGTCACATTCAATTCAATGTTTACTTGTGGTGCTTTAAAGGCAGTGGACACTATTGGTAATTACTCAAAATAATTATCATTATAAAACCTTTCTTGATTACGAGCAATGGGGAGAGGCTGAAAGTATAAAGCATTGTGAGAAACAGCTCCCTCTAAAGTGACATAGATTGCAAGAAAGAAGTAATTTTCAACGAATTTGATTTCGAGACCTCAAGTTTAGAATTTTATGTCTCGAAATCAAGCATCAGAAAGCACACAACTTCGTGTGACAATGGTGTTTTTTCTTTCATTATTATATCGCACTTTTGACGACCGATTTGAGCTCAAATTTTCACAGGTTTGTTATTTTATGCATATGTTGAGAGTACACCAACTGTGAAGACTAGTTTTTGACAATTACCAATAGTGTCCACTGTATTTAACTATAATTATTGGTCAATGTTAAAATGTTCAGTTTTGGCACGAAACAAACATTATGGAAGTAGTAAGGAGCAGTATAAGGAACCGGCCATGGTGTACATGTATTTTATTAGTAACGCATTCTACCGAATGGTAACCCTCCCTGCTTTATACAAATATTTTGTTCTGTGCTTGGAAAATTTGTGCTGAACATTGTGTGGTCTATTAAAATAAATGTATTTGGCTTTACTGACCGTGCCTGAACCTTAATCACGTTAAAGGCATTGGACACTATTGCTAATTGTCAAAGACCAGTCTTCTCACTTGGTGTATCTCAACATAATTATGCATAAAATAACAAACCTGTGAAAATTTGAGCTCGATTGGTCGTCGAAGTTGCGAGATAATAATGGAAGAAAAAACATCCTTGTCACGCTTAGCTGTAAACTTTCAGATGCTTGATTTAGGTACCTCAAAATCTAATTCTGAGGTCTCGAAATCAAATTCGTGGAAAACTACTGCTTTCTCGAAAACTACGTTACTTAAGAGGGAGCCGTTTCTCACTGTGTTTTATGCTATCAACAGCTCTCCATTGCTTTTTACCAAGTGAGTTTTTATGCTAACAATTATTCTGAGAAATTACCAATAGTGTCCACTGCTAAAGTATAGGGTTTTAAACTTTGCATGGTGAGAGTATCATCATGAGGTTTGCGGTATGGCACCACGAGTAAACATTTGTTTTTAGTATAGTGTCGGTTCTTAAAGGCAGTGGACACTATTGGTAATTGTCAAAGACTAGCCTTCACAGTTGGTGTATCTCAACATTATGCATAAAATAAAAAACCTGTGAAAATTTGAGCTCAATCGGTCATCGAAGTTGCGAGATAATAATGAAAGGAAAATAACCCTTGCAACACGAAGTTGTGTGCGTTTAGATGGTTGATTTCGAGACCTCAAATTCTAAACTTGAGGTCTCGAAATCAAATTCGTGGAAAGTTACTTCTTTCTCGAAAACTATATGGCACTTCAGAGGGAGCCGTTTCTCACAATGTTTTATACCATCAACCTCTCCCCATTACTCGTCACCAAGAAAGGTTTTATGCCAATAATTATTTTGAGTAATTACCAATAGTGTCCACTGCCTTTAAAGGAACACGTTGCCTTGGATCGGACGAGTTGGTCTATAAAAAGCGTTTGAAACCGTTTGTCATGAAATGCATATGGTTTATAGATAGATGTTGTGAAAGTATAATACAAGTCATCTCTACAAATTTGCCTCGAAATTGCACGGTTTTCCTTTTACCTCGTCGACTAGCACGGTCGGCCATTTATGGGAGTCAAATTTTTAGCTCCCATAATGGCACTGTGATGGACACGTTCGGTTATTATGGAAGACCAGTAATCTCACTTTGTTGTTTCGTAACAAAGCATAAAATAACAAACCTGTGAAAATTGTGACAAAATTAGTCGTCGAATGTGTTTCAAAAGGATAATGAAAGAAAATACATCAATTTTTGGTGCGCTTTCAGATGACTGACAGGGTCTTTTATAATTTCAGTGAGAAATCACCCCTTTCTCAAAAACTGCATTAGGCCCACTTCAGAGGGAGCCGTTTCTCACATTTCTTTTTATCAACAGCTCTCATTACTCGTTACCAAGTTGTTATGCTTACCATTACTTGAGTAATACCAATAGTGTACAGTGCCTTTAAGTCAAAATGGATACCGACGCTTCTATAATTGCTGCTGTATCGTGGTTCTTGCTTTTTTTTTACAGGTTTCAGGAATAGAAGCAATATAAGATGCACAATAAAAATGCAATTTTTCCTCATTATCTAAATTGCAATATTTTCATAAAAAGGGACGCCCGGTAAAAAAATAACCGATAATTAAGAAGACCCCGAGTGTATCGATCGATGAACTGTTTTCAACCGTACTCTACCGTAGCCAAAAAACACAAGGTTCTGCGGTTAATTTGTAATTAAAGGGAAGGACATATTTGGTAATTACTCAAAACAAATTTTAACTTAAAAACTGACATGGTAACGAGCCTTGGGTGGAGAGCTGTTGATAGTATAAAACATTGTGAAAAACGGCTCCCTCTGAAGTAGCGTAGATTTTTAATTAGAGGTAACTTCTCACTAAAATAATAAAAGACTTCTAGCTAGAAGTCTTTTATTCCTAACTGAAAACACACAAATTCGTCCAACAAGGGTGTTTTTTCTTTCATCATTGTCTCCCAACTCCGATGACCAAGTGAGCTCAATTTTTCACAGGTTTGTTATTTTATGCATATGTTGAGATACACCGAGTGGGAAGACTGGTCTTTGACAATTACCAATAGTGTATCTTCCCTTTAACTAGCAAACGGTTAAAGAAGGCCAGTGTGGTACGAAAATAATCGAAAATAATTAAAGTCACCTGGAAATAGAATTTTTTTTCTTTCAATCATAAGAGTATATGCTTACGAACAACATAACAATTTTTTTAGTAATTGTTTGTCACGATTTATATGTTTAAAAAATACATAAAGTTGTTTGGGGGGCTGACTTCGCCTACCCCTTTTGTGACGTCAATCGAGGCAGACTTTGCCTGCAATGCGTATAGTAAACACACGTGCAAAGTACATGTTCGTCCAAGTCGTGAGTTGGTACATTTCAAAAAGTGTTTTTCTGCATTCAGCAGCAATACACCTGGAAATTGTTTTTTTTTTTTTTAAACGTACAAACTCACGACTTGGTCCGTACATGTACTTTGCAATTGTGTTTACTCTACGCATTACAGGCAAAGTCTGCCTCGATTTACGTCACGAACAGCGCCCTCTCGGGTCGGGGTCTACTCTTAAATTTGTAAATAACATAAGAACGTTTAAAACCTTAGTTAACTGTTTATTCACATTCCACTCATCAAAACACATATATTAGTGACAAAAGCTTTATTTTGAAAAAATACCAATTCCAGGTGACTTTAAGTGGTTTTCCTAAACTTCGATCGTTAACGCCAAACATTTTTCTCCATTAATAACAACCACTAATTTGATTAAGAATACGTACGACAAAATACTGTGCGCTTTGATGCACCACTAGGGATGTGAAGCGCTTCAAAAACACATATAATTATTATGTATGCGCTTGTTGTACAGCCCAAAGCGCCTAACCCGAAAGCAAAGGGCAGGTTCGAGCAGCTGCCACTTTTTTTCAACCACCAGTCAATGTCACAGGGTTTCTATATGCAATGGACATTAAATGTAAAGGTAATTTTAAAAAGGTAATTTTAAAAACTATTTTTCAATTTTTGTTAGCAACATCACCAGGAAAAAAACATACACGCTTCCCACAGTGGTACTGTTTTCCACGATTTTTCTTTAGCATTTAAAATAAACGGACCTAAAAGAAGAGCCGATTTTTTTGTGGACGTTAAATTAATTTTGCGGATTCGAATTCAATCTGACCAATTAATAAATATCTGACCAACTCAACAACTTTTTTTGTTTTACTCCATGTGCAGTTGATGCTTGTGTCTGCTATGTGGGTCAGGAACCAACCCAAGAGACGGGCAAGCGATACGGTTGGTCCCTGGCCGAGCAGACTCCGTGTGAATGCACTGAGCTCCGTCTAGGAGGAGTGAATATGAAACCTCAAAAGAAGCTCCATGAGATTAAGATTGGTGAAGACCCTCGTGTGTCCATCAACGATCAGGGCAAGATTGTCCAGTCACCCGACTGCAAACATGATTACGATGGTAAGAAAATCCAGTATTTTTGCGCGTTGTGTTTAAAATAAATCATGGTTTGTGTATTATTGAAAGGGGGCCATCTTCACTGAGATTGATTTAATAATAAAAGTGGCTTCTTCTTACATGGCGCGTTAGTCCGTCACTCAGTGACGCTCGAGGTACTTTCACATGCACAATTTTCCTGCAAGGCATGTGGGACTACGTTTTTAAATCATGAGACCTAACTTTTATATAACACCATGTAATGATCCACATGGTGCTGTGACGCAATATGCTGCCAGTCACTACCAGAAACACCAGGGCGAACCCCTTCTTCTACTTTCGATAAGTGCACTGTGTTGTTTTACGTGCGCTACACAACATACGGGACCAACGGATTAACGTCCCATCCGAAGGACCACGCATTTGTGTCTTGCATGAGGACACAAGTGCCACGACTTATTACCTATAGTCAACATTATTCGAATACTATTTACGAGATTCTGCTTCGTTTCAAATTTCAGATCCTGCAATACCATGTGCACACCAGACTTCATTACAGTTCCAGTTTAAAGCGCTTAAAAATCCGCTGACGTCACCAATACGTGTGAGATTCACGGTCCCGGATGTGGACTACGTGTACGTGTTTTTTTCTCCTGATTCACCTAGCTATGTGAACGCAACACACCAATTGTGTAAGTATAGTTGTTTCTGACACTCCAGGGCGCGTGCTTCCAGGGCCTTAGTTTCATCATGGAGGAATAATTTATACTAATTCATTCCTCCATGGTTTCATACTATTACGAGACTGTGATATGAAAGGCATCAAACGCTCACTATTAAAACAAACTAAAAAGTCAGTTTTCTGGTGATTGTACATGACTTTCCCTTTAACCTACTTCAAAATTACGTGCATGTCTACTAAAAACAACAAATCTGTAGCTTGACATTGAAACTGAACAGTATTTAGTGAGGGAACTTTGAGAGAGGTTGAACAAAATCTCACAGTGTACTTTCACTACCGTCTCAGCACACTGGAACTACCATAATTGTCAAGAGGGGAAGGGAAGGTCACAGAGATTTGGTTGTGTAAAAACTGTCGAAAATATGTCTCATTTAAGCAGACTAGCTAGGTTCAAATCCCACTCCAGTCAATTATTGCGTGTAAAACAAAGGGATCACTTTCAATTGTTTGATGATTTTAACGTGTATGTAGTTTTTGGCACCTCTGGAGATGAGTATTTTACTGAGAGGTTTCCCACGGTAAAGAAGAAATAAAGAAATAAAGAGAGAAAGAAACTGAAGATTGTATTGGGTTCTTGAAATACAGATCTGAAGCCCCTACGTGCGACAATTGAGCAAAAGAAACCCGTCAAGGAAGTGCTTGCTGGCATTGAAGGTATTAATTACTTCGGAGAACCCCTGCTCATCACATACGAAAACGGGCACTTCGAGGCAGCAATCGAGGGACTGCCCGAGTCTACCCTGACCTATGACATCCCATCTGAACCCCCAACAAGTTGGTTCATTTCTTTTCAGAGTGGAACACAATCAGTTTACTGGGAATTCTTCGAGCCTTGTATCTCCGAGCTCAACCAGTAACACCAATACGACGTACTTTTTCGGGAAATCCGCATTGCCGTCGAGCACCGTTGTATATTTTTATTATGGTGCAGCCATCTTGAATTTTTCCCATTGATATCAATGCAACCGAAACGAGGCTGGAAGAACAAAAGTCTGGTTCCTATTTGCATAATGATTTTTAGCATTCATTATTGTTATTTACTACAAAGAACATGACCCAAAAAATGGAGACAGCTTGATAAAGGTCTATAATTGAGACTTTGGGACGCTAGGTGGCAGCAGACCTACAAGGTAAATTTCCATAGACCTTTTCGCAAATACCGGGGCGCGCGCGTAAAGCTTGGAATTAGGTGCATTGTGGTCTTGCTGGTATCCAAATTTGATCCTAATATATCCCACAATGCACCTCATTCAACAGTCTGCGCTTGCGCATTGGTATTTGCGATAAGGTCTATTGTTTACGTAGTTCTGAGCATACCCAGAAGAATGGATTTGATGTGTTAAGTTTGCTGACCCACCAAGCGTACAATTAGACCATATTTAAACTTGTGTAAGAATTTAACACAATTACACACGCACCCTTGTCTTTTCTGTTTCTGCTTTAAAGAAAGACATTTTGAAAACAAATTTAACTAAAGATTTTTTTTACATCTATTTTTATCTTTAGCACTTTTTAAGACTGCAATTCGTAATTCATGTTAGGCGATACATTTTTAATAATTGAATTAGACTGTACAAATTTATTCACCGATTTTGTTTCAGACGTGTTTTGGATGTATTTGTAGAATAGTCACTCTTTGCGAATTTACAAAAGTTGCAACAAAATGTCCATCCCTCACTCTCTTTCTAAGGAGCCAGTAACTGGTGGACCCTCCTCACATGATGCTGTGTAATTCTTCGGGCTACTCCCGCACTTAGAGGTTATTAGACATTCTCGAAATGGCTACTCAAAGTTCGCTCAACCAGCTTTTTAATATTTTAATTGGGAATAATTATTGACTTTCATAGAAGTTTGTTGCACATCTTGTGGTTGACTCAAGAAATTAGATCCAATGTTTCGCGGCAGGCTTCACCTTTGGTACTACAACTTTCACGTAAAAGAACAATTTCTTAGAGATTTATTTACCTATATACTAATAGATAAATCTTCCCATTTTTTATTAAAGCACCGTGGAGTAGATCTGTTTATTCGTTCGCTAAAATCAGTGAACACTATTGGTAATCACTCAAAATAATTGTCAGCATAAAAACTTACTTGGTAACGAGCAATTGAGATACAGATAAATATTATAAACATGATGAAGTCGCTAGTTATTTATATTATGCCTGTATAAATGAAACATCAGGTGATTTAAATGTATTGACCATAGGTTAGTTTTACTTATAAGACTGTGTGTTAGTTTTACCTGGTGATATTTTCCAAATCTGCTTTAGTTCAAACAAAAAATGGCCAGCAACCATTTTTCAACGCCTGAAAAGACAAATTAAAAATAAGCACAAAAAATGGGCAGAGTAGGCATAAAGTTGTCTGCTGGACCGTTCAAAACTGTGTTTAATCGGGCATGCAGTTTTCTTGCATTATTGTAGTGTTATGTTTATTATAACACCAAAATAACCACTGTTAGGCTTGCTGCAAGTTGTAAGCAAGAGTGAACTACTATAAACGGGGCCAACCTCTCCCATGGCAAGGTTGCTGCAAAAGGAACTGACATATTTGTATCCGTGAGTATACCATTACATTTGCTGAAATTGATCTCAGAACTTTTATATAATTATTATAATTCTAGGATAAATAATCGCTGTTTGTTTATCTACCAATTCACACGGGACCTACAGCTTAATTTTAACAAATTATGATTGCGAGTCAGTATCTTGACGGCACTTAGGGGCCTGTTCTTCATTGTGAAATCAGCAATAAGAATTGGTGGGATTCAAACTCAGAACTTTGTGATTGCAAGTTATGCAAATTTTAACAAATGATTGCGAGTCAGTATCTTGACGGCACTTAGGGCCTGTTCTTCATTGTGAAATCAGCAATAAGAATTGGTGGGACTCAAACCCAGAACCTTGTGATTGCAAGTCATGCAATTTTAACAAATTATGATTGCGAGTCAGTATCTTCGTAAGAATTGGTGGGATTTAAACCCAGAACTTTGTGATTGCAAGTCATGCAGTCTAATCACTGGACAACAATAATCGGTCTAAGGGGTAGTCGGTGATTTCAATATCAGTGACCTTTAGATATTTTTGACGGTTCTCACCCACCCCCCCCCCCCCCCCCAATCCACATGATCTTTTAAAGCCATTGGACCATTTCGGTTCAGAAAAAAAAAAAGTTCACAGATTTACAAATAACTTACAGGGTTTACAGAAGGCAATGGTGAAAGACTTCTCTTGAAATATTATTCCATGAAATGCTTTACTTTTTGAGAAAACATTAAAACAATATAAATTCTCGTTAACGAGAATTACGGATTTATTTTAAACACATGTCATGACACGGCGAAACGCGCGGAAACAAGCGTGGGGTTTTCCTTTGTTTTCTCCCGACTCCGATGACCGATTGAGCCTAAATTTTCACAGGTTTGTTATTTGATATAGAAGTTGTGGTACACAATGTGGGCCTTGGACAACACTAGTTACCGAAAGGGTCCAATGGCTTTAAAGGCAGTGGACACTATTGGTATTTGTCAAAGACCAGTCTTCTCACTTGGTGTATCTCATCATATGCATAAAATAACTAACCTGTAAAAGTTTGAGCTCAATCGGTCGGTGCAGTTGCGAGATAATAATGAAAGAAAAAACACCCTTGTGTCACGAGGTTGTGTGCGTTTAGATGGTTGATTTCGAGACCTCAAATTCTAAACTTGAGGTCTCGAAATCAAGTTCGTGGAAAATAACTTCTTTCTCGAAAACTACTCCACTTCAGAGGGAGCCGTTTCTCACAATGTTTTATATTACCAACCTCTCCCCATTACTCGATACCAAGTAAGGTTTTATGCTAATAATTATTTTGAGTAATTACCAATAGTGTCCACTGCCTTTAATAGCAAAGCTACCACGTACCACAGTATCATCAAAATCATACTTTGATCTGTTTACTTACACTAACTTCCTTTGTTGGTTCACGAGACAACAGTCAGGTGACGTTTTTTGTTCACATATATAAACTTAGTTCCTGATCAGCCGTGCCTTATTTCCTGTGTGCTTCTGATCGACCGAGTCGGATCTAACTCAGTGTACATCGAGGTGGGTAAAATAATTTCTCATTATTTTTTTTCTTCTTATCTGTGTGTGAATTATAGGCCAATAGTGGTATATTTATGATTGTGTGTATGTGTATGCATGTATGCAGAGAAATTTTCCTCCATGGTAGGACCATTAAACTGAATTGAATGGAATTGATCAAAGTTTGAATGGCTTATGTTGTGCTCTCTTTTTTGTTTTAAAGGAACACGTTGCCTTGGATCGGTCGAGTTGGTCTTTGAAAAGCATTTGTAACCGTTTGTTATAAAATGCATATGATTAGAAAGTAGAATATAATGATCCACACAAATATCACTCGAAATTGCGTGGTTTTCCTTTTACCTCGTCGACAAACACGGTCGGCCATTTATGGGAGTCACATTTTTTTACTCCCATGGCCGTTTGTTCGCAAAGTAAAAGGAAAACTACCCAATTTCGAGGCAAGTGTGTGTGGATCATTGTATTCTACTTTTAAAACATCTTTCTAACCAAATGCATTTTATATTACAAGCGGTTACAAACGCTTTTCAAAGACCAACTCGACCGATCCAAGGCAACGTCTTCCTTAAAGTACATGTGACGTCACATTCAACACTTCGTTGAAATTGTAAAACACTTAGAAATGTAAGTTTGTTCATAGAGAGGACCTCTAGGTCCTGGCTCTATGGTTTAGTTTAGTGTTTGCATTTCTGCAACCAGTTCTGTTTGTGGAGCCCGAAAGAGCTGTGAACACAACACTGGACACATAGTATGAACCATATTATAGAATACACGGTCGGTTGCATAATAATGAAGCCCCATACTTTGACCTTGTGTTTCGGGTGTTGTTGTAAGTTTATGAAAAAGAAATTACTTTACACGTAGAGCAACGGAGACCTTGGTTTGCATTACTTCTAATAGTAATAATTGGGTGGTATTATAATCAGGAAGGAAGGAAAACATAATTGCAGCAATATAAAGTAGCTGTGTAAATCAGGCCTGCCCCGCGTGACGTGTATATACTTATCCGGTTACAGAAGTGCGTTTTGGCGGCCCCAACCAAAAACTGTTTCGGTTGTTGGTCGTTGGTTCTGCTGTTCAGACTGAACGACAACCGAGTTGTGAGCTCGGTTACCGTTATGGTTGTGACGTCAGAAACAGTTTTTGGTTGGGGTCGCCAAAACGCACTCCTGTACGTTACGCACTCACACCCCAACCAATACAGATAAGGAAATATCTGTACATGCTTTGAACAACGTCTCGACCCAAAAATAACGAAAAAAGTGTTCATTCTCATATCCAGAATTGACTGATTATTTGCCTCCTTTGTGGATAACCGAATAGTCAAGTTATTAAACAGCAACGGCTTCAACATTTAGCTGCTATGCAGACTCACGCACACTCACCCGAGCGATCATAACTCCAATCCTACAGAATTTTCATTGGCTCCCTGTTCAAGCTAGAATTAAACTTACAATTATCCTCCTTACTATTCATTGTCAACAAGGGGAAATATGCAAAACCTTTAGTTCACAACTTACTATTATTCCTTCAAGAAATGTACGTTCCAAATCAAATTCCCTTCTCGTCACATCCACCCATGTCACAAAACCTTACAGAGCTCGGTCATTCCAAGTAGCTGCAGATATAAACTGTGGAATGGAACACCTGAGTTTGCTATCGCCTTAAAGGATGGACACTATTGGTAATTACTCAAAATAATTATTAGCATAAACCTTTCTTGGTAACGAGTAATGGGGAGAGGTTGATGGTATAAAACACTGTGAGAAACGGCTCCCTCTGAAGTAACGTAGTATTCGAGCAAGAAAGAAATTTCCAAGAATTTGATTTCGAGACCTCAGCAGATTTAGAATTAATTTGAGGTCTCGAAATCGAGCATCTGAAAGCGTACTTCGTGTGACCAGGGTGTTTTTTCTTTCATTGATATCTCACCCTATTCTCATAGCCACCGTCACTTATAAAGGAGGATGTCGGGCAAAAGCGCACCGTATACTAACGGCTCATGATGCAATCATGGTAGCACATGATGGATCACCATCACTTAGAAGCGATGGGGATTTGGGTTGCACGGAAGACTAGACGTAGCTGCTCCGTTTGAACCTATTCAGCCGGCTGGTGGCGCATTAATACGACCAGGCCGATCATCCCATCCCCGTCTCATGGATGCATGCAACATCGACGTCCCGATCTCACTGATGATTTCTCAGCACTACTACTACTTATAGGAAATGAGATTAAAGGCAGTGGACACTATTGGTAATTGTCAAAGACTAGCCTTTACAGTTGGTGTATCTCAACATATGCATAAAATAACAAACCTGTGAAAATTTGAGCTCAATCGGTCGTCGAATTTGCGAGATAATCCTGAAAGAAAAAACACCCTTGTCACATGAAGTTGTGTGCTTTCTGATGCTTGATTTCGAGACCTCAAATTCTAAACTTGAGGTCTCGAAATCAAATTCGTGGAAAATTAATTCTTTCTCGAAAACTACGTCAATTTAGAGGGAGCTGTTTCTCACAATGTGTTATACCATCAACCTCTCCCCATTACTCGTCACCAAGAAAGGTTTTACGCTAATAATTATTTTGAGTAATTACCAATAGTGTCCACTGCCTTTAAATAAGCGAAGGATTGAGCTCAAATTTTCACCGGTTTGATATTTTATGCATAATGTTGAGATACACCAAGTGAAAAGACTAGTCTTTGACAATTACCAATAGTGTCCAGTGTCTTTTCATCAGTAAATGTTCTTCCGTTGGAATGTTACTTTGTGTTCCTGTGTCTTGTTGTTTTCTTTTCTATTAAAGCGCTTGGCAGTTTCATGCGCTGTCAACTACTGTACTTCATCGGCCACAACTTGCACTGTTGGGTCAGGCCCCATGCATGGTAATACGGAATCCGGAACCCAAATCAAGTTCCGAATCCAATCTGGTCCCAATTTCATAGAGCTGCTAAAGCAAAAAAAATTGCTTAAGCAAAAAAAATCTTTGCTTTGTAAAATCAGATTACCTGCTAGGACTCCACTCATTTGTTATGCTAAGTAAACAACAGCTAAATACCAGTCACAAGCAATGTACATGGCATGAGATTTTTGCCAGTAACATGTGTAAAATAAGCCAGCTATTTTCGTGCTTAAGCAAATTTTTTGCTTAAGCAGCTCTATGAAACTGGGCCCTGACCTGAGAGTTTTTAGAACGTACTTAAAAGGCAGACCGCGTGACGTCATCGCGCAAGTGGTCTATACGGCTTGACCCTTCTCATGAATTGTATTGTGTAAACATATATACTAATTATCAGTTTGGATGTCGTACATTTCTATTCAAACCGGAAAAATAATTGTGGGGTAATTAAAAGAAATGTTTTAACAATTTTATTCTTCAAATGCAGGATGCGTTTTCTGTTCTTGGTGAGCCTACTGGCTCTGGCCTATGCCAAACGGGACTATGTTGACGTCTCAGCTGATATCGTTGCTCGCATCAATGCCATGGACACTACATGGAAGGTAGGCCTAACTGAAAAACATATTATTACATTTTGTCTTTTAAGTTCTGTAAGGGTAAAGACTCAAGGAAATTTTGTTTTGGACTTTTCGGTTTGTAAAACGTTTGGTATTACTCTAAAAAATATTTGCAAAATAACATCGTGGAAAGACGTACAGCGGCTTTGGATAGTAAAATGCATTATGAATGGAAAAAATGTATCCCCCCCCCCAAAAAAAAAAAATAGAATAAAATAAAATAAATGAAAATATGAGGATCGTCATCGCTGCACACAAATCTCATTTTAAGCCTTGAAAATAAAATCATTATTATCATATTTCTGGTAAATATAATCATACGTTTATGTGAAACACTGCAGTGCAAAGTGTTCAGCCAAGTGTTCTTGATTAGTTTACGTGCAATACCAATCCTGGTACATGAGACCTACGGCTTAGTGTCTCACCCGAAGGGATAAAGCACTCGGGTCAAGTGAGGACACAAGTGTACCACGACCGGGACTCGAACCCACCCTCTGCTGATTTATTAAGTTATTTGTTTCAAGGTCTTAAGGATTAAACTAAACTCAAAATTTATTTGTTGATTCATTATTTTTAAAACCACCAATAGACGATGCATTCTTGGCCTTAGCTGGTAACTTGTTCCATATAACAGAGTCAATAGTAATTAAAAGATTGCTTAAAGGCAGTAGCTAGACACTATTGGTATTTACTCAAAATAATTATTGCCATAAAACCTTACTTGGTAACAAGCAATGGGGAGAGGTTGATAGTATAAAACAATGTGAAAAACGGCTTCCTCTGTAGTATAAAGCAGTTCGAGAAAGAAGTAATTTTCCACGAGTTTGATTTCGAGACCTCAGATTTAGAACTTGAGGTCTCGAAATCGAGCATCTGAAAGCACACAACTTCGTGTGACAAGGGTGTTTTTTCTTTCATTATTATCTCGCAACTTCGACGACCAATTGAGCTCAAATTTTCACAGGTTTGTTATTTTATGCATATGTTGAGCTACACTAAATGAGAAGACTGGTCTTTGACAATTACCAGTAGTGTTTAGTGTCTTTAACACATTCCATGTTAGGCTTAAGAAGAACAAAATGAGAAACACCAGAGCTTGGGTTCGGCGCTCTTAACGTCCACGACACCCCACGAATGTTCCTCTTGTGTAATTTATAGACACCTCCTTTTCTAATCTAGGCCGGGGCTAACTTTAAAGGCGAGAGCTGGGAGTCAGTGGTATCCCGTCTAGGGGTCATATACCCACTGAGAGAGGAACACAAGTTACCCCTGTTCGTCCACGATATCGTCAGAGATATACCTGAGACGTTTGATGCTCGTACGCAATGGCCACAATGTAAATCCATCTCCCTCATCAGAGACCAGGCTGCTTGTGGATCGTGCTGGGTAAGTGCTTGGAATCCTACACAAAGTTATCTGGTGATCTGGTGCCCAATTTCTTTATCATCTACTCTTTCTTCTACAACACAAATAGTGAAAACCACCCGTTTTGTCCGCCATACCACTCTTGCAAAGAGCCATGCGGACAACTCCTTTAAGAGTGAAAGAAGGGTATTTTCAACTCCATTGTATGAGTGAAGCTCGTTCCAATTTCACTCAGTAAGAGTGACACAGATTGACTTTAAATCACAAAAGAGCGAAATTGACACCACTCGGACAAGAGGGTGAAATTTTCACTCTTTTACATAAAGAGAGTACCAACCCACCAGATCTCTGATTCCCTGCAATGATGCAGTATTCCGTCTAGATGTCATATCTTCATCTCACAAAATTATCCGAATTTGGGCCCAATTTCATAAGGCTGCTTTAGCAAAAATTATTGCCTATAGGCCTAACACTATTTTCTGCTATGAAGCAGAAATGAGCATGGACCGGTCAAATTGTACTTGTGACATGATAGTTTGGCTGGTAAACCTTACAACATTACGTCTCGGAACAGACGTATTTCTAACATTGGGAGAAAAAAACGTGGTCACAGCGCGTTGCAACATCTCGAGCTGAGTTCGGCCGAAAGTAGCGTCAACTATTATATACTCGAAACCCAACGTAAAAACACTGACGCATACCTCGAAAGTTTGAGTATTCACAACGTCAGCGGAATCTCAGCAGTCATGTCCATCATGTCACAATTATAAGAGTTAATCGAAAGTGCTGAAGTACAGACCAAATCTATTTTATTCTCCTGATTAATCCCTTAGGCATTTGGTGCAGTAGAGTCCATGTCAGATCGTGAATGTATCCACAATAAAATCCAAGTCAATATCTCTGCCGAAGACCTCAATTCATGTTGCCGTCTTTGCGGTAATGGGTGAGTATATTTTATTGCTCTCTAAAAAATACATAATCATAGAAGAAATTATAAATACGACAGCGTTGATGGGGAAAACACGAGTTGAACCGAGTTAAAGGAACACGTTGCCTTGGATCGGACGAGTTGGTCTATAAAAAGCGTTTGAAACCGTTTGTTATGAAATGTATATATGGTTAGAAAGATGTTTTAAAAGTAGAATATAATGATCCACACAAGTATCACTCAAAATTGCACGGTTTTCATTTTACGTCGCGAACTAACACGGTCGGCCATTTATGGGAGTCAAATTTTTGACTCCCATAAATGGCCGACCGTGTTTGTCGACGAGGTAAAACGAAAACCACGCAATTTCAAGGCATATTTGTGTAGATCATTGTATTCTACTTTTACAACATCTTTCTAACCATACCGATTTTATAAGAAACGGTTACAGAACGCTTTTCAAAGACCAACTCGACCGATCCAAGGCAACGTGTTCCTTTAAACTGGATACAGTATGCTGTTCACGGTACAGAATACTTGAACCGTTTCGCATTAAATTTCTTGAAGTACCATTGGCAACTGACAGATATTTCTTGCAGATATAGCCATTTAAAAGCTACGTTTATATTGTGTCATATAGGTCACAGCGGCGTTGTTGTTCTAATGTAATTTCATGTTTATATTATGTTCGTTACCTATCGATAAAGGTATTGCTCAGAAATATAGGCCTGAGGGAATTTGTTTAGATTTTTGTAAAGCTGCATGGTTTTGCATTGGATCTCCTGACCAAGGGCGTCTTCAAAGTACATTATTATTATATTTTGTTTTGCGAAAAGAAACATTCAAACATGCATTCTGTGATGCAATTTTTACTTTTATGCGCCCTCAAACAGCACGATATGGGGAGAGAAGGTCAATAACGTTTTATGATGATTATTTCTTGATTTACTTTGTTTATTTTGTTTTAAACTAGCTGTGGAGGTGGCTTTCCAGCGGCTGCCTGGAGTTACTGGAAAGACACTGGTTTAGTGAGCGGTGGCTTGTATGCCAGTAACAGTGGCTGTCAGCCCTACTCTATACCTAGCTGTGATCACCATGAGCCCGGTCATCTTAAACCATGTGGTGATTCCGTGCCCACTCCTAAATGCCGCTCAACATGCAGGCAGGGGTACAATGTCACCTTCAAGAGAGACCGGCATTACGGTAAGCAGCCGCGCCTGTCGATGTGTATGATACATCAGCTTCGACCATTAGCTCCCGTTCACCGTACTTTGTTGTGCACAGAATTTGTACAGGCCCAGCCTTTTTTGCTGATAGAGCCTTTTCAATATATGGACCCAAACACAACACAACTCAACATGTTCAAGTCTCTTCTGAAAACCCACTTGCTGCAATGACATTTACTTCTTCTGTGCCTCGGCGCCTTTGAGCAAACCCTTGATTTAGGCGCTTCAAAAATTACTTTTGATTGATTGATTGATACAACTAATGCAATATTATTGCATTCAAGATAAATATGAGATTTAGTTTGCGTTGCACCGATGACTGTACTGTATTCGGTGTTGTCTTAGTCGTGAAGGGGAAACAGAATCTGCATATAAAATATAACAATGTGCAAGAACGCAACAACAAACAGTCTAAAAACATTTAAAA
This sequence comes from Asterias amurensis, assembly GCF_032118995.1. Lineage (NCBI taxonomy): Eukaryota > Metazoa > Echinodermata > Asteroidea > Forcipulatida > Asteriidae > Asterias > Asterias amurensis. The sequence continues at coordinate 14,116,713 of NC_092664.1, read as the reverse complement.
GACCCAGATACGGGCTCATGGGAGGTCTGACTCATTTTGGGGTCAGTTTGACACAGAATCTCTGAGCCCAAAATGACACAGAACCCGAGTTATAATCACATTTTTAAAAATCATTTACTGGGCCGTCATCAGCCTGCCATGGAAAGTGGTCAGGCCTGGGGTAATTTTCAACCGGGAGTTTGTGGAGCGTGGTTGGCGGTGTCGTGCCAATGGGTTTTATTTCAGCCCTTATTTCTCTCATCACAAAATAAAGTGTTCTAGAAGTTTCGAGCATTCTTGTCCGAACGTTTCCTTAGTATCGAGTGAAATTGTGAGTTATCCTATGTGTGTGTTCTATAATTATTAAGATTTGTATTGATGAGGTCAATTTTAAAAAGAATTTGCATGCAGCATAAAGAACAATTATAATTTCAACTCAACTTGTTTTTTGTTTAAATACAGGAGCCAAAGTTTACTCCATTTCGTCAGATGTAAAGCAGATACAAACCGAGATTATGACCAATGGTCCAGTAGAGGCTGATTTCACTGTGTATTCAGACTTCCCTACCTACAGATCAGGTAACACAATTTATTTTTCAAGGAGGAAATTATTTATTCAAACTTAACACAACTCCATATGTTTTAGAAAATGAGATGAATGAGAGCAGACCATCCCTTGCACTATTGAACAAGGCACTTGACACTATTGGTATAAATACTCAAAATAATTGTTGGCGTAAAAACTTACTTGGTAAACTAGCAACGGAGAGATGTTGAGAGTATAAAACGTTGCGAGAAACAGCTTCCTTTGAAGTTAGTAACGTAGTTTTCGAGAAAGAAGCACGTTTCCACTAAAATAATATTTGAATTTGATTTCGTGATCTCAGAATTAGATTTTGATGTCCCGAAATCAATCATCTGATAGCACACAACTTCGTGTAACAAGCGTATTTGTGTTTACTACTAATACTATTTATAGTTTATTCTTAACTGGGTTTCATACTAGAAATCATATCATATAATATGTTGCTTTTGTTAGAAAATAAACCTAATAAATGAATGTCATTTCATTGCAGGTGTTTATCAGCACAATACTGGCTCTCTTCTTGGCGGTCATGCTATCAGGATTCTGGGATGGGGCGTAGAGGGCGGTGTTGACTATTGGCTGGTTGCCAATTCATGGAACCCAGACTGGGGTGACAATGGTAAGAAATCAAGGAGCACCTGAGTAACATTGCTTCGTCCTTTGGATGGGACGTAGGACAATGGTCCCGTGTGTCGATTGAAACGCATGTAAAACAAAAAAACAGTGCACTTATCAAAAACAGAAGGGGTTCACCCCGGTAATGATAGGCAGCATATTGTGCCACAGCACCTTGTGGACCATTACTTTGTGCTATTTAAATGGAGTAGGCCTCGTAATTCAAACTAATCCCATCCCGTATACCCTGAGCGTCACTAGGTGAGGGATATGAGCGCTATATAAGAAGCCACCTATTAAAGGCAGTGGACACTGTTGGTAATTACTCAAAATAATTGTTAGCATAAAACCTTACTTTGTGACGGGTAATGGGGAGAGGTTGACAGTATAAAACATTGTGAAAAACAGCTCCCTTTGAAGTGACATAGTTTTCGAGAAAGAAGTAATTTTCCACGAATTTGATTTCGCATTATCCGCGTCTAATAACATGAAACAGTTTGGATTCTATCCAAACGAGATATGCCTAGAACCTACACAAGCAGGGCCCAATTTCGTTGAGCTGCTTCAACATTTGTACCTCGTTTGCAAAGTCTCAAAATCCTTCATCTTTTCTCCCGTTTATATTGACCAGGTTTCTTCAAGATCAAGCGTGGTACTGACGAGTGTGGAATTGAGGATGATATCAACGCTGGAATACCGAGAAAATAGACACCGCAGCCAAAAAGCACCAGGAATCAATCTCTATTAACAATTTGGGATTTATCTGATTTATTTGGTTGTCATTAGATTAAATAAAAGAGCCTTAAAAGAAAATTCTAATGATTTTTTTAATTGGATGTTCAAAGAAATTTTTAAAATTTCTTGAATATCAAACTAATGCATGTGTTTGACGCTGCTGGTGACGGGACCAATCGAGAAGTAGAGTCGCGTCTGGATTGCCGGCTACGGGATACGACTACTGCTAACGGCTATGGCTGGACTGCACGTCACCATGAAATATCACAGGACGTCCTTAGCAACAGTTGCAGTCGTAGCCACTGAGCAAATTGGATACGGCCTAAGACCATAGAGTTTATATAGCTCCATATGCCTCTCTTAATACTTATGCATGACGTCATAATTCTTATCCAAAATGAGGCTATGGGCGCACTTCCCCCATCACTTGCAGTGGGGGTGCCCATCGCCTCGTTTTGAGTTAGCATTGTGACGTACCTCATGCATAAATATTAAAGGAACACGTTGCCTTGGATCGGTCGAGTTGGTCTTTGAAAAGCGTTTGTAACCGTTTTTTATAAAATGCATATGGGTAGAAAGATGTTGTAAAAGTAGAATACAATGATCCACACAAACATGCCTCGAAATTGCGTGGTTTTCCTTTTACCTCGTCGACTAACACGTCGGCCATTTATGGGGGGTCAAAATTTTGACTCCCATAAATGGCCGACCATGTTAGTTCGCACAGTAGAAGGAAAACCACGCAATTTCGAGGCAAACTTGTGTGGATCATTGTATTCTACTTTTAAAACATCTTTCCAACCATATGCATTTTATAAAAAACGGTTACAAACGCTTTTGTTTTGACCAACTCGTCCGATCCAAGGCAACGTGTTCCTTTAAGAGAGGCGTCATACTTAAAATAATTAGACCAGCGCGTATTCACATTAAAATGGGCGATTTTTGTAAAAGCTTATACATTGCAGGATACAGCAATGTTCACTGTACATGTACGTTGGAACGAGAGTCCAAACATGTTCAAACGTTCGGGATTTGTTTTGAGATGTGTCTTGGTTGAAGTGGGACAATGTTCCACAGAGATGGTCCTTTAAAATATTCACTTGTGTTCATTGCCAATTTCGTAAAGAGCTGTTTGACGGATAAATTCGCCAAGATCAGATGGTCCTTTAAAATATTCACTTGTGTTCATTGCCAATTTCATAAAGAGCTGTTTGACGGATAAATTCGCCAAGATCAGATGGTCCTTTAAAATATTCACTTGTGTTCATTGCCAATTTCATAAAGAGCTGTTTGACGGATAAATTCGCCAAGATCAGACAAATCCTGCTAATAAGAAATCATTTCAACAGAAAAAAACCCGAGGCACCCTCACAGGAATGCGCCATCTTGTCCAAGGGACAACAAAAATGTGCTTACTCAGAATCAGTGTTGTCGTCTGCCACTCGCCGTAAATCAAGTTTTCAATTCTTTCGAAACATTTTATAAAGGTGTTTAACCAAGAATGTGTACCTACTATGTTAAGGGAATAAAGGTAAAACAATAATTGATGTATTCTATTAACTACTTCTCCCTTGTTTCTGTTTTTATTTGGTCTTATATTTTCGTTTATGTCACCCTTAAGCACCAATGTATGTAAGCATTACAACACATAGGCCCTATAATATATTTTTTCATCAGCCCATACAGGGCAAACCCCTGGGAATAACGGCTGGCCTTTTCACATCACGTGGATCGCTTTACCCCTGATCAACCCCGGAAAATGGACATACCCCTGGGAATAGCGGTAAAACCCTTTTGCAGCCGGAACCCCCTGGAACAGGAACAATGTGAAAGTGTATTGGGGATGGTAAAAGAAAACTAAGAGTGTCTCTCCGGGGCTGTTTTTAATGAGAATAACATAAACATACGGTGTAAACAGGGGTATTGAGTGGACCAGGAACAAAATAATGAAACGTCCAACGATCAGCAAACTTGCTGCCACATGTCCAAACAAAACAAAAAACTTCCACAGTATTAAATGACACAATACAAAACAAACTAAATATGGTGACATTTTCGTTTAATAATTTTACCAGTGAGTATGTAACACCATGGCACAGTGTGTTGTTATAAAGTCACATTAGTTGTAAATACAAAACAAAAACAGACTGTGAAGTTATTACATATGTAGAGTGTTTTGCATAGGAGAAAGAATCGCCTGATGAAGAAAGTTCCACGGCAAGCTACGAGGTTCGAGGATCTGCCATCTGCCATTTTTGCATACAACGTTCTTTGAGTTTTTGGATGTAAAATTTTGCATCAAATACTTTTTTTCCCCCGAACATACACAGAATGTGTGTTAGGAACTGCATACATGTATCTCCCGAGTCATTTAGGTCCACACACATAAAGGTCGTGGGTTCGAATCCCACACGAGTACACTTACGCGGTGGATTTTTTTTCACAGGACTCGGGAAAGTAACCGAGTTAAACAGTGCTTTTAAAAAGACAGTGGACACTATTGGTAATATTGTCGAAGACCGGTCTTCTCACTTGGTGTATCTCAACATATGCATAAAAGAACAAACCAGTGAAAACTTGACCTCAATTGGTCGTCCAAGTTGCGAGATAACAATGAAAGAAAAAACACCCTTGTCCCACAACGTTGTGTGCTTTCAGATGCTTGATTTCGTGACCTCAAATTCTAAAACAAATTCGTGGAAAATTACTTGTCTCTCGAAACGTCACTTCAGAGGGAGCCGTTTCTCAACACGTTTTATACCATCAACCTCTCCCCATTACTCGTCACCAAGAAAAGTTTTATGCTAATAATTATTTTGAGTAATTACCAATAATGTCCACTGCCTTTAAAGGGAAGGTACACGTTTGGTAATTACTCAAAACAAATATCAACTTAAAAACTGACTTGGTAACGAGCATTGGAGAGCTGTTGATAGTGTAAAACATCGTGAGAAACGACTCCCTCTGAAGTAATGTAGTTTTTGAGAAAGAGGTAATTTCTCACTAAAATAATAAAAGACTTCTAGCTAGAAGTCTTTTATTCCTATCTGAAAGCACACTAGTTCGTCAAACAATTAAGGGTGTTTTTTCTTTCATCATTTTCTCGCAACTTCGATGACCGATTGAGCCCAAATTTTCATAGGTTTGTTATTTTATGCATATGATTGGATACACCAAGTGAGAAGACTGGTCTATGACAATTACCAAACGTGTACCTTCCCTTTAACGTCTTTTTGTTTAGTTCATAAACACATCAAAGGCTCTTTTCGAAACCACTGCTTGGGCTTGGCCTATGGCTAAGGCCTAAGCTATGTAAGACGATAGGCACTTTCCTTACATAGTCCAATTTCATAGAGCTGACAGGTGAGAGGTTTTTCTTCTTCTTGGAGTTTGCCTAAAACTAACTGCTAAAAAATTGCCTAATGTGACCTGGGATTAGTGCCTAAACTAATCGATGGCATCTCACCATTTTGCATATTATTGTAAGTTTATATCAAAGCGTTTGTACAAAGAATGTAACACAACATTTTTTTTTAAATAAATAAGTTAAATGGGCAGAAACTATAAATAACTGTGGACGGATGGGAATAAACACAGAAATCCTAAAATGAAATTAAGTTTCATGTAAACTCTACAACGATTGACGCAACAAAACTCACTGAAGGGGGATATGAACCTGTAGGTTAACTTTGCTATGTGCACAACCAGCCGTCCGGGGCCAAATTTCATAGAGCAGAACAAAATGTGCTTATCGTTTTCTGCTTAGCAGAAATAAGCAGGATACCAGTCTAAAATTGCACACATGACATGGTAGCTTGGCTGGTAACCTTAGTCTGATAAGTACAAGTTGTTTGTGCTTTTCTACTTTTTACGCATACTTATGAGCAGTTCTATGAAATTAAGCTGTATGAATAGTAGACTTGGCTCCAAGTCTGTGATCATGCGGTTTAGTCGTCCTGATAGCTGATACATTATTGTCTGAAACAGTGCCCTCTTGTGGATAAACCTCCATCATTAGCCTGAGATTGCGAGTTAGAGCGTGTGATAGCAAATATGCGGGGGAATTCTGAGTGGTGGATGCAGAGAAAGAACCGCAGTCTCAGACTTGAAATCAAGTCTATATGAAGTGTGGACCTGAGGAAAAAAAAGAGGTCCACATAATGTAGAGACTTGAACACTATGTTGACTTACACACGTCCACACAGTGTTTCTTACAGTGTTAAAGAATAAGATTTTTCTTCAAGACACTGGACACTATTGGTAGTTGTCAAAGACTAGTCTTCACAGTTGGTGTATCTCAACATATGCATAAAATAACAAACCTGTGAAAATTTGAGCTCAATCTGTCGTCAAAGTTGCAAGATATTAATGAAAGAAAAAACACCCTTGTCGCACCATGGTCACACGAAGTTGTGCGCTTTCAGATGCTTGATTTTGAGACCTCAAATTCCAAATCTGAGGTCCCGAAATCCAATTCTCGAAAAACTACGTCACTTCAGAGGGAGCTATTTCTCACAATGTTTTATACTATCAACCTCTCCCCATTACTCGTATGAAATCAAGAAAGGTTTTATGCTAATAATTATTTTGAGTAATTACCAATAGTGTCCACTGCCTTTAAGTGTACAGAACAAAAAAAGGAATGTCCACAGAGCAACTGCAACACTGGGCATGTCTACTATTGATAACCGAGGACTTTAACAAAAGGGATCCGGGAAAAAGTCACACCGGGAAAAAGTCACACCGGGAAAAAGTAATACCGGGAAAAAGTCACACCGCGGACAGTCCACGGTAGATTTTGTGTACAAAACCAATGGGGACGTCTGAAAAATAATCTATGTCCAAACAATGGGAGAACAAAGAGAAGTCATCGGTCTGCACCATAAACAAGTATGTGTGTTTAAGGATGTGGGAATGATAACTAACTTCACTAGCACAACAACTTTTTTTGTCAACAAATAAACAACGTTAAAAAATAAACAGAGTATTATTTACATTCTGCATAAACAACACTAAAAACAAACATCTTCAAGGTGGTCAACAAATTGGCAATGGAAAACAAAATTGACAACTTTTTTGTTAAAATCTCTTCAATATTTACATATAATAATTTGTACAAAGTGAGTGGTTTATAAACAAACATTTGATGTTAAAAATGAACATGTACAGGAAAATGCTTCAAATATTATTCAGTTAAAAATATATAATGTGCGATATATATAAATTTAGCATACAAGGCAAATGCTTGCTTCTGGTAAAACACAAGTTACAACTTATGTACACATTGTAGTTCTGCTTACAACCGTTGGCCGTCTTGGCAAGCAGAAAGAGGTTTTGCTTAAGTAAATACAATTTGCAGGTGTTCAGGGAATGGCTGCTGTGCTGATCTTGCGCATCAAGAATCTTTTTCCCATCCATGTGCTGAAACCCCGAGCTAATCCAGTAAGCGAAAAGCATCAGGGTAAGCAGAGTTCAGGAATGTATTGCTTAGCGCTGCTACATGTATACACACAAATTTTTCTGCTTCGAGCACTGGCAAATCTAGCTAAGCAGAAAGATGTCAACCGGTAACAATGCCAAGTGATCTACTGTTTGACAATGGTTCCCTGGCAGTATCTGCTTAGCTGATAAGTTTGTCATGCAACATTTTCAGCTAGGCAGCCTTATGGAATCAGACTTCATGTCCGAGTGACAGTCTTGGTGAATGCCGATGGACACATTGCATGTCACAGACACATGTCCGGAACGACAGTCTTGACGAATGAACAGTTGGGATGGTAGTAGTGCATTCTGCTCTACCAACCAGGCTCCTAGTGGGTGATACCCATGCCTACATCCTTACAGAATGTGAAGGGGGTAACCCTGGTTGATCAGACCCAGGAGTAGGTGGCAACGAACCCCTAGTGGCAGTTGATTCGGGTCGGTAGCCCCAACTTAAAGGATTATTAATTCTGTAATATACACATGAAGACAGCAGGGACGTCAAACCTGTACGGTATACACTTGAGCAGAAACATCGTTGCATTTCAGTTCCACTACACCACCATAAGCCACACGTACTAGTCAGCTCAGGGTCAACACAATTCGATACCAGGTACCCGGTATAATATTGTGCCCTTCTATTCGACCGGTGGTAGGTAAGGAATCATTTTAACTTGGCACAGAAGTAGATGAGTTCGTTTGCAGGACATCACATGCTAGATGAAAAAGAAACTGCAAAACTATTCAGACGTTTTTGCAGCTTCTTCCTACTCACATATTTTCGTCGGTGGGACGCTAATTCTGTATGGTATACACATGAAGACAGCAGGGACGTCAACTCTGTACGGTATACACTTGAAGGTAGCAATTACATCATTGCATGTTCTCGTCGGTGGGACGCTAATTCTGTATGGTATACACATGAAGACAGCAGGGACGTCAACTCTGTACGGTATACACTTGAAGGTAGCAATTACATCATTGCATGTTCTCGTCGGTGGGACGCTAATTCTGTATGGTATACACATGAAGACAGCAGGGACGTCAACTCTGTATGGTATACACTTGAAGGTAGCAATTACATCATTGCATGTTCTCGTCAGTGGGACGCTAATTCTGTATGGTATACACATGAAGACAGCAGGGACGTCAACTCTGTACGGTATACACTTGAAGGTAGCAATTACATCATTGCATGTTCTCGTCGGTGGGACGCTAATTCTGTATGGTATACACATGAAGACAGCAGAGACGTCAAACCTGTACGGTATGTACACTTGAAGGCAGAAACATCGTTGCATTTCAGTTCCACTACACCAACGTAATTCACACGTAATTCGACAACAGGTACCCGGTACAATAATGTGCACTTCTATTCGATCGATGGCAGGAATAATTTTCAAATGGCACAGAAGAAGATGAGGCCCTTTGCAGGAAGTCACATGCTAGATGAAGAAGAAACTGCAAGCTATTCAGACATTTTCGCAGCTTCTTCCTACTCACTTAGTCCATCAACCTTGTATGGTATACACTTGAAGGCAGAAACATCATTGCATTTTAGTTCCAGTAGTCTACCTCAACACATGTACAGTTTCAATTTACATGTACAGTTTTAGTTTATGATACGACACCAAGTACCCAATGGCTTCTATACGATCGGTGGTAAGAACTGTTTCGTTGGGATGGAGTCGTGGACTTTGTCTGAATCTTTCTCTTTACTGTCTTTGATAGAGTCTTTCAAGTCCTCAGTCGCAACGGACGGAGTCTTCTCCATTGTTTCCTCTGAATCCATAACAAGGGGTTTCACCTACAAACATAAAACAGGTTGAGAAAAAAGATTAAGTCAGAACATCTGCTGTCTCGTGGTCTTTAATTTTTTTTTTTTATAATAAAAGACTTCAGCTGAAGCCTTTTATTATCTGAAGCACACAAAGTAATGCAAAAAGGGTGCTTTTTTTCTTTCGTTATTCTCTTGCAAATTCATTGACCAATTGAGCCAAAATGTTCACAGGTTTGTTATTTTATGCATATGTTGGGAATATGAAGTGAGAATATTGGACTTTGACAATTACCAATGGTGTCCACTGCCTTTAAGCAATGAAATTAAGCACTTACTTTATTGACAGGTTTCTCTGCTGTTTCTTGGAGTTGATGATGAGCCTCTTTATGCGCCATTTCTCTTGTCTTAGCACTTTTCTTTGTTGAAACTTTTTTGTCTACACTCTCGCTGCCTAGATTCAGAGAAAAGTATAAAAAACAATCAGTTCAAATATTCATTGATAAGTATCAAAGCTTTGGTCTCTGAGTCCCTGTCTCAAGTCTTGTATCAAGGTTTTAGGCCCTCTGTCTTAAAAGGAACGTTACAGAATTGGTAAGAAACAAAAATTGCGAATTATAATGGTTGAATTGCTCCAAGCAGAATACGCACAAGCTCATTCAGCCAATAGAGTGCGTTCTTTTTGCGTCGCTATCATTATCATTCTCGTTATCGTTGCAGTGGTACCGGGCCTTAACACTCCCTGGCCCCATGGGTTGCTTGCTTACCTTTGGTTTCACTGTCTGAGTTGATATGCGTGTGGTGTTTGCTTGCTTTGACAGCATGCTCATCCTCCACCTGCTGCTGCTGCTTGTGCTGTTTCTGCTGTAGTTGCTGCTGCACCTCTTGATGTTGATGTGAAGAGCTGACTTTACTCTCTGCGTCGGCAGCAGCCTGTTGCTCATGCTTGGTGTGATGGTGATGATGATGCTTGTGGTGGTGGTTGGTGCTGTAATGATGCTTGGGCTTCAAGGCGGCTGTGGACCTCATTGTCCCATGATGCTGTTGTTGCTGTTGCTGCTGCTGCATATCTCTAGTGTGGGATTTATACAGCTTGTCTTCTTGGATCCATTCGTGCTGCAGCGCTTCTTCTGGAGTCAAACGCTCACTTGGGTCCCAACTAAAAACAAAAATCAAATCAGAACAGGCGTTGAACTACATGTATTTAAATATAACAATCGTCCAATCGTAGTTCAAATACTCAAATGGGTCCCAACTGGAAAATGAATCAAAATTAGAATAGGAGTTGAACTATTTAATATAACAAGAGCCCAATCATAGTTCAGATACTCAATTGGATCCCAACTGGAAAACAAATCAGAGCAGGTGTTGAACCTAATGCTGTGTCCTAAACAGCGACTTTGGGTAGAGCTATGGCTAGATCAGCGCGTCTGTCAGTGTTGAAGAATACAGGCAGACGCGCATGATCTAGCTGTGTAGCTCTAGCCGATGTCACCGTTTAACGGCCATAAAATAAAACAATGGTCCAACCTTAGTTCCAACTGCATATTTGGTCCCAACTGAAAATCAAATCAGGACAGGTGATTTCCTCTACTCGAAAAAAAACAGTGATGAGAAAAGTTTCATCTTAGTTCAGATACTTCATTTGGTTTCCGACTGAAAATGTAAATTGCAACAGGTGTTGAACTGACTGCTTGAGAATAAAATAATAGCTGTCCAATCTAACTTGCGTTCCTGTTCAAATCGCAACGGGTCTACGTACTACTTGAGAGCATGATATCTTGATACCTGAGAGCGTATTAATCTTGGTTTAACTAATTAAATGTGTCCAAACTGGAAGAACAAATGAAAATAATGTCATTGGGATATGATTTATTAATAAGTGTACAACACTGGCTAGGGTTGCTATTATATAATATAATAATAATAACAAATTCTTATAAAGCGCATTTCACAATAAACCGTATCAATGCGCTTTACATTAGTGCCCTGGTCATTGGGCCAATAAACATCCCTTTAATCTTTCTCAGCTCCCATTAGGGAGTATACAGCCCCGAGCTGCCGTGGCGCTCCGAAAGCTTTTCATTCACAATATCAACCTCTACCCTCGCAGGTGCCCATTTACACCCCTGGGTGAAGAGAAGCAATTATAGTAAAGTATCTTGCTCAAGGACACAAGTGTCACGACTGGGATTCGAACCCACACTCCGGTGACTTAGCACTAGAACTTGAATTCGATGCTCTTAACCACTCGGCCGCAACACTCTATTATATATATTTATATATGATACTTATTATTTCATACTTATCATAATTGGAAATAGGCTTTCAGATTTGTTGTCATAACTGAATTTCCTCCTGTTACATACAGGCAAATTAACTGAACACTCAAAAATAACTTCAATTTAAAAATAACTTCAATACACAGAAACGAAACAAAAAGTGGTAAACTTACGCCAGACATTTCTGAATGAAATCTAGGAATGAGGTGTTGGATGTCTTGATAGCGTAGCTTAGATCTTTTGAGTTGGGTCTTCTCTTCTTCCCTTTGCTGTTTGTGATACACCTTGGGTTTCCTTTAGAATCTGTCAACGAGTAATGAGAGTTACAATGAGTAAAGATGTTAGAAAAGAACGTCACATAGGACCGACCACCAGAGCATTCGGCTTGATCGCATCAGTACCGAATACAGGAGCAAGTCTACACACACAAATAAGTGCATTCAAATCTTGACTTTTCAAGCAGTCCAGGCAGTCTTTCGCACCGATCCATGAGCACATGCTTGATACTTGTCCGAGCCACTTGGAACATTCTGACCCTTCCTACTTTTGACGGGCTCCTTTAAAGGAAGTGGACTGTCAAAGACCAGTCTTCTCACTTGGTGTATCTCAACATATGCATAAAATAACAAACCTGTAAAAATTTGAGCTCAATTGGACGTTGAAGTTGCGAGATAATAATGAAAGAAAAAAACACCTTTGTCACACGAAGTTGTGTGCTTTCAGATGCTTGATTTCGAGACCTCAAATTCTAAATCTGAGGTCTCAAAATCAAACTCATGGAAAATTAGTTCTTTCTTGAAAACTTTGTTACTTCAGAGGGAGCCGTTTCTTACAATGTTTTATACTATCAACCTATCCCCATTACTCATTACCAAGTGCAGTTTTACGGTTATTTTGAGTAATTACCTTTAGTGTCCACTGCCTTTAAGATCATAAATATTATTGTTTTCTTTTGTAATGTTAGTTTATCTTGTGCAATTGTTATATTTTAATATTAAATTTATCTGTTGCTGTACAATTGAAATTTAAATTGTATGTATTTTTTATACCTGATAAATACCGCAATTCAATTCAAGTCTATTCAACACAATAATGGGGGATGAATAGTATAGACAGCAAATCTACACAAAAGGACCAAGTAGATGAAGTATAAAAAAAAAAGTACAAAGAGTTTCATCTCACCAAAGAACAATCTCCTCCTCTGGGCTTCCTCTATGATTTTTGGTGGAGGCATTCCAAGAACCTGAAAACATGGGACAAAGTTAGAAACATTAGTAATTATACGATACAAATATCAATATACAAAAACAAATACACATGTGTTGAGTCTTAGCCGAGTAACCTAGTGCATCGGACTCTGTTGGGTAAACCCCTTATCATTCAACAATTCAACAACTCAATGAAAACAAAACTGTATTCATCCTTTTCACAATGAACCCATGATAGAGTGAGCCTAAAATTAAAGCTATGTTCCCAAAGAATGTTCCCATGGAATTATATTCCACCGCGTTTGCGTAACGTTTTACAGCGTGACGCTGTTTCCATTGGATATTTAGGCAGCCCTGATAATCAGGTTACCGTGGCTGCGCAGAAGTCTTCCGCAACCTCTTAGTTTTACATCAAGCGGTTGCAGTAAGTTGTAAGGGAAGTCAGTTTACCACGTGTCCCCATTGTATTTAATTTTGTCATTCTACAGAAAAGTTGCGGTACTCTAACAAAACAAGTCAAACGGGAACACGGCCTTATTTAGTCACAGTAGTCAATACTTTAAAATAATAATAATAATAATAATAATAAGACATTTGTAAAGCACCTAATGCAAAAAGCCTCTAAGCGCATAAAGAGAACAATAAAACTTTATTATTTTCTCAGACTGACTGACCTCCATAATGCAAGCTAGTTGTTCCACTTCATTCTCTCCAGGGAAGAGTGGGTACCCGGTGTAGAGCTCAGCAAGGATACATCCAAAGCTCCACATATCAATTGGCATACCGTAAGGTAGACCAAGAATCACCTCTGGAGATCGGTAGAAACGTGACTGGATGTACGTGTACACTGTAAAAGAGATTGGGCAATCATCAAGGATAAACAATTTCTTTCAATTTTATACTTCATTTGTTTTGGTACCAGAGACACAAAGACAATACAATGGCACAAAAAGCAGCTAAGCACAACAAAAGAAGGTCCATCAAATTGGACCCTAGCATTTCTGATCAGCAGAGTGCGGGTTCGAGTACCGGTCACGACACTTTTGAAACCATTAGTGCTTCATCCTTCAGATGGGACACAAAACCGTAGGTCCTTTGGGTAGCAGGCAAGTGCGGAGCGAGGCAGCCGAAACGCCACGGGACATGAGACCCACAATGGTACCCTAGAAAATGTTGAGGTTTATTTATGCTCTAAGTTGCCTTGTTAGCATGTAGCTTATTTTACATTATTGTAGTTGTACATTGTTGTTGCCAGGCATATACTAGGCTTAAAAAATAAAATCAAAAAACAAAACACTTTTTGCTACACTGAATGCGGCACTTATTTTGTTTACAAGGCGCACTTAGCAAATTTGATTCTCATTCAAATGGGAAGAGTAATGTTTAGTCTATAGCAGATACATGTAAGTAGGAAGACTAGTAACAAGTTTAGTATAATACAAGTGAGAAGACTTGTGTTAAGTCTAGTGTAAGTCGGAAGACTAGTACCTAGTGTGAGTAGGAAGCCTAGTGTTAAGTTTAGCATCAGTCCAATACAAAGAGCTGCTGCTAGTTCAAGCAGAAGTCATCCTAGATGCTTAATATACCTCTCTGGTTGACATAGCAACTGCTGCCGAAGTCAATCACTTTAATGGAGTTTTGATATTTCTGCTTGAGTAAGATATTCTCCGGTTTGAGATCGCAGTGGATGATGCGTTCTCTCTGCAGTAGTCTCAGACAGCCTAAGAGGGTGTACGCAAAGCGTCTTATTAACGCTATGCTGAAACCCTGGAAGTTGTTCTTCTTGATAAGCTCGTACAAATTCATCCTGAATGAAGGAATAGGAAACAAAATTTAAAGAATTTTGTTGTAGATTATTATGCATGGAAATAAACCATGAGGGAAAACAACCTGACTGGGTATAAAAATAAAAATAAAAAATAAAAAGGTTAACCAAAGAGAAATTGACTTAAGAACCTGTGCCCTCCAAAGTCAGTGCTCTACCAACTGAGCTATCTAGCCCTATCTTGACAGTCTCCCTATTTGGTCAATATCTTTGTTTGGAGTGCCAGTCAGAGGCCATACAACCTGTAACTGCCCTAGAGCCAGGGACTACACCAAAATTGATGATACAACCTTGGAAGCAGGGGCAGCAGAGAGGGATCACAGGAGGGCAGGTGACTCTTCATTTCAAATATCAAGCAATAAATCATGTAAAGTAAACTGACTGGGTGATATAAATAATTTGGGGTTGACATTGTTTTCTTTGTTCCACCTCAAAATTGAATCAGTCAGTTTCCCTTGTGGTTTATTGCTTGATAATTATGTGGGAAAACTTTTACATTGGTTTAAGGTAACTGCAAAAAGTACACAAAATTGGGTGTGGTAATTAAGGTAAAATTAGGTCTCGAATTTGGTTCAAATAATTTAGTGAGAAGTTACTTCTTTTTCAAAAACTACGCTACTTTAGAGGGAGCCATTTCTTAAAATGTTTTACACTATCCATTGCTCTTAACAGCTCTTCATTGCTTGTTACCAAGTAAGTTTTTATGCTAACAATTATTTTGGGTAATTACCAATAGTGTCCAGTGCCTTTAAGAACTGCACACTTTGTTCCATGATTTTTTACTATGTACAGTGGTATACTCACCCTAAGAGTTCAAACGTGATACACAAATGGTTCCTGAAGTAAAAGTATTCCATCATGTGGATGACGTTGTTTGAGTTGTCCCTGTCTTTTCTTCTTAGTGCATCCAATATCTTCACCTCAATCAGGGCTTGGTGGTGAAACCTGAACAACAACAATGAATATTATTTATTGAAAATCTACTCCGCAGTAGTAGAATATAGCAAGACAGTTCTCTATAAAGAACAAAATCTACCAGGCAAGTATAGACACACTCATGCCTCAAATCCAATACGAAAGTTTTACGAACTTAAAAGGCAAAGTATACCTTTGGTTTTTGGTACTGTTCTATTGTTTTAATCGTAACACATGTAGATGTATACACGTAGATAATAGATATTTTTTAGATATTGCCCAAATTCCGGAACAAATACATGTATCTCCATACAGGAAGAATAATCACTCATAGGATTACACATCTCAGAAGCATTATGCAGTAACGCAAAGTACAAATATTTTAGAAGCGGATACGGCCGAGATTTCATTTGAAAATTAAATTTGTACCAGGCATAGTGAACAACATTTGTGCAAATCTTTTCAAATATTAACGTAACTGACCTCTTTTTATTTCTGATGATCTTAATTGCAACCATGTCTCCCGTCTTGTGGTCAATGGCCCTGACGACCTGACCAAATGACCCTTTACCTATGACCTCTAGGATCTCATACCTGTAGGTCATGTGATCATGCAGCACCTAACAGCAAAGGAAAACAAAACCACAAAAATTAATATTGATTACTAATAGAACAGATATAGAATTATTAGAATACTAATATTAGAATATTTGTATATTTAGAATACAATTGATTTGTCTTTTAAATTTAAACACTGCTTTATTTTCTGAATTTTTTTTTTATGGCTGTATATATTTATGGAGATAATAAAATTCATTAGGCCTACTGTACTTGAATAAGTGCCAAAAAGCAAATCCAAACGTACAAGATTCGCCATGCCAACACCTGGCATTTCCTACCAAAACTCAAAATCTAGTTTTATTTTCTTTCAAATATCCTAGGCCTATAAGGAATGCATAGTAGACACTATTCCACAATCAATAATGGTACTACAAAAGTCATTTAAGTCCTGATTTTTCTTTGGTCATGTCAATGATCACCATCATGCAGAAATATGAATTAAGTTACAATATCATTTATTTATCATTTATTGAATAATTGGACACTTCTAGAAAGCGGTTATTTACCAATGTTGGCCCTTATTACACGTTAAGATTATTCACTGGACCAACTATTTCATTCCTTAAGCTATCTCAGCTCCCTTGGGGTACATACACATAGCCTGGGCTGCCAAGTAATGTAAGCTAAATTATTAAATCAACAGAAAATATCTCTCCCAAGTTAGGCCTACTCCTGAGTACAGAAATTAATAATAAAAAAGTAATAATAACGTTAAAGACTTCTGATGCACACATATCCAGTATAATAACAAATAATCAAGACCTGTACACAATGCACACATATCCACCCTGCTGGGTGTTCAAGGCGCAGTACATACACAAAAAACAAACAGAAAGAAAACAGACACAACAAAATTATTTCTTGAAAACCTGTGACATAAGATAAATTTTGAGAAGAGAAGCAAGTACATATATATACAATACATGTAGTTACGTGTCTTCTTCGAGGATACAAGGGTCATGACCGGGATTAGAACCCACACACCAATGACATGGCCATCATAGCTTGAGTTCAGCAGTGTACTAGACCGCTCGTCTATCACATGCCACAATCATTAATACAAAATAACAAATAATGAAGTACTGTTATGCAAAGATACAAAATAGCAAATAATGAAAAAGTGAAATGCCAAGATAAAAAATTTAAAATAATGAAAGACTGAAATGCCAAGATACAAAATAAAAACTAATGAAATACTGAAATGCCAAGATACAAAAACAAAAAAATGAAAAACTAAAATGCCAAGATACAAAATTAAAAAATAATGAAATACTAAAATGCCAAGATAAAAAATAATGAAATACCGAAATGCCAAAGGCGTACATTACATGTATTTGCCCTCATCAGTGCACGGGGGAAATAAAATGTCATGATGGAGCATTTTTTAATCAAGATACAATTCATCTCAACGTCATTGAAGACATTTGATTAGTTTTGATTGAACAACCCTGAGGCTCGTCATTCGCAAAAGAACAACAACATGAAATGCAGTGAATATAAGGCACCAACTCAAAGTACTTCACATGAAGCCACACAATATACATGCAAAGGTATGTTGAAATGATGCCGTTTCTACCGTTTGGTAGCCCCTGGGGTTATAGATTACAATGAGCTTTTGAAAACAGTATCCAAAGCACTAGAGAAGTAGACCAATGAGCAGGATTTTGTTATTTGTGGAACAAAATATTGTCTGATTTTCTTCACCAGACCGACATAAAAAGTCTGATTTCAGCCAAAAGTCTGAACAATCTCATCCCTGTACATGATGAATTGTGAATTTAAACACATGGTCCACTTTTCTATCATGAACCTCGCATGTAAATCTGTGAACATTAACACCTTCCCTCGTACTGTGCTAATGTTAAGCACACCCTTTAAACAGTCACACACAAATATTTACAAATCGTGTTAAACACCTTTTTTAATGAGAAAATAGTATGAGCTCACCAACCAAAAGGGGTGTAAATGCAAACAAAATGTTAAAGGGACACGTTGCCTTGGATCGGTCGAGTTGGTCTTTGAAAAGCGTTTGTAACCGTTTTTTATAAAATGCATATGGGTAGAAAGATGTTGTAAAAGTAGAATACAATGATCCACACAAACATGCCTCAAAATTGCGTGGTTTTCCTTTTACCTCGTCGACTAACACGTCGGCCATTTATGGGGGTCAAAATTTTGACTCCCATAAATGGCCGACCATGTTAGTTCGCACAGTAGAAGGAAAACCACGCAATTTCGAGGCAAACTTGTGTGGATCATTGTATTCTACTTTTAAAACATCTTTCCAACCATATGCATTTTATAAAAAACGGTTACAAACGCTTTTGTTTTGACCAACTCGTCCGATCCAAGGCAACGTGTTCCTTTAACGGCCTGACGTTTCGAACCCTAGTAGAGGCTTCATTTTTGAGCCTTTGAGAAAGACTCTGCAAGGGTAGAAACACCAGGCAAGTGTTCCTGTAGCAAGCACTGCAGTTGGATGCTTCCAAGTTGCCTGCAAATTGCCTCGTGTGACAAGGGTCTATGGGTAAAACCCAACCTAAATTCTTTATCCCCGATGCAGGACTTAAATACACATACCTTTGAATAAGAACCATTCTCGTCATCATAGCCGTTGTTCTGAGCAGCCCCTTGTACTCCTTCAATCTTCTTAGCCTCCGGTCCTAGAAACCATATATCTGTGTGGTCTAGTACCTCCGATTGCTCGTAGGCCGTCAGTCGATCTCGGTAGAACTTCAGGGCTTCTGTAGATGAGAGAAAAGCCGCAGAAAAATCAACCCAAGCTGCATTGGTGACACATGTTTCTGCGTGCGTTTTGGCATAGAGCTAGGCCCAATTTCATAGTAGCTGGGAAGGGAAGCTTTTTACTATCATTATCTTCAAATCATGTAAGTTTAATGTAAATCTGTGGACATTGTGTTGTGTGTCGTACAAAAAGTACTCCAACCATTTAAATGCACTGGATACTATTGGTAATTACTCAAAATAATGAGCTGTACAGGTGAAGCACCTATGCAAAACCCTGGTTCGAATCTCGCTCAAACCATAGAATTTGAACCAGGGCTAAAAAAGGGGAATGCAGGAAACAAGACACCTCAGCCAACCTTTTCCTGATCTTTAGACATTAAAGAACATTACAGAACTGGTTTTGCTAGTAAAAAGTTGCTGACAGTGTAAGCAACTTTATGTAATCCACCATATACATAAACTGACAAACCTGTAGAAGTTTGAGATCGATTGGCCATCTGGGTCACGAGAGAATAGTGAAAAACTGATTACAAATTTTGCATTGCATCGATGCCAAAACAAAAATGAATAAAACGCTCACTGAGCGATAAACTCCAAACGCGAAATTAGATTATTTATTTCTCATCAAATATGAAATTTCAGACAGAAATATTTCAAGGGATGTTTTCTACTATCAGCATCATTACACATGCTAGACCGTGTAAAATTTGCGTGATCTTCACGATTTTTGTTTCTTACCAATTCTGTAATGTTCCTTTAAAAACAAAACTTAAATATTTTATTTTAAATATCAACAGTTACATTAATCATATGTCATGGTCAACCATAAAATTAAAATTGCCTGGTCATTGTCAAACTTTCTGTCACGTTCAACCATTTTTTGAATGCTACTTACCCCCGGGCGTAAGTGGTAATCGATGACCCATTGCATCTTTCTTGGGACTGTCGGATTTATTACCTTCCCGTTCTCTGTAAATATTACAAAACAACAAGCAAAATAATCAGGCACGTGAGTATTAACTATCCATGAAAGAAGAGGAAAAGAGAAAATTGGGCCAGAAAAAACGTGAAAAGACACAGAAAATGAAGAAAAAAGAGGAAAATCAAAACACCCAAAAGAGGTCACCAACTTAACATATTAGAGGAAATCTCACATGCCTGAGGCTTGGTAAAAGAAACAAGAGAAGATATATCTATTTCTATGACACATTGTTGCTGTCATTCCACCAAAACCAAACGAACAAAAGCGCCACCACTTAATAAACCAATTACTACTAGTGCTCTCTAACGCCCAACAGGCTCTTGCCACAAAACAACACAAGAGACATTATTATCGTTGGTCAGTCCCCTGCCAAACTGGCTCTTGCCACAAAAATCCACACAAGCCACTATCACTGTACACTCTCAACTGGCTCTTGCCACAAAAATCCACAGGAGACTGTGCAGACCCTATTACTCCCAGTGCACTATAGTCTCCTGCCAAGGCTCTTGCCACAAAGTTTTACAAGAGACTTTTGGAACTATGTAAGTCCACAGTACACAAGCCACAATCCATGGCTTGATTTCAAAACTCGACAAGAGTCTCAGAGTGTTCTTTTTTTTTAACGACAGTCTTAAGACCAATGTTTCAGACCACTTAGAGTTCACTACTCACATGTGAGTCTTCTGACGATGTAACCTCGCCTGCTCACTTGCGTTGTGAGTGGAGACAAGGTTGCCATGTAGGTTACTCAGTTGGGGTAACGTCTCTACATTGCTAATCCCCCTGGGTCCGAGGCTGAGCTGAGGAAACGTTGTGTTGCTGGACGTCATGGCAGGAGGCAGGCTGGAGGAGGTCAACTTCTGTAAAGGGAATCAAGGGGGGGGGGGGGAGAAACTTTTAAGGGCAAAGTATACATTTGGTTTTTTGAACTGTTTGATTATTTTAAACGCACACCTAAATGTACATGTAAATGTAGATGTAAAAAATTAATTTCTAAAGGTGGTTGTTTTTTAGATATCGCCAAACAGGCTAGGAGCACATAATCTTAGAATCGATACTAACAGTAACCCCCTTCTCAGATTCAGTTTTTTACAAAACCACATGCTTCAAAGTGAAAAGTTTCTAAAAATGCTTTACACTATAGAAAGCTGCTGTACTAGGCTTCCAACCCAAAGTTTTCGTTGCAATTATTTCTAAGAGTTACCAAACGAGTTTAAACAAGGTCTTCGGAATGTTTTCTACTTTTCTACTGTGCAATCTGGAGCATTCTTTTTGGTTTTCTGTTTGGGGGAAATTATTGTCTTCGCCTCATGTGGCTTGATTTAAAGGCACTGGACACCTTTGGTAATTCTCCAACACAAGAAAACTCACTTCGTGTATCCCGACTATGCGTAAAATAACAAACCTATGAACACTTTTAAGTCAGTTGGTAACCAAAGTTGCATAGAATAATGAAACAAAAAACACCATTACTGCACAAATGTGTGTGCTTTCAGAAGCCTTAAAAAGGCTCCAGGACATAAGTTTTTGTAATATTTAGTGAGAAATTACTTCTTTCTCAAAAACTACATTACTAATCAGAGGGAGCCGTTTTTCACAATGTTAACTATCAACAGCTCTCAATTGCTTGTTACCAAGTAAGTATTTTTGCTAACAATTATTTTAAGTAACTAACAACTAGTGTCTAGTGCCTTTAAGTTTGCTTTTCTGAGAATCATTGGCTTCACAACCAGAATAAATAAATACAAAAATAAAATAAAAATTAGTAAAAAGATGAAATTTCTAGTTACCTCTCCCTGTAAGCCTGATGCTTTCCTTCCCACCATGCCATTGATGTGCAGCGGTTGTGTTTTACTGCTCCCATACTTCATGGTGTCTGAACCAAGATGGCCTTTGGTTTCCCTGGGAGGCTGTAGAGGATGAGGACAAGAAAAAAATACACAATTACAATAATAAATTGGAAAGGAGGATGCTTGGGAACATGAAGAGAGACCGAACAATACATTGTAAATGCTTGGATCTGAGATAAAACTATGGATGTATTAGTGACCTGGTGACAGCAAAAAATATAAAATGGAGATGGGCTTGCACCTAGGCAGAATAAAAGATGAACTCTAGAGCCAAATCACTTAGAATGGCAACCACCTCTCCAGGAAAAGGAAATGTGGCAGACCTCGAACAAAATGTAGAGACAAGATAGTCAGCGTGGGATCAACAGCTTTGCAAGTATTAAACATAACAGGAATACTTGGTACTGTTTTGGGGGAAAATGACATTACTGTTGAGAATCAATACTCCTGAAGACATTGCTAAACTGAGCATAAAACAATTTTCCCTACCATTCCGGAACTATATATTGAGTAGACGCATTCACCACATAATATTTTGTAGGCTGGCATTAAATACCTTTTTGAAAATCACCTTGGAAGGTATTTATTGAATGGTCAGACAGTAGGAAGATTTGCACAAGCAGATGTGATTTAGATTGTTAGAGATCATTATAACATGGGGGGGGGGGGTTCCTAGCCTTTCTAATTGTCCTGACTTGACTAAAAATAGTTTTGATAGAGTCTAGGAATCAATAGACCCTTTGACTTCCCTAACGAGCAGCAGGTGATTTCTTGGAACTCCTTCCCTCCTTCCCCCATCTCAGTTCCTGCTCAGATAATCAAATATTTTGTGAAACCGAATAACAACGGCAAACATTGATACTGATGATAATTGATATGAACTATATGCAGGCATACATACACACACAGACTACAGGGGATTTATATACAATGAACAAACCCTAAGCTATGTTTTCCTCGTTTGCTTCTGGATCACTATTATTTTATTTCTATACGTTAGCAGGGTCTATGAGAGTCATTAGAGAGCATTAGCTGCAAATTTTAGGAGGTATATATGTTGAAATGATGGTAATTCCACATTTTTTTTGCTGACCCCTGACATTTAGATTTCACAGAGCTTTTTTTTGTACAATAGGGTTGAGAGACTTTGCTGGCGAAAAAGCCTGAAACAAATTTTATGAGGTATGCTGGAACGATGGTATTTCCACATCATGCTAGCCCTTTGGTTTAGATTTCACTTAGCTTTAGGAACAGAATCCTCAATAGAGAAGTTCATCAAAGAGCAGGATTTATTTATAATGTGGGGAAAATGGCAGCTGATTGTTAACAGGGGACATAAAAAGTTCTGGCATTTCTCATCCCTGCACTAGTCAACACAACTAATGTTGCCAGCTTCATTCATTAAAATTTCTTCAATTTTCAATTTTATGTAGTTGCCATGAAAGCCAGCAGAGAGTCTAGACAACATACATGACATAAAGAAATGGGAAAATTTTTATCCAATAACTCTATCATCTCCATCTTCACTTTTTAAATTTATATTCTTCCTCTACCTTGATTATTCCCTTGAATTTCCAACCTCTTGTGGTCAAACCATTCCTCCCCCCCCCCCTGCCTTCTTTGTCACCCTCTGCATTGTTCATTCCTTGCCTACCTCTCCTTTTCATCTCTTTCCAATTGACTGATTTTGATACACAGAATACCAGTTTATGTCTTTTGTGTTGTCTTTTATAGCCTGTTTAATGATAACAACTCTGCAAGGGTTTAATCATCAGGTGGCCACTAACTATTGGTTTGCATCAATAACTTGAGACTTCAGGAAATTCTCTTGTCCTTCAGAAACAATTTAATCACAAAAAGATCCCTTGCTTTGACCATGGAGCAATAAGTTTATTGCTCCATGCTTTGACAGCATGCCAGGAGTGAGAAATTTCAGACTTTCATCTGAATTCAAAAAGTAGTTAATTAACTAACGTTTCCAACCCTAGCAAAGTCTTTCTCCAAGGCTGAATGACAACAAAACAGGACACAACAGGTATACTGGTGTCACAAAAGCCGTGCATTGGAGAAAGAAATGAACAGAAAGAGAGAGGGGGGGGAGAGGTAGAAAGCACTCAGAAAAAGCAAGGAATGAACGACTTTCATCGTACATGCATCAGAACATAACAGACTGGGGTGGGTATATAACTCCCATCCTACAGAAACTACACTGGCTTCCCGTTCAAGTTACAGGTAGATTTTTAACTTATACTATAGAATGAAGGTTAAAATCTACAACGCACAACAACCCTACAAATAGCTTATAAATCTCCAAGACATGGTTCACAAATATAAATCCCTTCTAGAATTCCAAATCGCAGTCCCTTCTTGTCACTAAACCACCTGTTACAAAATCGTACTGATACTTCACGGCGGCAACGGAGGCGATTGCCTCCATGCCCCCTCGTAATAAATGCCTTCATGCCCTTGAAATGCTCCTATAGAAATTTAGAATGTGCCCGATTGCCCTTTTAAAAACGAAGCATACAGGCCTGCAGACTAGGTAACTCCCATCCAACAGAATCTATATTGGCTCCCCATTCAAGTTAGAATATAGTTCACAATACAATTTGTAAATTCCTTCTAGAAAGTGTCGTGTCGAGCAGTTAAGAGCAACGAATTCAAACTCTGGTGTTTCTGATCAGCAGGGTGTTGGTTCGAATCCCCAGCCGTGACACTCGTGTCCTTAAGCAAGACACTTTGCTTTGTCCTTCGGATGGGACGTAAAGCCGTTGGTCCCATGTGTTGTGTAACGCACGTAAAAGAACCCAGTGCACTTATCGAAAAGAGAAGGGGTTCGCCCCGGTGTTCCTGGCTGTAGCTGCTGTTTGCGCCGTAGCACCTTGTAAACCATTATAAGGTGCTAAATAATTGGGTCTCAGAATTCATCACTGCAGTAACCTATCTTTCTGAAAGTTTGTACATGTATATACTCAGCGCCTTGAGTACCTTGTTTGGTAGATACGTGCGCTATAATAGACTTTGATACTATATGAGACTTCGATACTCGATACTAAATCCTAAATCTATCTTCTTGTCACTTCCACCTGTTACAAAATCTTACAGAGCGAAGGCATCAGCATAATAATTTACTGAATATAAGTATCTCACCAAACGCCAAGGCTCATATTGATTCTCCATAACCCCCTTGATGATGACTCCGGTTGCTCCTTCACGAGGCAGAGTGGATCTCCTTGCAAGATGATGATGAGAGCCCCTCTTAGAATGGAGACCATCTTGTTGATGTAAACTGTTTTGGGGGTTACTGGTCTAAGGGTCGGTCGCGGGTACGTAGAGTCGTACCTTTCTATTCATCATGACGGACTGCCTGCAGGTTCTTCCAGTGCGTACAGGGCGGCCGGGTTGACTTATGGTATCTTGCCTTGCCTAATTCCACCTCTAGGATTCTCGCTCGAACCCACAGGGGGCACAGTGTAGGCTGGGTTTCAGTCCCTATGATGTGATTGTGTCGGTTTTCCTTTGGTTAGTTCATAGAGTTTTCCTCAAACATCTAAAACTCTCTTTTCCTCGTCTTCCACCTCTAGAGTTCCTGCTTGAATCCCACTGAGGGCACTACGTGGGTAAGTCCCGATGTGATTGTGTGGGTTTTCCTTTGGTTAGTTCTCTAGGGTTTTCCTCAAACATCTAAAACTCAATCTTCCATGGCTGTCTAGTCTCTTAATTCTTGGCTAGCACGTACATAATGGTGTAGCGATTAAATGAGGTCACTTTTCTACATGAATGTCCTTGGTTTCACGGTTAGAATCCAGATGAAACGAGTTGCTCTATTCTGGGTTTTTCCATTCAAAACCAACAAGCAAAGTAGATGAGGGAGAAACAAACTGCAGAAACGATCACGAAGATGTACACCTTGTTCTTCGCAGTACCTAATTTCCTCTTCAGCCAAGCTGCAGCGATATATTACATGTGGTACACCAAGGAATACGAGATGTAGATCTTAGAGATTCCGTTATCGTGCAAGATGCCACATCCTCAGAAAAGGCACCACTGTACAATGTACAGATACACTATCAGTCATTCCACTTCGAGACTGCAAGTTCTGGGAGAAAAGAGATACAGTGTACAGGAGATTTCCAATCTCCGTTTGCCTGCATCCGACTCAGTGTTTACATCACACAATCCCCAACGCTCAATCCCTAGTACACACGACCATGGAGGTAGCCCCGACCATCTCTATGCCCCGACCAGTGCAATGATTTTATAGGTTGTGTAAGAGGGAAGAGTAGATATGAACTGACAAACAAGTCCCAGGATAGATGCTCCTCTATGAAGACTGTCCAATTAACCACTATTCAGACCATGCCTGGTCACTGATAACAAAGTGTGAAAAACTACGCTCTTCATTGGGCAGAATGTAAGCTCTATGACATCATAAAAATTTAGCTTGACTCTTGCTTTTGTGACTCCAGGATGTACATTGTGTAGCTTTTCAATAATAAGGTTTCTTTGTATTGTTTCATCTGCCCACAATTGTTGGTTACACCATTTTCGAAGACAGATTCCCCCTGTTGTGTGGGGGACTGTTGAATGGACTCTCTGTCTGCCAGTCAGGCATGATCACTGAGGCAACAAAGGCAGTTGCCTCATTTGCCGCATTGCCTCAATGCACACTGCTCATTGCCTTGGTGCCCTTCAAATGCTCCAGTAGAAATGTACAATTTCCTCATAGAGTGCCCTTTACCAAAATGCCTTAGAAAATGCCTTAGTGCCCTTTCAAAATTGAAGCATTTGGGCCTGCAATATATTTACAAAATAGAAAAAAAACGCCAAATCTCAGATGGTAGAGCACAGGCATGTTAATGCAGAGGTTGGAGAATGAGGGTTCAAATATTGTTTTCGTCAATTAAATTCTTTGTTCATCCAATAATTGAAGTCAAACTGTACCTTGAAAGTAGTTTCCTTGGGGTTTAGTGCTCGTTACTGTGAAATGCGTCGGTGCGAGGTAAGACATGCGTCATTTCTCGGAGTTTATTCCCAAAAGGGAAGTCTAACGAGTAGTTTGGGGCCATTCAGAATGGTAAAGGTCAAAAATTGTGGGTTGGTAGAGTATTGAGGTACATGAAGTTCAGGCAATTTAAAAACTGTAATGTCAAAAATTGTCTGCTGTGGGTAGAGAACAACAACTGAAAATCAAATTCAGTTTTTTATAAAAAAAGAAACACAAAGATTACAACAATCCAACAAAAGAGAAGACGACCAAATACCCAGCTGGCCAAGATCATTGAATTCATTCCAAAGTAAAAGTTGTTTTAAGCTAGAAAAAGCCATCAAAAACTACAGAATGCGTTGGAGACCTTATGAAACCTAATATCGCTGGTTCATTTGAGGTGTTACTCTGTTCTTCAGCATATTTGGGTTGAGTTGGGTTTTTTTTTTTTTTTTTTCAAAATGTGTGTAAACAAATATTGAAACAACTATGATTATAATGTTTAATGGCACCAACATTATATAAAACAACATGGGATACAACATGACATCAGCACACTGACTAATTGCATTCACGACTTACATCACACCATCTCCAACATCCAAATCCAAGCAAACAAAGGTTTCAAAATAGGCAGCTGACATTCCCAAATGGTGACATTTATAAATCACAGAGAGCCATTTCTTCAAGTATAGTCGTGACAAGAAGACGATCGCAAGATCTGATGCTTGTGTCACTCAGCATGGGCATCCTTATTATCATAGACCAAGGACCCGGCTCTGCATGAAGTTATAAGCTACAATTGTCTAGTGTTTTTAACAGTACTTGATCAATCTGTGTTTAGTTTGAAGTAGATGTTCCATTAGCTGAATAATCTTCCATTATCTACGTACATGCAGTGATGGATGGAAGTGTGCGTCAATTCCCTTCCCCTGCAGCAACGCATGTACGTGGGATGGTTAAATTCACTCGCTGCTTTGCACTACTCGCAGATTACTATCAACCTCATCAAATATGAAGCACGCGTTCCTCATTACATCAAAGATTAGATCAAGGGTTGTACATCGTCGCCTTGTACACTACTTGAATTAGTCTGACTTGATGACAAGAGTGCAGCGGGATAGTCAAATAGTAATGACAGTATTTCAAACCACTTAGTGTAGAAACTGCATTGTAGGAAAATATTACACGAACATTACAAAGACTGGTCAAATGAAACACATGTTCCTCATTTCCTAAAATCAAGGATTGTACATTGTGGCTGCACAGGCAGTGTAATGCTTGTGAAGGCTGTAGTCAAAACTTGCTGTTCCGGACGCCTACCCATCAGCTAATCAAAGACAATATTACAACCTGCCTGTGTGAAACTATATTGTCTGAAAATATCAAACAAAAAATTACAAAGACCAGTCAAATGACCTCCTTGTTTCCCTTCATTTCCATAATTATTTAAAAAGTGTAAATTGTGGCTAATGCAAAGTGCTAGCGAAGGCTAGTCAAAATTTGATGTTTCAGTCCCCTATCCAGCTAATCAAAATCAATATTACAAGCTGGTATGAAAATATCACACAAAAAGTATGAAACACATGTTCCTCATTTACTCTATTCAAGTGTTGTTTATCATATTCAGGCTGTGCTTGATTTAGTCGAAATAGATTAAAGGCAGTTGACACAATTGGTAATAATTGTCAAAGACTATCCTTCACACTTGGTGTATCTCAACATATGCATAAAATAACAAACCCATGAAAATTTGAGCTCAACCAGTCATCGAACTTGAGAGATAAATAATGAAAGAAAAAAAACACTCTTGTCACACAAAGTTGTGTGCGGTTTTAGATGGTTGATTTCGAGACCTCAAGTTCTAAATCGGAGGTCTTGAAATCAAATTCGTAGAAAATTACTTCTTTCTCGAAAACTATGGCACTTCAGAGGGAGCCGTTTCTCACAATGTTTTATAACATCAACCTCTCCCCATTACTCGTCATTAAGAAAGGTTTTATGCTAATAATTATTTTGAGTAATTACCATCAGTGTCCAGCCACTGCCTTTAAAAAAACAAGAGTGCAGCACCCTACTCGAAACTTGCTACAGTACCAAGCTACCCCTGATATCACAAAGACTAGAATTATAGTTAGTCTTGTAGCTAGTTTTTGTAATCATAATTTTTTTGATTTGTCCTATTTATATAGACGTTAATCCAATGTTTGTATATGTGAGAGATTGGCTGTTGCCAGCTTGCCGTTTTTAATTATATTCCCTTGTGGAAGTTTGCCGAGTTCCCTTGACAGGAAGATCATCTAAACAAAAAAACGAGCAACAACTTGTGAACAATCTTAACACAGGTGTCATAACAAGACAGACACAACACACATCAGTAATATTACATAATCTATTGTGTTCCAAACAGGTAGTGATTCCATTTTTAGCCTCGGTGTTTACCGAAGCTATTCACAGTCTTCTCCAGTTGTCTGCTGGCTGCTGGCCAAATGCCAGTTGAAATACCTGGGCCCAATTTCATAAAGCCTGTAAGCACACAAATTTGCTTAGCATGAAATTTCTTCCTTTAATAAAAACAGGATTGCCAACCAAATTTCAACGTAATTTTCAGGATAAGCAAAAAATAGCTGAATGCCAGTATCCAGCAATACGCAACCAATGGACATTTTGTTGGTAATCTTGTTTTTACCAAGAAAGAAACTTCATGCTAAGCAAATTTGTGTGCTCACGACTTTATGAAGTTTAGCCCTGTGGACCAGTCAAAGCTCTCTCCAATGGGGTCAGGCTGGCATACCTTTTCAGGCCTGATACTTCACGGAGGCAACAGAGGCGATTGCCTCCATGCCCCCTGTTCATTGTGATATTGCCCTTGAACAGCTCTAGTAGAAATTTACAATTTCGTCATACTCATAGGGTGCCCTTTATCAAGGAGGAAATGCCTTTTTGTTGCCCTTGCCCTTTCAAAAAAAGAAGCATACAGGCCTGGCCTGTTTCAGGCCTTGCAAATAACCAACGACACCCATAACAATTGCCATGTTGCCCCTTACAAAGTTCCAGTACAAACTTACATTTTTCTCATAGAAGTGCCCCTTATAAACCAGGAGGGAAATGTATGTGCCCAGAAGTTGAAGACCTGCTATATCATTTGAAATTTTGACTGGTGAAAAAGCTGACAGACTATAGTGAAATAACAAGCTAACTGGTGAAAAGCTGACAGACTATAGTGAAATAACAAGCTAACTGGTGAAAAAGCTGACAGACTATAGTGAAATAACAAGCTAACTGGTGAAAAGCTGACAGACTATAGTGAAATAACAAGCTAACTGGTGAAAAGCTGACAGACTATAGTGAAATAACAAGCTAACTGGTGAAAAAGCTGACAGACTATAGTGAAATAACAAGCTAACTGGTGAAAAAGCTGACAGACTATAGTGAAATAACAAGCTAACTGGTAAAAAGCTGACAGACTATAGTGAAATAACAAGCTAACTGGTGAAAAAGCTGACAGACTATAGTGAAATAACAAGCTAACTGGTGAAAAAGCTGACAGACTATAGTGAAATAACAAGCCAACTGGTCCTTATGGCAGCTGCAGTACATACCAGTCTGAATCTTAGCCTTGTTTATAATAAACAATTACAAAAACCTTTGCAACTTTTTTTGAACAGGGACCTGGGACCATGCTTCCAGTACCAATAAGTTGATCCCCTTCAAGGTTAAAACTCCTTAAGTGGATCGCTTGGAGATTATTGGTGAAGTGATTGGGACATGTTTGGGAAATAATAAGTCTCAGGTGTTTGGTCAAATGATCAAGGAGAGCCTGTAATATTTGCAGCAAAGCTTAACATATTTCAGAGCAAAGGGCATCGTTGTTTAGTAATTGCTAAACTATCATCCAAAGATAAGATATATTATGTAGGAAACCATATCCCTACAAATGTGAAAAGGGTTCAATACCTTTTGTAGATCAAGTTTTTGGCCAAGTCATGAATCCCTATCTCATAGTGAACGTCGATGTTTGTAATCAAATTTACCTGTAAAAGTATCAAAAAGTAAGTGCCAGAGCCCTATAAAGACACTGTACTGGACACTATTGCTAATTGTCAAAGACCAGTCTTCTCACTTGGTGTATCTCAACACACGCATAAAATAACAAACCTGTAAAAATTTGAACTCAAATGGTTGTCGAAGTTGTGCGATAATAATGGAAGAAAAACACCCTTGTCACACGAAGTTGTTGTGTGCTTTCAGATGCTTGATTTCGAGCCCTCTAAATCTAATTCTGAGGTCTCAAAAACAAATTTGTGGAAAACTACTTCTTTCTCAAAAACTACGTTAATTCAGAGGGAGCCGTTTCTCACAATGTTTTATACCATCAACAGCTCCCTATTACTCGATACCAAGTAAGGTTTTAAAGCTAACAATTATTTTGAGTAACTACCATTAGTGTCCATTGCCTTCCAAAAGAATTTACAAAGTGGAAATTGTGTACCATAAAGATTTTGATATTTAATAAACACCTTATTTTCAAAACAAAGTGCTTTCTTTGGTATCTAAAAAAAGGAAAAAATAAAGGGGACATTTCTTATTCAAATCTTTTACCAATTTAAATATGAATGTATTTTATGCAATATTTGATGACATTGATTCAGACTCAAAGTCAACATTTCAACTTTTTAATTAAAGTTGTTGCACCCAGTGAGGAGGCTTTACTTATTCAGTTGTCCCGTCTTAAACTGACAATAAACTCACTGGCCTCCAACCGGCCATCCAGCAAGCCATTAAGATGGCAATCTTCTGAGCAAGGCTGGTACTTGCACTCTAACGAGAAGAAAAATACTAAGATAATGGCAATGGTTGCTATGACCACACTGATGACATCAGACAGCGACAAGATGTAGGCAATTGCAATCGTATGAACAAACCAAAAAACAAGCATCATCCCGAAGCCTCATCAATAGCTAGAAGCTATGACTGTTGTTCTTGTTTTTGTTTTTTTGCAAAAACAAAAATGATAGTAGCCTGGACCGAATTTCATAGAGCTGCTTAAAGGCACAAAAAACTAGCTAAGCACAACAAAATTATGCTTACAATAACGAGGTTACCAGCTACAATACATTTCACAGGTACACAATGTGACTGGTATCCTGCTAATTGTTGCTTAGCAGACATTTGTCAAGCAATATTTTTTGCTTTTAAAGCAGCTCTATGAAATTTGGACCCTATGTTTTGATCCTTGGAGAGACTTTCTCAAAAGCTGAATGACAACACCTGATGTTATTTTTGTATGTAGAAATAGTAACGGCTTTATTTTTCGTCTTACACCTGCTAGTTTTGTCCTGTTAGTTTTGTCTTGTATTTTTAATGTCTGTCTGGGGTTTTTTGGTCTGTCTGTTCATCATAGGCTGGAGAACAAAAGCTGCGCGTCTCCCCGGACCTAGATGTTGCCTTTTGTTTAAAGTTTCACCTTTTAATCTCTTTTATATTTACAATAATTATGACCATATAACTCATTATTGCAACACTGACTATACGTCTCTATCATCTATCTATCTACATTGTACCGTACAGGTACAAGGCCTACTCACTGGTGTACAAGACAAAAGCAGTCGAGTGGAAATAGATGATAAATAATAATAATAAATAATAATAATAAAGATGACAGTACGCCAGTAAAAGCAGGGGTTGAACCAAGAGGAAGGTAACAATACAATACAATACAATACAATAAAACTTGATTGTCCCTGCAAAAAGGGGGTTTGAAGGAAGAGGCTTGTTCTGTTTCTTGCTCTATGGTTCGACCAAAGCAACATGAACGAAAAAGTGAAAGATGGGAAGAGGGAAGGTTTAGAGGAAAACGTTTCTTCTTCAGACATCTACATCCATGGGATGAATGATAATGTTTAGTCTTTTCATCATGATGTTAACTATAGGGAAGCTTAGTACACTTGAGTGATTTCAAAATCATAAAGAAAAAGCAAATCCACAACTACCGAAAAGGTGGGATTTGAGTCAAAAACTGTTTGAATCCAAAACAGTATAAACAAAATTAAAAAATCAACAATTTGTATTACTATGAATAGCCTTCTTACTTGTAAGGTGTGTTTGAAAAGCTATGAGAATCAATTTCTGGCTTTGCCAGCCGCTGACAGACATTAACAGAATCAAATTCTGTTATTTTTCAGCCCCACAGGACAACTGACAATCAGCGAAGACGTCAGGCTATCTATAACCACTGTATTTGTTTAGAAATTACTCCTCTCGGATGACAGGAATAACAACATGTCAAAGATTAATGCGTTTCGCTAATCTGTGTATTTTAAAGACACCTGTTTATCCCTGCAGTTTAAACAACCTAGCTAGCTTGGCTTTTTTTTCTTTAGAGTAAAATTTCTAGACTCCATTCTATAATATAAGGAATGGTACAATTGAAGCCCTAGCTATAGACTCTTGAATAGACTGTAAAACTCTCCCTACAAAAGACTAATGAATAAGATTTCATACAAGGGACTACAAATACCAGACTTTGCTGATGGTGTGTGTGTGTTATTATGTAAAGGGTACACAACAAGCCAAGATAATGAGCCTGTGGGTTTCATTATAACAATGCACTCAGGCTTGTTAGGTGGTTACCTGCACCAAGACAGAATAAGGCCAACTAAAAAAAAATTCCAGTTAATCGTCCCCGCCCGCATCTTTTTTGGGGGCCGCATCCTTTTTTTTACTATTTATTATTTTTCAATTTTTGTAAAAAAAATAATTAAAAAAAGTTTTTTTGTTTTTTTAAATCCATCTTAACTTACGTGATACTCTCAAACTCTTGTAACCGTCTGTTTTATAAAACAATACTAGTGAATGCCTTAATATACCAGCAAATCTTTTTAGCGTTATCCGACCCTGTTAGTGTTAGTGTTAACACAGGTCCACATGCAACTAATGCTATAAGGTATAAAATAAGTTTGCGGTTGATTCAAACTGAAGAATTGGTGGCCTGTTTGATTTGAAATACTAAGTGGCCATCTTGAAAAAAAAATAGTAAATAATAAATAATAAGGATCTCATCCTCCTCTTTTTTTTAAAATCCAGACGATCAACTGTTTTTTTTTTTTATTTGGCCTAATAGAGGGAATGTGTTTTTTGAGGTTGTGGTTTCAAAGACTCCTGTGATATTATTAGGGTTTCACTGGTGAAGTTACTGCTGTCTTCAAAATCAAAGGGGTTACGTCAGTGAATAACCTTCTGTCTTTTTTACGGCTGTTTTGTATTCAAGTGTGAAGGTACCTCATGCAGTGACGTCAAGGCGCTAACTGCGATTCTGAACGGACGTCAATGCTCTGCGTTAGTGTTCATCATCATGCCATGCCATTACATAACTGTTTGACAATAGACTTTATTTTCTGTCAATATCCCTTGTTGTCATGTGTTTGCATAATAGTTTTGATGTTGTTAACATAAGTAATTATATTCATGTTAAATGGTCTATGTACTTTTTGAAGGACAAAAACACAATGTCCACAGATTTACATTAAACTCACACAGTTTGAAGATAATGATGGTAGAAAGCTTCCCTTAAAATATTACTTGCTGAAGTGCTGTAGTTTTTGAGAAATGAGTAAAACAATATCATGAAAATAATTTTTCGTCTCAGTGATCATGAAACAAAAATTATTTTAGCATGTAAAAACGTATTTTCATGACATTGTTTTACTCAATTTCAAAAATAACAGCACCTCAGCAACTAGTATTTTAAGGTACGCTTTCTACTATCATTATCTTCAAACGGTGTAAGTTTGATGTAAATCTGTGGACATGGTGTTTTGTGTTACAAAAAAGTCCCCAAATCCTTTAACACTAAATACACTGACACTGTCAAAATTCATCGGATATGTCAGATTTTAACGCCTTTGGTAATGAATTTGCCTTTTATCAGGTTTCTTAGATTATGGAATAGTTTATCTGTATGTTTATTTGGTCTCAAACTCCTAGTGGCAAGAAATTATAGACACAAAAACATAGATCTGTGAATTGTTTGCTTTTTAGATGCCTGAGAAAAACTTCAAACCTGAAGTCTTTTTCAGATTCAAAATATGTTGGGGAATAAAAATTCTAATAATGTTTTATAATATCAAGCAAGTTTTTTAAGGTCAGTAACCTCCCTTGAAAATAAAATTAAAATAAGGGTTAAGGCCCGGTCCCACTGCAGCGATGACGAGAACGATAATGATAACGACGCAAAGAGAACCCATTCTATTGGTTGAGTGAGCGTGTGCGTATTCTGCGTGGAGCAATTTAAACAATACAATGAGTTCTCTTTGCGTTTTCGTTATCGCTGCAGTGTGACTCTGCCTTTATGATCTGACTATACACGTTAAAAAGCGCTATATGAAAACTAATTTATTTTTTGAATCAACCATACTCCTTCAGTGAACTGCAGCAACTTTTGTTCATATATTTGTCTTTTTTGGGGTGTTTTTTTACTCAAATTTTTTGGTGAACAAAACAACATCTTTCTCCAAAACTACATTACATTCTCCGAAGGAGGTCGTTTCATACAATGAATAATGTTTTACAATGAAACATGGATGATACTGAATAACCCCCAATTGAATGTTCACAAAAACTTGTATAAGGATCAAATCATGCATGAAATCAACGCCCCAGGGGGGAAACCTTCACTTGTTTGCACAAAAAACGTACATTAAGGCCTTATACAAAAAAATACCAGTTGATCGTCCCCTCCCTCATTCCTTTTTTGATGCCGCATCCTTTTTTTTTTACCGTTTTTTATTTTACACAAAAATTTGTTTTGTGTTTTTATAATGTCACTGATCTTGTAAAAACTTGTAACTGAATAAAGTAAGTGGTGACTTAAACTGAAGAATTGATGGCCAGTTTGAATTAAAATGCTTGGCGGCCACCTTTCAAAAGAAATAATTATAACAAAAAATAAAAAGACATTTATCCTCCTCTTTTATGAAAAATCCAGAAGATCAACTTGTATTTTTTTTTTACTTGGCCTAATGTACGTGATTGAGCTCAGACATCATTATGACTGTAACTTTGAGGTAGAAACGTGCGCTTTTGCTTTGCCCTTTCACAGTCACCGTTCGGGGAATTGGGTTGACTTCAGGTTGCAATTGATGATTTATTATAACGCTCGTACAAAGATTTATGTTTGTGATTGGTTTACAGCACGTCACATGATAAGTTTATTTTGAAACTAGAAAATGCGCGACCTGCTAAACTCGTAGCAATCAATGTAGTTTAACCAAGATTTTCTGAATATCTTTTTATTTTTTTTTATTTTTTTATTTATTTTTTTTTTTTTTTGGGGGGGAATACAGGCTTGGTTTCTCTAATGAAACAGAGGCAAGTGCCCCTAGTCACTGGCTTGGTGCCCTTGAAATTTTCAAATGCAAGTTTACCATTCCTCATATAGAGGTGCTGAAGAGAAAATGCCCTTGCCCATTCGAGGAATTAGCTAAGTTTAGGACTCAGACCATTGGCCTCTTAAGTTATTCCAATTGATTTAACCCGGTCATAACAGAAAGGTGAGTTGAGGTGATTCATTTTAGTGTATAAACAATCCAACTTTGACCAATGCACAATTTCACCTCGCAAAGTTTTATTATTATTACAACACGGATCTGGAGGCAACAAGGGCCATTGCCTCAACACACCCTGGCCATTGCCTTGGTGCCCTTGAAATGAACAGTAGAAGTTCACAATTTCATCATAGGGTGCCCTTTACCAAGGAGAAAATGCCTTGGTGCCCTTGCCCTTCTAAAAACGAAGCATACAGACCTACCTCGTACAGAGATTCTGTCTTGTAATTGGTTTACAGTGCGTCACATGATGATGTCTTATTATGACAAGAAAGCCATTCAAAGTCGGTGTGCTATATCCGTAGCAACCAGTGAACTATACCAATAGCAACCAATACTACATGTGTATAGACGATGTGACCTATGTGTACATTCAAACCGCCCTCTGTTGACAAAACACTATATACGTCATGTTTAGCCGGGCACTGAGTCGCGTAGTCATAGTAAGATTGCGTACACTTTCCAGCTGGCTGCCAAAACACAAAGGTTTTGCCTGGCGGTATGCGCGCGAATCATGTTATGGTTTTCGTGTGACGTCAGAGGTCACATCGTCTATACTCTAGCAAGAAATGTGCTGAATCAACAGCAACCAATGTGCTTTACACTTCATAATGGCAGTGTCTAACAATGCATCAGGGTCCTCCCCAGGATTGCTCAAAACTGTGGGGCATTCTGGACACAAACTTTAGAAGATTGGCCAGTGAACGCTTAATTGAAACAAGGTTTTCAGAATTTTTTCTACACAGTGTTTATCTTGGGTTAAAGAGCCCTAATGTGCAATCTAGAGCATTCTATAAAACGGTACTTTGTGTAGGTATTGTAATTAAGGATTTGTTTTGATAAATCCATGATGTGCCAATGGAACCTAAATTTCTGTATTATATTTATGATGCAGACAATAAAATTCAAATTATAATTCTTATTCAAGAACAGCGTCCTCTCATCAACTAGGGGACTTGTATTTTTAACCAGAGTACTCAAAGCAGCCAATATTTGTAAACTCTCTTGAACCGACGAGATTCATTTCTTGTCTGACCCTCACTCTTACAATTCCTCACGTTCTGAGTCCAATTATCCTTCAAGTACTATACACAACTGGAAGGACAATGGCATTCATTGTGTAAACACCGTGTAGACTTTTTGAATTTTAATCAATTTTTGCAGGTACTATAAAATCAATTAGCTTTGAAAATCCAACTTTGTATAATTTATTTTCAAATCTGAACATTGAAAAGACTTCATCTAGTCAAATTTTCCTACATAATTTGCAACAATGATTCAATAGATGTTAAAGGGTCTATGTACTTTTTGTAGAATGAAAACACAATGTCTACAGATTTACACTAAACTTACACTGTTTGAAGATAATGATAGTAAAGCTTCCCTGAAAATATTAGTTGCTGAGGAGCTGTAGTTTTTGAGAAATGAATAAAACAATGTCATGAAAATAATTTTCGTCTCACTGATCATGAGACGAAAAAAAAAAAATTGATTTTAAAAAGGTATTTTCATGACAGTGTTTTACTTATTTTTCAAAAACAACAGCACCTCAGCAACTAATATTTTAAGGGAAGCTTTGTATTATCATTATCTTCAAACTGTGTAAGTTCAATGTAAATCTGTGGACATTTTGTTTTGTGTTCCAAAAAGTACCCAAATCCTTTAAAAAAGTATCGGGGATAGATAATATTATTTGTTTGTACCCTAACACTGTAGATTAAAGCACTTTCTGTGAAAATAAAACACATGCAATTCCCTCGGGTAGGACTCGAACCCACAACCTTTGCTTTGCCTGAGCAAATGTTTTACCTCTAGATCACCCACTAACCTGGGGGGCTAAAGACAGTTTAAATCCTACATGTAAGTGTCAGCAGCGAGTACCACAATGTAAAAACACTCAAAAATAATGTTTATTTTAGCTGACGTCGAGACATCACTTTTTACAAATTCATCCATTCTGAAAATTTGCTTATCAATAGCTCAATGTGTCAAGGTTGCAAGATTTACACAAGAATCATTGATAATGTTACACTGCTGTACTACAGTCTCTGTTCAATTTTACTTTCATTTAATTAAATGCAAAGTAACGAGACAACAAAGACTACAAGCCTTTTAATTAAAGAATGATATGCATAATTTGTTGCATGGGATTGTGAGTTGTGTATGCATTGATCAGAAGCTTGTCATTATTTCGCGGCATCTTCAAGTGAATTTGGTTACGTTTATCCGCCCCTTTGGGAACATTACAGAATTGGTAAAAATAAAAATTGTATTTGATCACAGATTAACAAAAAAACTTACACAGTCTAATGATAGCAGAATAGCAGAAAACAACCCTTCAAATATTTCTGTCTGAAATGTCATAATTGATGAGAAATAAATAAAACCGTTTGGGAGTTTATCGCTCAGCAAACTGAGCTTAGGGCCTATGCTCAGTTAGTGTTTTTCTTGTGACCCAGATGGCTGATCGATCCCAAACCTCTACAGGTTTTTCAGTTCATGTACTTTTATGGTGGATTACATAAAGTGCCTACACTGCCAGCAAACTGTAAATTGTTAACAAAAACAAATTCTGTAATAAAGTCCCTTTAAAGCCATTATACACTTTTGGAACAGAAACAAAAGTAAAAGTTCACAGGTTTACAAATAACTTACAGGGTTTACAGAAGGTCATGGTAAAAGACTTCTCTTGAAATATTATTCAATGAAATACTTAATTTTTTGAGAAAACATTAAAACAATTATCAGTTCTCGACTTCGAGAATTACGGATTTATAGTAAACACATGTCATGACACGGTGTAAAGTGCGGAAACAAGGGTGGGTTTTCCCGTTATTTTCTCCCGACTCCGGTGACCGATTGAGCCTAAATTTTCACAGGTTTGTTATTTTATTATAAGTGTGGGCCTTTGGACAATACTGTTTACCGAAAGTGTCCAATGGCTTTGAAATGTAAACGTGTAACCGAATTATCGGGCATATAACCGTCACAGTCTTACCTGTTGCCCACCAGGCTGAGCTCCCGCTTTATTCAACCAGATCTCAAGTTTCAACCCAGACACGTTGGGTTCCTGAACCTGAATCAGCTGGGCTGTGGTCGGTGCTAGCACAATCCGTCGGCGTTCCTTCCCATTCCTTGGTCGATCCATGTTTGAATTGAAAAGCTTTCCCATAATATCTCCAGAAGAATTGTATATACTCCAATAACCGCAACGATATTTTAAAAAGTCTTGTCAAG
Source organism: Asterias amurensis (assembly GCF_032118995.1). NCBI lineage: Eukaryota > Metazoa > Echinodermata > Asteroidea > Forcipulatida > Asteriidae > Asterias > Asterias amurensis. Next base: position 14,077,280 of record NC_092664.1, on the reverse strand, counting down.
AAATCATAAAATGAGTACAATCTTCAACGACTTATGGCATTTTTTGCCCCCAATGATATTTTAAAAAGTCAAGTCTAAAGACCACAAGATGAGGGCATTCTTCAACGAATTACGACAGCAGGTAATTTAGTGCTTTAGACGCAACACCATCTGATATCACACTCCACAGAAATGTTGCTAGGAGAGCTCTTCAAAGACCATAAATCCAGAATACACGTACACAGAGTGTCCAGAACACAACCAGCTATTGTTTGGAATCCTAAAGGAACTAAAACTCGGCTATTTGATGTCTAGGGATCTCGATTGCAAATACCCAGTATTTGTGACAGTCCAGCGAAGACTCCCAAGTCAATCTCCAGTTGCCAACAAATTCTCGGACTTGAAACTTCAAAGGCCAACAAGGAGGTGCGGCTGAATTTTGATCACAAATTCCACTAACAAGGCCAACATGGAGCTGTGCAGGAACGACTTGCTGCACAACAAACCCTGGAGTTCCTTTTTTTTTGTGGTGAATTATAAAAAATTTCCGCAGAAGTATCCAACAGTTGACAAACTTTCTCGGAAATCGGCGAGGAAGTTCCAAAAGTCTCCAGACACAAGGAAGAGAACGTCTTGATAGATTCCTGCAAAGCCAATTCCTTCTAAGATGACTTAGAACAACTCTGCTTTGCTCAGGCTACGATCAACTTCCTCCCCTATCCTGGTCCTGGCGTGTCCCGATGGCCTACTAATGTTGGCACAGCCTCCCTTCCCCGGCAACTACCACTCCCCAGTCCCGCCCAACATACCTCCTTTGTGTTTAACTTGTAAAAACCATAAGATAATTTGCATGAGAAGGGATCCCGCTAGCAACAAGTAGCCCCTATCTCCAAGGGAACACATTGGTTTACAGCTCATAAAGTATGCAAACCGTAAACTCCGGAATCATCATAAATTAATAAATACAGCCATGCAAACAAGGATTCTTAGTTGACTCACTAGAGCTCTAAGCTACCCTAATCTGAATAGTGTGAAAAGACTTGATTTAAATAAACCAAGCACTCATTAATAAGTCAGTGTTTTTGGAGCAACTCCTTGTGTATACATCTCAGTTTACTTCTTGCTGAAGGACAGTGGGTTGAACAATACACCATCCAGAAAGGCTGCCGTAAATTAGTAAAATTGTCTGGACTATTTGCAATGTCCCTTGGCCAGTTTTCTTGTGCTAAACAAGAGTGTCACGTAACCAACAATGACTACTTTGTGTGAATAATTAAAACGCAAAGATACTTTGGCAAAGTTTGAATGATAAATAAGCACTGTCTAGGGGAGCTGTTGGAACTATAGTTTGCACACATCATTAATTACTAATTAGTATCGTGTTTACTATGAGGGGCTTCTGCAGCAGAGTGCAGTGTGTACAATCATATTGGTCTCCGCTTTACAGTTCACTGTAACTTCTGATGACTGGGCCCAGTGGTAGGGGTTGGGGAGGGGGACTATGCAAAAGTGGGCGACCTACCACCACAAAGGTTGCTTAGGCTCAGGGTCCAATTTCATAAAGCTGTTAAGCAGACAATAATTTGCTTGACCAATTTCTTTGCTGAGCTAAGTTAGTAGGGCACGTCACAACGTCGTAAGCTTCATGTAATTTTGGCTGGTAACCTGTTTATGTTTTATATACGCACTATTTTTGCTGTGCTCAGCATGCTTTTATGCTTACAGGCTTTATGCAATTGGGCCTAGATGGGTTGTAGGTTCGAGTCTAGCACTCTGCCCATTTTAATAAGTTCTTTACGCAAGTATACTTATTCACCAAGCGTATATTTACAATGTGCAACAGATTTGTTCATCGTGTTTTATAGGACCAGGTAGTTTACAAAGAGATGTGTTAAGCCTACAATGTGGGTATAGTGCTTTGATTCCCAAATGTTATCAATGAGTGGATGACACTCAAATTGTGAAAAACAAACTCACAGGATTTAGAGCAAATTCACAAATGTTTAAAACCCAGCTGAAGTTTAAAAGCCAGTTTACCTTCCTCAGCATAACAATAAGGTAAACACCATACAGGAATCAATCCTGATGCATTATAAATCATAATCCATTCATTAAAATTTCACCATCTACACAGGAGCGCCCTGTTTCGGAAGGACTCTGTGTATATAATTAAATATTCATGTATACTTCAGTCCAATCACAAACCTCAAAGAAACAAGGTCATGAATATTCAATAGATTGAGAAGAGTCCAACCTGTACAGAAACAGACTGTGAAGAGATACTGTCAAATTAAATATTCATGTATACCTTAGTCCAATCAGAACCCTCCAGGATGCAAGGGCACATTAATGAATATTCATTAGATTGAGAAGAATAAAAATACATACATGTGCACATAGAAAGGAATGCACAAATACAACCACTGTACAATGAAAAAGCAGAGTGCCTTCACCAATGAGATTACACTTTGAGTATTGATTTGAACCCTAAGCACGAAGCTCATAAATAAAATCTGTAAATATTCATGAGCACAATACAGTGGCTGCTGTGCAGAGAAACCCTATTCAAAGTTGTTTTGTTTGTTTCTTTGTTTCTTTGTTTAGTTTATTTCCATTTGCACAATCAACCACTTGAATTTGTTTTCTTTTAAGGCAGTGGACACTATTGGTAATTACTTAAAATAATTATTAACATAAAACCTTACTTGGTGGCGAGTAATGGGGAGAGGTTGATAGTATAAAACATTGTGAAAAACGGCTCCCTCTGAAGTGCCATAGTTTTAGAGAAAGAAGTAATTTTCCACGAATTTGATTTCGAGACCTCAGATTTAGAAATTGAGGTCTCGAAATCAACCATCTAAACGCACACAACTTCGTGTGACAAGGGTATTTTTTTCCTTTCATTATTATCTCGCAAGTTCTATGACCGAATGAGCTCAAATTTTCACAGGTTTGTTATTTTATGCATATGTTGAGATACACCAACTGTGTAGGCTAGTCTTTGACAATGACCAATAGTGTCCACTGCCTTTAATAAGGTAGGAATGGAGGTAACAGACAGAGGAGGTATAACCCTCCTGTGGTGACCAAGGTGAGACGTCTTTCCAATCATGGGAAAAAAAGTGATGCAAATATGCAGTTTCCACTTTCCAGACACCCCACAAGATGAGATTGTTGGCACATTAGGCCGAGTAAAAAAAAACCCATGTTTCGCATCGGGTTTCTCAAAAAAAAAAGGAGGAAGGGGGGCTTTTTATTTTTTAATTTTTTATTTCAAGATGGCCGCATTGTTTTTTTCTACTGCTGAAATACACAAAACAATTTAGTCTAGGCATTAAGACAAGACATTCAGATTGTTTTCCTGAGATCAAAAAAAAAAATAAAATAAAATAAAAAATAAATAAAAATAAAAAAATGGAATATAAAAGGAAAAGGCAAAGGCGGGAACGTTAAACATGTTTCTTTTTTTACTTGGCCTTTTGCCTTTTGTAACCCCACTTCAACTTGTGTTCTTGGTTTATTGGTTGCGTTTTTAAGTACAGCCAACCCTCCTTATAAAGAGCATTGTTACAAAGAGGTTCTGCTTATAAAAAACACATTCTGAATTCCTAAATTTAATTTCTGTGTAGTGCTTCTTCTTTTTGTTCCTGTTATTAGTTTGGCCAGCCAAACATTAATGTCCAGCCTCCTTTAGCGATGTGTGTGAAATGTATCTTCTTCTTTTTTTAAAGCATAGCGAGTGCTATAAGAGAGTGAAAGAGACTTTGAATTTTATATTTCAATCCCATTCAATCTACGTGATAAACAATGTGAACAACACACAATGGTGTCTTGTTACAAATTGGATATTGGGTTGAATCTTAGTTTCAGAGAGCAGCAATGTATGCAGCAATGTTCAGAGTTAGCAACACCCACAAGCTAGCATATTGGGACAATACGTGCGCACTTGGGTGCCGAAGCCTGCACATTTTGGCCGATACACCCCCCCCCAATATAGTGTTTTTATATTTTATTTTTTTCAAACATCAAGAGCAAACTTATAAAAGAAATTGTTCCAGATTGCACAGTCCTTTAAGACCAAAATAAACACCAATCATGACAAGTAGAAAACGTTCTGAAGAACCAGTTTCATTTCAACGTGCTTGGCCAAATATCCAAAAACTTGGGTCCTGAATTCCCCCCAGTGTTAATCCCGCTCTTTGTTAAAGACACTGGACACTATTGGTAATTGTCAAAGACTAGCCTTTACAGTTGGTGTATCTCAACATAAGCATAAAATAACAAATCTGTGAAAATTTGAGCTCAATCGGTCGTCGAAGTTGCAAGATAACAATGAAAGAAAAAAACACCCTTGTCACACGAAGTTGTGTGCTTTCAGATGCTTGATTTCGAGACTTCAAATTCTAAATCTGAGGTCTAAATCAAATTCGTGGAAAATTACTTCTTTCTCGAAAACTACGTCACTTCAGAGGGAGCCGTTTCTCACAATGTTTTTTACTATCAACCTCTCCCCATTACTCGTTACCAAGAAAGGTTTTATGCTAATAATTGTTTGAGTAATTACCAATAGTGTCCACTGCCTTTAAGTCGTGCAAAGAGCCTTGCCCTCCTCATGACAGTCTAAGGGCCTCGAAAATGAATCATCTCAAGATGAGTTGTCACTCGTTAGTATTGCCATCACACTTTACTTTGCATTTCTGATCGATACACACCTTAAAGGAACACGTTGCCTTGGATCGGTCGAGTTGGTCTTTGAAAAGCGTCCTGTAACCGTTTGTTATAAAATTGATATGGTTAGAAAGATGTTGTAAAAGTTGAAAACAATGGTCTACACAAATATGCCTCGAAATTGCGTGGTTTTCGTATTAACTCGTTGACAAACACGGTCGGCCATTTATGGGAGTCAAAACTTTGACTCCCATAAATGGCCGACCGTGTTAGTTCGGGACGTAAAAGGAAAACCGTGCAATTTTGATTGATACTTGTGTGGATCATTATATTCTACTTTTAAAACATCTTTCTCACCATATGCATTTCATAACAAACAGTTTCAAACCCTTTTCATAGACCAACTCGTCCGATCCAAGGCAACGTGTTCCTTTAAGAACAAACTCAGCTCTTTGAGAAATCAGCCCCCAGGCCTGCTCTTCAAACCGCAAATACTTACAGACCAATGTTTAACATTCCTTTATAAATCATGTACAAAAGACACCTGTATGCAGACAAATCACATATTGTTTTATGGCGCATGCAAAGGAGTATCTGAGACCTTCAACAACCCTGAGGAACTTTTCCAGCTTCGTGGATAAATTACCGCAAGTCCCAATAGGACTGCAAATGTTTTAAAAACCTACATTTCGATCACATAATCCTTTGTTCAGAGTCACCGTGGCAACAGCTGTTAATTTATAAACATGGATTTAGGTTGTATATTATTATTAAGTCTGAAACATTGTTTGAAGTCTCAAGGCATTACATGTGCAGCGCTGGATGATAAAAGTGTAACAACAAATCACATTCGTAGGGCTATGAATTATTACATTTTACCCCGGGGTAGACGCTAAGACTTAAAAGCAGACAGTTGATGTGGTTAAAGACTTGTGTAGTAACGTTGGCAACGACCAAACAAAGGAGCGGTTTATTGCTTAAATTGCCAACAATGTATTCAGGCTCCAAAACTGTTCATTTTTCTTTTTAAATGTATGATTACATACTTGAACAGTCAAACAAACAAGAAAGTTTCACCAGAAGATGATCAGAGCATACTGATCGAATCGTTGAGTTGAAACCAACGGTTCTTTTCAGAACCACCCCAACTCATTACTAGAGATAGTCATTACATGGTGTTAACGCAAACCTTTCCATATCGTATTTCCACCATGCAAAGTTTCAAATCCCACTTAACAAGAAAGTGTAGTACAGAAACACATGGATCTGTAGTAGCTACAGGTAGTGTTTGCCCTGAACTTTTCTTAGTGGCCAGCCAGCAGGACTTAGTGTTTTACTAGTCCACCAGCTACCGTCTACTTTTCAACACCGAACTTGTTAGTCAGCGGACCAGCTGGAGAGAATTTGAACTGGTACTCTATGATTTGACTTTCATTTTGCTTTGCTAAACACAGGGATGTGATGATAGGCTGTTGATATTTTTATAGACTTTTGTGGCTTGTTGTGTTTTTATTCTGTTTTATGGTAGATAATATTTTATGTAAATTTTGTAAATTTGTTGTATAAAAGGCCGAAATGAATTTCCCATTGTGGATAATAAAGTGAATTGAATTGAATTGAATTGAATTGATAACAAATACCTGAACTGTAAGCGCTAAGTGTCTTAAAAGTTTTAAAAGCACTCTGCAATATGAGTTGTTATCTGGTTTTATCTGCAATTTCATCTTTGAAGGTCATTCTTTTTATTTTGTATATAATTAAAACTATATAAGAATTCCAAAAGCAATCTTCAAAAAAACAACCAAAAATTTGGTGGTGGGGGTAAACAAACGAATTTCCGGTTAAAAAAAAAAGAAATCACACCCCTATCAACTAGGTCAAATAATTGACTGACTTACCTTTCCAGTTGACTGCTGGTGAACTGATTTGATCAAAGGCAACATGGTGCCCTGACGTTCCCTCCTCTCAACGACAGACCTGCGGCAAGCAAGACAAAAAAACAGAAAAGAAATTGTATTATTGCATATAAATGATACCCTGTATGACAAAAAAAAGAAAAAAATGTCAAAGGGGACCATTTTCGTTTCTGCATTTTTTTCCAAGACAGAAACAAACAATCAAAAAATTGTATTATTGCTTATGAATAATACCCATATGACAACCCAAAAATAATAACAAGGCAGCCACTCTGCATCTGTCATAAGCAGAAATTTGTTTTCCAATGGTTGCATTTTTTTCTTCAATGTCAATACCTAATATCACCCAAAAAGTTCATCTCCCAACATCAACAAATGACATGCACGCTTTAAGAGCATACCAAAGTTGTTGTTGTTTTTTTTTTTTTTTTCAGGTCGTACCGGGATTAATACTACTTTTCAGGACTATTTTCATCAACTTACTCGGCGAAAAAAAAAACACAGAAAAAGTATCATGTTCAAATCCAAGAAGAAAAAAATTAGCTGTTACAAACTGCTTACCAACCAAAAGGACCTACAGTATAAATGGTGGATGCAAAACAAATAGTTATTGGCCTGACGTTTCGACCCCAGCAGAGTCTTTCTCAAAGGCTAAAAAAGCACAGAATAAGAAACCGGCAATTTTGTTAACTTTCCTCAGAGCATCTGGACTTCAGAGCATCTGGACTTCTTCTAATCTATAAATATTCAACATGACGCTTATTTATACTTTGATCGTTGGTCTTTTATAGCTCCATGCAATGATATTATTGGGCACACCAACCAAAGATTAAATGGCAAAGCTTGAAAGTTAATCCCACACTCTGGAGATTAGTAATGGACAGATCATTAAGAGATTAAGGTATCTGATTAGATATAATCCCCAGTGTTGAATTGAAAACACCGAGGTTGGAAACTAAAGCGCAAGATTTCTCTGCCACTGCCATAAAAATAGAACCCGAAGAACGCTAAGCTCGACTATCCAGGCCCCAAATGTCATCTGTGGAAGCGACTTGTCGCAACACATGACATACACAAATGCCAAAATGGCATAGCACAGGCCATTTCTTAGTATTTCCATAAGGTTTATCGCAAATAGCAAAATATCAAGAGAGGACGCTGTTGAGCCCACACAAAAGTAAAAGCTTTTTGCGTGCCCGAGTCGTAGAAACTGCATAGAAACTGCCCCATATGCCTTCCATTGCGGTTCTAAATCACGATTAACCTTATTGGTCAATGTTCATGACATCTACTGTACATGGCAAACATTTTCACAGACTGATGTGGCAAAATAGTCATGTAATTATGGTAATTTTGCAAGACACGCGTATAAAAAAAGTGTACGCGCATCAAGAAAAATGGTCCAACAACGTAATAGTACGCACAATATCCTGGACAATGTCGTACTCACTGTTCTCGGGGTTCTATATCTATGGGCACTACCCAGCAACATGACAAACAGAAGCCACTCAAGGTGTGCCAGATACACTAACCGTTACAATCATTCCCTAATGATGCGCACACAGTACTAAAGAAGGGCCCAATTATTTATTAGGCCCGGCTAACGACTTAATTGTTTTATAGTGTGGACATTTTGTCTGCGAGGTGGGGACTCGCCTTAAAATTGTATGGTCAGATCCTGCTCAGCTGCCTTGTTGATAAGGATCTGGCATTTTGTTGACCACTTTGTGATCCTGATCATTTGGGGAAAAGACTGCCGAACTTGTAGCTCACAATCTTTTGTGGACCGGGATTTTATTCACAAGACCTGAACCAAAACTAAAAAGGACTACAGTATCTTTCTGAGAAGGATAGATGTATTTTCCTCACAAGTTCTATGATAAAACCATTAAAGGCAGTGGACACTATTGGTAATTGTCAAAGACTAGCCTTCACATTTGGTGTACCTCAACATATGCATAAAATAACTAACCTGTGAAAATTTGAGCTCTATCGGTCATCGAACTTGCGAGATAATAATGAAAGAAGAAAACACCCTTGTCACACGAAGTTGTGTGCGTTTAGATGCTTGATTTCTAAATCAAGTTCTAAACCTGAGGTCTCAAAATCAAATTTGTGAAAAATTACTTCTTTCTCGAAAACTATGGCACTTCAGAGGAAGCCATTTCTCGCAATATTTTTACCACCATCCTATCCCCATTACTCGTCACCAAGAAAGGTTTTATGCCAATAATTATTTTGATTAATTACCAATAGTGTCCACTGCCTTTAAGAATTGTTATTGCTTTGCCCAGTACATTTTCTCTGCTTTGTAAGTTAAAGGAAAACAAAGAACAATTTGATATGTTCATACTAAACCTTTCCTTCCAGGCTAAATTTCAAGTCAGCCTTCAAGATGGACTCTGCTTGGGTCAAAACGTCAGGCCATAAACAAAAATTTGCTTTTAACTTACGGATAGTCATCCTTTGTTAGAGATTTTCTCTTGCTATTCATGTTTCCAATGTGTTCATAAATGCTGCATCCAAGGCATTTTTACTGAGGAACATTTATTGTTAATCACCACTGTGGCTGTTATGGCTCCCCTCGACAAAAAGTCTCTAGTCTACAAAACACTCTAATTCGGGTTACAATTCCTTCAAATGTATTTTCTGGACATTGTCCGTCCTACCAAATCTTCTACTATTACGTCATCAATGTTAAATAGTTGACATCACTGCTTGTAGCAAAGACATCTGCTAGCCTTGCAGAAAAAGGCTGTAGTATAGCCGAGTTATAATTTGAAGCTCCACATAGTAACTTGTCAACAAGTGTGAAATTCAATGTAGACAAGTCACTCAACAACTACCTGCAGTTGGCATCACTGCTAATTGTAGAAGAGAATTATAGACCTACATGTACACTGGCATTGCAGCACAAAATGTTTATATTTTGTGTGCACCGTGATTTATAACTCGTCTGTTGTGTAGCTGAGTGATAATTCGGAGCTCCACAAAGTCAAAAATTCACTCGTCAACAAACTTGATTTTCTTTAATTCAGGCCAAAACATCATCATAACTAGTCAGCAACTACTGTAGTTGTTGTCATCACTGCTTGTAGAAGAGAATGTAGATCTCTACTAGCATTGCAGCACAAAATGTTTGTAATCTTGTGCTACGTGATTTATTCCACAACTGTAGTACAGCCTAGTGATAACTTGAAGTTCCACAAAGTAAAAATCAAACACTCTCATCTGCTATCATCCACTTGACACTGACAGTGATACTCAAAACACTGATGCCACAGAAATCACAGAAAGTCTTCGGTCCGGTTACATAAATCCACAGAATCGCCCAATCATGGAGCAACTGGTACACAATACCCGACTCCTATCGGCTTGCCATAATTATGACAATGTCAACCAGGTGGGGTTACCTTTTCCCTAGTTACGCCATGCACCTTCAATCCACGCACTCCCTAGAATATGAATGACTTATTTTTTATGACCAGCGTGACACAAAAGACCACAAGCACTGAGGCATGTGGAGTACTGTTTAGGAAAGCACACAAAAGCTGGATTGCTTTACTGGGTGAACAGTGACAACATGCTTGCCCCATTTCTCTCATTCATGAACACCCCAACCAACCCCCTAGAAAGTTCGCATTGTTGATCGATGCTTTGTAAAGTTAGACTGGGGAGGTAATTTGTAGCATGCCTGGGGCGGGTGTTTATGACTTAATAGGACCATATCTCCATGATATGACTCAATCAAGCGTAAATCAAAGCATAGAAAGTGCAAAAAGGCTTGGCTATTAACTGGAAGAATCATAAGCGCATATCAAAATATGACGAATCAATTTTATTCATCAAGCGAGCAGATATAATAACAAGCACATACATATCCTTAAACTGGTTAATTTATGATATGAAGAGAAAAGTTTATACAGGTTACTGTTCACGCCTTCAGAGTGGATACGAACATCAGAACATGGAACGTTAAAGGAACACGTTGCCTTGGATCGGTCGAGTTAGTCTTTGAAAAGTGTTTGTAACCGTTTTTTGTAAAATGGACATGATTAGAAAGATATTTTAAAAGTAGAATATAATGATCCACACAAGTATCACTCGAAATAGCGTGGTTTTTCCTATTACCTCGCGGACAAACACAGTCGGCCATTTATGGGAGTAAATTTTTTAAATCCCATAAATGGCCGACCGTGTTAGTTCACAGAGTAAAAAGAAAACCACACAAAACTTCGAAGCAAATGTGTGGATTACTGTATACTACTTTTAAAACATCTTTTTAACCAATGCATTTTATAACAGTTACAAATGCCTTTCAAAGACCAACTCGACCGATCCAAGGCAACGTGTTCCTTTAATTTTGGTTATACCCTTACACCATGAGACACCGATGTGAATATTTTTTTTTTTTTTTTTTTTTTTTTTTTTTTTTTTATGCAAGGCGCCAGACACACAAGGCCTGAAGGCCACTTCAAGGTGCGGGCTACAATTATTTTTGTCCAGAGGCCGTTGCCTCCTACTGCTAGGGCTGAAACAGGGTAAACCCTTTTACAGTCCATAAGGATGTAGGCTTGAGTATCATCCGTCCGAAGCCTGGCCGGTAGAGCAGAAAGCAATACCTCCCCAATTTTATGTAGCAAGTGTCACGACCGGGATTCGAACCCACACTCTGCTGATCAAACACCAGAGCTTGAATCTGGTGCTCTTAACCGCTCGGCCACGACACGCCACAAATACTCAATACTCAATACTCTCTCAAGTTCTGAGAAAAAAAAATCACAGGCATATAAATCAAACAGGATTTGAACCCGCTACCTTTGCAATGTTAGAGTACTTAGTGTCTTACCAACTAAACCACGGAGGATGCCTGGCAGCTAGAGGCTTGTGTGAATGGTTCAATTTGCATCATGGAGAATAAAGAATAAGGCTGAGTATTACATCTGGTTTCGTCCAAACACCATTATGTGTAAAAGACCTGTAATTCAGTTCTTTCCAGTGAAAAAAAAAACTCACAGGCATAGGCCTATTAATTGCTCGGGTGGGATTCAGACCAAAGACCTTTGTGTCTAAAGCAGACGTCTTAAGACCACCGAGATGGTGCCTTGGTGCTTTTTGAAATTGGCTGGATTTCACAACGCACTGATCAAATTCGTCTTATAATAACAGTAATAATAATAATAATAAATAACATTTGTATAGCGCTTTCCACAGGCTTTTCAAAGCGCTTTAATAACATTGTCTGAAAAGATGTGTTTTTAACTGAGACTTGAATGAGCTGATTGAGGATGAGTCACAGATGTGAAGAGAGAGCTTGTTCCAGCAAGTTGGTGCAGCTACTGAGAATGCTCTCTGACCATAGCGGGTATGTGTGCGTGGACCATTGGAAAGTTGAAGATGAATGTTGGATGTTGATCGAAAGGCTCATGGATGAAGAAGGCAACTTTTAAGATGAGTTATCACCAAAGTCATTTGTATTGTTACATCACACTTTACTTAGCAATTAAGATTTATATGTTATATGGAGTTTTGAATTTAAATTTTAGCTCTTTGTGAAATCGGCTCTTAGGTGACAACCATGTGGATAAAATCCCTCTTTTTGGAGAAGTGACCAGTTGAAATGAGATAAGGTCTTGTCGTGTCGAACAGTATAAACACTCTGCTCGTCCTCCAAACCACATTCATGCTTTTCTGTATGGTACATGCATACAGTACGACACTTGAATTGAACCATGGAGAAATGATCTATTTCCTTCCCCCATCATTGTCCATGAATGAACTCTGGCCCATCTTAAAGGCATTCATCAACAGTCCACAAGGCGATAGCGCAAGCTGCATCCAGTCCACCCAAAGCACGGCATTCACACATCAACGGCTAGCGCTTAACATCCTAATCGATGGCTGTGTGGCCAGGTCTTGGGTAATAACAATAGCGACACCTGTTCCTGATAATTAAATCTGTTCAATGACTGATTAAAACGTTGTGCGTTATAAAGAATGACTGCATGAACTAAACAGGAGTCAACGTAGCAGTTTCGAATGACACTAGTGCAACAATTTATCTAAATCTATTTTGGTCACTGAGCAGATTTTTATTTTGTTGATTTTTGTTTACCAAATTTGAGACGAATGCAAAGTCAACTATAGGGTTGGTTTCAACCGGACCTGGAATAACACGCAGGCCACGAAGGCCATGACTTCAGTTGCGCCATGTCTTGTTCTTGGTGCACCTCCAAAAGTTTACCAATGACTTTAACATTTTTTCCAACGGAAGTGGCATTTGAAAAATGAAAATGGCCTTGCCCTTTTAAAGATGAATCTCCAGTCCTGAACTACATGCGCTCCAAAAATTAATGTCAATTAAAACTGTAGTTGTTGATAAACTATTTCACAGATTGCTTAGGGTTGGTGTCCAATAAAGGCCAGAGATGCAAAAGGTACCGGCTTCATGGGGATGTGTATTAATGATTTGATTGGAACTAACGGTACAGTTACACTAACAGTTTTTTCAGCAAGCATTAAATAGACACTATATTCTGCTGCAACTTTCAGATAACTTCTTTCTTTATAAATTCCTATTTATTATGTCAACCAAATTGAAACCAAAACAGAAATCTACGACTCTTGATTTGTTTGCTCTTACCAATCAAGGTCAGAGATGCAAAAGGTAGCCTACTGGCTTCATGGGGTTGTATTGTAATTAGCGGTTCAGTTACACTTACAGGTTTTTTTTCAGCAAGCATTAAATATACACTGTATTCTGCTGCAACTTTCAGTATTTATTATGTCAACCAAATTGAAACCAAAATAGAAATCTATATGACCCTACCTTCAATATTCTGATTTATTTGCTGTTGCAGTAGAGGAGGAGTTGTCTATACTACCTGCTACACAGGTGCATCCCTACACCGCCTCGCCATGCCCACAACTAAAATCTGATTAGCCCACCTTGGCTTCTATGTTGGGGATCAACAAAGATAAACCCCTCTCAAAATCCAGGATTATACCACCAAGCTCCCTCATCAAGTCTATTTTCGGACAAAGCTGAACAGGGCAGCGAGAACAGATTACGCTAAGGAGACCAAATCTTTAAGTACCGAAGAGATTTATTGGTATAAATCCCAAGGATAGGATAGGGAGGCATGCCCCAAAGATGAGCAGAGAGTTATTGCATTGTGGTCCGGAAAAAAGGTCTGCTAAGAGAAGCGTAATGCAAATGTTGATGAATTTAATGACAGGATTTGAGAAAAGAGGATTTATCATTGGTTGATAAATATCTGTATAAAGGGCTTATCGATAGGGTCTATTTTTGTCAATGTAGTGCTGATTTTACAGGCAAAGTTATAGAGAAAAATACAATAAAAAACACATGGGAAAGTTTCAGCTGAATCAGGTGGCTGAATGCATTTTCACAATTTACATTGAATAATAATAACAATAATAAAAAATTCTTAAATAGCGCATTTCACAATAACTGTATCAATGCGCTTTACATTAGTCCCCTGGTCTATGGGCCAATAACATCCCTTTAATCTTTCTCAGCTCCCTATGGGGAGTATACAGCCCCGAGCTGCCGTGGCACTCCGAAGGTTTTTCATTCACAAACTCTACCCTCGCAGGTGAATCTATTCAAGTTTAACAGGTGATCAGATAGCAGGTACCTTATAAAATAATTTACAGGGTTTACAGAAAGTAATGGTGAAAGACTTCTCTTGAAATATTGTTCCATGAAAACCTTTACTTTTTGAGAAAACATTAAAACAATATCAATTCTCGATAGCGAGAATTACGGATTTAATTTAAACACATGTCATGACACGGCGAAACGTGTGGAAACAAGAGTGGGTTTTCCCGTTATTTTCTCCCTACTCCGATGACCGATTGAGCCTAAATTTTCACAGGTATGTTACTTTATATATAAGTTGTGATACACAAAGTGTGGGACTTGGACAATACTGTTTACCGAAAGTGTATAATGGCTTTAAAAGTAGACATGTATCTACACATCGGCATGTTGTACACATGTTGCTCCAATGTTACACCCTGTTTCCTATCTTTATTTTAAGGTTTTTTTTCTTGTTGGCAAACAACACACAACTGTCTGGGTTGAACAGATTTATGATACTAGGATCAGAAGTCACTTTAATATTTCTGATTTGAATGACATAAATGCCATAACACGTTAAAGACTTGTCCAACTCACCTACATTGTTTGTTTTTAAAGGCCAACAGGTCAATGTTGGTGGCTTACACGCTTTAACATTTTAAATAACTCACACTGGTTTAGATACAGCAGTTATTCCACAGTTTGCTGATTTAAAGGATTTGGGTACCTCTTGTAACACAAAGTCCACAGATTTACATTAAACTTACACAGTTTGAAGATAATGATAGTAGAAAGCTTCCCTGAAAGTATTAGTTGCTGAGGTGCTGATAGCTTTTAAGAAATGAGTAAAACAATGTCACGAAAATACGTTTACTTGCTAAAATAATTTTCATCTCATGATCACTGTGTTTTTTGTCCTACAAAAAACAGAACTGCCAACATTTGCATCTTGCAATCAGGAGATTTGGAATTACATGCGACCCAATAGGGACAACGTTTCCATAATAAGGGAGATTTTCAAATGCGTCCATCAAAACATGACAAGATCGATTGGTATCTTCAGGGAAAATGCTCAACCGATGACCAATGTTTCTGGTTGGGGTTGCCAAAACGCACTCGTTGGCATGGTGCGCCTTAAAGGGGGATATATGTAACAACAAGTCAATGTCAAACAGAATAAAAATGTGTGGTGATTGGGGGGGGGGGGCAAGTGTGCAGTTTCCCCAAATCAAAAGGAATGCTCTGGTCTGAAGTGGGATTCGAACCGGGTCCACAGAGGTGATAGAAAGCAACAACAAAATCACTGAGCCAACCCGATCCCAACCTGATTTCTCATAAATGGTGGTCCAGTAAAGATGTTGAGATAACAAGCCATGTGGTATATAGGATTTGAGGCATTGCATGGTGAGGTATCAATGTATATTTGGTTTGCGGTAACACCATGTGTGTATCTACTTGCCAGGTAGAGTTGTTCTTAAGCAGGACAGTTCTTTTCAGAACTGAGAAGTCTCCTGAACCTCCGATTATCTACTCCGCGGCAGTAGAATAAAGCAAGACAGTTCCCTAAGAACAACTCTACCTGGCAAGCAGATACACACATGGTGTTACCGCAAACCAAATATACAAGCCATGTGGTCTTGTGGATTTTCTCAAAAACTTTGAGGCTTTGCTTTCTAGGTCTACTGATTAATTCACACACTTCAACCCCAGGGAATACCAACCAGCCCTGCACTTGGATTCCTTTACCCATGATCTATCCCAGCAAATAGGCATACCCCAAGCTAGGAATAGCCACCCCTGCTCTGGAGTAGGGGGTTTACCGTAGCCCTGGCGGCCTTACACTTTCGTATTATACTACAGTGACGTCCTGGATATCAGGGTCCATTTCTGGGGCGGAAAATTTTCAAAGCTTCATTAACTCAAATCTTACCTGCGAGAAACCACTAATTTCAACAGATTCACATTCCATGGCAGCATATATTTTTCTGCGGTGGGTTTTGATCGTCATATATTCTTCACAATCCGTCATTTTCAAGAAATAATGCAGGATTTGTGAAGAGTATTTGACGACCAAAACCCACCGCAGAAAAATGTTCGCCGCCATAGAATGTGAATCTGTTGAAAGTAGTGGCTTGTTGCAGGTAAGATTTGAGTTATGAAGCTTTGAAAATTTTCCGCCCCAGAAACGGGCCTTAATAGTACAGAGAAAGAGTCCTATATAGGGCTAGGGTTTAGCGGTGAAACGCTTTCTTAAAACATGCAAGCAAAAAGGACCTAGGTAGGGACAGGGTGAAAGTGCAGCATGGGCTAGAAAACTCCCAGCCCTGGCCTTCCCAGGGCTGTATTACATGGGGATAAGGGATGCAGTGTGAAAAGGGCCTTTAAAGGCTGCCCCAGTTGGTGAGGTTACTGATCCAATGGCTAACTGGACTAGACTTCCTGGCCAGCAGTCAAACAAGTACAGTAGCCTGTAGGGCTACAAAATAGAAGCTGTTGACTATCTATATGGCCACATGTAGCCAGCAATGTGTACCGATCAGCTAGGTAAAGTCTACCATTATCATCAAGTCCAGCCAACTTCAAAAAAACCTTCTCTCAATACCCAACCTTAAAAACTTGTTTTCAAATAATAAATCACCCAATTACCATATAACTGTTCATGAGGATGACATGAGAGACCCAGTGGCAGTAGATCAATATTTACTCAAGGAAGTTAAGATGTTGGTAAAGGTTGATTGACCCTCTGATGAATGCAAAGCTGATTGCCAATTTTACTCTTTGTAAAGTCTCTGCATACTGATCGATACTTGGTATTCATTTCCGTTGCCAAGTATGCACTAACCCCTGGTGTACTATATGTACAGGGCGGAGTTCTACTTGTTGTTTTTTTGTCACCATGATCCTTGTAATATCAGGAAGAGAATTTTCATTTCTGAAAAGATATTTCTATAAAAACTGATGAATTAGGAAATGACATCTGAGCATATTTTGTGCCTAAAACAAGTGGTGTAGCGTACTTGTTTTTTAGCCTTTGGAAAAAGAATCTGCTATATGGTTGGAATATCGGGCAACTATACTACTTTTTTTTCTAAAAATTATGCAATAATTTAACACTTGTATGCAAGGGAAACCATTTCTTAAGTTGGCGAATAAGTGTTCTTTCCAAATGCACTGTACAATAATTCTTGAATTTGACAGCATTTTCAACTGCTTCAATGGTAATTACATTTACTCGCCATGATCAGCGTGCCTTTGCCAATGCATGCACCTGCAGTTTTGAACAAGCTCCATGGCAAACTCTGTCAATCAACAACTTTGAACATATCCAAGAGGGAATTGAAGTCAACTTTGTTTCGTTAGGTTTTCTCTGTACTTGTTCTGTTCAACCATAACTTTTGAGTCAATCTCCGTCGATCAAAATCTTTAAAAATCTTTAAGAAGGAATTGAAGTCCAGTTTGTTTTGTTAGGTTTTCTCTTTACTTGTTCTGAACAAAGCTTTTGTGTCAATCTCCGTCGATCAAAATCTTTAAACATCTTAAAGAAGGAATTGAAGTCCACTTTGTTTTGTTAGGTTTTCTCTTTACTTGTTCTGAACATAGCTTTTGTGTCAATCTCCGTTGAAAATCTTTAAACATCTTTAAGAAGAAATTGAAGTCTAGTTTGTTTTGTTTGGTTTTCTCTTTCTTGTTCTGAACATGGCTTTTGTGCCAATCTCTGTCAATCAAAATCTTTAAACAACTTCAAGGAATTGAAGTCTAGTTTGTTTCATTAGGTTTTCTCTTCACTTGTTGTCCCGAACATAACTTTTGTGTCAATCTCCGTCAATCAACAACTTTGAACATCTTCAAGAGGGAATTGAAGTCCACTTTGTTTCGTTAGGTTTTCTCTTTACTCGTTCTGAGCATAGCTTTTGTGTCAATCTCCGTCAATCAACATCTTTGAAAATCTTCAAGATGGAATCAAAGTCCTATTTGGTTGGCTAGTTTTTCTCTTTACTTGTTCTGGACATATCTTTTTATCTTTTTAAAATAATGACAGGCGTGGTACTTTGAGGAGGCAACAAAGGCGATTGGCTCAGTTGCCCCTAGTCATTGCCTTGGTGCCCTTGAAATGCTTAACAGTAGAAATTTGCAATGTCCTTATTGGGTGCCCTTTACCAAAGAGAAATAAATGTACCTTGGTGCCCTAGCTCTTTCAAAAACGAAGCATACTGTCCTTTAATGAAATAACTTTGTTAGTTTTAAAACTGAAAATCAACCTCCAACATTACACAGTCCCTTTGAAAGAAGTGAACAAAACTTGCACATTGTACAATAAACATGGACACTATGCCTAAATGTTTGTCATCTTTGTCCCAATGGATCCCTAAATCAATGATGGCTTAAATACATTTTTATTGTGACAACAGAGACTATAGCAAACTCATGTGGTGCGTATCGACCATCAAATAAAAAGTCTGCACTGTAGATCTTCAATGTGGACATGATGACACAATGAGTCCACATGGAATGAAATCAATAGTGCATTACCATGAAATGTGTGTAGCCAGTCCCGATGAACATCTATAACACATTGTAGAGATGCTAATTTAGCCAGCCCCCTTTACACGATGGTGTCCAATATAAACCCTCAAAAATCCGTAGAGGCTTGTACCCATAGCAGCCACAAACGACCGCAAGGTTTTCCGCCTACCATTCACAAAAAGAGGTCAAAGTAAAGGTCACGTCGGGATTGATAAATATGCCAGTGGGTTTTAATATAGTGTCCCAATGGACTTCTAAACACAAAACTAAAATTTCTGTTTCATATTACTTCTATTGAAATTTTTACCCCCCAAAATTTGGAATAAACAATTGGGCCTCCCGAAACAAGTCTGTACATTTTGTGATAATACAGTTCAATGAATTGTCTCAAAAGAATAAAATCTACCTTAGAATTAAGCACCCAAACCCGTCAACATCCAAAGTTCTGCATTATTTGGATCGAATGGTATAAAACTAAATAATGTAAGCCAGAGGGATGTACCTTACAAAATTAACAAGCTTTGCAATCAGGACTATCACAATAATCGGAAGCAGTTTGGGTGTTGAGCTTTCAAAGGGCAAAGAACACTTCCATCATATAAAATCGATGAGAAACTTCTGGCAGGCACATCAAGGCCAAGACCGTGGCCCAATTTCATAGAGCTGCTAAGCACAAAAATTCGCTTAGCATAAAATTTCGTCCTTGATAAAAGCAGAATTACCAATCAAAATTCTATTCGTTGCATATTGCTTGTTACTGGGATTCAGCTGTTATTTGCTTTAAGTACATCCTGAAAAATCGTGGAAACTTGGTTGGTAATCCTGTTTTTATCAAGGAAGAAATTTCATGCTAAGCAAATTTTGGTGCTTAGCAGCTCTATGAAATTGGGCCCCGGGCAACAGAATGGACATGAAATTCCACGCTTGATATTGTTTCAAAAAGTCTATGTAAGTACTTGCCCTGAGGCCCCCAAAGGCCCGGTCCCACTGCAGCGATAACGAGAACGATAACGATCACGAACCAAAGAGAACGCGTTCTAGTGGTTGAATTGCTCCACCCAGAATACGCACACGCTCATTCAACTAATAGGGTGCATTCTCTTGGCGTCGTTATTGTTATCGTTCTCGTTATCGCTGCAGTGGGACTCGGGCCCTTACATGTCTTTCCCTGATGCGTCCCTGGGCAAATGCCTACTTGGTCATTGCCTTGGTGCCCCTTGAAACATTATCCACAAGACATTTCAATTTCCTCCTACTAGAGGTGCCCGTCACAAAGAAGAGAACATTGGTGCCACTGTCCTTTTTAAGAACAGAGCATCAGGCCTGCTCGTCTCAAAGTCAAATAAAACTTTGAAATTACTTAATAGTGTACACACTTCAAAATCTTGAGATGATGAAAGACCCATAAAGTGGTTCAGTCTACATGTAGTAAGTGAGTAAGTTTGTTAAGTGGCTCTACTCTTCTACTTAATCTTGAAGTAAAAAAGAAAGCAGACAAGAAAGCAGACAAAGCAGACAACTACAGTCTGTGTAAGCCCTTCAGTGTAAATCTCTGCCTTGTTTACTTGATGAACTACTACACTTTATTTAAATGTAGTGGACATAAAGGGAAATAGAAAGTTCTACTATGTAGTACACAAACATTAAAACTAGATTCCAGCATGGACAAATTTTCTTCCTCCATGATTCAAGGGCTATTTGCAAATGATATGCAATCAGGACTGTATGCTTTGTTTTTCTCCTTGGTGAAGAGCACCCCATACGCCTCTCAAATATTTATGCATGAGGTACGTCACAGTTCTTACCCAAAACGAGGCTATGGGCGCAGCCACTGCATGGTGGGGGACGTGCGCCCATAGCCTCATTTTGGGTAAGAATTATGAAGTCGTGCATAAATATTGAGAGAGGCGTAGGGCCTATAGATGAGGAAATTGAGGCATTTCAAGGGTACTAAGGCAATAAGCCTTTTTGAGATATGGAGGACACAATGCTACAAGGTTGGGGTAAATTTGTGTGGATACACGGAAACTTAACAGTGCACTCCTATCGCGTCCACCATACCTCAAAAAGGCAAATGACAAGGGGTCATTGAGGCAATCGCTTTCATTGCCTTCGTGAAATATCAGACATGTGCAATGTAAGCACATTAGCTCTGTACTGTCAGAAACTTCTTGTTTGTACCACGCACTCCCTCAAGCCTATGTCAATAATTTTCATCGACCGAATGCACATATTCTTGTGTGCATTGCAATCATTGCACATAATTTAGTACAGTACAGTATGTAGACTTACACTATTAATTGTACTTTGTACAAAATTGATTAAAGATTTTCCTTGAAAAGCCCAGCAAAATGCTACACAAAATGTATCAGTTGCTAGTCACAAACCCTTGTTTGCTACTCAAAATAGTTAGCATTCAGTTTGCACAAAACAATGTGCAGTCTCAATGTATCGCTATGCATACTTGCTGGACGAAATTGTTTCCTGTACAAATGTACTATAACCCCAGGAAAATAACTTAATTGACATGCACACTGAACTGTCACTCTTTTCACCTTTGGTGTTGTGGAATAAAGGCACAAGGAACAAAAAAAGGTGTCACACTTCAAAGTTTGACAAGTTTACTTTGAGCTGTTTCGGACTATGCACCCACACGGCCGCCAGACCTAACATGAGCACATAACATGTATTTAATGTACAGTCAATAGCGTAGCTAAGCAGCGCTGAAGCATTCTTGGTATTCAGAGCACGAACTACAAGCCGTGTTATGTATTTAAGTAGTTTGTCAAGTTCAGTAGTTCAGCTTCGTGTACAATTGTGATATGTTTACAGGATTTGTGTGCTATAGTTCGGGCACCAAGACAAAACCGGTACCCCCCCCCCCCCCCCCCCCGACGATTAAACGTGACCAGTGGGTGGATTTCACAAAGGTAGCCCTAACTTAGGACTAGTCCTAGGCAATGCTAAGAGATAGTCCCAGTCCTAAGTTAGGATGAGTTACTGGTCCTAACTTAGGACCAGTCCTATCTCTTAGCATTGCCTAGGACTAGTCCTAAGTTAGGACCACCTTTGTGAAATCCACCCCTGCACCTCTCTAAACCTTAACAACAGGGTGTCAGCAGGCCAAACAAAACTCTCCCAAATTCTTACGTGTACAGATCACTGCTCTGGGACAATTAAATGTACAACTTAAAGGAACACGTTGCCTTGGATCGGTCGAGTTGGTCTTTGAAAAGCGTCCTGTAACCGCTTGTTATGGTTAGAAAGATGTTGTAAAAGTAGAATACAATGATCTACACAAATATGCCTCAAAATTGAGTGGTTTTCGTTTTACCTCGTCGATAAACACGGTCGGCCATTTATGGGAGTCAAAACTTTGACTCCCATAAATAGTCGACCGAGTTAGTTCACGACGTAAAATGAAAACCGTGCAATTTTGAGTGATACTTGTGTGGATCATTATATTCTACTTTTAAAACATCTTTCTAACCATATGCAAACGGTTTCAAACACTGTTCATAGACCAACTCGTCCGATCTAAGGCAACGTGTTCCTTTAAGGATGACATAAAACAATGACCACTGTGCCATCTTATCAAGGCTGGAATTACCAGCACGCAGGCCATGGGGGCTATACAGCCTCCAATACCCATGGTCTTGGCCTTGGTGCCCTTCCAAAGTTTCTCATTGACTTCAGATTTTCCAATGAGGTGCCCTTTGTAAAATGAAAATCGCCTCGCCCACTGCCCTTTCAACTTGAGATGAAATTCCAGGCATGTCTGAATAATTTTTGAAAGCCATGTTTGAAGTTTATTGAGCAATGATCAGCCTAGGCATGGAATAGGACTCCATCCAGCAATAGACCGATCCATTAAAGCCAGTGGACACTTTCGGTAAACAGTATTGTCCAAGGGCCACACTTCGTGTATCACAACTTATAAAATAACAAACCTGTGAAAATTTAGGCTCAATCGGTCATCAGAGTCGGGAGAACATAACGGGAAAACCCACCCTTGTTTCCGCACTTTTCGCCGTGTCATGACATGTTTTTACTATAAATCCGTAATTCTCGATGTCGAGAATTGATAATTGTTTTAATGTTTTCTCAAAAGTTAAAGCATTTCATGGAATAATATTTCAAAGAGAAGTCTTTTACCATTACCTTCTGTAACCCCTGTAAGTTATTTGTAGATCTGTGAACTTTTTTTCTTTTTTTTCTGTTCCGAAAGTGTATAATGGCTTTAAGCTCCGCCACATTGCATATTGACCAATCACAACCCTTTGCACGACCAAAATCGGACACTATAAAGTCTAACATGAGTACGCATATGCTTGGCGCGCATGTGCAGAATGGCATTGGAGAGGCTCCGTGTTCTTGCTCACACGTGCGCCGTGAGCAGAGCCTAAATGGATCAGTGTATTGGCTGGCACCTTGCAGACGCAGAACGTACAAAGAGCCCTGCAAAATGAGCACCATTTCAACTTTGGGGAGTTAATTCCTCTGTGTAAACTTTGACTCCCAAGATGGTGGACAGGGTTGGCAAGTATAAGTGCCCCATAATCATTTTGCTTAGCAACAGAATTTGCTTAGAAACAGAATTTGTTTAGCAACAGACTTTGGTTAGCAACATTTTGAAAATTTGTCTGAGATCTGTCCACGGGTCACTTAGCAAAGTAGCGAGAATTTTGTTTAAGTTGAATTTGATGGAAGCCGAACGGTGGACGCGTTATGACAAACTGCTAAAGTGTGAGCTTTTAAATCAAATGAAATAATGGGTTCACTTACCTCTTATCACCGTGGTGATGTTTGTTACTCATGATACCATGGTTACGTAGGTCCTCGTGGAGAAAGAAGTTGATGGGTTCTCATCGCAAGTAATCATTTTACAGTCAGTTGAGTAGATCCGACTCACTGTGTGTAAGTAATGACAAGATATATGACTAATGTAATAAGACACACATGTAGCACATACGTTCAATCATCACCAAGTTTAAAATTACACAAGATTTTTAAGCAAGGTTCTACGTATGATTTTTCAAAACTGGGGCCATTCTGGACCTAAATTGGGATAGTTTGGCTTTTTTAAAGCATGCTTTAAGCCATTGGACACTTTCGGTAAACAGTATTGTCCAAAGGCCCACACTTCGTGTATCACAATTTATATATAAAATAACAAGCGTGTGAAAATTTAGGCTCAATCGGTCATCGGAGTCGGGAAAAAATAACGGGAAAACCCACCCTTGTTTCCGCATGTTCGCAGTGCATTGGCATGTGTTTAAAATAAATCTGCGATTCTCCATATCGAGAATTGATAATTGTTTTAATGTTTTCTCAAAGAGTAAAGCATTTCATATGGAATAATATTTCAAGAAAAGTCTTTCACCATTATTACCTTCTGTAAACCCTGTAAGTTATTTGTAAATCTGTGAACTTTTAATTTTTTTTCTGGTTCTTTTTCTGTAGCTTTTTGAGCTTGGGCCATCAATACATTAAAGGCAGTGGACACTATTGGTAATACTCAAAATAATTATAAAGCATAAAAACTTACTTGGTGACGAGTAATGGGGAGAGGTTGATGGTATAAAACATTGTGCAGTTGTGAGAAACAGCTCACTCTGAAGTGACATAGTTTTCGAGAAAGAAATAATTTTCCACGAATTTGATTTTGAGACCTCAGATTTAGAATTTGAGGTCACGAAATCAATCATCTAAATGCACACATTTTTGTGTGGCAAGGGTTTTTTTTCTTTCATTATTATCTCGCAACTTCGACGACCAATTGAGCTCAAATTTTTACAGGTTTGTTATTTTGTGCATATTACACCAAGCGAGAAGACTGGTCTTTGACAATTACCAACAGTGTCCAGAGTCTTTAAAATCTAAATTTGCAATGCATCAATTCCTGCAAATGTTTGCAAAATGATTGAAGTGTACTTTTAAAATATATGACGGGACACCCCATCCCCTTCCCCTCTCCTCTCATTGGCTTACAAAAATGTTGTTTAACCAGCTGTTTTAATATTTTACTACAGTCAACCCAATGAAGGCATTACAAATTTCCAATCAAGTTTTATACAGCTGCGTGTGAACAGTGCACGCACAATCACTTTGTATGAACTGCAACATCTTGTGTAATTCACTGTTAAGAAAATTCATAAAATTTACAGTTATTATGAAAGCAATCAACTCTCTCTGAAAAAAAATGCTTTGAGTGGACAGTCCTAGTGAGCTAGCCACATGAAGGCCTACAGGGGCTGTGAGGGAACGTATGATACTGATCCTTAAAGGGATTCTGCAGTGAATTAAAATAAAACAGTTAATTTTGCTGTCATTTATTTCTGATTATATGTATTGAACCTCAATAAAATGTGTGTTGTTTTGTCCCCGACATATCTCACTTGCGTAATTAGCGAATAAGTCATGCCCCCCCTTTTGTGGATTGTTACCGCCCCCCTACCATCGACGTCACGTCGGGAATTCAAACATTATCGTCGGCAAAAAGAGTCTGGTCCCTAACTACACGTGCCTAGGTACCAGGCTTCACAGTGCACACGTCTCTATATGCACACAGCCAGGGGGCCCGACGGCTCGGGTTCCCGACATGACGTCACGTTTATGCCCCTTTTAGGGGCGGGGTGGGTTCCCCTAATCTCTTGAAAACCATTTTTAAAATACTTGCGCATTTAATACAAAATATATAAAAATATTTCAGGTTTAAAAAGTCATGTTTAATCGTTTAAATTATTTTTTAAAAACACTGCAGCCACCCTTTAAAGAGCCAGGCTAGGGCCCCATTGGAATGGTAGAAAGCCCAGCCCTTTGTATTAATTTTGTTGTTCACTTTATACATGTATGTCGCAGCATCTGCCACAAACAACTTTGTTTTCTGTTTTATCTTTTTCAATGAGAGATCCCATAACATCACAAGGCCAGATGGACACTTCAAGGAGAGAGCACACTCTAAAACTGATTTGAGCTGTCGACCCAAATCAACTGTCACCAGGGGCTTGTTGCCACCTACAATGTACACAAACTCCTGAGGCTAAAAAAGGGTCCCTTCAGAGTCCCTATGGTAGGCATGGGTATCATCCACAAGGAGCCTGGCTGGTAGAGCAGTATACATGCACTACCTTCCCAACTGGATACATGGTTTTAAAAAGTGCCTTGCACAAGGCTACAAGTGTCATGACCGGGATTCTAACCCACACTCTGCTGATATCAACACCATAGCCCAATTTCAAGAGCTGCTAAGCACACAAAAATGCTTAGCATGAAATTTCTTTCTTGATTATTTATAACAAGATTACCAACCAAATTTCCATTTGTTGCATTTTGCTTGTTACTGGTATCAGCTGGCGTTTGCTTACCCTGAAAATCATGTGGGAGTTTGGTTGGTAATGGTAAACCTGTTTGTATTCAGGAAGAAGTTTCATGCTAAGCAAGTTTTTGTGCTAAGCAGCTCTATGAAATTGGGCCCAGAACTTGGAATCGGATTACTAGGCGCACGGCCATGACACAAAACAATATATTTGTTATCTAGTTGTTCAGGCGTGAAACTTGACCCATACTTGGCTTTTGGAAAGAGAATTAAATAATGTTATTAAAGCCATTATACACTTTCGGAACAGAAAAAAAAAAAAAAAGTTCACAGATTTACAAATATCTTACAGGGCTTACAGAAGGTAATGGTAAAAGACTTCTCTTGAAATACTATTCCATGAAATGCTAAATACTTTTTGAGAAAACGTTAACAAAATTATAAATTCTCGATGTCGAGAATTACAGATTTATTTTAAACACATGTCGTGACACGGCGAAACGTGCGGAAACAAGGGTGGGTTTCCCGTTATTTTCTCCTGACTACGATGACCGATTGAGCCTAAATTTTCACAGGTTTGTTATTTTATATATAAGTTGTGAAACACGAAGTGTGGGCCTTTGGACAATACTGTTTACCGAATGTGTCCAATGGCTTTAAATAAAGGTCTTACCTACAACGATACGATCTGCTAAGCTTTTGGCTTTTTTTTAAATAACAATGTAGGGACATAGAAATGAGATTAAATTCGGAATAAACCATGCCATGCCTGGTTGTTGGAATCTTTGAAATAAATTGTTGTATAGGTTCAGATGACCCGTGAATTTGAATTCCGTCTAACACTAAGCTTCACACACCTACTCATCATAATGTCTATGCATACAACATCAAGGTTATGTTGTTGCATGCAAGTTGCATACACTGATAAGAGAAAAACAGGCGTGATACTTCACGAAGGCAACGAAGGCGATTGCCTCCGTGGCCCCTTGCCATTGCCTTGGTGCCCTTGAAATGCTCCAGTAAAAATTTACAATTTCCTCAAAGGGTGCCCTTTGCCAAAGAGAAAATGCCTTGGTGGCCTTGCCCTTTCAAAAACAAAGCATACAGCCCTAGAAAAAGTATTGCTTATAGTGAGCTCTGTACAGTGTTATATCATGGAGGTAATTTTCTTCCTCCATGGTTATATCAAATCTTCCCTTCTGGCATGTCTGGGAATTTTTTTTATACAGATTTTGAGGTTCTACAATGTATTCACGCTTGTGTATTTATTTTCCAGTGTTAGCCAGCTCCAGGGGCACTGTCTACAGTGTATAGGCATCTTTTGAGCACCCTGTTTTAAATTTGGACACCCATTTTTAATGTAGTCAAAAAGTAGTCAAAATCTCTCATTTGAGTATAATGTTTTTACGCCATTTAAATTATTAGTGTAATGTTTTACTCGGTGTTTTTCTGTGTAAGATTTAGGCCATTTTAAATAGTAAAATGTAATCTCACTACTCCAACTTTTTAAAGTGACTGTTCATGTAATTCTGCTGCTGGCAGCGAATTGAATAGATTTTTAATAAACCATTGAATTAATGAAATGAAGTAAACAATTTGGACACCAGGTTTTTAAAGTTTCAAGCAAATTTGAAAGTACCCGTTTACAAAATCCTGATTTCCAGTGTTCTTAACGTACACCAAATTAATGCGGTAACTAGAGTCAATACTGTGTACATTCCGAGACCCAGTGACTGGGGCGCTAGATTCTTTTTTTCCAAAATTATGACCGATAATGTCAAAAATTTAGAAAAAAGGAATCGATGACCGATAATGTCAAAATTTTTTGGGAAAAAGAAATCTAGCGCCCCAGTCACTGGGTCTAGTACATTCCTAACAATAAATTGAATCAATGAGTGACATACTTCTGTCTGTGCAATAATAAATGTCTGAATTCAACAGGTTATCTCACCAGGGGGTACTAGCTGTGCTGGTTTACTCCAAACAATGTGATTGGTCACACCTAATGTGACAAAATAGGTCGGTCTTTCTGCCAAGGGAACTTCCAAATTGAATTCTTTGTTTTTACTCTACATCAGCCAGGGTCAATTGTGACGTTAAACACCTTTTTTATTTCCATTTCCTTACATCATTGTTTACATTTAAAAATGAAACATCTGCATCAGATAAAAGTGGACATTTTAACGCAATTTATGGACACTGGGCGTACGATACAGCCAGGGGATAACTTTCCGTATGGCGCCACCACTTTTTCACTCATTTTTACAAAAAGGGATATATCAATCAGGTAAATTAGATACTATACTATTTTATTTCGAATGAAAAAGTGGTGGCGCCATACGGAAACTTTTCCCAGCCAGGTCAGTGGTGCATACAATACATAGACCATCATGGAGGAAGGAAGTTAGACCAGCCTGCTACAGTATTCAACTTTTAAATTTACAAGAAAAAAAGTGTGATCATTTTATACAATTTATCCCAAAGATACGAAGTACTACAACTAAAAAATAAATAGTTTTAAAATCAATTTATAAAACAGGCATATTAAACAATTAGAAATTATTTGTTTTATACCATGGAGGAAGAAAATTACAAATTCAACTCTACAACAACGATAGATCCAATAAATGTGAAACAGCAGAACCAATAAATTGCAAACTTTTCACTTATTTCTATGACCATCCACAATCATTTAAACTTTAAAATAAAGATATTTTTGCTGGTGTCAAATTTAATGAACGATAGCCTAAATAACATCGAAGTCAAGTGGTGACCGAAATGGGATTTGGTTTACAAAACAACACTCAACAGCACTCCAGTTATAAAAAGTAATTTAATATCAAACCTTCAAACCGTCTCTGTGAAGCCTCGACAGCAAACAGGTTGTTAATACATGCAGCAGAATACTACAATTCCCGCACGTCCGGCATTGCACATAAAACTTCCCTGTCGCTAAGGACGAACGCGGAGTTTGAGACGGGGGAAATGTTGGCCACAACACGGCCCAGACAACGTCCTCGCACACGGTGTGTAGTTTTCCGTTGTCCGGTGTGGGAGTGTGCGGAATTCAAGTTATTGTGATACTTTTGCACGACTAAACACGGCCTTTTGGTACCGGACTACACTAAAAATGACCTTCGGTGTTCCTCTATGGTATTTCACGCTGGGTGCATCAGCTGCTGTGTCTCCAGAAAATACCCATGTGTTGGGAGAAAAATCGATAAGGAACCACTACGAAAACTTACCTGTTTTCTTATCGTTTGCTTCGTTCGCCTCGACGTCCGGCGTCCGTGTGGGTACGTGTGTGTAGAGATCGCCACACGCGCGTACGTTGTGTGCATCTTCAAAATAGTACGCATGGATGATGCATGGCGGATGTACGGAGTTTGTGCACAATCTGTGTATCACGCGTCACAATGTGCAGTAGCGCGCGTGCACCGTGTGCAACAAGTACGCAGTACTTTTTTTGTCCTTACTCCTTAATTTTTATAGTATAGGAGTAACTGCTACCAATGGTTTTCAAATTTTTTTTCTTCATAAATGCACATGAACAAATTGTCAACCCATGACTCAAGGCTGTGCACATAATTTTAAATCATCATTTCAGGAAATAAAAGTACCGATTAACAATAGGAAGTTCATATTGGTGGCAATGGTTCAAGTTGAACTATTTGCTGAGCTAGCGTGATGTGCCTCAGCAACGAACGAACTGGGGAGCCTTTCCTGCAGCAATCGGGAAATTAGAAGTTCATCCAATATAATAAGGAGTTTTCCATGATTATTAAGAAGAATGTCAAATTCGTTCATTAGCTTTTATTTCCAGCGCTTGGTTTGTTTTTCAGGGAATTTAAGTTTCTGTATATTTGCTAAATATCACAGTTTGCAGCTCGGGTGTGTGTCTTCTCACACGTCAACATGAACAGTCCTTCGAAAGGGGGCGCGAACACTTCCGGGAGTGACGTCAAACTCTTAAGAATGTTGAAACAATCCCGTTAACAATAATTGGGCCTATAATCTCAGGTGTTTAAAAACGGAGCAAAGAATCCGTTGTGTTGACAAGATTTTTAATTATTTGCTAGTTTCCCCACCGTCGTATCGTCTGATAAAAAAATATTTAAAAAGACACTGATGAACCCTGGATCAAAACTACTGACTACGTGCAGTAACCATGGCAACAAAGGTGCTAATACGTCATCAGATCGCCCCTCGGCTAGTCGTTGGCTGATATATCGCCTGGAGGCCGCTATTTGTTGTCACACAAAATGAAACGAGTAAGAGAGGTGCTATACATTTTTGTAAATATAATGTCCGTGCATGCCATTGGCGTTCTTGGCGGCGAGACGAGCTACGGACTGGGCCCAATTGCATGGCTCTGCTTGCCGCCGAATTCTGCGCTTACGAACACGATTCCCCGCTTACATGCAAGCGCCGAATTTTTGCGCCGAAAATAGGCTTGCCGTAAGCACAGAATTCCCTGCTTCCGTAAGCGCCGATTCTGTGCTTACGGTAAGCAGAGCCATGAAACTGGGCCCGGTGCCTGTCACTCAATTAAACAAATATATTAGGAAATTTGATTTTTTTACAAACTCTTCCTGCAGAACAAAATCAAAATGGCCGCCCGACACTTTGCTAAAGACAACCAGCTTATTTTTCTTCTTCTTGTTTTCGTCTGAGACCGTTAGAATAAATCCTTCGGGGGTTTTTCGGTGTTTTTTTAAAGGGGGATAAAAGAAGGCGGCCTTTTAAAAGGAAGGCAGTGGACACTATTGTTAATTCCTCAAAATAACTATTAGCGTAAAACCTTATTTTGGTAACGAGTTATGGGGAGAGGTTGATAGTATAAAACATTGTGAGAAACGGCTCCCCTCTTCCTGTGACAAGGGTGTTTTTTCTTTCATTATTATCTCGCAACTTCGACGCCCAATTGAGCTCAAGTTTTCACAGGTTTGTTATTTTATGCGTAATGTTGAGCAGAAATACACAAAGAAGACTGGTCTTTGCACTTACCAATAGTGTCAAGTGTCTTTAACATTTTTTTGGCCGAACAGTTTTATTTAGAAGGCATAATAAACATGCGTTAAATGGCCGAGTTTGTTTGCTCATTACCAAAGTTTCTAGGTGAGTTGTGAAACCTGTGTTTTTCAAAAATCCATGTGGGTTTTTTTTTCTGGAGGAAACACCAGAATGTTTTCGATACGGCGGCGCACTGGAATAAAAAACTCTTCCATTTGTTTTCCCGCACCTGAAAACGTGCAGCTTAAAAATCTGCTGTCCAGCCCCCGCCCCGCCCCCCCCCCCCCCTAGAATTTTCGAAACGGCGCTCTGCCAAGCATGAAACCCCGAGTTTTGCAAAGATTAAAAAAACAAAAAACAAATCTTTCCCTAAGGTATTTATCGGAAACTAAAATGTTTTATGCAATCACTCTTATTTTCACTCACGTTATTTTGTTTCATTCAAATCGCTCTTATTTTCACTTACTTGATTTTGTTAATTCAAATACATGTAATTTATGCACACGGACACTTGTTCTCAAACGTTTGAGGTTCATTGCTTAACACCATTAAGTATCCGAATGAAATATTGCCAATGTCCTGTGTTATTGCTAAACTTCACCTAGTCTCAAGAACATAACAACACAGTAGGGGGGCTGGGCCTAATTTCATAAAGCTATTTAGCAGGAAAATTCTGCTTGCTAAGCAATCAATACCACTCACACCAGAGAACGTAAAATATTTTGGGTGGTAAACTATTTTTGCTAAGCAAGAGTTTGTTTGTGCTTCGCAAGTTTTTGTTCTAACAGGCTTTATGAAATTGTATGGGCCCTAGTTAATTTCACTTTTCTCGTGCGATGAATCTGAGAGGGGCTTTCCGAAATGTGTAATCCTCCAAAATGTTTAAACAATACATCTATTTTTTCTCAGAATCAAAATAAAAACGGCCAAAACAACACAACCAGTGACATTTTCAGGAGTTTATTGTGCAAAAATGTAAATGCTTTCAGATAAGTTTGTACCACCGTATTACACGTAGGATAATGAGCTTGAAATTAAATCATTTGCTACGATATTTTCACAATATTCTTCCCCCCCCCCCAAAAAAAAAAAAAAAAGTCAATTAAACATGAAACTGGGCAAGTTTACGCAGATGATGGTACTGCATTGATACACTGTTCCAGTTTGGAAGCATGAATTGAGATTACATAGTCTTCGATTAGGGGCAATTTTTTTCTGAAAATGCAATCAAATGAATGATTGGAAATATGTTTTAAAAGTAGATTAATGCATGATTCACACAAATAACCCTCAAATTTTTCTGGTTTTCCTTATACTTTGTGAACTAACACAGTCTGTTATTTGGAGTCCCAAATTTGGTTCAACAAAATGGCAGACCTTGTTAGTTCAAAAATTTTGGTTACCAACATAGAGTTATATATAAGAACTAGAAGGTGCACTGGCCTATATACGCACCCCGGCAGCCGTTTTCTAAGTTGACAAAACTGGCATCCCACAGCGTGTTTGTGCGGCCATTTTGTAAGTTGAACAAAACAGCATCACGTAGCGTTTAATAAACACAAACTCCAACGTGTGTTTCATATTCAACGGGCGTACAGAATGGCGCGCGCGTGTCTCCTTGCGGTCCCGTCGCGTTTGTGCACGAAGCATCACCCGTGCGCCCTCTAGTTCTTATATATAACTGTATGGTTACCAAACTGCAACTGGTACCAGACTTAGCAAAATTTCTTGCTCAACAGCTTAAAGGAACACGTTGCCTTGGATCGGACGAGTTGGTCAAAACAAAAGCGTTTATAACCGTTTTGTATATAATGCATATGGTTGGAAAGATGTTTTAAAAGTAGAATACAATTATCCACACATTGCGTGGTTTTCCTTCTACTGTGCGAACTAACACGGTCGGCCATTTATGGGAGTCAAAATTTTGACCCCCAGAAATGGCCGACGTGTTAGTCGACGAGGTAAAAGGAAAATCACGCAATTTCGAGGCATGTTTGTGTGGATCATTGTATTCTACTTTTACAACATCTTTCTACCCATATGCATTTTATAAAAAACGGTTACAAACGCTTTTCAAAGACCAACTCGACCGATCCAAGGCAACGTGTTCCTTTAATGAAATTGGGTCCTGTGCCAAATTTCATAAAGTGTGTAAGCATAAAATCTTGCTTAGCACATATTGAAATAAGGTTTCAGTGTTGCAACTGTGCCCCACTCATATTTTGTTTAGCAAAGAAATTCGCTAAGCATTTTATTCTGCTTAACAGCTTTATGAAAGTGGGCCCTGGACTGGATCAGGCTTAGTCAATCATTAATTTATCCCTTTTTATAACAGTCTTTCCAACATGAGAGGTTTCTGGGTATAAATTTAACAAATCAATGCCATAGAAACAGATTAATCGACTCTAATCTTGCGATCACCATTTGCAGTAAATATAATATCGTGGATTAATATTCAGCACCACCCCTGGCATTTTTGTTTGATTGATACCATCAAAATTCTACTGGAATCTTTAAAGGCTGTGGACACTATTGGTAATTATTCAAAATAATTATTAGCATAAAACCTTACTCGGTAACGAGTAATGGAGAGAGGTTGATGGTATAAAACATTGTGAGAAGTGGCACCCTCTGAAGTTTTCGAGAAAAAAGTAATTTTTCACGAATTTGATTTCGAGACCTCAGATTTAGAACTTGAGGTCTTGAATTCAACGATTTAAACGCACACAACTTCGTGTGACAAGGGTGGTTTTTTCATTCATTATTATCTCGCAAGTTCGATGACCGATTGAGCTCAAATTTTTACAGGTTTGTTATTTTATGCATTATGTTGAGACACACCAACTGTGAAGGCTAGTCTTTGACAATTACCAATAGTGTCCACTGCCTTTAAGCCTTATTCGTTGTTATCATACAAAGTTCATACTCTGGTAAAGATTGGCAACAGTATATAATAATTTGGGGGGCTAATCATCCTTACTGCAGCGGCTACAACGTGTTCCAGAAGCAGGCATGCAAGGCGCCTTTGGCTGCCAGCCACATCAACCCATCATGACCTTGGAGCACAGCCAAAGATCGAAAGTGTTTGATCTTTCCCGAGGGAGGAAAACCAGATGGTCTGGAAAACCCTTGTGGCACAGCAGAGAACCATTGACAACTCAACTAACATATGACCCCAGCCGGAAATTGAACCAGGGTCACCTTGGTGAGAGGCGAGCGATTTACGCACAAGCCAACCATGCCACCAAGTATATGCCTGAAGTATGGCTGCCAAAGTGCACATGGGTACTTCTGGCGAGGGAGGAAGGGAAGGTGCGGAACATAATTCATTACAAAGGCACATTGGCTGGTAATCATGTTCTGGTAAGCATAATTGTGTTGTGCTTAGCTATTTATTGTGCCGAACCAGTCCTACATGTACGTCACTGGGCAATGCACATGTATAACTCTTGAGTTGTGTGACAACTGTTGGAGAAAGCCATTGAAAAACTGAATGACAACGTGCTGAACTTTGACGAAATGTCTTTGTGTTACAGAAACAATGTGGAGTGTATTGCATAAAAGCACAGAATAACATGGATCACATAAAAATTATCTCTTAAAATACTCCGATCATGTATACAAAAGTTATAAAATCTTTGGTTTCACAAAAAAAAATTGACTAAAGCGGGAATCAAACCTGTGACCTCCATACTAATGTGCCTTTGCTCCAACTGAGCTTTTCTAGCCCTAATGTTGGCAATCTTCCCATTTTGTCAGGCTGTGGTTTTATAACTTGATATATAAATTATGAAAAGGATCTTAATTTAAGTAAACTTGATAATATGCAAATTAATTAGGGAATAAAATAGTTCTCTACAATTTAAGAACCACAGAACTGAACATTCATAATGATCAATGCTAAGCTGTTCCCCCCTGAAGAACAAGGGGTGACCAATATCAGGCCTCGAATTGCGCTCATGAAGGGGCACAGCAATTTTCCTCCGGCAAGAGGCACTTCTATGAGGACAACTTGAACTTGAACTGCAAAGGGCACCACGGCAAAAGCACAAGGCACCACAGCAATAGACCGATCCAGTAGGCTCCGCCCAAGACGCATGTAAGAGCAAGAACACGTGGGACTCTCCAATGCCTTTCTGCACAACTCTGACGCGCACGCCAAGATATGCGCACGCATGTCGGACCTTATCTGTCGGACCTTCGTTGCGTTATGATTGGTCAATACGCAATAGTGCGGAGCTTAATGGATCGGTCTATGGCTAGTGGGTGTCAGGGGTTAACTCAAGGCATGCACTACTTTAATTTTCGTTTTTGGCTGACAATCCTTATTCTGGTAAGCGTAATTTTGTTATGCTTAGCTGCTCATTATGGTTTTAAGCAGCTCTATGAATTTGGACACTGGTCATAGAGTGTAAAGAAGCAACATCACAGGGAACTATTTTCTGGGCATAATTTGTGTCAGGCTGGTAATCGTTATGCAAGCAGCTCCACAAAGTTACTGCTCCAATCCGTTTCCATGAAATCCAAATTCTCCTCTAACAACTTGGAGTCCATTAGGATATCGTCAAAGTCATTCTGTCCATCACTAGTTGCCTGACCAGCCACTGGTAACGATGTAGAAATAATTGCACCTGTTGTAGTGTCACCTAATGAATTGAAACTACCGGGAGCATGTGATCGGATCACAGAATCACATGGCTTGGGGAGCTCTTGTTGCATGGCAACTGTGCTAATAACTGGCGGGCTGGGCACACAAGAGGGCGACATTGCAGAGTTCACAAGTGGTTTTATTGGCTTATTGGCTGGGCATGTCTGGGCAACAGAGGGCAGCGTTTCTTCACTAATGGAGACATGAGTTTCCTTAGGGTAGTTCAAAGTACTGATGGTGACATCTTGAGTTGAGTTGTGTGGAGTGAGCGAAGGGGTATCTCTGTGAGCCGTTGATGGTTCAGAAAGATGATGCATAGATGAGACCATTGCATGTGTGTAAGGCGTGTGTCCTACGCCGGGTTGTTCCGACACCTGGTGCGCGCTATTATTAGTCAATTGATGATTGGAATCACCATTTAGAAGGCAATGATTGTCATTAGGTAAGTTGTCTAGCGTATAAGGGCCCCCCTCATAGCTCACGTTCTCAGAGTAAAACATGTCTGGCGACGGACTGGAGAACCTCGAGCTGACAGAGGGAGTGCACGAATAGTCGCTGCCTATGGCTTTGCAAAGTTCTTCTATCGTGGCGGCCAGGTCATCTCGACCGCTGGCAAAGGACTGGTTGTCTGACAACGAGCTAACATCCGAGCAGGCACTTGGACTTGACACAGAGGACGAAGGGTACCAGGTCTGTTTTGGCTGATCGGCGTAACTGTTCTCGTCCGTGCTGTCCCTCCTCACTCTCTTGCTTGTGCTGGACGAGGACAAGGAGAACTTCCCGACCCTCTTCTGCCAAGAGGTACACGGGCTGACACCAACAGTCTTGGCGTTCTGTTGGTGCGGAGCAATGACTTGAGTCACTCTACCTAGAGGTTCTGGATGTGACTTGCGGTGGCCGTAGGGTTGGAATATGCCCACCTTCGTAGATACTCCTCGAACAGAATCAACGCTCTTAACTCTCGTCACTCGAAGACTTTGCTCACTCCGAGACACTAACAGTTTACCATTCACAGCGGCTGGAAGGAGTTGTTTGGGGATCTGCGTTCTACACATTTCCTTTCTCGACGAAGTACAGTTTTGTATGGCATCATCTTCCGTATTGCCCTTCTTAGAACGAACTCCCGTTGTACCTGAGTATTTCAACAACTGTTGGGGTATCCTATCTAGAACTGACAAGGTGTTGGGCTTTTCCGGAGTACCTGCATCCCTTTCTACGAGTTTATTCTTCCTCCGAGCATGCACCTTCTCTAAGAAGCTCTGGGGACGCATTCGCGGTTTCTGCTTTGTGCTTGCACCGGTATTCGCAGCGATAACCGGCTCCATTTGTTTGCTGCCCGTAGTGTCTTTCTTTGTGACACTTGGTCTGAATAAGCGCAGGCTGTTGAGAACTGCAAGTGGACCTTCAGGAGGAGCGCAGTGATTCCTGTCCGTCCTAGCTTCTAGATGAGCGTTAAGAAGTTGACTACTGTAGGGTGTAGTTCCTTTGTGAACGGCAACACCATTGTCAGTTGTATCAGTACTCGTTTCCGATGATGTTAAATCAACTGCCTCTTGTACTTTCCGATGATCGATGCTAGAATTCAATTCGCCAACTGCCACTCCCTTTAAAAACTTTGCACTGTTGATGCGACCATCACTTGTGTGGTGTTCAGGTCCACTCTGATGCAATAATCGCCAGCTACCTAAATGTTCCACTGTCATGCTCTTCCTATTTCGGAGGGAATCTCCTCTCTGTCTGGTGTTCGTTTTATGTTGACTCTCTTGGATGCTGCGCAGTGAGCTGTGTTCCAGCGAGTCAAGCAAGGCGGTGACGTCCGACTGCATCCTGATGCATGCTGTGCACGGAGTGGTCACACGTTCCCATATTAACACGTGGATCTCTTTGGCGGGTATCTGAGGGGTGTGTCTTTGCCACATGAACGGGGATGGAAGGATGTCATCATACTCCAGCCAATGGTTAGCTGTCGAAGAAAAAAGAACTACATTAATAGGCAATCACTCATAAAATTAATTTCAATAAAATTAATGAATGAATTTTGAGAATCAATTCACTTTGAGGAAATCTGGTTTTGTAAAAAGTAAGTTTTAATGTCCCACAGTTTGAATCTGAGAGAAGCAGTACTGTCAGTAACGTTTATCTGCGTTTATCTGAGTTTCCATTTCATAGCGCTGCTAACCGTAAGCACACTGGAGGCCTGCTAACGTTCTAGTGCATAATACTGTATGGAAATAAATAACCTACAATGCAAATCCAGTGTGAACGCGCAAGATGGCATGTAAAACACGCTTACGCTTGACAAGTTTTTCTGCTATACTCAACACAAAAATTTGCTTACCGCAGATTTTGCTTGCCCCTAGTCTTGACAATTACCAATGTAACAGGCCTGGATTTTCATCTTGAAAAGGGCAAGACCAGTTTCGTTTTGCAACAAGCACTTCCAATGGAAAATCTTGAAGTCAATGGGAAACTTTTGAAGGGACACCAAGGCCCAAACCACGGGCAACGGAGGCCTTGACCTGCGTGTAATTCCAGGCCTGGTGTTATCTACATGCTACAATAAAGGGATGACATACACGTCTGAGTATCTATACTTACATTCAGGATCTCGAAGCAGGGTGACGAAATGATTTGGATTTCTCCGATACCGGATGACTGCCGATAGAGTATAGGTCACTCCTCCCTGAGTGAATCTACTGTGCTTCATGAAATCACCGTCGGCTAGACCGTCTTGGAAATGCAGCATCACACACGCAGGAGAACTAGCAAGAAAGAGAAAATAGTCAACATTTACGGTCAAATGGATCAAGTGCTTTCAAATGTGTCTGTGATGAAATTATCATTGAACTGCCATTGATTTTTTTCAAGAGCTTGAAACTACAGAGAGGCCTCGTAGGTCATTGTCTCCGTTTCCCCTGGACCCAATTTCATAGAGCTGCTTAAAGGGAAGGTACATGTTTGGTAATTGTCAAAGGCCAGTCTTCTCACTTGGTGTGTATTCCAACATAAGCATAAAATAACAAGCCTGTGGAAATTTGAGCTCAATTGGTCATCAAAGTTGTGAGAAAATAATGAGAGAAAAAAACACCCTTGTTGGACGAATTTGTGTGCTTTCAGATAAGAATAAAAGACTTCTAGCTAGAAGTCTTTTATTATTTTAGTGAGAAATTCCCTCTTTCACAAAATCTATGCTGCTTCAGAGGGAGCTGTTTCTCACAATGTTTTTTACTATCAACAGCTTTCTAATGCTCGATACCAAGTCAGTTTTTAAGTTAATATTTGTTTTGACTAATTACCAATTGTGTACCTTCCCTGTAAGCAAAAAATATTGCTGAACATTTTTCTACTTGACAGAATTGAGTAGGATGTCAGTTACCAATTGTACTTAAGACTGAGCAGTTTGGCATGTAACCTTAATCTGGTAAGCACAGTTTTGCTGTGCTTAGCAAGTTATGTGCTTAATCAGCTCTAAGAACTTGGTCCCTGGTCTTGATACCCCTCTAACAATTTCGTATAGACTTCAAGACTTTCCGAGAGAAGTGCCCTCTGAAAGAAAAAATTCCAGGCCTGGATTCCAAGCTCATAATATCGACTTTGCATACATCTAAGTATTCAAACATGGGACCAATTAATGTACGCGGGTTTGTCTCCTTGAAGTGTTAAAGTAATGAATATGGGACCATGATGGTCTGAAAAAATATTTGAATACACACTACACTTGCACAGTCTATTGTCCATGAACCTGTCGCAAAATTCTTGTCTGTATCGTACCTATGAAAGACAAGGTGTGACTTCTGAGACTGGGACTGGCATCGAGTACAGCATTGCAGCATTGTTGGGTTGGCCATGTTGAAATCGGCAGGCACTGACGGCAACGTAATAACGGTTTTCTTATTCCTGGAGGGAACAAAATAAATGATTAAAAATCGATGATTTAGAAATAATAATTTGTAGTGGACACTATTGGTCATGTTGGTAATTACTCAAAATAATTATAAGCATAAAACCTTACTCGGTAACTAGTAATGGGGAGAGGTTGATGGTATAAAACATTGTGAGAAACGGCCCCCTCTGAAGTGCCATAGTTTTCGAGAAAGAAGTAATTTTCCACAACTTTGATTTCAAGACCTCAAGTTTAGCATTTGAGGTCTCAAAATCAAGCACCTGAAAGCACACAACTTCAAGTGACAAGGATGTTTTTTTTTTTAAACTGCAATTAGTTTTTACAATGATTTTAAGTACAGTGCTCACAGTGCTTATTTCGAGTTCTCACTTGTTTAACTTTCTAAAAAATTAGAATTATTTTAATTCTAAAATAATTTTCTGTCCTTCTTGGTGTTCATTCCTTCTTTTATCGGTTTAATCTATCTGTCAGTTTGTTGATTGTGTATACATTTTAGTATTTTCGTCTGTACTGTTTAAATCAGTGCAAATTATTAATTTCCCAGTGTAGGATATGTAAGACTTGTTTTCCATCTTATTTATCTTAGAACGAGGCTTTATAAAATGGGCCTGTGTGTCTTGTACAGTACTTACACACTGATATCCGCATGTCCGCACTGATCACAGTAGAATTCCCATCTATATCTAGACAGGAAGTGCTCTTCCACAGTCCCATCCAGCTTTAGAAGAGCAGGCAACGCAAACACTGGAGATTCCTCTTGACCGAGCCGACAACTCAACTTCGTCTGCAACTTCTGAAACAGTTCTTTCCGGACGTCGTCCAGTGGGTCCACTGACCTGTGATCAGCGCCACCGACTGGGGTGATGGCGTGTGTTGAATCCTGGTCATTTTGCACTGGCTTTGCGTTGCATAGTTCTTGACCACCATTAGCGCCAAGCGCAGACGAAGGAATGGTTGATTGGGTCGACTGAGACGAGACGGGAGACACGTTGAGGGCGCTACATTCCTCAGGCTTTTTAAGAGAGTTTGCATCGCCCGACTGAGAAGACCACTGTGTGGGCTGACCGCTCTCGAATGCATTGCATAGTATTCTAATGAGTGACTTCTCGGGGAGTCTCACAAGGCAGGCACGCAAGCTACGGCAGGACACTAAGAGAAACATGCATGCGTCTAACCAACAGAGGGCGCTCTTGTTCCTCCACAGTCGCACCAGTGGCATAGCTACTGAAGATGGAACGGTTTTGAGTAACCTGTGGGAGTCTGTGCTCGTGCCAAGTGGTGATGATTGTGAGGGTAAACTACCAGGAGGCCGGGAGAGCATATTTGGCATCTTTGGAGTTGAGACGGGGGTCGGGTTGGGGCGACGCTTCTTCCTTATCGGGATGTCTGAAGACCTTCTGTGTATGATGCGACTTGTGATTGATGAAATCTCACCTAGGTTAACACACTAGAAAAAAACAAAAATCACATTTTAAGATTATTTATACACAAGTAGTTACAATGTAAGATTATTTTTACACTTGACTGTGTTGGTTGGACTAGTTAGGTTATGTGGCTTTTTATCACACTACAGCACTGATAAATTACCCTCCTTTGTTTGAACTGTGCTGGACTGACCTTGGTTGAAGTTGGTTTTCTTTATTGCATCTGATGAAGTGGTTGTTGCTACCAAAGGTCATGCAGATATTTCATTACTAGCAAGTCATTAGAGTGCTACATTTTATTTGCCTTGTTGACATTTAGGGAGAGAACGATTGACCAGCAGCGTTTACATAATAGAATTTATAACACACCTCTTGCTTATGTGTATTCTGGTTGGCTGAAACACGGTGGTGTGGGGTGAACTAATTTAGTCTAGTGATCACAAGCCCGTGTTTTGTGGAAATAGTGCGCTGGGCACTAGGCTTTGAAAATAGTGCCTGGTTACAGCCCCCTCTCTTGACTTGAACTGTGAACAGCAACTACAAAACGTCCTTTCTTTTCCAGATTTCTGTTCTTATTTCACATTTAAGATTGAGGTGTGATATAAAACATATATTGACTGGCAATGAGGTAACTAGTATTTACCCTCGAGTTTGTGAGTGACCAAAAGTAATGTCCCTCTTCTGATCACTCAAAGTCCCTCGGAGGAATAGACGTACACTAGTTACCTCATTGGCAGTCAATATAAGTATATTTGTATCTCTCCATGACTAGAAGATGTATTTTAGATCTTTGCAAAACCTGCTGCCCAGCTGATAACTTATAGTATCCACACTGCATCTAGCCATCGGGGTAACTTGGTGTGGTCTAGCGATGCAAAGGTTGTGGGTTCGAATCCCACCCGAGTGATTTGCCTGTGGATTTTTTTTTTCACAGAACTCGAGAATGTACAGTCCTTAGTACACATCTGTGTAAAAGGTAATAATACATATTAAAAATATAACAATTAAGGCCCGGTCACACAGGCACCAATAACAAGAACGACAACGGTAAAAATGCCGCCCTCGATTGGTTGAATTGCTCCACGCAAAGAATATGCAAACGTTTCGTCATACAATTGAGGACGTGCATTTTTATCGTTCTCGTTTTCATTCTCGGGGCCTGTGTGACCAGGCCTTTGTGAAAACTTCAGGACCATCTCTTACCTCGTCATTGTCACAAAGTAGTGCTGCCAACTCATCATTGATCTGAAACAGTTTCAGGCGCTTGGTCTTTCCTCTCAGTTTACAATTGGTGCACCACCTCACATCAGCTTCCATTATGAATCTAAGACTTTGACAGCATTGCTATCATTCTCATCTAGTCAAGACAAAATAATAATTAACTTTAGATCAAGACATTTTTATTTAGAAAATAGAATACAGGTTTTTTTTCTACTACTAAGTAATTTTTTAGTTAAACTGCCTGTTAGTGTTAGTGTTATCAACCGGTCCTACTAAAAGCCAACAACAATCCAGAGTGCCGACAAAACGCCGACGACAAGTTTCAAATACCTAAAAAAACAGCAAATAAACCAAAGACTTATTAG
The DNA here is from genome assembly GCF_032118995.1 of Asterias amurensis. NCBI lineage: Eukaryota > Metazoa > Echinodermata > Asteroidea > Forcipulatida > Asteriidae > Asterias > Asterias amurensis. The sequence continues at coordinate 14,034,694 of NC_092664.1, read as the reverse complement.
AACTATATGTTAGTTGCGATAACGTAACCCTCCTGCCGACGGCGTAGCCGCAAGGTTACGAAGCAGACGCAATGTGAGCAGGGCGAAATGGTTAAAAACGTACAATTTCGACAGCTAGTCAGCAGATTCGCTCCATTTTACCACTTTTGAAAATCATGACACAAATTCTAGAAACATGAACTTGATCCTCAATGTCTAATGAATCCTACAGTATCACTCAAAACACCATTGAGGAAATAACTTGAAGAAAATGCACAAAAACTTAAAGATTTCCGAGCGAAAGACCCAGGTTGAAAATTCGAACCTGAGGGGGGCGGAGCTTCGGCTGTTTGTGCACGTCATGGACTCGCTGCGTGTGTGGGGTGCATTCTGTATCCCTGCAACTGTGCAGCCGTAGTCTTGTACACGTGGTGAGATGCGGAAATCAGAGAAACAGAGCGCCCGCCACCCGCTGACGTTCGAACGTTGGTTGTGTGTGACCGCACAACATCAATGGTCTTGGGTCAAGACTACGGCTACACAGTTACCGGGATACACAATGCACCACATGCAGCGCTGAGTCGTTGACCCTGGTGACGTGCACACACGGCCGAAGCTCCGCCCCCCTCAGGTTCGAATTTTCAACCTGGGTCTTTCGCTCGGAAATCTGGTAAGTTTTTGTGCCTTTTCTTCAAATTAATTCCTCAATGGTGTTTTGAGTGATATTGTAGGATTCATAAGACATTGAGGATCAAGTTTGTGTTTCTAGAATTTGTGTCATGATATTCAAAAGTGGTAAAAATGGAGCAAATCTGCTGACTAGCTGTCGAAATTGTACGTTTTTAACCATTTCGCTCTGCTCACATTGCGTCTGCTTCGTAACCCTCCGGCTACGTCGTCGGCAGGAGGGTTACGTTATTGCAACTAAACTATATGTGTGCTTTGTAATAAAAACAGATATGTGATGGCAAAACTTCACGAAAAGTCTGAATTTGTAACCAGTAAAAAAAAAACTGTACTGTTGAGTAAATCAGATTCAGATACTTGTTTAATATTTAAAGTCGGTGTCACTATATACCGGAAAACACCGGAAATTACCGGAAAATACCAGAAAATACCGGAAAACACCGGAAAACTACCGGAAAACTACCGGAAAATACCCTAGAAATACCGGAAAACACCAGAAAACACCGGAAAATACCAGAAAATACCGGAAAACCCCAAGGAGTAACCAGCAAAATAACTAAAAATACAAGCGACATACCTGAAAATACCGAAAACTGATGGAAATGTTGGGTGCGATCGGCCGGTCAATCTCTCTGCGCGATCAACCGATCGCGGTTCTACGGTTCTAAAAGCCGACAACGCCGACAACAAGTCCAGAGCGCCGCCAACAGGTTTTAAATACCTCCAAAACGGCCAATCAACCATAGATATATTAGAACTATAATGTGTGCTGTAATATAAACGTAAATTTAATGGAAAAACTTCACGAAAAGTGCGTATTTTTTAACCAGAAAAAAAACCTTCACCCGCACAGAATTAAAAGCGGTCGGACGCCATCTTGGCTTAAAAACCGTTTTTGGACCAGACCATTATGATACGGGTAGATTTAGCACTTGTCAACAAAAGAGGGCGGGCTTCATGTGAAGACCTTTACTGCAGTGTGCACAGTGCATGACGCCCGCCCTCTATTGCTAAACCTGACTTACCCGTATCATAATGGACTGGTCCAAACACGATTTTAAGCCAAGATGACCGCCTTCCGTGCGGGTGAAGTTTTTTTCTGGTTAAAAAATACACACTTTTCGTGAAGTTTTTCCATTAAATTTATGTATATTACAGAACACACATATTTCTAGTATATCTATGGTTTATTGGCCATTTTTGAGGTATTTAAAACTTGTTGGCGGCGTGTTGGCGGCGCTCTGGGCTTGTTGTAGGTTTTGTCGGCTTGTTGTCGGCGTTGTCGGCTTGTTGTCGGCTTTTAGTAGGACCGCGTTTTTAGAATTATTATTTGCTGGAGTTTTCCGGTAGCTTTCAGATGTTTTCCGGTATTTTCTGGTATTTTTCCGGTGTTTTCTGGTAGTTTTCCGGTGTTTTCCGGTATATAGTGTCACCGATTTAAAGTTTATTTCGTAATGAACATGACGAAAGAAAAACTGGTGGCCTGATGCCGAAACTTTTTAATGGCAAAAAAAAAACATGAATGATTGAAACGTCAACATGGTCAACATCAACAATTTATTGGGATAACTTTCCGTATGGCGCCACCACTTTTTCACTCATTTATACAAAAAGGGATATATCAATCAGGTAAATTAGATACTATATTATTTTATTTCGAATGAAAAAGTGGTGGCGCCATACGGAAACTTTTCCATTTATTGTATTATTATTTAATTTGGGACTAGACCCAGTAACTGGGGCGCTGTACTCCTTTTCAACAATTTTTGACTTTATCTGTCGTACTAGCGCCCCAGGGAATGGCACAGAATTTTAACGAATACCCAGTTTTTCGCGACACCCAGCCACAAAAAATGCCTCAAAATGACAAAAAGACCAAACAAACTAGCTCAAAAATCGCCTACTCTATTCTCGATACGTCTAGGATGTAACATCAGGCATTTAATTGTACTCACGATCATTTTTTAAACTCCAAATCGATGATTTTTAACTCCGCATCGTGGAGCGATTGACAAGTCTGCGATTTTCGGATGTGTATGGTAACGAAACATGGCGTCGCGTTGTGGGTGGATGTCCATCAACGGCTGTTTAATGCTACACTTGTTACAGGCGTTGCAGCGAATGCTATACATTGTACACGGGGATGGGTACAGGCGCTGCAGCTAGCGAGTGCCCACGTGCGTTCAATCATGGGCAACGTAACTTATACGGTGCCGGGTTGTTGGAAAAATATCAGAAAGGGGGTGAAAGGTTCTCAGAAAGGGAATATTGTCTGAAAGAGGGGATTTTTCTGGTCATCGCCCCCCCCCAAAAAAAAGGGGGAAAAATATGATAAATAAATAAAAACCGCTGTACTTCATCTAGGCCTACGATTTTTGTGCATGGTTAAATTGCTTCTTATAATGTTTAGTGCTGCCAGTGTCACTGTAGAATTTTTATTTATTTATTTATCATCTTTTTTCCCCCTTTTTTTTTCCCCTTTTTTTTTTTGGGGGGGGGGGGGCGATGACCAGAAAAATCCAGACCAGCAGACTTCATCCAGAACCATCCAGCTTCATCCAGCAGACTTCAGACCAGAAAAATCCCCTCTTTCAGACAATATTCCCTTTCTGAGAACTTTTCACCCCCTTTCTGATAATTTTCCAACAACCCGGCACCGTGTAAGTTACGTTGACCATGATTGAACGCACGTGGGCACTCGCTAGCTGCAGCGCCTGTACCCATCCCCGTGTACAATGTATAGCATTCGCTGCAACGCCTGTAACAAGTGTAGCATTAAACAGCCGTTGATGGACATCCACCCACAACGCGACGCCATGTTTCGTTACCATACACATCCGAAAATCGCAGACTTGTCAATCGCTCCACGATGCGGAGTTAAAAATCATCGATTTGGAGTTTAAAAAATGATTGTGAGTACAATTAAATGCCTGATGTTACATCCTAGACGTATCGAGAATAGAGTAGGCGATTTTTGAGCTAGTTTGTTTGGTCTTTTTGTCATTTTGAGGCATTTTTTGTGGCTGGGTGTCGCGAAAAACTGGGTATTCGTTAAAATTCTGTGCCATTCCCTGGGGCGCTAGTACGACAGATAAAGTCAAAAATTGTTGAAAAGGAGTACAGCGCCCCAGTTACTGGGTCTAATTTGGGACCTTTAATTTGTACTATTTTTTTACAATTACAAATATTAAAATAATTAAAACAATTTACAAAGTGCCGTTAACTATTATTTAACAATTTAAACAGCTGTCTTCAGTTGACGTTAACTTTTATGATGTCATATATAAATATTAAATATTATAAACTATGTTGGCAAAAACTTATGCGCGTGTGTGGTCAACTTTTCGTAACTCGTCGTCAAGTGTCGCAAATACACGTATCTTCCAAAGCCGAGCACGTACCGGCAAACCACCGGAATGGTTGCGGATTTTCCTTCAAGAAGAATGTACTATTTGTGTTGTTACTTACCACAATAACTGTAACACTTGGATGAATGTTCATAACAAATCTTAAACCAGCCTTCACCTTATCCTGATGGAATGGCCAGCATCCTAGGCTTCGAAAGTCAGCAAGCATTGAACCGTTTTCTTGCTCGAGCACGGCCGTGTCATGTCGTTTAGTATTCGGTACAAAACGTGCTTTCAACGTTTTGATTCTCCGATATAACTAGCGCCCTCACCAGTCGTACCACCAGTTATTAAAACTGTACCTCCCCCTCGCCGTCTCTATAGCATTCCCAATTCTGGTCTCTCATCAGACAGTTTGTCAGATCATCAGCTAGAGCAGGGGAGGGGTTGCTCGAGGACGGACACTTTTTATTTTAAATACAAAATTAATTTGTGGAGCAACTAATGCGTTTATCATTCAGAATGCTTCAAACTTTGGGTCCTCCAGGGAACATCTAATCTGTTCATCAGAAAGAGGGCGCTGTTCGATGCGGCAACCACACTCATTTCAATTCCCTATCGTCATCGATGATTACTATACTCCGCCGATTTGTTTTCTATTTCTGAATTAGTTCTTCTTCCTTAACTTAAAATTCAGTGTTCTCAGTATCCCAGCTTGTTCTTAAGCTTATAAACAGTTGTCAGGCTTTAAAGACACTGGACAGTTAATTGTCAAAGACCAGTCTTCTCACTTCGTGTATCTCAACATATGCACAAAAGATCATATCATAACTATAGCTGTGAAAATTTGAGCTCAATCGGTCAAAAGAAAAAAATACTATCGTCACACGGAGTTGTGTGCTTTCAGATGCTTGATTCGAGACCTCAAGTTCAAAATTTGAGGTCTCGAAATCAAATTGGTGGAAAATTACTTCTTTCTTGAAAACTACGTCACTTCAGAGGGGGCTGTTTCTCACAATGTTTTAAACTATCAACAGCTCCCAATTAAATTACCAAGTAAGGTTTTATGTGCATAATTATTTTGAGTAATTACCAATAGTGTCCACTGCCTTTAAGCCTTACTTTTATTTACATTTTAAATAAATGTCTGTTGTCAAAGAAAGGGAAAAAACTGTAATGCGCCGTGGCAGTACTTAGGCTATACATGGCCCTTAATACAGGAGAAATTATTAAAGGAAAGAGGAAACAAAGAAATTCGACAATGGAGAACAGAGATTGAAATTTCAATCTGATTCGTTATTTTATTGCAACCCATGATCACAGCTTACATTAGACAACATCAAAAAGCTTGGAGGTAGTACTCATTGAAAATCATTGCTTAGTAAAACCAGGTTACTGACCAATTAATTACTGTGTATTTAAACCACTTTCGACATAAAAAACACTTTATTGGGAATAAAATGGCGATCGCATCTTGAAGTACATTCTTACCTGTCATTTTAAGAATCTTCGCTTATGCCATAAACCTAGTTGTCAATCTTTTTCAGCTGGGAACAAAATAAAGAAAGTTTGGCGGTTAAAAAAAGCATTGCGGTAAAAAAATAAACTGGTTATTGACCCGTGGAAACGTACACCTGTCCACCCAGGGTCCACATGGACAAATGTAATCCAGGGAGACTTGATCAGACTGGGCACTGGGTGGTCAGTGGAAGAGGCAGAAGTGGCAGCTCAAACATTGTTTTGCTTAGCAGAAATGAGGAGGATACCAGTCACAAATTGTACACATGACATTCTAGTTTGGCTGGTAACCTTACTCTGGTAAGCATAATTTTGTTAAAATGCTATACTTGACATGTACATGTATAAGCTACTTTTTGTGCTAAAGCAAAACTTTCAAATTGGACCCAGACTTATTGGCAGCTTCTAACTAGTTGAGCAGCCTGTGCAGAAATGCATGATGCCGACTGTTGATTATCTGCGCTTAGCAACTTTTTTTCTCTCGCTTTCTTCAAATGTATGTCTCAAAGTGGAAGTTGCCAGGGCCAATATCTTAGAGCCAACAATCAACCAACATTGGCAATTGTCAAGGACCAGTATCCCTGCTTTATGTGACCCAACATATACAAATGAAATAAAGGACCTGTGAAACTTTCAGCTCAATTGGTCAATGGAGTCAAACGAAATTGGAATAGTATAAGACCTTGCGTTTTCACTGCTTTCATAAAAATACAAATTCAAGTACGACCAATCTATAGACCCCTTGCTTAAGGCGAAACGCAGCGCAGATGCTGAGCTCATACGCTTGTTTAAAGGCAGTGGACACTATTGGTAATTGTCAAAGACTAGCCTTCACAGTTGGTGTATCTCAACATATGCATAAAATAACAAACCTGTGAAAATTTGAGCTCAATAGGTCATCAAAGTTGCGAGATAATAATGAAAGAAGAAAACACCCTTGTCACACGAAGTTGTGTGCGTTTAGATGGTTGATTTCGAGACCTCAAGTTCTAAACTTGAAAATCAAATTGGTGGAAAATTACTTCTTTCTCCAAAACTATGGCACTTCAGAGGGAGCCGTTTCTCACAATGTTTTATACCACCAACCTCTCCTCATTACTTGTCACCAAGAAAGGTTTTATGCGAATAATTATATTGAGCAATTACCAATAGTGTCCACTGCCTTTAACGCACAAAGAACAGCCATGGTCCAATCATTTGCCTCCTTTGACCCCAGTGAGGGCCCTTTTTGACCGCAGTGGGAGCGCTTTACGAGTAACGCCACATGCAAGGGGGTCTATTGATGCAAATATTTGATATAAATACCAACCTGAATCTTGCCAGCTTCTGAAGTTCAGTGTCACTAACAGTAACTACCCGAAAGATGAAACTGTCCTGGTAATTCTCCGCTGAGCTCCCGATACAAAAAAATTCCTCATCCCTCACTTACCTCAGTTAAAGTAGCGGACACAATTCCCCTAAGCTAAATGAAAGACCATTCAGTGGAAATATCACATTGGCTATATCAATTCGGAAAAGATCTCACCCCTCACAGGTACCCATTTACCCAAGTATGGCCAAGTGTCTAGCTCAGGAACACGACCAGGACTCGAACCCACACTCTGCGGAACAGAAATACCGGAGCTTGAGCTCGGTGCTCAAATTCACTCGGCCACAACACCCTGGGGCAAGGCTCACTTTTTTCAATTTCAGCAACTTTCATAACAATTCAAAGGCAATGTTAGGTATCACAGAAGTAAGAAATGAAAGTCATTGACCCGAAGAGTTGAAATTCAAATCCTTTTTGATTCCCTTTAACTTTGTAAAAAAAAGTCAGAGTATTTTACTATTTTTTGTATTTATACCATCTGTCCTTTTGGTTGGTTAGTTATTTGCAACAGGCAATTCTATTTTCTCTTCTTTGTACAATTAGTCATAGATTCCTACATTGTATAAAGAATACAAGATGCAAACAGAGTGAAATTAACTTCTTGATTTCTTTAAAAGCTAAAACCCAATTCATGAACTTGATTCCCGAGATGGGACGACGTTACTTTTTTTTCTTGTACATCAAGTGTTTCACGACAATTCATTTTTATTCTAATTGTGTACATGAATAACAGCAACAATGAAATCCTTACATACGAAACAAAAAGTATAAAAAAAGTTTGAACTAATGGCACATGAAGCTCTAAAATCAAGTACTGTACTACAGCTAAACACTTTATGACGCCCACGATAATCACCAACAAGTCTACACAATTTTTAAAAATTTATCTGAGAAGTGAATTGAAATTAAGGTGGTTTAGTTACAAGTCCGGTCATGATTGTCTTGGCAACTTTTACAAACTAAAATTTTTAAAAAGTGTTGTAGCCTTATCATCAGCATTTATTTAATCCCAAACTGGAAAATCGTTTATGGAAAATGTGTCTAACTCTCAGTGGTTTCTTTTTCATGATCTGAAAGTGGAACATTACAAACAAGGATCTCGTCAACTTCTTACAAATATCTTACAGCAGAAAGTTTCAACAGCTCTTATTAAGTTATTGATCTAAAAACAGAAAGCTTTCAAATTCTGAGTAACTAATTGATCTTAAAGCAGAAGATTCATAGAAACATATTTCTGATCTCAAATACAATAGTTACAAGTTGTGCAGTTTCCTGAACGTTAAAATGAAGGTTCCAAGATAGTTAACTTATCAATATTGTTAACTCTCTAAGGTTCCAAATATACTTAGTAAGTTCTTGATTATATCAAAGGCAATTCCATGGTTCTTATTATGTTATTGATCTTAAAAGTAGAATATTCACAGGTTCTTATCAACTTCTTGATCATAGAGTACAAGGTTTGATGGTTCTTAACAACTTTGTTATCTTAACTCTGAAGGTTCCAGGGTTCTTATAAACTTCTTGAACTTAACTAAGGTTTAACTTAAAGCTGAAAGTTCCAAGGTTCTGATTAACATCTTGACCTTAAAGCAGGTGATTGTCTTCTTGAACTTAAGGCAGTAGGTTCTCATGTTCTTATTGACATCTTGTGTTCACAAGTTCTTACTATCTTATTGTTCTTAAAGCTGAAAGTTCCAAGGTTCTTATTAGCAGGTGGTGCCCAGGTTCTTTTTAAGATGTTGTTCTTAAAGCTGAAATCTTCCAAAGTTCTTGTTTAAGAAGCTGAAATGTTCCCAGGTTCTGATTTACTTCTTGATCATAAAGCTGCAGATTCCAAAGTTCTTTTTTAAGATCTGGATCTTATAGCAGAAGGTTTCCAGATCTTAAAGTTGAAGGTTCCAAGATTCTTATAAACTTCTTGAACTTAGAGCTGTAGGTTCCCAGTTAGTAACTTCTTGTTCTGAGAGCAGGTTGGTGCCCAGGTTCTTTTAAAGATCTTGATCATAAAGTTGAAGGTTCCAAGGTTCTTATTAACTTCGTGTTCTTAAAGCAGTCTGCTTGATTCACTGATTTGCTCTTAGGGTGTGGTTCTCTGTTTCTAGAAATCTTTCTGTATCGCATCAAAGTTCCAGGTTTTGGGAGTGACTTAGGGCTCAAGGAATGCTTACATAACCATCACATAACGATCTCTATGAAAGGAAAAAATATATAGAAATGATGAGGATTCGTCATGAACTCTTAGAGATTAGGCAAAACAACAAACGGCTTGGCAGGTTTAGAATGGTTTTGGTATAAGATTAAGTAGGAGCCGTTTCCAAATATTCATTTACAAGGCTAGTACATTTGTTGGGAAAAGGGGGGGGGGGAGAAGGGGGTCAAGAGTTTTTTAAAGAGAACAAATTGTTTTCACATATTCATTTACAAAGCCAGAACACACTAGTGGACACCATGTGTACAATTGGCAATATATTCCGACAACCCTATACTCCCTTAACCCCATGTGATTTTATTAGCTAGGGTTAGGGTTAAGGTTACATGTAGGTTTAGGGCTTGGAAGTTACACTATGGTTGTCGGAACATCAGGGGCTGGAACATATAGGGTGGTCGGAACATAGGGGTGGTCGGAACATAGGGGTGGTCGGAACATAGGGGTGTAGGAACATAGGGGTGTAGGAACATAGGGGTGTAGGAACATAGGGGTGTAGGAACATAGGGGTGTAGGAACATAGGGGTGTAGGAACAAAGGGGTGTTGGAACATAGGGGTGTAGGAACATAGGGGTGTAGGAACATAGGGGTGTAGGAACATAGGGGTGTAGGAACATAGGGATATAGGAACATAGGGGTGTAGGAACATAGGGGTGTAGGAACATAGGGGTGTAGGAACGTAGGGGTGTAGGAACATAGGGGTGTAGGAACATAGGGGTGTAGGAACATAGGGATATAGGAACATAGGGGTGTTGGAACATAGGGGTGTAGGAACATAGGGGTGTAGGAACATAGGGGTGTAGGAACATAGGGGTGTAGGAACATAGGGGTGTAGGAACATAGGGGTGTAGGAACATAGGGGTGTAGGACTATAGGGGTGTAGGAACATAGGGATATAGGAACATAGGGGTGTTGGAACATAGGGGTGTAGGAACATAGGGGTGTAGGAACATAGGGGTGTAGGAACATAGGGATATAGGAACATAGGGGTGTTGGAACATAGGGGTGTAGGAACATAGGGGTGTAGGAACATAGGGGTGTAGGAACGTAGGGGTGTAGGAACATAGGGGTGTAGGAACATAGGGGTGTAGGAACATAGGGATATAGGAACATAGGGGTGTTGGAACATAGGGGTGTAGGAACATAGGGGTGTCGGAACATAGGGGTGTAGGAACATAGGGGTGTAGGAACATAGGGGTGTAGGAACATAGGGGTGTAGGAACATAGGGGTGTAGTAACATAGGGGTGTAGGAACATAGGGATATAGGAACATAGGGGTGTAGGAACATAGGGGTGTCGGAACATAGGGGTGGTTGTACAAAGGGGTGTTTATACAAAGGGGTGTTGGAACATACGTGTGGTTACACGAGGGCTATTGGAACATATAGGGGTGTAGCTGTAACATTGGTAGCTTCTAGAGAACCTTCTCAATGTAATTTTTTCTAGCAACAAGGGAGGCTCGCCCTGCTGAAGTACTCGACCAGGGACTTAACGTGGGTACTTTATCACTTTGTTAAAACCAGTTCAAACCAGTTTTTGAACCAGCGATACAACTACGCACAGTAGGCTGGTTCCAAATACATGTACTCAACTAGCATAGTCCAACTATCATCGACTAAACAAGGTGCGGCCTGACTTAATCGAATGATGGTCAATGATAGTCCTTGCACAGTTTTCGCCAGGGCCAGTCTGGGAACATGTGCGTGTGATGGGTGCGTGTAAGAACTCTAGCATGGCGAGCGACAACAATAATAAGGACATCTGAGGGGTAGGGTCTAATGGGGTAGACGGTAGCCACTGATAGGCTCGAGGAAAAAAATAGACTGGTCCCTTTCCATGCATTGATAATTTACACTAGTAGTGTCATTGTGTATACAGGGCATCCAACAACGATGGCTACAATGGGATGAAAAGGTGTAGTACATGTACATGGTGACTCACGTTACATTGTGAACAGTCTCTTAATAATGTTCAGATAGGAATAAGAAACCAAACTTCCAAATCACAAACAAATTCAGAATTCCATGCGTTCCTTTTAGCATTACTAAAGGCTTATATAGTCGGTCGCGCGATGGTCGCTTGATGGAAATCTTGACGCGCGATTCTAAGAAACCACAGGTCCACAGTTTATAGTCATCGCTGAGGCCTATAAAACTGTGTTTTTTATAATCGGCGCGTCAAGATTTCCTTCGCGCAACCATCATGGACAGACTATAACTCGGCCTTTAATATGAGGATTCTCAACCCCTCCCCCACTATTGCAGACATGCAACTTTTTAATTGCAAAAAAAGAGGGTGGCCGATCATTTTTAGCTTTTGAACCTGAACCACTTCAGAACCACTGTAGTGGTTTCAGTTTTCTATGACACCATTTTAAAAAAGAAAAAAAGGAAATCAGCTGATCAGTAGCATGCCTGCTAATTGAAACCAATTTGTAGTTGAGCATTTTTGTTTACATACCTTAAAAAACCACTGAATGGAGTCAGCTGAATTAGTACGGGCGGTATCTTCCGCCGCCACCACGCCCACCTCTGTAGTCTCCGCCACTGCTGTAGTCAGCGCCTCCGTAACCACCTAATCCAAAATAAACATCTTCAAAGTGTTAATAACAATCTTGGGTGACTGGTGCCCAACCATAGAGTTATATATAAGAACAAGAGGGCGCACTGGCCTATATACGCGCCACGGCATGCACGTAGGCGGCCATTTTCTAAGTTGACAAACCAGCCATCTCACAGCGTGTGCTTGTGCGGCCATTTTGTAAGTTGAACAAAAAGTATGATGTGAGCATTCAAAAAAAAATTCTCAAACATGCATTTCAGATTCAACGTGCGCACAGAATGGCGCCCTTGTCTTCTTGCGGTCCCACAACGTTTGTGCAAGCAGCATCACCAGTGCGCCCTCTAGTTCTTATATATAACTCTATGTGCCCAACTCATTATTTGCTCGGCAAAGAAATTTGCTAACAGCTTCCTTGATGAGTTTAGGTCCTGATGATGTCACTACCAGTTTTACTGCATTTCTGAAGTGCTGTTTAACAACCGTATGAAACAGACATCGTTAATGTCATGCTTCTCTTCTGCAAAGTGGTAAACATAAACAAAATGGCATTTTGATGTCATTAGTGCTTAGGTCTACTTGAACTTTAAAATAAATTTACGAGACTTGATACTTCACAGAGGTGATTCTCCCTCTATAATTATGCCCCATTGCCCCTGGTCATTGCCTTGGTGTTGTTTACAATGCTCAAAATTTGTTTTTCACCTCATCGGCGAGGTGCCTTCTACAGGAAGAAAGTGTTTCTTGCTGCTCCAACAACTTTGCCGTTAAAGTGGCAAGCAAGTTGGTTATTGTTTAACAATAGAGATGTCAAAGATATTTTGAAAGGTTACTAAGGCAAAGACCTGGAGCATAAAGGCCAACACCTGTGGCAACAGAGGCTTAAGTGTCTGTCTCATGACAAGCATGTTAAGGCTATAAGATCATATCTGAATCAAGCGACTTCTGCTGCAGCTACCGTCAAAGGCTGAAACCACAACATTGAAGACCACACTGTTAAAGGGTTTGGGTACTTTCTGAAGGACACAAAACACAATTTCAACAGATTTAAATTAAACTTTCATGGTTTGAAGATAATAATGGTAGAAAGCTTCCTTTAAAACATTACCTGCAAAGGTGATGTTGTTTTTGAGAAATGAGTAAAACAATGTCAAAAAAAGACAAAAAAGTGTTTTTACATGCTGAACACAAATTTTGTCTCATCATGAGACGAAAATTATTTTTGTGACTTGTTCTACTGTATGTTCTACTCATTTCTCAAAAAAATACAGCTTCTCAGCAATTAATATTTTAAAGAAACTTTCTATCATCATTATCCTCAAACCAGGAAGTTTACTTTAAATAAGTGGGCATTGTGTTTTGTGTCCTACCTTTAAAATGATCCTGCCACTAACCAAAGCCACTAGCTACAGCTACTAGCCACAGCAAGTCAGACACGATCACTCAATTTAAAACTAAACTACACGCAAATCAGGGATTCAATTATTTTGGCAAAATATGAAACCCTTTTTTTTGGTTTTAGCCCTTACCGTCATAACCACTATATCCACCACCGTATCCTCCAGAATTACCCCAGTCTGATAAATAAAAAAAACATACAAAGAAATTCCCCTTATTTAGAGAAATTAAATAAATGGGTGAAATAACAGGTCAGCTGTCATTTCTCTTACATTACTGCAAGAGATGTGTTATTCTCATGAATGTGATAGCCTATTTAAAAAAACAATGAAATGTGAGCGCAGAGCATGAAAACTTGAAAGAATGCATCAAGCTTGTGAGGGGAAAAGCCTGATAACAAATAATTACCTTTATAAAAACACTACTCTGCAATCACGGGGCATTCTGTATCGTTTAATCTTCATGCTTTTCAAAAATTAATCTACTTGAATAAAACAACTAACGGATTTCCAGTTAAAAGCGCCAATCCTTCTTAAACCAGGCACTTCCTGCAAAATTTCAAAACTGGGTTTATGCTCGTTGTAACGAATCATTAAAGGGTAAGGCAGTAGACACTATTGGTAATTACTCAAAATAATTATTGGCATAAAACCTTTTTGGTGACGAGTAATGGGGAGAGGTTGATGGTATAAAACATTGTGAGAAACGGCTCCCTCTGAAGTGTCATAGTTTTTGAGAAAGAAATAATTTTCCACGAATTTGATTTCGAGACCTCAGATTTAGGACTTGAGGTCTCGAAATCAAGCATCTAAATGCACACAACTTCATGTGACAAGGGTGTTTTTTTCTTTAATTATTATCTCGCAACTTCGATGACCGATTGAGCTCAAATTTTCACAGGTTTGTTATTTTATGCATATGTTGAGATATACCAACTGTGAAGGCTATTCTTTGACAATTACCAAGAGTGTCCACTGCCTTTAAGAAGAATAGAGCTTCTAAATACTTAAGGCCTATGATGAAAAAATTAGGGTTGGGATGTTTACCTTTAAAAGACACTGGATAGGTTTGGTAATTGTCAAAGACCAGTATTCTCACTTGGTGTATCCAAACATACATATGTAGAAGCATGAAATAACAAAGCTGTGAAAGTTATGAATCAATTTGTCATCGAAGTGGGAGAAAAAAATTCCCTTGTTTGCACAAGTTTGTGATATCAGATGCCAAATAAAAGGCTTCAGGCCTGAAGTCTTTTAATATTTGAGTGAAAAATTACTTCTTTCTATATAAAAGAAATTACGTTACTTCAGAGGGAGCCGTTTCTCACAATGTTTTTATATTATCAACAGCTCTCCATTGCTTGTTACCAAGTAATTTTTTTATGATAACAATAAAATGGACAATTACCAAGTGTCCACTGCCTTTAATAATCCCCTTCAGTTTATTTATTTACATGCAAATTAATTATTTGATTACACATGTTCAACAGCACAATTAGCACAAACAAAACAAGAAGAAATAATCAAGTTTAGATGCGAAAGTAAAACCCCCAACTCCATTCGCAACCGGGTATTATTTCATTACAAGTTTACCCTGACAAAACAACTACAAGTCAGTGAAATGTACAGAACAAAAATAAAACTTTGACTGAGAAAATACAAATTAACAAATTTGTATAGACTACCCAGCCCAAAGTGGCTACAACACTGGACTTACTCTACACTGAAATTTATGAAGACCGTTTCCTTCTTCAAATATCTTCCAGTTGGAGGGTTGATCTTTCGGACATGGCGTGTCGTGGCCAAGCAGATATTGATTCTGGACTCAACCTAAAGGCCCAATTTCATATGGCTGCTTAAGGCCATTGGGCAGTTTCAGTAAACCCTGTTGTCCAAAGGCCCACACTTCGTGTATCACAACTTACATATAAAATAACAAACCTGTGAAAATTTAGGCTCAATCGGTCATCGGAGTCGGGAGAAAATAACAGGAGAATCCACCCTTGTTTTCGCCTGTTTTAGCCTTGTCATGACATGTGTTTAAAATAAATCCGTAATTCTCCATGTCCCTGAGAATCGTTAATTGTTTTAATGTTTTCTCAGAAAGTAAAGCGTTTCATGCAATAATATTTCAAGAGAAGTCTTTCACCATTACCTTCTGCAAACCCTGTAAGTTATTTGTAAATCTTTGAATTTTTTGTTGCTGTTCCGAAAGTGTCCAATGGTTTTGAGTAGAAAATACTGTAGATAAAATCCTTGCTTAGCAATAAAAACGATTTGGTAACCAGTCCTGTATTTTGGCTGGTAACCTTATTTTAGTAGGCATAATTTTAGTGTGTTCAGCTATTTTGTGCACTTACGCAGCTTTATGAAATTGAATTCGAGTCCCGGCCAAACAGAATAACCACCAATGCAGCCACCTTCGAATGGAACATAAAGCTAAAAATCCCATGTATTGTGAAGTGAATGTAAAAGAACCACGTGCAACGAAAGAATTGACCCAGGTGTGCCTGGTTTTATTGGCTGCATATTGCGCCACAGCACTAAGTAAACCATGGTTCACTATGTAAAGGAACATGTCTCATACTTTAAATCGTAGCTCCACCAATTGATACCTTGCAGGCGCTTTGAGACACCAACATCGGATGTAATCAAGTCTATTATATAACAACTGCAGTGACATTACTAACAGGTACAATCTGAACACTTTGGGAGTTGTACAGAATTGCTCAGCTATTGTAAGCGTTTCTGACAAGATACTTCACGGAGGCAACGGAGGCAATTGCCTCTACCCCCCCTGGACAATGCCTTAGTGCCCTCAAACCCTCAAATTTTCTAATAGGGTGCCCTTAAAGGAACACGTTGCCTTGGATCGGTCGAGTTGGTCTTTGAAAAACGTTTGTAACCGTTTTTTATAAAATGCATATGGGTAGAAAGATGTTGTAAAAGTAGAATACAATGATCCACACAAACATGCCTCGAAATTGCGTGGTTTTCCTTTTACCTCGTCGACTAACACGTCGGCCATTTATGGGGGTCAAAATTTTGACTCCCATAAATGGCCGACGGTGATAGTTCGCACAGTAGAAGGAAAACCACGCAATTTCGAGGCAAACTTGTGTGGATCATTGTATGCTACTTTTAAAACATCTTTTCAACCATATGCATTATATAAAAAACGGTTAAAAACGCTTTTGTTTTGACCAACTCGTCCGATCCAAGGCAACGTGTTCCTTTAACCAAGAAGAACATGCCTTGGTGACCTTGCCCTTTTAAAAAAATGAGCATAGAGGCCTGCACAGGGAAGAAAAACCTCATTCTTCAAATTTCATTCAATGAAAAAGGACAAGACTGATGGACAATCTTCAAGCAATTGGAATATTTTCATAAGAGCACCAAGACAAAAGGCCACGATGAGGGCAGTCAAGAATCTTGATAGTAACTTACGCCTTTTCAGGACTTACCGTCATAGCCACCACCACCTCCTCCTCCGTAGCCACCACCGCCACTGCCGTAGCCTCCACCGTACGAGCCCCGCCCGCCGCCACGCCCTCCACCACCACCACGCCCATAACTGTCTCCTCCATAGGAGTTGTAGCCACCTCCATAACCTCCTTGGTAGTCTTGCCCACCGCCATATCCACCTCTGCCGCCACCACGACCACCTGAAACAATAAATAATTTTTTAACAATAACCAGTTTATATATAGCGCTTTTCACACTTCAGCAAGTCATATTTTCAGGGAAGTCTTCTAACTATCATTATCTTCAAACTGTGTAAAGTTTAGTGTAAAACTGAAGACACTGTGTTTTTTGTCCTACAAAAAGGTCTCATAGACCCTTTAAAAAACAAATCGCTACTAAATTCAACATTTTCTGTAAAGACTCATGAGCTGATTCCTACAAATTCAACATATTTTTTTAATATATTTTGGTTACATCTCAACAAACTGTGGCTATCTGTTTTTGATTTGCATTTAAAATAGCTTCCCGTAGTTTTCCAACCTTGGTTGGCTAAAACTCAGGCTGTGATGTTGCAATAGTCAGGTCTACATCGAAGATCTTTAAACTCACCACGTCCTCCACGACCACCACGAGAGCCTCCTCTTCCTCCAGATTCATTTTCTCTCGGCGTGGCTTTCTTAGCGACGATCTGGATACCGTTTATCTCATGCTTCTCCATGACTGTAACGAAAGAACAGAATCAAGTTAGTTTGATCATTTCAACGCTCAATCATTATTTCTTTTTAAAGGATTTGGGTACTTTTTCAAAATGTCCATAGATTTACAATAAACTTACAGGGTTTGAAGATAATGGTAGTGGAAAGCTTCCCTTCAAATATTACTTACTGAGGTGTTGTAGTTTTTTGAGAAATGAGTAAAATAATGTCATGAAAATACCTTTGTAAATGATTAAAATAATTTTCGTCTCATGAGACGAAAATTATATTCATGACATTGTTTTTACTCATTTCCCAAAAACTACAGCACCTCAGCACGTAATATTTTCAGGGAAGCTTTCTACTATCATTATCTTCAAACTGTGAAAGTTTAGTGTAAATCTGTGGACATTGTGGTTTTTTGTCCTACAAAAGTTACACAGACCCTTTAATACCCACTTGCCAGTGATTAGTAGATTTGGGGTGGAACTGGGATTAAAAAGGGTGCAACACAAACCCTAACATCCAGGGCTCAAGTACATGAAGCCTGTTAGGCACACAAACTTGCTAAGCACATAAAAAAACTTGCTTAACAGAAACTGGTTGCCAGCCAAAATTCCATAAAAGGTACACGTTGCCTTGGATCGGTCGAGTTGGTCTATTAAAAGCGTTTGAAACCGTTTGTTATGAAATGCATATGGTTAGAAAGATGTTTTAAAAGTAGAATATAATGATCCACACAAGTATCACTCGAAATTGCACGGTTTTCCTTTTACGTCGCGAACTATCTCGGTCGGCCATTTATGGGAGTGAAAATTTTGACTCCCATAAATGGCCGACCGTGTTAGTCGACAGGGTAAAAAGAAAACCACGCAATTTCGAGGCATATTTGTGTAGAGCATTGTATTCTACTTTAGCAATATCTTTCCAACCATATACATTTCACAACAAACTGTTACAGAACGCTTTTCAAAGACCAACTCGACCGATCCAAGGCAACGTGTTCCTTTAAGCTTACAATGTTTTTACATCACAGATTTCTTACTTTATGCAACTTGGAACATACCAAGTGAAAGTACTGGTCTTTGACAACTACGAAATGTGTCAATTTCCTTGTAAATATCAATTGAAGGCATAATTACTTGCTAATTTGTCCACCATGTGGCGACTGGTCATCTCGATGAAAGCAAAGCCTTTTGGTACTTCAGTTTCCCTGTCTTTGACAACATCTACCTTGACCACTTCGCAGCGGCTGCAGGAATTGAAGTAATCCCTCAGGTCGTCTCCGGTCAAGTTCTTGTTCTTGAAGCCGGCGACGAACAGCTTCTTTGTGACGTTGTGATCAAATTCTTGCTGAAAAGGCAAAATCATACACAAAAGTATTAGAAGTTAAAAACTTACTTATCAGCAATCAATGGAGAGATGTTGATAATAAAACTTTGTGAGAAACAGCTCCCTCTGAAGTAACATCGTTTTTTGAGAAGTTATTTCTCACTTAAATATTTGAATTTGATTCGTGACCTCTGCATTTGATTTTGAGGTCTCAAATTCAAGCATCTGAAAGCACACAACTTCGTGTGACAAGGGTGTTTTTTTCTTCCATAATTATCTCGCAAATTCGATGACCAATTGAGTTCAAGTTTTCACAGGTTTGTTATTTAGTGCATATGTTGAGATGCACCTAGTGAGAAGACAATACCAAAGGTGTCCAGTGTCTTTAAGCAACTGGTCCCCGGATCCCCACATTTGAGCTCTAACATTAAGAACTTACATCTCTTGGTGTAGCTCTCTTCACCTCGACTTCTTTGCCGTTGATGCTGTGTTTTTCATTGTTTTCTTCATTCTTATCAAAGACCACATTGTCAGCTTCATCTATGCAGCTCATTGTGACGAAACCAAACCCTCTGGATCTCTGTTCATTATCCTTGATAACGACGCTATCGGTGATGGTACCATACTGTGAGAAGTACTCCTTCAGCTGTTCCTCAAAAGTCTCTGCTCTGCTCAGACCCCCGACGAACAGCTTGCAAAGCTTCTCATCCTACAATGACAACACCATTTACAAATCATTCAAATGTAATTTTTATTTGTTTAATACGAACCCAACAGCATATAATTCTCACAACATAGTGTATCCTTTTGGAAAATAACTTTTGCTTATTATTAAAGAAGTTTTGAAGGTGTATGATAAAAAAAAAATATAAATAAAATATATTAAAAAAAAAAAAAGCACAAAAATTGGGTTGCAATACGTGTTGATGATCGCCATCTTTGATGTATTTTACGCTTGAAAAGTGCACGTGTGTACGCACTGCGCGTGACTCTCGTGCACTTTTCACGGGTAAAATACATCCAAGATAGTGGGCAATGACGCGTATTGCAATCCATCTACAAGGGCCAATAGCAGGATGTATAGGAATCAAGAAGAAATGTTCAGTTTTAGGTTTGGGAGGAAAACCCAAAAATAGGGAAATCCAACGTCATCAGATGAGGACTGAAACCCAATCCACATGAATGGCTCCGGTCTGGTGGGATTCAAACAGGGGGTCCACAGAGATGAAGAAAGGCAGGGAAAGAAACCACTGAGCTAACCTGATCTCCCTGATTAAAAATAGACACAGTTTTGGATCGCGCCTTGTTTATGCATCGACACATCTACAGTGTGCTGCAAGTGTAATTACATATCGTAGCGTCATACGTTATCAACCCTCATATGTTTTCGAAATGTGAAAACATATGACGTTGCTCCAATGTTGCGCATGCAAAGCACTGTTAATGGCGGACTGTCTCTCGCAACGTAAAACCAAAACTTAAAAAATTACAACACACACCATGAAGTGTAAGTGTTATTGTTAAAAAATTGGATAGATGGTTTGAAAAAAAAGATTTAGTTTTTGATTGTGAACAATTTTCCTGTTATCCTACTGAAAACACATGACACAAGTCACAAGGTTACCAGAGCTGCAGAGCATTTAGCCTATTTTTTAGGCCTAGTCCTTTTTTTTTGTACGAGTACGACGGCAAATGATGACCACAATTAAAAAAGAAACGCCTTAGCCTAAATTAGTAGTTGTTTTTAGTTTTATATCATAGAGGTGTAACTACTAATTTGAAGAATGCTATAAATTTTATTTTGTTGAAAAGTCATTTCATTGTGCACACAAATTGCCAAGTCTTTGTATTGTCATTCACCACGACGAGTCAGTTCGAACACGATTTAGCAGAATTGAAGCAATTTTCATCGGACATGCACGACCCAAACCACCAGATTCAGGCTTATAACAACGCCAATATCATTAAATAATTAGTGTCATCTTATTCTTACCGAATTGTTTCCCCTGTCCATGGTTTTAGCACGTGTTTCTGACGGCTTCCGAGGACAAAATTTATACAAAATGGGCGCTAAGCCGAAAAAGGACCAGGGACGCGCTTGCGCTTTGTGTGTTGGTTGAACGGACGACCCCCCACGTTGTCTAGTCAAGTTGAGCCCGGTCTCAACTTGAGTTGACGGCATACACCGCAAACTACCGTCATTTTATACCGTCACCTTGAAGCAAAACTATCTTTGGGTTTCATTCTAGATCACGGCCCAATTCAATAATTCTGCTTAGCAAAGTTCTTGGCTAAGCAAGAAATGACCAGGGTACTAGTCGCAGCAATAGTAATGGTATATCAAGTGACGTTTGGCTGGTACCCTTTTTTGGCTAAGCAACCGTTTTTGTGCTCAGCAAGTTTTTGTGCTAATCAGCTTTATGAAATTGGGCCCACCTCGCCGATTTTAGATGTTGAAACATTCAGGTTTAGATAATGTACATGAACCAGAAATACAAAGCTACAGGTTTAGTTCAAATTGTAGGAGTCTTTGAGCAAATCATGCAATGAAAATTACTGAAAAAATCTGTGTGGAGACATGCCCGATTCGAAAGATTTGGGGATTTCAGGCCCCCTGAAACTATTTCTGAAAATAATGCTGTCACCATTTTTGCCCAAAAATCATTGATTACACTCAAGTTAGCGGTTAGAGAGTGCAAATTAGGACCAGACCACTCGGTCTAAACATAGAGCTCTATGGTATATTAAGCATCACTCAGGAAGATACATTAAAATATGTCAAGTTTACATTCAAAATCAGGGCTACTAAACTTCCTAGGGGCGAAGAACTTATGCTCAGATGTAGACCTTATTCAAAGGAAGAAACTTTTTCAGCACTAGAGTTTTTTTTTTCGTTTGTTTATTTTCAAATATCACATCACACAATCACAAAACATACATGCATTAGGTACAATGGGTGGTGAAGGGCACCACGAAAAAACCCTAGGCTTATACAGGACATGCAGCCGATTTCACAAAACGCTATGATTAGTCCTATATCGAGTTAGGACGAGTAATTGAGTAACCCGTCCAAACTTAGGATACGGTGTGGCAGTTTCTTCAACTTTTCGCATGTTCAGTTTTCCGAATGACCAAATACGGTCACATTACGTCATGCGACGCCTGCGAAAGTATTCAATTTTTAGTGCCGTACCGAGTCCCGGAAAACTGAACATGGCGGAAGACTGAAACCGCCATGATGGAACTGACCTCGTTTTAAGTCCTAAGATTAATCCTAAGTTTAGGAAGAGTTTGGTGAAATCGACGGCTGGTCCATTTAGTTGGTTTTAGTTATAACAAAAACAATACCAATTGATGAAATGAAAATTCAGAGAAGAAATGTTAACTAGGCTTAATACTTGGTCAACGTAGTACACATCCCATGTTTCATTATACAGTTGTTGCACGCTGTGACGGGATCCATGGCGTTTTGTACACCCGAGGGGGGGGGGGGGGGGGGAAATGGCACCCGAGGCAAAGCTGAGGGTGCCATTTTCCCTCGAGGGTGTACAAAACTCATGGACCCCAGTCACAGCGTGCAACAACTGTTTTGTTATACCTTTGTATAATTGTTATTCATCTTCTCAAAGTTCTGTTGTCAGCTTCAAACATTATTAAGACGGAGCAACGCATAGTTTAATCTTGGTTTAACAAGCAGACGAACAGTTCAAATAAGAAAAAATTATTCACCTGTTCCCTCCAACCCGCGTGTGTTTCGTACAGCGCTTGAAATCAAACATACTTTATTATTTGTTATGTAGTGGTAGGGTGTTGAACTTAAGACACAGTTTATTAAAATGATGATTGCACATGTACTAGTATTATAGAATATTATCTTAAAATTGATAATCCCAAACGCTAATGGGTAAAAAAAAATGTAATTCTTACCAAACACAAATGGGTAAAAAAAATTGATTCTTATCAAGGCAATTAATAATTCAGCACAAGGAATTCAGCATGAGAAACTGTTGTAATTTTGATTATTTTAGCAGAGTGATTAATCTATGGTTTATGGTTTAATTACTTTTAAAAAGCATACCGCTGAATTGTGCCACACTGCATATTCACTATCGTTAAAATGACATTATTCTCAGACACAGATACAGAATTATTAAAAAGCTTTACAATAGAAAATACATACTAACAAATTTATAAACCCTCAAAACGAAGGGCATGCAGATGTGCGATTGTTTGTGTTTTTTTGTCACAACTGGTGTATACATGTATAACACAGCAACCATTAAAAATACATACAATGTGACAAACAAATTATTTCATAGTAGCAGTTGCATAGTGATAAAAAATGTATAAAATTTAATAGAATAAAAAGAGTATTGGTCCTGAAATTGAAGGCTTCAGCGTTGAGCGGACATCACTGCGAGGATGAGTTGTCATCACGACACCAATATTTGCATTGATCTGTAAAGAAAAAACAGTGATTTTAGAGTATCACAAACAAAAATCTACTATAGAGCGGAATTTGACCCCCAATGACCTCCAGATCAATGTGCCAGCGCACTACCAGCTGAGCAATCTAGCCCTGTGTTGGCGGTCTACCTTTCAAAATTCAAAGAAGCAATTCCCAGTATTAATGACTGGGATGTTCACTTTGGCTTAAAAGCAGTGGACACTATTGGTTATTACTCAAATTACCTATTATCATAAAACCTTTCTTAATTATGAGTAATGGGGAGAGGTTGATAGTATTATTATTGTGAGAAACAGCTCCCTCTGAAGTGACGTAATTTTCGAGAAAGAAGTTGATTTCCATAAATTTGTTTTTGTGACCTCAGATTTAGAACTTGAGGTCTCGAAATCAAGCACCTGCACACTATTGGTAATTGTTAAAGACCAGTCTTCTCACTTGGTGTATCTCAACATGTGAATTAAATAACAAACCTGTGAAGTGTGAAAATTTTAACTTAATGGGTCATCAAAGTTGCGAGATAATAATGAAAGAAAAAATACCCTCGTCACACGAAGTTGTGTGCTTTCAGATGCTTGATTTCGAGACCTCAATTCTAAATCTGAGCTCTCGAAATCAAATTATCGGTAGTGGAAAATTACTTCTTTCTCGAAAACTTCATCACTTCAGAGGGAGCCGTTTCTCACAATATTTTATACTATCAACAGCTCCCCATTACTCGTTACCAAGTAAGGTTTTATGCTTATAATTATTTTGAGTAATTACCAATAGTGTCCACTGCCTTTAATGATTTGGGACATTCACTTGGACTTAAGTCAAAATCCAGTGATTCAACAGTTATTGTGATAGTGGCTTGACTTAGGGTGGATCCATACCAAAATCTGTCAAAGATGGAGCATGCGAGCGCATAGTACCAAGCCTTTATAGTGTTGGATTCTGCTTGAGCCACCGAAAATGTTTCCATCCTTATATTCAGGGTACAATCCAATTAGAGGCATATTGATGAAGGAAAGAACAGAAAGAACATAATAGGGGTGTCAGAACATGTTGTGTCAGAACATAAGGGTGTCGAAACACAAAGGTGTCAGAATATGGGGGTGTCAAAACATGGGGGTGTCGGAACATAGGGGTGTCGGAACATAGGGGTGTCGGAACATAGGGGTGTAGGAACATAGGGGTGTCGGAACATAGGGGTGTCGGAACATAGGGGTGTAGGAACATAGGGGTGTCGGAACATAGGGGTGTCGGAACATAGGGGTGTCAGAACATAAGGGTGTCGAAACACAAAGGTGTCAGAATATGGGGGTGTCGGAACACAAGGGTGTCGAAACACAAGGGTGTCGGAATATGGGGGTGTCAAAACATGGGGGTGTCGGAACATAGGGGTGTCGGAACATAGGGGTGTCGGAACATAGGGGTGTCGGAACATAGGGGTGTCGGAACATAGGGGTGTCGGAACATAGGGGTGTCGGAACATAGGGGTGTCGGAACATAGGGGTGTCGGAACATAGGGGTGTAGGAACATAGGGGTGTCGGAACATAGGGGTGTCGGAACATAGGGGTGTCGGAACATAGGGGTGTCGGAACATAGGGGTGTCGGAACATAGGGGTGTCGGAACATAGGGGTGTCGGAACATAGGGGTGTCGGAACATAGGGGTGTCGGAACATAGGGGTGTAGGAACATAGGGGTGTAGGAACATAGGGGTGTAGGAACATAGGGGTGTAGGAACATAGGGGTGTAGGAACATAGGGGTGTAGGAACATAGGGGTGTAGGAACATAGGGGTGTAGGAACATAGGGGTGTCGGAACACAAGGGTGTAGGAACATAGGGGTGTCAAACCGTAGGGGTGTTGCACATGGGTGTGTCAGAACAAAGGAGCACCAGAACATAAGGGTGCCCAATTATATGGGCATCAGGAAACAGATATCATAGCTTAGGCATGTCAAATATAGGGGTGTCGAAACTTGAAGGTGTTAAAAGAACATAGGGGTGTTAGAACTTAGAGGTGTCAGAATTTATTGGTGTAGAAACTTAAGGGCGTCAGAAACTTATGGGGTATTTGGACACAGTTGTGTAACCCAAAATTTCAGGAGTTTTTGCTTTGGGCTCAACACCAGTGAATAACGGATTCTTACCTTCAACGATCTTTATAGCATATTGTGTGTTCTTGAAAAACGCCACCTTCTGATGAGCATTCAACAAATGGTCGACACTTACACTAAGTCTTCTGTCACCTGTTATTAATCCAATTACCAAAAAGAAGAAATAAGAATTATGTAAATACATGCACATGTAATATTTACAAGGTACTCAAGGGGCTGAGCATATACAAACTTTCAGAAGATAAGGTTTTTAACATAAGTGATGAATTCCGAGACCCAATTATGTAGCACCTTATATGGGTTAACAAGGTGCTAGGGTGCATACAGCAGCCATAGCCAGGAACCCCTCCTCTTTTTGATAAATTCACTTTGTTCTTTGTTGAAAAGCGTCCCCATTTAACCTGAATTATGATCAAGTTAAAACAATAGTTACAGACCAATGAACATAAAAGCTTACTGGTACTGCCAGAGTATAGCTAAATCCCTGCCTAAAATCCAACCCGTTTACATTACAATGTGGCGTAATCCATTCACCACCACATCTAGCGCAGAATTACGCACTTGCACAGAATGTGGAGAATACAGATCACGATAGTATCAAACAAAATTGGGCTTAGCTTGATACCAACCTTAACCATCGCCGCTCACATTGTGGTGTCATCAGTCTCAAGCTTGAAAAGACGAAGCTTGCAGAGGTAGAAACGTTCCATAACAACACAGATGTTGGTTGAAAAGCTAATCCCTTATAAGAAGCTAAATAAAAGATCATTCAATAAAAACATATTATAACTTGGGTTATTGCTAACTGTCTGACAAATAGACCCGAGTTGAACTTTTTTATCTGCACTTGATTGCTCACTATAAATAAACTAGACAGATTCTTTAAGATCGCGATAACAAAATGTTAGGAGACACTTCTGATATATTATTTGTCAAATTTTGTAGAAAATCTTTAATCTACATTTTGAACCATGCACTTTTTTAACGTACAAAAATAATAACTAAAAAAATTGTGCTAGCAAATCATTATTCTAACAGGGCATTTACAGAGTGAATTGGTGCATTTTAAAATGAAATTTCATCAAATTCTCTAATATCACATTTACAAAACAGCAATGAGAGTACATGGTTCTGTGACACAACTAACCTGTATAAGTAATATTCCGCTAGGTGATCATGTTTATTGCTGTCGAGTCATATACCCATCACATAATATACCACAAAATGCAAGTAAGATAGACAGATAACAATTCCGGGGCGAGAGTCATTAACAAAAGTCTGAAACTTGTATCCAAATGCAAATTATGTTGAAATTATGCCATTTCTACCTTTTGATAACCCCTGGGAGTTATAGATTCCAAGGAGCTTTAAGGAACGTTAACCAAAGCACTAGAGCAGTAGACCAAATGGATTTCTGCATTTGTGGAAAAACATATTGTCTGATTTTCTTCACCAGTCTGAATTCAGATAAAATTCTAAAGAATCTCAACCCTGACAATTGTACTTCTTTCTATGATGCGTTGAAATGACAATACATGTACATGTACTGTACTAGTAAAAGCTTCGGCGCGATTCTTGAGTATATTCAAGTGTTCATGTATGTACAGTGTACTGTACTTTTGTTGTATGTAATTCTGAAACTAGGACTGCAATTCTTAAAGGAACACGTTGCCTTGGATCGGACGAGTTGGTCAAAACAATGGCGTTTGTAACCGTTTTTTATAAAATGCATATGGTTGGAAAGATGTTTAAAAGTAGAATACAATGATCCACACAAGTTTGTCTCGAAATTGCGTGGTTTTCCTTCTACTGTGCGAACTAACGTGGTCGGCCATTTATGGGAGTCAAAATTTTGACCCCCATAAATGGCCGACGTGTTAGTCGACGAGGTAAAAGGAAAACCACGCAATTTCGAGGCATGTTTGTGTGGATCATTGTATTCTACTTTTACATCTTTCTACCCATATGCATTTTATAAAAAAACGGTTTCAAACGCTTTTCAAAGACCAACTCGACCGATCCAAGGCAACGTGTTCCTTTAATTATTTTTTTTGCACCCCCTGTGTCAAGAGCATACGGGAGGTGGTCTCAGCGCTAGAGTAAATCTGCCTAAGATAAAGGCTGTTACTTTCTCAAAACAAATTATTAGAAGAGCTCCTCACACCTCCCCTCTCTTGCTTCCTCCTAGGTCCTTTCTCTCTATTATCTATTCACACTTGACCGTTACGTCATTAATCATTCAAGTACGGTTGGCATTTTAGCCTGCTAGTGTCAAACAACTTTATATTTTGTTTGCAACCAAAAAAGTTTCAACTTTAAAGATTCCGCACATTCAACATGAACAAAATATTTGAATCTCAACGTTTCAGGATTCCAGAAAGTACACATGTACATGTACTTTAGATTCATTTGTCACTTGCTGGATAAAAAAAAAAACGTAGGGGAATCTATTCAGACATGCTTCATCAAAAAAGGAGGAGGACTAAAACGGCCACGATGTGCGCCAATATTTATGCAGTTCTTTTCGGTTTGGCATGGCAAATGACTGTTCAAATATTAAGCCATTTTGTTTCAAAATTCATCGCCTTACCCCCATTAGGTTTGTAAATTAATGTGGACCAATCTATTATAGCCCCTCCCAACAACAATATATTATTTCCATCTTAATTTTTTTGTTTTGCCTTTTACCAAAAGTGGCTTTGTAAAGTGAGGCAGGCCAAGTTTGGACTTTTGAGTACAGCACTCCCTCGTTTGTGGTATAAAAAAAGAAAAAAGGAAAATGTCTTCTACAAGAGATTTTGAAAATAAAACTCTTCCGAGTCACGGCCAAAAGTCTTCAGTTATTAGTCATCTAGGTCTTATTAAACTAAGAAATGAAACTATCTTTCTATTCTATTGTACTATAAATAAAGTGCAGTCTTTGACGGAACAAAAAAAAAGTATCCGAGTTCGAAGTTTTACATTAGGTTGTACATGTAGCTGTTTATTTGATATCATAAAAAACGGTAAGCAACAAATTTGAATACTTGTTAAAAAACAAAAACTATAAAAAAAAAGTGTTGAACTTGAGCTCGACACTTTTTTTTCAACAATTACTAGAATAACAATGTGACAATATTAACATTTATGGCAATAAAATGCGACACATTAAATAAAATGACATTTCATGATGTTTCCAGGTCTCCAATGACTGACATTTTGTGACCGTCATGTCCCTCAAACCGACACCAAAGCTTGAATATTACGACACTTTGATCATTCTAACATTCTTTGGGAAAGGAAACTTTGTTTGGTTTGTGAAAAAGTCATGTCTACGTTTATAACATGATCATAAAAATAAGTTACACAATGAAAGGAAAACATTGCCCTGAAAGAGCAGTTAACGCAATAATTAATCAAACATTTAGCATTTCACGATACACACAGGTTACAAAATACAGTCGACTATCTTATGATTATCAATATGTACAGGATTTAAGAAAAGAAAGCTTGACATGAAACGGTAGTTGGGCTGCACTGTGGATGTTACTAGAGATATGAAACGGCAGTTGACAAAACGTAGGTTCCCAAAAGGATAATACATAGAATCCCAAAATTCAAGTGCTGTTACATATTCAGTATACGCTTAGTTATTGAATATTCATTATGTAAATAAGTGGAATGGACTTGAGATCAAGAATGCGAGTGTTTTCTTCATTTTGATAAAGCGGTCTCTCAACAAAAAAATTTGTTTTTTTTTTTTTAAGGGATTTTTTTTGTTAATTTCCGGCCCAAACATCCATCCCTGAATTCTAATACTTGTGTAAGTCTATTTCACTGGTACATGTAAATTTATTCTTAAAAGAATGCTTTAAAATGTTTTAGACATTGCGGTTAAACTTCAGGAAAGCAAGACATGACTAAGTTTACTAGGATGTATTTACAAGATATAGCATTGGGCAAACTTATATGCAAAACAACTTCAAACAGCTTGTGCAACAATTTGAAAATTTTTGGATGTCTTTTCCCAAGTTACTTGTCTAGTTTGCTTTCTGAAAGATCATAAACAAAAATACATTATAGTGGACGGTTTGAAAGTCTCTATCTAGATCGTAATTGGAAGTAAATTTGCAAGAAATGAAGTAAGCGCCTCAGTCTGATGCAAGAGCACCATTTCAAGGTTTATGTCTAGATACCGACTTTTAAGCAATCCGCAATTTATTTGATGGAAGAGTCTAACAAACCGATATACTAGACTATGACATTTTGTAAGATTCTTGGTCCTAAATCTAAAAGCAGGTTGCAGTTATATGGAATTGGCAAAGTATTTTTATGCTTTATACCCAGGCAGGTTCTAAGCGTCTAATCAAGTTTTTAAGGTCTATGATCTTACGAACTCATAGGACAAAAGAACATGTTCTAAATGAAGGCTGCATTTTGTGAGAAGATTCCACATTCATTAAGATTCCAGGTTCATTAACTAGTTCTTAAAGCAATCTGCGTCGAGAAAAAGGAAGCCAAGATCTTTATCTAGAACATTGTCTTATTGCCGAGGGCATAATGAAGAATAGTTCCAGGATTCTAATTCTGTTAAACAGACGACAATGTCGGTGGGTTCCAGTGTGTTCTCTATTAAGTTCTTTATACAGGCTGCATTGTTGTGAAAGGTTCCGTGTTCTTTATCTAGATAAAGTTCCCCAAGTTGCCTATCAAGATCTGGGGGTCGGAGGTCCGTAAAATCTAGAAACAGTTCTGCATGGATTATCACTAGCTCCGCATCGTTCAATGAGATTCTTGTGAGAAAGTGAGTGATCTTAGGATGTCTATATTGGATGAAGTTCCACTGCTTAAGATTGGGGTAATGCTATAACATTACCAGCACAACTAGATTTCTAGGAAAGGAAAGATATACAGAAATGATGAGAATGCTTTGAAGTTGTCATGAAAACTTTGATAAACTATGACAAATGGGGGACAAACGAGCACAAAAATATAGCATTGATTCCACAATAATGAAGGTAAATATAGAGTTACTCTATATTTAAGCTTCATCTGAATAAAGACATAAATGTGAACACAAAAACTGTCAATTGAAATAAAGATCCTTATTTTCATTTGGCGTGTATGAAACATCAGCAACTTCAAAAAAATTGATAATAACATGCAGGGTACTGGTTGGGGAAACTTGCCAATTTGGATATTCTTAGGTCAAACTTCTTAATCCTTGCTCAGTTACCATGTTTACTAGCTGCAAGAATCGTGTAGTCACTTTTTCACGGGCATGATACTTGGCCGAAAGACAAAAGTAGGACTTTTTTTCTCCCAGTAAAGACTGACCTACATGTACACATGGTGAAGGCCATTAAAAAATTTCTGATTAAACCCATGGGAAAAAAGAAAAAGAAAAAAAAGAACACAGAATTTAGTAGGGAGAGTATCATGCTTGTTTTCAAAAGTGTTTCTTCTACAGCGAAACACATTTTGTGGATATACACATAAGTCTTTCAAGTATGCGGACAAATCTATCAACAAACTCTGCAGTTGGTCATGAATTTGATGCAATAAAGTCCATGATGTCGAGTCATTTGATTTGGTGCGTTCAGTTATGGCCTTAGTACATGATAAATCAGGAGTCAGGCCTGATACTTCACAGAGGCAACGAAGACGATTGCCTCCATGCCAACTGGTCATTGCATTGGTGCACTTGAAATACCCCAATAGTAATTTACAAACTCCTCATAGGATGCCATAAATGAAGGAGAAAATGTCCTGGTGCCATTCCCCTTTCAAAAACGCAGCATACAGGCATGTCATGTTTTCTACACTGTTTTCCTATGAAAGTTGTTAAACCTCCACCTCACACCTAGTGTCCTCTTACCTTACATGATACGAGTGTTGTCCCATGGTCTTCTAATACGGCCTGCTGCCCCCACGAGCGCTGTAGCCACCACCCCGTCCATAGCTGCCACTGCCACCACCACTTCCATAACCTAATGCATATCAAGACGAAATACACATCTTTAGACACCATGGAAAATTTAGTTCGGTGTCAGGCTCATATAGACTTGATGTCAAATCAGTAAGGTAAAAGTACGTACGGTCTATTTTGGTCCGCATTGCTGCACGAGTGCAGTTCCAATTCAACAAATTTGTTTTGGGGTTTTTAATTTCAGGGGGAGGGGCCTTAAAAATTTGAAGGAAACCAGCAATAAATTACTTTAATTTTGGCCAGATTTTTCAAAATTGTATGGTTTCTATTGCTCATCATTTTCTACCGCAAAATGTAAAAACTTTTGTAAACCTAGAAGCATAAAGCAGTTGTACAAGATTGGCAAGCCTGAAAAACAATTTTGTTCCTTTTAAGTTTGGACGCTTTCGATTTTGAAGCAACTGTTAAGTTATTCCATGTTTTTGGTTGAGCAGACATGAACTGTCGGAGACTACTTTGTGATGTACATCAATCCTGTATAATACCTGTGATAAACTTAGGCAACACAATCACACAAATATTTTGTTTAACGATAAGCATATATTACTTTGATTTGATGAAATTATTTTGTATACCCATGAACAAATGAATAGATCTCAATGGTTAGTTGTGGCTTAGTCTCCAAATTAATCAGGGATGAAATATTTCTTTGAAAAAATAAATAGTTAAAAAACTCAAGGAAAAAAAAAACATGTTTGAGATTCGGTACTAACCTTCCCTGACAGGCCCGTAACTGGAGTTGCCACCAGCATAGTTCGAACCCATGTCATATCCACTGCTGCCATTCCCCCAATCTAATCAAACAGAACACAATGGTGTCAGAAAAAAAAATCATCAATGTCCAGTTTTTGGTGAGTTTGAAAATGGGTGTGGTTTCATAACTTTAAAAAAAAAAGAAGAAAAAAAAATGATGAGTCTGTGATTGAAGGCTTTATGTGTAACTCTTGTGTACAAACAACTAGTCCCTTATAACACTCACTATCGTAACCATTGCCATAGCTCCCGCTTGATTGGCTTCCATATGATCCACCCCCTGCACTCTGTCCGTATCCCCCTCGTCCACCTCGTTGCCCGCCACGCCTACCACCGCCACCTCCCATGCCTCCATATCCTCCACTGCCGCCACTACCATAGCTGTCTGATCGGTACGAGTCGTAGTCTCCGCCACCGCCGTATCCTGAAGAGTAGTTGTTATCACGGTATCCTCGGTTTCCGAAACCACCTGGAGACACAAACC
The DNA here is from genome assembly GCF_032118995.1 of Asterias amurensis. Taxonomy (NCBI): domain Eukaryota; kingdom Metazoa; phylum Echinodermata; class Asteroidea; order Forcipulatida; family Asteriidae; genus Asterias; species Asterias amurensis. The sequence goes on along the minus strand of NC_092664.1, from coordinate 14,002,365 downwards.
AAAATAAGTCAAAATTAAGCCTGGTTCATACTTCCTGAGAATCAAATACTGATGTAACGAATCCGCAACAATTGATTCGCGGCAGTTGAGTTGTGCTCAACTCTCTTGCGAAAATATTGCAACAAAAAAAGAGTTTTGATGTCAAATTCACATCGCATTCACACGTAGTATGAACGGGGCTTTACTCTTCATGAAAATAAACCTTGGATACATTCTTAAAGGAACACGTAGCCTTGGATCGGTCGACTTGGTCTTTGAAAAGCGTTTGTAACCCTTTGTTATAAAATGCATATGGGTAGAAAGATGTTGTAAAAGTAGAATACAATGATCCACACAAACATGCCTCTAAATTGCAGTTTTCCTTTTACCTTGTTGACTATAAATGGCCGACCGTGTTAGTTCGCACAGTAAAAGGAAAACCACGCATTTCGAGGCAAATTTGTGTGGATCATTGTATTCTACTATTAAAACATCTTTCCAACCGTGCATTTTATAACAAACAGTTACAAACGCTTTTTATAGACCAACTCGTCTGATCCAAGGCAACGTGTTCCTTTCAACCCGGCCTTCAACAAATTTCTGCCATCATCCAATGAACCAAAAAACTTGTTAGCTTTAAACCACAATTTGTCTTTGAAAACATTTTCAAAATTAAATGCAGTGCAACGGGGGTGGGTTTTTTGTCAGCTCATAACAAATTACTTTTAATCCATACAGTTAACTTCGTTGCTATAGGCAACAGATAATGGCCTTCATGACCCATCCAAATGTTCCAACAAGAACACCTCCTTCTACTTAGTTCATACTCGGCACAGGGTCAGGCTGTTGTTTGAAAAGACAGATTTCTTTGTTTAAGAAAAAATTGGGTAATGTCAACTAATGGTTGGTATCAAATTTTCTATTATGCAAATTTTGTTTAGAATTGGGCCCAGAATTTAAGTAAAAGTGTGGTAGACTGCTTGTTAGTACACCTTACAAGCAGTCTTGTAGCTCAAAGTCCAATTCAGTGCACTAAGGATGAGCGATTCAACAACATTATTTATGTTTCATTATGCGGCCATCATTGCTGAACTGCAATCTGGGGAGACCTGTGCTGGGCATATTTCGTTGGTTCTGGGCAGGCCCGCTTGGCATCGGCCACTGTGGCTACAACACTGCTTACAATAATCTGTGGAATTGATAGAAAAATAAGAAAACATACCACCACCACCACCTCCTCGTCCGCCTCCTCGTCCGCCATAACCTCCTTGGCCACCTTGGTCGTCCTTGTTAATTGCTTTCTTGGTGACAATGTTGACTCCGTTGATTTCATGGTTCTCCATGACTGAAAGGGAAGTCACATATAAGTCATTATTTATTCATTCTATAGCTTTTTGAGATGACTCTGAAATGGTTGTTAGCTGTTATCCAAATAACTTATCCTGATCTGACATGACCTTTAAATGGTCCTGGTCTTGGCTAAGTGAACTTGTAATAAATGGAACAGTACAAATCAATATTTTCTTTCTGGTGGCCTGCTTACAAAAGAAAAATGCCTTTCCCTTTCAAAACCAAAACGCAAGTTATTGCAGACAATAACAGCTGAAAGTAGCAGGGTTGAAACTGCCTCCATGCCCCCTGGTCATTGCCTCGGTGCCCTTGAAATGCTCCTATAGAAATTTATAACTCCCTCTTTACCAAGGAAAAGAAAGAGCCTTGATGCCCTTGCCCTTCAAAACAAATATGCAGATCTTAAATGGGATCCGGATCTTAGAACGTTCATTTTTCATTCTTCTAAATTTAATACATATTGGAATAACACACAGAAATTTAAAAGGAAATTTTAACTCACTGGCTAGTTTGTCCACCATGTGACGGTTGGAGAGCTCCACAAAGCCGAAACCCTTGGATAGAGACGTATCTTTATCTATGACGATTTTGACACTGACGACCGGACAGAATTCATTGAAGAACTGTTTCAAGTCATCTTCAGTCAAATTACTGTTCTTGAAGCCAGCGATGAAAAGCTTCTTTGTTCTCTCGCTACTGACCTGGCCCTTTAATTTAGGAAGAAAAATCAATTAGAAAAATGAAGCATAGATATCATGACCATTTTAATTATGGCAGGTATGGCCAACACTGGCGATTGCCTCTCTGTCCCGTTTGTTGCCGTGGTGCCCTTGAAATGATCCAGTTTAAATTGATTGGTTCCTCATAGGTTGCCCTTTACCATAGACCAATGCTTTGGTGCCCTTGCCTTTTCAAAAACAAAGAAACAGGACTACATGTCATTTGGTCTTTCAATGGAATTCTTAAACTTTTTAAGAAAAATTTGTCAGAATATTTCCATGATCATAACGGGCCATTAAACTGCTTAGCATTTCAACAAAGCTTGCAGCCTGAAGATCGTTTGCCTTTTTACACGTCTTATGGAACCAGAGCAAGTAAATGAGAAATTTTCATAGGCAGTGGGGAGGCCCCACTCGCATTAGGTAGGCTGCTATCTTTCTTCAAGATTTCTCAGCGTTACTCAGTACAAAGGTTGTCAAAGTGCTCACTTGGTTGGTTGGGGATGTGAATTGTAAAATATAAACTTACCTTTGGAATTGCGCGTTTCACTTCAACTTTCTTGCCGTTAATCTTGTGGCACTCATCGTTGTCTTCATCCTTTGCCATGACAACGCTGTCTGTCTCCTCGATGGAACTCATGGTGACAAAGCCAAACCCTCTGGATTTCTTCTCACTGTCTCTCATGACGATACAATCCTTGATGCTGCCATACTGGCCGAAGTACTCTTTCAACTGTTCCTCAAAGGTTTCGTCTCTCTTGAGACCACCCAAGAAGAGCTTGCACAGGGCATCTTGCTTGTCCTGTGGGCTCTAGGAAATTAAAAATTTCAAAATTAAGAGAAAATCTACTTGCACGCATGCCACACAAGGTTTTTGTGTCAGCTAATGACTGGTTAGGCAATCGGTCCCTTGAAGTAGGAGCATTTTGTTTTAGATGGCATAGCTTTGTCCCCCTGTTAACTTTCTAAATTGTTTACATTTTATTTGTATGTTTCATAAGTGCCAAAAACTTGACACGTACATGTATGTCCAAAAAATAATGATGTTCAAATGTTGAGTCTCACAAATATCTCTCCTTCTGCATAATCAACAATAAAACAGAAGAGATAAATATTCTCTTAAGGATGATCAAATCGCTTCGTTTCTGAGCTACAAGCCCCTTTGGTCTTGTGGATTTTCCCCAAAAAAGTTAAGCCTGTATCACAGATGCACTGCTGGATTATTGAAAACCAGTTACTAAAAACCCTGATCTGGTGGTAGTGTATATAAATAGACTCATCACGATTGATTCGAGTTCTTTAGTTCTATCGGAGGATCTTGCTTTCATCATCTGACTTGAATTGTTGTAGTTTCCTACTCTAAAACGTTTAAAAAGGCGAACCTTTATAAATCTACGACATCAAGAAACATGTCCAACAATGCATTCACAAGCTCCCGACAGGAGTTAGCAGTTTTCTCCTTATGGCTGAATTTTGTTTAAAGATTTTTTGTTATGAATTTATATAAAATTTGCCATAAAAATAAGGACAAAATTACCATTTTTTTTTTAACCCCCTCCTTTCTTCATGTAAGTTAATATTTTCCCATTCAACTCAGAAATATTTTTGATATAAGCTTGCATTTCCACTCACATAATGAAACACAATGGAATGCAACCATAAAAAATCACCTTTTTTTATCATGGTGGTTGACCTTTACGGTTTCATATGGACTAATATGTGAAAAAAAAGAGTTCACACTTCAAATGATCATTTAAATATTTATAATCCTGATTCTACAAACCAAATTTCGATAAAACATGATTAAAACATGATTTACAACTATTTCTGTAAGGAAAACATTGCCAAACCAGGACACTTGTCCGTGCCATGCTAGTTGTGGCTGATGCACTTTTTTATAACAATATTTAATTAAAAACAATTTTGGAAAAAATTTCAATATCATGCCACCAATTTTCATTTGTTATAAAATATTAAGTATCTAATTTACACAAATGAGACAAAGATTCCTTTCATTATGTTTGTCAAGTTTTGGTTAAAAATGATCGAAAAAAGAGGCAGGATACAAAAAAAAATTATCGAACAGTTTGAACAGCGCTACAGTACAGTACAGCAGTTTATTTAATAATGACAGTCAGAATAGTTTGGGACAGATATATGGCAGTATTCGATTTTCTAAGGCTAAATACAAACAAAGGTCAATGCACTGCCACTCACTGTCATGACTGTCAGTGTCATGTTTAACATGTTTAATAAACAACCAATCATCAATAAAAAAACTGACTTTTCACTTAAAAAGGGGGCTCATGTTTGACCAAGAAAATGTTTGCTCCTTTGTTCATAAATGGCTGAAAATAAGCTCACATCGAGGATCAAACTTGAGCTGTTCGGGACAAAAAAAAATTCAAAAGCCATTTTTTGATTTTGGCTTTTTGTTCGCTGTCAATTTGACTTTTCTTTACGAAAATCATCCTAAAATTCCACTAAAAGTGACCATATGCATGACGATATTATTACACAAAAAGTATGAAGAAAACATGCAATATTAAATTATATATCATGTTTGTTAGAGGGTTGTGGTATTCTCGTGGGAGAACTACAAACCGGAGACAAGAAATTTCTGCGTGTGATGCATTCCGCTGGGTTCAGTACACACAAAGCATTGCGCCGGCCCGCCGCCATGCCTTGCATAAAGCATCACGCAGACAAAAAATACACATGACCACAAAATGCAAGAAATAAAACCGCTTCAAATCCCTTAATTCTTACAAATCACCTCCTCAAAATCCATTCATTCAATAGCAGAAATCACATAGATAAATAAAATGTAAGAAACTGTTCATATAAATCAGCAATAAAGTGAAAATTACCTGTTGGTTTGAGTCATACATGATGAGATAACACGTGTGTTTTTTTTAACGTCTGAACAGAAAGATAGTCAAGCAGATAAAGGACGCTCAAGCACGTCTCGATCGTCCTAATACACATGCGCTGTAGTCACGTGTGCTGTCTTAATTAGTGTGCGCATGCGTAAGAGAACGTCTGAGCGAGTCTTTTGTTCACCTTTTTTCAAGATTTTCATCTTGCAAATTAATTCCGTTAAATATCTATCCACGGTAATAATTTAAGGCAGAATATTTTATTTTTCAATCGACAAACAAATCAATAACTTGTTGCAATCTTTTTTTTCTCTCATACTAATATCAGAGCAGATTGAAGAGAGCGAGCTCAAATCTGAGCCCCATGGCATTGTTTAGAGTTACTGTCAACTACCGTCACTAACTTCACACTGCTCTTTGGTATGCATGACTTATAGTCTAACATTGGCAAAAAAAGAACATGATCTTCCAAAATAATAATACAGAAACATTCAGGAAGAGATGTTAATCAAAATTTTAAATGTTAAATGTATTCTTGTATCGAAAAGTAATATTTTTGATCATTGTCGCTAGTGGTAGCATGGAGGAAGAAATAGTTCCTCCGTGGAGGTAGAAAAAGGGAAGCTCCGCGGCACGTGTGAGCGGACTGGCTCTTAAAAAACCTCCCTTCAATTGCTTTCACTTGATGGAGGATGTATTGACAGAAGCAGAGATCTCTAATTGTACTAGTCATGAGTGATGTTGATTGTGATTATCTTGTAAAATTATTTATAATCGAGGATAAAAAAAACGATCTTTAAAATTTCTAAAACATAGACCACTACATCAAAGCTCATTAGAGCATTATTATGTAACCACTGCACTCCGTCGACCTTCTCAACTGCAAACCTAGATCTCTAAGTTTAACAAACAAAATTGACACACAAAATAGTTATGCACAAGTAAAGTTGAAATTCTAATAGTATGCGCTGCATTTTAATTTCTAATTTCTAAAAAACACTGGCATTTCAGTAAATACTTTCCAGTTGATATATTCATGGATGAATATATCCATGACAATAGACACTTTCAAATCAACCCTGAGGACCCATCTTTTTCAAAGACATTTCAGTAACATTCATTACTGAAATGTCTTTGAAAAAGATGGGTCTTCAGGGTTTTACAGCGTTTTTAGATTTTTTTTATGAAATGTACGCTCAATTAAAAATAAGTTACTGTTGTTACTTGGCATACAAAAATCAACATTTCGTTTAATGTTATTCCTACAATGCAACTTTCATTTGCTTGTCTTGTCCCCCCCCCCTTTTTTTTATTGCTACAATTTTTAATCAGCACTACAACTTCAATGAGGGCCTCTTTAGTGAGTAGAAGTAAAACAAAAAAAAGTATACTTTTAAAGCACCAAACTAACAACATAAACTCTGAGAACAAGAGTTTGTTACAGCAAGTGTTCTTCTTTCTCTGTGTTATTCAAGCTCATTCTGAAAACGGTTTTTGGCCAACTGAAACCACGCGCCCCCATTACGTAACTGGCTTTAACTCTTTGATAAGAATATTGGCTGTATACCCTCTTTGTCCTCTGTCTGGATTACTCGTCTTTATTCACATCTTCAGCTTCCTCTTGCTGGGTCTCATTTCCATTCACCAACATGACTGCTGATCTGTTATGCAAACGTAGGCGTACATGTTATAGGCCACAAAGAATGCCCGAGAGGTATTTTTCCAAGTATCCCCGCTCATTCATGGCACTGCTGTACCCCAAAAGAAACCCCAAACAACCAATCATAAGCGTTACATTATCACGGAGTTACAAAAAACAAAATATGCTTCATTTTGCAGATAAGTTTTTAAACTGGTCTTAAAGGCAGTTGATACTATGTAATTGGTATTTACTCAATAATTATTAGCATAAAAAACAACTTGGGTACAAGGAATGGGGAGCTGTTGATAGTATAAAACATTGTGAGAAACGACTCCCTCTGAAGTAACGTATAGTTTTCGAGAAAGAAGTAGTTTTCACGAATTTAATTTCGAGACCTCAGATTTAGAATTTTGAGGCCTCGAAATCAAGCACTGAATCGTGTGGTGAGGCCGGGTGTTTTTCTTTATCTTTTTCTTTTTATTATCTCGCAATTTCGACGACCAATTGAATTCAAATTTTCACAGGTTTGTTATTTTGTGCACATAGAAAGATAACATGTGGTCTTTGACAATTCAAAAGTGTCTTTAAATTTACGCGCTTCCTCTCATGGTCTAATTTATTCCCCCTTTTTCCTCTTTAGTGGTGCGTTCAATTTTTTTTTTAAATTTAAAAAAAAACCTTTCACATCTGCGGCTGTCTAATATACACAATCATAGGGGCGCTTATTTGTAATGCATGACAAAGAGTGGCGGGGTCTTTAACCTTGTGACCAGGTATTGAAACGTCGACCGGAGCTGAACATTTCAAAGAAGTGTTTATATCAATCAAACAGTCTACGGAATATGTGGCCGAAATAAGCATCCCTGTGTTTATTGACGAGTGGAAAGATATCTTTGTATTTCAATGCATTGTATAGACTCTCAGCATCTCCTGAAATGTGTCGCTTTGTTAATTGAGGATAGAATAATGCCCAGTTAGTATAAACACATGATGTTTGGCATGGAGCTACAAAACGTCACTTTTTAATACAGCAAACCATTATTGACACCACATGCAAAGACCCATGAAGGAGATTCTTTTCCAGTCATTTTTCTATATCAATATTTTAATGTGGCTAATTATATTCTTTATTCTTAATGGGAAGCCTCCGTTTTTCAAGCTTAAAGTTTGAATTAGAGAACTTGGACAGTTTTATTCGCACACATAATTAAAATAGTACAAATTTTACTACAATGCGCATGTCAAACAAGAATAGTTAGACATGCTCCTGCCCTAAACCTCGCGGTATAAATTTCACCCATGCCCACCCGTGAACCATAGGCCGTGTCCGAAACGACAACCTCGGCTACCGCTAGAGATCGCGCGCGTCTTCTTCAAAACTGGCAGACGCAAGCTGATCCGGCCGGCCGGCCGTAGGCTACCCGTAGCTAGCTGTAGTCGAAATTGCCGTTTCGGACACGGCCCACAAATTATGTGAATTTGCCAATCTCAATTTGCGGCTACGGCTACACAGACACTTAATGTATTGAAGTTAAGAAAGCCCTTAGCAAGACCCTCTCACAGCTTGAAGTTTGTAAGCTCGTGAAGGATTGGCAGAAATAAGGGAGGGAACATGTTTATCAGTCAGTCTTTTCGAAAAGGATCAAGGAGTGCCTTTGATTTTTTTCTTTTTCTCAAAATAATATGTTTAAAGACAACCGGCTGGGTTATTTTTCAATTTTTGAAATCGTAAAAACGAATCAGGTTTTTGTTTTCATTTGAAAAAGGAAATAAAAAAGGAGGCAGCCTCTTAAAAGGAAGCGAGTTGGATGCCTTTTTGTTTTTGCCTTACAGTTGCAAAATGTTGTCACTGTAATATCCACAACATTGACAAATAAAAGAAAAAAGATAGCCATTTGTGTTGATGTATAGTTGCGTATAATATAATTTTATTTACATCTGCAAATACCACACATCTTCTGGATTGGTAACAATGCAGTATTTACTATAACAATAGCCAATTATTATATTTAACAGCTTGATAAAACCCCAAAACCTATAAGTATAAGGTACTAACCATTATTATCAGATTATGAATAGTCTATAGTCTTAAAGGTAGCGGACACTATTGATAATTACTCAAAATATTTATTAGCATAAAACCTTACTTGGTAACGAGTAATAGTAATTTTCCACGAATTTGATTTCGAGACCTCAGAATTAGATGAGGTCTCGAAATCAACTTGCATCTGAAAGCACACAACTTCGTGTGACAAGGTTTTTTTTTTTCATTATTATCTTGCAACTTTGACGACCAATTGAGCTCAAATTTTCACAGGTTTGTTGTTTTATGTTTATGTTGAGTTACACCAAGTGAGAAGACTGGTCTTTGACAATTACCAATAGTGTCCACTGTCTTTAAAAGCTTCTTTAAAAAGATCATGTCTTATGTCAATCATCCTTTGAAGTAAACATTATTTAAATATTTTAAATATTTCTTGATTTTATTCACTAATATTTTGTTTACTGTTTCAACTTCGAAGCAAAGTTCACTTCTCTTTTAAATTTTTTATTTTATTTATACTTTGTTGAACTGTAACATTGTCAGAAGCAGGGCTGCTATTATGTACATACAAAATGGGCAATGATTATTTTCAATTGTTTGTTCTTATAGGCTTAAAGTCACCTGGAAATATTTTTTTTTCTTCTTTTAAACATAAGAGTATATGCTTACGAACAATAAAACAATTTTTTTAGTAATTGTTTGTCACGATTTATAAGTTTAAAAAATATATAAAGTTGTTTGGGGGCTGACTCCGCCTACCCCTTTTGTGACGTCAATCAAGGCAGACTTTGCCTGCAATGCGTACAGTAAACACACATGCAAAGTACATGTACGTCCAAGTAGTGAGTTGGTACATTTCAAAAAGTGTTTTTCTGCATTCAGCAGCAATACACCTGGTCGGCATTGCCGGAAAAAAACAAAAAAAATTTTTTTGAAACGTACAAACTCACAACTTGGTCCGTACATGTCCTTTGCAATTTTGTTTACTCTACGCATTACAGGCAAAGTCTGCCTCGATTGACGTCACGAACAGCGCCCTCTCGGGTCGGTGTCTACTCTTAAATTTGTAAATAACATAAGAACTGATTTTTTAAAACCTTAGTTAACTGTTTATTCACATTCCACTCATCAAAACACATATATTAGTGACAAAAGCTTTATTTTGAAAAAATACCACTTCCAGGTGACTTTAAATTGAGCACAATCCAGAGCCCAGTCCCAAGCCTAAGTCCCAAGCCAAAGCCTAATAAATTAACAAATTATGAAAAAATCCCTTCAACCAGTTCAATCAAATTTAATTGTAACTGGCAGATTACTTGCCAAGCAACATATCATTATGCATACACTTTATACAATTGGATCCAGGGCCCAATTTGGTAAGGCCTGTAAGTGAAAAAAAACTTGCTAAGCACAGAAAAGTTTTGCTTGACAGAAACAGGTTAGAAGCCAAAATTATGTCAAGTTTACATTGGGTGCGTTCGTTTAGCTTCCCTTGGTCGACCCTGGGGCCGATTTCACAAAGCAATAAAATTCATCGCAAGACAAACTTTCAGTTTCACCATAGTGATTTGTATTGTTGTGACATCACGTTTTACTAAGCAACTACGATTGATTCGCAGCTACGATCAATCTTAGATCTTTGTGAAATCGGCCCCAGGTCTGCACAGGTACGTTCGAATAGCTTTGACGGGGCTCACGCGGGTCAGCCCCCAGTGCCCAACTTGTGCAGTGGGTCACTATGAGGTGACCTGAGGTGCATGATGTCACCACGAGAGCGCGAGTGTGATCGTTCGTTTAGCTGTTGTCAGGGGCTCACCCAAGCGAGTGAGCACTGCGGGATCAACCCAGGGAAACTAAACGAACACACCCATTGTTGTGACTGGTGCCCCACTGAATGTTTGCTTAGCAAAGAAATTTGTCAGCAGTATTTTCTGCAAAACAGCTTTATGGAAGCGGGCCCAGGTGACAAGTTCAAAGATTTTATGTGCAAAGATTACATATGTTCAGATCCATAGATTCACACACAATTTTCATGGTGTAAAGCTGGTCATGAAGGAAAACCTCCCTTGAACAAGTTTTGTCTGAAATGCTAGTTTTTATGAAATGGTTTAAAGACTCTTGACACCTTTGGTAATTGTCAAAGACTAGTCTTCTCACTTGGCGTGTCTCAACATATGCACAAAATAAAAAAACATGTGAAAATTTGAACAGGTTTGTTATTTTATGCATAATTATGATAAGATACACCAAGTGAGAAGACTGGTCTTTGACAATTACCAAAGGTGTCCAGTGTCTTCAAAGAAAATCCTGAAAACAGGCAAAATGCTGAGAAATCAATGCATGCCTGGCGTTCACTATCGACTATTGACCCCCAAAATAGGGAGCATGGTAGAAATCAGCGCTTCTGGCGTTGGAGCAAAGGGTTTCAAAGGAAAGGGTTGTTAGCATCTTCGTCTTCATCAAATGGATTGGTACTAGGTGCATCATTTCCAAACGGGTTAGGAGGTGTATCTGGGCGTCCGGTAAAGGGATTCACCTTACTCTCACTTCCCTTGCTGGCATCACCCCCAGATTCAAATGGATTGTACGACTGTGCACTGCTTGGCTTGGCAGCTTTCTGGGACGTACCACTTGATGCAGGGGTAGGTCCTTTTCCTGTACCTGCTGATGGCCCAGTGTGAAAGGGATTGTACTCTTGGGTTGGTGTTGGCACCCGCTGAGGGGTGCTCGGATTCGATGATTGCGGGGTGGATGGGTTTGAAGAAGGTGTGAGCCTGCTGGGACTCGAGTGGTATATATCGGGGGTTGCTGCCTGGGGTTGCTGGGTGCTCTGCTTGTTTGACTGGGTACCACCACCTCTGGGTACCTGCACGGGCGCTTGAGAGGATCTGGGTAGCTGTTGGGGTACATAGGCCTTGCTGGGCTGGGGTACTTGGGTTCTGCTCGGCTGGGGTACTTGGGTTCTAGTAGGTTGGGGGACCTGGGTCCTCGTAGGTTGTGGTACTTGAGAGGGTATAGATGTATACCCTTGAGATGGTTGGGTGGCTCTAGAAGCTGGCTGACTTGATCTGGGTAAGGACTGGGTTTGTGAAGGTATCATATATGGTGCTGCTGTAGGTTGCATGGGTGCAGGAAGGTTACTCGATGTGTGAGTGGGTGTTTGTTTCCTCGAGGCATTTGGGAAAGAATCAGTCAACAGCGTGACCTACATCAAAACAGAAGATAAAACAAATAATAATAATAATAGCGGCTTCTTATAGAGCATTCAAAGCGCCTAAACATTCAGTATTTTCCTGCAAGGTTTTTTAGTATGGCTTTTTATATTATAGCGCTTTAAACGGCACTCAGTGACGCTCAAAGCGTTTCCAACATTCAGGTAAAAAGTAATTTTAGTCTCTAAAGACGAAGATTATTTTAGCATGTAAAACATATTTACGTGACATTGTTTTACTCATTTCTAAAAAAACTACAGCACCTCAGCCAGTAGTATTTTAAGGTAAGCTTTCTACTATATTTATCTTCAAACGATGTAAACCTGTGGACATTGTGTTTTGTGTTAAAAAAGTACCAAAATTCTTTAAAGAGTTTAAGTGATAAGTGAATGTGATAAGTAAGTGATAAGTAGAGTTTGAGGAGGGATGCCTTAAGGCCGAGTCACACTGCAGCGATAACGAAAACGATAACGATCACAAGGCAAAGAGAACGCATTCTATTGGTTGAATTGCTCCACGTGGAATACGCACTACCTCATGCAACCAATGGAATGCGTTCTCTTTGCGTCGTTATCGTTATCGTTTTGGTTATCGCTGCAGTGGGACTGGGCCTTTACAGGACAGAAAAACCTGACAAATAACCATTCAACAAAAATACAAAGATGAGCAAAATAATGGTTAAAAGTTTTGCTTAGGGACACAAGTGTCACAACCGGGACTCAAACCCACACTCTACCTTGTCTGCTGAATAGAAACACCAGAGCTTGAGGCTTAGTGCTCTCACTCATTCGCTCGGCAAAGACATGTTGCATAAGCTTTCAGACTTAAATGCATTACAATGGGGCAATATTATCCCCTAGGCTCCTAATGTATAAATAAAGCGGACATACCTTATTGAAAACTCCTCTTCCAAAATAATCAGCCACGACTGAGAAACCATCTTGAGATTTCTCCAACTGTTAAAAAAGAAAAAAAAAAAACAGATTGATGGAGAATACAGTTTTAAGTGACATTTTTTTAAACCTGCATTGATAAACTTAGTTAAACCCCAATCCGCCAACTTTGCCCGAGTGAACCAAGTTTGTACCAAATCAGTCAACAACCTGCATAAATGAACAGCACATCTAACCAAAATTAGTGATCCCAGTTTAAACCCATCCGCCAACTTAGAGCAAGTTTGAGTGGGCACATTCAGACGACCCGTGGTTGACTACAGACCAGCAATGTACATGCGCAGTGGCGCACTCAATCGAACGACTCGTTAGGAAGTCCAGTCAACCTTCCACCTTTTCGCTATAGTGTCTCTGGGGCCCCTCTGCGCTTAACACATATTAGAATGGAACATGCTGTTGGGACCAGTGAAGAAACCATGGGCACGAGGCTGGTTCCAAATGGTCAACCACAGTGGTCAACCAATGGTCGACCAGCCTGGGTTCGAGTGCAAATAGTCAACCTTTAATTAACCATTGTGCACACTCGAATATGTCCTATCCTACATTAGTGAACCCATTTTATACCCATGTCAGCCAACTTATTCTGCATTAGTGAACCCAGTTCATACCCAATCAGCCAACCTATCCTGCATTAGTGAACCCATTTTATACCCATGTCAGCCAACTTATTCTGCATTAGTGAACCCAGTTCATACCCAATCAGCCAACCTATCCTGCATTAGAGAACCCATTTTATACCCAATAAGCCAACTTATCCTGCTCTAGTGATCCTATTTTATACCCAATAAGCACACCTAACCTGCATTAGTGAACACAGTTTATACCCAGTTGGTCCATCTAACCAGCATTACTGAACCTAGTGTATACCCACTCCATCCATCTAACCAGCATTACTGAACCTAGTGTATACCCACTCAGTCCATCCAACCAGCATTACTGAACCCAGTTTACACCCAGTCCACCCACCTGTCTATGGAATTGCTCATGTAAATCCTTGCTCTGTTCCTGAGCTCTAATGATATCCATGACTTTGTGGTTCTCTGGTGCACATGCTGGACACTCTGCATCATTCTCTGCATAGCTCTCAAAACAACTACATGTACACAGGAAAGGGAAAAAAATACCGGTTAGGGTTGGAATTTCTTGACCTCGTAATAATAATTACAAGACATAAGACATAAGAGATAAGAAAACTTAATTGATCTCCAAAAGAAGAAATTGCAGTGCTCACACAAGTAAAAAAAAAAAAAAAAAAACCACACCAAATAAAACTAAAACATCATTTGTAAGCCACACTTTTGTGGCCGAGTGGTTAAGAGCACCGGATTCAAGCTCTGATGTTTGATCAGCAGAGCATGGGTCCGAGTCCCGGTCGTGACACTTGTGTCCTTAAGCTTCAAGTTTACACTCCATCAAGGAATCTTCGATCAAGTTCCATGCTTCTCCTCATTGAACCCAAGTCTCGACACTCATGGGGTGACAGGTCTTTTTCTTCAGCCGCGCCACGCATCTGGAACTCTCTACCACTTAATCTTCGATCTTGTCTTTGTACTGCAAAATTCAAGTCTCTTCTCAAAACTTATCTTATGTCACAGGTTTTCAATGACTAATTTTGTTGTGTCTGTTTTTCTTTGTGTTGTGTTTTGTTTTTGTTTTGTTTTTGGTTTTACTGCGCCTTGAACACCCAGCAGGGTGGATATGTGCGCATTACAAGTCTTATTATTATTATTTATTAGACACTTAACCATGATTAGACCCTTGCCTTCGAGAAAGACTCTGTACTGCTAGGGTCTAAACGCCAGACCATTAACTTTTCTTTTCTTCACAAAAGCTAATGACTTACTGTTGGTGGTAGGAATGCTGACAGAGAAAATGAACTGATGGTAGCTCCAAGTTGTGGTTACAAATACTGCACTTGGAGACTTGAAAGATCTTGGCACTAAATAAAGGAATTTAAAGGAACATTAACAGATTGGATGCTAACAAAACACAGGAAAACACGTCTTTAACATCTATTAAAACACGTCTTGTCAACTATGGTCCACTGTAAGCTAAAGCAGTAGTCCCGGTCGATTGTCTACCTTCCGCCCGGGTAGTAGTAAAAAAGCAGGACAGTTCTTTTCAGAACTGAGAAGTCTCCCGAATTCTGAAAATCTGCTCTGCAGTAGTAGAAAAATAGCAAGACAGTTCTCTAAAGAACAAACTCTACGTGGCAATTACAAGTAGGCTTTTTTCTTTACACTGCCCCCTTTTTTTGTTGGGTCGTTCTATCCATCTTGTTCTATCCATCTTGTTAGGAAGTGAAATTCTATTGCTATGGTTTTATTCTTTTTTTTTTTTGTTGGGTTGTTCTATCCATCTTGTTAGGAAGTGAAATTCTATTGCTATGGTTTTATTCCATAATCTAGTTTTCTTCTCTAGAAAAACCGGTACACTCAATGAGTTCCAATGTACTAAACATGCATGCCTGTGTCACGTTCATATTTGGGTTTTTATTAAAGTTTCTCTAATGATATTACCTGCACACCAAATATATATTAAATCTTACCTTGTCTTCATCTCCTCTATCTGAACCCTCATTTTCTCCGTTTCTTCTCGGTATTGTTTGACAAGACGTTCATCTTCTGAGATCTGATCATTTTCTTGTTGAAGTCTTCGGATGATGTAATCCTATACAATAAGAAGTCAGTTAACTGGACATGAACCTTTAGGTGCTAATGGTGCACAAGGCGGTCGCCAAAAACATGTCAAATTGGACTTTGATAGACGGTCGCCAAAACATGTCAAATTGGACTTTGATAGACGGTCGCCAAAACATGTCAAATTGGACTTTGATAGACGGTCGCCAAAACATGTCAAATTGGACTTTGATAGACGGTCGCCAAAAACATGTCAAATTGGACTTTGATAGACGGTCGCCAAAACATGTCAAATTGGACTTTGATAGATGGTCGCCAAAACATGTCAAATCAGTCTTTGATAGACGGTCACCAAAACATGTCAAATTGGACTTTGATAGACGGTCGCCAAAACATGTCAAATTGGACTTTGATAGACGGTCGCCAAAAACATGTCAAATTGGACTTTGATAGACGGTCGCCAAAACATGTCAAATTGGACTTTGATAGACGGTCGCCAAAAACATGTCAAATTGGACTTTGATAGACGGTCGCCAAAACATGTCAAATTGGACTTTGATAGATGGTCGCCAAAACATGTCAAATCAGACTTTGATAGACGGTCGCCAAAACATGTCAAATTGGACTTTGATAGACGGTCGCTAAAACATGTCAAATTGGACTTTGATAGACGGGTATAACTTAAACACTACAACTACCATATAAACCGTTCTCATTTGGTTGTTTAGAGCGGTTGTGGAGCTTTTGGAAAAAGGGGACACTCTGGAAATAAATTGAGAAAAACACGGTTGAACTTTTTAAATTTTTTAAAATTAATCTGTGGACCAAAGAGTTAACTAATGTAATTTTTTTTTTATTGGATTGTACAATGTTTAAGTGTTGACGTGCCATGGCCGCACCAGGTGCAAGCTCAGGTGTTTTTAATCAGCAGAGTGGAGATTGTGTGGACCAACAGTAGGAGGGTTAATAATTAACTAACCTTCACAACAGAGAGTGTAGCAGTTGAGTTATGAGCAAGAGTCTGAACGACCATGAGCGGTGGCAGTAGATTATGACGATCAATCTGGCATAGAGCCTCGATGATATACTGCTTACAGTTCTCTTCTTTACGGGCAAAGTAGGAGAGAGTCTGCACCCACAGATTTGGATCCTGAGTCCTAAGAAAAGAAGAAATCATAAAATCTTAGGATCATTCTTGGTTAATAGTCTTAAAGAAGGCAGAGGACACTATTGGTAATTGTCAAAGACTAGCCTTCACAGTTGGTGTATCTCAACATATGCATAAAATAAACCTGTGAAAATTTAAGCTCAATCGGTCATCGAACTTGCGAGGAAATAATGAAAGAAAAAAACACCCTTGTCACACGAAGTTGTGTGCGTTTATATGGTTGATTTCGAGAATTCAAGTTCTTAAATCTGAGGTCACGAAATCAAATTTGTGAAAAATTACTTCTTTCTCAAAAACTATGGCACTTCAGAGGGAGCTGTTTCTCACAATGTTTTATACCATCAACCTCTCCCCATTACTCGTCACCAAGAAAGGTTTAATGATAATAAATATTTTGAGTAATTACCAATACTGTCCACTGCCTTTAAAAGACATTTATAATGCGCAAAAACATATCCACCATAGGGTAGCTCAAGGCGCTTTCAAGAGGAAAATTTATTACAAATGGTGGTCATAAGGTGTGATTTCAGTTTGGATTTTAAACTATCAACAGTCCCACATGTCTTCACTGCGTTTGAAAGTTTGTTCCACAATCGAGGGGCGATAGTGGCAAATGCTCGATGTTAAAATTTGCCACTATCGCCATAAAAAATACTATTGTTGGTTTTTACCCATACACACAGATGTGTGGTAGCACTGTATATTCAGTACTTACCCGAGTTCTGTGACAAAAATCACTGGAGAACTAGAGAAACAAAGAGTCAGAAGGTAAAAGAACTGTTTCCTTTTTTTTTTTTCTTAAAAGCTTTTTTTTGTGTTTGTGTATCGATTTAACCTGTTTATTGTTAATTCCATTTTTCTTAACTCTGTAAAAACTTTGAATGTCGTCAACCATTTGGATGTTTTTTATTTCAGATAAATAATCCATTAATATATGAAAGCCAGAGAACCAGCGAAAATAAATTGCCATGTTAATAACTTACCCATATCTCTTGCAGCAATCTATGACTTGATCGTACTCATTGTTCTCCATATGATAATGCAGAATTTGCTGGTAACTGTTAAGGACAGGACAAAAATACATTCATAAATACCTCAGACAGTTTCGCTATTCCTATTGGTGGAGAGCGCATATTTCTATATTTTTCTTCTCAATTCAAGATAATAAAAATGCTCATGTCAGATATGCGTCGCAAAACTGCATGATAATCGACTACGCCCGCTGGTCTAACATTGATTCCCTTATCTATAAACATCTATAAACACTAATGCTATTTTTTTAAATTATTATTATTATTATTAAACACAAAAAATAGTGCCTTGAAAATTTTGTCAAACATCAAGAGGCTGGACATTAATTGTAATTACTCAAAATAACTGTTAGCATGAAAAACTTAACTTGTTACGAGCAGTTATTAAAAGACTTCAGGTCTGAAGCTTGTAATTATGCATTTGAAAACACACACTATTGTGCAACAAGGCTGTCTTTTCTTTCATTATTATCTTACAACTTCGATGACCAATTTAGTTCAAATTTTCATAGGTTTGTTATTTTGTGTAAAAAATGTTGAGATACACCAAGTGAGAACACTGGTCTTTGAAAGTTACCAAAGGTTTCCAGTGTCTTTAATACCAGAAGGAGACTTTGTAAACAAAAATAAAACGAAAAGGAAAACCAAATGCTTGAAAGTTCCTCAGGATTCACAAGATTTAAGGGGAAAAGGCATCCTTTTTTGTTGTCAAACTTTAGAAACCTGTTTTCTTCTTGTCCATTTTGCTTTTACAGTTACGGTTTGATTCAAATGCAAGGGAAATAACTACAATTTAAAAAACAAAAACATGTTTCTATAACAAATTCAGCAGACAGATAAAACAATTTATTCCTTTTCCAAGTTTGAAAACAGATTGAAATGAACTTACAGTTTTGACTTCTCATAGAGGAATAGAATTCCTTTCTTGAAATTGTGCATCTGGCATAAAACCAGGGCTTGGTCGATGTCACAATGATCCTGGAAATAAACAAACAAACAAATTCAAATGAATTGATTGATCCATTTTGCCCCGATCCCTAATGTAATACGTATCACGATAGCAAACAAGAATAAGTCTCATACTTCAACAAAACATAGCTTCCTACCAAGGAGGAAAAGCCCTTGGCCCAATAGACCGATCCATTAAGCTCCACCCACGACGCACGTGTGAGCAAGAACACGTGAGCCTCTTCAATGCCTTTCTGCACAATCTGCCGTGCGCGCCAAGCATACGCGCTAGCATGTCGGACCTTCGTTGCGTTGTGATTGGTCAATACGCAATGGGGCGGAGCTTAATGGATCGGTCTATTTCACAAGGCTGTTTACAGGTAAGCAAATTTGTTTGTTTTTCACCATGATTTCTCATGTGCTTCTCGCGGGTTAGCCAGCATTTACCCTTGCTTACAGATAACAGCTTTATGAAATAGAAATTCTGCAAAGGGACGCTCCGTAAGCACAAATCGGCTGCTTACATGTTTTATTGAAATTGGATAGGCCTTGTACATTGTCTTTAAGAAACTTACATCTGATGTTTGTAGGAGGTCCATAGCTCTTCGATTCAGCTCAAGACGATTCCGCCTCTCATCTTCATGGGCCATATCGTGAAGATATAACTCAAGTAAGGTGTTGTAAATCAGATTGGAGGACTCTGGTTGAACCTACAAACAAACAAACAAACAAACAAACAATCACAAATCGAGCCATCAAAGCCATCCAGACAAAAGACAGTTTCAAAACAGCATTTTTTTTAAAGACACCGGACACTATTGGTAATTTTCAAAGACCGGTCTTCTCACTTTGTGTATCTCAACATATGCATAAAATAACAAACCTATGAAAATTTGAGCTTATTGGTTGTCGGAGTTACGAGATAATAATGAAAGAAAAAACACCCTTGTCACACGAAGTTGTGTGCTTTCAGATGCTTGATTTTGAGACCTCAAACTCTAAATCTGAGGTCCCGAAATCAAATTCATGGAAAATCGCTTCTTTCTTAAAAACTACGTTACTTCAGAGGGAGCCCTTTCTCACACTGTTTTATATTATCAACCTCTCCCCATTACTCGTTACCAAGTGAGGTTTTATGCTGATAATTATTTTAAGTAATTACAAATAGTGTCCACTGTCTTTAAGGAACATTTTTTTTCTAATTCCAAAGAGATTACTTCTTATTCTGCTGCTGTTTTTACCATTCTGCTCTGGCAAGGGCACTTTAATTAGGAAAATGTAAATTTTCATTGGAACAACTAGGGCACCAAAAAGCTCAGCAACATGGCAATCTAAAGCCATTTGCGTGTTAGATTTGAATAAAGTCTGGTGCAATGACGTGTTTAGTCACAATGTAGGCCTACCACTTCATTTAAATTCCTCAGACTATAGAGTCAGTTGCTATGTCAATAGGTTCGGGGCAAGTCTTTGCATAGCAACCTCCAGATAAGCAAACCCTGGTACCATTGTGCTATACACATCCCTTCAAAAAGTTGTATGGGCAGGCCAGTATGCTTCGTTTTTGAAAGGGCAGGGGCACCAAGGCATTTTCTTCTTGGTAAAGGGCACCCTATGATAAAATTGCAAATTTCTACTGGAGCATTTCAAGGGCACCAAGGCAATGACCAGGGGGCACGGAGGCAATCGCCTTCGTTGCCTCCGTTAAGTATCAGGCCTGTATGGGTGTTCACCATCTCTTACTTAACTACGCAAAAGATTGCCCCTTATCATGTGGCATAGCAACTGTCTCGATAAACTGAAAAATTCCAATTTAAATGGTAACTTGTGATCAAGCACGTCATTGACCAGACAATATTCAGATTTAACACGCAAATGGCTAACTGCTGTGGGTGCGATGGGTTATTTCAAGGTCTGGAAGTTGATGGGGGTCGGCATACCTTAATCATGTGCTCTAAGAACTCCATTAATTGGCGCGAGTTGTTGACAAAGATATGGATGAATTCTTCTGCGTTGGCTTTGCGTACGGTTGGTATGACGTCTCCACTCAGCATGCTGGAATCAATCAATGGCTCTGAAAGAAACAAACATTTACAAATGTTTTAACAGATGTTAAATTTGCATCGGGGATAACAAATATGGTATTTATTTTTGGTTTTTACCCATATACATGAACACCGATGTGTGTTAGCACTGTTATACTTGCTGCTTTCCCAAGTTCTGTTTGCAGTCCCCGCTGCTAAAACATAGGATTCGAACTGACTCTACCTACAGGGCAATCTCGGTGGTCTAATTGGTATGACAGAGTTGCAAAGCGTGTGGGTTCGAATCCCACCCAGGTAATATGCCTGTGATTTTTTTAACACTGGAAAGTAGAGTATACTGTCCTTACATACATCGGTGTACATGAGTATGAAAAAAAAAAATGTATATCTACAAATGTCTTAATAATTTGGGCCAAGCATATTTAAAATCGTGCTAGGTTTTTTACAACCCAGTTCAGGAAGAGTCGGCTTGGAATTCTTTAATAACAGAACAACAGTAGCAAGTAGCCACAACTGTGCATGCAAAAGAATGCATGTTCGGGCAAACTCCTTGGTAACGAGCAACTGAGAGCTGTTGATTGTATAAAACATTGTGAGAAATAGCTCCCTCTAAAGTAATGTAGTTTTTCGAGAAAGGTACTTTCTCACTCAGGCCTGATGCCTTTTATTAGGATCTTAAAGAACACAAATTTGTGCAAATGCATGTTTTTTCTTTCAGTATTCTTTTTTAAATTTGATGACCAATTGAGTCCAAATTTTCCTAGATTTTTTATTTTATGCGTAAAATTGGGATACACCCAGTGAGGATACTAGTCTTTGTGACAATTACCAAAGGCGTCCAGTGCCTTCAAGAAACTGAAAATAACATCCAAAATTTAAAGTTGATTGAATGCAAGTTTGACTTCCATGTTTGTATTTTTGTTTCAGTTAATTGTTTTTTAATAGCTGCTTTTCACAGTAGCCATAGCACATTCAAAAGACATAAAGGGGCATGCTACACTACCCAGAATTCTGTAATGCATGCAACTCCAAAACAAACAAGCTTCAATCATCCCCTTTCACTCTCCCCCACCCAAAATAGGGATCTATCAGACTTGATTTTCCAGCTAGCTGTGTCTAGCGCTGAACCAAATAGATTAGGAGCGACTCTAGATCAACCATAATAAATTTTGGTTTCAGACAGCTGAACTGAACATAACAAGGCGGCCCAGAGTCGTTTGGAAAGAATGCAAACAGTCGATCTTTCGACTTCTAGCATGCCAGTCAACTAGATTTTGTTTTACCCCAGATTTTGTTTTACTGTGCGCTTTCACACTGTGTCCCTATTCCATGGAGTTTCGGTGGCCAATTTGCTGGGGCAGACAAGGGGTGGACTTCACAAAGAGTTAAAGGCATTGGACACTATTGGTGATTACTCAAAATAATTATTAGCATAAAACCTTAATTGGTGACGAGTAATGGGGAGAGGTTGATGGTTTAAAACATTGTGAGAAACAGCTCCCTCTGAAGTGCCATAGTTTTCGAGTAAGAAGTAATTTTCCACGAATATGATTGCGAGACCTCAGATTTAGAACTTGAGGTCTCGAAATCAACCATCTAAACGCACACAACTTCGTGTGACAAGGGTGTTTTTTCTTTCATTATTATCTCACAAGTTCGATGACCAATTGAGCTCAAATTTTCACAGGTTTGTTATTTTACGCATATGTTGAGATACAACAACTGTGAAGGCTAGTCTTTGACAATTACCCATAGTGTCCACTGTCTTTAAGACTATCTCAAGGTAGGACGAGTTACTTGCCCTAACTTAGGACTAGCCATCGTTTTTAATATCTCCTAGGACTAGTCCTAACTCCTAGTCCCAACTCTTTGTGAAATCGTCCCCAGGGCAGACCGGGCGTAAAGCGATCATAGTATGAAAAGACCGGCCGAACCCGGTGAAAAGGGCATAGTGTTACAACTGGGCATTGAATACTATTTACACACTATCACAATAAAACAACATAAAACAAATAAAGAAAATGTATCACAATGCATCTAAAGCTCAAAGACACTCATTTTAAAAACCACCCAAAGGGTGCACATAACATCACATGCAAATTTAGACTTTTACCGCCATCAACTCCAACTTGCAGGAAATTTGCAACTAGAGGGAAAAAAATGATGAAATATTACTCTAACCGCTGACTGTAAATCTCAAAGTCTGCTTTTCTTTTCTTTTTGTACAGTTTAAAGCTAAAGCATGGTGTGGATAAATAGGAAAAACTATAAATAAATTTGCGCGTACAACCATGTGTAAATCTCTTTTGCGTGAATGTTGGCTCTGAAAAGAGCCTGGGTGGTCTCAATGCTTTGAACGGAATACTACATGAAAAGAGCCGGTGTCGTCTTGATGTTTCGAACAGTAAACTCTCAGGGATTAACGGTTCGAAACGTCGAGACCACACCGACTCTTTTTAGAGCCAAAACACCCAGTATACTGTTCGAAACGTCGAGACATAGAGAATACTGTTTGAAATGCCTGGACCACACCTGCTCGAACAGTAAACTCTCAGAGATTAACGGTTCGAAACGTCGAGACCCCACCGACTCTTTTTAGAGCCAATACTCCCAGAATACTGGTCCAAACGTTGAGATCCCACTGAGGCAAAACTCCCAGTATACTGTTTGAAACGTCGAGACGGAGAGAATACTCTTTGAAATGTCTGGATCACACCTGCTCTGTATGCTGTTCGAAAAATTGTGAATGGCCCTGAATGGAACGCTGGTGTAATACTTACTGTCACTAGGTTTGTAGTCTGTACACAGGATCTTAAGAAGGTCTGTTGTATCTTTAGGGACTTCGTTCATTAATGTCTTCCCATATTTCTTCATATTGTCCATCGCCTGACAAGAATCAAAAGGATAAAGTGAAATAATCAGATATTCAGATATTTTAATAATCCTAGAGATGAGGGAGGGTATGAATTTGATTGCATGGCCCCATGACCTGTTTGGAAACCTGGCATCATGCTGAAGCAATATTGGCCCCATAATTAAAACAAGAATTGATCTGCTCGTCATTGGTGGACTTAAACATGTTAAACAATGAAAAATTGATTCATCTGTTCATTGCCCACCACTACAATTGGTCTAGCTACGACCCTGCAAACAAACCAATTTACCTCAAAGAATTCCAGCTTAGCGATGTATGTGAGAGACTTCTGGTAGTTCTTGATGTCTTCAAGTTGTATCTTGAGGTACCAGTCATGTTGACCGTGTTTCTCGGCTAGGAATAAGGCATGTTTGTAGTAACCGGCCTGACGGCAGACCTTGATGGCTGTCTCTACGTCAAAATCAACCTCCTTGTCTTTGGTCTGTTTGCAACACGGAAGAGAAAACGAACCCCAATGATTATTGCATGAAAAATAATAATAGTATCAGCATTTATCAATTTTGGTTCAAACGCGGAGCTGCTGCAGAGAAACACCTGTCACCCCAAGACCTCCTCGTTCAAGCTTCCTGGAGCTTTTTAGCCTATATTCATAAATACTTCAGACAGTTTCGCTATTCCTATTGGTGGAGAGCGCGTCACTTGGGTGTGTATAAACAAATTGTTTATGACCAATGACCGGTAAAAAGTGTTAATTCATGGGCGTGACACGGGACCTTGCACCTGTTCTTAAAAGACAGTTTCTTCATTCCTATTGGTCGAGAGCAACAGCTGAAACAGTTGTGCCACATCACGCGATGGCTCATTGATTGATTGATTGATTGATTGATTGATTGACTCACCATGATAAACTCATCTAGTTTACTGTTATCTTTGAGCTTGGTATAACAGTTGAGTAGAAGCGTAGTGTGATCCTCATTGGCTAGGGACTGCTTATGCAGAGCTTGTAGGTAAGCTGTCAAGTTATGAATTCTCTGAGCGTCCAAGAACTGTAAAAAAAACCACAAAAACAACAACACATGAACATGTTTAGTCATCACCCTACAACAGACCCTGTGACAATCCATGTTACACATCCTTTGAGAGACCCTGTGAGACACCCTATGGCAGACCATATCTCCCGATAGGTAGCTAATTATTTCCTTTTGGTTATTCTCTAGATTTGCTTCCTCTTATCTCAATGTCTTTGTCAGATCATTGTTGTCATTATTTATTAACTCGTTACTTATCTCATGGAGACCGGTTCATACTTCCTGCGAGTGCGGTACGTATTTGACGTCACAAATTCGCAACGAAGAATTCAAAACAGTTGAAACCTGTTCAAGCGAAACATTTGCAGCGAAATCAAGCTGGGGGATGTCAAAATTTGCAACATGGAAATAAATGTAATATTAAAGTTGAGGTTAAAGAAGGTCACCAAATCACCTTCCTAATGACATAGGATGGTTCCAGATGTCCAATGGTGCGTATATATTGTGATAGAGCGATAGAGCACATAGACCTGGTGACACACCCTATGACAGATCAGGTGACACACCCTATGACAGACCCTGTTACACACCCTTTGACAGACCATAGAAGGTAACCAACTCACCTTTCTAATGACATAGGATGGTTCCAGATGTCCAATGGTGCGGATATATTGTGATAGAGCACATAGACCTGGTGACACACCCTATGACAGATCAGGTGACACACCCTATGACAGACCCTGTGACACACCCTTTGACAGACCATAGAAGGTAACCAACTCACCTTTCTAATGACATAGGATGGTTCCAGATGTCCAATGGTGCGTATGTATTGTGATATAGCGCCATCATGATCTCCCTTGCTGTACAGATGATCTCCATATTGAGTGAAGATGTCGATGAGTCCATCGTAATCGTAATGCTGGCTCTTGGCAAGACTGTGAAAAGACAAATAAGATGGAAATATTTCTCCCGAGAATTGCTGCTCGTATGATCATTAGAATCAGTGAGCTGAATTTGATTCGAGTCCATCATAATTGTAATGCTGACTCTTGGCAAGACTGTTGAATGACAAGACAAAATAAAAAATACTTAGGTTGTGACTGAAAGTATTTCTCTGACGGATCGATACTTAAGAACGGTATGAACTTAAGAATCTGTAATCTTTCAGATTTGAACTTCTGCTTTATCTCTCATGTTTTACCAATCCGGCCGTACTATTTTGAAGTAATACTTATATAGAAGAGTTTGCGGTAACACAATGTAATAATCTCTAAATGAGTTGGGGTGGTTCTGAAAAGAACCGTTGGTTTCACTCGACGTTTCAATCAGTATGCTCTGATCGTCTTCTGGAGAATGCAGAAGCACCCCAACTCATTTAGAGATTATTACATGGTGTTAACGCAAACTCTTCTATGTCTTATCTCCACCATGCAAAGTTCCAAATCCTATTTAAGTAATACTTACTTAATCGCCAGACTGTAAAGGTTCTTTTTAAAGAGAATCTCCAGTTTGGTTTGCGTGTCCTTCTCTAGAAGATGATAGAGCTGCAATAAACCGAAGATTCAAACTCAATAAACATTCGTAAATACGATAGACAGTTTTGCTATTCCTATTGGTGGAAAGTGTGGCATGTGGGGGTGTTTAAATGGTTGATAATGACCAGCTGGAGCCGTTTATAACTGGTTGTTTTCGGATACGCTTAGATGCATAATACTACGCACACGAATGCATATCCAAAAACTGTCTCAGTCATAAAAATGTAACACACGTACAGAGCTCAAGGAGTTTGGAAAACGGATAAGTTTTACAGAGCACATGTGACCAATGGCTTTACGTCCCATCCGAAGGACGAAGTAATGGTTAGGTGTCTTGCTTAAGGACACAATTGTCACGACTGGGGATTCGAACCCATACTCTGCTGATCAGAAACACCAGAGTTTGAATTTGGTGCTCTTAACAGCTCGGCCACGGCATATTTATATCAAATCTAATCCCATTTTAAACATCCTTTGTCCTCACCACTTCACTACTATTGGTTCATAGCCACCTATATTGTCTCTGAAATAGAAACTTTGATTGGCTGTTATTTTCCCGCTTCTTTCTGGATCCTTTCCTTAATCCCTTTCCCCCTCTCTTTTTCTATAAATGGATATGTATTTGCTTGTACTTGTTTTATGCCTCTGAAGAAGGTCCGGATTGGATTGAAAGCTAAGGCCATCTACCCTATTCATTCAATTTAATCCTATGTAATACCTTTCTGTCTCCTCCAAGTACATAGATTGATCCCCATTCCTGGACCACATCCAAGACTTCCGGTACTGGGGCAAGATAAGCTGCAAAAGAAAAGAAGAAAAAAAAGCAAATTTTCAACTATTTGGAATCACAAAATCTTCAACAATTTTTGCGGCAAATAGCCTAAAATATAATCAGCTTGAAAGGGTCTGGTATGACTTTTTGAAGGACACAAAACACAGATTTACATTAAACTCACATGGTTGGAATATAATGATGGTAGAAAGCTTCCCTTAAAATATAAACTGCTGATGAGGTGCTGTAGTTTTTGAGAAATGAATTAAAACATTATTTAAGCATCTAAAGCGTGTTTTCGTGACATTGTTTTACTCATTTCTCAAAAACTACAGCACCACAGCTAGTGATATTTTAAGGGAAGCTTTATTTCATCATTATCTTCAAATAATGTATATCTGTGGACATTGTGTTTTGTGTTACAAAAAATACTCAAATCCTTTAAACCGTGTAAATACAGAAATCTGTCGATGCTTGTGTTTTTGTGTTGTACAAAAAGTACCCAGACCCTTTACCAAAATGGTAATTTATTACTCACCAATGAATTTATTCTGAATATCGTAGACTGTGACTGTATCCATCACAAGCTGCTGCCCGCCTCTGATTGGTCAAAGAGCAAATCAAACAAATTCACTAAATTACACAATTTAAATATCAATCAGAGTCAATGTTTTCCCTAGATCATAAAAATAGACTCCAAACATAGAAGTACTTTATGGCTTTGGATACTACTTTTGTATTGGTTAATACGCAATTCGGCATTTCGTTGAAAACCTTGAAACTCGAAACTGTAATTGTCGGAAATAGAAACTCTGCCAGTGGTGGTTGGACTATTTGCACTCGAACCCAGGCTGGTTTTCCATTGGTTGACTACTGTGGTTGATCATTTGGAACCAGCCTCGAGCCCATGGTTTCTTCACTGGTCCCAACAGCATGTTCCATTCTAACATGTGTAAAGCGCAGAGGGGCCCCAGTGACACTGTAGCGA
The DNA here is from genome assembly GCF_032118995.1 of Asterias amurensis. Lineage (NCBI taxonomy): Eukaryota > Metazoa > Echinodermata > Asteroidea > Forcipulatida > Asteriidae > Asterias > Asterias amurensis. The sequence continues at coordinate 13,974,558 of NC_092664.1, read as the reverse complement.
AAAGGCGGAAGGTTGACGAGACTTCCAAATGAGTCGTTCGAGTGAGTGCGTCACTGCGCATGCAAGTTGCTGGTCAGTAGTCAACCACAAGTCAACTAAATGTGGCCACTCGAACTTGCTCTTAGCATGTGCGAGCACAAGCTCAGAGCCGCACAGAAAGACCGTTATGTCTGCTGCCGCTAGCGTCTCAAAAGTTTCCCACTTGGGGATGGGAATGGGGCCTTGTACTTACGAGCCTAGATTTCTGGAGAGCATTTTGCTGTCTTTGGTAACGACGACGAGATAGCCTCGATACCAATGTAAGAGAGTCTTCTTCCCTTCAAATGCTAAGCATGGACCTCTTCCATCTGGCTGGTAGAAATACACCGCCTGTAGACATCATCAAAGAAATAAATCAGAATGTAAAGAACATTTGAAAAGGTGGTCGATTTTTTGAGATATTACCGAAAATCAAGAGTGAATGTGTCCAGACAGGAAAATTAATCCCTTATCTGTGAACAATCTGAGAAGTGTTAATGTAACCCGGAAAAAGGGTACACTTAGAAAAAGAATGAATAAAGCTAAATAAAAATGCTAACTATGGGGGCACTCGCTTGAACAAATGAGAAAAAACCAAGATCGGATAGGGCTAAGACGCGAGGAGATGCACAAAATAGGAACAGTGACTCAAAGTGTAGGTTTCTCAAAAAAAAAAATAAATAAATAACTGTGCAATAAAACAGCTGAAGGGACAATGTAAACAGGAAAGGCAATTAACTAGAACCTGGACTTAACTTGAATATAAACAATGGATGTTCTACCCTTACTACATTAACACTAACAGTTTCTGATGCTGTTTTCATCTGATATATCTTTAAATAATTATTGTTGCATTACTTAGATGTGAAATGTTTCTCAAAATACTTTATACTATCGAAAACTGCTGTAGGCTTCCAACAAAAAATCACCATTAATTTTTAGAGTGATTATCAAACACACACCTTTAAATTTACAGGATTTGGGTACTTTTTGTAACACAAAACACAATGTCCACAAATTTACATTAAACTAATTACACCGTTTGAAGATAATGATAGTAGAAAACTAACCTTAAATTACTACTTGCTGAGGTGCTAAAGTTTATGACAAATGAGCAAACCAATGTCATGAAAATACGTTTTACATGCTAATATAATTTTGATCTCCTAAAAAGAAAATTACTTTCGTGACTTGTTTTTAATCATTTCTCAAAAACTACAGCACCTCAGAAAGTAATATTTTAACTGTGTGAGATGAATGCAAATCAGTGGACATTGTGTTTTGTGTCCTACAAATAGTACCCAGACCCTTTAAAAGAGGGAGGGGGTTGGGGGCTGGGTGTTGATCTTATTGGTCAGGTACTCACATCTTCTCGACCAATGACAAACTGATTAAACTGTGTCGTATCACTCATGACTGCACAGTGAATGGGGCATCCATGTAGGTCAAGTACTTCCTATAAGGGAAAGAAAAAATAACACATGAACCTCCAATATTGTCATCTATGTAAACTTTGTCAGGCCTGATACTTCACGGTGGCAACAAAGGCAATTGCCTGCATGCCCCCTGGCCATTGCCTCGATGCCCTTGAAATGCTCCAGTAGAAATGTACAATTTCCTCATGGCGCCCTAGCAGGTCAAAATTCCAGTTGAACCTAGTTACACTGGGTTTAACTGGAACTAGTTAAAAATCAGTTGATAAACTAGTTAGACACAGTTAAAACCGGTTGGTTTAATATGGAAAATGGACAGAAACCAATTGGTTTATAATTTAAACCTAGTTGAATCAGTTGATAAACTAGTTAAACCTAGCCCAAACCAGTTGGTTAATATGGAAAATGGACAAGTTTGGTCACTATCCAGTTGACCCCGGTTAACCATTTAGCCAATGTACCGCCCAGCCGCCTATAGCGATACACTGTATGCGGTACGAGGAAACCTCGCTAGCTTGTGTTTGTAGAAAAAAAGGAACATCAAAAGAAAACTCGATAGTCATTAGTAGGTCTATGCATCTGTTAATATATCTAGTTGTTATAGATCGTTATTAATTCTCCCTTCACAGTTGACTTGTCGAAGCTAATGATGATGAAATAATTTAGCTCTTACGAAAAGAAAAAAACGCTCATTAGTAAAAAGGAAATTGATCATCATTTATGATGATATTGTCGAAAATTAACGCCTTCGCATTTAATCAGTATGAGCATTGAGCCAGACAAAAACCTTGAAAAGCTATTGTGTCCATTTTATCCGTGCACAAAAATATTCGCCATAAAAATTACCGTAGCCGTTTAACGACTTGTACTTTTATACAAATATTACCGAAAGGGTAAGGGTCCTTGCCCTTTCAAAAACGAAGCACACAGGCTTGCTGTGTATCTTTATAGGATGAAGACCAAGAACATGAGAAAAAAAACTGCTTGAAATGTCAAGACCACACCGTTTTTTTTTTTTTTAGATCGAACACTCCCACAAAGGTTGTCCCCGCAAGTTTACCCTTTATTCATGATTATCCTAAGGTTGATACAACTTGAAAGTGTGGTATGGCTAAAGAAAGGTCCACACCTCAAAGACAGTGGACACTATTGGTAATTGTCAAAGACTAGTCTTCACAGTTGGTGTATCTCAACATATGCATAAAATAACAAATCTGTGAAAATTTGAGCTCAATTGGTCGTCGAATTTGCGAGATAATAATGAAAGAAGAAAAAACCCTTGTGTCACAAAGTTGTGTGCTTTCTGATGCTCGATTTCGTAACCTCAAATTCTAAACTTGAGGTCTCGAAATCAAATTCGTGGAAAATTACTTCTTTCTCGAAAACTACGTCACTTCAGAGGGAGCTGTTTCATACCATCAACCTCTCCCCAGTACTCGTAATCAAGTAAGGTTTTATGATGATAATTATTTTGAGTAATTACCAATAGTGTCCACTATCTTTAAAGAATATGGTCAAAGATAAAGTTTAGAGAATAGTGAAGGGCTGGCGCCCTCTCGTGGCGAGGTTTAGTTACTCACTCGATGAGAATCTTTTCCACTCAGACTAAAGGAGCTGACACTGGTCTCCGTGGCAACAAACAACACATTGCTCCGCTGTGAGTGTCGGAATGCTAGTCCTGTGATGGGAGTCTTGTCTTGGAAAATGGTTTTAAATTTGTTGTGTCTAGAAACAAAGGGCATGTAAAATAGTTTACAATTAACAGATGTTTTAATAAATACAATGCAAAAAATACTTAATGGCCTGACGTTTCGACCTTTTTGTTGGAAAAAAAACAGTTAAAATCACAGAGCAATGTTTTCAGGAGAGTCGCATAAACACTTTGTACATGCTAAAATGATTTTTTTTTTGTCTCATGAGACGAAAATTATTTTCCTGACATACATGTAGTTTTATTCATTTTTCAAAAACTCAAGCACCTCACCAAGTCATGTTTTTCAGGGAAGCTTTCTACCATCATTATCTTCAAACTGTGTGAGTTTGATGTCAATTTGTGGAAATCGTGTTTTGTGTTGTACACAAAGTGCCCAAACTCTATAAAGACATTGGACACTTTCGGTAAACAGTATTGTTCAAGGCCCACACTTTGTGTATCACAACTTCTATATAAAATAACAAACCTGTGAAAGTTTAGGCTCAATCGGTCATGGGAGTCGGGTGAAAATAACGGGAAAACCCACCCTTCTTTCCACACGTTTCGCCGTGTCATGACATGTGTTTAAAATAAATCCATAATTCTCGATATCGAGAATTGATATTGTTTTAATAGTCTAGACCAGATTTCCAAAAAGGGCTCTAGTTAAGGAAGTGAGCGGCATTTTTGAGTAAAAGTTGGTACCATACCTGATTTAACTAATTTGGGGGTGCTGAATCCGAAAATGGTGGATACCAAGGCAAATTTTTAGTCCTTCACCCTGAAAAATCAAATTTAAAACAATACAGAAAATCTAGCAGACGACGGACTTCTCACGTGAAAAAAAGGTCAGGTTCTGCTGTGGTTCCATATTGATGTTGTCAGGATACCATACAGGGCAGGTACCCGGGTGCAGGTCAGGTATCCGTAACAAACTTTTGATTGTACTGGATGGATATACAACCAAATTGCACTTTCAGAGGGACCAACATGTGCTTCCAATGTCAATTTGAGTTTTTTTTTTATTTGATGTTTTTTCTAATAAGTTATTTACTATTTGAACATAATTTCTCTGTTGTTAAAAGCACAAACCGTTGATTATTTTCTCTTATAATGTAGGCCTACACTACACAGGTAGGCCTACCAGGTGTGTCTAGACTCAACAATGATACAGAAAATTGTATTGTATATCAACTTTTCAGTGCTCCCTGTTTTTGAATAGGTCAACTTTTAGTGTTCACACTCATGGCTTGAAATTATCTTACACAAGAAGACGATAGCCAGATTCCGAAACAAAGGAAAAAAAATAATAAAAAATAGTAAGTTAAAAATGAACCTAGTCGTAAAAAATGTCTAATACCCAGTGGACTTCTTTGCAATGTGATAGTATATGATTTTTGATTTCGATGACTCTGTACATGTTATAGTATAGGGTTTAAGTTGATGCTGGAAAGGATGACATACACTGAAAAGAAGATGCCTCCTTGCACCAAGCTGTTGTATGTGTTTCAGTGTTGTTTCAGTACTACAAGGATACCTTCGCCGGTATACTTCTATCATAGCATAACATAAAACCAGGTTAATTTTAGGAAAAACACTATTGGATTTTGGAAAATATCAGCTTGAATGGAATGCTTTGATGCGTCGATTCCATAGAAGCATTTTTGTAATGTCATGTAACTGTATCTCCCCAAAGGAATTGTGCATGTTTACATTTGCTTATCAGTTTCCTGAATGATGGTCCATCTGCATGATGATTTGTGTTTTTCGCAAGTCATTATTCAATCGAATTGCAATGTGTTGTGTACTATTAATTCTGTATTTTCTTTTATAGAAATGTCTCTGTAAGGACAGGGATGGGAGCCCAAATACTACAAAACATTTGTTTATAATTTATATACATTGGATTATTTATTGGAAATAATATCAAACTGAAACACTTCAAATATCGCTTGATTTTCGCACTCTAAGTATCTTGAACTATTCTGACCAAAAAAAGCTGACATACAAAAATAAAGTAGGAATCTATACTTTGAATAAAGAGATATTTGTTTTTTCCCTTGTTCTTCACACCCAGCTGAAAAGAGAGGGGTGGATTAATTTATCAATGGAGGGGATACAAATTTTGTTGTCCTTTGTTTCTGAATCTTACTATCGTCTTCTTGTGTGAAATTTGTCTGTGTGTACAAACACGACTAACAATGCGTTATACTGCCAACAAACAAACAAACAAACTGGATTTTTTTCAATTGTTAGCCTACAACAGTTAGATTGGTTCGTAAACTGTGGAGAATACTTTTTAAAACGAGGGAGAATTGTAATCGAAAAATTAGTTACTTTAAAATCCTTTAATTCATTTTTTTTTACTGGTAAGATAGTTTCAAGCCATGAAATATCATTGTTGAGTCTAGACTACACCTGGTAGGCCTACCTGTTTAAGTAGTGTATATAGGCCTACATTATAAGAGAAAATAATCAACGGTTTGTGCTTTTAAAGGCAGTGGACACTATTGGTAACTTCTCAAAATAACTATCATCATAAAACCTTTCTTGATTACAAGTAATGGGGAGAGGTTTATAGTATAAAACATTGTGAGAAACAGCTCCCTCTGAAGTGACGTAGTGTTCGAGATAGAAGTAATTTTCCCACGAATTTAATTTCGAGACCTCAAGTTTAGAATTTGAGGTCTCGAAATCAAGCATCAGAAAGCACACAACTTCGTGTGACAAGGGTGTTTTTGTCTTTCATTATTATCTTGCAACTTCGACGACCGATTGAGCTCAAATTTTCACAGGTTTGTTATTTTATGCATATGCTGAGATACACCAACTGTGAAGACTAATCTTTGAAAATTACCAATATAGTGTCCACTGTCTTTAACAACAGAGAAATTATGTTCAAATAATAAATAACTCTTTATTAGAAAAAACACTTACTCAAATTCTTTCAAAATGACATTGAAAGCACATGTTGGTCCCTCTGAAAGTGCAATTTGATTGCAGATCTACCCAGTACACTCAAAAGTTTGTTATGGATACCTGACCTGCACCCGGGTACCTGCCTATTTTTCACGTGAGAAGTCCGTCGTCTGCTAGTTTTTCTGTATTGTTTAAATTTGATTTTTCAGGGTGAAGGACTAAAAATTAGCCTTGGTATCCATCATTTTCGGATTCAGCACCCCCAAATTAGTTAAAACAGGTATGTTACCAACTTTTACTCAAAAATGCCGCTCGAAGTTGTTTTTTTTGAAATCTGGTCTAGACTATAATGTTTTCTCAAAAAGTAAAGCATTTCATGGAATAATATTTGAAGAGAAGTCTTTCATCATTACCTTCTGTAAACCCTACAGGAAAGTTATTTGTAAATCTGTGAACTTTTAATTTGTTTACTACACCGAAAGTGTCCAATGGCTTTTAAACATACAACTTATTCTCCACTGACCTGTCTCTTGTCACATCTCCCCTGACCAGCGTGACACTACCGTCCTGGAATCCGATGGCCATCATAGTCAATGTCTCGCTGACGGCTAGCACCGACACGTTAGATGGTTGATTACTCCCTGGTAGCGCCCTCGTGATGCGCGAACACGTTGGATTGCGCATCTTGTCCTGTTTGTCCAGATTCCATACCTTGATGATGGGATTGATGCCTGGCTCATCTTGCTGAGCACACAAATAAAACAAAACATTTTGAAAATTGATCTGAAAAAATGATGATGATAGCGCATGGCGGCGCCCAGCGCTTGCACGCCTGGATCGGTCTACAGTGTACATTTGTATTTGTGTACATTTTATGGAATGGGCACAATTGGCCTATAAGTCAATAAAGTATTTTTATTTGTTTTAATGTTCTGAAGACTTGAGGCACTGTACACATTTGGTAATTGTCAAAGACCAGTGTTCTCACTTGGCGTATATCAACATAACCATATAAAACAAGCCTGTGAAAATTTGGACTCAATTGGTCATCAAAGTTGCGAGAAAATGATGAAAGAAAAAACACCCTTGTTGGACGAATTTGTGTGCTTTCAGATAGGAATAAAAGACTTCTAGCTAGAAGTCTTTTAGTATTTGAGTGAGAAATTACCTCTTTTTCAAAAACTACGTTACTTCAGAGGGAGTCGTTTCCCACAATGTTTTATAATATCAACAGCTCTCCAATGCTCGTTACCAAGTCAGTTTTTAAGTTAATATTTGTTTTGAGTAGTTACCAATTGTGTACCTTCCCTTTAAAACAAACTCTTTAGTAAATGAGTTTTATTGTTCCTCTCAGTCCTAAGTAAATTTGTGTAATACTGTCTCGATTAAAGCCATTGGACACTTTTGGTAAACAGTATTGTCCAAAGGCCCACACTTCGTGTATCACAACATATATATAAAATAACAAACCTGTGAAAATTTAGGCTCAATCGGTCATCGGAGTCGGGAGAACATGTTTCCACACGTTTCGCCGTGTCATGACATGTGTTTAAAATAAATCCGTAATTCTTGTTAGCGAGAATTGATAATTGTTTTAATGTTTTCTCATAAAGTAAAGCATTTCATGGAATAATATTTCAAGAGAAGTCTTTCACCATTACCTTCTGTAAACCCTGTAAGTTATTTGTTAATCTGTGAACTTTTTTTTTTTCTGTTCCGAAAGCGTATAATGGCTTTAATGTATTTTTACAATTGTATCTACTGTCGATGCATTTTTACTGTTTGGGACGCCCTGTAATACGGGTCATGTGGTATAATTTGTTTGGACTGTGGTATTTCCTGGCTTTTACTAGTTGTTATTTTTTTAACCAATACTTTGTTATGCGCTTGTGTACATTTTATGGAACGGGTGCAATAAAAAAACAATAAATTATTACTATTATTCGAATTAGGTGCCAACCAAACTGTGAACTATCCGCTTCAATCAAATGTACTTACTCCAATTGACACCAAGATGTTGTGCTGTTTGAGTTGATATAAATGAGTCACACGAAGCTCGTACGCTCGGAATCCAGAAATCTCCAAGTTACGATCCAGAAAGAAAAGATTTCCTTCGGAGTCTCCCAGCGTGACTTGACCGCGCCCGCTGGCACATGCTGTGATGTCAATGTCCTATTCAAGAAATTACAGAGGTAATTGAAGATAATATCAGTAAAAAATAATATTGGAATGTTATAGCACACATAATAACATATCTACGTACCAATGAGGTGTTCAAGCATGTCAATGTTCAAGGCACTTACACTTTTTAGACAGGTTTTGAAGTTTAAAGGCAGTGGACACTATTGGTAATTACTCAAAATAATTGTTAGCATAAAACCTTACTTGGTAGCTAGTAATGGGGAGAGGTTGATACACTGCTAAAAATGGTATTCTTGAAAGAAGAAAAACATCTTATTTTAAGAAAGTTATTCTTGTGTCACTCCCTAGAAAATATTTTCTAGGGAGTGACACAAGAATAACTTTCTTAAAATAAGATGTTTTTCTTGTTTCAAGAAAACCATTTTTAGCAGTGTAGTATACAACATTTTGAGAAACGGCTCCCTCTGAAGTAACATAGTTTTCGAGAAAGAAGTAATTTTCCACGAATTTAGAGGTTAAAATATTAGAGGTTGTACTCTTGCGTTACTGCAGTACTGCTTCTCAGATTCAACGGCCACTACTGCCATAACAGTGGGGCAAACCCTTTCTCTCAACGAGAAGTAAAACAGGTTCTTTTACATGCATTTATAACACAACACACAGGACCTACGTCATAAAAACGAGTGACCATTCACAGATGTCAATAGACATTTGGTGTTTAAAGCCATTGGACCCCTTTGGTTCAGAAAAAAAATAAAAGTTCACAGATTTGCAAATAACTTACAGGGCAATAGTGAAATACTTCTCTTAAAATATTATTCCATGAAATGCTACAGTTTAGAGAAAACAGCAAAACAATATAAATTCTCGTTAACGAGAATTACGGATTTCTTTTAAACACATGTCATCACACGGCGAAACGCACGGAAACAAGGGTGGGTTTTCCCGTTGTTTTCTCCCGACTCCGATGACCGATTGAGCCTAAATTTCCACAGGTTGGAAACAGGTTAAGAATTACTTTTAATGTTTCAGAATAATGAGACCCATTTATGTACAACTTTATAAGTTTACAACAGGCCCGTATGCTTTGTTTTTGAAAGGGCAAGGGCACCGAGGCATTTTCTTCTTGGTAAAGGGGCACCCTAGATGATGAACTTGCAAACTTGTACTGGAGCATTTCAAGGGCACCAAGGCAATGACCATGGGACCGGAGGCAATCGCCTTCTTTGCCTCCGTGAAGAATCAGCCCCCGATTTCACGAAACTCATCGCAAGTAGCGATGCATCGTAGGGTTTGTGATGCGTCGCAGCCCTATATAAGACACGTCGTGGCTGCGACAAGTTCGCAACTTACGACGTGTAACCGGTCGCAACTTGCACTTGCGACGCGTCGCAGCGCTTCGTGAAATCGGGGGCTGGCCTGTTACAAAATGCAGTGCCACTACCAGAAACACCGGGCCAGAAGATCAGAGTGGGCAGGGACGAGCAACAAACATTATTTTACTTGGCCTAAAACTAATCCTCTTACCTTGAGGCTAGTGAAGATTTCCGCAGAACCTGGTAGCTTCACCACTTCCTTGTCAAAGAAATTCAATCTCTTCCACTGCAATGAAGCAAAACAAGGATTAATATCAAAGTCCATTCAAGATTTGAACAAAGACAATGGAGCGGGAGTGTAGAACTTGAACCAAAGACCTCAGAGTTAACAGTTAACAGCCAGCGCTCTTTTAACTGAGTCATCCAGCCCTAGAAATGTTGGTGGTCTCTCTATGTTCGGGGGTGCCAGTGAGAAGCCATACAGCCAGAAACTGACATGTGCCAAAGGATCACTTTACAACTTTACAAGTAAATTAGATTTACAAACATCTTCATTCACAGGGGTAGGGATTCATGTCTATTATGGACAAGAACTAAATCTACAATCTCGGCATCATACATGTACTCATCGGGTGCGTTCAATCTCATCGGGTGCGTTCGATTACTTTCCCTTGGTCGACTCCCGCAGTGCTCACTTGGGTGAGCCCCTGACAAGAGCTAATCGGACGGTCACACTCGCCCCCCCCCCTTGTTTTTAAAATGAAAATATTTTCTAAAATAAAAACAATTTGTAGAACTTAAATTAAATCAGACAAAGAATTAAATCGTGTTGGGTCCTTTCTCTGTGCTGTATTTGTATCCATGCTTACATCATTTCATTGTACAATTGAAGGAGTTTGGCTGGGTACCGGTCAACTCGGTCCCAAGCCAAGTTGATTTGGGACCGAGTTGACTTGGGACCGAGTTGACTTGGGACCCAGTTGATATTGGGTCCCAAGTTGGGACCGACTTGACTGGAACCGAGTTGACCTGATCATTTCATTGTACAATTTAAGGAGTTGACTCAAGTCAAAGCGTTTGGTTGGTTGGGCTACTTTTCTATGACTCGAGGCTTAACTCCTCAAGCATATTGTCAAAACTCAAAGTCAAAGTCAAGTTTAGTTGCGATAATGTAACCCTCCTCCCGACGGCCGTCCGGTTACGTTATCGCAACTATAGTATTACTTTAGTAACTAACTTACTAAGTCAGGTTAATAAAAATAACACAGGAAAATTAATGGATTTGACTTTGAGTAAATACTGACTGTTTTTCACTGTGCTGTACAGTACACAGTCACAGTGTGGTGTGTTTATCTCGTACACCATTTGAATTGGGTATTCATTCAATTTATTGTGCACTGCTCTGAGTCTGACTGATTATACAATATGTAGACGACAGGCTAGTGTAATGGCCAATGTTGAATGCATGATGAGTGCGGCGGGCCTACAAAATTTACACAGTTTTGAGATAGGAAGTCTAGCAAAAATGTAAAATCTTCATCTATGTGTTACTCAAATACCACTTGAACCATCCTTCACAGCAACATAAATATATTGCTATTGAAATATTCTACAAATGCATCTTACCTGCTGTAGAAACGCCATTTTCAGACCGTTTCTATTCGCATACAAAAAGTGATGAACAAGATCCACCCCGCAAAATATATAATGACCTTTGAACTCTCTCTCAAAGCTAGTCTCCGCCCCTGTCCATAATCAAAACGGATTCGTGTGTAATTTTGTAATCCTTGTGAAGAGGCTAAACTAAAAGGGTACTTAGGCTTTCAATTAAAAATTAAAAATACTTATTCATTAAAACAAAAACAAAAACTTAAGTATCAAACTTATGTTTTTTTAGAATATGATAATTCAAATTATATTATTCCTTTTCATATTATTTACCTTGGCTAGAGTAATATTTAAAATAATCAATCCTGCTTCAATCTTGATTGAACAAAATGTCAGGAAGCTAAGTGGTTTTACTGTTGCCAACGCGAAGATAGCGTCGTGTGTCGACTGCTCTATCGTTAAAGGAAACTCCTCTAAAACCTGTCAAAATGTCGTCAATTTCAAGCATGGCGAGATTCAGGAATCCAACAAAGTCTACAAGAGGTAACATAGCCTATTTATTGCTATTTATTTCTATTTAAATATGTGTAATTTAGTTGAAATCAGAGTGCAAAGTCTGGAACTTTTTAAAACTGTCGGTCTCAATTTGTTTTTAGGCTGGCGAAATGCCCCATCATAAAGCACTGTGTTTACTGTGTGGGTGGGTTGTTTACTTAGTTGACATGGGGTGGGTCTGGGTCTTAGACTTTAAATTCTCTCCAGACTTCTGTGATTTTTTTTTTGCCCAACTTATTCAATTCAATTCAATTCAATTTCAATATTGGTTTATTTCAAACTAAACCTAACCAAATAAAAAAAAAAAGTAAAAAAAAAGAATTTGGTACACTTTTTTGTATGGATGTTTACAACAGAAGTAACAAACAAGGCCAGGGTCAAGGCCAACAACAACAAGAGTGCTGGGCTGGGCAAGGAAAGGAATGCCGTGTCCCTTAGTTTTTTCAGTTCCCCAAATGTATCCAATTCCAAATTAACAATAAACATGATAAATGGTTTGACTGACTGAGCTGTGTATGACGAATGTATGACCATAATTTTTACTTTGTTTGATTAGGACCACATTTCAAAATTTCTCATCTCCCTTTGCTTGGCTGTCATTCAATGCCTGATGATACTTAATTAAATTATCTGATTGCCAGTTTACTGTGGTAGAACTAAAACCAAACTTTAGTTAAAATTGAAAATAATATAACAAACTGTGATATATCATGATTTTAATTCCTTAAACAACTTCTACTTCCTTGTCTATGTCAGGTCCAGGTTTTTCTGCCACCTTGAGGCGGAGTGGGAGTCTTGGAAGTCTCAACAAACGAAGCTCTGCCAACTTAGCTCCGTCATTCAATGCTTCGTAAGGATATAACAAATATATCAATATATATACCTAAAATTAAAATAGTTGTACTGCTCCAGCAAGGGTCAAAGACCTGAGGCCAATTTCATAGAGCTGCTTAAGCAAAAAATTTGCTTAAGCACGAAAATAGCTTGCTTGTTTTAGACATGTTACTGGCCAAAATTTCATGCCACATACATTGCTTGTGACTGGTATTTAGCTGTTGTTTACTTAGCATAACAATTTAATGGAGCCTTGGCCGGTAATTTGATTTTACTAAGCAAGGATTTTTTTGCTTAAGCAAAATTTTGTGCTTAAGCAGCTCTATGAAATTGGGCCCTGAGCGTTACATGCAACGCCATGCAAATTATGGGCAAAATGGTGTTCACTTTTCGTCAAAATCAAACCTTGCCGCCAATTTGAATGGCGTTGCTTGTATTGCTCGGGTCTTAGAAGTTAGACCCTCGCCGGAGCATTACAATTATTGTAACTACAATATATCCTATGAGTGGTTAAATAGGGAGTAAAATGCGTTACACTTTACGACCTAGATGATTGAAAAGGGTATCCAGTTGTTTTTAAACAAAGACAATTTCAATTCCAGTTTACTCTTTTTACATATGAACTGACTTTTTATTAGCCAAATCAATGATGATTCAATCGCTTCCATCCAAACAAACAAAAGTTCTTATAACCTTCATAGCAAAGAGTTTTAGTGTTTTATTTAACTGCAAGTTTGGTTGCTAAAAATCCACATCAAATGTTGTTTTACTCTAGGATGACCATCATAAATGGTGGTAAAAAACTGCCAGCAATTTACAATTAACAGGCTGCATGTTCTCTTTCATTTTTTAAATGGTTTCTCTGCCAAAAAAAACCCAAAATAACATAAACTTTTCTTGTTACTGTCCATAATTTAGATTTTTGTAATTCTAACTCTCGATGATTTTTTAAAATTTATTTGTAGCAAAACTGGCCAAAGCACCTTGAACACAAGTCAAGACTACAACAACATCGAAGCTGAATACATTAAGAACTTACAACAGCAGATCTACTTCCTGGAATTGGAGGCTAACTTTCTATATCCTTAAAAAAAAACTTAAACAAATTGCTTACCAACCAAAGCGACCAGTTTCATAAAAGTTGAAATAGCAAAGGCCTCATATTTCAATCTTAGCAAAGTCTTTATTCTTACCCTTGGAGAAAGACTCTACCATGGCAACATGTGAGGCCATTTATTTATGGACACGTTGTCTTGGATAAGGCGAGTTGGTCTATAAAAAGAGTTTGTGACCGTTTGTTATGAAATGCATACATGGTTAGAAAGGTGTTTTAAAGTGATAGAATACAATGATTCACACAAAAATGCCTCGAAATTGCACGGTTTTCCTGATACGTTGTGATCCAACATGGCACGTCAAAAAGTGATAGAATACAATGATTCACACAAAAATGCCTCGAAATTGCATGGTTTTCCTGTTACGTTGTGATCCAACATCACGTCAAATTTTTTAACCACAAAATGGCAGACCATGTTAGTCGACGAAGTAAAAGGAAAACCTTGCCATTACAAGGCCTGTGTGGATCATTGTATTCTACTTTTAAAACATCTTTCTAACCATGCATTTCATAACAAACGGTTACAAAAACTTTTTTTATAGACCAACTCACCCTTTCCAAGGCAACGTGTCTCTTTAACAGGTAACTGTGTCGTTGGATGATGATGTGTAATAAATAAATAAAACAAAATTCTTTCATTTTTATTTCTTGACTGATAATGTTTACTCGAGACCAAGCAAGAAAAGCCACTGATCTGCAGCCTAAAATGACAGAAGAGGCTGGTCGAATGCTTCACACACTTCAGGTATAAGAAATATTCAAAACATCTTCTAAGGCGTCTGGGTACTTTTTGCAGGAAACAAAACACAATGCCCACAGATTTACATTAAACTTACACGGTTTGACAGAAGCTTTCCTTAAAATATTTCTTACTGAGGCTCTGTACTTTTTGAGAAATTAATAAAACAAGTCACAAAATAATTTTCGTCTCAGTGAGACAAAAATTATTTTTCTATGTAAAACGTATTTTTCAAAACCTACAGCACCTGAGCAGGAAATACTTTAAGGGAAGCCTTCTAATATTATTACCTTCAAACTGTGTAAATGTATTGTAAATCTGTGGACATTGCGTTTTGTGCTACAAAAAGTCGATACTTTACTAACAGGGGACGTAATAACTAATACTTACACAATTTTTTACAATAACCGTATCAAAAATAGTTACGCTGGTGCGCCTTTTTCGTCAGGCGTAACAAATTTTCTCTGTGAGTTTTGGGTACTGCGTCTTGCTTGCGAGCGTCTTATCCGCAGGATATTACGGTAGTGGCCTGACCTTTTCACCCTAGCAGAGTCTTTCTTGAAGGAAGACCAGCCTTCGAGAAAGACTCTGCTCGGGTCATAACTTCAGGCTCCTAACTGTTTTTTTTAAGGTTAAATTTCTGATTTAGTGTTTTTTACATTCAAACTGTAACAGGATTTGCAAAGTGATGTTGATAGCCTGCACCTAGAGGTGAAGAGAAAAGAGTCCAATCTACACATGGTGAATTCGGAAAAGACCAGGCTAGATGGCAAACTCCAGCTACTTCATGGTACAGGAGTATTCATTATACCTTATTCATATATTAGTGATTTGTAAAAAGAATGCGTGTGAAAATATTGTACCGTTGTGGTCATATTTATAATGATTTGTGTCATGGCCGGGCAGTTTCGTGAACTAGACTTAAGCTCTGGTGTTTCTGATTTATAGCAGAGTGTGAGTTTGAGTCCCAGTCTGGACACTTGTATGTCCTTCGACAAGGCACAAATCATTATTGCTTTGTTCTTTGGATGGGATTTAAATCCATAGTTTTTGTCTTGTACAATTTTTTTATGCACATAAAAGAACCCATTTACACTTTAAGTAAGTGTGTGTATACCCTGGGATTTGGAACAGTTCAATTATTTTAATCCTATATAAAAGTAGATGCACACAATAAAACTAACGTCTGAAATTGTTTCAAAAGGTGGTTGTATTTTTGCGATATTGCTGGAAATCCAGAGCGAATATGTCCATGCAGGAAGACTGATCCCTAATAGGAATACACAATCTGAAAAGCCTTACCCCGTAACGCTTCTTATAGACGATGTGACCTATGTTTACATTCAAACCGCCCTCTGTTGGCAAAACACTGTATATGTCATGTTTTGCCGGGCTAAAATACGCGTAGTCATGGTAAGATTGCACACACTTTCTAGCTAGCTGCCGTAACATGCGCATGAATCGTGTTATGGTTTTCAAGTGACGTCAGAGGTCACATCGTCTATAGGTTTAACTTTTTAATGACAAAAATCTGTTATCTTTTTTCTACTTTGAAATGAAATGTTTCTAAAAATGCTTTATACTATTGCATGCTGCTGTAGGCTTCGAACCAAAAGTTTTTATTTTATAAACTTCCCTTGAAGAGATCTCACTTAAACAAACCATTATTTCTTTGGCAGATACGCACGCAAGAGAGAAGAAACTTCTTGTTGAGGAGATCGTTCAACTCAAGAAGCAGAACGAGATGACACAACGAGAGATTGTACAGAAGGAAGATCAGATCTTCAATGCGCGTAAGGAGCTTGATCGAGGGAGTACGTCACTGACAAGTGCCGAGCAGCAAATAAGGATCCTGAATGCTAAGGTAAACACACAGGGGACTGCTCCTTCAAGGGGGTTCCAAAAATGGAAAATAATGTAAGCATGTATTTTGCCTCTAACTTTCACCACACAGCCCATCCCAATTACAATGCCCACCCATATAAACACCAGTCATGCCAGTGTCCGGACTGGCTGTCTGGGACTTGACAAAATGTATTTATTTATTTTAATGACCTCTGGCCACCCTCATTGACCATGTCACACACTGTCACTGTGAGCAACTTTACCCTGAAAATCTGTTTTGCCGTGAAATAATTAAATTCACTGCAATTTCAGGGCAACCCAACTCAAAGAAAACACCCTGAAATATTTCTAAGATTTCTGCACTAATGAAAACACCATGAAAATGCTGTGAACTAACCTTGGCAATAAATCACAAGAAACACACAGAAGCACACCGTGAAAATGCCCTGAACTTTATCTTTGCAATAAACCACATGGCTAATTTATTCTTCCTCCATGCACTGACCAATGTATACACGTCCAATTTCTGTCGGTCATAGTATGCTCTCTTCGACAGACCCTCCTGGTTATAGCCTAGTGCAAAATTTTGCACTGTGAGCCCGATCCAGGCCTCGGCACGGGTTTAAACCACCAGTTGAAAACCTCTTCACCACATATTGATTCCTTTAAAACAGAGTTGTCTTTTGCGATTAAAACAGTTGCTGGCAGTGTAAGCACTTCATGTAATCCACCCTATACATTAAATGACAAACCTGTCGAAGTTTGAGATCGATCGACCATCTAGATCACGAGAGAACAGTGAAAAACCGATTACAAATTTTGCATTGCATTGATGCCTAAACAAAAATGAATAAAACGCTCACTACAAACGCGAAATTAGATTATTTATTTCTCATCAAATTTGACATTTCAGACAGAAATATTTCAAGGGATGTTTTCTACTATCATTATCATTAGACCGTGTAAGTTTTATGTAAATCTGTGATCATCACGATTTTTGTTTCTTACCAATTCTGTTACGTTCCTTTATAGGTTACAAGGTGCATAAAAGTTATTGGTTTCTTTCCCGTTTGTAGATTGACCAGAAGACTGATGAGTTGAGGCACACCCAGCTAGCGTTGGAAGATAAAAGGACAGAGTGTCTACAAGTACAGACTCGGCTGCAGGAACTGGAGGATCGTTATTACTCCAGTACTGCTTCCATTCAAGACAAAGCTGTCGAAGAATTTAGGGTAATTTCGCTCTCTCTTTCTCTCTAGAATTTTGTTGTATTATCTTCTCAAATTATTTGTTTATTTGTATTGTGAAGCGCATTGTACAATGTTCTTGCAGTATACGTGAAGTATCCGTGAAGTTACGTGAAGCTCCCTCTCTCTAACATTTTTTGTATTAGGGCAATTCCACGGTCAGTCGCATTACGGTCAGTCGCTTTACAGTTTTCCAGACAATGTAGCCACGTCTACATGGAGCCAAAGCTGAGTTCTTTTTTGGCAAAATTGGGTTCATTCCTTGTCAACAACTAAAAATAAATTGGTTTCATATGTTGGCTATAACTTCTATGTGGAAAGAAAGTTTTGACAAAAACTTGATTCTTTTTGTGTCGTGTCCATGTTTGCTTGGAATTGCCCATTATCTTCTCAAATTATAGCGAGGTTTATCTGCACACAACACAAGCAAATACGTGAATGTGAGCACCAAAACATTGTGTTGTTTCTAGGTGACGTCACCACTTGGGGCTTATTTTATGCTCATGTATGATGTCCGCACGTAATGTACCTGTCGCGAAAAATGGTAGCTTCACGTATGCTGAAAACGTGAGATTTTAAAAACACAATTTTCTGATGTCACATACACGTATTTGCTCGCGTAACGTGGAGCTATTGCTAAACTTCTCTAATAATAATAATAACAATACGTAAGACTTATTGCACTGCTAAAAAAAAGCTACAAAAGAGTTGAGACATTTGTATAGACGATGTGACCTCTGACGTCACTCGAAAACCATAACATGATTCGCGCGCATACCGCTGGGCAAAACCTTTGTGTTTTGGCAGCCAGCTAGAAAGTGTATGCAATCTTACCATGACTAGGCATCATTTTGCCCGGCGAAACATGACGTATACATGTACAGTGTTTTGTCAACAGAGGGCAGTTTGAATGTAAACATAGGTCACATCGTCTATACAATGAACATTTTTTCTTGTAAACTGTTTATTCCAGAATGAGATTCGTGTGATGCAGCACAGGATGAAGGAAACGGAGCTGAATGCTCAGCAAGATCGCTACTTGAAGAACAAAGTGAGTATAAACAGGAATGTATAGTTTGCCCTTGGGAAAACAAGTAGGACAGTTCTATTGAGTATAAGGGCTGGTAAATAGTCGGTCGTGCGATGGAAATCTTGACGCACAATCCTAAAAAATACAGTTTATAGTCATTGATGTGGCCTATAAACTTTTTTTTTAAATGATCGCGCGTTAATCGGCCTAATCGGCTGACCTACACGGACATAGGGTGTATGCTTTTTTCAGGCCAGTGAAAAAAAATGTTGCTGGTTTTTTCCTTGAGCAAAACAAAAAATCAGAAATCAGCTTTAGAAGTACAATTTCCAAGAATTATGAAACCTAATCGGCAGTAGTAGATTAATAACAACAAAACATGAAGAAGCAACTCAACAAAGAAGATTAAATCATCTGGTGTTACCGCACACTAAACATGTGGTGCGCTCAAGCAAAATGAGTTGTTTGTTGACCCTGGGGTCGATTTCACAAAGATAGTCCTAACTTGGGACTAGTTCCAAGGTGTTATTTAAAAAAAAAAAAACTTAAAGACTCTGGACACTATTGGTAATTGTCAAAGACCAGTCTTCTCACAATACAATAACAAACTAGTGAAAATTTGGACTCAATTGGTCATTGAAGTTGCGAGATAACAATGAGAGAAAAAACACCCTTGTCACACCAAGTTGTATGCTTGATTTCGAGACCTCAAGTTCTAAATCTGAGGTCTTGAAATCAAATTCGTGGAAAATTACTTCTTTCTCGAAAACTACATCACTTCAGAGGGAGCTATTTCTCACAATGTTTTATACTATCAACCTCTCCCCATTACTCTTAATCAAGAAAGGTTTTATGATAATAATTATTTTGAGTAATTACCAATAGTGTCCACTGCCTTTAAGGCTATACATGTAGTCCAAAGTATGGACAGGTAACCTGGCCTAACTAGAGATGAGACTCTTTGTGAAATCCACCCCAGGTCATTTAAGTTTTCATGATACATTTGAAAAGAGCATATGCTACAATACTGTTAAAACCCAATGTGAAAGTGTAGAAACCCAAAGTAATGCGAGAAAATAAAACTGAGAACAAAGGGGTTCAAATTTGAGGTGTTTTAAAAAAAAAAAAAAAAAAAGGCTAATTTTAACCCCTCAATTTTGATGTTACTTTTCCGGAAATGTCACCACTGTTGGCCTGTTTTCATGGATGTGATTTCCCCGTTGTTAAGTGGAATTCCATTTTTGTTGTCCCCCAAGGAAATTCTGTTTTTTTGTTAACCCCCCCCCCCCCCCCAGTTTCTTAAAGAAATGGAAATATAACCATATTGCCCCAGACTGCAGAGTAGGGCTTATAAAACCAAAGTTAAATGTGAATATTGGGCTTCATGCTCACAAGTTTTTGAGCTTGCATACTTTCACGCTTTGCGCTCAGAGTTCAGTTTTCTTTTCCTCAACGTCCTATCACATCCCTATGTTTTGGCTTGTTTCTTCATACTGATATTTCCAACAGACGTCTCATTTAGATTGATGCTTCTCAATACATATTTTATTTTATTTTCTTTATTAGATGACTGATGATGTTGGGAATCTGGTGAAGGAAAACGCTTTGCTAGGATCCCAGGTTGTTGAGCTTAATCAACAACTTGACAGGGTGAGTTTATTAACCTATCAGTTTTACAATCATGTTACCCTTCAAGAATGACTCTGAAACATCATGCCAATAATTATTTTGTACATTTTTACAGTCAATATCAGAACCTGGCTTACTTTCATGTAAAAAGCAAGCAAAGAATCTAAAAGCAAGCAAAGAATCGGCGCACAGAAGCAGGGAATTTTTGCATTTACGTCAAGCGTATTTCAGGGTTACAGAGAGTTTAAGCTTGTGCACATGTGACTCCACATCACTAATAATCTGGGCATTCTTTGTTTACACAGCTAGTGCAGAATCAGGCATGCAACTGCCCGTTGAAAACAAAGAGGAAAAATTTTCAAAGGCGCCACGGGACATGATACCCACAATGGTACCCTAGGAAATTTTGAGGTTTATTATGCTCTTAGGTTCATTGTTAGCATGTAGTAGGCTTATTTTACATGATTGTAGTTGTACACTGTTATTGCCAGGCATATATTAGGGTAAAAAACAAAATCCGAAACAAAAACCAAAAAAATTAAAAAACGAGGAATCCCGCGGAAATGCGGAAGAGTTGGATGCCTGCAGAATGGTGATTGTAAGTGCAGAATTCGCCAATGAGATTGAAATTGGGCCCTGTTTGGATCAATCACAACATCTCCCTTTATCTTTTTTCTGCTATTGGCTCGAATGCACAACATGCAGTGCACTCAAAACTCTGGTAGGAACTCTATGATTGGCTCCGATAAGTGTTTTTGCTGTGCCTGTTTACTTGACGTTGCTTGGTATTCGTAGGTTACAGCTAGTGCAGATATTTGGCATTTGCCCTGTACATAAGCAAAGAATGGCGAGCACAAGAATTTGGCATTATGAAATCAAGTTTGGCGTATAAAATTGGGTCCAGGGTCCAGAAAATAATGCTTAACATTTTCTGCTTAGCAAAGATAAGCACTAAGCAGGATACCATTCATTGTACAGGCAGCATGGTATTTTGGCTGGCAAGGCTGGTAACCTCATTCTGATAAGCACATTTTATGATGTGATTATGTACTTTTTTTGTGCTGATAAGCAGCTCTATGAAATCTGACTAAGGTGATTTTAATTACAGTTAGTATATTATTTACAAAATGATGCAAATAAGTCAGTTCCAGGTCAGTGCAATGACTGTAGTTTGACAGTCGTTGACAGTCATTGACAAGAATCTGTTGGTTTGGATTCCATCTTCTATTTCCAGGAGAGAACATTGAGAGAAAACCGCGACACCAGACACGCTACCAATATCACTGAATTAGTGACTGTTAGAGACAAAGAGAAACAGCTCAGCTTCGACCTCCAAAAGGCCAGGAATGAGCTTCAGCATGAAAGGGATCGGGTTCAGCACCTACTTGATCAGGTAAGTGCATAGAGTTATATAAAAGAACTAGAGGGCGCACTGGCATCTCACAGCGTGTGTTTGTGCGGCCATTTTCTAAGTTGAACAAACAGCATCGCGTGAGCGTTCAATAAAAAAAAACTCAACCGTGTATTTCATATTCAACGCGCGTGCAGAATGACGCGCTTGTCATCTTGCGGTCCCGTGGCGTTTGTGCACGAAGCATCACTCGTGTGCCCTCTAGTTCTTATATATAACTCTATGGGTAAGAGGCAAAATTATTCATGATGGCTACCGCCCCCACAATCCCCCCCCCAAAAAAAATATATATATATAAATAAAAATAATAATAATAAGAAGAAAATAGGGTGTCATGGTCGATTGGTTTAGAGCATCAAACTCAAATTCAGGTGGTTAAGTCATCGGAGTGTGGGTTCAAATCCCAGTCATGACACTTGAGCAAGATGCTTCAATGGATATCTGTGAGGGTAGAAAAATTATATTGTGTGTGGACAAGCCTTCGCCACTGCAACCTGGGCTGTACACTCCCATGGTAGCTAAGGAACTTTAAAGAAATAATATTGTCTGAATGACCAGGGCAGTAATGTAAAGCGCTTTGATTCGTTATTTTGAAATGAGCTATATAAGAACTATTTTTACTTTTATTATTATTATTATTATTATTATTATTATTATTATTATTATTATTATTATTATTATTATTATTATTATTATTAGGAAACAAGAAATGTTTAGTTTTAGATGTGGGGAATAAAACCTATTGGCGCAACCAAATAGGGATTAACAACCCAATCCACATGCAAGGCCCCAGTCTGAGGTGGGCATCAAACTGGGGTCTACTAAGGTGAAAGGCAGGGAAAGAAACCACAGACCCAACCTGATCACCAAATCAGAAAGTGACCAATTTATGATTTAAGATTAAAAAACTAAACTATTCTCAATGAAGATGATCAGAGCAATCTGATCGAAACGTCAAGTTAAACGAACGGTTCTTTTCAGAACCACCCCAGCTCATTAGAGATAGTCATTACGTGGTGTTACCGCAAACCCTTTCCATAAACTGTTCTTAATTTTCACATTTTGTAAAAAATGCTTCACAGCTGGCGAAGCAGGAGCATGGTCAAGCAACCTCCACCCTCAGCCAGAACACTCTACGCAGCAGGTTAGCAGAGATTGAGGGAAGGTTGTCTGGGGTAGAGGTTGAGAACACCCAGCTTCGTAGAGACAAGATGCTATTGGTGGATCATGTATCGGAGCTACAGAAACAGGTCAGAAAATGTCACCAAACACTCCATGATAATTGTTTTCCGTTACATGTAAAAAAATATGCGCAAGAGACTTGCCAAACTTTATCTTGTTCAAAATAATGTCCTCTCAGAACAAAAAAATTGCTGTCAACCTTTCACAGGTTTGTTATTTTATGCATATGTTGAGACACACCGAGTGAGAAGACTGCTCTTTGACAATTACCGAAGGTGTCCAGTGCTTTTAAAACCGGAGAAAAACACATCTCTGTACATGTATAACTATAAAAACTCGAATCACTTTATGATGTACATGTTTTTTCCAACAGCTATCGGAGAGAGAGATGGAGACAACCCGTCTACACGATCATCTTCATACTCTAGACAGCACTATCTCTAACATGGACCGTCGCAAGAAGGTGGAGAATAGTCTACAGAGTCAACGATGGGGGGAGTTTGAGAAGATGGCCGAGAGTATGAAGTCATTGTCTAAGAGTATGACTGCTCGATCAGTCACACCCGAGTATTGAAGACGTAATCCCCCAAACCTTGGTATCAGGGTTCTGTCTTTAGTGGTGGAAAAATATTTCCCTGGAAACCATTGCAGGATGGATCATGGTAGATCATATAATACATGGTATCATATAAATAGACTCAAATAAAAGAAGTGCTCAAAATGGTGAATATCCAATTTCACATTTCGTTGAAAACGTTTGGTGGTCTGAAACAGAGAGCTTGGCAGTTTTTCCGGCACCAACAAAGACCTGTGTATGGGTCTGAAAACAGTCATGTGATGTAAAAATTCACATTGCATTCGCAGGAAGTATGAACCGGGCCATACGTGGAAACTTGAAGTGAGTTACATGATTAATATAATTTTATTTTATTTTGGTTAATTCATTAATACTGCTAAATATTGGAATTATTATTGGAATGTGTGCTGTAATTAAACCAATCATGCTACTTCTCTTGTAAAAGAAACCCACAAAGATCTTACTACTTGAATGGGTTTGGGTACTTTTTTCAGGACTCAAAACATAATGTCCACAGATTTACATTAAACATTCACGGTCTGAAGATAATGACGGCAGAAAGCTTCTCTTTAAATATTACCTGCTGAGGTGCTGTAGTTTGTGAGAAAGGAGTAAAACAAGTCTAAAATAAAAAATATAAAAAATTGTCTCGGCAGACGAAAATTATTTTAAATACGAATTTTCAAGACATTGTTTGCTAATTTCTCAAGAGCTGAAGCACCTCAGCAAGTAATACTTTAAGGTAAGCTTTCTACCATAATTATCTTCAAACTTTGAAGTTTTATGTAAATCTGTGGACATTCGACGTTATGTTTTGCGTTACAAACAGTACCCCCAATCCATTTAGTGACGCAGGCCTGGAATTACACCCAGGCCACGGCCTCCGTTGCCACTAGTCATGGTATGGGTGCCCCTTCAACTGTTTACCATTGACTTAAAGATTTTCCAATGGAAGTGCCCCGTGCAAAATGAAAAGTTGCCTTGCCCTCTTATAGATGGAGTCCCAGTCCAGGCCTGTGACGTCAAGTAAACTGGGTCTTTAGGATCCATAGAAATGAGAGTCAAGCAATTAAAAGGTATTTGAATTCAATATTTTTAGCCCTCGTTATTTTTAAATTTTGTCAAGTTGTATATTTATCAAATAGGTTTGTTGTGTTGTTTGTCGTGTTCATTTGTCTTAACAAAAGTGTGTGTTTTTTATTTTTGTTTGAGTGTAATTTTTATGTGTTG
Organism: Asterias amurensis; assembly: GCF_032118995.1. Taxonomy (NCBI): domain Eukaryota; kingdom Metazoa; phylum Echinodermata; class Asteroidea; order Forcipulatida; family Asteriidae; genus Asterias; species Asterias amurensis. Next base: position 13,950,033 of record NC_092664.1, on the reverse strand, counting down.
TCCTTCATGCTTGTTATGTTAAAACATGTTGGTCTTAATTGTAAACATACAATGCATTGTATACGATGCCTCAATGGGGATCGGAAAGGGCGTACTTGTGAGATGGCCTGCAACATAGTTCTGTCCAACTTCAAAACTTGTCTTAAACGTGTTTGTCCAATTATTAAGCAATGTTTAGTGTTCAACACATAGTTTCCCAAGGCCGGTAGCCCCCCTTGTTTTGTGTTACTGTACACCATGTTTAAAGGTACACGTTGCCTTGGATCGGACGAGTTGGTCTATTAAAAGCATTTGAAACCGTTTGTTATGGAATGCATATGGTTAGAAAGATGTTTTAAAAGTAGAATAGAATGATCCACACAAGTATCACTCGAAATTGCATGGTTTTCCTTTTACGTCGCGAACTATCACGATCGACCATTTATGGGCGTCAAAATTTTGACTCCCATAAATGGTTGACCGTGTTAGTCGACAGGGTAAAAAGAAAACCACGCAATTTCGAGGCATGTTTGTGTAGATCATTGTATTCTACTTTTACAATATCTTTCTAACCATATACATTTTACAACAAACGGTTACAGAACGCTTTTCAAAGACCAACTCGACCGATCCAAGGCAACGTGTTCCTTTTTAACATCAACTTTGGGCAAAAACTGTCAAAGCATTACTTCTCTCAAAGTCAAAAACTAAGATTGTGAATATCCTTGTCTTTTCAAACAGTTTATATGGTGTGCTTAAAACATATTCTGAAGTATTTTAGCGCATAAGGGTAAAAATATTTTTGTATTTAAAAGAAAAATACTGAGAGCTGAACAGAAGTAGGACTATGCATATTTATTGAAATGCTGGAATACACGTCATTTTAGTAGTAAAACGAAATAACATCTTTTAATTATCTTTGTTAGCTTACAATAACTAAGAGTTTCTGTTAGTATTTTTTTGTGATCTAGGGAAGCAGACTTGCAGCTTTATCCTCAGAAAAAGAAGAGTAGAAAAAAAAGTGTGAAGAAAAGATTTAAAAGGGTGAAATTGGTTGGGTCCAATTTCATAAAAAGCACAAAAACCTGCTAGGCACAGAAAGCTATGGCCTAGTAGAAACTGGTTACCAACCAAAAGTCCATAGTTTTACATTGTTGTGACTGGTGCTCCACCCTTGTTTTGCTTAGCATAGATATTTGCTAAGCAGTATATTCTGCTTTATGGAACTTGGCCCTGATTGGCTGTAAAGTTGCATGTCCGAGTTAGAGAGTATATTATTCACCTAGCAACCACCTAGAATGCCGTACCAATGCACACCTTTTGACACAAGCACAATTAAAACTTATAGTTTAATAATATTTCTGATGATAAAAATAGTCATTTTAATTACATAGGCATTTTAGTATTAACATAATACTGTTTATAAAATCAAAACAATAACAAACCACATCAGAGAACTCGTCCATTGAAAAGCTTATCAATTTTTTGATAATTTTACCGAATGTTGATTCTTGAACAATATTTTGAAATAACTGTAAAAATAATTGTGATTTTAATTATACACAGTACTTTTTATTGATACTAATTTAATTTGTAAAAAAAGAAAAAGGAAGAAAAAAAGAAATTAAGTTGAGAAATAAAATTTGAAAATTTGCAAATAGTTCTTTGTCTATAATAAAAGATGTTTCCTTATTACATTGATTCTTCATAAATGTTTTGGTAAAAGGAAAAGTTTCTTTGAACCTCCCTGGTAATTTTCCAGTTTCCAAATCAATCCAATAGTTTGTCTGGTTGTAGGGTTAACCTTTGGAGTCAAAATTAACCAGCAGCACTTAGTTGTCAATAATTTGTATTGACCCGTCGCACGCATGTCATACGCGGTGGCGTCTGTGCCACCCTCACCTTTTTTGGTGGTCAATAGGTTTACGTGTAAACGCCCCGTCGCCTAAAATGTGCACTTCACTGAATAACGCACGTTGACATTGACCACAAAAATGGCGTACCTAAGATTATTCTGATGATGACGTCGGGTGAATACCAACCTATATAATAAATCCTCCTGATAAACATGACAAATCCTCTTATCAAGTAACCTCTTTAACAAATAATAATAATAACCGTATTTATAACGCCCTTTTGCCAAAGGATACAAAGCGCCAGGTATTATTACTGCAAGGAGTGGGGCGAATTTTGAGATATAAGACCTAATCCTTAAGCACCATGTAATGGTTTACAAGGTGCTGTGGTGCAATATGCTGCCAATCCAGCCAGGAACACCGGGGCGAACCCCTTCTCTTTTAGATAAGTGCACTGGGTTCTTTTACATGCGTTTACACACCACATGGGACCAACGGCTTTATGTCCCATCCGAAGGACGAAGCAATGGTTATGTGTCTTGCTTAAGGACACAAGTGTCACGGCTGGGGATGAATTTTGTAGGTTTTTTTTTTTTTTCTTACCATGAAAAGCTTCACACACCACTGAGGTTACTACTAACTCCAAATACACTGAGGAAGGATTTAAAAGTGCTGCTCAATATTATTAATTTCCTCCGCACAGTCAGTCCTGATACTTCACGAAGGCAACGCATGCAATTGCCCGATCACTCCTTGAAATGCTCTGGTAGAAATTTCCAACAATCCATTACCTTGTTTGAATATATCATCATTGTTCCTCTCATCTTGATTGTCCTCCGTGATCGCCACGGTAACTGCATCATTTATCATCCACTAAATCTAAGGTATTGGTCCACGTTGGATGCCTCTTCTGGATGAAAGCCCGGATGCCTTCCTGACCGTCCTTCAAGGCTAGATTATGAACCATCACGTCTCCAGCTTGTCTGGAAAAAACAAAACACAGGGGGCGAAATTAAGTGTATTTTCATGGTAGTCAGCAGGGCTAGTAACCCAGAATTTTTAGTAGCCCTGATGAGATTTTGGTAGCCCGTAAGGTACATTATGTCTCGCGTCACAGCTCAAACTTTACAATAGCACAGTTCTTTATTGTTTGTGATGATGATTTTTGCTTCATTTTTTTCCACTAGCCCGCCGGGCTATCAAACTGGAAAAATAAATCTGGTGGTCCAGGGCTAGCGGGCTAGTGGCAATTTCGACCCCTGAAAACACGAAATGTACTCACGACCACCTTCTCTACAGGGGTGAGAGTCATTACTAACGAAAAAGTCTGAAACTTGGATACAAATTCAAAGGTATGTTGAAATTTTGTGATTTCTACCGTTTGGTAACCCCTGGGGTTATAGATTCCAAGGAGCCTTTGGAAACAGTATCCAAAGCACTAGAGAAGTAGACCAATGAGCAGGATTTCTTGATTTGTGGACAAAAATATGTCTGATTTTCTTCACCAGGCCGACATAAAAGACTTAATTCAGCCCAAAGACTGAACAATTTCATCCCTGTCTCTAAGAACCTGTTCACAATAGACCGATCCATTCAACTCCGCCCCATTGCGTATTGACCAACCACAACCAATTGCACAACCAAAAGTCTGACACTATAAAGTCTGACATGCATGCGAATGCTTGGCACGTGCGGCAGAGTTGTGCAAAATGGCATTGGAAAGGCTTGTGTTTTTGCTCGCACATGCGTCGTGGGCAGAGCCTATAATGGATCAGTGTATTATCAACATGTTCACAAGCGTACAAGTGTAAATGTCAAACTATAAAAAACATAGCTCAATGGCCCTTTTTTGCACCATTAGATAAGACACCCTTTTTAACCTTTAGACAGTCAGCTGCGTCTCCAAAGTTGTGCGCAGGAAATTACGACAATATCTGGTTCGAATCCCATCCGAGTAACATGCCTGTGATACTTTTTTCTGAGGACTCAGGAAAGTACCGAGTATACAGTGCTAACACACATATGTGTATGGGTAAAACCAAAAAATAATATTCTTTATCCCCGATGCATATTTAACATATCTTATATCGTTGCGGTACTCGCTGCCAAACCATAGGATTCGAACTGCCTCGAGCTACCGGGTAAGACACTGCTCTAGAATTGCAAGGGTCAAGGGTTCGAATCCTAACTGCGTAACATGCTTGTGATATTTTTTCACAGGACTCGGTGTATGGGTAAAACCAAAAATTAATATTCTTTATCCGCGATGCAAATTCAACATCTCTTAGTATCTGTTTAATATGTGTACGTTCTTTAGAACTGCTACTGCTAAGCAGAAATTAGCCTAATATCATTACAAATTACACATGTGACATGTATGGCTGGTAACCTCAACCTGGTAAGCATAACTTTGTTCAATCTGGTAAGCATAATTTTGTTAGGCTGAAGCAGCTCTACGAAATTTCAAACAGAATCTTGACTTACTCGTAAGCGTCCTCCCTCGGCTTATTCATCTGACTATTAAAGCAGGCCTTCCCGAGGGCGATCACCGACCGACTCGATTGACAGATCTTAGCGGTTAGTTTGTTTGTTTCTTCCTCCAGTAATTCCTCAGGGACAACCTTGCTGACGAGTCCGTGCTTCAGAGCAACTAGATTTGATGGACAAAAAAAAAAGAGCAAGTCATTGGTTACCGCTGTCTTTGTTGTTTTTCCCCCTCTTTTTTCCCCCAAATTTTCGCAGGGTTAAGGATTGATTCTTGAAAAGTCCAGCTTCATGGCCAATTCATGTCTACATTATTTCATTGCTGTCCTTACATGCCATCAAACCAACACTTGTGAATTAGGTTCAAATTATAAGTAATACACAGTAAATTAAGATAAGACAAATTTGATAATTCACAATAATTTATGTTGATCAGTAATACACAAAAGTTATAAATAAGCAGTAAGTACTAGTAGGACAATAACTAGGTTTAGGGTACATAATTTGGGTGGTATACATTAAATCACGTAGAGATACATATAATAGGCCTACCTACTAAGATATTATACACTGTATAGAAGAGTCTGAGATTTTACTTCAAGTTTAAGGTTCAGAATGAAAAAGTATGTTAAAAAAAAAGCTGTGATTAGCTTATTTTGCCTTAAAACACCAATTATATTAATATACAGTATTTTTTTGAGAGATCCATGTTTTGGGTTTCTAACGATTCCATTACGATACATTGGATAAATTGACCTGAATACAAAAATAAAATAAAAAACACAGAAGAAGTAACAGAAGCCCACAAGTTAAGCTCACACATTTCTCAAATTCTTATAAGCGTAATTAAATGAGCACATGAAAACACAAACGATGTTCGCCAAACTCAGCCGAGCAAATAAAGACCTTCTCCCAGTTATTTCATTGTTTGTTATTTCAGAGCAATAATAATGAAATCGTTCTTATAAAGCACATTACACACAGGGTCCCAATTTGATGTACAAAGTCAAAAAAGTTCAAACCTTTATTAATAGTAAGTTGAACAAAATTGGTTTTGACAATGCACTTTGATAGAGAGTTAACTCATTTCTATATTTCACTGAAATTAAAGGAACGTTACAGAATTGGTTTTGCTAGCAAAAAGTTGCTGGCAGTGTTAGCACTTAATGTAATCCACCATATACATAAACTGACAAACCCGTAGAAGTTTGAGATCGATCGGCCATCTGGGTCACGAGGAAATAGTGAAAAACCGATTACAAATTTTACTATGCATCGATGCCAAAACAACAATGAATAAAACGCTCCCTGAGCGATAAACTCCAAACGCGGAATTAGATTATTTATTTCCCATCTAATATGAAATTTCAGACAGAAATATTTCATGGGATGTTTTATACCATCATCATCATCAGACCGTGTAAGTTTTATGTAAATCTGTGATCTTCACGATTTTGTTTCTTACCAATTCTGTAACGTTCCTTTAACAAACAAAAGACGTAAAACCACTTACAACTTAGACCTAGTACATGTACATACATGTAGTAACTGAGGCGCTGTACTCCTTTCATCAAAATGTGTCATTATCAACCGTTTACTCTTTTTTTCAAAATGTGTCATTATTGATCGATAATAACCCATTTCAAAAAAAGGAGTACCAGGTACAGCACCCAAGTTACTGGGTCTACTTCCAGCTTACCTTCTGCCGATATTGGCTCGCCTGTGAATAGCATCTCCATAGCGAGCTTCCTGGGAACAGCGCGGCCCAGGGCCACCCCTGGTGTCGAACAAAACAGCCCAATATTTACCCTTCAAGATTGACCAATCAGAAACAAAATTGCTTTGTGAAAATAATAAGAATAATAATAAAAAATTATCTATACCGCGCCAATTCCAGGCAAACCTCTTCAAAGGCGCATGTTAATGAACGATAAAAATATTAAACCATTAAACCATCTGGGAAGTGAACATTAAAATATAAAAATACACAGTGTTTAAAATGCAGAGAACCAAAAAATTAGAAAAAGAGACGCCCAAAATTAAAGGCTATAAGTGAGGGAATGCAACGCAGATCAAAATTAGCGCAATGAACAATAAAAAGTAAACCATTAAAATCACAAAAAGGCATGAAGTGACTGAAATACAATTATGTAGCAGTCATAATGAAAGATATAGCTATGTTGTATGATAGATAAAACAAAAAAAGGCGACCAAGTTGAGAGTAACTTTCAAAGTTTTAGCACTGGGCTACTTATTATCTTGATTTGGCGCATTACAATTTATTATAATTATTTATTATTATTATTATTATTATTGATAATATGACTGTATTCCTCATATTATGGTTAAAACTCTCGACTTCTTCATTGATACCGGTAGCCCTCTATTTTCCAAACAATTGTTAGCATTAAACAAAACAAAAGAAAAAAAAATGCACACACTGGGATTCCCCTTCATAATATTTCAGAGCTTACCCAGGTGTGGCAAACTTGGCATTCTCAGACGCAATAGCAATGTCACAGCTGGCTACCAGTTGACAACCAGCTGCTGTAGCAAAACCTGTAGGAGATTCATTCAAATAAGTAAATAAGCAACCAAACCAAGTACCATCTTATTCGAATAAGTAAACAAGGAACCAAACTAAGTTCAGTCTTATTCGAATAAGTAAATAAGCAACCAAACCAAGTACAATCTTATTCGAATACGTAAATAAGCAACCAAACCAAGTACAATCTTATTCGAATAAGTAAACAAAGAACCAAACCAAGCACAAAACCTTACCCATATTAGTAAATAAGTAAATAAGCAGTGGTTATAGAGCACCGGACTAAAGCTCTGGTAAATGGTGTTTGAAGCTTGCATGGTGTGGAGAATGAGAGAAACTACAAGTATAAATATTAATAGTAAACTTGCAGGTACAACCATGAGTAAAATCTCTTTTGAAGGAGTGGTGGCTCTGAAAAGAGCCGTGTTTTCCAAAGTGCCCTGGTGTTTCTGGTCAGAAGAGTATGGGTTCGAAGTCCCAGTTGTAGCACCCATGTCCTGAATAAGAGCTTAATACTTTATCACAACTGCTTTGTCCTTCAAAGGGACGTTAAAGACAGTGGACACTATTGCTAATTGTCAAAGACCAGTCTTCTCACTTGGTGTATCTCAACATAAGCATACAATAACGAACCTGTGAAAATTTGAGCTCAATTGGTCATCAAAGTTGCGAAATAACTATGAAAAAACAAAAACCCTTGTCAAATGAAGTTGTGTGCTTTCAGATGCTTGATTTCAATACCTCAAATTCTAAATCTGAGGTCTCGAAATCACTTCTTTTCTCAAAAACTACGTAACTTCAGAGGGAGTCGTTTCTCATAATGTTTTAACCTATCAACCTCTCCACATTACTCGTTACCAAGTGAAGTTTAATGATAATAATTATTTTGAGTAATTACCAAAAGTGTTCACTGCCTTTAAAGACAGTGGACACTATTGGTAATTTCTCAAAATAGTTATTAGCATAAAACCTTACTTGTTACATGAAGCTGTGTGCTTTCAGATGCTTGATTTCGTCATCTCAATATCTAATTCTGAGGTCTTGAAATCAAATTTGTGGAAAATTACTTCTTTCTCAAAAACTACGTTACTTCAGAGGGAGCCGTTTCTCATAATGTTTTATCAACAGCTCTCCAGTGATTTGTACCAAGTAAGTTTTCATGCTAACAATTATTTTGAGTAATTACCAATAGTATCCATTGCCTTCAACAGAAATAATATGTATAGATAAGAATAGCATGAATACCTTGTACTTGAGCAATGACTGGTACCGGCATGTCTTGTACCAACATCATGACTTGACTGCAGGTACGCATCACTTTGGTATGATGAGCTCTGCCATACTCTGTAGTCTGCAGAATAATAATATAACAATATCAAATATAATAACTGGGCCCTAGTCGAATGTTCTTAAAGACTTCAAGCAAACATGTGTTATACACTTCATGATAAAGACTAAACTTGTTAGTTTTTTTGCAGAGAGTTGGTAAGCATTTAGCCTCACCCAGTTGCATTAACTGTTGTAGCTAGATCAATTTTAGTGGTGGGCTCTAAATCCAATTTATTTAGTCCCCCAAGGGGCCCCAAGGGCAAAGGTTAAAAAACATTATTCCTGCTAAGATATGGGGGCAATTATTGCTGAAGTGCAATCTGGAGAAATCTGTGCCGGGCGGCACAGTGTATTTTGCTCAGAGTGCTGGGCAATTTCTTTTAGTTCTTGGCAGGAAGCCCGGCATCGCCCACAGTTGCTACATCACTGGTTGCATTTGCCTCAAGACAAAACTCCCACCAACTCAAAATCTAGACACCTGTTTAGTGAGGCTAAATTCTTACCAACTCCTTGAGATTGTGTCTAGAGCTAAATTCTTACCAACTCTTTAAGATTGTGTCCGGATGAAAAGACTGGTCCTCCTGATGAGATGACTACAGCTCGGAGTTCCTCCTCCTCATCACCGTTGTGTAATAAGTCTGCTTTAAGACTCTGTAGCATCTCCAAAGACAAGGCATTCCTGCAAGAAATGATCAAGACTTCAAGCAAACTTGGATCTAAGCTTGGGCGATATTGCTTTCAATATCCCACGATGTATTGTCAAAAGAATATCGCGATATTTGATTATATCGTGATTCATATTTGGACTCTAAAATTCTGACACCTTACGTTGCCAAATTTTAATACTCCCAAAAAATAATAAATCGAGGTATACATCTGTCAGGTGTACTGTCTACCAATGGTGTGAAAACCTGGGCCTTTCAGTTACACACACATAATGACATAAAGTGTCTTTTGAAGTGTCTACGGCACATGACTGTTCTTACATGTGTGCATACTTAGCAAGATCCCGTCTATTTCATTCTAGCTAACCAGTAAGCATCCATAATGCTCATGTGGTGACTTCTGATTGGGTTGTGGTTTGTGTTATGATCCCAATGTGGTTTTCATTTGGCGGCACGCGGTGGCTCCACACACAGGGGGAAAATGATACAATTGTATTACTTCTGTAGTGTCTGTGTGAGACCGCTTGGGCGGCTCAACACACAGGGGAAGAATGATACTAGTATTACTTCTGTAGTGTCTGTGTGAGACCGCCTGGGTGCCAAAGACTTTGATGGTTTTTTTTCAAAGAAACCCTGTCATTTTGGGATCAATCGGGAATCTTGCAGTTGGTTCTAGGATTTTGTATTTTTGGAAACAGCCCTTTGTGGTTGCAAGACGTCTCAAAAAACTTGGTTTGCCGATAATTCGATTAACAAGAACTGTAGACAATATGGTAGTTATTTAAGAAATGGTATCACGATTTTCGAAAATATTGAGATATCGCCCAAGCTTACTGGGATCGTATACTCTGCCTGATTAATGTTAGGCTACAACGTGTTTGAGAAGCAGGCAGGGAGGAAAACCGGATGGTCTGGGAAAACCCTCGAAGCACAGCAGAGAACCAACGCACAACTCAACTCACATGGCCCAGGCCGGGTATCGAACCAGGGTCACCTTGGTGAGAGGCAAGCGCTCTACGCACAAGCCAACCATGTCACCCAATCATTCAAAAGAGATCTCTCTACATGGTGTTTATTATGTTTAGGATGTCTAATTTTGTCACAAACTTTACCTTCTCTTGGGGTCATTTAAGAAGATGGTCCTGACTCCATTGGACTGAGTTCTTAGCGTTAACGATTCCACTTTCTTCTCAGAGACATCAGTTGAGCGTTGTCTACAGTTGTAAGGAATCAAATGGTTCCCGAAACATGACGCCTGAGGCTGAGGGGTAGGAAGTTTAGAAAAATAATATCAATTACTTCTTTCCCAAGTTAAAGGCAGTGGACACAATTGGTAATTGCGCAAAATAATTATTAGCATACATGTAAAACCTTACTTGGTAATGAGCAATGGGGGGAGGTTGATAGTATAAAACATTGTGAGAAACAGCTCCCAATGAATTGTGACGTAGTTTTCGAGACAGAAGTAATTTTCCACGAATTTGATTTCGAGACCTCAGATTTAGAATTTGAGGTCTCGAAATCGAGCATCTGAAAGCACACAATTTCGTGTGACAAGGGTGTTTTATTCTTTCATAGTTATTTCGCAACTTCGACGACCAATTGAGTTGAAATTTTCACAGGTTTTTTATTTTATGCATATGTTGAGATATACCAAATGAGAAGACTGGTCTTTGACAATTACATGTACCAATAGTGTCCAGTGTCTTTAATTATTTGTTTCTGAGTAATTTTATATACAAAAACCATTGGACCAACTCCCTAATTGTTGTGTCACTCGTCTGCTTTTAAAATACAAGAACCACCAGCGTACCCTTACTCCTAGAACTATGAGGTTTGTTCCGCTATTTAGCGGTAGCAGAATGCACCACATAGTTCTAGGAGTAGCATTGCTACTGCTCTGCTCACAGGATGTCTATGAAAAAGACATTCCGCATTTATTATAAATGGAAGTTATGGTTGCTCTGTAGAGTAGCAGAATGCTTAATACAGTCTTTATGAACTTTGGTCAAGTTTCTCAACACTGCACTGCACAATCTAGTTGCGATAACGTAATTAACCCCTCCTCCGAAGGCCATCGGGAGGAGGGTTCCATTATTGCAACTATGCATAATTTGGACTCTCTATTGGTTTAGTCATAATTATAGTCCTATTTGGGTGCAGAAGTGCTTGGTCACGGGAAGTGCTTGGTCACGGGAACAGATAACAAAAAAATTACTTCAGGTCGAAGTAAAAAGATGTCTGTGTTATAGACTATCAGAGGGTGAGTGGATTCGGGCGGCTCAGGAAGATCTTCAGAGACTGAGCTGTACCACGGTGGCTGGTAGGGCATTCCAGATACAGATGACAGTATTCAACAATGCTGTTGTGTGAATAGACCCTTCCCATGAAATATGTAAATTGCACATAGCGCGTGCGCACTAACGGTTTGGTTGGCAAAATGAGGGAACATCGTGCTGTTTTGTACACGGCTAATGGGTGCGTGGCGCAGACGCGATTGCGCGTCTGCTAAGTGCACAACTCTATGGCGTTTGCCAACCAACAGGGTCTGTACGCATGCGTGAATGTGATTAGCATATTTCATGGGGGGTCCATTGTAGATGTAGTCTGGTTTGATGAAGATGTAAGTCATAGAGTTATGTATAAGAACTAGAGGGCGCACTGGCCTATATACGCGCCCCGGTATGCGAGCAGGCGGCCTTTTTCTAAGTTGACAAAACTGCTATCCCACAGCGTGTGTTTGTGCGGCCATTTTGTAAGTTGAACAAACAGCATCGCGTGAGCGTTCAATAAAAAAACCTCAAACGTGTAATTCATATTCAACGCGCGTACAGAATGGTGCGCTTGTCATCTTGCGGTCCTGTGGCGTTTGTGCATGAAGCATCACTCGTGCGCCCTCTAGTTCTTATAATAACTCTATGCCTGTAGTCTGGTTTGATGAAGATGGGTGTTAGTAGGGTGGTGTGGCTGGGATGGCATTAAGACCATGCACAATCCTATACAGCATGATGCTTTGCTTTTGGCCTGGCGTTCATAAAGAGATTGCCATTGTTGGAGGTTTTTCAACATCTGTGCTGTGTGACACTGTTCTTTTGGTCATAGTCTGCCATCACAAATCTTGCGGTACGCCGCTGAACCATTGTCTATTTGGGAGATCAGATCGTGTTTGTGTGGGTCCCATACCGGTGACGAGTACTCGAGGGTGGGACGTACGAGGGCGATTCCATGAAAAGGTGGAATTTTCTTAGAAAAAATGAAATTGCTCCCAGTATAAGCATGAGTATTGAATTTGTATCTTTAATCATTCCAAACACGTCCAAGTGTCAAGGGAATTTTTTTATTTTGTTTGGGTATTGTTTACTGTGCCTTTTTTTTCTTCTTCCAATAGTGCATTTTGATGGGAAAAAAAGTAAGATTTTTTATGATTTTAACAACTTGACCTATTTTTAGAGTCAGTATGTTTGCCATTCAGCAAAATCAGTCAGACTCAGGGGTAATTGCAAAAAACCTTTAAAATGTGGAATCTTTGTTTGAGTTCAAGAAAATAATGAAAGAAAACATCATTTTTGTTGCACATAAATTATTATATTCTCCGTTATCCAAACCATGGAGGAAGGAAACTTACATTGGTTTGAGCAAAAAGGCACCTGATGGTTGGTCGAGATAATCTTGAGGACAACATTATAGACCGACGACAGCAGCCAACACAACATTCAACAAAACAGCTCTGGACTAGACATGTGTGTGCAATACAATAATATTAATGTCAACAACTTAACTCAAAGTTTCAGTCAAATACCGTAAACGACCGTCACGATGCACTGTTGCCGCTAATAAAAGTTTTTTGGGCATCAAAATACGTTGTGCACAGCGCAGCGTTGGTGATAATCTTGGAGACTCTCCTGGATTTGTCACAAGAGGGCGCGCTATCACCCCCAACGCGCTATCAACCACGAACCGCTATCACCCGAGAACTCTCGCGCGGCAACTCTGCACGGCGAAACTGTCTGGTAAAAACTAAACTCACCCACACGTGTGTCCAGACGCGCCGCCATCTTTATTGTTAAAGTTATAAATTTCTTGGACGAGGACGCGCAACCCCCCATTTACACAATCCCCTCATTTACAATTTTGTAAAAGGGGGGGATTATTGAAAATGCCAATCCTCATATTTACAAAAATGGTTGTAAATGAGGGGATTTCATGAAAATGCCCATCCCATTTACACAAAACTCACGTATTGCCATGGCTAGCACAAGAAACTCGCAACCACAGCCGTCGATTTCACAAAACTCCTCGTCACTTGGGATTTAGGACGAGATCCGAATTGACGTTAGGACGCATTGCGAACCCATCCTAACCCAGCAGGCACACGACGTCTTTCTGACGTCATATTATGGTTGATTTTAAGTCGCGACGTCAGATTACCAAAAAGTGACTAAAATACAACGTCGGATTGGCGACAAGAATCAAACGTAAATTAATAACGTCGTATGGACGTCGTAAGATGGTCATGACTATAATAACTAAAATGTAACCGAAAATGAACGTTACATTTTAGGTAGATTTATAACTTAATAGTTACGTCATTGACCAGACGTTGCTTAGACGTAATTTTATTGTCATAGTCTAACCATCGTTTTATTACAACAGTCTGACCATAATAAGACGTCGCATTAATGTTTGTATTTTAACCAGATAGTAACGTCATTGAGCAGACGTTGCACAGACGTTTTTTGTATGTCCCTTTGTAACCATAACTGTATTACCATAAGCCGACCATAAACAAACGTCACATTATTGTTTGTATAATAACCAGTTAGTAGCGTCATTATATTTTGGTCAACCTGTGACGTCATTATGACGTCATAATATGTACATCAGTATTTCGTCATATTATGGTTAGCTTGCAACGGCAATTTACCGTCACGACATCATTTGCATATTATGCAAATTTTGAGGTCAGACTTAGATGTGGTTACATACTGCAACAATTATACAACAAATTAAGCGGTAATTAGATACTACAAACACATGTTTTGTTTTGTTTGTGTTAAATATCAATAGATTTTGTGATATTTTAAATGTGTGAACTAAATTTGACGGCTTTATTCCAAAATATTAATTAAAACTACAAAGTTTTAATTACAATCTATAACACCCATGAATGCAAAATTCTTGAAACCGATCGGTATATATACACATGCTGTACCATTGAATAGTATAATAGGTGCGGTGATTAGAGGGCAACGAAGGAGATCAAGCGGATTGTATGTATGTATGCATTGTATTAATTGATAATGTGAATTATTAAAAATCAATTATAACTAATAAATAATTATAAATGTAGATAATGTTAATGTAACGTCGGGTTTGGGGTATTCCAATGACGTCTAAACGATGTCATTAATTGACAATACGCCGACGTCGGTTTGTGGTCGGAAAAACTACGTTGTATCATGGTCGATAACAGACGTCCTACAAACTTTCACATAGAACCATGAACCGACCATCACCCGACGTCGAGATTTGACGTCATATTTTGGGAAATTTGCCGACGTCTAAATGACGTCTATTTATTGACCGTCTGTCGACGTCGGTTTGTGGTCGGAAAAATTACGTTGTTTCATGGTCGCTAACAGACGTCGGTAATGGTCGGTAACAGACGTCCTACAAACTTTCACTTAGAACCATGAGCCAACCGTCATCCGACGTCGGGATGTGACGTCGGTTTAACGTTACTATGACCAACTTGTGCCTGCTGGGAAGTTAGGACGGGTTACTCATCCCAATCCTAGCGTTTCATGAAATCGGCTGAATGACTCAAAGGTGATAAGTGACGTCATGCATTGACTGTGTATACACCATTTTGTGGTTACAAGTTTACACCCAAACCATTCTTGCTCTTTGGATCTATGACAAAACAATCAAATTATTGTTTTTGTAAACATGTCAACCTACACAATTTAAATTGACAACAAACAAAATAATGTCCAGCGTCGGTTACTTTGTAAATTATACCCCCAAAACACTCGTTTCATCATTTTAAAGACACTTAAACATCATTGGAAAAGAAACTAATAAGATATAGAAGAGTTTGCGGTAACACCATGTAATAATCTCTACATGAGTTGAGGTGGTTCTAGCCTTGATCAAGGCGCTACAGCAGCCAGCCGCGACCCGCAAAATCCCAGTCCCAATCACTGAATTCCACCAGCGCACCCTCATACATATCATACGTGAGCGTATGTACACACCTATACCTACTGTACATACACATTACCATCTAATGGTACACGTACGATACATGAGTATTTCTAAAGTAGCGCCTTGATGGTTCTGTAACTGCCAAAATTTAGGGCGGAGCTCATTATGCTAATGTTTACTAACAACCCGGTCTCATTGGTTGTTGGTTGACCTATAAACTCTCGCTGCGATGTCAATCACAACGTTCTGCATTCTCCAGAAGACGATCAGAGCATACTGATCGAAACGTCGAGTTAACCCAACGGTTCTTTTCAGAACCACCCCAACTCATTTAGAGATTGTTATTACATGGTGTTACCGCAAACTCTTCTATAACGTTCTGCAAGCACGCGCACGTGTTCTCCGACGTAAACAACAAGCCTTGTGGCTGCTGTGCAAAAAAAATGCAATGTCGGCGGGCGCGAGGGAGAAATCCCTACTCTAAAACAAAGTTGTGTATTGTATATCAATGGTACGGTGTATAATTTGCAACAGTTCATCGTGGCACAGCTGCAGAAGCTTTCAACAAAATAAAACAACCAGGTTTAATGCACCAATCATGGATTTAGAAATAAGAAGGAAGAAAATTAGACCATACATTGTGTGAAATGTGTTTGAGAAAGGTTCAAAAAGTATCAAGGTGTCATGGGTTTCCGGCAATGGCTACTTGGTTAGAATTCTTAGATGTTGGGCATACCCATCCCCTTGAAGCACAAACACTTAATAACATTACTGTTTTCCCATTTCAGACCAGATGAGACAAGAAACCCAGCTGTTTATTTTGTCTAGACATATTATTCGTTACGTTTCTCGCGGTAAATCAAAGTTGGGGATCGAAGATAAATTATATGTTGGTCGAAAACATACCAGACGGTAGAAGATGGCGTGTGGCTTAACAACAACTACAAGTAAAGATCAATCATAAACTAACTCTTGCCATACTACTACACTACAACGTTACACTTATAGTAAAGCAGCTTCCCATTCAGGGACAAATCTACCAGCTACATTGTACTTATGATGCTAGTCCTTGTGTTAATATAATGAAACACAACGGGGCCAGAAGCCTCCTCTCTTCGAAGTTGTTCGACACCGTACCGACCGAACAAGGCTTGTCCGGCTCACACCGGTGGCTGGCCCGTATACTGTCCGGCAGCGCATTCAGACCCATTATACATCATAGCGATTCCCACTCATGTCCATACAGCTAGCGTACAGCGTACACACACGCACACACAAGTCAATGGGAAACTACACAACCATACACAAGTCAATGGGAAACTACACAACCACACACAAGTCAACAGGAAACTACACAACCATACACAAGTCAATGGGAAACTACACAACCATACACAAGTCAATGGGAAACTACACAACCATACACATGTCATAAGGAAACTACACAACCATACACCAGTCAATGGGAAACTACACAACCATACACAAGTCAATGGGAAACTACACAACCATACACATGTCAATGGGAAACTACACAACCATACACAAGTAAATGGAAAACTAAACAACCATACACAAGTCAATGGGACACTTCACAACCATACACAAGTCAATGGGAATTGACACAACCATACACCGGTCAATGGGAAACTATACAACCATACACAAGTCAATGGGAAAGTACACAATCATACACAAGTCAATGGGAAACTACACAACCATACACAAGTCAATAGGAAACTACACAACCATACACAAGTCAATGGGAAACTACAGAAACCATACACAAGTCAATGGGAAACTACACAACCATACACATGTCAATAGGAAACTAAACAACCATACACCAGTCAATGGGAAACTACACAACCATACACAAGTCAATGGGAAACTACACAACCATACACATGTCAATGGGAAACTACACAACCATACACAAGTCAATGGAAAACTACACAACCATACACAAGTCAATGGGACACTTCACAACCATACACAAGTCAATGGAAAACTATACAACCATACACAAGTCAATGGGACACTTCACAACCATACACATGTCAATGGGAATTGACACAACCATACACCGGTCAATGGGAAACTATACAACCATACACAAGTCAATGGGAAACTACATAATCATACACAAGTCAATGGGAAACTACACAACCATACACAAGTCAATAGGAAACTACACAACCATACACAAGTCAATGGGAAACTACACAACCATACACAAATCAATGGGAATTGACACAACCATACACATGTCAATAGGAAACTACACAACCATACACCAGTCAATGGGAAACTACACAACCATACACAAGTCAATGGGAAACTACACAACCATACACATGTCAATGGGAAACTACACAACCATACACAAGTCAATGGAAAACTACACAACCATACACAAGTCAATGGGCAACTACACAACCATACACAAGTCAATGGGAAACTACACAACCATACACAAGTCAATGGGAAACTACACAACCATACACAAGTCAATGGGAAACTACACAACCATACACACGTCAATGGGAAACTACACAACCATACACGTACAAGTCAATGGGAAACTACACAACCATACACAAGTCAATGGGACACTATACAACCATACACAAGTCAATGGGAAACTACACAACCATACACCGGTCAATGGGAAACTATACAACCATACACAAGTCAATAGGAAACTACACAACCATACACAAGTCAATGGGAAACTACACAACCATACACAAGTCAATGGGAAACTACACAACCATACACATGTCAATGGGAAACTACACAACCATACACAAGTCAATGGGAAACTACACAACCATACACCGGTGTCAATGGGAAACTATACAACCATACACAAGTCAATGGGAAACTACACAATCATACACAAGTCAATGGGAAACTACACAACCATACACAAGTCAATGGGAAACTACACAACCATACACAAGTCAATGGGAAACTACACAACCATACACATGTCAATGGGAAACTACACAACCATACACAAGTCAATGGGAAACTACACAACCATACACAAGTCAATGGGCACTTCACAACCATACACAAGTCAATGGGAATTGACACAACCATACACAAGTCAATGGGAAACTACACAACCATACACATGTCAATGGGAAACTACACAACCATACACCAGTCAATGGAAACTACACAACCATACACAAGTCAATGGGAAACTACACAACCATACACATGTCAATGGGAAACTACACAACCATACACAAGTCAATGGGAAACTACACAACCATACACAAGTCAATGGGAAACTACACAACCATACACAAGTCAATGGGAAACTACACAACCATACACAAGTCAGTAGGACACTTTGCAACCATACACAAGTCAATGGGCACTTCACAACCATACACAAGTCAATGGGAATTGACACAACCATACACAAGTCAATGGGAAACTACACAACCATACACAAGTCAATGGGCACTTCACAACCATACACAAGTCAATGGGAAACTACACAACCATACACAAGTCAGTAGGACACTTTGCAACCATACACAAGTCAATGGGAAACTACACAACCATACACAAGTCAATGGGAAACTACACAACCATACACAAATCAATGGGAAACTACACAACCACGCACACGGACGTGGCATGATTGCTAGCAGTAATACGTCATTCTCAATCGCGCCTGTGATTGGCCAATGTTTAGAATGACCTGCCCAGATCTTGCACGCACTTTTCACGGAATTCCGATAAAGCTGTTACAGACCCATCAAGGCTGTTGTTTGAGCCACATGTGCGAGGTTGAAAGTAGAAAGACACGACCGTACTCACGACTTCGCTATACTGTTCTCGCTGTACAATTTACTGTACAATGTACTGTATACATGTACGTTGTTCGTGTATGTACAGCGTGCAGACTGCCGAATTGTGCCGCCCCGTCCGGGCCGGGCACACTACGCCAACAGCCTTGAGTTAAGGCTAAGGTGGTTCTGGGAAAAAACGTTGGTTTAACTCGACGTTTCGATCAGTATGCTCTGATCGTCTTTAAAAAACTGATAGTTATTGTAAGACTTTGAGAGTTTGCAAAACTATAAACATGAAGGCCATGTCCAAAAACTTTTCTCAGTGAGAAAATTTCACTAAACTCTGATTATCAGTGGAACCAGTTTGTGTGAAAAAGTGAGGGCTTCTGGTATAATAATGTAGCCTGCGTGTTAGTGTCTGCATTGTGGGCGTGGCTCTTACAGTCAAATTACGTCACATTGAAACCTTTGCTCATTTTCTCCGTTATTACGCCTGCGTGTGTATGGGTGCTGTGGGCGTGGCTTGCATGCAGTCAACGTGCGTGAAATACCATAGACTATAGCCAAAGTTGCATACATTGAATCAAAGTATAGGACTGGAACTCTCCAGTCGGGGATTTCTCACTAATTAATAACACGTTTATAATTATCATATAAAAGCTATTGTTGAGCAGAAACACTGCGCACACACACACCTTGCGTCATCGATCACCATTGCCTTAGAACACGTATTTCAAGACTGAATAACGATAGGATGCAACAACAACAAAAACACTTTCAAATTTGATTGATCTCAACATTGCTGACGCCATGAGCCTAGTGGGCCTCTATCATTTCGGAAGGTAAGAATTTAAATAAAAACACTTTTGAAGACACTGGACACCTCTGGTAATTGTCAAAGACCAGTCGTCTCACTTGGTGTATCTCATCATCATGCATAAAATAACAAACCCGTGAAAATTTGAACTCAATTGGTCGTCGAGGTTGCGAGATAATAATAAAAGAAACAACAACACCCTTAATTGTCACACGAAATTGTGTGCTTTCAGATGTTTCATTTCGAGACCTCACAACCTATTGGCAATGACACGCCACTTGACTGCATTGACTTACTTGCAACTTTACAACTCAAAGAATTCATCACTGGCCCCTAAATAATAACAACAGGAAACTGTCGGACTGGTTTGGCTCGTGCGGTCAACGAGAAATCCCGCAGTTAGGCAATCATAAAAGGCAAAGGCAGTGACACTTAAGGGCTGGATTTTACCTTTGCTTTGTGATTTTTTTTTTTTTTTTTATAAAAATAATTTGTTGAATAATTGTTAGTTCGAGAATACTTCACTCATGTTTACGAAGATCGAACTTTCGGCACCTGAGGAAGAAGGGTACAGAAAATGACCCTCTCTCTCTCTCACCCACCCCCACCTCTCTCTGAAATCACCCTCTCCCCCCCCCCCCCTCACCAACCCCGCCTCTCTCTGAAATCACTCTCTCTCTCTCCCCCACCCCACCTCTCTCTGAAATATGCCCCCAATGGAATACGAACATGAATCAAAAGCGGAAGTTGGCTCATTACGCATGCTCTGAGTCTGACCTGACAAAATTGTCTGATGGTTGATCGAGCGTTCAGCTCAGGAAACTTGGGGAAGGTTGGGCGACACAAATAGACAAAAGAAATTATCAGTCCATTTTTTTTCTTCTTAAAGCCATTGGACCCTTTCGGTTCAGAAAAAAAATAAAAGTTCACAGATTTACAAATAACTTACAGGGTTTACAGAAGGCAATGGTGAAAGACTTCTCTTGAAATATTATTCCATGAAATGCTTTACTTTTTGAGATAACAGCAAAACAATATAAATTCTCGTTAACGAGAATTACGGATTTATTTTTAACACATGTCATGACACGGCGAAACGCGCGGAAACAAGGGTGGGTTTTTCCGTTGTTTTCTCCCGACTCCGATGACCGATTGAGCCTAAATTTTCACAGGTTTGTTATTTGATATAGAAGTTGTGGTACACAAAGTGTAGGCCTTGGACAACACTGTTTACCGAAAGGGTCCAATGGCTTTAAGGAGTAACTTGACCATGAACACCGGGGAGTAGTAGCAGTTTATGGGGTCTGGGTGTTTTTTGTAGGACACAAAACACAATGTCCACAGATTTACAATAAACTTAGGCCTACAAAACACGGTTTGAAGATGATGGTAGAGAGCTTCCCATCACCTACTGCGGTGCTGTAGTTTTTGAGAAAATAATGAGTAAAACAAGTCACGAAAATAATTTTCTTCTCAGGAGACGCAAAAACGATTTTACGAGTGAGCATAATATTGTAAAAACATTGTGAGAAACGGCTCCCTCTGAAGTGACGTAGTTTTTTAGAAAGAAGTAATTTTTCACGAATTTGATTTTGAGGTATCGTACTGTGTTGTTTCTTTCATCATCTCGCAACTTCGACCAACAATTAATTTGAGCTCAAATTTTCACAGTTAGTTAGTTATTTTATGGATATTTTGAGATACACGAAGTAAGAAGACTGTGCCGATAGTGTCCAGAGTCTTTAAAGGGAAGGTACACGTTTGGTAATTACCCCCAAAAATATTAACTTAAAAACTGACTCGGTAACGAGTATTGGAGAGCTGTTGATGGTATAAAACATTGTGGGAAACGACTCATTCAAAGAAGTAATTTCTCACTATAATAATAAAAGACCACTAGCTAGAAGTTTCAAGTTTTATTCCTATCTGAAAGCACACAAATTCGTCAAACAAGGTTTTTTTTCTGTCATCATTTTCTCGCAACTTCGATGACCAATTTAGCCCAAATTTTCACATGCTTGTTATTTTATGCTTGTTAGTGATGGGATACACCAAAATGTGGAGAGTTGCCGTACACGGCACCATCAAATAATTATGGGATATTTTCTATCCATCACTTTGTGCTCTCAGTATGTTTGTGTAAAAATACATTCGTATTCAGCATTCAGCTTGCACCACGATCCCTTCCACGTGGAGGTAAACCTAACTATGTATCTTGAATTTGGAAGATTTTTTTTTTTTTACTGCTATGGGGGATTTGTTATGTACAACAAACTCAATAAATGGATCTTGAATTTGGGAGATTTTCTACCAAACATTTCGTGCATAGTAGTGCACATTGGGCTGTGTAAAAAAGACGTTCATATCCATTCAGCATTCAGCTTGCACACTGTGGCACACAGTGGGCTGGAGGGTTGTCGTACTCGGCCATCTAATGGGAGATTTTCTACAAATCCCTTAGTGCATACAGTATGGACAGTGTTTGTGTAAAAATACAAACAAAATATACATTCATTATCAGTGGAGGTAAATTGGAAGATTATTTACTGCTATGGGAAATTTTCTCAGTGTACAGACTCAATGGCACATGTGGTGGTAAACCTCAATATATCGATCTTAAATTTGGGAGATTTTTTACCCATCACTTTGTGCATACAGTATGGGCAGTGGTTTGTGTAAAAATACATTCATATTCATCATTCAGCTTGCACCGGTCGCACAATCCCGTCCATATACAAACATATAGCACAAAATGTGGAGGCAAACCTCACTATGGATCTTGAATTTGGAAGATTTTTTACTGCTAAGGGAAATTTTCTCAGTGTACAAACTCAATGGCACATGTGGAGGTAATTCTCAATATTTGGATCTTGACTTTGGGAGATTTTCTACCCATCACTTTGTGCACACAGTATGGGCAGTGGTTCGTGTAAAATACATACGTATTCAACATTCAGCTTGCGCCACGCGCACGATCCCGTCCATGTACAAAACATATGGCACAAAATGTGGAGGTAAACCTCACTATGGATCTTGAATTTGGAAGATTTTGTACTGCTTTGGGAAATTTTCTCAGTGTACAAACTCAATGGCACATGTGGAGGTAAACCTCAATATATGGATCTTGAATTTGGGAGATTTTCTACCCATCACTTTGTGCATACAGAATGGGCAGTGGGTTGTGGAAAATACATACGTATTCAGCATTCAGCTTGCACCGCTCACACGATCCCGTCCATGTACAAACAAATGGCACAAGGTGTGGAAGTAAACCTCACTATGTATCTTGAATTTAGAAGATTTTTTAGTGCCACGGGAAATTTTCTCAGTGTACAAACTCAATCGCATATGTGGTGGTAAACCTCAATATATGGATCTTGACTTTGGGAGATTTTCTCCATTCAGCAGCATTCAGCATGCACAGCACGTGACTGTGGCACAAAATGTGTCGTACTCGGCACTATCTAATGGGATATATTTTATCAATCCCTTTGTGCATACAGTATGGGCAGTGGTTTGTGTAAAATACATACATATTCAGCATTCGGCTTGCACCACACACACGATCCCGTCCATTTACAAACAAATGGCACAAAACGAGGAGGTAAATCTCACTATGGATCTTGATTTTGGGAGATTTTCTACTGCTATGGGAGATATGATAATGTACAACAAACTCACTGGCACATGTGGAGGTAAACCTCAATAAATTGATCTTGAATTTGGAGATTTTCTACCCATCATTTTGTGCATACTAACTAGTTAAGTGCACAATGTGCTTTGTAAAAAATACAGCCATATTCAGCATTCAGGCTTCCTCCACTCGCTCGACCGTCATTGCACAAACACTATGACACAAAATGTGGAGGGTTGCCGGGTGGAGGGTTGCCGGCACGGCACGGCACCATCAAATTCGGGATTTTTCTACCCATCATTTTGTGCTCTCAGGATGGGCAGTGGTTTGTGTAAAATACATACATATTCAACATTCAGCTTGCACCACACACACGATCCCGTCCATGTACAAACAAATGGCACAAGATGTGGAGGTAAACCTCATTATGGATCTTCAATTTGGAAGATTTTTTACTGCTACGGGAAATTTTCTCAGTGTACAAACTGAATGGCACATGTGGAGGCAAGCCTCAATATATGGATCTTGAAATTAAGAGATTTTCTACCCATCACTTTGTGCATACAGTATGGGGCAGTGGTTTGTGTAAAATACATACGTATTCAGCAATCAGCTTGCACCCCTCACACGATCCCGTCCATTTACAAACAAATGGCACAAAACCAGGAGGCAAACCTCACTATGGATCTTGAATTTGGAAGATTTTTTACTGCTATGGGAAATTTTCTCAGTGTACAAACTCAATGGCACATGTGGAGGTAATCCTCAATATTATGGATCTTGAATTTGGGATATTTTTTCCTGCAAAGGGAAATGTTCTCTGTGTACAGATGTGGGGGTGGATCTTGAATTTGTGAGATTTTCAACAGTGAATTGGCAGTCCATCCATTCAGCACAGGCTTGCTTGCTTGCGCGATCGTCTGGTGGAAGCCTGAATGCTGAATAAGAGTGTTTTTTTACACGAACCACTGCCCATACTGTATGCACAAAGTGATAGTATAGAAAATATCCCGTATTAGTTTGACATCGACCATGGTTGTTTAAAATGAACACGTTGCCTTGGATTGGTCGAGTTGGTCTTTGAAAAGCGTTCTGTAACCGTTTGTTATAAAATCGGTATGGTTAGAAAGATGTTGTAAAAGTAGAATACTATGATCTACACAAATATGCCTCGAAATTGCGTGGTTTTCGTTTTACCTCTTCGACAAACATGGCCGACCGTGTTAGTTCGCGACGTAAAATGAAAACCGTGCAATTTTGAGTGATACTTGTGTGGATCATTATATTCTACTTTGAAAACATCTTTCTAACCATATGCTTTTCATTAAAAACGGTTTCAAACGCTTTTCATAGACCAACTCGTCCGATCCAAGGCAACGTGTTCCTTTAAAGTTCAAGAACAAGCGCCTAAAGCCCGGTTCATACTTACAGCGAATGCTTCGTGCGAAGCGAAGATAATCATGTTTTGGGTATTGAAAGATTCCTGTGAGTCCCATGCTCTTTGATAATGTTTTTAAATTTTTACTACACTTAATGAGTTTTACCAAGACATTCTTCAGTAACAAACACTGACTCACTTTAATAACCTCATCCACACATCAAGAGAAAATTAAATGTCTCAGATCTCAATTGAAAGAAGAGTTTGCGATTTGCCCCCTCACACATTCCGTGTCACAAGTCCTCTCGGAGATTCCGTCACAAGTCCCGCTGGCATTTTATTTGTGATGACAAATGAAAGAATGAAATGAAAGATTTGATTGCCTTTTTTACTCAACGTTTCAACTTTTCAATATTTGTACTACTTTTCTCAAATCAAAAAGACTACAACAATGATATCAAATTCTGAAGAAATCTTATAACTTTGGGCTATGAATTTCTGAGTAAGTCAACGATCAGCTGTTCTGGCAGTCTGCCGCCATTTGTTTTCTTTTTACTCTTGGCGATTTAACAATGTTGATCGAAATTATCTCTCTCCGTAAATACACGTGAAATGTTTCTTGAACTTCAAAAACTGGGTTTGGTCAGCAACGTATAACGGGTGACATTGTTGAGTTGGCATTGCTCCACCGTCCCAAAATGCTGCGCGTTGAAGGAGCGACATCTGGGGTCGTAGTGGCACACCGTTGCGCAGGCACGGACGTTGCTGGTCGGTATCTCTCGTAAGGTGTGGCCGGTCAGACACGACGCAAGCAGGCGCCATTGCTTCAACTTGACCTGTGTTGCCACGACTTCCTCGCCTTTGCAGATAACTTGAAATTCATTTGAGCATGCATTATCATTCCATAAACCGCGGCCCCACGGGGATAATGCTACAAGCTCAGCACAGTTTTCTCCAGTTACGCCGTTCGGCTCCCACGGCGTGTTCCAGTTCCAATACCCGCCGTTGTCTGGAGTGCAGTGCCACTGCCCTTCAATCTCTAAATCATTGCAATTAATCCACAATCGATCAATGGTTTTACTCAGTATATAGTTATTTTCATCCGTCGTAGAAGGTGCAACCATCTCCCATCCCATCTCCTGACATTTCAGTCTCCCCTCATGCCAATTCATTGTTTCTTCCAGAAGTTTGTAGCAAGCGCCGCCCCATGACTCCCAGTCCGATGGACACACCATCTGATGAGGCTTACACGAATGAGCAGAACTCATACCGATGGTGAAGAGAATCAACAAAACAGAAGGCAAACAAAATCCTCCCATTATTTCAAAAAAGACAAATATATCTTGCGGTTGTGGATTGAGCAAACTATCGGAACTCAATAACAGCAAGTTTGGCGCACCGATTAGCAGCTTTGAACGACAGCACTCAACCACTTCAATACTGTTCCTAAATATTGCAAGGTTGGTTCAAACGATATCTCTTATAAAGCTGTTCTTCCTCTGTTGCTTTTCCAGCCAAACATTGTGTTGAAACATCGAAGGGAGAACTTAAGGGTTGGCTCAGGTGTGGTCGAGGTTCAATTAAGTTGGTTTGAAAGCTCAATGAGGAATAATGTTGTTCCAGTTTAGCTTATATTGTTATGAATATTAAACCCATATCCGCACCTATCAAGTTGGAAAGAATTTAATAACTTTAAAGGCCCGGTCACATAGGCCCCGATAACGAGAACGAAAACGATAACGATAAAAATGCACGCCCTCGATTGGTTGAATAGACCTTATCGCAAATACCAATGCGCAAGCGCAGACTGTTGAGTGAGGTGCATTGTGGGATAGATATGAATCAAATTTTGCTACCAGCTAGACCACAACGCATCTAATTCCAAGCTTTACGCGCGCGCCCCAGTATTTGCGAAAAGGTCTATGAGCGTGGGCGTATTCTGCGTGGAGCAATTCAACCAATCGCGATCGTGCATTTTTATCGTTCTCGTTTTCGTTCTCGTTATCGGGGCCTGTGTGACCGTAGACTTGTGGACAAGTCGTTAAATCGGCCCCACGCGCTGAGATAGTGCTCTCGCGAGATCACTGCTCTCGCGCGAACTGATGGCTCCCCGATTTCGACTCCGTTAATGAGCAGTCGAAATCGGGGAGCCATCAGTTCACGCGAGAGCAGTGATCTCACGAGAGCACTATCTCAGCGCGTGGGGCCGATTTAACGACTTGTCCACAAGTCTAGTGTGACCGGGCCTTAATGGTCTTTTTGAGCTCAATCGAACAATGGGCATTTTGATAAGTAGAGGATGTAGCAACGAGCAAGTAGTTTGAGTCAACTCATATACTGCAATTCTTAATTACTTTGCAAGGTGGTTCAATGGATGACAATTAGTGCGGGGACGATAATATTTTTATTATAATAAAATATTAAATGAAAATATGAAGCACTACCAATCGGCCTTATGGGAGACGCCTATGTGGCTTATGGCTCTATACTCAGCCACGTTCAAACTTCAAAGTGATCTAGGAAAATACGAAATGGACTCTAATTTCACTCTGTTTACATTAGTGCAATCACTTGCAAAATCCAACGAAATACATTTCAAGGCATAGTCTTGAAGTCAAGACGGTAATTGTACGCGGTGTAGTTAATATACAGCGCGGTGTGTGGCTACGGGTACCCTAATTATCCCCAATCCCATGTGTGAGTCACTGCCACCCTCTACCTACGACCGCTGCATGTGTACAATCGCACTGTTATGTGACTGTTACATGGAAGGCAGAATGTGTGTTAGTAACAAATATGCAGCGCCTAACGACTGTCATCAAGCCTATTCAAGACAGTGTTCTTTTAACTGCTGTCCTAAATACGACCAAAGAGGCGGTTGGATCCGCCATCACCTCGCGGCCGGAACATTGATGGGTTCGACCCTCTTGCTTTTTGGGTACGATTCCGGTTTGATTTTCAAAAGAGATGTAGTACAAGTTATCTGTGATGTTTTCAGCTGAGGACAGTTGCCTAGTTATTGAGAAATCACGAAAGAACCCATACTCGGTATTTTCATCAATAACATCGAATCCATCCAACATTTATTGAGCTCTAAATACCAACAGCATCTCTGGCCACAGTACGTACGAAAAACTGAATCGCAAACAGTCGCCTTTACCCAATTTCATTTATTCTTTCAAACTTATATTTATTTCCATACTTCATGAAATTAGAGTACAAACCATTTTTTTATACAAATAAACAAATCTATTAAATGAGGCAGAGAATTTGTTTTGAAATTAACTCTTCGTGGCAATTTTTGATTGACTTATAATGGGGACACTGCGGGCGCAGGTTCTGCATGCCCGCAACACAGCGAATTGTGCACAAACTTATTCTTATAGCGCCCTCTTTTGAAATGTCCTCCTCCAGCCCGTTCCCCCAAAATGGGAGACAAAACCTACAGCCGACAGAAGTCCCGGGGATACTGCCAATTGCCTCATATATCCCATTTCAGTTCAGAAGCTGCAGGCTTCACCAATGTGAGAAAGGATAACAAATAACCTAATAGTTATTTCCATCATATCATAACAGCACAGCACTGCACGCACGTGATTTTTTTTGTATTAAATTAAAAGGGGTCATTATAGGCTAAACTGGGCTAACGCTAGATTTGAATAAAAGTCCATTGCACCCCCCCCCCCCCCCCTTGGTGGAGAATCAAAGGACAACCCCAAAACGTGGGATTATTGCTCTAGTACATCGCTATTAACATTTTGCTTTCAAAAAGCCATTAATCCCCAGCCCTGCCCTGTGCATGCTTCCCCCACCCCTTTGCAGGCTTACAAGTTTAAAACCAACAGTGCCTAACTGTCGACTGTTTAGTAAGGGAGTCAATGTGTGGTGAAGAGGTTTTCAACTAGTGGTTTAATCCATACGAGGCCTGGTTCTTGATAATTTTACCGAGACGAAGTCGAGGTAAATTATCAAGAACCAGGCCTCGGCGGGTTTAAACCACTAGTTGAAAACCGATTCAACACACTTTGATTCCCATTCATAAATACATTTTCGGTCAAAAACGTCATCACTTTTTTGTCAAAGAGTAAAATAAATGCAAAATTATAATTATTAAATGATTTTTTTCAACACAACACCCCTCCAGCTATGAAATGGTAAAGCCCTCCGCCGCCCTCGGGTAAACAACTCCTTATAAGGGAATGCTGTGCGCGTCGCGCGTATCGGGTGATGTGTTACAACTGTTGCTCTCTAATACGCGACTAATAGGAACGAAGAAACTGTCTTATAAGAACAGGTGCAAGGTCGCGTGTCACGCCCATGTTTCAACACTTCTTACAGGTCATAAACGAGGTTTATACACACCCACGTGAATCGCTCTCCACCAATAGGAATAGCGAAACTGTCTGAGGTATTTATGAATGTTAGGTAATCTCGATAAATGCGAATTGTACTTAATATTTTATATGTTGCTGTACAATAGGATTGTAAATTTCATGTATTTTTATATGCTTGACGAATAAACCATTCTATTCAATTCAATTCAATAAAGTTTTTGTAATGGGATTTATTTTCTTTCAAAATATTTTATTGGTTGCCTGGTCTTTAGATAAGAAAACAATTTCCTGTTCTGTGTTTAAGAACATATTCCGTCACAATTTAGAGTTCATTGGTAATAAGCAAAACGAACTTCACTTTTACATCTCAAGTTACCTCGTCCATATTCCTCAGGATTTTGTAAATATTTTAATTTAAATTGAAAGAAAAGTTTGCGATTTGTCCCCTGACACACGTTCCGTGTCACAAGTCCGCTCGGAGATTCCGTCACAACTCCTTTGATATAAAAAGTTCTTGAATTTTCTGTTTGATATTAAGAAAATGAACGATTTGATTGCCTTTTACTCAACATTTCAACTGAATATTTGTACATTGTACTACTTTGATCAAATAAAAAATACAGCAACATAAATCAAATCCTGAAGATATCCCAACTTTGGGCGTTGTATTTTTGAGTAAAAAAGTCAACGATCGGCTGTTATGTCACTTGAGCGTCATTTGTTTTTTTTTACTCATGGTGATTAAATAGTGTTGATTGAAATTATCTCTCTCCGTAAATACACGTGAAAGGTTTCTTGGACTTCACAAACTGGGTGTGGTCGGCCTCGTAGCGGGTGCCGTTGTTGAGTTGGCAAATTCGCTCCCCTGTCCGAAAATGCTGCACGTTGAAGGAGCGACATCTGGGGTTGTAGTCACACACCGTGGCGCAGGCACGGACGTTGCTGGTCGGTATCTCTCG
Source organism: Asterias amurensis (assembly GCF_032118995.1). Lineage (NCBI taxonomy): Eukaryota > Metazoa > Echinodermata > Asteroidea > Forcipulatida > Asteriidae > Asterias > Asterias amurensis. Next base: position 13,920,031 of record NC_092664.1, on the reverse strand, counting down.
TAAGGTGTGGCCGGTCAGACACGACGCAAGCAGGCGCCATTGCTTTAACTTGACCTGTGTTGCCACGACTTCCTCGCCTTTGCAGATAACTTGAAATTCATTTGAGCAATCGTTGTCATTCCATGTCCCGCGGCCCCACCAAATTCCTGCCATTAACTCAACACAGTTTTCATCAGTTCCGCCGTTTGGCTCATCCCGGTTCCAGTTCAAATAACCGCCGTTTTCTGAAGCACAGTCCCACTGCCTTTCCATCTCAAAATCATTGCAATTAATCCACAAAGGCTCGGCAGTTTGATCCACTATATATGTATTTTCCTCCGATGATGAAGGCATAACCATCTCCCCTCCCATGTTCTTACATTTCAATCTCCCTGCATGCCAACTCAGTGTTTCATTAAGAAGTTTGTAACAAGAGCCGCGCCACGACTCACCGCCGAATGGACACAGCATCTGAGGCTTAAGACACGAATGAGCAGAACTCATACCAATGGTGAAGAGAACCAACGGAACTGAAGCAAAACAAAACCCTCCCATTATTTCAAGAAAGAAAACGGTCTTGAAGAATCTAACGCGAGTTGTGGATTAAAAATCAAGCTGATAACAGCACAATATTAACCGCAATGTTGGCACCCCGATCAGCAGCTTTAAACGGCAGCTCACAACCACTTCAATGCTGTATCTAAATCTTGCAAAATCTCTTTATCTGTTCATCAGAGAGTAGAACTCAGGAATAGCTCTGGTGCAGTCGAGGTTGGTGAAAACTCAATGAGGAAACATAGAGTGCGCTGTTTGCCTATGAACTGTATAGTGAGAGAATTGCGACAACTTACGATTAAAAAATAATGTGTGCACATTGGGTGCCAGAGACTGAACAATAGGTTTTCCTGCATTTGGAACAAAACTGGCGTCCATCTACCTCGTGACCAAAGAAAACTGGTCCCTGCATGTTGCAGCTCTATTCTTAACACAAAGCTCTTGGTACAAGCACACGCCCCTAGCTTAGAGGAAAACGTACAAGTTGTCATGGTGATTTTAAGCTGATTATTGCACAATAAGCCCACGGTGGAAGGAAGGACAAGTTCAAGCGAGTGTAATGGTTTGACGAGGGAAAACAAACAGTTTGTCTTCCTTCGTCAAACCAATACACTAGGTTAAGCTGTGACATAAAATCAATGCATGTTTACAGGCAACGTTCAACTATCAGCCAAGGTGCCTAGAATTACCAATAGTGGCCATACAGTGCATTCAACATGTACTTGAGCCTCATAGTTTTTCACGGGAATTCCAATAAAACTGTTTTTTCGTAATTTTCCATAATAAAATATGCCCCAAACGGTACCCCACGGTTGTGAACAACTAGAAACACTTCTGTCATTGACGGCGTGCGTCAACATGACAATACTCTGACGTCATTTTTGGGAGTTTGCTTTGTTATACCTACAAAACGGAGCTGCAACTTTATGACGTAGCATGAGTAATGAAGTAACGGGGCTTTTTGCGAAAAGCACAGGAGAAGGGTAGTCCATTTTTATTTTTACAACTAACGAATCTTTTAAATTTCATGTGAACTCAATTTCTTTGTTGATTGTAAATGGTTGTAAGCAGTTTAATTAAATGAATTTCAGCAAAGATCATTGGGTATTAAACTAGGGCCCCCGCCGAGTACAAGAGCCCAAAACTTTACAAAATCAGAAAGTGGCTGGTAAGCCTGCCCTACTCGGTTACTAATAAAATTTGCAGTATAATTTCGGAAACCTTGGCGTGAAATTTACGCAAACGTTGCATGGATTAAAGACACATTGTCAAAGACCAGTATTCTCACTTGGTGTATCTCAACATTATGCACAAAATAACAAACCTGTGAAAATTTGACCTCAATTGGTACTCGAGGTTGCGGAATAATAGAAGAAAAACGCCCTTGTCAAACGAAATCGTGTACTTCCAGATGGTTGAACGAAACTGATGGTTCGGAAACTCAAAATACAATCTTAGATCTCGAATGAAAAGTTACTTCTTTCTCGAAAACTACGTTACTTTAGAGGTAGCTGTTTTCTCCATTGCTTTATACTAATCAACAGCTCTCCACTGCTTGTTACCAAGTAAGTTTTTATCCTAATAATTAATTTGAGTAATTATCAATAGTGTCCACTTCCTTTAAACGAGAACCATACATATTGATTAAACTGCCTGGCGGTGGCCAGAGAAAACATGCAAGTGTTGCTTTTGGCCAAGTTTCTACACAATGGGAATAATTGGTGTTACCATAGTCACCGTACGTAGAGGCAACTCTGAGATTGCAGCAAATTAACATTTGTTTTGCATGGTACGAACTGTTTTTTTACATCTTTATTTCTGTTTAAAAACACCACTTTTATGGTTTGGTATAGTAGTACCACAAGGTATGCCTGATACTAAAAATGACATGCTTACAAAATCAAAAATATTCCATACAATAGACGTTAAATTTGCATCGGGTATAAAGAAAATACCAAAAACCCTGGCTAGTCAGATAATATTGGCTAATTTGCGCTTGCTACAATTTTTCGTTTGATCCTTTACTGAGAATGTAGAACATTGTACTACAATACAAGCCCTCGAACAATTTCAGTACATTTTTTTCAAGTTCTCTCACGAAGGGGTAGGTTTGATCTGAAAGGTTGGTCGCTTAATTCAACGGATATTTATTTTCGGTATAAATTCATAACCTTGATGCCAAAATCATAATGCGCAAACGTTGCCAGGGATACACAAGAACCACTTATTCAATTGCGCGCCGTTCGCCATAGAAAACATCGAAGCGTTAAATTGAGCTGAGATTCTATACAAAAGAGGAAGGAGTTTAATTGTTGCAACAATGCGCTCTATTTCAGGCAACTGAGAATGTAGATCCTTTAACAGTGTTTGCAACAAAAATTATTGGTCAAGGTATTAATAATACAGGCCTTTCACTCAACGATGGGGGATTTTCGAATTTAATTTTTAAATGAAGTTTCTTTTACGCACGCATTTTTACATTGATCCTTTCGCATTTGCCACGGCAAATTCACAAATAAAACGTAACATGCCTATTTGTATGCAGCATATCATTCAGCAAACCATGCTCTGCTTGCAATGTAATGTTAAAGGTGAGCTGAGTCACAAAATTTTTACTTTACCACACAGCCAAAGTTATGGAAGACCATTAATAACTAGGCCTATAATAGCGGCCATTTTCAAAATCCAAGATTTAATTAGTGTTCTCCAAGAAAATAGTACAATTTGTTTCTCTTTTCTTAACAATTAGGCCTATGCTGTATTCAGCTCAAACTTTCACACGTGACATTTATTGTATTTTTCCTGGTGTATAGTGCCGTTGAACAAACCAAATAATGACCCTACTATTGGTTCAACAAAGTTATTAGCTTTCATCGAGGGTAGGACCCACTGCACACCTAGAAACAGAAGAAGAAACAAAATTACACAGATATGTAAAGTGATTATTTAAAAAACTAAACATCTTGTGATGATCACGACATTTTTTCAGCCAGGAAGAACTTTGAATTATTTTTTTCTTGTATTTTGTGAATATTGTCCTTGGCATAATAAATGAAAGATGTATGTTTTTAGCTGTTCCGGTGTCCCAGGGAATTCTGTCCACCATTTTTAGTTCCGTCCCCCAATTGGAAATAAACATGGGCTGGAGGAGGATTTGCAAGAGGGCGCTTTCAAAAGAAGTTCGTACACAGTTTGCCGTAGTAAGGGGGAGGGGTGGGGGAACCTAATCGCAGGGGGACAGAATCTCCAGTCATATAGCAGTCGGAACGGCTATTATTTTCGTCAAGTTTTGTGTTGTGTTTTCTATCGCATTTTTCTATGTTTCTCGAAAAAGTTTACATGAATTGTTCACGCCTTTTTTTTCACAAAGTCACGCTTAGGATGGAATATGTAAAAGTTACCTGGAAATAGATTTTTTTTTCTTTAAAGACACTGAACACTTTTGGTAATTGTCAAAGACCAGTCTTCTCACTTGGTGTATCTCAATATATGCATAAAATAACAAACCTGTGAAAATTTGAGCTCAATTGGTTGTCGAAGTTGTGAGATAATAATGAAAGAAAAAACACCCTTGTCACACGATGTTGTGTGCTTTATGTTGATTTCGAGACCTCATATTCTAAACCTGAGGTCTCGAAATCAAATTCGTGGAAAATTACTTCTTTCTCGAAAACTATGTAACCTCAGAGGGAGTCGTTTCTCACAATGTTTTATACCATCAACCTCTCCCCATTACTCGTCACCAGGTAAGGTTTTAGGCTAATAATTATTTTGAGTAATTACCAATAGTGTTCACTGCCTTTAAACAATAGAGTATATGTTTCTGAACAATAAAATATTTTTTTGAGTAATTGTTTTTAACGGTTTATATGTAAAAAAACCGGTTTATATGTAAAAAATTGTGACGTCAATCGAGGCAGACTTTGCCTTGATCGAACATCGAACACACGTACGTGCAATTATATTCAAGTCCTACTAGTCATGAGTTTGTACGTTTCGAAAAATGTTTTTTTCTTGCATTTTTCCGGCGATGTCGACCAGGTGTATTGCTGCTGGATGCAGCAAAACAACTAAAGATGGGGTCAGTTTGCAAGTCTTTTTGTCAGCGCTGTGCAGCAAACACTTCGAGCTGTCGTGCTTCGAGAATCCGGAATACACTACACGTTCTGCTTAAGACTGGTCTTTGACAATTACCAATAGTGTCAAATGTGTTTAATAGCTGCATTTTTGTTGGTGTGTTGTAGTGCCACTTAAGCCTAGAGAAAGACTCTGCTCGGATGGGTAAATAATGTTAGGCAATGTAAAAATGAAACCTCTTACTGGACAATATTTATCTGTAACAAACAATAATATTACTAAGTACAAATAAAACAAACATCAACACAACTTTGTCAGTTTCTGAACAGTTTATAAATAACTGGTCCCAGCAATAAGTGGTAAGCGACACCGTGCCCCGTGGCAATCTATAAATAGCTTATAATTATGAATAACGATTAGCAGTAATGGGAGACTTTCTAATGCTAGGTGGCAGCAGACTTACCGGGTAAATTTCCATTGTTGACGTAGTTCTGAGCATGCGCATAATTATGAGAAAAATGGCTTTACCCGGTAAATCTGCTGCCACCTATCGTCCCAGAAAGTATCCTATTGATACCATTTCAACCCAATTAGAGACCGCATAATCTGAAGAGATACACGCAATGCGCCGTTACCAAACGAACATAGGTACAGTCAAGTATATTGAACAAAGACCTAAGACGGAATGTAGGCTGCATGTTAACGCATGGAGCTGGAATGGAGACACAGTACATACTGACTTGTATGCAATCTACAAGTAGAGGGTACTCTTGACAGGCTTGGTTGGTTGCGCCCATATGTGAGAAAGAAGGTACAACACGCCCATTTATGCTAAGTGAACTCATCTCTCCTGGGGAAAAAATAAGCTTTTATAAGGGATTACTGGTTATAATAGATATCAGTGTAAGGGAGCAGGAAAATCGATCGACGCATGCGTCAAACTGAAGTAGTCTCCGTCATGCAAATAATGGGAACGCTATTTTGGTGAAACAACGTCCGGTCTGAACGCCAACGGAGTGATGTCGTTTGTACACGTTGTATGGTGAGGGAGCCTTATGATAGACTTGTAACAAGCCCCTGTCTCGTGTGAAAGGTCCTTAACCATATCCGACGTCAACATGTAGCTATTGTGGTCCCGATAATGGCCAGTCAAAGCCTGGGGGATGCAAGCCTCGCAAAAGTTGTCTGATGTTTAGGTGATGCAGTTCCTCCATATGGGTGATGGGACTGGACATAAAAGGACCCACACGGGAGCAGGACTTGAGTCAATTCTATGTCAACGGGCGGTCCACAACATACAAGACGGGAGCACTGGTGCGAGGGCATACGGACTACCCTGCTACCTCCCGTCCTGTGTGCCTACCGTCGTCTTGCGAAAGCACGCTAGATAGAATGTGAGCGACTTGTGTTGAACTGGTACCAATGTTTAGGCGAAAAGAATTGAGCTGACGACGTGAAATAATAATCATCGCTTTGGAAGAAGCGTGGGTTGTCTGTGCCACTTTTACCACGAGGATGGGGGGGGGGGGGAGTTGCCATTTACCAGTATTCGAATTTACCGGTTGTCCAGTTCAGCCTATTGGCCGTCTTCCCGGACACCCAGTCTTCGGATATTTGGGGGCGGGGGAGGGGGGGGGGGCTCCACCTTTTCTTTTTAATGGATGAAAATAGTTTGCTCATATTATTGTTGAAGCCTGCTTCTGAACTAAAAAGGGGGTATTAGGGCATTTGCGTTGTCCTAGGGAGTTCGGTCGGACGATGGAGATTCTGTTCTCCATTGGGATATGGGCTGGAGGAGGATGTTTCAAAAGAGGGCGCTGTCAGAAGAAATGTGTACACAGTTCGTTATGTTTGCTCGGCCCCAGCGCCATGCCTTAAAGGCAGTGGACACTATTGGTAATTACTCAAAATAATTATTAGCATAAAAACTTACTTGGAAACAAGCAATGGACCAGCTGTTGATGGCATAAAACATTGTGAGCTAGAAACGGCTCCCTCTGAAGTGGAGTAGTTTTCGAGAAAGAAGCAATTTTCCACATACTTGATTTCGAGAAAATTAGATTTTGAGGTCTCGAAATCAAGCGTCTGAAAGCACAAAACTTCGTGTGACAAGGGTGTTTTTTTCTTTCATTATTATCTTGCAACTTCGACGACCATATTGAGCTCAAATTTGCACAGGTTTGTTATTTTATGCGTGTTGAGATACACCAAGTGAGAGGACTGGTCTTTGACAATAAAATAATTCCAATAGTGTCCATTGTCTTTAACCAAAGGCGCTGGGATGGGCAAACGTATTAAGCACGCTCATTGGTTAATGCTCAGTCCCATCGTGCATAACATTCACACTGCACCAAAGAAATACATTGCACGCATGACGTACTTCCTGGGCAAAAATCTGTGCAAGCATATTAGCCTATCCCGGCGGTCTATCGGATTAACTTGGCTGCTGGGGCCGAGCGAATCGCTATCTGGGCGGAATCTCCGGCTACACAGCAGGGCCCAATTTCATAGAGCTGCTTAGCATGAAATTGCTTCCTTGATAAAAACAGGATTACCAATCAAATTTCCACGTAATTATCAGGATAACCAAACAACAGCTGAATACCAGTAACAAGCAATATGCAACAAATTCACATTCCAAGGCAGCATATATTTTTCTGCGGTGGGTTTTGATCGTCATATTATATTCTTCACAAATCCGTCATTTTCATGAAATAATGCAGCTCCCAACGTTAATAAATTCAAATTTTTGTTCGTACTCTCACAGTCTGCCGTGTGTACGCAAGACGCACGACGCGCAAATCTTGCGTTGCGTTTGCGTGTTAACGCTGTGCAGTCAAGATACGGTGACCAAGAATTCATGCGTCTTGCATCTTGCGTCTTGCACGCGAATGTATGCGCGTACGCACGGCAGCAGACAACACTGTGAGAAAACGATCAAAACGGGAGGTTTTTGTTACGTTGGGAGCTCATTATTTCACGAAAATTACGGATTTGTGAAGAATATATGACGACCAAAACACACCGCAGAAAAATGTATGCCGCCATGGAATGTGAATCTGTTGAAATTAGTGGCTTGTTGCACAGGTATTTTGCACCAAGCGCCACTGCTGCATGCGGTGTCTTCAATTCATGTCTTCAATGCCTAGTTTGTGCACAAAAAGACACCGCAGTTGGTGATTTTTCAATAGAGGGCGCTACCAATTTTGTTTCGTCGAATTGGTCTATAGCACATTTAAATTTGCCGATTCCAGGAGTGCGTTTTGGCGACCCCAACCAAAAACTGTTTCTGACGTCAAAGTCAAAACGGTAACCGAGCTCACAACTCGGTTATCGAGCAGTTTGAACAACCGAAACAGTTTTTGGTTGGGGTCGCCAAAACGCACTCCAGGGGTTATGATCGAGCAAGGCATGCTTGGAACAAATGGCGCGGTGGGATCGATCACCCCTGGGAACGAGGTTGGCTGTCACCTAGCGTTCAAAAGTCTCCAATTCTTCTGTGTAAACTTTGACTCCCAAAAATGACACGGTGCGTCGAGCAAAGGGTCAATAGGCTGACCTTTGGAATTGGTAAATTCAACTCTAATTCCCCGCCCCGATTGCGTATAGCGCAAATTCAAAGAACAACTCTCGCGCTTCTCACAAAATGAAGATGTATTGCTTCATGTCATTCAGTAGTCTTGGTCCCAAGACCATTGGTGTTGCGCGGTCACACACAACCAACGTTCCGATTATGCACGGCAAAAACTGTCCACGCTTGTAATGAACGAACGCTAGCGGGCGCTCTGTTTCTCTGATTTAGATCTCACCATGGTCTTGAATATTTGCAACGACGGGTCTTAACTTTTTTATTGTTTTTCGGCAAATCTCCCCCGACTTTCCGGTGGAGCCAATCAGAGGCTGCGTTGCGGTTGGCTCATGAATAATTCATCAGTGTTGTGCATGTAGTGTACAATGCATGCAGTAATTCCGTTGCATGACTTTTGCTTTACTCTGTGTGTGGGTATATATGTTTTTATCGGAGTATAATAATGTCCAGATCAGTAGGATTTGAAACTTTGACACAGGGTGGAAATACGATAAAGAAAGGTTTGTGGTACCAGCACACACATTTCTATGTATAATGTCCAGATCCAGACACCTGCATTGCCATGATATGCAGCTTGAAATGCGATCGTGGCGTTATGCTCCCGACGTGCCAGGGCCCACACTGATGAAGCCTGTATTGGCTAAACAATTTGCTTATAGTTAGCACAAAATAGTATTGCTTAGCAGAAACTGGTTGCCAGCCTTTTTTTTTAATTAAATTTGAAATTTTGTAGTGCCCAAGTAAATTTTTGGATAGTAAAGAAATTTTGTACAGTATTTTCTGCCAAACAGATATTAACTGGTGGGCCCTGTAGTGTTATTCACAGTGAAAGTTTTTTAATCTTGGGGGAAGGAAATCTTGAGGGATTCAAAAGCGTCTTTGTGAGAACGTATTTTGAAACGTAACCGTAGCTGCATATCTTGGAACGTAAGCGTAGCTTGACTCGGAATTGAAAGCGTACTTTTTGATATTGTAGCGTAACCTATTAGTATCTTGGAGTGTATAAGCGTAGCCGAGTAGCTGCGTAGCTTGGAACGTAACAGTATCTTTTGCTGGAGCATAAGCATATCTTGGAACGTAATTCGTAGCTGCGTATCTTGGAACATAAACGTAACTTGACATGGGATTGAAAGCGTACCTTTTGATATTATAGCGTAACTTGAAGGAACGTAAGCAGATCTGTAAGCGCAGCTGAGTAGCTGTGTTGCTTGGAACGTTGACATCTTTTGGAACGTAAGCATATCTTGGACTGAAGCGTAGCATCTTGGAACATAAACGCAGCTGCGTATCTTTGAACGTAGGCATAGCTTGACTCGGGCTTGGAAGCGTACTTTTTGATATTATAGTGTAACTTGAAGGAACGTAGACCTAAGCGTATCTTGGAACGTAAACGTAGCTGCATGCGTATCTTGGAATGTAAGCGTAGCTTGACTCGGGCTTGAAAACATACCTTTTGATATTATAGTGTAATAAATGAAGGAACGTAGACCTAAGCGTATCTTGGAATGTAAACGTAGCCGAGTAGCTGCGTAGCTTGGAACGTAACCATATAACATTTTTTTGGAATGTAGTCGTAACAATATTTTTTGGAATAACTCATGAGAAATTTCGAGTTTTGATTGCTTGTCCAGCGGCGACTACTGCTATTCAACTCCCAGTTATTTGAGGCGAATAGTCGGGTCATTAAATTCCACTAGTTGCCCAGTTTAATCATTACCTCAAAAATAACTCTTCATTCACAGAATTAAAAAAATAATACTTTGTTTGACAAAATTATGCTTTGAGGGAATTTTGTTTTAGCATTATTTTTATTTAAACCTTTTATAAAAAATTCTCATAATTTTTTTAAGCTACTCACACAATAACACTGTCAATTAATGCGATATTCCTACGTTTTGACATCATCAAAATTACCTGAAAACTCATAACAAAAAGAAATTAGGGGCCATGAATTAAAATGGAGCATATTGGAACGTTGCGATCATAAGAAACAACGGATTCGACACCTGCAAGCTGGGAGTTCATAGCGCCTGGGATTTAACACCTCCAACCCCCACGAGACACGGCATGGGCAGTACGTGATATTCCACAAGGCTTATTTCACGTTCTGATTGCTCCACGCCGTGGGGCCATACAGCGTCCGATACACGGACTCTCTGAATGCTAATTTTACGTTCGATTTTTGACCATTATTTACGATTTCAAATCGTCACGTATCCATCTGAATAGGTACCTATACTTAAAATTTCACTGTTTTCCTTTTAATAGGCCTACAATGACCACGGAATCACTCTTTGAGCAAAGATTATTAAAAATAGACCGCCGATCATATTGACCTTTGACTCGATCTAGTTTGAATAGTCATCTTCAATTCGTCACGTGATATGAATATTGCATACATTAAAAGTAATTTACATAGTCTGGCCACGCCTTCAATTTGCAAATATCCAAGACCATGGTGAGCACAGGACATGGTGAGATCCGTAAATCAGAGAAACAGCGCCCGCTAGCGTTCGTTCATTACAAGCGTGGACAGTTTTTGCCGTGCATAATCGGAACGTTGGTTGTGTGTGACCGCGCAACACCAATGGTCTTGGAACCAAGACTAGTCATTCAGTAAAATTTTGCCTCAAAAAGCCAACGTCATCTCAACCCTTAGTTTCACCTCTTTGCTAGATGAACATGGTATTTCAAATTCAAGAACAGCGCCTACTATAAATTTGTGTTGCTTAATTTAAATCTTCTCGGTGTGTGCGAAGTGTACTTGGCAATGGAGAGTAACAAAGTTTATGTATTATGTGACTAATTTAAATAACATAATTATTTGGTTTGCGGTAACACGTGTATCTATTTGCTAGGTAGAGTTCGTTCTTTAGATAACTGTCTTTCTTTATTATACTAACCGCGAAGCGGATTTATCGGATGCTCGGGAGACTTCTCACTTCTGAAAAGAACTGTCCTGCTTTATAACAAATACCTGGGCGGATATGGTATAGAAAATTTGCTGGCACTACTACTAAATTATCGTAAGCACAACCGCGTAGTCAGTTCTTGAATTGCTCTCAAAATGTTGTACAATGAATCTTTCAGTTAAAATGTCCACGATAGGCTGCTTCTGGCACTTGAGCGTCATTATTTTATTGGTTGCCTGGTCTTTAGATAAGAAAACAACTTCCTGTTCTGTGTTTAAGAACATATTCCGTCACAATTTAGAGCTCATTGGTAATAAGCAAAACGAACTTCACTTTTACATCTCAAGTTACCTCGTCCATATTCCTCAGGATTTTGTAAATATTTTAATTTAAATTGAAAGAAAAGTTTGCGATTTGTCCCCTGACACACGTTCCGTGTCACAAGTCCGCTCGGAGATTCCGTCACAACTCCTTTAATATAAAATGTTCTTAAATTTTCTGTTTGATATTAAGAAAATGAACGATTTGATTGCCTTTTACTCAACATTTCAACTGAATATTTGTACATTGTACTACTTTGATCAAATAAAAAATACAGCAACATAAATCAAATCCTGAAGATATCCCAACTTTGGGCGTTGTATTTTTGAGTAAAAAAGTCAACGATCGGCTGTTCTGTCACTTGAGCGTCATTTGTTTCTTTTTACTCATGGTGATTAAACAGTGTTGATTGAAATTATCTCTCTCCGTAAATACATGTGAAAGGTTTTTTGGACTTCACAAACTGGGTGTGGTCGGCCTCGTAGCGGGTGCGACTGTTGAGTTGGCAAATTCGCTCCCCACTCCCGAAATGGTGCACGTTGAAGGAGCGACATCTGGCGTCGTAGTGGCACTCAGTGGCGCAGGCACGGACGTTGCTGGTCGGTATCTCTCGTAAGGTGTGGCCGATCAGACACGACGCAAGCAGGCGCCATTGCTTTAACTTGACTTCCTCGCCTTTGCAGATAACGTGACAAATTTTTGAGCATAGAACATCATTCCATTTTCCGCTCCATGAGGGTACAAGCACAGTACAGTTTTCTCTAGTTCCGCCATTTGGCTCATACGCGTTCCAGTTCATATACCCGCCGTTGTCTGGAGTGCAGACCCACTGCCCTTCAATCTCTAAATCATTGCAATTAATCAATATACAATTACCAATGGTTTTACTCAGTAAATAGTTATTTTCTTCCAATGATGAAGGCGCAACCATCTCCCCTCCCATCTCCTGACATTTCAGTCTCCCTTCTTGCCAAGTCATTGTTTCTTCAAGAAGTTTGTAGCAAGAGCCGCCCCATGACTCCCAGCCGAACGGACACACCATCTGAGGCTTACACGAATGAGCAGAACTCATACCAATGGTGAAGAGAACCAACAAAACAGAAGGCAAACAAAATCCTCCCATTATTTCAAAAAAGACAAATATATCTTGCGGTTGTGGATTGAGCAAACTATCGGAACTCAATAACAGCAAGTTTGGCGCACCGATTAGCAGCTTTGAACGACAGCACTCAACCACTTCAATACTGTTCCTAAATATTGCAAGGTTGGTTCAAACGATATCTCTTATAAAGCTGTTCTTCCTCTGTTGCTTTTCCAGCCAAACATTGTGTTGAAACGTCGAAGGGAGAACTTAAGGGTTGGCTCAGGTGTGGTCGAGGTTCAAGTTGGTTTGAAAGCTCAATGCGGAATATTGTTGTTCCAGTTTAGCCTATATTGTTATTAATATTAAACCCATATCCGCACCTATCAAGTTGGGAAGAATTTAATTACTCTAATGGTCTTTTTGAGCTCAATCGAACAATGGGTATTTTGATAAGTAGAGGATGTAGCAACGAGCAAGTAGTTTGAGTCATCTCATTTATATTGCAATTCTTAATTACTTTGCAAGGTGGTTCAATGGATGACAATTAGTGCAGGGACGATAATATTTTTATTATTATATTAAATGAAAATATGAAGGACTACCAATCGGCCTTATGGGAGACGCCTATGTGGCTTATGGCTCTATACTCAGCCACGTTCAAACTTCTAAGTGATCTAGGAAAATACGAAGTGGACTCTAATTTCACTCTGTTTACATTAGTGCAATCACTTGCAAAATCCAATGAAATACATTTCAAGGCATAGTCTTGAAGTCAAGACGGTAATTTTTACGCGGTGTAGTTAATACAGCGCGGTGTGTGGCTACGGGGACGGTACCCTAATTATCCCCGATCCCATGTGTGAGTCACTGCCACCCTCTACCTACGACCGCTGAATGTGTACAATCGCACTGTTATGTGACTGTTACATGGAAGGCAGAATGTGTGTTAGTAACAAATATGCAGCGCCTAACGACTGTCATCAAGCCTATTCAAGACAGTGTCCTTTTAACTGCTGTCCTAAATACGACCAAAGAGGCGGTTGGATCCGCCATCACCTCGCGGCAGGAACATTGATGGGTTCGACCCTCTTGCTTTTTGGGTACGATTCCGGTTTGATTTTCAAAAGAGATGCAGTACAAGTTACCAGTGATGCTTTCAGCTGTGGACAGTTGCCTAGTTATTGAGAAATCACGAAAAGAACCCATACTCGGTATTTCCACCAATAACATCGAATCCATCCATCATTTATTGAGCTCTAAATACCAACAGCATCTCTGGCCACAGTACGTACGAAAAGCTGAATCTCAAACAGTCGCTTTTACCCAATTTCATTTATTCTTTCAAACTTATATTTATTTCCAAACTTCATGAAATTAGAGTACAAACCATTTTTTTTATTTTACAAATAAACAAAGCTAATTAATGAGACAGATAATTTTTTTGAGAGGTACACTTAGTGGCAATCTTTGATTGACTTATAATAAATGGGGACAATGCGGACGCTGGTTCTGTCCCGCAACAGCGAATTGTGCACAAACTTCTTCTTATAGCGCCCTCTTTTGAAACGTCCTCCTCCAGCCCGTTCCCCCACAATGGGACACATAACCTACAGCCGACAGAAGTCCCGGGGATACTGCCAATTGCCTCATATATCCCATTTCAGTTCAGAAGCTGCAGGCTTCACCAATGTGAGAAAGGATAACAAATAACCTAATAGTTATTTCCATCATATCATAACAGCACAGCACTGCACGCACGTGATTTTTTTGTATTCAATTAAAAGGGGTCATTATAGGCTAAACTGGGCTAACGCTAGATTTGAATAAAAGTCCATTGCCCCCCCCCCCCCTTGGTGGAGAATCAAAGGACAACCCCAAAACGTGGGATTATTGCTCTAGTACATCGCTATTAACATTTTGCTTTCAAAAAGCCATTAATCCACAGCCCTGCCCTATGCATGCTTCTCCACCCCTTTGCAGGCTTACAAGTTAAAGACCAACAGTGCCTAACTGTCGACTGTTTACTAAGGGAATCAATGTATGGTGAAGAGGTTTTCAACTAGTGGTTTAATCCATACGAGGCCTGGTTCTTGATAATTTTACCGAGACGAAGTCGAGGTAAATTATCAAGAACCAGGCCTCGGCGGGTTTAAACCACTAGTTGAAAACCGATTCAACACACTTTGATTCCCATTCATAAACACATTTTCGGTCAAAAACATCATCACTTTTTTGTCAAAAAGTAAAATAAATGCAAAAATTATAATTATTAAATGATTTTTTCAACACAACACCCCTCCAGCTATGAAATGGTAAAGCCCTCCGCCGCCCTCGGGTAAACAACTCCTTATAAGGGAATGCTGTGCGCGTCGCGCGTATCGGGTGATGTGTTACAACTGTTTCAGCTGTTGCTCTCTAATACGCGACCAATAGGAACGAAGAAACTGTCTTATAAGAACAGGGGCAAGGTCGCGTGTCACGCCCATGTTTCAACACTTCTTACAGGTCATAAACGAGGTTTATACACACCCACGTGAATCGCTCTCCACCAATAGGAATAGCGAAACTGTCTGAGGTATTTATGAATGTTAGTTAATCTTCTCGATAAATGCGAATTGTACTTGACAGTATTGACCAGTTCTAAATAATATTTTATATGTTGCTGTACAATAGGATTGTAAATTTCATGTATTTTTATATACTTGACGAATAAACCATTCTATTCAATTCAATTCAATAAAGTTTTTGTAATGGGATTTATTTTCTTTCAAAATATTTTATTGGTTGCCTGGTCTTTAGATAAGAAAACAACTTCCTGTTCTGTGTTTAAGAACATATTCCGTCACAATTTAGAGCTCATTGGTAATAAGCAAAACGAACTTCACTTTTACATCTCAAGTTACCTCGTCCATATTCCTCAGGATTTTGTAAATATTTTAATTTAAATTGAAAATCAAAAGTTTGCGATTTGTCCCTTGACACACGTTCCGTGTCACAAGTCCGCTCGGAGATTCCGTCACAACTCCTTTAATATAAAATGTTCTTGAATTTTCTGTTTGATATTAAGAAAATGAACGATTTGATTGCCTTTTACTCAACATTTCAACTGAATATTTGTACATTGTACTACTTTGATCAAATAAAAAATACAGCAACATAAATCAAATCCTGAAGATATCCCAACTTTGGGCGTTGTATTTTTGAGTAAAAAAGTCCACGATCGGCTGTTCTGTCACTTGAGCGTCATTTGTTTTCTTTTTACTCATGGTGATTAAATAGTGTTGATTGAAATTATCTCTCTCCGTAAATACACGTGAAAGGTTTCTTGGACTTCACAAACTGGGTGTGGTCGGCCTCGTAGCGGGTGACATTGTTGAGTTGGCAAATTCGCTCCCCTGTCCGAAAATGCTGCACGTTGAAGGAGCGACATCTGGGGTTGTAGTCACACACCGTGGCGCAGGCACGGACGTTGCTGGTCGGTATCTCTCGTAAGGTGTGGCCGGTCAGACACGACGCAAGCAGGCGCCATTGCTTTAACTTGACCTGTGTTGCCACGACTTCCTCGCCTTTGCAGATAACTTGAAATTCATTTGAGCAATCGTTGTCATTCCATGTCCCGCGGCCCCACCAAATTCCTGCCATTAACTCAACACAGTTTTCATCAGTTCCGCCGTTTGGCTCATCCCGGTTCCAGTTCAAATAACCGCCGTTGTCTGAAGCACAGTCCCACTGCCTTTCCATCTCAAAATCATTGCAATTAATCCACAATTGCTCGGCAGTTTGATCCACTATATATGTATTTTCCTCCGATGATGAAGGCATAACCATCTCCCCTCCCATGTTCTTACATTTCAATCTCCCTGCATGCCAACTCAGTGTTTCATTAAGAAGTTTGTAACAAGAGCCGCGCCACGACTCACCGCCGAATGGACACAGCATCTGAGGCTTAAGACACGAATGAGCAGAACTCATACCAATGGTGAAGAGAACCAACGGAACTGAAGCAAAACAAAACCCTCCCATTATTTCAAGAAAGAAAACGGTCTTGAAGAATCTAACGCGAGTTGTGGATTAAAAATCAAGCTGATAACAGCACAATATTAACCGCAATGTTGGCACCCCGATCAGCAGCTTTAAACGGCAGCTCACAACCACTTCAATGCTGTATCTAAATCTTGCAAAATCTCTTTATCTGTTCATCAGAGAGTAGAACTCAGGAATAGCTCTGGTGCAGTCGAGGTTGGTGAAAACTCAATGAGGAAACATAGAGTGCGCTGTTTGCCTATGAACTGTATAGTGGGAGAATTGCGACAACTTGCGACAACTTACGATTAAAAAATAATGTGTGCACATTGGGTGCCAGAGACTGAACAATAGGTTTTCCTGCATTTGGAACACAACTGGCGTCCATCTACCTCGTGACCAAAGAAAACTGGTCCCTGCATGTTGCAGCTCTATTCTTAACACAAAGCTCTTGGTACAAGCACACGCCCCTAGCTTAGAGGAAAACGTACAAGTTGTCATGGTGATTTTAAGCTGATTATTGCACAATAAGCCCACGGTGGAAGGAAGGACAAGTTCAAGCGAGTGTAATGGTTTGACGAGGGAAAACAAACAGTTTGTCTTCCTTCGTCAAACCAATACACTAGGTTAAGCTGTGACATAAAATCAATGCATGTTTACAGGCAACGTTCAACTATCAGCCAAGGTGCCTAGAATTACCAATAGTGGCCATACAGTGCATTCAACATGTACTTGAGCCTCATAGTTTTTCACGGGAATTCCAATAAAACTGTTTTTTCGTAATTTTCCATAATAAAATATGCCCCAAACGGTACCCCACGGTTGTGAACAACTAGAAACACTTCTGTCATTGACGGCGTGCGTCAACATGACAATACTCTGACGTCATTTTTGGGAGTTTGCTTTGTTATACCTACAAAACGGAGCTGCAACTTTATGACGTAGCATGAGTAATGAAGTAACGGGGCTTTTTGCGAAAAGCACAGGAGAAGGGTAGTCCATTTTTATTTTTACAACTAACGAATCTTTTAAATTTCATGTGAACTCAATTTCTTTGTTGATTGTAAATGGTTGTAAGCAGTTTAATTAAATGAATTTCAGCAAAGATCATTGGGTATTAAACTAGGGCCCCCGCCGAGTACAAGAGCCCAAAACTTTACAAAATCAGAAAGTGGCTGGTAAGCCTGCCCTACTCGGTTACTAATAAAATTTGCAGTATAATTTCGGAAACCTTGGCGTGAAATTTACGCAAACGTTGCATGGATTAAAGACACATTGTCAAAGACCAGTATTCTCACTTGGTGTGTCTCAACATTATGCACAAAATAACAAACCTGTGAAAATTTGACCTCAATTGGTACTCGAGGTTGCGGAATAATAGAAGAAAAACGAAATCGTGTACTTCCAGATGGTTGAACGAAACTGATGGTTCGGAAACTCAAAATACAATCTTAGATCTCGAATGAAAAGTTACTTCTTTCTCGAAAACTACGTTACTTTAGAGGTAGCTGTTTTCTCCATTGCTTTATACTAATCAACAGCTCTCCACTGCTTGTTACCAAGTAAGTTTTTATCCTAATAATTAATTTGAGTAATTATCAATAGTGTCCACTTCCTTTAAACGAGAACCATACATATTGATTAAACTGCCTCGCGGTGGCCAGAGAAAACATGCAAGTGTTGCTTTTGGCCAAGTTTCTACACAATGGGAATAATTGGTGTTACCATAGTCACCGTACGTAGAGGCAACTCTGAGATTGCAGCAAATTAACATTTGTTTTGCATGGTACGAACTGTTTTTTACATCTTTATTTCTGTTTAAAAACACCACTTTTATGGTTTGGTATAGTAGTACCACAAGGTATGCCTGATACTAAAAATGACATGCTTACAAAATCAAAAATATTCCATACAATAGACGTTAAATTTGCATCGGGTATAAAAAAAATACCAAAAACCCTGGCTAGTCAGATAATATGGCTAATTTGTGCTTGCTACAATTTTTCGTTTGATCATTTACTGAGTTTGTGAACATTGTACTAAAATACAAGCCCTCGAACAATTTCAGTACATTTTTCTCAAGTTCTCTCACGAAGGGGTAGGTTTGACCTGGAAGGTTGGTCGCTTAATTTAACGGATACTTATTTTCGGTATAAATTCATAACCTTGATGCCAAAATCATAATGCGCAAACGTTGCCAGGGATACACAAGAACCACTTATTTAATTGCGTGCCGTTCGTTCGCCATAGAAAACATCGAAGCGTTAAATTGAGCTGAGATTCTATACAAAAGAGGAAGGAGTTTAATTGTTGCAACAATGCGCTCTATTTCAGGCAACTGAGAATGTAGAACCTTTAACAGTGTTTGCAACAAAAATTATTGGTCAAGGTATTAATAATACAGGCCTTTCACTCAACGATGGGGGATTTTCGAATTTAATTTTTAAATGACGTTTCTTTTACGCACGCATTTTTACAGATGATCCTTTCGCATTTGCCACGGCAAATTCACAAATAAAACGTAACATGCCTATTTGTATGCAGCATATCACTCAGCAAACCATGCTCTGCTTGCAATGTAATGTTAAAGGTGAGCTGAGTCACAAAACTTTTACTTTACCACACAGCCAAAGTTATGGAAGACCATTAATAACTAGGCCTATAATAGCGGCCATTTTCAAAATCCAAGATTTAATTAGTGTTCTCCAAGAAAATAGTACAATTTGTTTCTCTTTTCTTAACAATTAGGCCTATGCTGTATTCAGCTCAAACTTTCACACGTGACATTTATTGTATTTTTCCTGGTGTATAGTGCCGTTGAACAAACCAAATAATGACCCTACTATTGGTTCAACAAAGTTATTAGCTTTCATCGAGGGTAGGACCCACTGCACACCTAGAAACAGAAGAAGAAACAAAATTACACAGATATGTAAAGTGATTATTTAAAAAACTAAACATCTTGTGATGATCACGACATTTTTTCAGCTAGGAAGAACTTTGAATTATTTTTTTCTTGTATTTTGTGAATATTGTCCTTGGCATAATAAATGAAAGATGTATGTTTTTAGCTGTTCCGGTGTCCCAGGGAATTCTGTCCACCATTTTTAGTTCCGTCCCCCAATTGGAAATAAACATGGGCTGGAGGAGGATTTGCAAGAGGGCGCTTTCAAAAGAAGTTCGTACACAGTTTGCCGTAGTAAGGGGGAGGGGTGGGGGAACCTAATCGCAGGGGGACAGAATCTCCAGTCATCTAGCAGTCGGACACTGTAAAAATATATTAGTCAAAACAACGCTAATTAGTCGTACGAGACATGATTTTGACTAACTTACATCAAAATCATGTCTCGTACGACTAATTAGCGTTGTTTTGACTAATATATTTTTACAGTGGAACGGCTATTCTTTTCGTCAAGTT
Organism: Asterias amurensis; assembly: GCF_032118995.1. Taxonomy (NCBI): domain Eukaryota; kingdom Metazoa; phylum Echinodermata; class Asteroidea; order Forcipulatida; family Asteriidae; genus Asterias; species Asterias amurensis. Next base: position 13,900,073 of record NC_092664.1, on the reverse strand, counting down.
TTGTGTTGTGTTTTCTATCGCATTTTTCTATGTTTCTCGAAAAAGTTTACATGAATTGTTCACGCCTTTTTTTTCACAAAGTCACGCTTAGGATGGAAATATGTAAAAGTTACCTGGAAATAGATTTATTTTTCTTTAAAGACACTGAACACTTTTGGTAATTGTCAAAGACCAGTCTTCTCACTTGGTGTATCTCAATATATGCATAAAATAACAAACCTGTGAAAATTTGAGCTCAATTGGTTGTCGAAGTTGTGAGATAATAATGAAAGAAAAAACACCCTTGTCACACGATGTTGTGTGCTTTATGGTTGATTTCGAGACCTCATATTCTAAACCTGAGGTCTCGAAATAAAATTCGTGGAAAATTACTTCTTTCTCGAAAACTATGTAACCTCAGAGGGAGTCGTTTCTCACAATGTTTTATACCATCAACCTCTCCCCATTACTCGTCACCAGGTAAGGTTTTAGGCTAATAATTATTTTGAGTAATTACCAATAGTGTCCACTGCCTTTAAACAATAGAGTATATGTTTCTGAACAATAAAATATTTTTTTGAGTAATTGTTTTTAACGGTTTATATGTAAAAAAAACCCGGTTTATATGTAAAAAATTGTGACGTCAATCGAGGCAGACTTTGCCTCGATCGAACATCGAACACACGTACGTGCAAGTATATTCAAGTCCTACTAGTCATGAGTTTGTACGTTTAGAAAAAGGTTTTTTTCTTGCATTTTTCCGGCGATGTCGACCAGGTGTATTGCTGCTGGATGCAGCAAAACAACTAAAGATGGGGTCAGTTTGCAAGTCTTTTTGTCAGCGCTGTGCAGCAAACACTTCGAGCTGTCGTGCTTCGAGAATCCGGAATACACTACACGTTCTGCTTAAGACTGGTCTTTGACAATTACCAATAGTGTCAAATGTGTTTAATAGCTGCATTTTTGTTGGTGTGTTGTAGTGCCACTTAAGCCTAGAGAAAGACTCTGCTCGGATGGGTAAATAACGTTAGGCAATGTAAAAATGAAACCTCTTACTGGACAATATTTATCTGTAACAAACAATAATATTACTAAGTACAAATAAAACAAACATCAACACAACTTTGTCAGTTTCTGAACAGTTTATAAATAACTGGTCCCAGCATTAAGTGGTAAGCGACACCGTGCCCCGTGGCAATCTATAAATAGCTTATAATTATGAATAACGATTAGCAGTAATGGGAGACTTTCTAATGCTAGGTGGCAGCAGACTTACCGGGTAAATTTCCATTGTTGACGTAGTTCTGAGCATGCGCATAATTATGAGAAAAATGGCTTTACCCGGTAAATCTGCTGCCACCTATCGTCCCAGAAAGTATCCTATTGATACCATTTCAACCCAATTAGAGACCGCATAATCTGAAGAGATACACGCAATGCGCCGTTACCAAACGAACATAGGTACAGTCAAGTATATTGAACAAAGACCTAAGACGGAATGTAGGCTGCATGTTAACGCATGGAGCTGGAATGGAGACACAGTACATACTGACTTGTATGCAATCTACAAGTAGAGGGTACTCTTGACAGGCTTGGTTGGTTGCGCCCATATGTGAGAAAGAAGGTACAACACGCCCATTTATGCTAAGTGAACTCATCTCTCCTGGGGAAAAAATCAGCTTTTATAAGGGATTACTGGTTATAATAGATATCAGTGTAAGGGAGCAGGAAAATCGATCGACGCATGCGTCAAACTGAAGTAGTCTCCGTCATGCAAATAATGGGAACGCTATTTTGGTGAAACAACGTCCGGTCTGAACGCCAACGGAGTGATGTCGTTTGTACACGTTGTATGGTGAGGGAGCCTTATGATAGACTTGTAACAAGCCCCTGTCTCGTGTGAAAGGTCCTTAACCATATCCGACGTCAACATGTAGCTATTGTGGTCCCGATAATGGCCAGTCAAAGCCTGGGGGATGCAAGCCTCGCAAAAGTTGTCTGATGTTTAGGTGATGCAGTTCCTCCATATGGGTGATGGGACTGGACATAAAAGGACCCACACGGGAGCAGGACTTGAGTCAATTCTATGTCAACGGGCGGTCCACAACATACAAGACGGGAGCACTGGTGCGAGGGCATACGGACTACCCTGCTACCTCCCGTCCTGTGTGCCTACCGTCGTCTTGCGAAAGCACGCTAGATAGAATGTGAGCGACTGGTGTTGAACTGGTACCAATACACTGAGACAAACTTTGCTGCGCTTGTATCCACATGGGGCCGGGGTAAATTGAACGATGAAGCAAGCTCAAATACATTTCGAGTTATCTGCAAGGGCAAGGTTGCAACGCAGGCTAAGTTGAAGCAATGGCGCCTGCTTGCATCGTGTCTGACCATGGTCTGACTGGCCACACCTTACGATACCGGCCAGCAGGCGTCCGTGCCTGCGCCACGGTGTGCCACTACAGCAGTCACCTTGGTCGATAATGATCGTAGCAGTACACTTTTAATTGCCCTACTTCCCAAAGAGTAAATTAATTGGTTTGATATTCCCGAAGACATGTGTGGAGGGGGTGACGAACGAGGCCTAAAATAATTTGAAACCTCGAAACATCAGTGGGTTCGGATTGACTCTTTAATTTGATAACTGTAATTGGAAGTCGGAAAAGCAACCGACCAGCGACGGAGGCATTAGAATGGCATAACCAAACTCCGCCGCACGCTGCCTCAAAGACCGCACAACGCTGCCTCCACACATGCTTTAATTAATTGTTTATACTAAGTGAGTAAGTGGTCAATTAAATTAGGTCACCTTGGCAAAACGTGCCTGTTGTAACAAGTATTTTCATTAATTTCTCAAAACTTCACTAAACCAGCGTGTTTAATTATTGGTTGTGGGAATTAGACTCGTATCCTCGCTTGAACGTTTCCTCCCTCCTTGTTTGGCTCGTTGCCAGTTATTGATCTTAAAATCACCATGGAAACTTGTACGTTTCCCTCCAAAACAAGTTGCGTATTTAAGCCATTGGCACACACGATTTTCCTCACTGAGCTTTCTGACCAACCTCGACAACACCAGAGCCATCCCGAGTTCCGCTCTCTGATGGTTTCATGCAATGGTTTGCAGAAGAAGAAACAACCACCGAGGAAGAACAGATCAAGAGATCGTTTAAACTTACAAGATTAAGATACAGAAGATTAAGATACGTAAAAGTATTGAAGTGGTTGTGAGCTGCCGTTCAAAGTCGTTGATTGGGCTAATAAAGTTGTTGTTAAATCATGAAGTTACGATTTGTGTTTTAATCCACAACCCGGGTGAGAATCTTAAAGACCGTTGGCTTTCTTGAAATAATGGGAGGATTTTATTTGCCTTCTGTTTTGTTGGTTCTCTTCACCATTGGTATGAGTTCTGCTCATTCGTGTAAGCCTCATCAGATGTTGTGTCCATCGGACTGGGAGTCATGGGGCGGCTCTTGCTACAAACTTCTTGAAGAACGAATGACTTGGCAAGAAGGGAGATTGAAATGTCAGGAGATGGGAGGGGAGGTGGTTGTGCCTTCATCATCAGAGGAAACAAAATATTTGCTTAGTAAACTCGAGAATGGTATGTGGATTAATTGTAATGACCTGGAGATTGAAGGGCAGTGGGACTGCACTCCAGACAGCGGCGGGTACATGAACTGGCACAAAGAAGAGCCAAACGGCGAAACTATAGAAAACTGCGCTGAGCTTGAAACCTTAACCTCATGGGGTAACGGATCATGGAATGATCATGTATGCTCATTTGAATTTCAAGTAATCTGCAAAGGCAAGATGGTTACACCGGCCAAATTGAAGCAATGGCGCCTGCTTGCGTCGTGTCTGATCGGCCACACCTTACGAGAGATACCAACCAGCAACGTCCGTGCCTGCACCACCGTGTGTGACTACGACCCCAGATGTCGCTCCTTCAACGTGCAGCATTTTGGGAATGGGGAGCGAATTTGCCAACTCAACAATGCCACCCGCTACGAGGCCGACCACACCCAGTTTGTGAAGTCCAAGAAACCTTTCACGTGTATTTACGGAGAGAGATAATGTCAATCAACAATAATAATCACCAAAAAGAAACAAATGACGCTCAAGTGACAGAACACTAGCCGATCGTTGACTTTTTGTTTCTCAGAAAATAATGTACAGCCCAAGGTTGGGATTTCTTCATAATTTGAGTTAAATGTTGCTGTATTTTAGATTTGAGTAAAGTAGTACAATATAAAATATTCAGTTTGAAACGTTGAGTGAAAGGCAATCAAATCTTTCAGTTTATTCGCAAACAGAAAATTCACGAACATTTTATATTTCATTAAATCAATAATAATATTAAATCAGCCATCGTGACGGAATCTCCGAGAGGGACTTCTGACACGGAATGTGTGAGGGGACAACTATCAAACTCTTCTTTCTAAACAAAGGACCGGAAGTTGTTTTCTTAACGAATGACTAGGAAACCATTAAATGATTCCGAGAGAAAATAAATCACGTTATAAAAACATTTTATTACCAATCCACTGTCAAGTACAATTCACACACAAAAATAGAGAAGATTATTTACCAACAAAACCCGTTCACAGTCGACAGATAGACGCTGTTGTTTTTGGACTTCAAACACCCTGTGGTTGATTTCACACAGAGTTGGGACTAGTCCTTACTTAGGACCAGTCCCAGGATATATTAAAAACTCGAGGCTAGTCTTAAGTTAGGATAAGACTAGTCTTAACTTTGTGAAATCCACACCTGCAAAGGGTTGAAGCAAAGGGCCCGGGAGGGTTTTTGTTTAGGCGAAAAGAATTGAGCTGACGACGTGAAATAATAATCATCGCTTTGGAAGAAGCGTGGGTTGTCTGTGCCACTTCTACCACGAGGATGGGGGGGGGGGGGAGTTGCCATTTACCAGTATTCGAATTTACCGGTTGTCCAGTTCAGCCTATTGGCCGTCTTCCCGGACACCCAGTCTTCGGATATTTGGGGGCGGGGGAGGGGGGGGGGGGCTCCACCTTTTCTTTTTAATGGATGAAAATAGTTTGCTCATATTGTTGAAGCCTGCTTCTGAACTAAAAAGGGGGTATTAGGGCATTTGCGTTGTCCTAGGGAGTTCGGTCGGACGATGGAGATTCTGTTCTCCATTGCGATATGGGCTGGAGGAGGATGTTTCAAAAGAGGGCGCTATCAGAAGAAATGTGTACACAGTTCGTTATGTTTGCTCGGCCCCAGCGCCATGCCTTAAAGGCAGTGGACACTATTGGTAATTACTCAAAATAATTATTAGCATAAAAACTTACTTGGAAACAAGCAATGGACCAGCTGTTGATGGCATAAAACATTGTGAGCTAGAAACGGCTCCCTCTGAAGTGGAGTAGTTTTCGAGAAAGAAGCAATTTTCCACATACTTGATTTCGAGAAAATTAGATTTTGAGGTCTCGAAATCAAGCGTCTGAAAGCACAAAACTTCGTGTGACAAGGGTGTTTTTTTCTTTCATTATTATCTTGCAACTAACTTCGACGACCATATTGAGCTCAAATTTGCACAGGTTTGTTATTTTATGCGTGTTGAGATACACCAAGTGAGAGGACTGGTCTTTGACAATAAAATAATTCCAATAGTGTCCATTGTCTTTAACCAAAGGCCCTGGGATGGGCAAACGTATTAAGCACGCTCATTGGTTAATGCTCAGTCCCATCGTGCATAACATTCACACTGCACCAAAGAAATACATTGCACGCATGACGTACTTCCTGGGCAAAAATCTGTGCAAGCATATTAGCCTATCCCGGCGGTCTATCGGATTAACTTGGCTGCTGGGGCCGAGCGAATCGCTATCTGGGCGGAATCTCCGGCTACACAGCAGGGCCCAATTTCATAGAGCTGCTTAGCATGAAATTTCTTCCTTGATAAAAACAGGATTACCAATCAAATTTCCACGTAATTATCAGGATAACCAAACAACAGCTGAATACCAGTAACAAGCAATATGCAACAAATTCACATTCCATGGCAGCATATATTTTTCTGCGGTGGGTTTTGATCGTCATATTATATTCTTCACAAATCCGTCATTTTCATGAAATAATGCAGCTCCCAACGTTAATAAATTCAAATTTTTGTTCGTACTCTCACAGTCTGCCGTGTGTACGCAAGACGCACGACGCGCAAATCTTGCGTTGCGTTTGCGTGTTAACGCTGTGCAGTCAAGATACGGTGACCAAGAATTCATGCGTCTTGCATCTTGCGTCTTGCACGCGAATGTATGCGCGTACGCACGGCAGCAGACAACACTGTGAGAAAACGATCAAAACGGGAGGTTTTTGTTACGTTGGGAGCTCATTATTTCACGAAAATTACGGATTTGTGAAGAATATATGACGACCAAAACACACCGCAGAAAAATGTATGCCGCCATGGAATGTGAATCTGTTGAAATTAGTGGCTTGTTGCACAGGTATTGCGCACCAAGCGCCACTGCTGCATGCGGTTTCTTCAATTCATGTCTTCAATGCCTAGTTGGTGATTTTTCAATAGAGGGCGCTACCAATTTTGTTTCGTCGAATTGGTCTATAGCACATTTAAATTTGCCGATTCCAGGAGTGCGTTTTGGCGACCCCAACCAAAAACTGTTTCTGACGTCAAAGTCAAAACGGTAACCGAGCTCACAACTCGGTTATCGAGCAGTTTGAACAACCGAAACAGTTTTTGGTTGGGGTCGCCAAAACGCACTCCAGGGGTTATGATCGAGCAAGGCATGCTTGGAACAAATGGCGCGGTGGGATCGATCACCCCTAGGAACGAGGTTGGCTGTCACCTAGCGTTCAAAAGTCTCCAATTCTTCTGTGTAAACTTTGACTCCCAAAAAGGACACGGTGCGTCGAGCAAAGGGCCAATAGGCCGACCTTTGGAATTGGTAAATTCAACTCTAATTCCCCGCCCCGATTGCGTATAGCGCAAATTCAAAGAACAACTCTCGCGCTTCTCACAAAATGAGGATGTATTGCTTCATGTCATTCAGTAAAATTTTGCCTCAAAAAGCCAACGTCATCTCAACCCTTAGTTTCACCTCTGTGCTAGATGAACATGGTATTTCAAATTCAAGAACAACAGCGCCTACTATAAATTTGTGTTGCTTAATTTAAATCTTCTCGGTGTGTGCGAAGTGTACTTGGCAATGGAGAGTAACAAAGTTTATGTATTATGTGACTAATTTAAATAACATAATTATTTGGTTTGCGGTAACACGTGTATCTATTTGCTAGGTAGAGTTCGTTCTTTAGATAACTGTATTTCTTTATTATACTAACCGCGAAGCGGATTTATCGGATGCTCGGGAGACTTCTCACTTCTGAAAAGAACTGTCCTGCTTTATAACAAATACCTGGGCGGATATGGTATAGAAAATTTGCTGGGACATGCTACTAAATGATCGTAAGCACAACCGCGTAGTCAGTTCTTGAATTGCTCTCAAAATGTTGTACAATGAATCTTTCAGTTAAAATGTCCACGATAGGCTGCTTCTGGCACTTGAGCGTCATGTTCTGTTGATGATTAAACAGTGTTGATTGAAATTATCTCTCTCCGTAAATACATGTGAAAGGTTTCTTGGACTTCACAAACTGGGTGCGGTCGGCCTCGTAGCGGGTGCGACTGTTGAGTTGGCAAATTCGCTCCCCACTCCCGAAATGGTGCACGTTGAAGGAGCGACATCTGGGGTCGTAGTGGCACTCAGTGGCGCAGGCATGGACGTTGCTGGTCTGTATCTCTCGTAAGGTGTGGCCGATCAGACACGACGCAAGCAGGCGCCATTGCTTTAACTTGACTTCCTCGCCTTTGCAGATAACGTGAACAATTTTTGAGCATGGATCATCATTCCATTTTCCGCTCCATGAGGGTACAAGCTCAGCACAGTTTTCCCTAGTGCGGCCGTTTGGCTCAGACGGCGGATTCCAGTTCATATACCCGCCGTTGTCTGCTGGGGTGCAGTCCCACTGCCCTTCAATCTCTAAATCATTGCAATTAATCCACAATCGATCGGTAGTTTTGTTCACTATATAGTTATTTTCCTCCGGCGAAGAAGGTGCAACCATCTCCCCTCCCAACTCCCGACATTTCAATCTCCCTTCATGCCAATTCAGTCTTCCTTTAAGAAGTTTGTAGCAAGAGCCGCCCCATGACTCCCAGCCGAATGGACACAACATCTGAAGATTACACGAATAAGCAGAACTCACACGAATGGTGAAAAGAATCAACAAAACTGAAGGCAAACAAAATCCTCCCATTATTTCAACAGTCTTTATGAATGGGTTGTCGTTAATTAGCAATTAAATTACCAACAATATTATTTGCTCCCAATCAGTGGCTTTAAACGGCAACTCACAACCACCTCAATACTGTATTTAAATCTTGTAAAGCTCAAACGATATCTCTGGGTCTGTTTTTCTCAGTGGTTGTTGCCTTTTCAAAAAACCATTGCATTGAATCATCAGAGAGCGGAACTCAGTTTGGCTCCGGTGCAGTCGAGGTTGGTAAGAAAGCTCAGTGAGGAAACATCGAGTGCGCTGTTGGCTTAAATCTGAACCGTGTACTGCGAAAATCGTGACAGCTTGGGTACCAGACTAGACTGCACATTGGTACATTGGTTTGTGCTGCACTTTAGACCGAAGAAAACTGGTCCCTCCATGTCGCAACTCACAACACTGGCTTAAGGCCCACGCCCCCGCTTTTGAGGGAAACGTATAAGTTTCCATGGTGATTTCAAGCTGAATTGCACAACAGACCCCCCCCCCCCCAGACCCAACCATTTTACATGGGGGAGCTGTGAGGAATCAATGAAGATCATTATATACATGCCGAATGCAAAGATATAATATCGGCCATGGTGACTTAAAAGTTTGACTAGGCCTATACTTAATTTATTTATTTCCTCAAAACCTCAAAAAATGTAGAAGATAAAAAGATAAAAATACATCAAATTTGCAGCGCATAAACACGTAATGAAAGAAATAAAAGGATAACCTGACACTCTCGGACGACCCCCACACCATCTTGACAAAGTATGAAACAAAACGATTGCCAGAACGGTCTGAGCAGCTGACCGAATGTATCATTTCAAAAGAAAAATCTTTGTGGTAATATAAAACCAAAACAATGCACCTGGAGGAGAATAAATTTTGACAGTTGATGCTGCTAACTGATTGACTGTAAATGACCTTTTCTGGGAATGAATTTTGACAGTTGATGCTGCTAAAAAACTAGTCATATATAAATTATAATGTTCTTTGAACGAACAATCCTGCGCTAAACGTTGCTCTTTTGCCGTGTCGAACTCAAAATGGTTTTCGCACGACAAAAGTGCGACAATAAAACGTATCGGTGACAAACGACGAATTTATTAAAATAGTTTGCCGCAACTAAAGTAATTCAAAATGGCGACGCAGTAAGGCCTGTGCGCTAAACGTTGCTCTGTGGCGAACAGGCGAACTCAACATGATTTTCGCACGACAAAAGTGCGGCAATTAATACGAATCGGTGAAAAAAGGTCGAATTTATTGAAATAGTTTGGAGCACGTATAGTAGTTTGAAAAAAATGGCAACGCAGGGAAACTGTTGCTTAAGAGTCATGTGACATGAAGGCAAATAGAGCCGTGACGATCAAATAATGACAAATTCATAATGACATTGTGTTCCAGCATGATTACTATTTATAGTATTTATATAGTTACTTCTTTATCACCACTTTGTTGGCAAAAGCTATACGACCAAACCTAAATCTAGATTTTTGCATCAAATCTAAAATAAAAAATAAAACATAATTGAAGACCTAGAATCTTTAAGTCGCTGCATTTTTCAGTTGCCTCTACTTCGGTGACCATGGCAATAATTTTTCCCATTGTGTAGAATATTGGCATAAATCATCACTAACTTGCCTGAGTTTTTTGGCCACCGCGAGGTAGTTTAATCAATATGTGATTCTCGCGTATAAAACATGCAACGTTTGCATATTATCCCCCCCATCCTCCTAGGCGATGGTAAAAACCATGTATAATGATCTGAAAAGAAGCGGTGTGGTCTCGACGTTTCGAACAGTGTACACTGCTCGTCTTCAGGGGAAATGGTGATTTAGGCTTACTGGGAAATTTATAAAAGAATTACACATTGGAAGTCACCAACAAAAGTTTCAACCCGCCCTTTTTCTTTCCTTGAAACCAAGATCGATCTCGAGAGAACAATACTGCCAGAATGCTAACCACTATATCCTATAGTATAATAAAACATTACTTTTGATACTGGTTCTATTCTTCTTCGATTGAAGATACAGTCACACAGGCCCCGATAACGAGAACGAAAACGAGATTGGTTGAATAAGTGTGGGCGTATTTTCCCTCGTCCCCATCCGCGCCTTGCTATAACCAAAGGCGCTGGGATGGGCAAACTTGTTTAATAATGCGCAGTCCCATCATGCATCACACTCACACTGCACCACCAAGGGTGCGTTTTGGCGGCTGTAACCAATAATTGTTTCTGACGTCATAACCAAAACGGTAACCGAGCTCACAACTCGGTTATCGTTCAGTCTGAACAGCAGACCAACGACCAACAACCGAAACCGTTTTTCGTTGGGGTCGCCAAAACGCACTCCATATTTCTATGCACTGCATACATGACGTACTTCCTGAACAAGAATAATTATGTGCAAGCGGATTAGCCCATCCCTGGGGCCGAGCGAAGTGCGTTCTGCGCGTAGCATTTCGACCAATCGAGGGCGAGAGAGTGTTTAAAGTGTTTAAAAATAAAAAACACACAAAAATAAATTCATAGGGGCTACACATTATACGTAACTTTATTTCAGCCTCAGTGTCCTAGCTTGCATGTAAACTCTCTGTTGCATGATTTCTTAAACAAAATTACGGTGGCATTTAAGAGCCACATGCATTATCGAACAATCTGGGCCCAATTTCATAGCGCTGCTTAACGGTAAGCAAATTTGCGTGCTTACTGTAGCAGAAAAAATTGCTTAAGCCTTAGCGTATTTCACAGGTTAGCGGAGAAATTGGGGGCCATATTGCGTGTTTACCGTGGATTTGCATTGTGACGTCATTTATTTTAGTGCGGTAAGCACCGGAAGGTTAGCATGCCTTTTCGTGTGCTTACGGTTAGCAGCGCTATGAAATAGAAATTGCACAGTTAGCACAAAATCGGCCGCTAAGCAGCGCTGTGAAATTGGGCCCTGTACTTAAAGATGAGAGCAGATGTGGAGGTTTGGTTAAAACCAACAAAGACCTAATTTTGTGTTCGCAGATTTAAGAGTTGAAAAGTTTCTTCGAAAATGGGAATCACACTCAATCTAAAAAAATAAAAAACAGTGTTGAGGTTCAACAGATTTCGAAGCATTTTGTACCCACTTTTTTCATTGTTTATGTCTTATAACCTAAAACATGTTTAGATTCTTGTGTGTGTGTTTGAATGCTACATACCATGTGAGCAGGGCAAAATTTCATAGAGCTGCTTAACGGTAAGCACATTTTCGTGCTTACTGTAGCAGAACAAAATTGCTTAGGTGTAACAGACACAGGTTTGCAAGTAAATTAAGCGGCCATCTTGTTTTGCGTTCACCATTGATTTGAATTGTTGTGTCATTAATTATCGTGCTAAAGTTAACCATTTCAATATGTTGAAAAAGTCACAGCATATTATTATTTTACACTCACAGTTTTAACAGTGTATAGTCTGATGTTGTTCAATTTGTTCAAAGACTTAACGACATTTATTTTTTTTACAAGATCAAAGAAAAGAGCATCATGGCGCCAGACGTTGCGAGGTGAAAGGTCAGCGTGGATGAAGCGTTGCAGAGGTCCGTGTCACAGCAGTGCTCGCACCCGGACGCGTTCTCGTAGCTACCGCATGCGTTTGCGCATCCGTCAAGGGTTGAATTCTCACGGCAACCACGATCCAAGCCGTAAACATTCAAGATTTCACCTCTACTTTTCTGTCAAAAACAAACAAATAAACAGACAAACAAATACACAACAATTTATTAAACATTTTGAAAATAAACAAAAACGATTATTATTTTGGCTCTTCACAGGCATAGACCCTAATTATAAATCTTTACAAATGAAAAAGTGTTTCCTTTTTTGCCGTTGTTCGTTGGCTCGATTTCAAAAAGAGCTACGGTGTCCCATTTTCATAGCGCTGCTTAACGCTAAGCAAATTTTCGTACTTACTGTAGCAGACAAATTTGCTAAGGTTTAAACGCATTTCACAGACAAGTTGCTGTAATATTACCCCAAAATTTAAAAATAAAAAACTTCTCGCAACCTCAACGACCAATAAGTTCAAACTTTCACAGGTTTGTTATTTTGTGCATATTATTATGTTAAGAGCGAAATTACTGGTGATTGACAATTACCAATAGTGTCCAGTGTCTTTCAACAACAGCTGAACATATTTGGCCTGTACTTACATAGCAATCTCCTTCACATGTCACAATAGAGACTACGGCACCGTCCGCATCGAAATTATCCCCACAGTATGAATTGTAGCTAGGAACGGCATTGGAATAGTCACATTTGTAGCAACGGATCCCATCAACTCCAACTATTTAAGGGAATTTACATTAAGATAAAGTAACATTTGTTGCGGCATCTGCTGCTAAAACTTAAAAGGATTCGAACTGCCTCTAATACAGCTACCGGGCAATCTCGGTTTGGTAAGACACTGCCTCTGGTTGCAAATGTCGTGGGTACGAGTTATGCTTTTGATTAAATTCTCAGAATTCTGGAAAGTACTGAGTATATATGGGCCTATACTGGGCCCAATTTCACGGCTCTGCTTACTGCTTCTGCGCTTACGATCACGATTCCCCGCTTACGTGCAAGCGCCGAATTTCTGCGCTAGCCTTGTAAGCCCAGGGGTGGATTTCACAAAGGTAGTCCTAACTTAGGACTAGTCCTAGGCAATGCTAAGAGATAGGGCTGGTCCTAAGTTAGGACCAGTAACTCATTCTAACTTAGGACTGGTCCTATCTCTTAGCATTGCCTAGGACTAGTCCTAAGTTAGGACTATCTTTGTGAAATCCACCCCAGAATGCCTATAACGGGGAGTACGCATGCGCAGAAGCCAAAATTCGCCGCTAACCCGTGAAATACGCTTGCCGTAAGCACATAATTCCCTGCTTCCGTAAGCGCCGATTCTGTGCTTACGGTAAGCAGAGCCATGAAGTTGGGCCCTGATCATAAGGGGCCGTGGTTTCCTGTCCCACTGTATGTTCTGTAACCACCTTCACCTTTTGTATTCAGTCACTGGTTACTTCTTGTGTATATTAATATAAAACATTGCCTATACTTTTACCTTTAATTGAATGCATCTGTTGATGAAGTGTATAATAGATTTTAAATTTGCATCGGGGATAAAGAATATTAATTTTGGTTTTACCCTTACACCGATGTGTGTTAGCACTGTATACTCAGTACTTTCCCGAGTCCTGTGAAAAAATATCACAGGCATGTTACTCGGGTGGGATTCGAGCCCACGACCCTTCCAATTCTAGAGCAGTGTCTTACCAACTAGACTACCGAAATTGCCCGGTAGCTAGAGGCAGTTCGAATCCTATGTTTTGGCAGCGGGTACATTGAAGTGTAGGCTAGTTATTGCTACGAAAGCTTTTGCACTTTTTATGTAAATAGTTAGTATTTAAGCGCGACTAACAACCGCCCTTGTTTTGTCTAAAAGGCGGCCCTCTTTTAACCCTGTAAACTTGTGCAGTCAGACTCATTTAGACATTTTGCCCTTCGCATTTAAGACAGTGGACACTATTGGTTATTGTCATATACCAGTCTTCTCACTTGGTGTATCTTAACATTATGCATAAAGTAACAAACCTGTGACAATTTGAGCTCAATTGGTCGTCGAAGTTGCGAGATAATAAGTACAGAAAAAACACTCTTGTCACACGAAGTTGTGTGCGTTTAGATGGTTGATTTCGAGACCTCAAGTTGTAAACCTGAGGTCCCGAAATCAAATTCGTGGAAAATTACTTCTTTCTCGAAAACTATGTCACTTCAGAGGGAGCCGTTTCTCACAATGTTTTATACCACCAACTTCTCCCCTTTCTCGTCACCAAGTACAAGGTTTTATGCTAATAATTATTTTGAGTAATAACCAATAGTGTCCACGGCCTTTAAGGGTCTGGGTACTTTTTGTATGACACAAAACACAATGCCAAACGATTTATATTAAACTCACATAATTTTGAAGATGAGTAAAACAAATCACGAAAAAAAAAAATCGTCTCGGTTATGAGGAAACAAATTATTTTATCAACATGTAGAATAGAACGTATTTTCGTGACACTGTTTTACTCAGTACTCAAAAACTACCTTTAGGTGACTATGTGATACTATTTGTGTTATGTGCTATTGATTGCAGAATCAAAATCAGTTCAAATGCAGATCATTATACAGGTCATCATGAATTTGTTTTCGTGAAATCTCGTGCTTAAACTACGCTACATTATCGACTAATTGAATAGCCTTGCTCAAGGCAGTCGAATTATTCACTCCGAAAAAAGACCGCCGCTGTGTAAAAACCCACCCGTGTTCACTGTGCGTAAAACCCACCCGTATTCACTGTGCGTAACATCGCACGACACGATGCCCCCGTAAACTATCCGCATGCGGAGGCCGTCAGGCCGACAGCCTTGTAGGATCCGTGTTAAAGCCACTGACCTCATTACTATAATAAGCGAAGAGTTCCCACGGTCAGCTCATTACCATAATGCCCGCGAAAGACGAGACATGTTTACCTCACACACCACCACCACGGACGCATGATAGGGTCCAAAGGTCGATAAGGGAAGTGTGTGATTGGACGTCAAAATGAATAATTCATTTGCCTCACATCCTGTGTTGTTGATAGGTCATCTGACGAACGATGTAAATATTCATGAGCTGCATACTAGCATATCCTAGAGCCCCCCCAATTTCGTCCACTATTGGAATTTTTTCAATACAACACATTAAAACGGGAAGATACAGACCCGACAAGGCTGTCGGCCTGACGGCCTCCGCATGCGGTTAGTGGTGTACGAGTGCGATGGCTTGTGTGAACAGTATTCGTGCGATGTGACAGTGTGTATACGGGTGGGGTCATTCGGTGTGATCGCACACACCATGCACAGGGTATACGGCGGGTGGGTTTACAGCTGCGTCTTTTCGGAGCGAATAATGCGACTGCCTTGAGCAAGGCTACTAATTGAATTGTTTTAAGTTATAAGGGCTAAGAAAGGTGGCTCATTGCCGTTTTTAGCTGTTCCGACCGTCCGTCGGAACAGGTATTGTTTTCGTCTAGATTTTTATTGTTTTTATTATTAGCTGTTCCGACCGTCCGTCGGAACAGGTATTGTTTTCGTCGAGATTTTTATTATTTTTATTATTATTATTAGCTGTTCCGACCGTCCGTCGGAACAGGTATTGTTTTCGTCTAGATTTTTATTGTTTTTATTATTATTATTCTTTGTTTCTCCCTAAATCCCGTAGCGTTTGTACACGTTTTTGCGGCAGCCTAATCATACGAAAGAGTGAGTTTATTATACCAAATTGAAGCTTAGAACATAAGCTTAATTCTTATCGAAAAAAATTTTTAAATTGTTAATTAATAAGCCTTAATTAAGCTTATGAATATTTAATTAGCAAACCTAGTTAACACCATATCTAAAAAAGTAGACCGCCGATCCTGAAACTTTTTTCAGCTATACACTAGTCAGGTCCTGTTAAGGTGATTTCTGACATAAAATTTCGGACGACGTCACCATGACGTCATGTAATGCACGTTTTGTGTCTGTGCACAAACACAATGGCTCTTCAAATCTATACTTTAAACTGGTCAAAAACACAATAACTTCAAAATAATTTATCTGTTAGTTTCCTAAATATCATATTATGTGTAGAAAAATACACTGAATCTAATAAGATTTGTTTCAGTCCATAAAAGCAATCAATGTTCGTCTTTTAATTAATTAATCAATTAGAATCTTGGCGTCATGGGTACAACGTAGTACTTCATAAACTGGGTGCAGTCACTTTCATTGCAATGTTTAAACTTCTCTATGGCTCTTGCTACACACATTTCGGACCTATATGGGTTGAGGACTCTCGCGGAGAGTCTAAGAAGATGATGTCGTGATGTTGGCATCTTTTATTTGTTTTTGAAAAATGTCAACTAGTAACTAATTAACTACATGTCCCTCATTTGCATATTAAATTAGAAAGTCTTTGCAGCACCATATCTCAAGAAGTATACAGCCGATTTTAAGACTTTTTGTGGCTAAAGACTCTGTGGAGATTGGAGATTAATTTTGAAAACCCGTGACCTCAAGTTCACCCCTACTTCCGGGTCGACCGGAAGTGGGACCATATCTCAAGAATTATACAACAGATTTTAAAACTGTTTTCAGTTATAAACTCCTTAGGCATAAAATATTACTTTTGACAAACCGTGACCTCAAGTTGACCTCTACTTCCGGGTCAACCGGAAGTGGAACCATATCTCAAGAAATATACAACCGATTTTCAAACTTTTTTCACTTATAGACTCCTTGGGCATTCAAGGTTAGTTTAAAACACATTTGACCCCATGTTGACATTTACTACCGGGTCGACCGGAAGTGGGCCCATATCTCAAGAAGTTCAAAGCCAATGTTCAACCTTCAGTTATAGACTCTAAGGCAATAAATATTAACTTTGGAAAACTGTGACCCTATGTTGACCTCTACTTCTGGGTCAACCGGAAGTGGGACTATATATCAAGATCTTCACAACCGATTGTTTTAACTTTTTCAGTTATAGACTCCTTGGCATTGCAGATTAGTCTTTGGTAGCTGTGGGCCCATTTTGACCTTTACTTGCGGGTCAACCGGGAAGTGTGACCTAATATCAAGAGCTACACAACTTTTTTGAAACTTTTTTTTTCAGTTATAGATTCTTTGGGCAATGAAGCACATAATCCAAGCAAAACATCACGGAACAGCTTCACTTAATGTCTAGTTATTATTATTATTATTATTATTATTATTATTATTATTATTATTATTATTATTATTATTATTATTATTATTATTATTATTATTATTATTATTATTATTATTATTATTATTATTATTATTATTATTTGTTTCTCCCTAAATCCCATAGCGTTTGTACACGTTTTTGCGGCAGCCTAATCTCCTAAACCATAATACGAAAGAGTGAGTTTATTATACCAAATTGAAGCTTAGAACATAAGCTTAATTATTATCGTAAAAAATGTAAAATTGTTAACTAATAAGCCTTAATTAAGCTTGTGAATATTTAATTAGCAAACCAAGTTAACACCATATCTCAAAAAGTAGACCGCCAATCCTGAAACTTTTTTCAGCTATACACTATTCAGGTCTTGTTAATGTGATTTCCGACATAAAAATCTGGACGACGTCACCATGACGTCATATATTGCACGTTTTGTGTCTGTGCACAAACACAATGGCTCTTGAAGTGTAAACAAACCCAGCTTTCGGAAACATAATTTATTCGATTAAAATTAAATTACATGTTGTACACTTCCCAAAACTGCTTTAGATTAAGATATATTTTATTGATGGTCATTTTAAAAGCATCAGAACTTATAGAAACAGTGTAACTATTTTTAAAAACCTGTTTTTCCGGGGAAGATTTTTCAAAGATCATGGGTACGGCGTAAAACTTGATTTGAATAGTCAAAATTGTAAATTGTTGACTTGACCAAGTCCTTATCCCATTTTCGACCGGTGTTATTGCGTTTTTTTGTTCAATATACAAAGATTTCTTACGGTCACCGACTAGCACAAGTCTAAACTTGTTCCCAAAATTTGACAAGCCTGAGCATGGTGCGTCGTGGACCGGGTTCATTTCAGGCGACGAGCGTGGACGACGAAAATAGACCGCCCGGGATTTGGAGTTATTTACGGGTAAAGTCACCTTGTTCGCGCCGGGGACCATTTGCCTAAACTAATTCCAATATTTCGCGTTACGTTCGGAAATTAGACCATGACAAACAAAAACTCTTTGACAGGAATACAAAAGCAGAGATTTTATTATGGTGACGTTTCTCTGGTGGTTGAGTGGCTCAGTTTTATAGAGCTGCTTATAACAAACAGGGAAAACACTTTGCTTTACAAAAATTGCAGAAATTGAGCAGAACATCTGGATTCACAACTTGAACATGAGGCATGGTTAAGCTGCTTTTGTGTTTAAAAAGCTATTATGTAGTTTGGTCCTGGGCCAATGGCTTTTAAAGGAAAAAATCGCAGCGCTTACGTAATCAGGGAACTGTGCTTACGCTAAGCGTGTTTTACAGCTTAGCGGGGAATGTGTTCTTCACGTCACAATTCGCATACAAAAATTTGCTACAGTTGACTAATTGTGCTCAACTCGATCCTGCGAAACTTTCACTGCGAAAACAGTGACTTAAAAATTTGATTTGCATTCGCAGGAAAAACCGTGCTTTACTTGAGACAAAAGTAGGCAGGGGCGACTAGTGTGCTTAGTGTTAAAGTCGCGACTACAAATTCTTATTTGAGTCGCGACTACTAATTTTCTCTACTCCCGTTATAATCGTGTCCACACATCGACTACAAAATTTGTCCCGACTACCTGTTTGGTGAACCAGTTGTGTTGCTTAAATTAATATTGCCCTTGCGGCATAGCGGCACAAATCTTTAGAATCCGTACTTTATCTGTACTTTATCTCGACAAGTGTCATAGTTAGGTTTGAAGTGCGACTAGTCGCCCTTACAAAAAAGTCCCATGGGATTCCCATGGGATTCCCATGGGTTCCCATGGGATCCCATGGGAACTCCATGGGAACTCCATGGGATTCTGACTTTTTCCCATGGTATCCCATCGAGAAGACCATGGGATCCCATGGGGTCCCATGTGAAGACCATAGGAACCCCATGGGATTTGTTCCCATGGTGTCTCATGGTGTCTCATCGATAAGACCATGGGACCCCATGGGATCCCATGTGAAGACCATGGGGTCCCATGTGAAGACCATATAGGAACCCCATGGGATTATGATTTGTTCTCGTTGGTCACAGTTGTTCCCATGGGGTTCCCATGGGAAAACCATGGGTTTATGATTTGTTCACATTGAGTCATCAGGGTTACTATTGGGTCCCAGGGGAACACCATGGAAATACCATGGGGTATGGTGCGTTCCCATTGGGGTTATGGGATCCCATTGGATCTCCATAAGATCCTACATGGGATCCCATGGATTCCCCATGAGATCCTCCATGGGTTCCCATGGGATCCTACATAGGCCGTACGATTTCAACTTATAAGATCTTATAAGATTTTGTTAGAGAGTCCGAAATATAAGAATCCTATTAAGAATAGACATTGAATAAAAAATTGTTTCATCAAGTAAGAATTTTGCAAACAATTCCTCAAAGAAGTTTCAGAGAAAAACATCTTGCTCATTTCTTACTTCAGTAAGAAACAGTAACAAACACTTTGTGACTTTTAAAGTAACAATTAGTAAGAAACCATTTCTTACTTCTTCAGTAAGAAACCATTTCTAAACCATTTCTTACTTCAGTAGAAATCTGTTGATGAACACTTGTTGGTTTCCCTCAGGGCCGGCAGGAAGTGTAACTTGATGCTGTCAATTACATAACACTTCCTGTGTGGGTGGGGGGGGGGGAGTTTGAATTCTAACTGACACTCATAGTCATTCATACTGCAAGCTGCTTGCACACACATTATTGTGTGTTGGTTTTTACACCAAAATGGAAGATATACTCTTTATTCAGTGGGAATGAAACATTACAGAAGGATCAACAAGCATGTCTACAACAAGGACATCAACAGTAGCCAGAAAGAGATACACATGGTGAGCTGTTTTCTGTAATTTTCTAAATGTATACATTTTATAGTCAATGAGAGGAGAAGCTAGTGTCACTTTATACAATGTTCAACAATGGAGGTACCTCCATGGTACATGTACAACCAAATGGAGCATAGCTCCATGTTTATAACCATAGTGTATACAACAGTGTACAGTGTTTTAATTTCTTTTAGTTGTGAAATCAATGGAGTAAATTTTTTTGTTTTCAGATGCAACAGTTTTATTGATGGTCTGTCAGTTCACGTGGCTCCAAGCCCCAAAACTATAACATGCAGTGTGATGATTGCAAGATTGGTTACTCCTGGTGCGAGTGTAATTATTTCCGAGTCAAGATTCTCAACCAAGGCTGAACTCTTGTCAGGATTCTCAGGAACACACATCAGAAGTTTCACCAAAAGTTAATTTAAAAAGAAATGTCTTTATGTTAAAAAAAATTAAAAATGATGTATTTTGCAAACAAAATGTGTTACTTCAAGCATCTTCAAGTCAGTTGTTTCAACAGGGTGCTTGTTTACTCAAATTTCTTTTAATTCAACTCTATGTTTCTTTGCTTGCTGAACAAAACCCTTCATGCTCAAAGGTCTTAGAAAATTAAAATGCAATTGTTCAGTATGTACAAACCCCCTCTGTCTTCAATTGCTGTAAATTTGTTGTTGAAAGTTTATTTTGCACACTTCAGTGGTAGTGACAAACAGATAAAACAAATGTTTGTTTTGTGATATGTTTATGTCAGACTAATTATGATTGCAAATAATTTTCTTTGTGATGTTAAACTTTATATTACATTGAATACCTGTGTTTGGTTTCCAAATTCCGGTTGCAATGTGCTCATGAACATTTTACATTATTCTGAGTGCATGTTAACTTAATACACGAAAGATTTTCATTCATTTTTGTAATACCATCTTCATTGCATAATCAGTTGTTATCTCACACACAAAAATGTTTGTTTATAGGGAAGACTGTGTGAAGAACTGTAGGTAAATAATGAGACAAACTTTAGCCGAAAATAATGTATTCAATGTATGCACCATCTTGAGAAAAATTTAAATGCATGCACAGAAAAAGGTCCCTTCAGCAATCAGTTTCTGCTGAATATCCATTTAAAGATTTATTTGACACAATTATCGTAGTATCAGACACGTGTTTAAGCACAATTTATTTTCTCTATTTGAGTGTCTTGTAGCCAGTCCATGTACATGAAAACTACTATTTTTATTCGTTGTAAGCAAAATTGTATGCAAAATAAATTTGACGCTTCATTCTTAGTGCAGCCTTTCAAGTTGAAATTTTGTTTGGTCCTAAATCTGTTTAAAGATTTGGTTTGCTTTAGGCTCATCTAGCTCTGAGCACGGAGCTATCAATGACATTTTAATAACACTTTTTATTTAAAATGATATTTAAATATTCTCATAACGTTCAGATTTCTTTTGTGAACACTACTTAAAGATTCTTATAATATTCTTATGAGATTCTTATAAGACTGCTCTTAGCAGCTCAATACAGGTTCTTATAAAATTTGAATAAGATTCTTATAATATAAGATTCTTATGAGAGTATTTCGTACAGGCCGTGGACCCCATGGATGATCCATGGGATCCTCCATGGGACCCAATGGGATCCTCCATGGGACCCCATGGGATCCTCCATGGGATCCCATGGGATCATACATGGGACCCCATGGGATCCTACATGGGACCCCATGGGATCTGACATGGCATCCCATGGGATCCTACCTGGGACCCCATGGGATCTGACATGGGACCCCATGGGATCCTACATGGGACCCCATGGGATCCTCCATGGGATCCCATGGGATCATGGTTACCGCTCGATAGTCCGAAGGTTCGATGGTCCGAAGGTTCAATAGTTCGAAGGTCCGTTAGTCCGAAGGTTCGTTAGTCCGAAGGTTCAATAGTTCGAAGGTCCGACAGTCCGAAGGTTCGATAGTCCGAATGGCCTGTAAGTCCGAAAATAGGATAAGGTTAAATATTCCGAAGGTTCGGTAGTCCGAATTGACAATCAGGTTCGATAGTCCGAATTGACAATAAGGTTCGATAGTCCGAATCGACAATAAGGTTCGACAGTCCGAATTGACAATAAGGTTCGACAGTCCGAATTGACAATAAGGTTCGATAGTCCGAATCGACAATAAGGTTCATTATTCCGAATCGACAATAAGGTTCGATAGTCCGAATCGACAATACACACGCGCCATTGCCTGTGTAGAATTTATTTTGGTTCGCCATGGACGACGCGGTAACGATTTCACGTTCGAAAGCCGACGCACAGAAAATGCACACGGGAGATAGGCTTTGGACGCGCTAAATGTCACGTGCCGACGGCAACAAGTCACGTGACCACGGCAACGCACAGAAAGTGAACAGGGGAGATAGGCCAATGGCGGACCCATGCCAGAACCCGTGTATGTACGCGCGGCCGATCTAGTTATTTCAGTTATTTTAATTTATATCTATGAACAAAACGAACTTCTTATTTAAATTTCCCTACGGTGTGCGTCTTTCGAACCTTAATCGAACCTTATTATCGATTCGGACTATCGAACCTTATTGTCAGTTCGGACTATCGAACCTTATTGTAAATTCGGACTATCGAACCTTATTGTCAATTCGGACTATCGAACCTTATCGTCGATTCGGACTACCGAACCTTATCGTCGATTCGGACTATCGAACCTTATCGTCGATTCGGAATAATGAACCTTCGGACTGTTGAACCTCGTTTTTGTTTCGAACTATCGAACCTTCGGACCAACTAACCTTTTTTAAATTCGGACTACCGAACCTTCGGACCAGTAAACCTTCGGATCGATGAACCTTCGGACTAATAAACCTTCGGGACTATCGCATCATATGTTCGGATTAACGAACCCTATTACATTTTCGGACTAATGAACCCCCTCTTATGGAAAATTTGCGCGTTCGGACTATCGAACCTTCGGACTATTGCACCTTCGGACTAACGGACCTTCGAACTATCGGGCGGACCCCGGGATCATACATGGGACCCCATGGGATCCTACATGGGACCCCATGGGATCCGACATGGCATCCCATGGGATCCTACATGGGACCCCATGGGATCCTACATGGGACCCCATGGGATCCTCCATGGGACCCCATGGGATCCTCCATGGGACCCCATGGGATCCTACATGGGACCCCACGGGATCCTACATGGGATCCCACGGGATCCTACAAGGGATCCCATGGGATCCTACAAGGGACCCCATGGGATCCTATATGGGACCCATGGGATCCTACATGGGACCCATGGGGTTCCTCCATGGGATCCCATGGGATCCTACATGGGACCCATTGGGTTCCTACATGGGATCCCATGGGGATTCTCCATGGGATCCCATGGGGTTCTTACATGGGATCCCATGGGGTTCCTTCATGGGATTCCCATACGATTTCCCATGGGATACCCATACAATTTCCCATGGCAATTCACCATGGGTTTCCCATGCCCAATTCACCATGGGAATCCCATGGGAAAATTTCCCATGGGATCCTCATGGTACTTTTCTGTAAGGGCGAGTAGTAAATTTCACTAGTCACACCCATTCGCAACATAATTAAAAATTTGTCCCGACTACCTGTTTGGTGAACCAGTTCTGTTGCTTACTACTATTAGCAACATAATTTATATTGCCCATATTGCCTTTGCGGCATAGCGGCACAAATCTTGAGAATCCGTACTATATCACGACAAGTGTTGTAGTCAGGTTTGAGGTGCGACTAGTCCAGTAGTAAAATTCACTAGTCACACCCATTCGCAACATAATTAATATTGCCTTTGCGGCACATAGCGACACAAATCTTGACAATCCGTATTTTATCTCGACAAGTGTCGTAGTCAGGTTTGAGGTGCGACTAGTCGAGTAGTAAAATTCACTAGTCACACCCATTCGCAACATAATTAATATTGCCTTTGCGGCACATAGCGGCACAAATATTGACAATCCGTATTTTATCTCGACAAGTGTCGTAGTCAGGTTTGAGGTGCGACTAGTCGAGTAGTAAAATTTACTAGTCACACCCATTCGCAACATAATTAATATTGCCTTTGCGGCACATAGCAGCACAAATCTTGAGAATCTGTATTTTATCTCGACAAGTGTTGAAGTCAGGTTTGAGGTGCGACTAGTCGAGTAGTAAAATTCACTAGTCACACCCATTCGCAACATAATTAATATTGCCTTTGCGGCACATATCAGCACAAATCTTGACAATCCGTATTTTATCTCGGCAAGTGTCTTAGTCAGGTTTGAGGTACGACTAGTCGAGTAGTAAAATTCACTAGTCACACCCATTCGCAACATAATTAATATTGCCTTTGCGGCACATAGCGGCACATAGCGGCACAAATCTTGACAATCCGTATTTTATCTCGACAAGTGTCGTAGTCAGGTTTGAGGTGCGACTAGTCGAGTAGTAAAATTTACTAGTCACACCCATTCGCAACATAATTAATATTGCCTTTGCGGCACATAGCGGCACAAATCTTGAGAATCTGTATTTTATCTCGACAAGTGTCGTAGTTAGGTTTGAGGTGCGACTAGTTAAGTCATGATGCGAACTTGCTTAATGAAAAAGTTTCAGTGCTCTGCAGAAGAATTGAATTTTGCGCTTACGTCAAGCGAAATAGACTGCTTATAGCAGGGATTTCTTTTGTTTGTGTGCTTTCCAAGCTTGCATATTTCACAGCTTAGCAGGGATATTTTTGCTTGTGCGCGGGGAAGCTTTTCATATGTAATCTTTGCTTTGAACTAATTGCACAGATATTTCAGCGCCTGAACAGTAAGCGAAGAATGGTGGTTGTATAATAAGTGGGCAGAGTTTGGTTGAAGCAGACAGAGCCATAAAACTGGGCCGTGTTCTATAGGGGAAATTGTAGCTTGACATTTTATGACAGTTTTGGGCTTTGCGACGTACACATACAAATACAGAGTCAGATACAGACATTACCGTGCACAAATCGTGCAATTGAAACGTCTCATTAGAGCGCCCGCGCCCCCTATCGGCATGAGTAGGAAAATAAAGGAGTATCCTACAAATTAATTATGTGTTTTTAAACACGTAAAATAATATCAAATGGAAGCTTTAGGATGTTTAGCTTAATTCCTATCATAAAACATATTAAAATTCTTTATTAATTAACCACCAGTGACCCTCATTTGCATATTAATTAGGAAATCTTTGCAGCATCATATCTCAAGAACTTCACGGCCGACATTTCAACTGTTTGTTCTTAAAGACTGCTTAGGGGTTGGAAATTAATTTGAAAAAGCTGTGACCTCAAGTTGACCTCTACTTCCGCGTCAACCGGAAGTGTCACCATATCTCAAGAACTATACAGCAGATTTTCAAAATATTTTCAGTTATAAACTCCTTGGGCATTCACGATTAGTTTGAAACAACTTTGACCCCATGTTGACCTTTACTTCTGGGTCAACCGGAAGTGAGCCCATATCTAAAAAAGTAAAAAGCTAATGTTCAAACTTCAGTTATAGACTCTAAGGCAATAAAAATTAGCTTTGGAAAACTGTGACCCCAAGTTGACCTCTACTTCTGGGTCAACCGGAAGTGGGACTATATATCAAACTCTACACAACCGATTTTATAGTCTCCTTGGCATTGCAGATTAATCTTTGGTAGCTGTGGGCCCATGTTGACCTTTACTTACGTGTCAACCGGGAAGTAAGACTTTATAACAAGAGCTACACAACTTTTTTGAAACCTTTTTTCAGTTATATATTCCTTGGGCAATGAAGCACATAATCCAAGCAAAACAACACGGAACAGCTTCGTGTTTGTTCACAAACACTTAATGTCTATTTTTTTTTTTTTTTGGTTTACCAAAATGGCGGCTGGATTGACGTCAGTGGAGAGCGTCCATATTTCAATAAACGAAACCTTGAAGCCGACGAAGATGGTCGGTTAGCTTTGAAAGCAACCGTCCTCATTCAACTCAGTATCACCCACTCACTGTGGATATTGATTTATTGCTGCGAAAGCAAAATGTCACAAAAATATATTTTTATGGTACTTTTTTTTTTTTACTACGGCTAGAAGTCACGTTCGCTCGTCTACCGTGGAAATATAGACGAAAATATTGATCATCGCTTGCTATAGAGACAGAGCTTTCTCTAACATTGCACCTCGTCCGTGGAATTCATTATCAACTGACCCTGGGCCTAGACATAAAAACAATTCATCTTCAAACCACTGCTCAAAACTCACCTCTTCAAACGACCATTTTAAATCCTGAAACTTTTGACTTTGACTTTGCAAACAGGCACCCTTGACCTTTTTTGTCAGATACTGATGCCTTTATCGGACGGCGGGTTTTAAACGGCAGTTTAAGAATTCGTCGCTACCATTTCATTCCCTTATTTGCAAAATAAATGAAAAATACAAATTAAAACTCACCAAAACTGGCAGTCAATCCCAAGAGCAGAAACACTGGACCTTTCATGATAAACAAATAAAATATAACGGAAGGTAAACAAATACACAATAGGTCTAGTCCTATGTCAAAATGTAGTGTGTATGATTTTTATTCAATTTGTTACTAGGCCTACCGAGTTGCCGCGCAATATTTTCTGGCGCGTTGGCTGAATTGTTTACCATAGATACCGAACTTAGTTACCCAAACGAACGCTCGCGTTTGTCGCACACCGCGACTAGTGCACTGACCAATCACACTGTCCCAGCTGCGAATGTTTCGGTCACGTCATCACTGAGAGGCCTAAACTTTATTCAAGTCCCTTCTCGTGCGACGAGAGGTCAAAATGAAAGGAGTTTTCTGGGTCCAATTTCACAGAGCTGCTGAGCACTATAATTTGATTAGCAGGACATTTCTTCCTGCACATTATCCAATGAAATCATAGTCTTGGCCCAAGACGATGGTGCTTGATTCTGGATAGTGTACTACGCGCGGTTGAATCGCCAAAGCGCGCCCGCCACGGTATGATTTAGTTACGTGGACGGCTCGAAATCCAGACTACACTGTGCAAGCTACCATCGTCTTGGCAATCCTGCAGGGCTGCGTGCACTGTGGGCGTTGCCGTATTATTGTCAAGGTTGTGTAATGCATTTATTCAATATGTGAACAACATGGCAGCGCCCAGCAGCATGAAATGAAATGAAGTCGGGCCACGGTCGGACGTACGGGACGAACGAGTGATACCATAGTATGGTTTGCCTAGCCATACTAATCGAACGCAATGCAGGGATTTAAATTCTACATCCCCTTTTCCCAGAAAACCAAATAATAATTATTGTCGTTATTCTGAAGAATAGCTGACTACAGAATGTCTGAGAGAAAACTGACTAAGGAGGAAATAAGAAACTAAATGCTTGCATCTTCGTTACGTGTCGTGTTTGTTTTATGGTTTTATACTTCCCGAATGATTTGTCGTGGGCAGATCAAATGAACCACAGACCATCAGACAGACGAACTACCCGCAGTGCATATATTATACTCACATGGAGGTAGAAACCTCCATGATACTACCGTATATAGTAGTTTTACTACAGAAAACACTATTCACTGTACATGCACAATTTAATTGTCGTTCAGGCATCGACTCATCGACTTTGCACATGTATTAAACTTTAGGGCTACTAATTGTGTCACAATCACATGAATACCTAATAGTCAGTATGTTATAATTAACAATGATGTATTGTGTCTGAAAACAATTGATACAGTTTAATTAAAATTATTTCTAAATAAAGGCCAACACAAATTACTTGTTCATAAAGTTGATTTCTTTATTGCCAAACACAAATTCTTCACAGAACAGTGGCTATTAAAATTATCAGGTTTGTAAACAGGCTATAACAAGAATACCCCACAATTAAAGCCTGAGCAACTAGTGAAATTTGCTTCTCAACTATTCGTGCCTCAAATAGTCGCAACTTCAACACACTAGTCATTTTTCATGCCCCAAAATGCAGTGCAGCGTATTATTTGCTGCAGGTGCAATAGAGTAAAACTCACGCTGAAAGGATTTAAGGATTGTGTCACTTTATGTCTAGGGCTGGGCGACTAGTGCGACACACTGTCAAACTTGTCGCACAGTCGAGATTATTAAAATCACTAGTCGTGTTGCGACTACTTTTTTTAATTCCTAATTGAATAATCATGTACTACAAAAATAGTAACAACTTCCTGTTTGGTGAACTGTCTATTGTATCGCTCACGACTATTCATGGCAACATAATTTACTACTTACGAAACACAGTCAGTGACACCAGTGACAATCCGTCAATCCTCTAGGCACGAAATTTACCATATTGCCCCTGCGGCAAACAAGTCGTGACTAGTGTCGTAGTCATGACTTTTTGAGGTGTGAATAGTCGAGTAGTAACTTACACTAGTGGCCCAGGCTTACTGATGTCTGGTTGTGTTTCATAGGTAAATTATGTTGTCGTGAAAAGTCGTGACTGTAAGCGACACAATTTTTTCAGCAAGCAGGAATAGTCGCAATTATTTTAGTTGTTGTGGTGGCTCGATTTACGGAGTAGGTGAATAATGGCAGTCGCAACTCGACTAAGCAATAACTAGTTGCAATTTCGACATCAATCGTAGTGCGTACCACTAGTCGCCAATCACAGGCTTTCCCACAGCAGCATTTAAAGTGCACAGGTATCACAGCAGTTATACACAATACTGTTTGTACTATGTACTTGTGTGAGTGGCTGAGCCTACGACCACTAGAGCTTCTACATTGTGGGGTGCAATGCAGTTTTCATCTGATTCTCTGTGTCTTGGATAGTTTATGGCAGTTGAAAGACCATGTTGCTCATCTCGCCCAACTCTTCCACTTAGTTGTACATTTTCATCTTGCTGTTCAAAATAATGACAAACATCAACCCCAGTCCAAAAGCATTGGTTGCTAAGAGTATGCACACAACAGTTCCAACAGGGTTGAAAAAGCTATGTAAACTCATCTTGAAAGTCAATCTCTGTATTGGTATGGTATGATACAAGTCGACAATAAATTGTGATACAGTGGTGGAACTTTGCAGCAAAATGTAGAGTACAGTTCTTCACATACGTCTTTCTTGATTCACAGTTAATATGATGTTCCATCTTTTCCTTTTCTCTTGAGACTTCCTCTGCAAAACAGCAAAATATCTCTTCCACAATTATATACGCTTGAATCTTGATTCTGTCACAGATTTGCCTCTCTTGAATCAAGAACTCCATTCCTTAATTGCAGAGCAGTCGACTACCCATTCATCTGACAAGACGAGGCCTAAAAAGTATCAGTACTCCAAGGTGGGCATGCAGCAGTTCTCTAAAAGCCTTTCCTGGAAATGTGCCCTATCAGAAGAATGAAACAAATACAAATCAAATAAATTCAGTGATTATATTGGGTCTCATTGTGCTAAACTTTTTCTGCATCAAGCTTAATGTAAAATGTATATCTGTTTTGATTATTAATATTACACCGTTGACCAGTGAGGGTTACGATCATCAATCAACCCAACTATAGCAATTGCAAACAAGTGTTAATTGTAGCGCACTATGAGCACTCAAAAGGGGGGGGGGCTGGTCTATAATAAATCTGCTGTGAAGCTTCTACTGATGTTGAAACTGGTTTATTTTGTTTCAAATCACCGTGAAAACGTTCACGCCTGAGACCAGCTGATAAACTTCCAGCATTCAACCCTGATCACTTAATGACTACTTCGACTCTATTTAGCCCATAAACACGATTCAAAAGGGGGCAAGTAGCCAAAAACGTTCATCCAAAACTAACGGAAAGTTAATGTTTACAACCTTCAAGCATGACAAAAAGTATAAACCCATGATTACGAGAGGGCGCTAGTCAAAGACTTCCTTAAGTAGAGTGAATGATTTAGCTAATGCGCCAAGCCGCCAGTTACACTCCCACCAGTTACTTAACTGATTTATGATTTCCAAAACTAAAATTCCTAACTGCGAAATAAATCATAAGTAACTCTTTACAATAGGTGTTTAAACAACTAGGTCATAAACAACAACTCAACAAAGAATCAATTCCAAAATTTCACTGTCCAGAGGGGTACGACCTAAGTGCTTTCCAGAAGGAGTACTAGCTTCTGCACCGGGCGTTCTAGGAAAGTTAGCTTCTCTTCACGCTTCCCTTGCTGATTGAGCTTCCTTGTCCCAACTTGGACTTTGGCTTTCCTCACTAAGTTGTCCTTGTCTTTGGCAGCTACTACTACTACACCCATGGGCCATCTGTTCCGAGCCACCTCTGGTTCCAGTATGAGGACGATGTCTCCAACCTCAATGTTTCTTCTTGGCTTGGCCCAGCACTGTCTGCGATTTAAGTTCTGAAGATACTCTTTTCGCCACCTACTCCAGAATTGTTCTGTAAGGTACTGCACTCTCCTCCATCTCTTCCGAAGGTACATGTCTTGTACAAATTTACCCGGAGGTGGCAGTGGTACGTGGGATTTCATTGTGACGAGATGATTTGGCGTCAAAGGCTCTACACTGGTTGGATCATAGATGGTGTCGACTGCTAGAGGACGGCTGTTTACAATAGCCATCGCTTCGTAAAACAGTGTTCGAAGTGACGAGTCATCCAATCTTCCAGGACATAGTGCAACTACTCCGCTAAGGACATTTCTGATTGTCCTAATTTGACGTTCCCATACTCCACCGACATGGCTGGAACAGGGAGCATTCATGAGAAAGTCACAGTCTTGGTTTGCTAGGTAGGCCTCCACTCTATCTGCATCAAGCTCCTTCAAGGCTGAATGTAGTTCATGTTTTGCACCAACAAAGTTGCTGCCTTGATCCGACCTGATTTGATGAACCTTTCCTCTTATAGCGATAAAACATTGCAGTCCGTTGATGAAGGCATCAGTGGATAGATCATCAAGCAACTCCACGTGAACTGCTCTTGAGCATAGACAGGTGAACAGTAGGCCGTATCTCTTGAAGTTCTTGCGACCTTGCTTGGTTATAAAAGGACCAAAACAGTCCATGTCGCAATACGAGAATGGTGGAGATGATTCCACACGATCCTCAGGTAGATCCGCCATCTTCTGTTCTTGAGTGGGTCGTCGATTTCTCCTGCAGATCACACATTTACGAATAAGACTCGATATTAGACCGCCACCGCAGATGATCCAAAACCCATTGGCTCTAAGTTCATTCAGAGTAATTCCACGTCCTTGATGATGAACTTTCTCATGGAAGTGAGCGGCGATCAGTCGAGAAATGTGACTGTCCTTTGGAAGTATTACTGGGTGTTTGACGGAGAGAGGTAGTGAGGAATTCCTGAGGCGACCTCCCACGCGCAGAATCCCAGTGTCATCGGTGAAGGGATCAAGATCTTTACTAGGGGGTCTCTCCTTAAACTCAAACTTCTGCACCAACTTAACCAGGAATAAGGCCGATTCCTTTCGTTCTTCAACACTGCTCATATTGCTATCTGTATCTCCCTTTGCTCTTCTACGAAGTCTAGCAATAGCTCGAACCAACACAGGCCAGCTGGAGAATTTGGACAGTAGTGGTAGGAGAAATGGATCACTTGACTCCACTGTGGTTGTGCTGAGTACTGTCGATTTCTTTATTTCTGGATCCTCAAGTGACAGTTCAGTTGTCGATTGTTTCGTGATCTTGAACTTTGGGCTCCACAGGAAATCAGGACACGTGTACCAGGATGACTCCTGAAGGGCTGTTGCAGTGAGCCCTCTTGAAGCATGGTCAGCAGGATTAGAACTAGACTCAATGTAGAACCACTGATCAACATCTGTACTCTCTCTGATCATTTGCACACGGTTGGCCACAAATGTATGGAAGCGTCGCGCTTCATTGTTGATGTATCCTAGGACTACCTTAGAATCAGTCCAGAAGATTTCTTCACCCTTTGGCAGGTGGAGCTCCTCCTTCAGAATTTGACTTATTTTCACTGATACAACAGCTGCAGTCAACTCCAGGCGGGGGATTGTTGTGATCTTGGTTGGAGCGACTCGCGACTTGCCCATCAGAAGTGTACAGCATACTCTGTCCTGATGATCCTGAATTCTGAGATAGGAACATTGGCCATAACCCAAAGTGCTGGCATCTGAAAAGTGGTGCAACTGAGTAGACTTAACCTCACCAAATTGACTCGGCTTTAGGCAGCGTGGAATTCGGATCGCTGCAATTTTCGGAAGGTCTGACATCCACTTCTCCCACCGTGGTCCTAACTCTGCAGGCAGAGGATCATCCCATCCAGTCCCATTGCGACACATATGCTGCAGCAGCAATTTGCCTGTGAGGACGAATGGAGCTAACAGTCCAAGAGGGTCGTAAACTAACGCAACTAACGACAAAATTCCTCGACGAGTAAAAGTTGCCTCCTTGGTCTCAATCTTGAAGAAGAATTTATCATTCTCCACATCCCACTGTATCCCCAGTGTGGTGGACAGGGGGAGCTCATCCTTGTTAAGGTCTACTTCCTTAACTGATGCAGCACGTTCCTTTAGAGGAACCGATTCCAGTACTTCTCTACTATTGGAGATGAACTTATGCAGGTGAATGCCGCCTTTGCTACACAACTCTCTGGCTTCATCAATGAGTTGGATTGCCTCGTTGTTGGTCTCAGTACTGATCAGTCGATCATCTACGTAGAAGTGATGTCTGATGAACGGGGCTGCGGAGGGGAACTCTTTCTCGTACTTCTTAGACAAATACTTCAGACCATAGTTTGCGCAACCTGGTGATGAAGTAGCTCCGAATAAGTGGACCTTCATCCTATACTCTGTCGGCTCTCGTGTGAGGTTCCCATCCTTCCACCAAAGAAATCGCAAGTAATCTCGGTCTTCGGGTCTGACGATGAATTGATGGAACATCCTTTCAATGTCGCAGAATATGGCTACCTGATGAATCCTAAATCGACTCAATACTCCCACCAAGGCATTCGTCAAGTCGGGGCCACTCAGTAGATGATCATTCAGGGATGTACCCCGGTGCTGACTTGAACAGTCGAACACAACTCGTATCTTGTTTGGCTTCTTTGGGTGGTAAACACCGTGGTGGGGAATATACCACACTTCGCCCTCCTTCACATCAGACTGGGCTTCCTCTGCATCACCATTAGCGATGACATCCTGAACAAAGCTGACATAATCATCTTTATATTTCTTGTCTCTTTCGAACTTGCGTTTGAGATGGCTGAGACGGAGAGATGCCTGAGCTTTGTTAACCGGTAGACATGGACGAGAGCGGAATGGCAGGGGCATTTGCAGATGACCATCCTTAAGCTGCGTGATGGAAGACTCTAGGATGTGCAAAAATTTGAGATCTTCCTGTGACACTTTGGCCCCTTTGTCGTCTGAGAAGTCCCTTTCAAGCACTGACAAAATGCTCCTGAAAACAGCGGGGCTCTCTTTAGACATCACTCTATGGCACATGGTTGTAACTCTAGATCGGCCTCCCACCACTGACCACCCAAGATCGGTCTTCACGGCATAAGGCTGGTTATGTTGACCAGTCACAGTCTCTCTGGGTGTAAGGGCTTCTGGACAATTAAACCCTATCAGCATACCAATTTCACAGTCTTGCATAGGTGAAATTTCTCCAGCAATCGGCTCAAGGTGAGACCACATCATGGCAGTTTGAGTAGTTGGAATGAGTGACCTTTCAGCAGGAATGAAGTTTCTGGTGTATACCTTTGGGACGGAAATGACCTTGCTTGAATGCAGACCTCTAACTGTGATTTCTTTAAGGAGACTGCATTCTGATACTGTTGAACTCCCAGTCATTGTTGCTAATTTCAGCTGAACTGGTTGCCCTTTGATTCCAAGACTCTCTGCCGTAGAATTCAGAATAAAGGATGCGTCACTCTGTGTATCCAACATGGCATAGGTGAGAACTTCACGAGCTGGATCCGAGGTAGCAGCTACCCACACTGGTACTATCATAGACGTACATGTTGTGCTATCTCCCTTGTTTGTGACGCATGACACAGCAGAGACGTGTTTTTCATTCGTCTCCTTAGCGGGTATCTTACTTTGTAGCGGTTTATCATAATGGAGAGCAGTCGGGTGAGATCGCTTGCACTTCGCACATGTGGATCGCCGCTTACAGTTTTTGGAGTAGTGACCCTTTCTCAAACATTCGAAGCAGAGACTATTTTCTTGAATGAACTTTGTCTTTTCCTCCATAGACTTGTCTCCGAACTTTGAGCACTTGTGGATGGAGTGAGTGCCATCGCAAAATGCGCAGGGGGGAGGAGGGTTGGCTTGGTTGGTAGATGCCTGAGATTGAGGAGTGGTTGAAGGAGATGGTGCGATTGGATTAGATGCTTGTGTTACCATAACTTGATGTTTTGGTTTGTCTTGTCGTGCTTCCTTCCTTTTACTCTCCTGAAACTTTAACCCAAATGGCGATGTGATCGGGTTACAGGCTACCTCAGCTTCTTCTGCTACAAAGTCACAGAAAACCTTAAAGGAAGGATACTCCTGCTTCTTCAGTGAAGTAGTCACCCGACGATTCCATCGGTTCCCGACCCATGCAGGTAGTTTAATTGCCATTTTTCTATTCTCTTCACAGTCATCTAAGATGGATAAACCCTTGACATGTGGTATGGCATCATTGCAAGCTGAGAGAAAGTCAGAGTAGTCTCGAAGTGCCTTGGCATCATTATCTTCCACCTTTGGCCAGTGAGCAATTTTTTCCCTAAAGGCCCTCTGGATGATGAAGGAATCTCCATACCTAGTGTTCAACTTAGACCAGGCATCCTTATAGGCTGCTTCATCTGAGCGAAGAAAAGCACCTTGAATCATCTTAGCTGCGGCTCCGGAGGTGTACTTTCGGAGATAAAACAACTTATCTGCAGCTCCAATATTTTTGCGTGCGATCAGCGCTGTAAATGCATTCTTCCACTCAGGAAATTGCATGGGATCTCCACTGAATATGTTTGGCTCCGGTACAGGCAGTCTTCCAAGGGAGATACTTTCCTGGAAAGCTTGCAGCATTGTCGAAAGATTAACGGGCGATGCCTTTGAGGAATTGGGGGGAGTTGAACCACCACTACTAGGAGTCTGGAGCGAGGTGCGAGTTGGGCTACTCTCTTCCTGACATGCTGGTGTTCCATGACTATCACCACTGGAGGTGTTTTGCTCTTCCTCTTCCTCTTCATATACCTTATATCGGGCTGCAGCAATCTGCATCTCTTTCTCTGCCTTGATTTTTTCTAACTTATGTTCCTCTTCTTTTACCTTTCTTTCAAATTCTGCCTGAATTTGGACCAATTTATCACGTTGGGCCTGGATTTCTTGGACTGCTTCAAATTGTGCCCTTTTTGCAGCTAGTTCAGCAGCTGCCTCAGTTTTACTTGACGAAGCATGTGATGCTTTGGAAACACATGACGAGACATGAGACTCTGTGTTGCTTCCAAACACAGATGGATATTTTTTCTTGTCTAGACTAGCACGAACATTGAACAAGGCGACTTCTGTATTTAAGTATTGTTCCTTGACTTCTCTGAGTCGTTTCTTGATCAGTAATTCAATGTCCTCGGATATCTGAGAGGCGCAATCTACTTGACGAAGAATTTGCGGATTAAGTGCTCTCAGGTTTCGTAGTTCTTCATAATCATTCATTACGAAGTGATGGCGATTGTGGATCTTACGTAATTGATCTTCGAGTTCTTCTTCTGACAAAAAGTTCTTAAGGGCATCTCTGACTAACCGTGCTTCGGCCTTCCATCTTGAGTATGCGTTGTTGAACCTTCGTTCGTTGTCTTGTATGGCTTGCTCAAGATGTACTTGGGCTTTCTCTGTCTTCTTTCTCTCTCGTTCACTGCGACGTGGACCTTGATCCATAGCAGCAGCAATTTCCCTTTCTTGGTCTTCAGTTGACACGACTTGAGAAAATTATGCAAAACCTTTTGTTACTTTAAGGCTCAAATGGAGAAACACACCGTTTTGTGATGTGGGAAACTAACGTTCAAAAGGCAAGAATTGCTAAATTAACTATAGCTTAAACTGATTTATAGCAGTATATTTACAACAACAAAATACAAATCAGTCACTCATTTCAAGTCCTTGTGGAACTTTACTGCATCAAGTCCGTATAGTACACTGTAGACCAATATTGTTCTTGAGATCAAGACGGTAGAGTTTAGACTAGCATCAGAACTATGGCTTGGACATCCGAGTTGATAACAGCAAAGATCAGAGCACGGGGGTAAGCAGCTCCAAGTACATGTAGCACATCATGGCCAACAGCATGGAGAAACATCAAACACAAGGTGAGGCAGGGTAGAATTGTAGTACATTCACATGAAGGCACCGTTTTCACTGTAGCGCACTATGAGCACTCAAAGGGGGGGGGGGCTGGTCTATAATAAATCTGCTGTGAAGCTTCTACTGATGTTGAAACTGGTTTATTTTGTTTCAAATCACCGTGAAAACGTTCACGCCTGAGACCAGCTGATAAACTTCCAGCATTCAACCCTGATCACTTAATGACTACTTCGACTCTATTTAGCCCATAAACACGATTCAAAAGGGGGCAAGTAGCCAAAAACGTTCATCCAAAACTAACGGAAAGTTAATGTTTACAACCTTCAAGCATGACAAAAAGTATAAACCCATGATTACGAGAGGGCGCTAGTCAAAGACTTCCTTAAGTCGAGTGAATGATTTAGCTAATGCGCCAAGCCGCCAGTTACATTAATTGCTTGTGCACAAAAGAAAAATGTAAGTTAAAAACAAAAAATGTCAGCCAATGAGCCATTTTCAAATCGAGGGATATGTATCTGTGTGCATTGAAGTGTTGGCGACTCGAGTCAGACAAATCCAATCTCACATAAAGCTGGGCTATGTTCGTTCCAAACCGAAAAAAAAACAAGGAGTAGGCTCATACTTCCTTCGAATGCGAATGCGAAGTGGATTTTGGTGAGGCAATACTTTTACGAGCTGCCCTTCCATAAGTGAGACACAAGAAAATTGTGCTTCGCATGATGAAATAGCACTGCTATTTAGCAGGAAGGAGGTCTACCCACATAAATAACAACAAGTTTTGAAGTATTCAAACATGACAAACAATGACTACTTATGACTTTACGTTTTCTAATTCTATACAGATTCGATCAATATAAACAAGATTCTCTCCACTCACCACTTTGTGACACTGACAGTTACATAATGACTTGGGATCCATGACTTGCTCAGTTGCAAACGTTGGTCGTATGTATCATGCTCTGGTTTACCCTAGTTTATTCACACCCGGACATGGTCCAACTGCCTGCATGCAGCAGACGAAGCACACGAGAACTGACGGAGTTTATCGCAAAACCAGACCGTCCGCAGAGAGGGCACTAGCTGGTGTATTTTGACATAGTCGTTCATTAATTGCCATCTAGATAGCAGATCAATATAGCTTCGGCTCACTTGTTCATCTTTAGCATTCATAATCGTGAATATTTCCTATTTTCTTACGATTTTTCCCCCACGACAAACACGGAGCTGCCAATGCCGTGTAATCATAACATGAATGACCCCAGGGTCAACTAATATATTATGTTAATTTATTACAACGATCGCACGGTGATTGGTCCTACAGAAAGCTGTAGAAGAAAACAATGAAAAAGTTAACACAGCGCTGCAGGATTGCCAAGACGATGGTAGCTTGCACAGTGTAGTCTAGATTTCGAGCCGTCCACGTAACTAAATCATACCATGGCGGGCGCGCTTTGGCGATTCAACCGCGCGTAGTACACTATCCAGAATCAAGCACCATCGTCTTGGGCCAAGACTAATGAAATCATGGTATCCAATGAAATCACTGGTTCTGAAAAGGCAATCAGGAGAACAAACCAATGTATATTTTGTTGCATATTTGCTTGTTCTTGTATTCAGCTTTCGTTTGCTTATCCCGAAAATCACGTGGAAATTTGGTTGGTAATCAGGTCCAGGCAAAAAGGTCATGCTAAGAAAGGTTTTGTGCTAAGCAGCTCTATAAAATTGAGCCCTATCGAGTGGACGATGGGACGGGAAATAAGCGGTATTGGGACTTAACGTCAAGTCACGGTGTAATTTTCTTCCTCCATGGTCAAGTCTACCAATGGCAAAGTCAACTGAAACAGTTGTTAGTCTCAAATTATTGAACTAGAAAGATGGGATACTTTCAGCATGAAAAAAAAAAACCACAATAATTCCGGCAGCAAAATTACCAGAACTTGTTGTTTTTTATTCCGTTATTTTACAAACTGTTATTATAAATTTGATAAGATACGGATACTTATTTCTTGCGGGACAGTAAAAAGAATTGTTTAAAAAATTATCTGACAGTTACAATAATACTAGTTTAAATTCGTTTATATTATGGAGCCACTGCTCAGTTATCACAATGCATTTGTTTGTTTTCTTGCTTTTCCTTTTCCCTGGAGTTTACAACGTCTGTATCTTGAACTACTTCCTATAAGTTTGATATTTCCTTTATAAAAAAGTCCATTATTTTTATCATTCTTACCTTTCCACCATCATCATTATGCTGTTAGCGCCCTCTTTTGAACCATCCTCAGGTTAATTTGACATCGAGGGACCGAATCTCCGAAAGGGGCAGAATTCTCCTTCCACCTGCAGTGTATCAAGCCCATCTCCACATTGTCCTTATGATGTCTCTATAACTCCACGTTTTCGTTCGTATTCTGCTGTGCATTTAACTGGTATCTAATTGAGATGTGCGTCTGTCTCTCATTGCTTTTGTGCTATATTATGACTTGAGGTAGCCTACGGCGGAGTTTCAGAAATTTCATTTCCAGCGGACAGAATTCCCAGGGACACCGGTGCCAGATGCAATACTGTCCGCCCCGGACAGTTTTGCATATGCAATCGTGTCCGGGGCTTTGCAACAATCGTCGGTGGACATGTACATGACTGTACATACGTGCGCGCGTAAGCGAGATTGCATGCACTGAACCTACGTATAATATGCAGCATCAATATTCACGGTATTTTATGATTGCAGCGAATACCCAACGGCTGAACATTTCCCATGTCATTCATGACATGCGCTTAGCTTATTGGGAGCGTTTTCCGTCGACCAAGTGCATTTAATTTACTGCAAGAACGGTTTTGCACGGGGGCGGACACAACTGCATATGCAAATGTGTCCGGGCGGACACAATTGCATTATGCAGCAGCGTCCGGGCGGACACGATTGCATATTATGCAAACCGTCCGGCGGACAATAATGCATATGCAATAATGTCCTCCGGATTGTATTGCATAGAGGACATAACAATTTGCATGTGACACCGTCGTCCGCAGGGCCGGGTGGCAGTAGATTCTGTCCCCCACACAAACATCATAACGCAAACGTACGGTCGGTGTATCAACTTCTCAAATTCTGACAGCGCCCTCTTTTGAGTCACCCTCCTTCAAAGCATGTTAAAGTTTCCAGGGAGTCTACTCTGGGACGGACAGGTTTCATCGAGAAATGACATGGTTTCCCTAAACAAAATCATTTAGGGGGCCTTACAATTTTGAGGATGGAAATTCTAAAGTGCAATTTGTTTAGCCCCCCCCCCCCCCCATTTTTGTCTGCTTCGATTTAAAATAGTATGGGAATCCTTAAAAAAAATAAGGAAACGTTTTGAGCATGTTTTTAGTTGAGGATGGCGATCCAATTAACTGCTGTAGTGATGGCGCCCGGTCGAAAAAAATATGAGATAATGAACAAAATAAAGAAGTAAGTGGACATGTGTGACCAAATAAAATTGTCACTTTCATTTTTTTAAACCAGCATTATTTTAAACTCAGCTTCAGTTATTTCGATATTATTTCATTCATTCATGTAGTAAAAATTGAGGCCCATCGCACAGGAGGGCGTTCTACTCATACTCGAACCCATTGTATTGCAAGAGATGCCATTTCAATGTTTGGGGTCGATAATTGTGTGTGAACGATGTGGTACTGAGTTCAAAGTTCATACGTAAACACACGGCGGTCATGCAATGAGAGTACAGTGTGTGTGTGGTGGATGGGAGGCCAATGCAATCAACGTGTGTGCGCAATTCCAATGGGATGTATCTTGTACACAAAACATACACAAAATTCTGTAGCAAGCAACCAACCGTCCATTATTTCGTATAATCGCATGTGCTGCACACTATAGTGAGAGTGTGTGAAGTTAGGCATCTATACACTTGCTAGAAGTTATGAACTTTCTTGTTTTCAGAGTAAAACATGGAGATAATTCTTTTGATCCAGTGAGTGATTTGGTGTAAGGAGGGATCCGATTCAACAGGAGTTGACACTGACGTTTTGATCAACCGATTTATTCCCACGAAAAAAATGGCCCACACTTCGTACGATTTACGAAGTTCGACAACGTCCAACCGGAATACAACTCCGGGCTCGTCGTCGCGTCGCCGTGCTGGGGGCAAACAGTCTACCGAGCGGGGGTGGTATTGCTCGGCCGAGTTCTGCCGGAGCGTTGTGGCTGAGTGCATCGGTACGTTCTTCTTCATGGTGGTGGCATGCATGGTGGATTTACAGTGGGACTCAACAATTGGGGTAGATGTTGTCAGACTAGGCTTGACACTTGGTTGTGCAGGTAAGTTTATGCTGTCTATTTCAAATTTGAGTAGTCTAATTCATTTAGTCAGCAGAGTGTTGTTATATGAACTTGGTTGATAATCAAATATGATGATTTATGATTGATGATAGTTGAATCATGGACGTACATATCAAATTCTCTAATTCTACCTCCATGATGGTCCAAGTCAGTATTTCTCTAATTTTCTTAGACATATTATTATTAGTTAGAAGGCTCACCACTCACACGGGACCTTTTTTATTCATTTCAGATAGATACTTTTATTTCATGCCGACATCAATCAATACAAAATGTGCTAATTAATATATTCCTCAGAAAACATAACTTGTACAATAACTTTATCCAGTTATTGAACAATAACAAGATTCAATGTGACGTTAACATGTGTAATGTCATGAATGTTAAGAAGCCTCCTTTTTTAACTCGACTGGTTGTGATGCTGATTGAGTGTTGGGATTCCGAGAATGGGATTTAATTTGTAAAGTTTTATTCTTAAGTTAACACATTTGACCACATTGACAATGACATGTGTAAACACCCTTTTACAAGACAGAGTGTATCTGCAGCAACAGGGGGGACTTTATTAAAACATTATTGTATCAATCAATTGACCAAAATTCAAATTCTAAAAACTTTGGAGGTATGTCTACTCTTATTAAAATTACTGTTTTTGACAAACCGGTAAGAATTAAAAAACATACAATTTAACTATGAACCATTAACTACAGAACTAGGGGGCTGTAGTGTACTGCAATGTTATCCTTTAATTTAATTGTGTTCATTTGTTTTTGACATCTATTCTGGGTAACTGGCTGTCGTATACGTACATGTAGTACAACCGGAATGTCAAAATTGGAAAATAAAAGAGTGCAACACCTTACTTTTACTGGGTCTAGAAAATGTGTTCCTGATTATTTAATTTTTCTCTGTTTTTATTTAACTCAATCATTAGTCAACAGAATTAGTAGGTGCGATACATTGGAGGTTGACAGTTACATAATCGCACTACAGAATAAACTGACCTGCAAACTCGGCTGCTTACAACAAACCATCCAACCACAGTGTATAGACCTTTTTCACGGTGTGATTTTATTCCATTCCAACTCATTGTAACCAAACTGAGGCTGGACGAAATAATAGTCAGATGCCATGCGCAATGAATGTTAGCATTCATTACTGTTAATGGAAACAGAGAACATGACCAAGATCATGAAGATGGTGACAGCGTGATAAAGGTCTATTGTGATGACTCGGCCCACTGGCCACCAGAACCTGAATTTAGTGCATTAGACTGCTCGGCCGTGACGCTGTTACCCAAATTCGAAGTAGTTAGTATGAAATATGAAAAAAGTAGTCTGATTTTGAAGACAAGAATTGCTAACAAGTTTTATTTACTGCCCCGATTCTAAAACAACTGGCATCTAGCCTGTGTGATCCAGTGTAAAATTGCCCCCATTAGGAAACTCACTGGAATCAAATTGTTAGGACTACAAAGTGTACGTACACAGTCCCATTTAAATATTTGTCCCGTTTTATTTGTTTTCCCAATATTCAAACTGTTCAACCGCTATTATAAAATAAAATAAAACATGTACTCCACATTTCACTCAGATCAAGTAGGTAGGCTCGCACTTTTACTTTACAAAGACCTGTTAATGCACTTTGATGAATTTGATAAAGCCATTCAGTACACCCGCTGTTCAATCCAGCGGGGAGTATTTTCTATACTATTTTTGTTTAAAGTCGTTTACGGTCAGGAGTATAAAAGCTAACCTTGTGGAAACATTCATTGACAATAAGTCCATAAACTCGCCAGCTTGAAATTATTGCATTGAATTGATCCCTCAAGGCAAGAACGGGTTGTATTGGGCTTAGTGCGGTTTGTGGCATTAATATGCTAATATTAAGTTAGGGAAGTGGGCTCAGGAAGGGTACAGGAGGGTAAACCCTTCTGATTAACTGGTCCTGAATGAAAGAGAAAGTGCAGGGCCCAATTTCATGAGCTGCTAAGCATACAAATTTGCTTAGCATGAAATTTCTTCCTTGAGAAAAACAGGATTACCAACCAAATTTCCACGTGATTTTCAGAATGCAAACAACAGTTGAATACCAGTAACAGAGAGAATATGCAACAAATTCAAATTTGGTTTGTAATCCTGTTTTTATCAAGGAAGAAATGTCATGCTTAGCAAATTTTTGTGATTAGCAGCTCTAATGAAATTGGACCCAGGTTGTTTCTGAAAGACTCTGTAATTGGGTACCCCCCCACACCTTTTTGTTGAACCTCTGGTTCTGGACGAGGAGGTTGAATTTATTAAAAAGGTTTAAAAAAATATAAATGGATTTTTTCAATTTTATTTATTGCCTGGGTGTACTAATATTGGGAACCCCCCACCCCACCACCTTTTTGTTGAACCTCTGGTTCTCGTCAAGGGGGTTGAATTTATGAGGTTTTTAAAAAACATAAATGGATTTTTTCAATTCTATTTATTGTTAACTCTGACTGTTGAATCTTGACTGTGGATTTCTTAATCATTTTGATTTGCAGTGGTGACATTGGTACACTGTTTTGAGCACATCAGCGGAGCACATTTAAACCCAGCAGTCACTGCAGCGTTCATGCTCATCAGACATACTGGTATCATACAAGGGTTGTTCTACATAGCAGCTCAGTTCCTAGGTGCTGCGACTGCCGTTCTTCTTCTAAAGGGGTAAGTCAAACTATTAACTATCAGTGCCTTGTTGACATCAATTGTAGTCTGTGCTGAATAAGTGATGGCCTCATTGATTCATTGTCCTCACTTTTTTTTAAAAGCCTTCTCCCTGTAAAGCCATTGGACACTTTAGGGAAACAGTATTTTTCAAAGGCCCACACTTTGTAATATCACAACTGAATAAAATAACAAACCTGTGAAAATTTAGGCTTAATCAGTCATCGGAGTCGGGAGAAAATAACGGGAAAACCCACCCTTGTTTCCGTACGTTTCGTGGTGTCATGACATTAGTGCTGGGCGAAAAGTGAAATTTTGTTATTCGGATACCGCTGGCCAACTATCCGAAATTAAACCAGATATTCGAATAGTTTTTTTGCCGCTAGAGGGCGCTATTTAAAAAAAAAAATTAATTTTAGACAGTGTCACTTGGTTCATTCATAAAAATGACCGGATCTAATTTAAAGATGGCGATTTGCTTTTTCTTTTGATCGTGATTGACTCTACGTGAAGGAAAACTTTTGTAATCTTTGAACAAATTACGTCAGAAATGTCATTGTTTTAACTCTTCACGGAGGTGAGCATAGTTAAATACTTAATATATGCTGATTTATGCTGTCTTAATAGAAGTTTCATAAGGATTCAGACAAAACAATTCATATCAGTTGTCGCCCGACGTCCGCGGATATTCGGATATTAAAGAATATCCGGTTACTCGGTTGTAATTACAGAATTATCCAGTTTGTAAATAGGTATTCGCGGATATCCGGTTAGGAAAAAAAAGGCATTCGAGGTTACGGATAAGAAAACCTATTCGCCATTAACCGGATATTCGAATAATTCACCCAGGCCTACATGACATATG
Organism: Asterias amurensis; assembly: GCF_032118995.1. Taxonomy (NCBI): domain Eukaryota; kingdom Metazoa; phylum Echinodermata; class Asteroidea; order Forcipulatida; family Asteriidae; genus Asterias; species Asterias amurensis. The sequence continues at coordinate 13,855,978 of NC_092664.1, read as the reverse complement.
TTTTTTTTTTTTAAGTAAAGCATTTCATGGAATAATATTTCAAGAGAAGTCTTTCACCATCTGTAAACCCTGTAAGTTATTTGTAAATCTGTGATTTATTATTATTTTTCTGATCCAAATGTGTCCAATGGCTTTAAAAGTAAAGGAGCTGGCAGGACACTATTGGTAATTATTCAAAATAATTTTTAGCATAAAAAGTTACTTGGTAACGAGTAACGGAGAGCTGTTGATAGTATAAAACATTGTGAGAAACGGCTTCCTCTGAAGTAACATAGTTTTTTAGAAAGATGTGATTTCTCTCTGAAAAATCTGCATTGAGGTCTCAAATTCAAGGCATCTGAAAGCACACAACTTGTGCGACAAGGATGTTTTTTCTTCCAATATTCTATCGCCACTTTGACTACTAATTGAGCATAAATTTTCACAGGTTTGTTATTTCATGCATGAGATATAGAGTGGGTCCTTACTTGTTTTCTCTTGTAAAGCGCTTCAAGGCTTTTTTGTGTGAAGCGCTGTATAATAACTGTGTATTATTATTATTATTATTATGTTGAGATACACCAAGTGGGAAGACTTGTCTTTGACAATTACCAAACGTGTCCAGTGTCCTTACAAGGAAAGATGCATACCCTGCATTTACATGATAGGCCTATATTAAAAATAATTTTTTGTATAGAATAAATTTTGCAAAAAAAAAAGCAAGATGCATTTAAAAGGGTCTACATGTACATCAATGTACTTTTTCCTAACAAAACACATTGTCCACAGATTTACATTAAAATTACACAGTTTGAAGATTATGATAGTAGAAAGCTTCCCTTGAAATTTAACTTACTGAGGTGCTGTAGTTTTTGAGAAATGAGTAAAACAAATAATTTTCGTCTCAGTTTTAGCATGTAAAAACGTATTAACCAGTTATGCTATGGTTTTGGTATAATATCATAATTGGTTAATTGGATTTTACTTGCTAAAATAATGTTTGTCTTCCTGAGACGAAAATTGTTTTGCGACTTGTTTTACTCATTTCTCAAAAACTACACAACCTCAGTCAGTAATGTTTGAAGGGAAGCTTTCTAGTGTTCCGTTGAGCCACATCCAATCATTCTGATGAAGTTTCATCAAAATCTGAGGGGGTCACCTGGGTACCACTGGTTGATTTGACATGGAATGACCCACTATCATTGTCTTCATACCCTGTAAGTTTAATGTCAATCTGTGGACATTTTGAAAAGTACCCGAATCCTAGACTTTCAAGACAAAGAGAAATAAAATCACAATACACTATAATGCAAGGAAGAATCTCAACAGCTCTTGGCAATCAGCCAAACAAAAACAATTGAATCATGCCGATCAATTTAAAACCAATATAGTGTTTTGATTTATGAACAGGCAGACCACATGTTGTTTTCCCTCCAATTTTTTCAGACATGCATGGTGCCAATTTCAGAGCTGTCTAACATTGTAGTATGATAGAAAAAAAAAAGAGAAAAAAACCGAGATACACTTGCATTACATCAATGTTCCCACTTAAAATTTAACCATAATAATTTATATTTGTTTTATATATTGAAATTAGCTTTTGAAACAACATTAATCCTTCCTCACTGATAAAAGTGACACAATTTGTTAGATTTGCATTTTTCTCTACTCGCATTCTCGCAATATGTCTTCATGATGTAGTAGTGCCTGCAAAGATGCTCAGACAAATTGTTGATTTGACCACAAAAGGTTGTTAACATTGTTTTAAACCCCCAATTTAGTAGCTTGGCTACTACTTAAAGGCAGTGGACACTATTGGTAGTTACTCAAAATAATTGTTGGCAAAAAAAACTTTCTTGGTGTCGAGTAATGGGGAGAGGTTGATGGTATAAAACATTGTGAGAAACGGCTCCCTCTGAAGTGCCATAGTTTTCGAGAAAGAAGTAATTTTCCACGAATTTGATTTTGAGACCTCAGATTTAGAACTTGAGGTCTCGAAATCAACCATCTAAACGCACACAACTTCGTGTGACAAGGGTTATTTTTCTTTCATTATTATCTCGCAACTTCGATGACCGATTGAGCTCAAATTTCACAGGTTTGTTATTTTATGCATATGTTGAGATACACCAACTGTGAATGCTAGTCTTATACAATTACCAATAGTGTCCACTGCCTTTAACTGTATTTTTGTTTTGTTATAACTGTTTCGTAGAAAATTATGTTTTTGAAGAGTCCTGGCACCAAAAATTGTGACTCTATGAACTAGATTTTAAAAGTATTTTGTGCAATATAGAGTATTAAGGAGGAACTTGAGGAAGGCCAAACAAAACATACATTGTAAAACCAACTACAAATACATTAAGGCCCTTTTGCATAATAAGCCATTCATAAATACAATATACCTCAGACAGTTTCGCGATTCCTATTGGTGAAGAGTGCGTCACGTGGGTGTGTAGAAACCTTTGTTTATGACCAGTAAAAAGTATTGAAACATGGGCGTGACACGCGAGCTTGCACCTGTGCTTATAAGTTTCTTCATTCCTATTGGTCGAGAGCAACGGCCGGGACAGTTGTGCCACATCACGCGATACGTGCGGGCAGCGATGCGCACAGCATTCCCTAGTTTACCCAAGGGCCTTACCATTTCATAGCTGGAGGGGTGTTGTGTTGAAAGAAATCATTGAACAATTATAATTTTTGCATTTATTTTACTTTTGACCCAAAAGTGTTGATGTTTTTTGACCGAAATAGTATTTATGAATGGGAATCAAAGTGTTGAATCGGTTTTCAACTAGTGGTTTAAACCCGCCAAGGCCTGGTTCTTGAAATTTACATGTACCTCGACTTATTTCCTCTGCAGGAAATGAATTTGAATGAATGATCCACAACATTTTTGTATTGTATTGAACATTAAACAGCAAAATGATTGATGTTCGACGCTTGGCGTGCTGTGGGTAATGCAGACAATTTAGGATGTAAACTTGCTGGTACAACCACGGGTGTAATCTCTTTTAGGAGAGGAGTGTTGGCTCTGAAAAGAGCTGGCGTGGTCGCAAAAGATTAAACTTTTTCATTTCTTTTGGAGAATGCTAAACTGGTGATGTTTCCATTCGCTTACAAATGTAGTTTAAGTACATGCCTCTCTTAATAATTTATGCATGAGGTACATGTACGTCACAGTGCTACAGTGTAACTCAAAACGAGGCGATGGGCGCAGGCACTGCAAGTGATGGGGGACGTGCGTCCATAACCTCATTTTGGGTAAGAATTATGACGCCATGCAGTAGGCGTCTAGAGCTACAATCGCGGCCATATCTCGTTGGGCCCCCCTCCCTGCCTGCCCCCTTTCATTGTTGGTTCAGATTGCACGGTCTTCGCGTGTTACAGTCAACATTGAGCATGGGGACAGGGAGAGAATGATTATTGTCCGTGGGAAGTGGACATGGAGTGGTGCTACAGGTTGTAATACGTTAGGAATGGGTGGCCCTGGTGGCCCGTAAGCATCCTTGATGCAACTTGCATTCATAATAATAATAATACAAAGCATTAACAGTGTATACGGCGCTATAACAAAGAACAGATCACCTACATAGGGAGGGCAACACAAGAACAAAAGCAAACAAAAAAGGACCAACGACAAGCCAAAAGATAACGGAAGAAAAAGGGAGCGAATTAGGATGGTTCTTGGAACAAAAGCATCTTGAGGAGTCGTTTGAACCCAGCCAACGACGCAGCTTCTCTCAGACTTGTTGAAAGACTGTGTCCCAGGCTTTCCTCATGCTTATTGTAAAAAAAATTCCTTGTCCGTATGATTCATGATTAATAATGATATAACTTATTTTGTATTTTATGTGTTTTTTTTTGCAAGTTTCAATTTACCATTGAACCAAAAAAGTATTCCTGAAAGGTCTCTGACACTGGACCTTGCCAGTTTCTATTGAAATTGATCCATGGTGTACACTGCATACAGTATTATAATCAAACAATTACGCTATACACTGTATAAATAGATCAAATCATTGTGTGTGTTTTTTCACGGATTAGTAGTCTATATCAAGCGCACGTGTTGCCCAATTAATGCAAACACAAAATACAGGTCTATATGATTTGGCCTATTGTCCTTAGACCTTGATGCTACAAAGCTCCCCCTCACCCCAGTCCTGTGTATTCCAGCCACATGCGACACTCGTGACCCTGAACATGATGGTAGGTCAGCTATCGTGTGACGCAGGGCGAAGTGTGGGTCAAGCTGTGATTACTGACAGATGTGGCGACGGACCGATGCCAAAAAACGAACCCCCTGCGCTCACTCTCAGAGGTATGGAGGTATGGATAGCCATGGGAACGGCACCATCCTCTTTTATTGTAAAAAGAATTGTGAGTTTATGCGGCCCTGGACAACAATTAAACAAAGATGCCCCAGTGGCGCTTTTGGAAGATTTTTGGACAAAACAATAACAGACGCCTGTCACTTTAGTTACGAGTTGTGGAATGCATTATAAAAAGAAAATGCCTGGCGGATTATTATGGATTAGATTTTAAACAAAAGCCTTGCAAATGTTGGCGTCAGCTTCAAAGGAATACTATAGTGGCCGAGTGTGTACAAACTTGTGTGGGTGAGAATCTATTGACTACACGAATCTCCTATGAGTATTTCAGTTAGACCAGCCCCCGATTTCACGAAGCGCTGCGACGCGTCGCAAGTGCAAGTTGCGACCGGTTACACGTCGTAAGTTGCGAACTCGTCGCAGCCGCGTAGTGTCTTATAGGTCTGCGGCGCATCGCAAACCCTACGATGCATCGCTACTTGTGATGAGTTTCGTGAAATCGGGGGCTGTCGATATAAGACAGGAGTCCACGGATGCCCTGGCCTCTTTTGTCTTAAGCCTTGGTGCCCCTTAGAAAGTTTCCCGTACACCTTCAGGTTTATAAATATATCAGACCAGGCAATAATACAGCCTGGGGCTATGGCCTCTTTTGTCTTAGCCTTGGTGCCCCTTAGAAAGTTTCCCGTACACCTTCAGGTTTATAAATATATCAGACCAGGCAATAATACAGCCTGGGGCTATGGCCTCTTTTGTCTTAAGCCTTGGTGCCCCTTAGAAAGTTTCCTGTACACCTTCAGGTTTATAAATAGATCAGACCAGGCAATAATACAGCCTGGGGCTATGGCCTCTTTTGTCTTAAGCCTTGGTGCCCCTTAGAAAGTTTCCTGTACACTTTCAGGTTTATAAATATATCAGACCAGGCAATAATACATGGGGGCTATGGCCTCTTTTGTCTTAAGCCTTGGTGCCCCTTAGCAAGTTTCCCGCACACTGAACAGGTTTAAAGGTCAGACCAGGCAATACAGGGGGCGTAATGGCCTCTTTTGTATTAGCCTTTGTGCCCTGATCAAAAGTTTTCTCACACATCTTACAGGTTTAGATGAGAATAGCCTTGCCCTCTAAAAGATGAAATTGCAGCGGTTGGAGACTGTCAGCCAATAAAGATCGTTGTAGACTGTAATGTACATGTAGGCCTACTGAACATGTAGTGGAGAGCCATTTCTGACAGTTACTTAGCCAAGGAAATGCCTAAAACACAAGCTATTGTACATTTGGTATTACATTGTACATTATGTACATTACAAAAGTACATCCTGATTTATTACAGCTTTATGAAAACAAGTCCAGATGTTGAAATGATTTTTCCACCAAGCTCTCCAGATGGTGAATCAATGCCGAGTTTTTGAGTAAATACAATCGAAAGCATTGTGTCATGGACAATGAAATACACATTTTGGCAAACTGAAAGAGAAAAAGTAACAAGTAAACCAAAACAAAAGAGTTGACACCGACCGGGAAGTATAAATGATTAATTGAGCTGATGCAGCTTTAAACAAAATAATTGTTAGGCTTTATTCAAACAGTATTTTAAAGGCACTGGACAGTGACACCTTTGGTATTTGTCAAAGACCAGTTTTCTCACCTGGTGTACAATGAATCTCATAGATGTACATGTATGCATAAAATAACAAACCTGTGAAAATGTTAGCTCAATTGGTCATCGAAGCTGCGAGAGAATATCAAAGAAAAAACACCTTTGTCGCACAAGTTGTGTGCTTTCGGATGCTTGAATTTGAGAGCTCGGCTGAGGTCTCAATTTCAAGTCAAATATTTAAGTGAGAAATTACTTCTTTCTCAAAAACTGAATGTATTTTACTTCAGAGGGAGTCGTTTCTCACAATGTTTTGTACTAACAACAGCTCTCTATTGCTCAATACCCAAGTAAGTTTTTACAATGTACTTTACGTAGTATGAAGGCCTATGCTAACAATTACTTTGAGCATTTACCAATATAACATGTTTCCCTATTTAGATCAACTCTTTCCCAACTCACAATTTCTTTCACTGGACCAAAAAAACTGGAAGAATCTTCTACCACCAATTACTAATTGCCCCTCAATTAGCTCGTTTAAATACCGACTAAAAACGTTTTTACTAAATTCCCAACATAATTGATCGATTTGCTTTTTTATACTGGTAGTTGGCTTAGCCGTTACTTAATTACCTACCTACTTACTCGTCTATGTTTTCTAATTTGTATTGTTTGTTTAATTGCTGTCCCTTTGTTTACTTCACATACATGTTCTGCTTCATAGTTATATTTACATTGTTTAACCATGGTTAAACCTTTGTGTAGTTATCTACCGTAGTGGTATGTATTTATTTATTTGTCTATTTAGTGCCGTTTACCTGTTTTGTTCTGTAATCTTGTAACGGGCACATCCGCCACAAGCCTCGGCTTTTAGGATGATGCCTCCATGTGATGTGAATGTGGAAATAAATGTTTTACTGATTGATTGAATATTGCCATCGCCTTTAAAGTTCTAATGAGGCAATTTATTTTAAACAAAGTTGCCTGGGACATTTTCAGGTGATACGGGGAAAGTGTACATGTATCTTGTCCTCGGCCTGGAAGGTGGTTGTGTTTTTGAGACATTGCTGACCATTCGGAGCAGATGTCCACACAGGAAGAGCAATCCCAAGTAGGAATACACAATCTCAGAAGAATTCTCCAGAAGACGATCAGAGCTTACTGATCGAAACGTCGAGTTAAACCAACGGTTCTTTTCAGAACCACCCCAACTCATTTAGAGATTATTACATGGTGTTACCGCAAACTCTTCTATATCTTATCTCCACCATGCAAAGTTTCAAATCTACTAATCTCAGAAGCGTTACTGCCAGTGATACTTCTCAGAGACAGTTTCTTTGGGCATGAAAAGTGATCTTTTTACCTAACCACAATCCACATTACATTGCAGTGAAATGTTTCTCAAAATGCCCTATACTATCGTAAGCTGCTGTAGAGGCTAATCAAATCTAACCAAAGTTTTGATTGCATTTGCCATCCATTTTTAGAGTGATAACCAAACTAAACCTTCCTTTAGCATTCTACTTGCACTTTTAAAATGCACTCAAAATCCATTGTGTTAATAGGCGTGTTTACAGTAATTTTTTGTTTACATACATTGTACAATGGAAACTGAAGCGCGCATCAACAAAGTTTGTGTAGTTTTGAAGTGTGCCTTGTTCGGATGATTAAACTCTATTAATCGTTGAAAAATGTCAAATTCAAAACCGTCTAACCGTGACGTTGTTTCGTTTTAGTGTGTGTTCAAGCAGGCACGTACACATCGAGGCCTATCCACGAGCCATAGAAAAAGTGTGGTTGTTGACAATTCTTGCAGTGGCCTTGATTTGGTTGTGAGATCTTTTGGAAAAACACCAGTTGAACAAGGAAAGTCAGATCACATTCTGGAAATATCTTTTAAGACTTTTCTGCCGATATCTATTGTGTGGTTACAGTGAGCGGTATATTTGCAATACCTCTACATTTGTAACAGGTGTTTAAAGGCAGGCTTCATTGAAATTTGCATCAAAATTATCTTTGCTGTCAATTAAAGACCAATTATGACAATGTGGTGTTGTGGCAGAGCAGTTTAAAGTCACCGAGCTCCAGCTCTGGTGTTTCTGATCAACAGAGTGTGGGTTCGAGTCCTGATCTTGGCCTTAATTGTGTCCTTGGGAAAGAAGACACAATTGTACTTGCTTTGTGTACAGATGGGACATTTAAAGCCATAATGTGTAGGTCCTGTTTAAAGGAACACGTTGCCTTGGATCGGTCGAGTTGGTCTTTGAAAAGCGTTTGTTATAAAATGTATATAGGTAGAAAGATGCTGTAAAAGTAGAATACAATGATCCACACAAACATGCCTCGAAATTGTACGGTTTTCCTTTTACCTCGTCGACTAACATAGTCAGCCATTTATGGGAGTCAAATTTTTGACTCCCATAAATGGCCGACCGTGTTAGTTCGCACAGTAAAAGGAAAACCACGCAATTTCGAGGCAAACTTGTGTGGATCATTGTATTCTACTTTTAAAACATCTTTCCAACCATATGCTTTTTATAACAAACGGTTAAAAAAGCTTTTTTATAGACCAACTCGTCCGATCCAAGGCAACGTGTTCCTTTAAGTTAGTCCTGTGTGTAATAACCTTGAACACTTTTGGTTGAGTAATGGTTGCAGGGGTTTCTGGACGTACACATTGTTTTACTTTTATTAGACTTAAAACTGGTATAAAAATACAAATATACAAATCGATAAGAAACAAAGAAGCAAAATAGCTAAAAAATACCCCGAAGCCAGTGAGTGGCGAGGAGGAACAGGTGACCAGCACCTCTACAACGCCGTCCTGCCATAAAGAATGTCCCCTAATACCCACCCCGCTGTTAAAAACCACCCATCCCACTGTTATAAAAAATATGTATGTATGACATACGTTTGTAACAAGCACCCTTTTGTTTTACTGTGTTTCATCAGGCTTGTAGGTATAGTCATTACAATGTAAGTTCACTTATTCAGTTTATCTATTGGTTCAGAAGCAAATATAGATTTTGAGCTTTCGTCTCTGGCTTCAAAAAATGGAACCAAGCCCCAAACCAAAAGTATTTCAAAAATACAGTGGAGCTCAAGAGGGCATGGCTGGAGACGAAAGCCGAAGCCATGGCTCGCAAAAGGGCCTTAAGTTACATATATACATATTCACAGACCGTGTGTTTTTAACTAAATGTCTATAGGCTATGGTTCATGGTAGTTCTATTTTTGCCTGCCATGTTTTTTTTGTGTCCACCCTACCCATAATTGACAGTCATTGTTTATTTGACTAGATAGAGTAAACTCTAACCCAAACAGCGAACTGTCAGTGTGCATACAATGTAATACTTCAAGGGCGATGGTGGAGATTGCAAGCTTGGTAAACAGGCTTGTGTGATTGTGAACGTGTGTGTGATTGTGAACGTGAGTTCCACTGCAGTTCAAATAGAGGGGGGGATCTTATCTTATCTGCGGGAGACATCTTGTGACCTTAGAGTGAGGTCGTCTCATTAACATACAGGTGTTGCTCATAAAGTTATTGTTGAGCAGAAAAAGTAACATTGTGGTTGGTGCGGTGACATTTTCATTGAGTAATCTATGCAAGACTAAAATAAAACGATGGTAAAAAAACCTCAACAAAAAGTGCAATAAATGACAAAACGTAACATTAGGCCTATGGGGTACAATGTATCGCAGAACAGTACATGTATGTATGGTCATGCTAGATTGGTTTTGTTAAAAAGTGTGGCCCTTTTAAAGCTGTAGGCCTACACACTTGCCGACCGCACACATTGCTCGTTTATATGAAAGGCGCACGTGTGTATGGTGTATGCCTATTAATTCTTGGGAGTCTACATGGATATTGTCCACAATGCAGTGTTTGTACAATGCATGCAATGGTATGTTTATTCTTCCTTTACAATTAGTCAGTTTGGGAAGACTGCATTCAGATGTACACGTACAAGGTGTTCGTGACATTTGTATTAAATATTAAAAATATGAATTTGTTTGCTTAGAACTGCTTCTGGCCGGTTTAGGTTTTAGGGATGGATCATTTTTAGACTTTTTAGTGTGTTTTTATAATTGTATTGCTGTTTTTGAATTTTGTAGGTTTGTTAACGATTAATTACTAAGATTAGTGTTTTTTTTTGGCCTTAATGATTTTCAAATTGTTTCTCTGTGAAGCGCCTTGAGAGTTTTCGTTATTATTATTATTACATTATTATTAAAGAAAAAATATTAGAAACATGTACAATTTATGTGTATGTATTGTTACAAAATAATCAAAATAGGTTATGAGGATTGTAAGAAATCCTATCACATAATAATAATAATAATAATAATAATTGTGGCTTCTTATATAGCGCACATGTCCGTCACTCAGTGACGCTCCTGGCGCTGTAACACAGTATTTCCTGCAAGATGTGGGACTGTTTTTGAATTATGAGACCTAATTCTTATAGCACCATGTAATGTTTTACAAGGTGCTGTGGCGCAATTTGCTGCCGATCGGACCAGGAACACCGGGGCGAACCCCTTCTCTTTTCGATAAGTGCACTGGGTTCTTTTACATGCGTTACACAACACATGGGACCAACGGTTTAACGTCCCATCCGAAGGACGAAGCAATGGTGAAGTGTCTTGCTTAAGGACACAAGTGTCACGGCTGGGGATTCGAACCCACACTCTGCTGATCAGAAACACCAGAGTTTGAATTCGGTGCTCTTAACCGCTCGGCCATGTACTTACACTATAAAAAACACTCCTTTAATAAGAGCCCCATAAAACTTTGAGCCTAAAGTTTCACAGGTTTTACTATTAATTGGGTCATACGTGTACAGTGACAAGTACAAAGTGCGGATACTGGTCTTTGACAATTATCATGTTGGCCGCGTGCTTTTTTAATAGGGTCCAGCGCACACCAACATCAGTAGCACACTACCAACGCATGGCATTCATAATACGCTAATCAGAAGCATTACGCCAGAAATTCCTACAGAGCAAGCTTTGGCAAAACCTGCCTTGAGGGAGAAATCCACATTGGAGTTGACAACCCTGCTTGATACCTTTTGTGTTGTGACTGCATGAGTGATGCTGTTAAGGGATCACAGGAGGTCATAATGCCTGGAGCTTCGAAAAAGGGGTTTGGAAAAAAAAAGAGGTTTTATGATCAAAATACCTTCTGGAAAGGGTAGGCCAGGGAAAATGGCATTTTAAGTAAAATAATTTCAGAAAAAATTTGAGTTTTGGGGTTAGAATTTAATATGAAATTCACGTTAGCATTTGACAATCCTGCTTGATACCTTTTGTGTTGTGACTGCATGAGTGATGCCGTTTGGGATCACAGGAGGTCATAATTATGCCTGGAGCTTTAAAAAGTAAGGGGTTGATCAAAATAGTAAATACTGTACCTCTGGAAAGTCTTGGCCTAGTGGAAGTAAACTTGTTTTGTCAGGAAATCAACAAATTAAGTTTCTGGGTTTGTTGTTTTTTGCTGAGAGGCAAGTTTTTAGAAACGTGATAATATCATTTTAAGCCAAGTTCACGTACTTTGATTTCAGAGTATTATAAAAACGAAATAACAAACAGTTCCTGACACAGGAAAAGTATTAAGTTTTAAGAAAATAATCCACTCTGAAAATTGACCTCCTTTTTTAGCAGGGTCATTCAAAATTGTGGGTGGTTGGGTCAAAAGGAATAACGGAAAAATTAATTTAAGTTTTCAATTTCAAAAAAGAAGAGGAAAAAAGAAGAGAAACCCAAAATTGCTGAAAAATGTTATCTTTGGTAAACAAAATTTAAAGAAAAATGAGGATTTATGGGGTAGAATTTAATATGAAATGCTGTTCTTACGACCTTCTTGCATTTGTCAGTCTGTAACTGATGGGAACTTGAGAAAAACGAGAGGTTAATGGTGAAGATTTTAAGCCGATGGACAGATTTTGTATATATATAAAGACTCTTGCATTCAAACGATCTACTCGGCTGACCATCACTTAAAAATATTACAAAATTGCATTACTCATTACACCTTGCAAAACCATTTCACAAGTTCACTGGACAAAACTAAACATGAATTGTCACTTATGTTGACAGACAAGTTATTGGAAACTTAAAAAAAAAAATGTTTTGAGTGTGCAGGGAAGGTCAACATTTTAAAAGTCTAATTTAGGCCCTACATCTTCAGTCTACTGACGATGACTAGAGCAAGCTAGTTGGCGATGACTAGAGCAAGCTAGTCGTAGTGTTAAGTGAAGCTAATAATGAGAAGTCCCCTCGATCTACTTTTACAAGCTAAAACTAGTCTGGGCCGATTTTCTACCTTCGGCCGCTACAGGTAGTAGTTACAAAGAAGGACAGTTCTTTTCAGAACTGAGAAGTCTCCTGAACTCAGAAAAATCTACTCTGCGTTAGTATACCAAGCAGACACAAGTTCTTAAAAGAACATAATCAACTTGGCAAGTAGATACACACTATGGTGTTACCGCAAACCAATATTGATACCTCACCATGCAATGCCTCAAAGCTGCCCTTAGCCCACATATAATATTTAAGCCGCTATAAATTCCAGTTCTTTTACAAGTTGAAGATTTATTACCGACTCGCCCCCTGTGCTCTTCACAGAGTTTATGATGGCTGACCTCACGTGCCGGATTGCGACTTGCATTGATTGAATCAGTAGAGATTTATGCACTTGACATTTTTTCCTAATGAATAGGCCTTCCACGTTTTTTTTTCAAGATAAGATCAGTTGTTTTGATTTAGGGGCCTTTCAAAAAAGTTGTTGTTTTTTGGACCCACCTACCCTAAATTTCAGTTTTTAAATATTTATTGGTTTTATAATATCATCTTAATTGTACATGCATCAAATGAAGGCAGGGCTGTATGCTTCGTTTTTGAAAGGGCAAGGGCACCAAGGCATTTTCTTCTTGGTATAGCTAGGGCACCCTAAGGAAATTGCAAATTTGTACTGGTGCATTTCAATGGCACCAAGGCATGACCAGGGGACACGGAGGCAGTCGCCTTCGTTGCCTCTGTGAAGTATCAGGGCTGTGTAGGCTTACATGAACAACGTAACACATGTACATATTACACATGTACTTTAAATGATCCAGATATTTTAGATCCAAGGTTCCCAACATCAGTAGTTTCCAATGTATTTGTTTTTTTAGTTTTTTTAAACAAACAACATTCTACTACAACATGTAGTTTATCAGGAGTCTTGGCAAGCGGTTTTATTTTTTTAAATTTTTTTTTCAAATAAAAACAAAGTTGATTTTCATTTATTTCTTTTGACCCAAGCATCCACACATTAGTGATGATAATTGACATTTAATCTTATAATAGACTCTTTGGTTACTCAGGGAATGATTTCATCCAGTATTTATTTTTTTTTGCATAGCAAAATATTTTGACTGAAAAAGATTTATGCACACTGACTGGTATTGAGTAGTGAATGATGATCTTGAGTAGCAACTGGATACATTTTGCATAGCATTTTTCTCGGCTATATATGTATAAGGGAAATTGTTCACTGGTACTGTTTCATGGACGATTGGTGAAAAACTCTATGTACATGTAGGGGATGTTCAGACAGCGTACTACATATGTCAGACCCAAACCGGTTTAACTTACGAGTTGGTTGTAAAAAGTTGTTCCCCTTGCGTTCAGACAGCACTGAGTTAAACCCGATTTGGTTTATCTTTGGTTTCAAAAGCAAACGCCACCCCGTTACTCTAACATCCAGTTTATTGTCCTGTTCATTGGTCACCGTGTGTTTACGTAATGATTATGGAGGTCAATGGGTCGTCTGTTGTGAGTTAAACCGGATGTGGTCTTTTTTATTCTGTCCACACACAGTGTTAAAAGATAAACCCCCTCGCTGGACCGTCTATCTGTTGTGGGTTGAACTGTACTTGCTCTAACTTAAGTACCGTTCAGACACACAGAGTTGAACTCGATCGGGTTGAACCATGAGTTAAACTGACTGAAGTACTGTGTCTAAACGACCTCAAACATATATTGGCAGCAAATGATTGTGGTCCTTCACTAGTCCTTGCTCTATGATAGACCCTTCACATGAAATATGTTAATTGCACATAGCGCATGCGCACTAACATTTTGGTTGGCAAAATGAGGGAACATTACGCTGTTTTGTACACGGCTAATGGGTGCGTGATGTGATTGCGCGTCTGCTTAGTGCACAACTCTATGGCGTTTGCCAACCAACAGGGTCTGTACGCATGCGTGAATGTGATTAGCATATTTCACGGGAAGGGTCCATTGTACCCAGGGCTCGAAATTAACACTGGACTGTGAAGGCCTGACTGAGGCCAGTGATCATAACATCAGGCCAGTAAACTCATAGCCAAGCAAAACCGGTGGTCTTGTGTTTTTCAAATCACTAATGATTTAAGCTTCTTCATTGTAAAGAAACAAGTACGCTGTAGTTTACTATTATGAGTCTGATAACAGATACATGTACTGTATATCTTTCAAATCTGTTGATTATCGAAGTACATTTTAAGACAAATAAGATCGATCTTCTCAGAGTACTTGTTCGACTTCTTTTGATGCTAGTCTTATAAAATAAATTCTGGTTCAGTAGCCTAAACATTTTTGAGCTTCCACAATGTACATATTACAAGCCCTCCAGTCTTACGTGGACTCAACACGAGCCCTAGCTGACTTCTTTGAGTACGATGTATACATTACACATTGGTAAAACACTGCAGCTGGGCTGTGCTTGAGTTAGAATGCAGCAGTGGGTCAGAGGTTATTGGAGATTCCATGTCAAGCATTCATGGAATCTCAAGTTCACTGGCGCACCAGGCGACCATCAACAAGGCGTTTCAAGTGCGGAAAACTTGTGTCAGAATTGCACACAATGTTTTCCAACCTAAGGTTTAAATTTATTTTTATTTTTATGTTTGTCCATAACTGTGCAGGGTATTTGCGTTCTTAACAAATTTCTGAAGCGGGAAAACTGTGTCAGGATTCCACCTAATGTTTTCCAAACTAGCAAGACATCTTAACATTGTAGACAAATTTGTTTTTGCAGAGTTTGCGTTCGTAAATATGGATGAAGCTTGTACAATGTAAAAAGGAATTCTTATCAGCTCGTAAAGAACGAAGATGAGCTGTCTGTAATAAAGTTGCATAAAGTTTGGGCTTTCTCCCCTTTTTTTATTCACAAGTTATTTTTCTCTCAAATTTTGTTTAGGGTGGCATTAAAAGGGTCTTACAGTTTGAGTTTTTGAAGTGTGTTTAACCTGGCTAGAATGCCTAGCCATGACCTGCCACAAGTAAGAAACCATAAACACTTTTTTTTTTTTGGGGGGGGTTCCTCCAGAGGACGATCAGAGCATATTGAGCATACTGATCGAAACGTCTAGTTGAAACCAACGGTTCTTTTCAGAACCACCCCCAACTCATTAGAGATAGTCATTACATGGTGTTACCGCAAACCTTTCTATATCATAACACTTCTATTCTTAATAAATAGGATGTTAAATTTCATTTGAGGATAAAGCATATTAGTTTTGATTTTACCCTTACACCGATGTGTATTAGCACTGAATACACAGTACATGTTTTTTTCCCGAGGTCTATGGAAACAATCACAGGCATATTACTCTGGTGGGATTTGAACCAATGTCAGGAATGTCCTTTGCAATGCTAGAGTAGTGTCTTACCAACTAGACCAACGAAATTGCTTGGTAGCTAGAGCCAACTAGAATCCTATGTTTTAGCAGTGGGTACCGCAATGGTTTAATAGGGGATGTTAATTTTGCATACGTAGATCAGGCATGTCAGGGATACAGAATATTAAGTTTATATTTCTATTCGTATTCTTTTCTTCTTGCAGTTTCTTGCCAACGTCGGTCGTGGGAAACATGGGCAGCACGATGGTCACCTCCCAGATCACATCCCATCAGGCAATGGGGCTGGAGTTTCTCATGACGTTTCTCTTTGTGTTTACGTTTGTGTCGTCCATCGAGGCCACCAGGTTCGCCTCCAAGCTCGTTGCTCTGCCCATCGGCCTGGCCTACCTCACAAATACGTTATGGGGAGTAAGTATATTTTAGCCAATAGTAAAAAATGCCCAAGGTCAAGTGAAACATCTTTGATGAAATTGCTCAAAGACTCATTAATTTGGATTCAATATAGATTGATCAGTTATTGACTATCAGTGATTTACACATAAGAATGCAGAGACCAGCTTGGGCGTGCAATGTGCTACACTTGCTACGCGACTGATCTGGTGTGCTCAATAGAAAAATGACATGAAGTTTCTGCGCTAGCGCCCTCTGTTGGCAAAAAGGTGTGCAACGATACACTTGACAATTGATGTAAGGCCTTATTCAAACCTACAGCAACATTGTACAGCTACATGTACTACTGTTGTTAAGGGTGCAATACAATATACAAACCTAGTGGTCTAGATTTTACCCCAAAATGCAAAATTTCAAATTGGTTTGTTACATTTTTTCGATCTTTCTTTTTATTTCAGTACGAGTTCACCGGTGCTAGCATGAATCCTGCCAGGTCGCTCAGTTCTGCGGTTGTCCTCGGAAAATCTGAAGGCTGGCCGGTCCTTCTTGAGGTAAATAGTACATACATGTAGCTTAATAGTTTTGTTAAAGATTGAACACTTTATAAAGCACTGCTGTCAACCACAGACTGACATTCAGTGGTTTAATTCATTACCACAAGGGAAACTGACTTGGTAAAGTCTAAATAATTTTGGGTTACACAACAGCAATTTCTTTTTAAGTTTTTTTTTCAAGTTCGCCCAAAACAAGGCAAAAAGCCACTCTAGGTTAATAAGGGCTGCAAGGGAGAAAACATAGAATTACAGAAACTCAGAGGAGAAAAGGGATAAATTGAAGAGAGCGGGATACAACACAAAATTTGGAGAGTGCAAAAATTTGCACCAATAAAATTTCTCAACTATCCCTTGAAGTTGATTACCTTTTAAAATGTTAATTGCCTACTCTGTTTATGAAGTTGCCCGTGGGAATTGTTCACATGGTTGCATACTCCGTGGAGCATGGATTAGTGTTTTTCACCAAAACAGTTTAAACTTGAAAGTACTTTCACCTTTTACAAACTATGACCTGAAAATTTACTTTATGTTGTCAGTGGTGCAGAAACGAAATATTTCCACAGCATTGATTTATGAACAACCATTCCATTTAAAAGTTTATAGTCTTCATGTTATGGCTTTTGGCAGAGTGACAAAAGTAGGAATTAGTTTTGCCGACAGTAAAAGTTATCAAAAGGCAGGTTTGGATGAAGTGATAAGGCCTTGATGAGTGGGGCAATTTCATAGGTTGAACTTACCATAAGGTTGTTAATTGCTATTTCATATCTGTAATGATCAAAAAAGCATTAAAGACACTGGACACTATTGGTAATTGTCAAAGACCAGTCTTCTCACTTGGTGTATCTCAACACTATGCATATGCTAAATCTGAAATCAAATTCGCAGAAAAATTACTTCTTTTTCGAAAACTATGTCACTTCCGAAGGAGCCGTTTCTCACATTGTTTTATACTACCAACCTCTCCCCATTACTCGTTAAGGTTTTATGCTAATAATTATTTTGAGTAATTACCAATGTGTCCACTGCCTTTAAATTATGCAAAATTATAAATTTGAAAGAAATTATCAATATCCATTAGGCCTGGGCGAATTATTCGAATATCCGGTTAATGGCGAATAGGTTTTCCTATCCGTAACCGCGAATGCCTTTTTTTTCTTATCCGGATATCCGCATAGGGCGCGAATACCTATTTACAAACCGGATAATTCTGTAATTACAACCGAGTAACCGGATATTCTTTAATATCCGAATATCCGCGGACGTCGGGCGACAACTGATATGAATGTTTTGTCTGAATCCTTATGAAACTTCTATTAAGACAGCATAAAACAGCATATATTAAGTATTTAACTATGCTCACCTCCGTGAAGAGTTAAAACAATGACATTTCTGACGTAATTTGTTCAAAGATTACAAAAGTTTTCCTTCACGTAGAGTCAATCACGATCAAAAGAAAAAGCAAATCGCCATCTTTAAATTAGATCCGGTCATTTTTATGAATGAACCGAGTGACACTGTCTAAAACTAATATCAATCCGCCCAAAAGATCTCATTCACAAACGAACAGCGCCCTCTAGCGGCAAAAAAACCTTTTTTTTTTTAAACAGCGCCCTCTAGCGGCGAAAAAACTATTCGAATATCCGGTTAATTTCGGATAGTTGGCCAGCGGTATCCGAATAACAAAATTTCACTATTCGCCCAGCACTAATATCCATATTAAAATTAATTGTTCCGGTCATAACACATGTGTAAATGGGAATCATAATCAGCGATGGATAGGATGCATATTATGGTACCAAGTTGGATTAACCCCTTGGTTCTAGTATAAGCAGCTTTGGGTTGTATGCTTAGCAAGTTTGAGGATTGGTCTTTGTAAGCCTAATGAACATGGATAACCATAATCTAAAGCTCCTTGATCTAGCTTAGCTAGTACATATTATAACACCCCTTACAAATATTCTGCCTCTTCTTTGATTTAGAGCGCCATGCGTCACATGATATGTCTTAGTTTTACTTAGACGGCGGCCGTGTGATAGTGCATCGTTTGCCGTGTGATACGGCGTGCATACGAACGTAACGTGTACGAAGATGACAAGTAGTCTGTTGGGGTGTTCTAAAACAAATATTGTATACTACTAGAACATGAGAATAATGGACAAGCTGTTTAATGTCTGTTGTGGTGATAGCGAAACAGCTCTCTTGCAACTACCTCGTGATACTGCTGTAGTCTCGAGCATTATACATGTAGTCTCTTGTAGAGGAGCGGTCGGTTGAGGTAGTTGCAAGACACCTGTTTTGCTATCACCGTTGACATACATACGTACAATTAATGTCTTGTCCACAAGTCTACTAGGACACCTGTGTGCTATTTAAGAACCCACTGTTATTACAATAACTGAACTGTTCCCACATTGTTCATGTTTATCTCACCGGTCCAGTAGTAAAAATGTGCTACTTATGAACCCAGTATTATAACATTAACTGAGTTGTATCTACATTGTTTATTTTCGCAGGTTTATCTCGCCGGTCCAGTCGCCGGAGGCGTCTTGGCATCGCTCATCTACAAGTTCATCTTTGACCCGACCTTCGTCTCGGGTAGCATGAGGTCATTTCGTTCCTCCTCGACCATCGACTCAGAAGATGACAATAATATCGCGCTGCAGGCCATCTCCTCGCACAGGAAGGACGAGAGGGGAACAAGGGGTGTGATCTAGATTTAACCGAAGTAAAAATATGACAAAAGTGCAGTGGAGAGCGTAACTTCCCAGAATGAAAAAGACTACAAAGAAAACATTATTCGAAACACAATGTGACCAAAGTGGACATTGGGATTTCTCAAGTTGGCTGGTAACCTATGATGTGTGATTATTAAAGCCATTGGACCCTTTCGGTACAGGAAAAAAAAAAAAAGTTCACAGATTTACAAATAATTTACAGGGTTTACAGAAGGTAATGGTGAAAGACTTCTCTTGAAATATGAGTCCATGAAATGCTTTACTTTTTGAGAAAACGGTAAAACAATATAAATTCTCGTTAACGAGAATTACGGATTTGTTATAAACACATGTCATGACACGGCGAAACGCGCGAAAACAGGAGTGGGTTTTCCCGTTATTTTCTCCCGACTCCGATGTCCGATTGAGCCTAAATTTCCACAGGATTGTTATTTTATATAAAAGTTGTGATACACGAAATGTGGGACTTGGACAATACTGTTTACCGAAAGTGTATAATGGCTTTAAGCGGACACAGATGTCACAAAAGTACAGACAGGCCCGATACTTCATGGAGGCAATTGAGGTGATTGCTTCCATGCCCCCTGGCCTTGATGATGCTCTTGAAATGCACCAGTAGAAATTCACGATTTCCCCAGAGGGTGCCCTTTACCAAAGAGAAAATGCCTGGGTGCCCTTGCACTTTTAAAAACGAAGCACACAGGCCTGTACAGGGATTTGATTTTCTTATGGCGCTGCGACTAAGTTGTTTCCCACCAGTATTTGAGCCCAAATCAGCTGAAATATTATAAAATAGTCGGGTTCCAAAAGCTTGTGAGGAAAACGACAGAGTCGCCGGGAAGTAGTTTTTTCCATTTCAGGAAGTTGCGCTTCTTATCAAAGATGCAGGGACTAGACTACGGGTCAGTACTAACTATTTTAGGCTTACATGTACATCAACTGTATGTTTAAAAACATGTATTGATTAGACTGTAGAATGTAGTTAGCGTCTATCTTTGTTTTGTGTACATCAAACTAAAAGTTTCTGTACAGAGTTATTTTTTGATAGATTGAAGAACCCCGATGGTCTTGTTCCCTGTATACTCACATAGTTAAGACTTAAATTCAAAACGCACAGACTATTTTTCCCTCAATCCGTCTTTTTGGAACACATTGATTTGAATGGAAGAAATTTTACGATGGCTGAACCACGAAGGTACTTAATGTGCACTGCTGCTTATTAAGGAGATATTTGGTGTGTATGACAGGAGAGATTTACCTTTCAGTAGAACTCACAAAGTACTTGCTCAAGCTGTTTGAGACGTTGACAATTAACGAAGGTGTCCAGGGGTCAATTTCACAAAGGTAGTCCTAACTTAGGACTAGTCCTAGGCAATGCTAAGAGATAGGACCAGTCCTAAGCTAGGATGAGTTATTGGTCCTAAGTTAGGACTGGTCCTATCTCTTAGCATTGCCTTGGACTAGTTCTAAATTAGGACTACCTTTGTGAAATCCACCCTTTTGCCTTTAAATACATCTATCTCTCTAGTAACAAAATCCCATAGGACCAGCAAAAGTGCCTGGCACTGTAACTTGTAGGCCTGAAGATGCCTATGAAGACAAGTTTCATGTAAACAGTTATCTTCAGGGGCCAATTTCACATACCACTGCTTTAAAGCAATTTTTTTCGTGGTAACTATTTTCTTGCTAAGTTTTACAGGTTAGCAAGGAAATAAGAAAGCCAGCTTGCGCATTCACCATGAATTTGCATTGTTACTTATGGAAGATTAGCATGCCTTTTTTGTGCTTACGGTTACCAGTGTTGTCAAATGGAAACTCCCACAGTAAACACACAATTTGCTGGTAAGCAGCTCTCCAGAGTTAACCCCAGTGCCATACACGAACAGTGTGTACATAGTATATAATAAAGTTGTACCATAGAAAGTGAGGAGGACCTTTTATATTTTTTTATTAAAAAAAAAAAGAAATTCTCACTGTTTTGACTTCCAATAATTTTTAAGATAAGTTTTTCCACAAGTGCCTGATTAGTAAAGATTTTTTTAAAATTTCTTTCCTTGTATATTATTAGTTCATGTGAGATTTTGTTTGAGAATGTCAAACAGTATTTATAATTGGTGTCACGTAGGTGTGTATAACCCTTTGTTTATAACCAGTAAAAAGTGTTGAAACATGGGCGTGACACGTGAGATGCACCTGTTCTTATAAGACAGTTTCTTCATTCCTATTGGTCGAGAGCAACGGCTGAAACAGTTGTGCCACATCACGCGATATGCTTGATACAGTGTTGATCAGAGCATACTGATCGAAACGTCTAGTTGAAACCAACGGTTCTTTTCAGAACCACCCCAACTTATTAGAGAAACATGTAGTCATTACATGGTGTTACCGCAAACCTTTCTATATCGTATTTTCACCACGCAAAGTTTCAAATCCTGCTTATAATAATGTCACAAAAATAATTGTTTTCTCTGTTTTAGCATGTAAAAATGTATGAACCAGGTTATGGGAAAAAGTACCTGAATCTTTTAAATAAAAGAGCCTGAATATCTCTCTATTTCAAAATGTCGCTGCTGCAGAGCTGAGACCAAGATCTTGAAGACAATGCCCTGACATTCTCTTCACACAAACCAAACATAGAACTCACAATCAGCATCTTATTTACGTCATCTCTAAATCAGGGGTGAGAGTCTTTGCAGACAGTAGAAAGGTCTGAAACTGGTATCCAAATTTGTGGAAGCATTTGGGTATTACAAGCCGGGCTTGTAGCTTAAAATCCTTACTTGACCAGAGTAATAACAAATTAGAAAACTTACACACTCTCATTTTAAAACGGACCCTGACATTGAAAGATGGGTCTAGATGTTGAAGTATTAAGTACCAAGTATTAATTACATTACTAAACAGAGTTTTTACTGTCATATTTGTGGTAAATTTAAAACATTTAGTTTTAATAGAGGTAATAATAATATCGAAGTCTTATGTAGCGCACGTATCTACCAAACAAGGTACTCAAGGCGCTGAGTATATACAAACTTTCAGAAAGATAGATTATTGCAGTGATGGATTCTGAGACCCAATTATGTAGCACTTATAAGGGTTTATAAAATGCTACGGCGCATGAAGCAGCCACAACCAGGAACACAGGGGCGAACCCCTTCTCTTTTCGATAAGTGCACTTGGTTCTTTTACATGCGTTACACAACACATGGGACCAACGGCTTTACGTCCCATCCGAAGGACGAAGCAATGGTTAAGTGTCGTGCTTAAGGACAAGTGTGATGGCTGGGGATTTGAACCCACACTCTGCTGATCAGAAACACCAGAGGTATTCCTTAGTGAACATTGAAGTAGAATTATTACTCAATTGAAGAACACAAGACTGCTGAACTTGTCCGGTCGAGAGTCTACTGGCCCCAATGCTCTGATCACCGGCCACAGGCCTGCAGTTCAGTGTTAATTTGAAGCCCTGGCTGGGATTTTTTAAACCTTTTTAAGGGATGAGATTTGATGAATAAAGTGTGAATTCCTGAAAATGACTATAGACCTGATGACAAGTTGTTAGCACTGCCTGTTACAAACACACATTCTGCAGTTCATGCAACAGTCACAGTGGGAATATACATTCATGCAACGGTCATACGTAGAGCGTGGCAAGGTTCGTAGTGATTACACACATACTGGGATCGATTAACAATTACTGACTTGATTTAAAAACTAGAAAATATTGTCACTTGTTAGCTCGGTTTCCCTTTGTCTAGACCCAAAGCCTCCCAGATGTTACAATTTCAGGTTTACAGATTCTGTGCATCACCAGAAATACAAAACTACATGTTTGGACACAATGTAGACTGTTTATTTCTTCCTTTGGTGACTGCCTCACTTCTTTCAAGAAAATTTTAAGGCTCAAGGAGATCCGAGTCTCCTGAATTTAGGAAAAATCCTGAGAAATTACACACCTTAAGCAGCATGCAGCATCAGAGTCCAGCATTCTCCAGAAGACGATCAGAGCATACTGATCGAAACGTCGAGTTAACCCAACGGTTCTTTTCAGAACCACCCCAACTCATTTAGAGATTGTTATTACATGGTGTTACCGCAAACTCTTCTATATCTTATCTCCACCATGCAAAGTTTCAAATCCTACTTACCTTGTGTTTTGCATCACTAAATGTTATAGAATGCTATGAGCTCAAAGGAATAATATCATTGAATTTTTTTTTGATTTCCTTGTTTTTTGCTGTTCTCCAGTGCCAAAGTAAACAGGAAAACACTGCAAAATTGGGTGTAAACAGTCGTTTCCTTGTATTTTTGCAATTTTACTAAAGTCACAAACTTGTTAGTTAGATTTGAATAAAGTCTTGTACAATGACTTGCTTACATGCAGTTAAAAGTTACAGCTTACATCCAATTCCTCGGACTATAGACAGTTGCAACGTAATCAGGTGACATGTCCCCATACTGCCGCAGTGTAAGGAATTCATATTTAAGTGGTATCTTGTGATCATGCGTTCATTGTACCAGACACTTATTAAATCGAGCTCGTAAATGGCTTCAAATTCCAAGACAAAATTGCACTAAAAATAAATGAAAAATCCACTTAGTAATCTCTGTAATTTCCACAAATTCAAATTTTAATAGTTATCTAGTCAGTAGTATAACATAGTATTTTTGTATGACACTTTTTGTATTTTTTAAAACTTTACCATGTTTACAGTACAATGATTTAACAGATTAACAAAAATTGGTGAAATGTGTAGATATATTTATATAATAATTCATTATTTTGTACAGCAATAATATTTACAACTTGAGTTTTTAATAAATCTTTGACATTTTTTTTTAGATCCAAGTTCTATTTCAATGAGTAAGTTACTGTTGTTGAGTTGATGTTTTTTTTTTTTTTTAATGTACAAATGTAATAGAAATTTTTTATAGCATGCTTAGAACACAATCACACAAGCGCGAGTGGAATACGGATAAAAAAAACGCTTCTGCGTCCAATACATTGACACTCAAGTATAGGGCATCTGATATGGGCTGTAGACGTGCTATATTTTTTTCGTTTTCAGTGAGGGCGAGTGTGACTGGTCACAAATTTTCCATCCTCATCAAGCCAATGAGATTAGGTTATGTTTTGGGTTTTCCCTGCGCAAAGTTTATGGTTTAGAATGTAATTTTTGCACTGACACCGGATGCGGAGCGTGACACATTGACACTCACAATACGCAGAGTGCAATAATAAAACTAGGAGTAAGTGTTCGCCTGATGTCGCGCTCCGGTTCGAGCATCTGAAGATTAGTGCGTACTGGAAGATGATGGTATTTGACAATGGCCAGCTGGCAACCTAATACATGTAACCCTTATGTATTATGATGCAGGCATGTGAGACTTCTTCTTTTCAGCTGATTTCCTCTTTTTTGGTCTTGATTTTCCTCTTTTTTTTTTCCTTCACTTTCTGTGTACAAAAGGATAGGAATATTATCCTTTCCTCTTTTTTTCTTGCCTGATATTCTCTTTTCCTCTTTTTTCATGGGTAGTAAAACTCACATGCCTGATGATGTGACTGTTCTTTGTGTGTTAAAAGTATTCACATAACCTCAGCGCATGGCTCAGCGTACCTGGTACTGTTCTGCAATATGCAAGGGGTCTTGATTTCTATAGAACCCATGTAATCATGGAACACACCCCGGACATCAATGCACGTCGTCTACCATCTGACCATTGCTATCATTTTGGGGGTCACGTATTTTGTTCATGATTTTTGACAAAATGGCGGACAGAATAGGCATAGGGAGTTGTGCATGGGGTCTCTACCTGGGGCCCAATTTCATAGCGCTGCTAAGCACACAAATTTGATAAGCATGAAACTTCTCCCTTGATAAAAACAAGAATGCCAACCAGATTTCCACTTGATTTTCAGGGCAAGCAAACAACAGCTGTATACCAGTAAGAACGCAACATGCAACAAATGGAAATTTGGTTGGTAATCCTGTTTTTATCAAGGAAGATATTTCATGCTAAGCAAATTTTTGTGCTTAGCAGCGCTATGAAATTGGGCCCTGACGTCATCATCAAAAAAGGCTTGTTAGTAGTGCATTGATTGTGCGTATCGCATGCTACTAGAGTTTTTACATTGAGTTATTCCCAAGTGGCATTCCTGATGGGTACTGGTTTGTTATTAAAGGAACACGTTGCCTTGGATCGGTCGAGTTGGTCTTTGAAAAGCGTTTGTAACCGTTTTTTATAAAATGCATATGGGTAGAAAGATGTTGTAAAAGTAGAATACAATGATCCACACAAACATGCCTCGAAATTGCGTGGTTTTCCTTTTACCTTGTCGACTAACAGGTCGGCCATTTATGGGGGTCAAAATTTTGACTCCCATAAATGGCCGACCATGTTAGTTCGCACAGTAGAAGGAAAACCACGCAATTTCGAGGCAAACTTGTGTGGATTATTGTATTCTACTTTTAAAACATCTTTCCAACCATATGCATTTTATAAAAAACGGTTACAAACGCTTTTGTTTTGACCAACTCGTCCGATCCAAGGCAACGTGAACCTTTAATAGTGAATACTCAATTGAAACAAATACATTAATATAAACACCAATCATGGATCTTTAAATATAAAGAGAAAACAACTCGAAAAAAAAAAAGAAAAAAAAAAGACAACAAGTATCCAACATACAAATAATATATTAAATTTCATTCCAAATTGACTAAGTTTTAGAAACATCCACCTAATATTTAAAGCAGTGGACACTATTGGTAATTACTCAAAATAATTATTAGCGTAAAACCTTTCTTGGTGACAAGTAATGGGGAGAGGTTGATGGTATAAAACATTGTGAGAAATGGCTCCCTCTGAAGTGCCATAGTTTTCGAGAAAGAAGTAATTTTCCATGAATTTGACTTCGAGACCTCAGATTTAGAACTTGAGGTCTCGAAATCAACTATCTAAACGCACACAACTTTGTGTGACAAGGGTATTTTTTCTTTCATTATTATCTCGCAAGTTCGATGACCGATTGAGCTCAAATTTACACGGGTTTGTTATTTTATGCATATGTTGAGATACACCAACTGTGAAGATGAGTCTTTGACAAATACCAATAGTGTCCACTGCCTTTAAGTTAATAATTATCAATTCATTTATTTATTTATTCCCTTACACATCCAACAGCACAATTGCCAATTACAGGGTGAATAGGAAACAAGAAGAAATGTTCAGTTTTTTTGTGCAGGACTCAAATTTGTTTTAAAAAACTCCTCAAGACCAGAAGGCTTGAGCTAAACAAATTTAGTGGACCACAATTTGTTGTACAAGACCAGAGTCAAATATGAGAAAACTTTCAGAGGTCCTGGGGTGGATTTCACAAAGGTAGTCCTAACTTAGGGCTAGTCCTAGGCAATACTAAGAGATAGGACTGGTCCTAAGTTAGGACCAGTAACTCATCCTAACTTAGGACTGGTCCTATCTCTTAGCATTGCCTAGGACTAGTCCTAAGTTAGGACTACCTTTGTGAAATCCACCCCTGGTTGCATGCATTAAACTTTTTTATAACAACTATATTACACATTATAATACACCTCTTGCTTGTTCTGTATTCTGATTGGCTGAAACACGGTCGGGAGGGGTGAACTAATTATATGTAGTCGAGTGATCCTGTCGTGCTCGTTTTGCGGGACTAATGCCTGAGCAGGCACTAGTCTTTTAAAGGGGAGGTACACGTTTGGTAATTGTCAAATACCAGTGTTCTCACTTAATGTAGTCCATCATAACCATAAAATAACAAGCCTGTGAAAATTTGGGCTTAATCGGTCATCGAAGTTGCGAGAAAATGATGAAAGAAAAAACGAATTTGTGTGCTTTCAGATAGGAATAAAAGACTTCTAGCTAGAAGTCTTTTATTATTTGAGTAAGAAACTACCTCTTTCTCAAAAACTACTTTACTTCAGAGGGAGTCGTTTCCCACAATGTTTTATACTATCAACAGCTCTACATTGCTTGTTACCAAGTCAGTTTTTAAGTTAATATTTGTTTTGAGTATTTACCGAACATGTACCTTCCCTTTAACGCCCCCTCTCTTGACGTGAACAGTGAACAGTGAACAGTGAACAGCGTCTACATGTACATAAAACTTCCTTTCTTTCTAGCTACCGGGCAACCTGTAGTCTAGTTGGTATGACACTGCTCTAGAATTGCAAAGGTCGTGGGTTCGAATCCCACCCGAGTAACATGCCTGTGATATTTTTCTCACATGACTCGGGAAAGTACTGAGTATAAAGGACTAACACACATCGGTGTATGAGTAAAAAAAACAAAATTAATTTTCTTTTCGAAGTTTCTTTTCCTGTTTCACATTTGAGACTAGCACAATTTGATAAATAGTGCACTTCAGTCAAAATGTGTATAATAAGACATGTACATGTAAGACATCTGACAAGATGGCCTGACAAGAAGACATCTGACAAGATAGCCTGACGATGATGATGACATGCAAGAGAAGATTGATCTAATCTGCCCCTTTGCATACCCTGTATACTGCATTTGAATTAAGAGGTATTTTATCAAATTCACAGTCAACATTTGAAAAAATTTGTGTCTGTTCAGATCTCACACATTGAGGTAAATGTATTATTATTATTAAATTGAAAACACAAGACCACCCAAGTTGTGGGGTCACAAGTTTTCTAGCCCTACACTAAAACTACTGGGCTTGGTTCATCATTTTTTTGGGGTCCCCAGTCCCAGTACTACCAGCGTGATTCACACTGAATGCGACGCCGGTGCTTGAATCACATCACCCAAATTCCAGACATAAGTTTTTAATTGTAATTTCTTTCTTCAAAGTTTTGTTTCCCAATAGCCAGTTGCATCTTTTATTGCTGGGGTTAATTGTAGTGCCTCCCCAAAGAATTCAGTCTGGAAAAGAGACTAGTACATGTAAATTCAATGTTTCCCCAGCCATTCCCAATTGGGAACTATCTACATTCTGAACCTTGATGAACTACCTCAGGCCTGACTACCTATTCTGTGGTCTGAGTCTCTCTGCCCAATTGGGAACAGAAACGACGACCGTCCTTGTGAGGATGTCGTACGCTGCACGAAAATGAGGATTGAAAAAAACCGTGATGCATGCTGGGAAAAAGAACGCCATGGAGAAATTCTTGATGACCGCTCGGAGAAGTGCTCTGCAGGAAAAATAAAGAAACAAAAATATGGAGACTTTAGAAAATTGATTTGATTTTAACATTACAAGACAAGCTTCTTGTGGCTACTACGGTCAACATATATGTCTTAAAGTAATAAACAAATAGCAACACTGACTATTAAACAAGATGATAATTAAAATTTATGTTGTGCCCATCACATAAAAATGATCGAAAACACATTTTAAAATGCACATAATGCAAGAAAAAAGATAAAGAAACAGGACTCGTCACCAGGCCAGTTCCCTACTATGGGGATACGCCTGTCCCCCAAATAGAGAACTATTACTTATTACATAGGCCTAACCATGAAATAATAATAATTATAATAATTGTGGCTTCTTAGCGCACATGTCCGTCACTCAGTGACGCTCCTGGCGCTGTAACATACAATATATTTCCTGCAAGATGTGGGACTACGTTTGAATTATGAGACCTAATTCTGATAGCACCATGCTATATTTTACAAGGTGCTGTGGCGCAATTTGCTGCCTATCGGACCAGGAACACCGGGGTGAACCCCTTCTCTTTTCGATAAGTGCACTGGGTTCTTTTACATGCGTTACATAACACATGGGACCAACGGCTTTACGTCCCATCCGAGGGACGAAGCAATGGTGAAGTGTCTTGCTTAAGGACACAAGTGTCACGGCTGGGGATTCGAACCCACACTCTGCTGATCAGAAAGACCAGAGTTTGAATTTGGTGATCTTAACCGCTCGGCCATGACACTTCCACAAATACAGGGATAAATAAATAGATACATTACCGAAATGAAAATATCAATTTGGTAAAACAGCAAACCGGCATTACAAAATAAGTTAATCACACAGAGTAGGCCAATCATAGATGTTTTTTCACGGGATAGCAGGTAACTTTGGCTACAAGTGCGTGTGCATACTCCACTTGACTATGCTTACGCAGCTAGTGCAAAAAATCGGCGCTTGCACGTAAGTGGAGAATGGCGATTGTAAGCGCAGAATTTGGTCTCTTTGGAAGATATAGACCTTATGCATTGACGTCATCCAGCGGCCATCTTAGTTGAAAAACGGTGACGAAACAATCGAAACGCACAGATTTGTACGTGCGGCGCACAGGATTGGCCAATGAACAACCTCCTTTTGACCTCTAGGTGAGGGCGCCCTACTGAAATGACGTCATGTGCATAAGGTCTATTACATGAAGGCCAAGAACAAAAAGTAAGACATTGATACTTACTGTAGGTACGTCAAATTCTCTGGGCTAACAACCAGTGCTTTATTCCCACCTAGACCTTGTACTCGATCGCATGACACAACTCGCAGTCCCATACAGTACTTGCCGGGGGTCGCTCCGCCTACTGTGTTACCAAGCCCGTGCATGTACTTCAGGAAAAAAGTCTGCGGAGAAGAAAGAAGTTGGATAATATGTGACCTTCAATTCAACAACGTATCTGTTTCAAAATTCTTCTTCTTGTGTATAAAATTGATCATAATTTGACCCCAGTCTCCAAGATCTCTTGGGCCTTTGTTAATCTTCACTAATCAGCTACCCGACGCCTTCGCTCTTCTTCCAGCGCTCATTTCAAGCTTTCCCTGGGACCCCACAACATGATATGCTATGGCGATCAATGCTTTTTCAAGCTACCCACCAACATTCAAACGATGCCTGCATTGGATACTTTTAAATCATTACTTATAACCCATCTTTTTTGTTTACTTTTTATTTATTTGTGCCAGATTGCCAAAACAAGGCTTTCTGGTTGTGGTTTAGAGACATACATATTAAGTGCTCTAGAAATGTTGTAATTTATTCTTCTGATCATTATAAGTTATCACACAAGCGCGAGTGGAATGTACGGAAAACTAAAGGGCTTCTGTGTCCCATATCCAACGACCCCAAAAACGTATAATTTATCTTCCAGCCGCATTAAGTCATTGAGGTTAGGTTTTGGTTTTGTTTTTGGTTTTGCACGCGCAAAGTTAGGAATGTAATTTTTGCACTGACCGTATGCGGAGAAGGACTCATTGGCACTCACAATAAGCAGCGTGCAATATAGAAACTGGGGGTAGATTATAGCTTTTTATATCACACTCCGGTTCAAGCATCTGATTTGAAGGATTAGCGCGTACTGGAAGATAATAGGGAGGTTTCGCCCGCAGACGGATAAGCATCTGCACACGTTTAGCTATCCGTAAACCTTATGATAGCAGATAGCGAGTAGTGTATGACGTCATAATGATGACATATCCGTCGCACTACCTGTATCCGTTCGCATGCAGAAACTCAATAATAAAATGTCAACATACCTCGTAGCCACACACCACAACCCGATAGATGAGAGCAAACACTAGCATCTGTTGTAGATCTTCAAACGTAGAATCTTCATCAATTTCTTCAATCAAGAAACGCATCATGAAACTACTTGGATCTCTGTAATTAAAAATAACATTTGAGCTTATTACTTCAACAACTTTAATTTTATCTTTGGACAAAGCACGGGTGGTGAACTTGAAGCAGGTGGCCCTCATTTGTGATTTTCAAAGACCAGTAACCAATAAATGTATTACAGGGTGTTATAAGGCTTAGAGGCTTGGAGACTGCCTGGAGCTGGTTGCCTGTAAGTTGCCTTGTGAGACATGACCCATAAACTTTTGTGACGATGACGTCAGTTGAATTGGGTAAAAATATTGTATCTTTAAAGGCACTGGACACCTTTGGTAATTGTCAAAAACTAGTCTTCTAACTTGGTGTATGCTAACGATTATTTTGAGTAATTACCTATAGTGTCCAGTGCCCTTTAACTAGAGAATAAATATTAACAATACAGCAAAAACCTGCTGGTATTTTTTTAAGTCAACACTCACACAATGCCCATGTATTCTATGATGAACAGAGTGACGCCAAACTTCACTATGAAGAGTAGGACGAAGTCGATGATTTCTGCCGTGATGCGACGGTACAAGGAGGGCAGCGTGAACTCACTCGCTGTGAAAGGAACAAGAATTCACGAAATTAATTTTTACTGTTCATTTTTTAACTAGTGGTTTAAACCCGCCGAGGCCTGGTTCTTGATAATTTACTTCGACTGCGTCTTGGTAAAATTATCTAGAACCAGGCCTCATTGGGATTAAACCACTAGTTGAAAACCTCTTCACCACACATTGATTCCCTTAATTAATGACTTGGTCATTATGATTAAGTGTAGCGCAGGCAGAGTGTCAGTGCGACTGCAACTGTACTTGTGGGTCTCACAGGAGAGCCTATAGTTTCTAGAAGTACTGCAACAGTACACCTGGGTCTTTTACTGGGGCAATGTACTCGTCATTATTGATCGGTTGTACGACCGATAATGACAAGTTTCGAAAAAAGGAGTACAGTGCCACAGTATTGGGTCTGCTGCAACTAAGGAGTAGAACCAGACTGAGTCCAACCTAGGTTCAAGTACATGCAAGTCATAATGCAACAAACTAGTTGCGATAATCGTATTCCTCCATCCTCCTGACGATGGTCGGAGTCGGAGAGAATAAAAAGTTACGATTATCGCAACTACACTATCAACAACTACCCAACCTTGTTGGGCTGTTGTGGCTCTCTTTTTACATCGGTCTTATCACCGACTAAATAAGACTTTGTGGTTTATATTGATAAATAAGACTTTGGTAAAAAAAGAGAGTCACAACAGCCCAACAAGGTTGGCTTATCTAATCAACAACAAGCTAATAATACAATATTTCGCTTTTAACAATTATTTTGTATAAATAATGATAATCAGCCATCTGCCGGACCTGTTAACTGAGAAATTTGAGGATGAGCTTGCTGCTGTTGCTGCTGCTGCGGAACAGTCAGTGGTTGCTGATAGGTGAATGGAAACTGCGCTGCTGCTGCTGGTACTTGCATCTGCTGACCTGGAAAAGGGGCGGGGCCCTGCCCAGCAGCAACCCCACCCATCGATGGGAATCCTGGTGGAGAGGTGGGCGTGTCTGCTCCAGGCGGAGGCATCGGTGAAAACGGTGAACCGAAGAAACATGGTGCCATCATGAGAGCATGTTGCGAGCAATAATGCATCCATTGATGTGTGCGATACTGCATCAACCACTGGGATACTTCTTTGGTGTACGCCTTGCAACTGGGTTTTTTAATCTCTTCATTTTGTGTATGATCTTTTTCACCAGAAATCTTGTCCATGTTTTCTAAAGTAGGTTTAGTCTCTGTGTTTTCGTTTCCTTGTAGTTTCCTTCTCACCACTGCTGGCTCTTCTTTCTCCATTTTGCTGAAGATGATACTTAGAACACTGAACGAGATGGACAACCAATATGCAAAAAAAAACATGAAAATCATAAAAATTTGAGCCCATACCAAATTTGATGCTACCACGTACAGAATAGAAACTATTAGTTCCAAGCTTTAGTTCGAGTCAAATACCGTAAACAACCGTCATCATTGGGGGCGTGGGTGATTTTTTTTTTTTGGGGGGGGGGGGACTCGGGTCTAAGCTAGACCCCGAGTCATACACTACACAATTTTCAGAATCCGTTGATAAAAACACACTGGATCACCGTGTGCTTGCCACTTACAGATCAAGAAAAATAGTGAAAAATATCAATATTTTACTAAAAAGAAAGAGCTCACGTTTGTGACGCTCGTTTGCGGTGTTTCACTGAAACTTGTGCTTGCTCTTTTCCAAGATGGCGGCCTCCATGCGACAGTATTTGCTCTGTTTTGCACAGGAACACATTGAATTTAGACTGGCGGTAAGCTCTTTTATTCAAAATACAGTTTATGTGAAAGGATTCTAACCTGCACATGAGTGTTTTTATGATAACATCAACGTTAACTAATATGGTTGGCCTTCATTATTCATGGCCTTTGACCTTTATTAATATTTTTAGTTCCCCCTTTTTAGTTTTTGCCATTGCTGACAGCATGCAACTTGTTCCTGTGCAAAACAGAGCAAATAGAAATACAGCGCAGCGCATGCAAGAAGTGCAGCGCAGCGCATACAACACACAGACATGACATAATTATGTTCAAAACTACAATGTAGCGGCAGTAGCCTAGCTAGACTATCAAAACCACATGTTTAGTCCGAGATGGTCAATTAAAAGTTTTGTTTTGTTTTTAAAATTCTTAAAACATCGACAAACAGATTTTTATATAATATTAATAATAATATTATTCAAAAAGCTAATGCAAAATGTAAACTCTGTCAACTTTGTATTCAGAGGAAATAAGGCCAAATAACAAAAAAAATACCAGTTGATCGTCCGGATTTTTCAAAAAAAAAAGGAGGATGAGGGCCTTACTATTTCCTATTTACTTTTTTTTTTTAAGATGGCCGCTAATATAAGTATTTTAAATCAAACAGGCCACTAATTCTTCAGTTTGAATCAATCGCAAACTTATTTATACCCATTAGTTGCATGAGGACCTGTGTTAACACTAACACTAACAGGGTCTGATAACACACAAAAAGATTTGCTGGTAGGCATTCACTAATATTGTTTTATGAAACAGACGGTTACAAGTGTTCTAGAGCATCAAGTTAGATTCGGGAAAAGCTCCTACATGTAGGCCAGTCCTTTTGAAAAGATGGACCATTTTTTTACAAAAATAAAAAAAAATAGTAAATAGTACAAAAAAGGATGGGGCCCCAAAAAATTCATGGTGGTAAACACAGCTGAAATTGGGTGCAGGTATTTCGCGCTGATGTTTACACTTGGGAAACACGCTTTCCATACGCCCAAATTCACAATGAATTCCTCATGAGACAATGTCTGCGAGTGAAATAATAGTGGTCCCTAATGAAACAATGCACAAGGTAGGCCTACCAGGGGTTATTAATAGCTTTTTTAATCAAAAATACCCAGGTATGTAGTTTATTTTGTGTCGCCCCTCCTCCCCATCTTTTTTTCTCTCTCCTTTTTTTCTTTTTCTCCCTCTTTTTTAAATTTTTGTTTGCATGACAAAAAGGGGGGAGTGCGCCCCCTACGCCCCCCTGGATCCGCGCCTGATTTGGTGATCGGGCAACCGGTAATTTCGAACCCTGTTATGGTCAAAAGTCACCTGAGCTGTTTTACTTTTACATACTATAACTTTTTTTTGTATTTTCTCAATACAGGAACTAAGGGCCATTACTTCATTTTTTGGTATCAAAGCAGAGTTGAACGACACCGAGTATGATCACCATGTAAGTTTTTGTAAAGTCTATAGAATGTTTTCTTTAAGGTGGAATTGCTGCAAAAAGTGGAGAGTCTTACCAACAATTATCTTCTGACTAGCGATATATAACTGTGACTAATTTTTGGTCTTCGGAAAACCCTTAATTTGTGGAAAAATCATTTATTTTCCGGTTCGGGCGACTGCTAAGTTCGAACCCTGATTAAAGACACTGTCACCTTTGGTAATTGTCAAAGACCATTCTTCTCACTTGGTGTTTCTCAACATACATGTAATGCATAAAATAATAAACCTTTGAAAATTTGAACTCAATAGGTCGTCGAAGTTGTGAGATAATAATGGAAGAAAAAACACCCTTCTCACACGAAGTTGTGTGCTTTCAGATGCTTGATTTCTGGACCTGCAAATCCAATTCTGAGGTCTCAAAATCAAATTCGTGGAAATTTACTTCTTTCTCACAATGTTTTGTATAGCTCTCAATTGCTTGTGACCAAGTAAGTTTTTAACAATTATTTTGAGTAATTACCAATAGTGTCCAGTGCCTTTTAACTTTCTTCATCACTAGCTTTGTTTAAAATTTCCCTCAAAACTCATGTAATGAGAACTCCATAACTTTCCTTTCTTTCAACATTTCACTGCGCCATGAGCAAGATCTTAATTACTATTAGTATTAATTTTCGTCCACAGAATCCGTTCCTCCTTCTCAGACTTCCCTCGGAATCCTGTGCCCACAAGATCATGGGTAGGACGATGCTGGGTCGCTTCATGATAGAAGTCTGGGGTCACGGAAACTCCTGGTCCGAACTCTACGAGTCGCTCAATAAAGTTCCCGAAGAGAACAAGGCACCGTATAACCTTCCGGAGACGA
The DNA here is from genome assembly GCF_032118995.1 of Asterias amurensis. Taxonomy (NCBI): domain Eukaryota; kingdom Metazoa; phylum Echinodermata; class Asteroidea; order Forcipulatida; family Asteriidae; genus Asterias; species Asterias amurensis. The sequence goes on along the minus strand of NC_092664.1, from coordinate 13,820,485 downwards.
GTTTCTGTTTTAAAATGCGGACGCTTGGAAAAAAGCTCGGAATGGAAGAGAAGTTGGCCACGATCGAGGGTCTTGCAGAGTGCCTGGACTTTAAAGCTAGAGTTGATTTGAGGAATCCGGAGCATGTATTTCATGTGTACGCCGACTATGGCTTGGTACCTAATCAAGGTCCGAAAGAACCATACAAGGTTTACTTTGGCCGCTTGGTGAGTATCACAGTACCGGAACTTTGTACAGCGTCTCAAATTTGTCTCTTGCCTTAAGCCTTAAAGACATGAACATACCATTGACATGATTGAGTAGGGCTTGAATTTGGGTGAAAACTTCACAAGACTGCAGGGCTTGTAGGTTGTCAGCATTTTTCAGAATGACATTTTTCAAGACCAGAATCAAAATAATAAACATGATAAAAGACTGTACATAAGTTCCCTTGTTGGGAAGATCATATAAACAACAAGCATACTTTTAAGTCTGTTTTTGTGAACAAAACAAACGGAAGATTAAATTATTTGTCTTTCTGGTAAATATACTTTGATACTTAAACAGAGTTGAAATATGTTCACCACACTCGGAGTCAAATTTGAACATAAAAATAAAAGAATTTAAGTAAAAACCACTGGACTTGTTGATCTCGAGTCCACAGGCCCGACACTATACTTACTGACCTCAGGCCTTTGATCCATGGTTCATTTTAAGCCCTGTTGAGTTACGGGACCATTCAAAATAACCGCAACGTTCACAATTGTACAAAACATAGGCTTGGGAAGGGAGTGTCTGCTTGACTGAATATTTGAAATAAAAAAGTTCAAAGGGTTGTTTTTTGTCCAATGACCAGATCTCCGAAGGCCAACGTCAACTGGAACAGCAATACTCCATCAAGAAGCGTCACTTCATCGGCAACACAAGCATGGATGCCACTCTCTCACTCCTCATGGCAAACCAAGCAAAGGTCAAGCCCGGTATCGTGACCTTTGACCCGTTCGTTGGCACGGGGAGTCTGCTCATAGCCGCCGCGCATTTCGGGAGTTACGTCATGGGGGGCGACATCAACGCAAACATTATTCACGGACGGGGGAAGACGAGTAGGAAAGGAGTTCCTCGGTACCGAGGTAAGGCTGTGCTCATTCGACAATTATTTTTATGTTCTTAAGCAAAAAACTTGATCATTACTGCCTCGTCATTCAGATTATGGACTGGAACTTTTTTCAGTCCATGTGTTGCGTAATGCTCGTAATACAACCGATTTATAATGCTTATAATACTTGCCTGGAAGGCACTCAACTCCATGAAGAACATATGGTCAAGTCAGATGTCCCAGTCCCTGAAGGTGAAGTTCTTTACTGCCACTGTGGAATCAGTACTGCTGTATGGATGTGAGTCCTGGACACTAGTCAGTCGTCTAGAGAAGAGACTGGACGGCAGCTATACGAGAATGCTTCGCTGTGTTAAACAGAATCATTGGGAGAGGCATGTCACAAACCTGAAACTCTACGGTGGGCTACCGAGAGTTAGCACCAAGATAAGGGCAAGAAGGCTGAGATTAGCAGGTCACTGTCTCAGACATGCTGAGCTGGCAGTGAACAGGCTGGTGCTATGGGCCCCTACTCAGGGTCACTGTTCCCGTGGCAGACCACAAACCACCTATGTGGACACCTTGTGCCGGGACTCTGGACTGCGTCGGGAAGAGCTGCGTACAGCTGTGGAGGACCAATGTGTTTGGAGGGCCATCATCCGATGCTCCGCATGAATGAATGAATGAATGAATACTTGTAATACAACATTGAAGCGCCTTGGGTGTCACTCAGTGATGAATATGAGCACTATAAGCCACTATTTATTATTATTGTTATTCTATGTGATTATCTTGAGGTGATGATGAGAACATCCGAGCCAACTTAAGACAGTACGGCTTGGAGCATCTCTACTTGGATGTCCTCGTGTCTGATTTCTCCAGTCAAGTATGGAGGGAGCGTCCTCTGTTCGATGCCATCATCACCGATCGTAAGTTGATTTTTCATGTTCAAAATCTGTTCCATAAAGTTTGAATTTAGAATCAGGAAAACAACAAATGAAGCATAATTTCAAAGATGTTAATATCAGGCTAGATAGCTCATTTGGTAGAGGCGGCACTTTAATCCAGAGGTCATTGGTTGTTTGGTAATTGTCAAAGACCAGTGTTCTCACTTGGTGTATCCTATCATAACCATAAAATAACAAGCCTGTGAAAATTTGGGCTCAATTGGTCATCGAAGTTGCAAGAAAATGATGAAATAAAAAACACCCTTGTTGGACGAATTTGTTTGCTTTCAGATAGGAATAAAAGACTTTTAGCTAGAAGTTTTTATTTTTATTTTTGTGAGAATTTACATCTTTCTAAAAAATTTACCTTACTTCAGAGGGAGTCGTTTCCCACAATGTTTTATACTATCAACAGCTCTCCAATGCTCGTTACCAAGTCAGTTTTAAAGTTGATATTTGTTTTGAGTAATTACCAAACATGTACCTTCCCTTTAAGTAAGTATTTTTTGTCACTTTAACTTGTGGTTTATTATTTGATATCAGATATAGAAAGTGCATCCCTTCAGCTAATCCCTCGCCGCTGCTTCCCAGGTTTTATTGTAAACTAGGGTGTGATTTCTCATAAACACCAGTTAATGGTTGTATGGCACTGGTACCCCAAACAAAGATATTGACAAAATAGGCAGAGCGCCAGAAAATACAGGTGGTAGAGCGCCAGAACATTATTAGTACAGAGGTTTACAGCTTTCTGGGGGAAAGTCCTGAGTACACAGTGTTTAACACCACATCGCTGGAGGGTAATTTAACACATCTGAGCATTCACTTCACAGCTGTGAGGATTTATTGTATTTCCTCTTGACTTTGACCCTGTCAATGACCCCTTTTTCCAGCTCCATATGGTATTCGTGAATCAACAAGAAAGATTGGGACTGCAAAACCCTCAGAACCACCAACAGAATCAACCACAGGACCAACCACAATACCAGCCACAGAACCAGGAACAGGAACTGATGAACAGTAAGTACAAGTGGTTCTTTGCTGACTTGATAAACACAAGGTCAAACCACCATCTTTAAAGGCACTGGACACGATTGGTAATTGCCAAATTAAAGGGCAGTATTCTCACATAGTGTATCCCAACATGTACATGAAATAACAAATCTGTGAAAGTTTTGACTCTATTGTTCATCAAAGTTTGAAGAGAATAATTAAGGCAAAAACACCCCTGTTGCACATATTTGTGTGCTTTTGGATGCCTAATATAAGGCGTCAGGCCTGAAGTCTTTTAATATTTTAGTGAGAATCTACCTCTTTCTCAAAAAAACTATATTACTTCGGAGGGCGCCATTTTACACAATGTTTTCTGCTATCAACAGCTCTCCAATGCTTGCTACCAAGTAAGTTATTATGCTTACTTTTGTTTTGAGTAACTACCAATAGTGTCCAGTGCCTTTAAAAATGAAACAGATCTTTCTGAAATGTACGATTTTTGTCATATTTTCTCAATCCAGGTCTGAGCAGCACATTCCAGCAAAGACCTCCTACGTCCTGTCAGATATCTTCACCGATCTGCTGAATTTCTCAGCTCAGTATCTCTGTTTAAACGGCAGGCTCGTCTTTTGGTTGCCTGTTTATAGACCAGAGTAAGTCCCCCAAAAATTATAGTTGACAGTATTTTTTACCATGTTAGGAGCTTTCAACAGGGAATGATTTTGTGAAACGCCCATTAAAGAATTTTCTGAGTTTGGCCACAAAAATGCAGATTACCATTACTGCAAACCTGGCATTCCCAAGTAGTATTCTGTTACTTAAAACTGCAAACCTCACAATTTCATTCTTTGACTTTTGGGGTTGAACAAAGAAAAAGTGACTGGAGTGGGATTCGAACCAGCGACCTCCGCATTATCGTGCCGTCGCTCTACCAGCTATACCAAGCTACCTACTGCCTGTACATATTTTAATTTTTTTTACTATCATTCTGTAGTATTCTGAATACTTCCCAGAATACAATCTTCAAACTTAAAAGCTCTTCTTTCAAACACTTTTTTTTTAACCAAAATTAAATATTCTTTATCCCATCGCAAATTTAGCATTGATTATTGCCGTACTCGCCGCTAAACCTTTGTCTCTCTTGCCAATTTCAAATCTTGTATAAACATTTTTTTTTTTTTTCAATTGTTGATGGGTTTTGGTTAATTATTTGCCTGTTGGGGGATATTTTGCATTTTAGCTCATTCTGCGTTATTTCTTTAGCATATTTCTATTGTTGTCTAATGTTTTAAGGTCTTTACAGACTTATTGTAAATAACTATAGATTTTTAATACATGGCCATGGATATTGGAATTGAAGGCCTTCGGTCTACAGTTTCTTTGGTAAACTTTTAATTCCAGGCATACGTCCCTGGCTTTTGTTTTGTTGATATTTGTATTTTGTTTGTGTTTTTATGCCAAATAAATAATAACAATAGTAATAACATAGGATTCGAACTGCCTCTAGCTACCGGGCAATCTCGGTGGTCTAGTTGGTAAGACACTGAACTAGAATGGCAAGGGTCGTGGGTTTGAATCCCACCCGAGTAATATGCCTGTGATTTGGTTCACAAGACTAGGGGAAAGTACTTAATAGACAGTGCTCGCACACATCGATGCCTTGGTAAAAACAAAAGTAATATTCTTTATTCCAGATGCAAATTTAGCATCTATTATACTTTTATTTCCTTCTTCAAGATACACCGAGGCCCAAGTACCCCACCATCCATGCCTCAAGTTGATCGCTAACAGTGAGCAGCCCCTCAGTTCATATATGGGTAGACGGCTCATAACTATGGAGAAGACAAAACACTTAGAGGTAGGCACTTGTTCTTTTACCATATTGGGTGCGTTCGATTAGCTTCCCCGGATCAACCCAATCTGCCCCCGTTGCGTTCGAATAGCTTTGACATCATTCCAGGGGCTCACCACGGTCAGCCCCAAGAGCCCAGCTTTTGGAACGGGTCACTTGGAACTGGCCCGAGGTGCACGACATCACCTCGAGAGGGCGAGTGATCTTTTGAGTAGCTCTCTTTTTAGGTATGTCAGGGGCTCACTCAAAAGAGCACCGCGGAGTCGACACAGAGGAGCTAATCAAGCGCACCTTCTGTAGCGTTGACCGCAGCTTTACCTGCGAGGGTAGAGAGGTTGATATTGTGTTTGAAATGCACCACGACAGCCCAGGGTTGTTTACTCCCCGGGAACCTCAGAAAGATTAAAGGGTTATTGTTTTTTACATTTTGAACTTTTTAAATGCTTTATTGTACCAAAGTTTCATTTTTTTACAGCTTTTATAGTTTTATGGTGTTCATGCACCTTTTTTGCCTGTAAGGCTTTGTTTTTTTATTTTGCCTAAATTTTACACTGGTGTACTATTCTTAAAGTGTTTCTACATTAATTTGATTTTCTTTTGCCATTGTTACTGGTATGCACCCTCTAACAGGCTGGTTCTGGAGAGAGTGCAATATGAATACAATAAATTATTAATATTTAATATTATGATTATTATTGGTACCATGACCTGGGCACTAATGTAAAACACTTTGATAAGTTACTGTAAAATGCACTATAAGAACTAGTTAAAGACAGTGGACACTATTGGTAATTGTCAAAGACCAGTCTTCTCACTTGCTGTATCTCAATATCTGCATAAAATAACAAACCTGTGAAAATTTGAGCTGAATCGGTTGTCGTAGTTGCGAGATATTAAAGAGAGAACAAAACACCCTGGTCACACAAAGTTGTGTGCTTTCAGATGCTTGATTTCGAGACCTCAAATTCTAAACTTGAGGTCTCAAAATCAAATTCTTGGAAAATCACTTCTTTCTCAAAAACTATGTCACTTCAGAGGGAGCCGTTTCTTACAATGTTTTATACCTTCAACCTCTCCCTATTGCTCGTAATCAAGAAAGGTTTTATGATAATAATTATTTTGAGTAATTACCAATAGTGTCCACTGCCTTTAATGTTATTATTACTAAACCTAGGCAAACCCCAGCAATTTTCTGCAAGATGGTGTTTGAGATTTGACCTGGACGTTTTTCTTGCCTACTGGTTTTTCTCTCCGTACAGGATCTTGAGGAAGACGTGGCTGCTGAAATCCAACAAGACTGTTACCAAGACCACAATTCCATCAGGGAGAAGGTCATTGGTCTACAATTCAGGATCCAACGGATTAAACAGACATGTAGTAAAACATGACAGGCTGGAATTGTTTTACATACGGACAGTGGAAAACAGCAGGACTGCAGCCAATTTCACAAACCGCAAGGATTAATCCTACCTGGAGTTAGGTCGGGTAATTTGTCCTAACTTAGTATGGGTTCAATGTGTCCTGACGTTTTCAGATCCGGAACTGAGCTCGACCCAAGATTAATCCTAAGTTAGGGAGAGTTTGGTGAAATCGACAACTGGAGTTTTCATCTTAGAGAGGGCAAGGCACTTTACAACTTAAAAGGGGAATTCCATTGGATGAAAGGTCTATGGGAACCTCATGAAGGTGCACCAAGGCCAAGACCAGGGCAACATAGGGCATGTGAACCTCTGAAGGTGCACCAAGGCTAAGACCAGGGCATCATAGGGCATGGGAACCTCTGAAGGTGCACCAACGCCAAGACCAGGGCATCATAGGGCATGGGAACCTCTGAAGGTGCACCAAGGCCAAGACCAGGGCATCATAGGGCATGGGAACCTCTGAAGGTGCACCAAGGCCAAGACCAGGGCATCATAGGGCATGGGAACCTCTGAAGGTGCACCAAGGCCAAGACCAGGGCATCATAGGGCATGGGAACATCTGAAGGTGCACCAAGGCCAAGACCAGGGCAACATAGGGCATGGGAACCTCCGAAGGTGCACCAAGGCTAAGACCAGGGCATCATAGGTCATGGGAACCTCTGAAGGTGCACCAAGGCTAAGACCAGGGCAACAGAGGGCATGTGAACCTCTGAAGGTGCACCAAGGCTAAGACCAGGGCATCATAGGGCATGGGAACCTCCGAATGTGCACCAAGGCCAAGACCAGGGCAACATAGGGCATGTGAACCTCTGAAGGTGCACCAAGGCTAAGACCAGGGCATCATAGGGCATGGGAACCTCCGAATGTGCACCAAGGCCAAGACCAGGGCAACATAGGGCATGTGAACCTCTGAAGGTGCACCAAGGCTAAGACCAGGGCAACATAGGGCATGGGAACCTCCGAATGTGCACCAAGGCCAAGACCAGGGCAACATAGGGCATGTGAACCTCTGAAGGTGCACCAAGGCTAAGACCAGGGCATCATAGGGCATGGGAACCTCTGAAGGTGCACCAATGCCAAGACCAGGGCATCATAGGTCAGGGCCTCTGTGTAATTCCAGGCCATGGAAAAAGCAAGCAGAGAGATTTGTGTTGAGATTTACTTTGTTGGAATCTGACTCCATTAAGTAGAAGGAGAACGGTCCACAATTTGGAGTCCATCAAATGAGACAATCACTGTGATACATTTACATGTACATCATCATCATCCTTCATAAGAATAGTAGAAGCAGCTTTGATGAAATGGTGCCAGGTTGCTTTATCCCTCATGAGTTGTTGGATTTCGTTTTGATTGAGATTTGTGTCTTTGGTGATGGTGTCTGGGTAGCTCATTTTCCTCCTGCCATGATTTGGATGTCCACTAGAAGGATTCTAGAAGATCAGGTGGGATATTGGTTGATCACCTGTAAGCAAATAGTGGCCAGCTAACTGTAGACGTCTCTGCTTTACAGTTTCAGATAGTGGCGGTAGATTGTCATATACCTCCCTGTTTGTATAGCAGGCTGGATTTGTGATAATACTCAGACAGTGGAAAGGCAGGTAGATTCGTTTTGAGGAGTTTTTTGGGGGAATCTGACCATTAGAAAAACGTAAATCGGTCTACATGTATATTTCAGGGACCAAAATTTGACAGGTAGATTATTCATTTAAGCAATGCAGATTTGCGTCACGTAGGAATTTGTTTGGTAGGATTTGAAACTTTGCATGGTGGAAATATGATGTAGAAAGGTTTGCGGTAACACAATAATCTCGTTCTGAAAAGAACCGTTGTTGGTTTCAACTCGACCTTTCGATCAGTATGCTCTGATCGTCTTCTGGAGAAAGCTGGACTCTGATGCTGCATGCTGCTTTAATAAGTACTGTGGATTTGAGTTAGACTTCATATGTTTGGATTCAACAAAAGAGCAATACTTCACAATACTCTAAATGCAAAGGTTGTGGGTTTGAATCCCATCCGAGTGATTTGCCTGTGAATTTGTTATACAGAACCTGGGGAAAATACCGAGTATACAATATATTCTGTATCCCTGATGCTAACAAGTTCCAGGGGTACAAAAAGGGGAAAACAGACTAAATGCTTATTTACTATGTAGTTTGCTAGTTGGGCAAGTCAATGGACAACAATATTAAAATATCAAATACAAACATTAAAAACAACAAGAGAAATAGAAACAATTTTCTGTCCTTTACATTTTGTTACAATACCAAAACTCTTATTTATTTCATGTTCTCAAATGATAGTCTCGGATGCAGTTCATCCAAGATTTAAAATTAAATTATGTCATAATACTGCAATTATGTGCATGTGCTTTTCATTGATCAATGTGAATAAAATCTACAATCTTAACCTGTGTTGATGTAATGAACCTGCTTTACTTTGACAAACCTGAAGAGGTATATAATACAGTCTACTGTTGCACTCAATCAATCAATCAATCAATCATAAATAATTTGCATAGACGATGTGACCTCTGACGTCACTCGAAAACCATAACATGATTCGCACGCATACCGCCGGGCAAAACCTTTGTGTTTTGGCAGCCAGCTAGAAAGTACACGCAATCCTTGCCATGACTACGGTTCTTTTTGCCCGGCGAAACATGACGTGTACAGTGTTTTGTCATCGAGGGTGGTTTGAATGTAAACATAGGTCGCATTGTTTATAGCATCTAAATCAAAAGTTTTCTCAAAGGCGCTGAGGCACAGAAGAAATAAAAAGTCATCGTGACTTGAATGTGTTGAATGATGGTGTGCCCCTGATGTGATTGGGAAGTTTATTCCAGAGTTTGGGTACATATACATGTACCGAGAAGGCTCTATCGGCAAAAGTGATGTACACTACACCGTTACTGTACCACAAGAGGGCGATCAAACGACGTCAGAATTATTGTATAAAAACCAGTGATTTTGCCTTCAACTGGCCAGTGCTTAGCAAGTTAATGTTGGCAAGCAAAACAATGTAAAATTAATGGAATGTTGGCCGGTAACCCGATCTGCCCCTGGTACGTTCGAATAGCTTTGGCGTCATTCCAGGGGTTCATCAACCGGGTCAGCCACCAGTGCCCTGCTTGTGGAGTGGGTCACTTGGGGCTGGCCCAAGATGCATAGCGTCACCACGAAAAGTTGAGTGATTGTTCGATTAGCTCTTGTCAGGGGCTCATCCAAATGACCACCGCGGGTCAACACAGGGAAGCTAATCGAACGCACCCATAGAGCGCAGACCTTTGCTATCAATCATGTCAAAACAATGGACCGATCCGGCCTGTCATCCAAACTGTACGCGTTCACCCATTTGACCAATCACAGCAATGATTGTGGTCGGACAAACTCGGGCATGCACGGCAGAATCGTGCAGAATGTCATTGGGAGTGCTCGTACACGTGTTTTGCTCACATGAGCGGTGGGCGGAGCTTAGTGGAAAGCTGGAACGGTCCATTGCTTGCTGAAATAGCGCCCATTCTTGTTTCAGGTTCCAAATAAAGATAGAGCTCCAGTTCCCCATCTTGTGCATCAGGCACTCTTATCTTTTTTTGGTTCAAATAATAATGATAAAATAATAATACAAAGAATATTTATAAGGCGCCATTATATAATGCTTCACATTGTGTCAGCGTTCATATCATCTACCAGTACCATTTGCCAACAACATAATTTGTTTCACATAACTTGAATTATTAAATGCCCTTACAGTAAAAAAAAGTAACCAAGTCCTTCGGACCATTGCATTTTGCACCCCAAAGAACACCAAACTCCATTGCTGTACGAGCCTCAAACCAGGGTAAAATTTTCATGACTCTGCTGACATTACAGTAAGCTTAAAAATCAACGCTTAACATATTTTACAAGTAAGGAAAGAGTGTCTTTTGTGTGTGTGCATGCTTTAATGAGGCTACTCGGCATTGGCTGACACAGCTAGCGCAGAATTTGTGTGCCTTGTGGGCAAGGGGAGAATGGTGACCGTTAGCGCAGAATAACCCAAAAAGCCGAGCCATGAAACGCCCTCTACTGGTGGAGTTGTGGTGCGCGGTGACATACCACTTACGTACGAGTGTCTTGCATGAAAACTACAGCACAGTGGGCTCTCAGTTTAAATCACAAAACTCAGATTAGCAATAAAGTATGCTTAAAGACACTGGACACTATTGGTAATTATCAAAGACCATTCTATCTCAACATATGCATAAAATAACAAACCTGTGAAAATTTGAGCTCAATTGGCATCGAAGTTACAAGATAATAATGAAAGAAAAAAACACCCTTGTCACACAAAGTTGTGTGCTTTAAGATGGTTGACTTCGAGACCTCAAATTCTAAATATGAGCTCTTGAAATCAAATTTGTGGAAATATACTTCTTTCTCGAAAACTATGTCACTTCAGAGGGAGCTGTTTTTCACAATGTTTTACACTATCAACCTCTCCCCATTACTCGTCACCAAGTAAGGTTTTATGCTAATAATTATTTTGAGTAATTACCAATAGTGTCCACTGCCTTTAATGTTTAAAGCAATCAGTCGTAAAGAACCAGTCATAAACAATATACATACATACACATCAATTTGGTTGGTAACCCGTTTCTGTTAAGCAAAACTTTGTGCTTTACAGCTTTATGATATTGAGTTATAAAACACCAATAAATCAAATGTATACAACATTATAACAAATAAACTGTGAAAAATCTGTTTACATTTCAAAGACTGTTAACAAATTATTCGGTACTGGCCAGTTGTAAGGAACAAGAAGCAGTCTTGGTGCAAGACGATATGGGGTGCAATTTTCGCAGTCATAATTGGTTAAACCAATTACTGTTTTGGTCAATGGTCAGTGATCAACCAATGGCAAGTTCAACCGGAACAGTAATTGGTTACGATAGTGAAACCGCACCCCTGATGTGGACTTGTTTTGTTCGTCAGACAGGCAGGTTCAGAATGCCCTCTATGGTGGATTGCTAAACAGAGTACTTTTATCAACCGACAAGAAAAATCCACAAACAAATTTTACACCAAACTACACTTCATTGAGTTTTGAATGAACAAAATCACACAGAATTGTCCTGTCAGTTACAAAATGGGAAGTAAAACCTGAAGTTAAAGATTTATAATGCACTGGACACCATTGGTAATTGTCAAAGACCAGTCTTCTCACTTGGTGTATCTCAACATATGCATAAAATAACAAACCTGTGAAAATTTGAACTCAATTGGTCGTCGAAGTTGAGAGACTAATGGAAGCAAAAACACCCTCGTCACACAAGTTGTGGGCTTTCAGATGCTTGATTTTGAGACCTCAGTTGAGGTCTCAAATTCGATTCAAATATTTTAGTGAGAAATTACTTCTTTCTCAAAAACTGTTACTTCAGAGGGAGCCATTATTTAAAATGTTTCATACTATCACCATCTCTCCATTACTCGTTACCAAGTCAGTTTTTAGGCCAAAAGCTATTTTGAGTAATTACCAAAAGAGTGTCATTCCCTTTAACCTGTTACTTTGTCCTTTTTTCAATAATGCGAAAACATTTAAGATTTTAAGTTTTCTGGTGGAATTAAAATGATTTCCACGGAAAGCCAAGTATCAAAATGGAAATATGTGTTCTGCTTCTGACAAACTCCAGCACCTATGGCAGGAAGATTCCCCCCCCCCCAAAAAAAAACTAAATTATTTTTACAAAGTAATACTATACCAAAACCTATATTAAAGAATTATAAATAATTACACCTGGTTTTTGCTTTAGCTCCATTCATAGTTCATATGATTGGCACAGTGAAGCGAATTTCCCTGCTTCACAACATTAAATAATCATTACTAAATACCTCAGACAGTTTCGCTATTCCTATTGGTGGAGAGCGCGTCACATGGGGGTGTTTGAACCTTTGATAATGACCAGTGTTTATAACCGGTTGTGAGCGGATACTCCGCGCTAGTCTTGGTGCAAGACATTTCTTGTTGCGGGCGATGCGGATGCTGTCGATAAGTTGGCCGCGCTGTGTGTGAAAGGAAAACAAGAACGTGTTGCACCAAGACTACACGCGCATGTGCACGAACGGAGCCAGAAGCTGTCGGAAATAGGCGTCTCAGTCATAACAATGCAACACACGGACGTCGTACATGTACATAACGAGCACGTCGGAAACGGATAAGTTTTACAGAGTTCCTTTCAACCAAAAAGGCAATGAATGGGAATAAAAGAGTAGTGACTCATTCTTTAACGGCCGTTTAGAACCAGCAGGGTCGTTGCCGTGTGATAAGGCCCTCTCCTTCGATCCCTCGCCTTCGGCTAGGGCCTTTATCACACGGCAACTACCCTGCTGGTTCTACACGGCCGTGAAAAAACTTGTCGCTACCCCTTAATTCTCTTATTTAAGATTTGTTCAAACACGTTTTAACATGCACAAAATGGAAGAAAACAGACGGAAGGAGAAAGAAATTGTCCACATTGTGCCAACACTTATAGTTTGTAAACCTCTTGTAGTATAACATCTAGGGGATCCTAGGTATAAAATAAGGGGAAACCATGCCAGTAAGCCAATTTTCAGGAATGTTGACATCCAAGAAATCTCATCTTATTTGGAACTGACTCTTTTCGAGTTGCTGCATAGCTAGTTCAGTTGTTCAGCAATGTCTTACGGTCGGTGTACATGTAGGTAGTTTTTTTGAGATTTGGTCTTTTGCATGGACCAAACTCAATTTGCATACCAAACTTGATTCACAAGTAACTACTGAGAGCCAATAAATATACAACCAAAGCCGGAGCCCAAGCCAGAGCTTGAGCCGGAGCCAAAGCCGGTACTTAAGCCCAAGCCAAGGCTTAAGCCGGAGCCCAAGCCAAGGCTTAAGCCGGAGCCAAAGCCCAAGCCAAGGCTTAAGCCGGAGCCCAAGCCAAGGCTCAAGCCGGAGCCCAAGCCAAGGCTCAAGCCGGAGCCCAAGCCAAGGCTTAAGCCGGAGCCCAAGCCAAGGCTCAAGCCGGAGCCCAAGCCAAGGCTCAAGCCGGAGCCCAAGCCAAGGCTTAAGCCGGAGCCCAAGCCAAGGCTCAAGCCGGAGCCCAAGCCAAGGCTCAAGCCGGAGCCCAAGCCAAGGCTCAAGCCGGGCCCAAGCCAAGGCTTAAGCCGGAGCCCAAGCCGGCGCTTAAGCCGGAGCCAAAGCCGGCGCTTAAGCCAGAGCCCGAGCCCAAGCCAAGGCTTAAGCCGGAGCCCAAGCCAAGGCTTAAGCCGGAGCCCAAGCCAAAGCTTAAGCCGGAGCCAAAGCCAGAGCTTAAGCCAGAGATGAAGTTTTTAAACTTAAAGACATATAGTTATGAGGGAGTAATCTGTAATGAATCGATCATCTTCTCCAGGTGCAGTACTTGATGCTCTGGCTCCTTCCTTTCAGCAAGCTGGAAACAGAAACAGACACAAATAAGTTAATCAATGGCATGTCGTGACTGAGTGGTCAAGAGCACTGGAATTGTGCTCTTGGCCCAAATTGAGCTACTTAAGCAGACAATGATGTTTCCTAACACTATTGTGCTGAGCAAAACCCGATACAGAGCCCAAACGAGCCAGTAAGTAATGTTTTAAAGACAGTGGACACTAAAGGTAATTGTCGAAGACCAGTCTTCTCACTTTGTGTATCTCAACATATGCATACAATAACAAACTTGTAAAAATTTGAGCTCAATTGGTCCTTCGAAATTGCGAGATACATGTAAAAACGAAAGAAAAAACACCCTTGTCTAATAACGAAGCTGTGTGCTTTCAGATGCTTGATTTCGAGGTCTGAGGTCTCGAAATCAAATTCGTGGAAATTACTTCTTTCTCAAAAACTCTGTTTATACTATCAGCAGCTCCCCATTACTTGACACCAAGTAAGCTTTTATGCTAATAATTATTTTGAGGAAGAACCAATAGTGTCCACTGCCTTTAATGTAAATCTGTAATCTGTGAACATTGTCTTTTGTGACCTACAAAAAGTAACCAGACCCCTATTACTCACCCTATATCTGTGAGCTAGTTGTTGTGATGCCCAGGTAGCATACCTGGTGTTGTCTTTTTTGCTTTTCCCGCTGGCTTTCTGTTGAGATGCCAAATGTGTTGAAGCCTGTACAATAGAAGAAAAGTAATCAAGATGACATGTACGCTGACTATGGTAATGAATATGTCAGCCTCAATTTTTTTCTTCATACTATTTGTTTTATTTCCTTTTGTACATGTACAACAAAAAAGTACAGAATATTGATTACAAGTAAATCAACAAAGTTATAAAACTAAGTTACAGAACCATAAATGAAGGGGGATTCATTTCTGGAGGAAATCAAAGTAATGATAAAGCAAAGGCTGTCTGGTGTAATCTCAAGCTGTCCATCTCTAGTACTACAGCCAGCTCAAAACACACACACCTTACTGAGCAACGACAAACAAAAAACATAGTGCGCGTACATGGTATCCCCCCCCCAACCCAACCACCACCCAGAAGAAAAGAAAAACAAAACTAAAATAATGGCTCATCACACTATTGCAAGTGTTCCCAATATTTTGGGAAATTTGGGTGTACATTTGTGTAAAGCTGTCATACGTTTGTGACACGTTTGGCATGAGTTTTAGTCCTTAGCGATTCGTGGGGGTTCTCAGAGGTGCACTGGGGTGTAGGAAAAATGTTAAACATAATGATCAATATGCCATGTATACATTTAACATTTATTCATTTGCTGGGCATTGGTCCCATACATCAGGAGTTTGCTAAGAAACCAATTTGTCCCAAGAATCGCGACTTCGTCAAATTTTGAGACAACAATTTAATATGGTAAGCAGAAGTTTGCTCTGTTCACTATGAGACAGGCGTTTTAACATAAAGAGAAACCAATCAACAATTATTCCTTAAAATCAAAGTGTTTAAGCATGTCTGGACTTTGCCAAATTTAGAGGAGAAAAAAATCAGTACACTAGGCACAAGTTAGCTCTATTCGTGGGATTTGAAACTTTGCATGGTGGAAATACGATATATAAAAGGTTTGCGGTAACACCATGTAATGACTATCTCTAATGAGTTGGGGTGGTTCTGAAACGAACCGTTGGTTTTAAAACGTTTAAGGAAGGCTAGGTTGTTTATACGTTGTACCGTCGTAGCTCTATTCACTATGTGGCAGAGAAAAAAAATGGTGATCCGAAAAAACATATAGAGAAACCAAGGTACAACTATTCCTTGAAGTATTTATAAGCTTACCAGGAACAACCCGTACAAAGCCCTGATGTTGTTGCTATTAAGCTTGACTGCCTGAGCAAAATACTTCCTTGCAATCTCCATAGATTCAACACCTCCCTGAGTGTAGCGGATCTGTACACATTCAAGTAACAGAGGAAAACAAAACTGTTTAGTCCACAAATAATAATTGTAATGGTCGTTTTTTTATGTGGCGTCTTATACACCCGAAGGGCGTCTCAAAGCACTTCTATATTATTATCCCTGGTCACTGGGCTTTAAATCATTCCTTAAACCATCTCAGCTCCCTAGGGAGTTTACAGCCTGTGCTGCCAAATATATAGCGCACTAAGCTAATCAATCACAAGAACCATCTCTGCCCTCACAGGAACCCATTTACCCCTGGGTGGACAGAAGCTTATGCTTAAAGGAACACGTTGCTTGGATCAGACGAGTTGGTCTATAAAAAGCGTATTGTAACCATTTGTTATAAAATGCATATGGTTGGAAAGATGTTTTAAAAGGAAAATACAATGATCCACACAAATTTGCCTCGAAATTGCGTGGTTTTCCTTTAAACTTGACTCCCATAAATGGCCGACCGTGTTTGTCGACGAGGTAAGAGGAAAACCACGCAATTTTGTGTGATACTTGTGTGGATCATTAAATTCTACATTTAAAATATCTTTCTAATCATATGCATTTTATAACAAACGGTTACAAACACTTTTCAAAGACCAACTCGACCGATCCAAGGCAACGTGTTCCTTTAAGTGTCTTGCTCAAGGATACAAGTGTCATGACGGGAGTCGAACCCACAATCTGCTGAACAGAAACACCAGAGCTTGAGTTTGATGCTCTTACCCGCTCAGCCACGACACCCCACAAGGCAATTTAAATGCAACCAGTGCCACGCAATCTCAAAAATTAAAAAGGCATTCAAATTTTCTTTGTTCACATAATTTTCCTTAGACACTCCACAACATCATTATGTGCATTCCCTCAATGTGATCCCCTGGCTGCTGCTTCCCAGGTTGTAGTGTTATTTTGGGTGTGATCCATGGCTTCACGGCAGTTACAGGTTGAATGGCTTCTGATTGGCAACAAAGATATTGACTAAATAGGGCGCCTGCCAACAAGGGACTGGATAGCTCAGCTGGTTGAGCACCAACTGCCAACATGTTATTGCAGAGGTCGCAAGGTTCAAGTCTCGCTCTAGTCAATAAGGGAATCAATGTGTGGTGAAGAGGTTCTCAACTAGTGGTTTAATCCAAACGAGGCCTGGTTCTTGATAATTTTACCGAGACGAAGTCGAGGTAAATTATAAAGAACCAGGCCTCGGCGGGTTTAAACCACTAGTTGAAAACCGATTCAACACACTTTGATTCCCATTCATAAATACCTTTTCGGTCAAACACATCATCACTTTTTGGTCAAAAAGTAAAATAAATGCAAAAATTATAATTGTTAAATGATTTCTTTCAACACAACACCCCTCCAGCTATGAAATGGTAAAGCCCTCCGCCGCCCTCGGGTAAACAACTCCTTATATGGGAATGCTGTGCGCGTCGCGCGTATTGCGTGATGTGGCACAACTGTTTCAGCCGTTGCGCTCGACCAATAGGAATGAAGAAACTGTCTTATAAGAACAGGTGCAAGGTCGCCTGTCACGCCCATGAACTAACACTTTTTACCAGTCATAAACAAAGGTTTATACACACCCACGTGAAGCGCTCTTCTTCAAAAGGAATAGCGAAACTGTCTGAGGTATTTATGAATCTTTCTTTGTTCAACCCCCAAACCGTTAAACCAAAACTCTGCTAGAAAACTTACTACTGGTTTTTAGCATCAGGCCAGTTAACTCATGGGCAAGTCCTGTGGTCTTGCCTTTTTCAATTGAATAATAACAGGTGACCTGATTAAGTAAAATCTTTATGAGCTCTGCAGAGTGTAGAAGTTTGGGTATTGACCCATTTCACCTGACGTCATCAGCAGAAAAATCTTGAATGCGCCATACTGGTGGGCAATTTCACTGTGCGTTTTTTATATATAACTCTATGCTGCGCGTTATGCAGTAAAGTGAGGATTTTAGGCGACGCGGCGTTAATACACGTAAACCTAACTGCCCACCAACATGGTGAGCTTGGCATCAGTCGCCGCGTGTGACGCGCGTGCAAGGGGTCAATTGAGTAACTTAAAAATGCCACTCGCGGCTATGAGTATGAGTAGATATGCACATTAAAACCAGGGACCTATAACAAAAAGAGGACAATAGAGTCCACGGTTCAGAAGAAATCCACAGTTGGGAAAACGTGTACAAAACCAATGGGAGCTGTTGCAAAAAAGTATAAGCATTTAAAGCCCGGTTCATACTTCCTGCGAATGCGAATGCGAAGCGAATCTTGACGTCACAAATTCGCAACGAACGATTCGCAGCAGTTGAACTCTGCTCTACTCCCTTGCGAATAATTGCTGCGAAAGGAGGGTGTGGCGTCAAATTCACGTCAAATTCGCTTCGCATTCGCAGGAAGTATGAACCGGGCTTAAGACAAGAGGGGCGAGTTTGAGTTTGTATGGTTCAAGTAACTTTACCTCTGCATATCTTTGATGGTATAGATGATTGTGTGGATTGGACATGATTAACTCCTCAAAACAAAATGCTGCTTTGCTGTAACTGCAGGGAAAGTAATACAACACATTTGATAAGACCATCATATCAAAAAGCCTTAAACAATATTTTGAAGTCCTATGATAATGAATTAGAAGTGTTTTTATTTTATTTGATAAAGTATGCACTTATTAACCTCTAAATACAAGTTGGTTCAAAACCTATAGGATAGATGTTAGTTTTGCAGAGGTGTAATTAAAATTATAATGGGGCCAGCTCGGTGGTCTAGTGGTAAGACATCTGCTGAGTGGTATGCATGTTGACTTGCTCTGGGAAACGAACCGAGTGTACATTGCCTAATAAAACACACTCTTGAACTAAAGGGCAACAACCGAGTGATCATTATGTTTATAATCACAGATACAAAATAAATACTCAAATTAGGGGTAATAGGATTAGGGTTAATTTAAAAACAATTGTTCCACTGAACTATTTAACTATTGCAGATAGTCAGATGGTCATTCAACTTACTTTTGTTCCTGTATATACAAATCTGATAACTCTAGCCATGCTTCGTGATCGGCCATAAAACTGCAAAAGATACATCATTAAAATCAATCAATCAATTAATGAGTAACAATCAATAAATTAATCAATCATTTTATAGCTACAATGGTTAAGGGGAAGGTATACGAACAACTAGTAATCGCTAATTAATTTGATGTCAATAAAAACCTACAGCAACGGTCGGTAGTATTTAAAGCATTTTGAGAAACATTTCATTTCAAAGTAATGTGGTTACATGTGTATGTAAAAAGATTAACAGTTTTTAAGCTCAAAAATTTGTAGCTGAGAAGCGTTTTGTCGCAACACTTCTCATATCGTGTGTTCCTCTTATGGATTACTTTTCCTGCATGGACATTATTCGCGCCTGATTTTCAGCGACATCTCAAAAATGTGACCACCTTTTTGAAATTATATTGCTTTATTGTGTACATATACATTTGTATATTTAAAAATAATCAAACAGTTCCAAAAAAAGGGTATAATTTTTCCTTTTACTTACCTTTCTAGATATCTATTCAGCTCCTTGATAGCATCTCCTATTCTATCTTGAGCCTTCAAGATGGCTACGAGCCTTTTCCTAATCATCTGGAGGTCAAACAAAACATGACACACTACATACATGACATACATAAAAGCATAATATGTACAGCTACAGATCCCTGGCACTTTGTCACAAGCAACTACTGTCACAAATGGTCTATGGATGTCGAATCATGTGTTGTTTTCTATACCATGTATTGGGCCTGGGCCCAGGCTCCACCAGGAATATTCAGAAAACACGCGCCGTCTTTGTGGTGCTTCAAACAGTCTGGCAGAGCCCACCCCAAAGCCCATCAATCAGTGTTCTTCCTTAAAGGCAGTGGACACTATTGATAATTACTCAAAATAATTATTAGCATAAAACCTTACTTGGTAACAAGTAACAAGGAGAGGTTGGTAGAATAAAACATTGTGAGAAATTGTTCCCTCTTAAACGGAGTAATTTTCGAGAAAGAAGTAATTTTTCCACGAATTTAATTTTGAGACCTCAAGTTTAGAAGTTGAGGTCTTGAAATCAAGCACCTGGAAGCACACAACTTTGTTTGACAAGGGTGTTTTTTCTTTCATTACTTTCTCGCAACTTCGATGACCAATTGAGCTTAAATGTTCAGAGGTTTGTTATTTTATGCATGCGCTGAGATACACCAGGTGAGAAGACTTGTCTTTGACAAGTACCAATAGTGTCCAGTGTCTTTAACAGTGGTCTGCTGTTCCAATGCCAGTTAAAGCACCCTAGGACCAAACTAAATTTACACCAAGTGGTCCAGCTCGCTTGTTCAGTGTTAGAAAGTGTCCCTAACCAAGGACCAGTAACAAAGGTGATGGACTAGTGGAATCACAAGATAACTGGTCCTGCTGGCCAGTCACTGGAAAGTTTCAAGGCAAACCCCTGTACTACAGTGAAGTAAAAAATTTCAAAATTTGTCATAAAGCTAGATGGTGTATATCCACCGAAATGAGCACAGCACAGTAAATCGTGAGGGAATCAATTATCTCCCAATGCTCAATATTTCTGGAGAATTCTGTTTGAAAAAGAAAAACAAGAATAAGACCTTACTTTTTAAATTTGTGAATAATAAAAAAAACAATGGCCTGCCTGAGTGGTACTGGGAATGCCTGGTTACTGTCGTGGGGCTCCATGAAGCTCTGGCCACCATGAAGGGAAGGGATTAATAGTGAGAGTTCAAGCCTTGGGATGGGGCAGAATTGATTACTTACTGCATTGGAGGGATCTTCTTTCAGTAACTCATCATAGACTAGTTTGGCATCCTCAAATCTACAACAGCAGAAATGTCAACAATACAATTACCAAAACATTTTGACGATTATCACATAAAAAAAGCAAAAAAAAAGTATTTCCCATTGAAAACAAAACATTTCCTCTTACTTACCTTCCTTGAGCCTCAAGCTTCATCCCTTGTAATCTCTTAACCCTCTTGCTCTGTGGGAATTTAGTTTTTAATGCTTCGATGCATCCAACTGCTTCTTCTATGTCACCGACATCCAATGCTGCTATACAGACTTGTTCATAAACAGCCCACACTAAAAACAAAACCAGCAACGTAATAATAACAGCATTTATAAAGCGTGATATATCCAATAAATTGCTCAAAGGTGCTGTTCAGAAAAAGGTAAGAACACACATACATGTAATTGAAAGCTAAACAACGGCTAAAAGAAGAAGTCTGAATGGGACCACCACTACTAGACTGGGGTCCTGTCTTTATCCGCAAGGATGAAGACAGGTACACAAATGTACCTGCTACTCAGATTCAGTGATCCCATTGGACACATGCACAGTGACATGAGCTTTCCATAGATGCCCAGGGCTGTATGCTTCGTTTTTGAAAGGGCAAGGGCACCAAGGCAATTTCTTTTTTTTGGCAAAGGGCACCCTATGAGGAGATTGTAAATTTCTACTGCAGCATTTCAAGGGCACCAAGGCAAAGACAAGGGGCAACGGAGGCAATCACCTCCGTTGCCTCCGTGAAGTATCAGGCCTGGATGCCCTAACAGTACACTCCTATCACGTTCTATAGAATTAGACTGTGTCTCTATGTGAAATGACTGTACTGTACAGTGTAGGTCAATGGTGAAAGTACACGCCGACTGGAGGCTGGTCTCTGGCGATTCACAAGCCTCCAAGTGTGATGTCTGATGTTCAGGCTAGGCTATAAACAGGATCATCAAAACCATAGAGTTATAATATAAGAACAAGAGGGCGCACCGGCCTATATACGCGCTCCGGCATGCGCGCAGGCGGCCATTTTCTAAGTTGACAAAACTGGCATCTCACAGCGTGTGTTTGTGCGGCCATTTTGTAAGTTGAACAAACAGCATGGCATGAGCGTTCAATAAAAAAAACCTCAAACGTGTATTTCATATTCAACGCGCGTGCAGAATGACGCGCTTGTCATCTTGCGGTCCCGTGGCGTTTGTGCACGAAGCATCACTTGTGCGCCCTCTAGTTCTTATATATAACTCTATGTCAAAACACATAGTAATGATTATGGTCCCCAGAGGGCGCTCTTAGATTACACAGCAAATCCCATTTTTTTTTCTTTACAAAATGTTAACACACCTTCATCACCAAGTTTCTTGTGATTTAAAAGAACGTACTCTCCTAGCTCCAAAGTTTCTGCACTTTGTCTTGCATTCTCCTCTCTCCATTTCTTCAGCTGTTCCCTCGCTTCTGCAATGAAAGATAATAATCGTTAGGGGCAGGTACAGTGTACATCATGAGCAACTCTTGAAATTATCGCACCCTCGCTATAAAATAACTGTTATCGCTGGCCAGGCTAAAGGGTGCCCTCTAGCCCGGCCGTCATCGGCGATTTATACATTGACAGTGATTTTTTTATTTTATTGTTAAAAAGTTCTTCCTTCTTCATTTTGTTATATTTATTATTAAAGTATATGGCTGTTTGTTTTTTACTGACTGGTCTGCCTTTGAAAGTGTAGGTTATTAACACACAACAAATGTACTAATAACACTGATTCCTGAAAATATATTTAGTTTTACAAACCAATCAAGGACAAGGAGGAAGACTGATTTTGTCTTTTGTTTGGTGCAATTTTGTTCTTCCTATTTTGTTTTTATTTTATTTTTATAGGAAAAATTAAAACTTAATTTAAAAATTATACTTATAACTTTAACTTGTCTTTTTAATTGATTTTTATTTTAAGAAAACAAAAACAAACAAAAGTCATGCAAACAACAAGTAGGTTAATTAAACAATAACAGTAACACTTTGTTAATACTGAAAGTGAAATACTGAAATTGGAAATAACCACCAAGTTTTTGAGGCCCTGCTCAACTCAACTCATTTTTTTATATTAATTTTTTTTTTACTATTTTAATTAAAAGTGCATATTTTTTATTTATTTGATTTTTGGCCATTGTCAAATTAAACTTTGCTTCTTTCCTATGCATGGCCCAACAAAGAACATCGAGTGAACCTTTGTTTTTGCGTTCCTCCTCGTAAAAAGCTGTGCATACTTTATTGTATTATGAAATTACGATGGGTAGCATTCCCATTACAATACACCGTATCATTCAATGACTGGCAAATTTATTGCATTGCAGAGCGCACGGTGTGTGTGTGTGCGCGATATGCGGGTCGAAAATCTGTGCGCTAAACAAATGAAGCAACGTGAACCAACACGTTCGCGTTTTTCAAAATGTGTTTGTGTACCGACAAAAGCAAACTTTATCAAAATAAGCCATTGTATCCTAACAATTATACCTGGTTGCAACACTAAATCAAGATTTTATTCAACAAAATTCAATTAAATCCAAGTTACATGCAAAAAATATAAGAGAATTCTTACCATCCCACGAAATGCAAGTCGCCATTTTGTTTTCCAAGCATTGTGGGATCGTTTTTATTCGCGCATGCGTATGTAGAGGCAAGTTTCCATGGAACCTGCCCGTCAACAACTTTTTACCACGAACTTCGCTCGGACTTTTTACTGATTTTGCCCCTTATAAATTGCGCATTTCAGCTGTGTTCACACCGATTACTATATTTAATAATGATTCCTCCAAATGCTTCCCTTGTCAGATATGACACTCCCGTCCTCGTCAGTCGAAATACGGACAAGAAAACACCAAGGGTAAGTAATTTTTTTAGATAAACAATTTGTCTGACTATTTTATTAAGATTTTCAGTTCTGTAGTCAACTCGACCTTCACAAAACAATCTACTTGACAAGAGAGGAATAATTGGGTACTTTTGTCAAACTTGCTAAATTTGGTTGATTCTTGCATGATTAATGTACAACTCTACAAGTTTACTGAATTATTATGTTCAAATAAGCCTAATTTTTAGCAATTTCAGTACAGGAGTAGGGACCTAAATATTTTTTTATTATTTTTTTATTCCGAAATCCGATTGTTAATTTTATTTTTATCATTTTGAAATTGAATAATCAGGGCCCAATTTCATAGCGCTGCTTAGCGGCCGATTTTTTTTACACTTACGCCCCGGTGCAGATTCTGTTTCATAATGTTCATATAACGCTTCTAACCTGCTATTGCTAAAACGGTAACTTGTCTTTAAATTAAGTACACGAGAAAGCATGCTAACCTTCCGGTGCTTACCGCACGAAAATAAATGACTTTACTACAGTGCAAATCCATGGTAAACACGCAATATGGCCGCCCAATTTTTCTGCTAACCTGTGAAATAGGCCAAGGCTTAAGCAAATTTTTCTGCTACATGTACAATGTACAGTTAGCACGCAAATTTGCTTACCGTATGTCAGGTATGTAAAGCAGCGCTATGAAATTGGGCCCTGGTGACGCCAACACTTCACAGGAAAGGCTTCCGTATCCTGTCACCACTTTTTCACTAATTTTTACCAGACGAACCAAAAAGAATCTCATTTGACACTACTGACAAACTGTCATTAGATTTGAGTTAATTCATTTATTTCATAACATTTTAACAAATGAAAAAGTGGTGGCAGGATACAGAAATTTCTCCTTAACGTAGTTTTAAGTATAACAGGGTGCATATGATGTGGGTTTTTTCAAATGCTGTCTTCAAAATCAAAAGTTTAACTCACACACATGTCCAGATGCGTTTATGAAATTCTGATTCAAAATGCGTTTGAAAAGCATATTCCCCCTTGAACAAGATGGCACAATAGAAGAATCATTAAATTGTAAAGGGGTTTTGATTGCCACCATTGCTATTGGAATTCTGCATCTGTTAAATACTGTACAAAAACCTGGGCCCAACTTCATGGCTCTGCTTACCGCCAAATCTGCGCTTGCAATCACGATTCCCAGCCGAATTTCTGCGCTAGCCTTGTAAGCGCAGAATGCCTAGTAGAAGGGAGTACGCACACGCAGAATCAAAAATTCACCGCTAACCCGTGAAATACGCTTGCCATAAGCACACAATTCCCTGCTTCCGTAAGCGCCGATTCTGTAAGCAGAGCCATGCAATTGGGTCCAGGTGTGGCTATCCCCCTTACTGATAACTTCCATGGAATAATAACAGACTGGCCTAACCTCAGTTTTCTTAACACTTTTGTAAATCAGCAATGGCAGAAAATGAAAGGGATAAAACAAGAATCTTGCAGTACCCAGTTTAAAATTCCATAAACACCAGGTCTAGAACTAAACTTTGATAGGTCAGGACTAAGGGCCATTTTTTATTTTGCAAAAAGAGCACCTCCGAGGCCTCTGTGTAATTTTGGTGCTCGTTTCGAGAGCACAATTTATGAAAATATTTCAAGTTATATAATTCAGCAGTCAATACATGAATATCCTCATAATACCATCAGTTTCATTTACTCATAATAACCACTACAAGTTTATTATAAGCCCACCTTTGATTTTATTATGAATTTTGTATTTGAACCTACAGGCGAGGGCTTTGAGGACTAGCCCACAGCCTCCCACCAATGCTGGTCCCGTACCAAACCCACCACCAAAGGGAGGAAGCAAACTGCCCCCAGTTGAGGCTCAGAAGGCACAACAGACAGACGAGATTCTAAACTCCATCTTGCCACCAAGGTTTGAACATTCTATTCTGGTTGATTCTATGTACTAAAGCACTAACAATGTTTAAAGACAATGGACACTATTGGTAATTTTCAAAGACCAGTTTTCTCACTTGGTGTATCTCAATATATGCATAAAATAACAAACCTGTGAAAATTTGAGCTCAATTGGTCATCGAAGTTACGAGATAATAATGAAAGAAAAAACACCCATGTCACATGAAGTTGTGTGCTTTCAGATGCTTGATTTCGAGACCTCAAATTCTAAACTTGAGGTCTCGAAATCAAATTCGTTGAAAATTAATTCTTTCTCGAAAACTATGTTACTTCAGAGGAAGCCGTTTCTCACAATGTTTTATACCATCAACCTCTCCCAATTACACGTCACCAAGTAAGGTTTTATGCTGGTAATTATTTTGAGTAATTACCAATAGTGTCCACTACCTTTAATACTGGATTTTTGTGTGCATCGAGCTATCAATACACAGGTCGTGGATTTAGATCCCACCCGAGTGATTTGGCTGGGGTTTTTTCTCCTAGAACTCAGAAAAACACCGAGTTTTACAATTGCTTAATAAGTTAAAGGCAGTGGACACTACTGGTAATTGTCAAAGACTAGCCTTCACAATTGGTGTATCTCAACATATGCAGAAAATAACTAACCTGTGAAAATTTGAGCTCAATCGGCCATCGAAGTTGCGAGTAGTAATGAAAGAAAAAAACACCCTTGTCACACAAAGTTGTGTACGTTTAGATGGTTGATTTCGAGACCTCAAGTTCTAAACTTGAGGTCTCGAAATCAAATTCGTGGAAAATCACTTCTTTCTCGAAAACTATGGCACTTCAGAGGGAGCCTTTTCTCACATTGTTTTGCACCATCAACCTCTCCCCATTACTCGTTACCAAGAAAGGTTTTATGCTAATAATTATTTTGAGTAATTACCAATAGTGTCCACTGCCTTTAACCCTTTGCTGCACTTGTATTAGTTTTATTTTTAATTTAAAAAACACGTCCATCCATGTTTTTCTTGAAATTTTTCATAATCAACTGTAAACAACCAAGTGATATATCGTAGGAGGTCCTGTTTTCGAGGTGTCCCTAAAATCGTGGCAAATCTTTTACCTCTCTGTGCGCGATGTAAACAGTCCCTAGATAAAAAATTGTGGTTTTATTTGCCAAGCAAAGAGTCTCCTCTCCATTGACCAAAACTTAGAAACACGTAAGGCTCCACTGGTTATTTGCACTTGTAAATGCAAAAAGTTTGGTATTTTAGGCATTTCTACAAGGTACAAAAATATGTCATACTGTTGAGGCCATATAAAAATATTTGCCCACCCAAAAAGTTTCATCAAACACTATTTCAATTCACAGTTCATGATGATCAAATCATGTGACTGATTCTATTTCATAACATTCGTACAAGTCTTCAGAGGGATTGCATTCCTTCCTACGTGATGGCATGCGGATCACACAATACATTCAAAGATTGTATTGTTATTCAAATAAGTCCATGGGGCGATGCCCGTATATAAAGGCCCGGACACTAGTCCTGAGCCATCTTTTCTTCGTGCGTAACAGCACTGCGGACATCGAAATGGAAAATTCGATTGATTTAGAGCTCCCGTCAGACACTGAGTCTGAGTTTCAGTGCGGCCAAGCCGCTGGTGATGAAGATACTACACCAAATGTAAGCTTAGAAGCGAAGCTTCAGGCAAATTCAACGGGAATACAAGCTTTCCCTCTCCATCGCCAGCATGCAAAACATGCTGACGAACATGGTAAAAGACCAACAGTCGGCTGCAATCCCAGTCGACAATATGTTTGACGTTGATGATTTCGTTGGGCAACAGGGTAACTGTTATGACCCAAACCAAAATTTCGAGCTGACCAGTAACGTGGCAGCCAGTTCTCCTTCCAAACAGGATGATAATTTTGATTTATTGTCTTGCGAAGACATTTATGAGACTTCTGAAGCCAAAGGCGCAGAAATTTTCTCAAATTTGGCCGACAGAGCAACCAAAGCGGTAACACTACTGATCAAAAAGGAGATATATACAAAGATCGCAGAAAAATATGCGACACCGGCTAATGCGCCGGCTGTATCTGCCCCCAGAGTGGACGCAGACTTGTGGGGCACTATTCCTGAATCGGCCCGCTCCAAAGACGTGGGCACTCAGCAAATTCAGTAACATACTTCCATATTCTAAATGAACTACGGGACACTGCCAAGGCGGGTACCGTAGCAGACACCGACAAAATCAAACGGTATGCCCTTTCTTATTCTTATTCTTATTCTTTATTTGGCCAATAAACAATTACAAATACAAGCAGACAGTATGTCAAATAGATAATTAGTACATGTTCAAAAGTAAATACAAAGCAAGAAAAACAAAAGGGCACAGGAAATTATAAAACAACCCTAATGTGATGGCCAGGATCAACAAAAGTATAATTAAACACTGTAGCTCGAAAGCCTGTTAATCCAGTCACATAGGGAAGCAAACACACTATATAAAATACTCTCTTTGGAAAATAATAATAATTATAAATAAATATTAATATAAACAATCTGTTTACACAAAGTACAAATTAAAATAACAAAACCAAAACCAGAAATTAGACAAGCAAATAGCAAATAAATAAATAAACAAATAAATAGTTAATTAAAACAAATAAATAAAAAGTATTAACAAATGAATGAATAAATAATTAGAAAAGTACATGTCAAAAAGAGATAAAGCAACAAATAATTCAATAAAGGGATGGATTTAACAAAAAATAGGTCAATCAACGAAAAAGTTAATCAAGCAATCACCTTTTCCACTTAAACTCTTACATCAATAAACAGATGATTAAATATTAATAAAGCAATCAAAACAACAAAACAACAAAACAACAACGAAAATTCAAAATATGGCTAAACAAATAGGTGAATCAGTAAATGAATAAATAACAAAAAAATAAAACAGCACGCAACGGAAATGAGCTCTTTTCCAACATAAATATATCCAAAAAAATAAATAATGGATTAATAAATATAAATATATAAATATAAATAGATAAATATATCAAACAATCAAACAATCAATTAATAAATAAAGTAATAAATAAATAAATAAATAAATAAATAAACAAATAAAAACAAAATTTATATAAACAAGATGAAAGGAAAAAAAACGGATCTAAAAAAAAAAAAAAAAAAAAAAAAACTAGTAGGTTTGTTGGGATTGATGGCATTACACTGTCGGGAAATGCATCATATGAATTGAGTATGAAGCGACGGGATGATTTGAAACCCTGCCTTAACCCTATGTATAAGGGCTTGTGCTCAAGGAGCACACCTGTGTCTGATAAACTATTTGGACAAGATCTAAATTCATCAATGAAACAGGTTGCCGAGGCTTTTAAAGCCGGTAGAAAGCTGACTTATTCAGAAAATAACAAAAGTACTCAAAACCGTCGGTTTGAGCCTTACTCCCAAAGAACCCGTGGATTTCGCCAGGGTTTCACGACAGGGCGTACCCCTGGAAAACAGAACTCAACCGCGGTATACGCAACCCTACTACCCAAGTGGCAACCGCCGAGGCGGGAGAAATGATAGTGGGAAGTTTTCCCACCATAAACCTACAGCAACAGCTACAAGTGGGCAATTTACTGAAACAAAAAACTGGTATGTAAAACATGACTCCACTGCAATTTCGGCTTGTGCCGGGCAGTTAAAGTTTCACCGTTATAATTGGTCTCAGATTGCCTCCGACGGGTGGATTCTAAACACCATATCAGGCTGCAAAATTGATTTCATTGCACGCCCTGTACAATCGGTCAAACCAAAAAGAATAATGTTTTCTGATGAGGAAATTCAGACTGTAAATCAGGAGATAAAAGAACTCCTTCAAAAGGGTGCAATTCAGCCCACTAAAAGGTCTAGCTGTCGGTTCGTATCGAACATTTTCCTCATTCCTAAAAAATCTGGTGGCCTGAGACCGGTTATAAATCTGAAAGATTTGAATACTTTTGTAAGATATGAACATTTTAAAATGGAAAATATAAAACTAGTTGAGGAAATGATTCAATCCAATGACTTCCATTGACCTGAAAGATGCGTACTTCACAATTCCAATGAGTGAGATTGATCAATCTTATCTGTGCTTTTCATGGGAGAATCAGTTCTATAGATTAACCTGTTTACCTTTCGGGCTGAGCTCAGCCCCTCGAATTTTCACAAAGGAGATGAAACCTGTCATTGCAGCAGCAAGAAGTAAAGGAATTCGGTTGGTAATTTTTATTGACGATATTCTGATCACGGCTTCATCTGAGAATTGAAAGCAATGAACAAACAACCTTTGTGGTACAGTGATTGGAATATTTGGGATTCCAGATAAACAAGGGAAAATCCTGCTTGAAACCGCAGACCCATTCAACGTACCTGTGCGTTGAGATCGATTCCAAAACAATGACGATCAATGTTCCAAAGTCAAAAATACACAATTGAAATCGGAGGGAACACAAATTCTGGAAAAGAGAGTCTTGACTTTACGGAATCTCGCAAAATTCATAGGCATGATTATTGCAACATTTGATGCTTTTCCAAGAGGAAAATTGCATTTTCGAAAACTCGAATCTGCCAAATCGAATACCCTAAAAAATGAGTATGGCAATTATGATGCAAATGTTGCAGTAAACCAAACTATACGAGAAGAGACTACATGGTGGTTGGATATTCCATGCGATGATGTAAAATCGTCAATTAAAAAACCACCCATTACTATTGTTATCTGTACAGATGCCAGTAATACCGGCTGGGGATGCAGTCTCCGAAACGGACAACTCTTACACACAGGGTACGTGGTCCAAAACCCAACAACAGTTGCATATCAATATTTTAGAGTTATTGGCAGCTCAAAATGCATTGCTAACTCTCTGTGAAACTCTCAATAATGTTCATGTTCTGATCAAATCAGACAATAGCACAGCGGTGTCTTATATTTCGAGAATGGGGGGAACTGTTGGTCCCTTAAATGACCTCGCATCAAAAATCTTCCTTTGGTGTATCGAAAGAAATATTACTCTATCCGCAACCCATATCGCAGGAGTAGATAATACCACTGCAGATTACCTTTCTCGTAAGAAATTTAATAAAGAATTGAGTCTCAACTCAAGTATATTCTGGGATGTTGTAAACATGTTGATTTGTTTGCATCTTATATTAATAATAAGATAGATTGCTATGTGTCATGGAAATCAGACTCTAACGCATGGGCCATTGACGCTTTCTCAATGCAGTGGTTTGGTATAACACCTTACATTTTTCCACCTTTCTGTTTGCTCTGTAGAATTTTTTACAAAATATCACGACAGCAAACTCCTGTTTGCCTTCTCATCGCCCCTCTATGGAAGGCCCAACCGTGGTTTCCACAGTTGCTACAGATGGTAATTGCAAACCCAATCAAACTACCAGAGTTTTGTCTGATGCATCAACCACTACTGCTGGTTCCAAACCTGCACCTGGTCGCTTGGGTCATCTCAGGGAATGTTGGAAAACAAAAGGCATTTCGGCAGAAGCTTCCAACCTCATCGCAAACTCATGGCGGTCAAGTACAAAGCTGCAATATGAATCAGCTTGGGAAAGCTGGACTAGTTGGTGTAGTGGACAACAAGTTAATCCATTATCTCCCACTGTAGCAGACTTAGTAAATTTCTTAGCCAAGGCTCATTCAAACGGAAAATCATATTCCACGTTAAACAGTTACAGATCAGCTCTGTCTTCAGCCCTACCTAGAATTGAGGGACATGTAGCGGGACAACACCCTCTAATAGTACGTTTAATGAGGGGAGCATTTAATACAACACCCCCGAAACCGAGATACTAAAAAAAACATGGAAAGTTTCAATTGTTTTAGATTATTTAAAATCATTGCCAGTTAACAATGAACTTTCTTTATTAGTTTTAAGTCAGAAACTTTTAACTCTAATAGCTCTTGTATCAGCTCAAAGAACCCAAACGCTGGCTAGTATAGATACTAGTCACTTGAACATATCAGTTAATTCCTGTGTTATTTCCGTTTTGGATTTATTGAAAAGGAACTGCCCAAAAAGAGGATTGGGACATAACAAAATAGTTATACAAAAATTTGATGAGAACCCAAAGTTATGTGTTCTCCGCACATTGAACGATTACTTGATCGTACTGAGTCTCTTAGAACAGTTAGTGAGGAAACTAAATTTTTCATATCAACCAAGAAGCCACATAAAAAAGTAGCCAATGGAACATTGGCTCGATCAATGAAAGCCGTTTTATGTGCAGCGGGAATAGTTCCCTCTGTTTACACTAGTCATAGTTTTCGCAGTGCAGCTACATCGACAGCTTTTGCGCATGGGATAAAGCTCCAAGAAATTCTGAAAACAGCCGACTGGTCAAATGCAAGTACATTTGCTAAGTTTTATAATAAGCCAACCGAGGAAGTATCCTTCGGTAAAGTAGTGCTTAGTTCTAGTACATGTATGTAATACTTTGTTATATGTTAAATATAATAAATAAAGAGTTCCTCATACGGTTTGTTGACCTGGTTTTTCATTTTTTGACCATCACAGATTATTTATCTACTTTGAACATGCAATCCCTCTGAAGACTTGTACGAATGTTATGAAATAGAATTAAAAAATTATATGAAAGAATGAAATATAATTGTAATTCTATGAATAATAATGAAGTACAAGTCGAAGAGGGTCCCGCCCGCTGCTGGGTTTTGAACCCTCCCAATACTGTTTGGTCAAAAAACTATTTGACCTCAGAAAAGATGGCTCAGGACTTGTGTCCGGGCCTTTATATACGGGCATCGCCCCATGGACTTATTTGAATAACAATACAACCTTTGAATGTATTGTGTGATCCGCATGCCATCACGTAGGAAGGAATGCAATCCCTCTTTGACTTGTACTTCATTATTATTCATAGAATTACAATTATATTTCATTCTTTCATATAATTTTTTAAATATTTTGCTGAGCATTCTGAAAAAAAGTACAGAGGCTTAAAGAAGCCATGTGCCTTATATCATTTTCTAATATTGTTGGAGATTTTTATTTTTTAACCCTCATATCAATATTATGATTAATATTAAAATTTAAACATCAGCTTGTTGATTCAATTATCACTGTTTATTTATACGCTTTATTATAAATTTTAAGAAAAAAAGGGGAAAAAACTAAATAAAAATCGGATTTGAAAGCCAATAATTATTCACACTTTTTATTTAATTATTTTTTGCAAATTACCATGGTAATTTTTAAAATTTCATTAAAAAATATTTTGAATAAAACGAAGGCAACTGGTGGCTATAGAGTCATACACAGAGTCTCAAAGAACACTTGTAGTCACTGTAGATGTTTCTTCCATGTATGGCTTCACCGGGAAACCATACTTTCTTGTTTGCCGTGAAAACAGGAAAAATTCAAAACAAATGGGGCCAGTTGAAGTCATTGAAGATCGGTGTGTAGTGTGAACATTTCAATGTCCATCAAGTTTTAATACATGTTTGCATACTTCGTATTAACAAATGAAGATAATTAGGGCATCGGTTGATATATATGGCATCATTATTTTTTTCCCAATTCAAAGAAAAAGGCATAATAGTGTGAAAACTGGTAAAAGGAGGATATAGGTGTTTTAGTTTTTAAGTTGTGGTGCTTTTTAAAAGTACATTTTGAACGTATTTTGGTGGTCTCTAGCGACCGCCTTGTGCACCTAGTAGTTAATACACATTGGTGTAAGGCTAAAACCAAGTTATACAATTTTGTTTTAAAACAGTGCATGTTCTTATTGACCCTTGCACAATATCAACCTATTCCACCATTTTTGGAGTGAATTCCGTGTTCATTTGGACTCCCAAAAAGGTGGGTTGGCGTAGTGGTATATTTTCCACCTCTATGACCGGACCCTGGTTTGAATCACGCTGGAATTGGGTTTTGAGTTCCTACCTGCTGCGTGGGTTTTCCCTGGAATAATTCTCTTTGGTTTTCCTACAAAAACTAAATCTGAACTTCCGTCTACGCGTCTCTCCTTTCGGCTCTTGGCCATACAGTGATTTTAAGTTTGCTTTTCTGAAAGTCTTTTCCTTCACAATCAGAGTTTATGAAATGAAATAATTGAAATTGAAATATTTGCTTTGATAAATAGAGAATGGACAGAGAATGGTCAGCTGTGGGTGCAGCAGGTGTCCAGTACTCCGGCCACCAGACTGGACGTTGTGAACCTCCAGGAGCAGCTTGATACCAGACTGCAACAGAGACAAGCAAGAGAGACTGGGATCTGTCCAGTACGCAGAGAGCTCTACTCACAGTGTTTCGGTAAGTCTCGTGCTCTTCTGCCTAATTGGCCCAATTGCCACCAAATACCACTGGAGATTGTGGTGTCTAAAGCCCAGTTTATTCTTGTAAATGCAAATGCGAAGTTCACTTTTATGTCACATGGCTGTTTTCCCGTCAATTGTTTCGGAGGAGTTAAACATAGTTCAACTGTTGCGAACTATTCGCAAGAAGTATGAACTGGGCTTCAGTCCACTGTACACAATCCACTAACGATGAATCTTCCTTCCCAACTGGCTCAATTGCCACAAAAAAAACATCCGCAGGGCCCAAGTTGATAAGACTTCAAGGATAACAAATTGCCTGCAAAACACAGGCTTAGCAGAAAAACATGTAGGTCACCAAACAAAATTTTAGTTTGCACTTTTAGCAGCGCGTTCTTTGCTGGAAGGCTTTATAACTAGATGAAATTACAAAAGGTGTTATGAGCTCGGCTTCTTGGCGTGTTTGTATATAAACAAAAAGGGGGCAATACTTGCGCCAACAAAAATAATAAGGTACTTCACTTGTAGTAATAAACTAATAGTAATAGGCTTGTAGCTGCAGTGGGCCTATTAGCTGTGTACTACTGCCAAATAGCACACCACAGCAACAAGAGTCTTAGGAAAAGTAATGTGACTTTAAAAAGAGATATAAATTTTATGGCATATTGAACAAGACATGTATGACATAAAACTCAATGCAATGATCACAAAGTTGGCGGATAAACAGCTCTATGAAATAAAGCCCAGATGTAATCAGTCGTGAACCGATTTTGAATAAAAAGGTTTCACCTTGCAATTTGAAGAGCAGTCTTGATTGCTTGAGGAGATACGGGATCGGAATAAGGTTATTTTTGAATGCAATTTAATTTGGTTTGTCTTTTCTTTTCTTTTTTTGTCTTTTCTTAATGGATGTTTTTGCTATGGATATAGAAAACGCCCTAATTGATTTTCGAGAACATTTAAACCTTCAAACCATTCAGTGTGAATTTTACTAATTGCGCTTGCGGTAAACAATATGCCGCAATGCATCAAGGGAATTAATTTGAGGCGCAACAAATCGAGTAGAAGACCGATTCATAAAGCTCCGCCCCATTGCATATTGACCAATCACAACGCAACAAAGGTTTGACAAATAAGTCCAACATGCGAGTGCGCGTATGGTTGGTGCGCGCTGCAGAAAGGCATTGGAGAGGCTCACATGTTCTTGCTCACATGTGCATCATGGACGGAGCCTAATGGATCGGTCTATTGCACTAGTAGCTTGGGTTGATTTTACAAAGAGTAAAGACTAGTCCTAACTTTATAGGACTAGTTCTAGAAGATATTAAAAACGTATGGCTAGCTAGTCCTATGTTTTCCTAACTCAAGATAAGAATAGTCTTAACTCTTTGTGAAGTCCATGCGAGGGGTAGATTTGAGGTGGATTTCACCAGGAGTAAGACTATAGTCTTATCTTGAGTTACATGTAGGACAAGTTACTCGTCCTAACTTAGGACTAGCCATATGCTTTTAATATCTCCTAGGACTAAGTGAAATCGGGCCTAGTTTACAGTGCATCCTGTCACAGCATTTTAAATATAACAGAAATGATAATATTTAAAATTTATATTGCATCCCTTACATACAAAATGATTAAAGAACACATGTTAAAAAGTACAGAGTGGAATAAAAAAAAATTAAAAAATGGTCACCAGGCCAGTGCCCAAACAGAAGTATGGGGATACATCTGTCCAACCAACAGAGAACTAATTAACACAAGTAGGGCCTATATCATCCTGCGGGACATCGCTACTAACTCAGCTAAGATCTCATACAACAACAACAATCTGACCTTGAGGTGGTTTGATTGAAGAGCAATTCAAGGTTTAATAACTCGGAGCAACGCAATCTAATAGGATTAATCTATTGTGCATCACTGAGAAGTGATAGCGTTCTGGGTTAAAATGATCAAGTCTCGGACTTGGGTAATTTGTATTGCTTTTGTCCTGAAAAATATCTAAGTCATGGATCCCTTGGGGAAATTATCTGTGTTAAAACAACAGACATTAAAACTGTTGCTGTAAGCTTAAATTTTTTAGAACGGTGAAATATATTACTATGTACAAATATTAACGTAAAAGCTGACTTGGTAACGAGCGTTGAAGAGCTGTTGATAGTATAAAACCTTGTGAGAAACAGCTCCCTCTGAAGTAACATAGTTTTTGAGAAAGAGGTAATTTCTCACTAAAATAGTAAAAGACTTCTAGCTAGAAGTCTTTTATTCTTATCTGAAAGCACACAAATTCATCCAACAGGGGTGTTCTTTCTTTTTACCATTTTCTCAAAACTTCGATGACCAATTGAGCCCAAATGTTCACAGGCTTGTTACGTTATGGCTACGATGGGATACATCACGTTAGAAGATTGGTCTTTGACAATTACCAAACGTGTACCTTCCCTTTGAGGTTTTTTCAGTGTTTTTTTTCCTTTTTATTTATTTTTTTTTATTTTTCATTAGTAGGTCCACCCCTGTTATGCCTTTGGCGAAAGTGTGTGCCAATTAACTTGGAAATTGGTTGTATTCCTTCCTTTGATTGATTTAGAAGGCTATGACTTGGCCAACTCAAAGTAATTTGTCCTCGGTACCGGTAATAAAAAGGGCAAATTTAATTTGAAATGTTTTTCTCTGGCATTTCAGTTATAATCTCTGCTATTCCAAATGGAGGTAATAAAAATCAATTTCAAAGGATTTCAAATCGGTCCTGTGTGGATCCATTTAAATGAGGGGAGGCTTTGTAGGCTTCATTATAAAAGCTCATTCTAGGATTTGGGATTGGGGGGTGGGGGTACAAATGTATGGCAAAATGGCAAGGCTTTGCGATCATGACTCTTCAATTTACTTACTCACTCTGCGGATTAAAACCATTGGACACCAGGGCTGTATGCTTCGTTTTTGAAAGGGCAAGGGCACCAAGGCATTTTCTTCCTTGGTAAAGGGCACCCTATGATGAAATTGCAAATTTGTACTGGAGCATTTCAAGGGCACCAAGGCAATGACAAGGGGACACGGAGGCAATCGGACACTTTCGGAACAGAAAAAAAAAAAGTTCACAGATTTACAGAAGGTAATGGTGAAAGACTTCCCTTGAAATATTATTCCATGAAATGCTTTCCTTTTTGAGAAAACACTCAAACAAAATATCGATATCGAGAATAACAGATTTATTTTAAACACATGTCATGACACCTGAAACGTGCGGAAACAAGGGTGGGTTTTCCCGATATTTCCTCCCAACTACGATGACTGATTGAGCCTAAATTTTCACAGAGTGGTTATTTTATATAAGTTGTGATACACAAAGTGTGGGCCTTTGGACAATACTGTTTACCGATGTTTTGCGATTGCTTAAAAACCTTTTGTTCACTTGATGGGCAAGTGTTTAAAAAAAAAACTTGAGAAATCTTTATAAATAAAAAACTGAAAACTTTAATCTGAATTTATAAATAATTTTTTTAAGTTGTTGTCTTGCTGGTAATACTTTTGGTAATTGTCCAAGACTAGTATTCTCACTTGGTGTATCCCAACATACATTATATGATTGAATGCATGATAAATCAAACATGGCCTTATCATTTCGAGTGGTCATCGAAGTTGCAAAAACCGATGAAAGAAAAACGGTTAACAACCCTTAAAATTGCATCCTTTAGATGTCTGAGACTGAAGCCTTTCTCAGATTCTTGTTTTTCTGTTCACTTTCTTTTTCAAAAATACCCCTTTCTCTGAAACTAGAGTAGGTAAAATGGGATCGTTCATAATGTTTATATAATGTCATACAGCTCTCCAGTGCTCTGTACCAAGTAAGCTTTATGGTCATTAGCTGAGTACATGTAACAAAGGTATACCCTCCCTTTATCTTGTTTTGTACTGCCTTTTCATTATGCGCTTCTTCTCTAGGGTATAAAACTTAATTAATTATCTTATTTACTGATTTACTTGGAAGGCCTATTTGGTGATGTTTTCGTGTACAACGTTTTGGGAGCTTAATGTAAAACGCTTTACAACGTTTTTGGAGCTTTATGTAAAACGCTTTATGGTAAATCAATCAGGTGACATGAGAAATTCCAAACTTTTCTCTGAATTCAGACTTGTTTAATGTCTTAATAAAGACACTGGACACCTTTGGTAATTTTCAAAGACTAGTCTTCTCGCTTGGTGATCTCAACATGTGCACAAAGTAACAAACCTGTGAAAATTTGAACTCAATTGGTCGTCGAAGTTGTGAGATAATAATGAAAGAAAAAAACTATCAACAGCTCTCCATTCATTGTTAAAGGCAGTGGACAATATTGGTAATTGTCAAAGACTAGCCTTCACAGTTGGTGTATCTCAACATATGCATAAAATAACCAACCTGTGAAAATTTGAGCTCATCGGTCATCGAAGTTAATGATAGAAAAAAGCACCCTTGTTACTCAAAGTTGTGTGCATTTAATTGGTTGATTTTGAGACCTCAAGTTCTAAAGCTGAGGTCTCGAAATCAAATTCGTGGAAAATTACTTCTTTCTCGAAAACTATGGCACTTCAGAGGGAGCCGCTTCTCACATTGTGTTTTATCGTCAACTTCTCCACATTACTCGTCACCAAGTAAGGTTTTATGCTAGTAATTATTTTGAGTAATTACCAATAGTGTCCACTGCCTTTAACAATGAGTTTTTATGCTGACAGTGATTACCAATCCAGTGCCTTTAAGATTCATTTCTCTAGTTCTTAGGATACTGTTCACAGAAGCTCCTTGGAATCTTTATGGAGGTGAAGGGGTTACTGTAAGGTTGAAAAGGACATCAATTTAACATACAACCATCACTATTTGAAGCAACTATAAAGCTATTAATACTAGCAGGCGAATTCATCCTGATTCCCAATTTGTGGGTCCTTTGAAAAATCAGAGTTTTTTTGACCAAATGGCAGGCATGAAAAGTCTTTTAAAGCCTACACCTTGTGGGTCAGCCTTTCTGCTCAACAAAATGTTCCTACTAGCTTTTACGCAAGGACCAATGTCGGCCATGTTTCTATCACAAAAATAGTTAATGGCGCGACAATTTAATTTGACCCTTTGTCTAGCTATCTGCACTAATGGTGATAACTCATTTAGCTTTATTATATGTGAGGCGTGGGAGAATGATTTAAAGCCATTATACACTTTCGGAACGGAAAAAAAAAGTTCACAGATTTACAAATAACTTACAGGGTTTACAGAAGGTCATAGTGAAAGATTTTTACTTTTTGAGAATACATTAAAACAATTATCAATTCTCATTGTCAAGAATTACGGATTTATTTTAAATACATGTCATGTCACGGCGAAACGTGCGAAATCAATGGTGGGTTTTCCCGTTTTCACAGGTTTGTTATTTTATATAGAAGTTGTGATACACGAAGTGTGGGCCTTT
Organism: Asterias amurensis; assembly: GCF_032118995.1. NCBI lineage: Eukaryota > Metazoa > Echinodermata > Asteroidea > Forcipulatida > Asteriidae > Asterias > Asterias amurensis. Next base: position 13,781,466 of record NC_092664.1, on the reverse strand, counting down.
GGACAACACTGTTTACTGAAAGTGTCCAATGGCCTTAAAAGCAAGTTATATCATGTAGGCCTAAGTACATCATGTAATGTGTTTTGTCTCTGTATTCCTGTAATGTACATAGTCAGTGAGGTGTTTTTTTTTTATACTTCATGGAGGCAACAAAGGCAATTGCCTCCGTTGCCCCAGGCCATTGCCTTGGTGCCCTTGAAATCAGTCAAGTAGAAATGCTCTGCCAGTAGAAATTTAGAATTTCCTCATGGGGTTCCTGTTACCAAAGAGAAAATGCTTTGGTGCCCTTGCCCTTAAAAAAAATAAGGAAGCATACGGGGCTGCATAGGTCCTTTTGGTTGGTATTAAGCAGTTTGCATGAGCTAGTTCAGTTTTTATCCCTATGAAAATATTACTCTCTATGACAATTTAAAAAAACATATTTATATAAATGATTTGAGTTAGGTTTTAATATTTAGCTGTTCCGACCTACCGTCGGAACAGGTATTGTTTTCGTCGAGATTTTTATTATTTTTATTATTATTATTATTCTTTGTTTCTCGCCAAAACCCCATTGCATTTGTACACGTTTTTTCTTTAAGCCTAATCTCCCAAACCATAATACGAAAGAGTGAGTTTATTATACCAAATTGTAGCTTAGAACATAAGCTTTACTCTAAACGTAAAAAAAATTGAAAATCTTAATTAATTAACCACGTAATCTTCATTTGAATATAACTGAATGCAGTCGCTTCCATGTTATTGTTAAATATTCTCTTTGGTAAATGCCATACAGTATGTACCTATCATGAGTTGTGACTTCTTGAGATGAGTCTGCGCGTTTGAATATAACTGGATGCAGTCACTTCCATGTTATTGTTAAACATTCTCTATGGAAAATGCCAAGCAGTATGTACCTATCATGAGTTGTGACTTCTTGAGAGAAGTCTAATCAAGTCTCCTTTTGTTGTTTTTCTACTTACGTTCTGGACCACAGCGAATTCTCTTTTTATTCGTTTCCTAACCGAGTTCTGGACGTACACGAAGGCATAGGGTTTTCGTTTAACGAACGTGCGCAATTGAATAGGGGTTTTTGACGACGACGACACACCATCGTGTCCACACATTCTACCTCCATGTTTACACTAAACTTAAACAGTTTGAAGATAATGATAGTTGAAAGCTTCCCTTAACATATTACTTGCTGTGGTGTTGTAGTTTTTGAGAAATTAGTGAAAAAACTGTCAACGTATGACTGGGACCGAGTTGGTTTGGGACCGAGTTGACCGGCTTCGTTTCAGGCGACGAGCGTGAACGACGAAAACAGAACGCCAGGGATTTTGAATCATTTACGGGTGAAGTCACCTTGCTTGCGTCGGGGACCACTTGCCTAAACTAATTCAAGTATTTCGCTTTCTTTTCGGAAATTATACCATGACATACAAAAACTCTTTGGCAGGAATACAAAAGCAGCGATTTTATTATGCTGACGTTTCTCTTGTGGTTGAGTGGGTCATTTGTATAAAGCTGCTTATAATAAATAGGCAAAACATTTTGCTTTATAAAAAAACATAAATTGAGCAGAATAGTGGCTTAATGTTATAGAGCTGCTAATATAATCAATAGGCAAACATTTTGCTTTAAAAAAAATTGCAGATCAGCAGAATACCTTGATTCACAACTTGTACTTGTATTTGCTGTGTTTAGCTGCTTTTTGTGTTTAAAAATCTTTAGTGTAGTTTGGTCCAGGGCCAATGGCTTTTAAAGGAAAGAATCGCATCGCTTGCGTAATCATGGAATTGTGCTTACGCTAAGCGTATTTAACAGCTTAGCAGGGAATGTGTTCTTGAGCGTCACAATTCGCAATAAAAAAATCTACAGTTGACTAATTGTGCTCAAGTCCTGCAAAACTGAAAACAACAGTGACTTAAAAACTTAATTTGCATTCTCAGGATAATACCCGTGGTTTACTTACGTGCAAAAGTAGGCCGGGGCGACTAGTGTGCTTTAGTGTTAAAGTCGCGACTACAAATTATTATTTGAGTTACGACTACAAATTATTATTTGAGTCGCGACTACTATTTTTCTCTACTCTGTTATAATCGTGCTCAAACGTTGACTACAAAAATTGTCCCGACTACCTGCCTGGTGAAATATGGTTGTGTTGCTTCTTACTATTCGCAACATATAATAAAACGTGCGCTTGCAACACTTTGCAGCACAAGTCTTGAGAATCCGTAATTTATCACGACAAGCGTCGTAGTTGGGTTTGAGGGGCGATTAGTTGAGTTTGTAAATTTCACTAGTCACCCAGGCCTATCATGATGGGAACTTGCCTATTAAGGTTTTATCGCGAATTGCAAAATTTCAAGAGAGGGCGTTGCGAGCGCGAGTCGTAGAAACTGCATAGTAACCGCCCCATATTCCTTCCCAAAATGCATTGCGGTTCTGAATCGCAATAAACCTTATGAAAAAATCTTGTGCAAATGGGCCCAATGTCGTGCTCTGCTCTGGAAGCAAAGATTCAGTGCTTAGCAGAAGCAGTGAATTCTGCGCTTACGTCAAGCAAAATACACTGCTTAGCAGGGATTTCTTTTGTTTGTGTGCTTCTAAGCTCGCACATTTTATTCCGCGCATGCACATTAAGCCGAAAATGGTGATCGTAGGTGCAGAGTTTGGTGGTTACGAGTTCAGTAAAATCCACTCGAACAAGATCAAACATCAAACCACCAACCAAATACAAGGATTTTATCCTTAAGTAGTTTGTCACATGGCAATGGACTCTAAAGATACTAGCATGAACTCAAGAAACCAACCAAATTAAACAATCCTGAGTCAAATGCAAGTTTTTACATTATTCAACTAGAGACCACTTATCTTATATACCGCCCTCTATTGACGAGTGACTGAAAATCCTTGCAACACCATATCTCAAGAAGTGTAGGACCAATTTTTACACTGTAGTGAAGACTCCGTGGGGCATGGACACTAATTTTGAAAAACTGTGACATCAAGTTGACCTCTACTTCCGGGTCAACCGGAAGTGGGACCATATCTCAAGAGTTACACAACCGATTAAAAAACAAATTTTCAGTTATAGACTCCTTAGGACTTAAAATTTGTTGGGAAAAACCGTGACCTCATTTTGACCTCTTCTTCCGTGTCAACTGGAAGTGGGACCATATCTCAAGTACTATTCAACCGATTTTAAAACTTGTTTTCAGTTTTAGACCCCTTGGGCATTGGAGATTAGCCTTAGGTTACCGTGACCCCATGTCGACCTCTACTTTGGGGTCAACCGGAAGTGGCACCATAACTCAAAACACTATTCAACATTTTCAAACTTTTTTTTCAGTTATAGGCTCCTTGGTCATTTTAGCACATAATCCAAGCAAAAGAACACGGAACAGCTTTGTGTTTGTTCACAAACACCTAATGTCTAGTTTGAACTTTGTTTTTACACTGTCCTTCCCCCTAAAAAGTCTGCAGTGAATAATTTTTTCAGTTGGCCAGGTTTGTGTTTCCTTAAAGGAACATTACAGAATTGGTAAAAAACAAAAATTGTGATCACAGATTTACATAAAACTTACACGGTCTAATGATGATGATAGTAGAAAACATCCCTTGAAATATTTCTGTCTGAAATGTCATATTTGATGAGAAATAAATAATCTAACTTCGCGTTTGGAGTTTATCGCTCAGTGAGCAATTTATTCATTTTCATTTTGGCATCGATTCAATGCAAAATGTGTAATCTGTTTTCCACCATTGTCTCGTGACCCATATGGCCGATCGATCTCAAACTTCTACAGGTTTGTCAGTGTATGTATGGTGGATTACATAAAGTGCTCACATTGTCAGCAACTGTTTTGTTAGTAAAAAAAAACAATTTTGTAATGTTCCTTTAAAATTGCACATCTCTTTTTCGTAAAAGATTCCGTCTGATGGAAATACATGTAGCATTCATTGGGATTGTGTGCAAACTTTCCTTCCTTGAATACTGCAATTTCCCAACATTGATCTATATGTGTACAATGGAACAATTATACCTTTGAATTTCTGCGTGAGTTGGTTATTATTTGTCAAGGTCTAAATGATCAGACTAAAAGCTTTCTTAAAATTCTTTGGCAGTGTCAAATAGAGATGGACGCATTGCATTTGTATTTCCAAGCATAATTGTCTTAAATTTAGATTTTAGTTAAGACTTTTTATTTATTTACATCATTTTACTTTGTGGTTTGCAAGGGGCTTTTAAAATTATCATGGCAAGTAAAAAGCTTTGAGATTTTGTTTTGCTTGTTTTTTTTCTCCTTGTTTTTTTTTCTTGTGCCCTTGTGGTATAGGAAGGTCACATTTTCTAGTTTCCCCTCTTTAAATGAAACAATAAAAGCAGGGTATACTTTTGGTTATTTTCAAAGACTTGGTGTACCCCTTAAATGCATAAAATAAAAAAATCTGTGAACATGTGGGCTTGTTTGGTTATCGAAGTTGCAATAAAAAAAAAGAACAACAAAAAGACACCCTTATTGCGTTGAATTGTGTCTTTTACAAATGGCTGAGAAAAGCTTGATGCCTGAAGCCTCTCTCAGTTTCAAATAATGAGGTGAAAATGTGCCTCTTTCAGTTGTCAAAGTTTGTGTAATCGTACTTAAAATTGTACATTGTGATTTTGTTTTTAAATTGAAGAAGAAAAAAACATTCAAATTGGGATTGCGTGCAAACTTTTTTTCCAACATTAGAGGCAGTGGACACTATCTAATGGTAACTACTCCAAATATTTGTTAGCATAAAAACTTACTTAGTACTGAGCAATGAGAGCTGTTGACAGTATAAAACATTGTGAGAAACCGCTCCCTCTGAAAGTAGTGTAGTTTTGAGAAAGTAGTAATTTCTCAGGTCTCCAAATTCAAGGCTTCTGAAAGCATACAACTTCTGCGACAAGGGTGCTGTTTCTTTTGTTTTTCTCTCGCAACTTCGATGACCAATTGAGTTCAGGTTTTGAGAGGTTTGTTTATTGTATGCATACGTGTATGTTGAGATACACCAAAAGTGAAGACTGGTCTTTGACAATTACCAAAGGTGTCCTGTGCCTTTAACCTGTCTGTTCCATGGACCGATAACTATAATTTTGATTTTGAATCCTACATCAGTGGGTTATTATTTGTCGATGTCTAAATAATTGGACTAAAAGCTTTTCAAAAATACTTTGGTTGTGTCCTGCGCTAACTTAAAGGGAACTTACGTACGTCAGTTAAGGGTATAATCACTGAATGGCAATAAAAACTGTTTGTTAGAAGCCTATAGGAGCTTTTGATAGTATAAAGCATTTTAAAGCCATTGGACACTTTCGGTAAACAGTATTGTCCAAAAGGCCCACACTTCGTGTATCACAACTTATATATAAAATAACAAACCTGTGAAAATTTAGGCTCGGAGTCGGGAGAAAATAGCAAAAAAACCCACCCTTGTTTCTGCACGTTTCGTCGTGTCATGACATGTGTTTAAAATAAATCTCTAATTCTCGATATCGAGAATTGATAATTGTTTTAATGTTTTCTCAAAAAGTTAAGCATTTCATGGAACAATAATATTTCAAGAGAAGTCTTTCACCATTACCTTCTGTAAACCCTGTAAAGTTATTTGTAATCTGTGAACTTTTATTTGTGTTCGCCGAAAGTGTATAATATAAACATGATAAAGGCAGTGGACACTATTGGTAACTGTCAAAGACTAGCCTTTACAGTTGGTGCAGCTCAACATATGCATTAAAAATAACTAACCTGTGAAAATTTCAGCTCAATCGGTCATCAAAGTTGCGAGATAACAATGAAAGAAGAAAACACCCTTGTCACACGAAGTTGTGTCCGTTTAGATGGTTGATTTCGAGACCTCAAGTTCTAAATCTGAGGTCTCGAAATCGAATTCGTGGTAAAAAATTCTTTCTCGAAAACTATGCCAATTCAGAGGGAGCCGTTTCTCACAACGTTTTATAACATCAACCTCTCCCCATTACTCGTCACCAAGAAAGGTTTTGTGCTGATAATTATTTTGAGTAATGACCAATAGTGTCCACTGCCTTTAAAGAATGTTTTTCTTTGAAGTTATGTGGTAATGTAAAAAAATAAAATTTTGTATGCCCCCCAGCAATTGAATATGAGACTCAGATGTAGTCCTATTAGGGGCTGTTTTTTCTGCATGGACATACATATTCACATCAAATTTTCGGCAACATCTCCAAAAAATCTCAAAAAGGTGACCACCTCTGAAAACAAATGTTCACATAAACAATTATACGGTTCAAGAAACCAAAGCTTATAACAGTGTGCTTCCCTTTAAAGACATTGGACACTTTTGGTAATTGTCAAAGACCAGTTTTCTCACTTGGTGTATCTCAACACATGCATTAAAGAACTTGTGGAAATTTGAGCTCAATTGGTTGACAAAGTTGCGAGATAATAATGAAAGAATGCTTAATTTCCGAACCTCAAAAATCTTATTCTTAGTTCTCAAAATCAAATCCGTGGAAAATTACTTCTTTCTCGAAAACTACGCCACTTCAGAGGGAGCTGCTTCTCACAATGTTTTATACTACCAACCTCTCCCCCTTACTCGTTACCAATTAAGGTTTTATTCTAATAAATATTTTGAGTAATTACCAATAGTGTACTTTCCTTTAAGGCTGTGAAATTTTAGAAAGCTCAGTTGGTTGACAGCAGCTAAAGGTCTTAAAGGTTCAAATCCCACTCTTGGCAATGAAGTTTCTCTGTGCCACCCCAAATACTTTATTGTTTGCATATAGGATTAAACTTATTAAACGGTTCCAAAATCCGAAGATATACTTTTCCTGAAAAAATATTACCCGCAAGTGGATTATAATTACACAATTTATAAGCATATTAATGAGAATTTATTAAGATTTTATTTAGGATTAATTAAAACAAAAGGTTGTTTTTAGCATTTCTTAGAATTTTGTCCTGAACACTCGAAACTTATTCTGTTTGACCATCATATTTTTTCACTCTGTCTAATTACAGATGAGCTAATTCGTCAGGTGACGATTGAATGTGCCGAGCGTGGCCTCCTGTTGCTGCGAGTACGTGACGAGATCCGCATGACAGTCGCAGCGTACCAGACACTTTACGAGAGCAGTGTGGCGTTCGGGATGCGCAAAGCCCTCCAGGCCGAGCAGGGCAAGTCTGACATGGAGAAAAAGGTAAAAAGGGCAGACCCAAAAATCTAGAACAATAGTGTATTGTACTTTAAAATAATGCTCCGTAAATAATAACGAGTTCTTATACAGCATTACTATAACTTGTTGTTTTCATTGGTTCCCTGGGTCCAATTACATAAAGGCTGTAAGCATAAACGATTTGCTAAGCACAGAAAAATCTTGCTTAACAGAAACTGGTTACCAGCCAAAATTCAATGAAGTTAACATTGTTGTAACTGTGCCCCACTCATCTTTTGCTTGGCAAAGAGATTTGCTCAACAGTTATTTCTGTAGGGCCCTGGTTATCGGGCCATAGACATTTCTAAAGTCTTTCTCAGCACCTGGAAGGTATGTAGCGGCATACAGCCAAGAGCTGCTGTGGTGCTCCAAAGGCTTTTCATGCACAATATCAACCTCTACCCTCGCATTTACCCATTTATACCCCTGGCTGAAGTAAATCAACTTTAATTAAGTTTGTTGCTCAAAGACATGAGTGTTATGACCTGGGTTCGAACTAACACTCTGCTGATCAGAAACACCAGAGCTTGAGTCAGATGTTGTTATCGGCTCAGATTAATTCTGTACGGAACAAATTTTGAAAGATGTTTTAAAAGTAAAATTACAATTTTAATCTCAGCTTATTTGAGACGGCAAGTTGTCAAAGTGCTAGAGATGCTCATTAATTCTTTACTAAGAAACATGTGTGTTTTAAAGCGACTAGTTGAATCTCAGCGTATTCGGACATTTTCAAAGTGCTCAGATTGACCTCAGACTCAGCCACGACACGCCAATGTACAGTATGATCCTCTAACTTAAAATGTTTTTGTTTTCTTAGATTGTTGAGCTTGAGCAAGACAAGCGAGAACTAGAGAGACAGGTCAACGAACTGAAGGCCAAATGTGATGCTATCGAGAAGCGAGAGGCCGAACGACGTCAGGTTGAGGAGAAGAAACACACAGAGGAGATCCAGTTCCTGAAACGCACCAATCAGCAACTGAAGGTATGTGTAGTAAACCGGTCAAGACCAGTTGGAACCAGATGGGACCGGTTTTGGGCAGTTGCTTTAATGATCTTGTTTGCTTTAATGATCTTTTTGGCAGGCAGGCATTGCTGAGGCAATAGCACTCTCCTGGTAGCACAAGATACATTTTGTAACTTTCCCCAAAAATTTAAAGTTTAAACTGAATCTAACGTTTTGACTTTAGCTATAAATTGTTTTTTGTCATATGGCCATAAAAAAAACCTGTTGTTTTGTTTTCATTTTAAGGAATTGTATTCTTGATAACTTTTTAACTTTTTGCCAGCTTTCTGTGTCTGGATTCCTTAAATTATTTTACTGTGTAACACCCTGATTTGTATAATTTTTGTCTGGTCTAGATTTGTTTTCTTTTTTCTTGTTTTTTTTCTTGTTCTTTTCCAGCGCCTTGAGGCGGATTCTTTCTGCTTTTGTTTTTGCGCTTTATAAATTTCTCTGTTTGATTATTATTATTCGTAGGGTGACAATTGAGAGAATTTTTTTTCAAATACTCGAATTGTTTTATTACATTTGTATAATTAATACAGGTACAGTTATATATACTACTACTTTTTTTTCTGCTTCTCTTCTTCTTCAAGTCACAGAAGAATGTTTAAATTAAAAACATCGTTCAGCGGTGCTAGAATGAATGGGAAGTCATCCTGTCCAAGCAACCTTCAAAATTCTGGGGAAAAAATTCTTTCAACCCCCAAATCGACACACTTGTTTGGATAATTGAGTCATTTGAACATAGTTTGATTGAATTATTGCTCTTAGGTTTTGAAAAAAAATTATGAAAGCGGTGACAGATTGTTCACCATCTTTACTCAGGGACGCTAACGTTTTTTTGAATGGCCAACATTTTTTTGTACTACGGTTGCAAGACCTTGCACACTCGCAAATTGATACACTTTTGAGATTTATCATATTTTTAGCCTGAACCCCTAGGCATCATTGCTCCGTAGTGGCAAACTAAATGGATTTGTCTTTCTTGTATTGTCGTGGCAACTGTCAGTTCTAAATTGACATATTGTTTTACTTCAATTTATTTTAGTTGTAGATTCAACTTGAGGGTGTCATTACTCAGACCATTTTGTTATGAGTTAATTGCTGTCATTGTTTTTTTGTGTGTAGTGTAAAGCTGTAGTTTGCCTGTACTTATTTTGTTGTAATTTTCATTTATGTAATTTGTTAAACAGTATTTTATTAATTCTGCAGCTTTTTCTATTTTTATGGTTGTATTTTTAAGTATTTTTAATATTTAAAAAAATTAATTTAATCTAGCCTACATGTATTTAAAGGCAGTGGACACTATTGGTAATCACTCAAAATAATTATTAGCATAAAACCTTTCTTGGTGACCAGTAATTGGGAGAGTTTGATGGTATAAAACATTGTGAGAAACGGCTCCCTCTGAAGTGTCATATTTTTCTAGAGAGAAGTAATTTTCCACGAATTTGATTTCGAGACCTCAAGTTTAGAACTTGAGGTCCCGAAATCAATTATCTAAACGCACACAACTTCGTGTGACAAGGGTATTTTTTCTTTCATTACTATCTCGCAAGTTCGATGGCCAATTGAGCTCAAATTTTCACAAGGATGTTACTTTATGCATATGTTGAGATACAACAAGTGAGAAGACTGGTCTTTGGCAATTACCAAAAGTGTCCACTGCCTTTAAGGGAATTTTTTACGTTTGTTAATCACTCTTAAAATTAGCGACAATCAAACATTTTGGGTTGGAAGCCTTCAGCAGCTTATGATGGTATGAAGTATTTGGAGAAACATTTCATTTCGAAGTAATGTGGTTATGTAAAAACGATATCAGTTTTTATGGCCCAGAATTTGAATAACAAAATTTGAGTGGCTCAAAATTTGAATCCGTGAAACGTTCCTATCAGTAACGCTTCTCCGATTGTGTATTCCAATTACAGTTAGTCTTCCTGAATGGGCATTTTTGCTCCGGATTTTCGGTGATATAAAAAAACGGGACCACCTTTTGAAATGAAATTGTCGCGTGTTAGTTTTAAACATCTAAGTTTGTATTAGGATTAAAACAATAAAAAGGTTCCAAAACCAAAGGTAGGCCTACATGTACATGTTCCCCTTAACGCTTGGCATTTCTTTTCTGAAATACAAGTAATCCAAGCATAACTGAATGGTTTTGTTTTCCTTGCGCTGTCATGACAACTGTCAGTGCTAAATTGACACTTTCTCTTAAATTTATTTTTATTTTTAGACTCAACTTGAAGGCATCATTGCCCCTAAGAAGTAAACTGAATGGAGCTGTCTTCTCTGCATCACCATGGCGCTTATTATCTACACCTGACATCAGTGCCTGTTGTTGTTCTCTGAGAGAGTAGAGACGTCACAAGTCCTCCCACCATCCTCAAAATGTGTCTTCATTTTTATCTTGGTTGCTCTAGGGCAATCAAGCTGTGCATCCGTCCACCGTTGTCATTCAAATTTTATAGCTTGACGTATAATAATTGTCAATGCATCATGGCACTATACAACCACACCCGCCAGTGCCTGTTGTTGTTGTTGTTCTTTGAGAGTAGAGTGGTTACAAGTCCTCCCACCATCACCACAGTGTGTCTTAATCTTGGTTGCTCCTTGGGCAGTTAAGCATGTGCATCCGTCCACTGTCGTCATTCAAGTTTTATAACTTGACATAAAATTGTTTACTAATGACACTTGTTTTTAAACAAAGCGAAATTTATTATGTTTCACACCAGTTAATAAGATCCATTGCTGATAAAGTTATCCACAGCGTTGATGCAATTAATTAACAGATCATACTCAATGCATTCCAGTATTACACCAATACGCTGCACATGTACAAATCAAGTTTTATTCGTGGTTGGAAAGAGGGTAAAACAAGCTTCGTTGTGATATCTTACACACTTGTGTCAATTTTGGCTCTAAAGTTATGAAAGATAATTTATGTCTTTATCTGAAAATGACCTCTATAATGAAGAAACAGCCTGTTTAATAAAAAACACATAAGGACACAGAGTACACAATGAAACAAAACAAAAGGGTCCTGTGGAAAACCTGTTTTATTCATCTCTATTGAATTTTTTTTTTCTCCATATTTCAGCACTATAAAAGTACAAACCCTTCAGAGGCAAGACACAGCTTTTCACAAACATTTGTTTCAACTTTTCTGTTCACCCTCCAAACACTCAGCAGCCCTCTTCTTGGAAGTGGGCTGTGCAACAAGCGACCCATTTTCATCAGTTGTAACAAAACTACTTCAGAAAACAACATCTATAATTTGATGGAGTGTAAGATTCTCTAAATGAAAGAAACAAACAAATTGCTTTTTTGTTGACATCACCCCCTGCATTCTCCTACATCTCCTATGTCTATTTCAGTTTTGCAGTATTTAATTCATTATTTATTCTAAAACTAGAATTTTACGGTAAATTGAATCCAGCAATCTGCAATAAAGCTTTTTTTTTCTGGTTGGATAAATTCTTCATTTCCAAGCAGGATTTAGTCAAAGATTGAACCTAATACCTGGTTTTATTTATGATGGATTTCCTCTAGAGATTTTGATCTAGGCCCTTGGCTTTAATAATCCGTCCAATAATACTTTGTTGTAATTTACCTTCCAATTTGTAAACCATCTTACTTATTTAAAGTATAAAAAATGAATGGCAGGAGTAAAAACTTTTCAAACTTTGCACTTCAGACCATTGTGTAAATGTATGCAACTTACATCATTTCTGGTTTGAATAGTATGTAAATGTTATGTAAATGACTTCATTCCATTTTGAATATTTAGTTTGTTTTTAAACATTTCAGTTTTTGTTGAGAGGCAATATATATATATACCCTATGCATTAATAAATCTATGTGTTGCATTACAAGCAAAGGTATTTCGTAATGAGTTTCCCACCTTGGTCAACTTTAAACCAAGTTTTTTTTTTTTTTTTTTTTTTTTTTGCAAATATGTGAACAGTTACAATATCTATTTATTCGTACTACTCTGCACACACACAAAGTAGCAATGCACAACAGAATTATGCTTAGCAGTATAAGGTTACCAGCCAACATGTCATTTCATGTATACCAACTGTGACTGGTGTTCTGCTTATATTGTTTTGCTTAACAATGTAAAGCAATACTCTTTGCTCTAAGCAGCTTTATGAAACCTGTCGCTTGCTTCAGTTCATTCCGTCCAAATCTGAAAACTTATATTTCAAATAGGCAACATACGGTAACAAACGGCCTCTCGATTCCATTTTGACACTTTTTGGTGTAAATACCTTATTCGTTAATAATCTTTGATTTATATATAAATATTATAAATGATGTACTTTTGATAAATTTTGTTTTAATTCCCTTTTGTTATAGACAGTTTATGTTGAGTAGTTTAGTGTGTTGGTTAATTTAATAAACACGCGTTTGCCTTTGGAAAACCATGAAATGTTTTTAATGTAGTGCTCAGTGTTGCGTGACAGTGTCCTGTGAATTTAAAAAGGGACACGTTGCCTTGGATCGGACATGGAGGAAGAAAACTCCATGGATCGGACGAGTTGGTCTATGAAAAGCGTTTGAAACCGTTTGTTATAAAAATGTTTGTCATGAAAACGGCGTGCCGTGTTAGTTCACCCGACGTAAGAAAAAACCTGCAATTTCGAGGAATGTTTGCGTGGATCATATTCTACTTTCAAAACTAAGTCGTCGAGTTGAAATATCGACCAGATTAAAGCCATATACACTTTCGGAACAGAAAAAAAAGAATGTTGTTCACAGATTTACAAATAACTTACAGGGCTTACAGAAGGTAATGGTGAAAGACTTCTCTTGAAATATTATTCCTTGAAGTGCTTTACTTTTTGAGAAAACATTAAAACAACTATCAATTCTCGATAGCGAGAATTACGGATATACTGTAAAAACATGTCATGACACCGCGAAACGTGCGGAAACAAGGGCGGGTTTTCCCGTTATTTTCTCCTGACTCCGATGACCGATTGAGCCTAATTTTTCACAGGTTTGTTATTTTATTTATAAATTGTGATGAACGAAGTGTGGACCTTTGGAAAATATTGTTTACCGAAAGTGGATTTAAGGTGAACAATCAAAGAAGTTCAATTTTATTTTACAATTCCCCCCAAAAACGAAATTACGGTGTGGAGCAGATTTTAAAGGACAATAAAGCTTAATCTTTCTGCAATCTTTTCATCCATTTCATATTCATTTTATAAAAGTACCCTTTGTACTGCCATAAAGCACACAATTCACGGTGGTTCATAAATAACTTATAAAATCATGTCAGACGGAATTCAAAGAACTGACCTAATTAAAAAAAAAAATGTTGATAATGCTCAAAACTTGCTAGCCAGTTCATACAGACCCATTTTAATCGGGTTAATATTCGTATGCAAAGACACTTCCTTGAAAGCATTTTCACCCCCTCCTCCCCAGAAATTTCACGGTCACCCCGAGTAATAAATTCATTGATTCGAACGTAAACGAGGTTTATCGAGAAAAAAAAAACCCGAAGACTTTCAACTGAAATTGATTTACACGTTCTGTAAAAACGTAATTTCGGTTTTTTTTTTTTTTTTTGGGGGGGGGGATTTCAAATTTAATTTGTACTTTTTTGATTGTTCATGTTAATCTGATCGAAATTTCAACTTGACGACTCGATGGACGCCGATAGCGTCAAAAGACCAGGGACCCAGTTTCAAAGCACTGTGCTGGACGGTGAGCGAAGTCCTTGCTATAGAATAATTCATAATTTGTTTATAGATAATTTGCTTTGGATGTCGTTATGATGTTAGCAGGAATGTGGTGGTGCATTGTGTCACTCTTGGTCTTCAACCCAGTCAATTGTAGTTGCTTTCAATTTCTGCGGCATGCGGTTCGGCAAGTCCTCCATGACTCTATGACAGCCTTATGTCACAAAGCGACTCGAATCAGAGACTATACTCTCGCTCGAGTGGTGGCGAAGCGATGGGGTCAGCATACAGTAACCTTAACATTAACATTGTGATTGGGTTAATCCGGACTTTACTTATTTACATAACAGGTTTTTAACTTGTAAACATGACTTCAACGAAATGACTCGAATCAGAGACTATACTCTCGCGAGTGGCGAAGCCACACGAGGCCTTTTGAAATTCATTTTTGTCAGGAAGTTCAAATGTGTTTCTTTATTTTTTGATGTTGTCTACCTTTTCCGGGGGTAGCAAAGTTCCTAACCAATCACAAGCGATTGATTCGGCATACATTAGCCCATAATGCATAGTGATTGGTTAATTTTCCGAACTTTACTTATTTACATATTAAAATATGAATAACTTATGGTTCCAGGAGAACAGGAACTTCTCTATTCTGGATGAAAAATTATAGTTGCCCACGGAACTGAATTTGACCTGGAACCCCTTTTAATATAATAGAGTCCTTTCATTTTAATTTCAGTAGCGGAGTTTTCTGGTCAAATAAAACATTAACAACCAAATTAACTGGATAGATTGGGAGCACGGGAAAAGGGTAGAGCATGTTTTTCTTCTCCCGAAGGACGATCACAAAACAGGCAAAAACTGGGGCCAAAACAAAGGCGAAGGTTGAATGGTTTAACACAGGCAGCTGCAGGACGATGCAAATCAATTGTTTCACTGTTGGCTTCGTGAACAATTTGATTAAGACGGTTCCAAGTAAGCAAAAGGCAAAGGGCTTATTTCAGATGCATAATAAGAGGCTTAAGACCTGACGTTTTAGTTATTTTTAGTGAGAAATGTAAGCAGGGCTACATTTTTTTGTCTAAAGTGGTCTATGAAGTATCATTCTGAAGTTTTTGCCTAATTTCATAGAGCTGCTAGTTACTAGCGTTCGAATCTTTCTAACAAGAGTGAATGTGCAGAGAAATCACTTCTGGTTAGCCAATCAGCGTCGACTTTCCGAGTTTCTCGTCAAGGACCCAATTTCATAGAGAATTATGCTATACACGCCTTTCTACTTAGCAAAAATGCAGGGTACCAGTCACAAATTGTCATGTTGTACTTTGACTGGTAACCTATATTTCTGTTAAGCATAATTTTGTTGTGCTTAGCTATGTGTATGTGCTTGAGCAGCTCTATGACGTTGGGCACGAGGTTAGTGATGAGACAGCCTCTCAACCTTGGGCATGCAGTGCGCCGAGTAGAGGGAAACATTAAACAATCAACGCTGATTGGTTTGAAAGTGACCGCTCTCCACAGCGCGCGCTTGTTAAAAGCACACGTTTGGTATTAATAGTGTCAAAGACCAGTATTCTCACTTGGTGTATCCCGACATGCATACAATAACAAATCTGTGAAAATTTAGGCTCAGTTGGTCATCGAAGTTGCAAACTAGAGAATGATGCAGAACAAAAACTTGTTGCATTAATACTTAAAAAGTTATTATTATTTGTGTGAGATATATTACCTTTTTCTCTAGGTGTCCAATGCCTTTAAAAACAGTTCCCTTGAAATTGATGTGGCTGTAGAGAAAGGGATCCACGAAGTTTTAATCTGAGAATCGTTTCTGCATGAAACGTTTCTCAGAATTCGTATTCCAGTTACGGATTATTTTTCCTGAGTGGATATAGGCGCTCCAGCTATCTGGCGGTACCACATTTTGAAATGATTTGCCCACTGCACTGCAAAAACTGGGGTGTTAAATTGATTCTTGGTGTTATTTATCCACATTATATCGTAGATGAAATTAACACCGTGTCGGTGTTGTCACATATAGATACCAAGAGAATCAATTTAACACTGTGCAGCGTGGTTATAGTTTATTCTACATTCATAAATACCTCAGACAGTTTCGCTATTCCTGGTGGAGAGCGCGTCTCGTGGGTGTGTATAAACCTTTGTTTATGACCAGTAAAAAGTGTTGAAACATGGGCGTGACACGCGAGCTTGCCGCTATTCTTATAAGACAGTTTCTTCATTCCTATTGGTCGAGAGCAACAGCTGAAACAGTTGTGCCACATCACGCGATACGCGCGACGCGCACAGCATTCCCTTATAAGGAGTTGTTTACCCGAGGGCGGCGGAGATACAATTCGATGTATAACTTAGGATAAAAACATCGAAGGGTTATGGACCGGAGTTCTTTTATAGTGCTCTACTGTCACATCCCGATGTACCAAGAAAGACATTTAGTACGTTGCCTTTAATCGTTCAGGTTCGTATCCAAAGTGATCGAATTAATATCAACCATTTCTTCTGCTTTGTCTTGCCTCTTCGCCTTGTCCCCTTTCTTTGTTGCCACGATCCATTAGTATTGTTGTCCATCTATTGTCTGTTCCGGTCAGTGTGTCCAGCCCAACTCTTTTTTCATAATTTCTGAATTTTTTTTATTAGCTTTGAAATAATATTTATTGTACTAAATTAACATTTGGAGCCAAGGGCTGCATCGTGGTAAATAATAAAAGATGCACCCCCCCCGAAAAAAAAAGATTAAAAAAAATAATAAAAAATTGTATATTAAATATTGATAATAAATACGACAAAAAATAGTGAAACAATATTAAGGAAATGATTTGGTGAAGTATGAAAGCGGGCAAAAAATTAAAGCAAAAATTTAGACATACAAGTAAAAAACAAATTATCAAATTGATTGAAAAAGAAAAATTTATACTTATAATGGTTATGAATAATTGTTTTCTCTCATAATATATTTTATTCTTTTCTTATTTTATTTTGTTTCGATCTTTATTCTTCGGACAATACAATAATTATTATAACACGCAGAGGAAGTCCAGGGAAAGAAATACGTATAAAACAAAACTGTCATAAAAAAATGTGCCCTCCCAGACCTTGCTCATTAAAAAGCATGTAAAAGTTTATTCTATACATGAAGTCTACGTCCACCACACAGGAAGGATACACAAACAAATTCTGGTACATAACCGTCGTACTTCGAAGTGAATTTTTTTTTGAAAGCATTATACTATCCAAAGCTGAGGTACTTTATACCCAGTAAGTTTTTATTGGCAATAGTTTTCAAAGTCTTTACCAAATGCAGGCCCTTTAATATTATATAAAAGTTAGCCTAGTTCAAATTTACCCCCCAGACCCTCAAGAAAAAAACTAATCATAAAAATAATAAATCCATTTTATACGTACCTGTTTTTTTTTTCTTCTCTTCTTCATTAGCCTAAAACAAAATTCACAAAAAATTAATTGTTTTCAATTTGATAACAATTCTCATTACTTTAAGTATATATATTGACAGCGGAACTAGATGTCATGTTTCTATATTAAAATCATAATCTTGTACATGAATTCATTTCCGGACTAGAAGTTAGTTGTTTGCTTATACAACACAACCCTGACTTACAATACAGTCAAGCGTATGATGGTTTCTTGGTCAACTCGTCATCCTAATAATTGATCAAACGAATGCCTTGTTTATACTACAGTGGAACTCTAAATTGAATTCTGACTGGAGGATATTTGAAATGTCATTCTCCACTGCGTCACGTACAACCCCCCCCCCCCCCCCCCGTCGTTACTTACAGACTGTAGGCCTTTAAAGGAACACGTTGCCTTGGATCGGTCGAGTTGGTCTTTGAAAAGCGTTTGTAACCGTTTTTTATAAAATGCATATGGGTAGAAAGATGTTGTAAAAGTAGAATACAATGATCCACACAAACATGCCTCGAAATTGCGTGGTTTTCCTTTTACCTCGTCGACTAACACGTCGGCCATTTATGTGGGTCAAAATTTTGACTCCCATAAATGGCCGACCATGTTAGTTCGCACAGTAGAAGGAAAACCACGCAATTTCGAGGCAAACTTGTGTGGATCATTGTATTCTACTTTTAAAACATCTTTCCAACCATATGCATTTTATAAAAAACGGTTACAAACGCTTTTTATTGACCAACTCGTCCAATCCAAGGCAACGTGTTCCTTTAATTAATTACAAAACAGAATGGTCAATTGAGCAGAGTTTTGCCTCAAAATGGCGCTGTTGAAAATGTGACGTCATAATATGCAACATATTGAGCTATGGCCCTTTTTTAAACCACGGCTTCGGCTTTGGATTCGGCTTCAGGCTCCGTTCTCTCGCCTGAAGCCCTGAGCGCGCACTACTCTAAGCAGCCAATAGCGAGGTTTAGCTGCACGCTTCGCGAGCAAACACGTGACAATGAACGTCAACAATTTGTGTTGTCTGTAGGTGACGTCACCACTTTGGTCTGATTTCGTGCTCACGTATATGACGTCTGCACGTACGTACCTGACGTGAAAAATGGTAACTTCACGTATGCTAAACTTCACGTATGCTAAACGTGAGATTTTAACAACACATTTTTCTGACGTTCACTTTCATGTTCATGTATTTGCTCTCGTATAACGTGCAGCTTAACCTCCATATCGTCTGAAACAGCCGCAGGGCCATGCAAGTTTAGCCTGAGCCGAATTCAAAGCCGAATCCGTGGTTACGAAAAAGTGCCTCCAGCTTCATATTATATAAATAGTCGGGAGCCAGCAATCTCGCGAGAGCTGAGTGTAATCACATTTTCTAGCCGGTACAGCGACAAAACATTTCGCGACTTAACTGTCTAAATGCCCTTGAACATTCGATCTTGTCTTCGGTCGGTGTTTTCCAAATCGACTTAAGGGCACACCACGTGACCGAGCACAAAGCCCTAAGCAAAACATAAATCTGTCATTGGAGAATGTGAAATGCTGACAGCCAAACAAACTTGGTGTTGTTTTCACGGGTGTTGATAAGCTAGTAAACTGGATTTGACTTAATTTGTCGGCTCAGGACTAGTATATTATCGTTAGTATGCAATTTGTACAGATTTCTTGAAATTGCTTTGTACATTTGAGCTCCTGGTAATATTGGGTCCATGGATCAAGAGTGATCTTTAGAGTATTTTAGGGGGTAAAAAGAAACATTAATTGTCCAAGCAAAACATGTATTAATGTTGATTTTGATTATTTTCCTAAAATGTATTCTCTTGATAGTATTACGGATAATATGAAACATTGGGCGCGCAAAATTACTCTTCCCACGAAAACCAGATAGGTCTCGTTCTTTTGAATACGTCATCGAATAATTTTAATGCAGGGCACAGTTTATAATTGGAGATTCAAATAATGTGTTATATACAGTTGACTTTCAGTTGAATATCATCAAGTATGCCTACTGCGAAGTACTATAAGATGGCAAAGTTTAAAGGGAAGTACTTGGGCCATTGTTAACATTCTATATGGGAGCGGTCCATAACTTACGTAGTTTCGTAATAAAACGTCAACGAAACTTATTCAAAACATCTGTGCACGTGGTTGGCTGTTTTTGTGGAAGACTCATTTATAGAATTGATCATTTACCAGCCTGATGAACTTCTTTCATGATGTGGTTCTTTGTAATTTTTAATTCTTTTAAATGCCCTATTGCCATAGTTTTTTAATGGCTCATTTTTATTTCTCAAAATGTTCCCCTTTTTGATTGCTTGTTTTTATGTCTTAGGGATTGCTCCTTTGGGTAGTGATTTGGTTCGTTTTTGGGCAATCCCTATAGGCTTAGTGTTTGCTTTTTGTTTTGTGATATGTCTCTATATTGGTTTTCTAATAATTATGTTCACACATTTCTAGTTTTTGTTGCTGTGTGTTTTTGATGTTTTTAAAGCCTGAACGAATACATTATTAAGTACGGGACAGGCCACAGGTGACCAAATAAAGGCCTACCGTGTATTCTTCTGATCCATCGCCCGAGGACGTATAGGCCCTACTCGAATCTGCAAGTAGGCATGAGGTTTAACAACACTGTTTTAGACACGCTAGTTTTTAGACGTACAATGTTCGTTCTTACAACTAGGCATAAACATTTAAAGGAACACGTTGCCTTGGATCGGTCGAGTTGGTCTTTGAAAAAGCGTTTGTTATAATATGCATATGGGTAGAAAGATACTGTAAAAGTAGAATACAATGATCCACCACACAAACATGCCTCGAAATTGCACGGTTTTCCTTTTACCTCGTCGACTAACACGGTCGGCCATTTTTTATGGGAGTCAAATTTTTGACTCCCATAAATGGCCGACCGTGTTAGTTCGCACAGTAAAAAGAAAACCACGCAATTTCGAGGCAAACTTGTGTGGATCATTGTATTCTACTTTTAAATTATCTTTCTAACCATATGCATTTTATAACAAACGGTTACAAACGCTTTTTTATAGACCAACTCGTCCGATCCAATTCCTTTAAACATACATCATGGACAACTTTTAAAATACCTCTTTCCATATTTTAGTGTTCCTCCTTTTCTTGCATTAACGCACCTAGGAAAGCGGAAGGAAAGTGGATTTTGAATGAGTACTTAAAAATGGATGGATATTTAAGATAAAATACCTGCAAACCAGACTCTTACCCAAATCAGAGCGGGCCGGTGCTTGCGTAAAGAGCCTTGGGAGAAGGCTACCCAAAGTAATCAGCAAATCATAGCACAAAGTAGGCCGTGCCAATGTGTCGAAATGAATCAGCGTTGTGTTGTAAAGTAATTAAAAAACTCAACCTATGGATTTTTTACACACTATTGGGCAAACCACTAGCGATTCAAATAATTATAACAAGATGACTTGCGGTCAGTGACGGTTTGCCAGTCACTGCAGTAAAGGCAGTGGACACTATTGGTAATTACTCAAGATAGATATTAGCATAAAACCTTACTTGGTAACAAGTAATGGGGAGAGGTTGATGGTATAAAACAATGTGAAAAACGGCTCCCTCTGAAATAACGTAGTTTTCGAGAAAGAATAATTTTCCACGAATTTGATTTCGAGACCTCAGATTTAGAATTTGAGGTCTCAAAATCAAGCACCTGAAAGCACACAACTTCGTGTGACAAGGGTGTTTTTTCGTTCATTATTATCTCGGAACTTCGACAACCACCAATATTGAGCTAAAATTTTCACAGGTTTATTTTATGCATAAGTTGAGATACGCAAAGTGAGAAAACTGGTCTTTGACAATTACCAATAGTGTCCAGTGTCTTTAAGTATAATGCAGGAAGAACTAAGGATAAGGATTGTTTTATTAATAATAGCAACCACAATCGGGCTAAATTCGTTATGAAAATACACGGGTGTTTATTAATTATGGGTGACCACCCTCGACCAAAAAAACAAGATTTTCAATGAAATAATTCGAGGTGGGGATGTCCGTCCCTCCTCCCCACCTCCGTGCTCCTTCATCTCTTGGTTACGCCGCTGATATCACTTCTTCCTTCCTTCCTCCTTGTAGCCTCACATTCCGTGAGGGTAATTGAAGTACTCTATACACAGATCGTCTCGGAGGGTCTCGCTAGTTCTCGCTGGTACACGGAGAAGACAAATTACTCCTCCTCGTTGTATAATCAATTATTTTTAGCTACACAGACGACGAACCCCCGACCCCCCCCCCCCCCCCCACAAAAAAACACCTAAAACCTTATCCATGAATAGAACAGGGCGAATGAACACAGCCCATTAAAGCCATTGGACACTTTCGGTAAACAGTGTTGTCCAAAGGCCCACAATATCACAACTTATGTATAAAATAACAAACCTGTGAAAATTTAGGCTCAATCGGTCATCGGAGTCGGGAGAAAATAACGGGAAACCCCACCCTTGTTTTCGCACGTTTCGCCGTGTCATGACATGTGTTTTAACATAAATCCGTAATTCTCGATATCGAGAAATGATAATTGTTTTAATTGTTTTCTCAAAAAGTAAATAATTTCATGGAATAATATTTCAAGAGAAGTCTTTTACCATTACCTCCTGTAAGCCCTGTAAGTTATTTGTAAAACTTGTTTTTTCTGTTCCGAAAGTGTATTATGGCTTTAAAGGCAGTGGACACTATTGGTAATTGTCAAAGACTAGCCTTCACAGTTGGTGTATCTCAACATATGCATAAAATAACAAACCTGTGAAAATTTGAGCTCAATCGGTCATCGAACTTGCGAGATAATAATGAAAGAAAAAACACCCATGTCACACGAAGTTGTGTGCGCTTAGATGGTTGATTTCGAGACCTCAAGTTCTAAATCTGAGGTCTCGAAATCAAATTCGTGGAAAATTACTTCTTTCTCGAAAACTATGGCACTTCAGAGGGAGCCGTTTCTCACAATGTTTTATACCATCAACCTTTCCCCATTACTCGTCACCAAGAAAGGTTTTATGCTAAAAAATATTTTGAGTAATTACCAATAGTGTCCACTGCCTTTAATGATTAGCTCTGATGTTGCTCTACCGCCTCATCACGTGACATGTCTAATTGATAGCGCTGTACACCCTTGACATCACAGCCTTTCAGTCGACAGGACCGTACAGGTGGAATAATGCTAAAGGGAAATTAGCTCATACGGACTATGGGGAGCCGTTTGGCAACTAATCGTTTAGTTTGTTTTAAACACTTTTCTTGTTACCATGGCTTAGACGTAAGCCTGGAAAGTCATGTTTGTGAAAAGAAACAAAAAAGGTAAACCGTAATCAACATTTCGTGGTTTATAAACAATATTAATTATCATAAACAAATATTGGTTTAATCACGGTATACAATGACAATGAAAGCATACCCTGTTAAACATCCTGGTTTTTATAAACCATCAAAATCGAATTGAAGCATTTTAAAAACGTGGTTTTAATAAACCACCGTGGATGGTTTGTTTAGTGTTGAAGACGCTTCAATTTCCCTTTTTATTGTATGTTCATTGGTTTACAAACAGTACAAGGCTCTTCAAGGCAGTTGACACTTTGGGTAATTACTCAAAATAGTTATTAGCATAAAACCTCATCTGGTAACTAGTAATGGGGAGAGGTTGATAGTATAAAACATTGTGAGAAACAGCTCCCTCTGAAGTGACGTAGTTTTCGAGAAAGAAGTAATTTTCAAAGAATTTGATTTGAGACCTCAGATTTAGAATTTGAGGTCTCGAAATCAAGCATCTGAAAGCACACAACTACGTGCGACAAGGGTGTTTTTTCTTTCATAGTTATCTCGCAACTCAGATGACAAATCGAGCTCAAATTTTCACAGGTTTGTTATTTTATGCATATGTTGAGATACATCAAGTAAGCAGACTGGTCTTTGAAAATTACCAATAATGTCGGACTGTCCACTGTCTTTAAAGAGCACAAAACGTTACTTTCCCGGGCACAATTTTATAGAGCTACTTAAGGAACACGTTGCCTTGGATCGGACGAGTTGGTCAAAACAAAAGCGTTTGTAACCGTTTTTTATAGAATGCATATGGTTGGAAAGATGTTTTAAAAGTAGAATACAATGATCCACACAAGTTTGCCTCGAAATTGCGTGGTTTTCCTTCTACTGTGCGAACTAACATGGTCGGCCATTTATGGGAGTCAAAATTTTGACCCCCATAAATGGCCGACGTGTTAGTCGACAAGGTAAAAGGAAAACCACGCAATTTCGAGGCATGTTTGTGTGGATCATTGTATTCTACTTTCACAACATCTTTCTACCCATATGCATTTTATAAAAACGGTTACAAACGCTTTTCAAAGACCAACTCGACCGATCCAAGGCAACGTGTTCCTTTAAGTCACAAAAAGTGGCTAAGCATAACAAAATCACGCTCATCAGAATCAGGTTTTTACCAGCCAAACTGCCATGTCACCAGTGCAATTTGTGACTGTATCCTGATAATTTCTGCTTAGCAAGAAATAGTTATAGGGAAAATGTTCAGCTTAATCAGCTCGGTGAAATTGGGCCATAAAACACGCCATCACAACAACTTGGTAAGCACAGAAAGTATTGCCTAGCTTAGAAAGGTAACCAGCCAAAATTACCTTAGGTTTACATTGTTGTGACTGGTGTCCCACTCAATTTATATTTAGCGAAAACATCAATTTTGTCTAGTTTTTTGCTGAACAGCCTAATGAAGTTGGGCCCAGGGCCAATTTTACAAAGAGCTAAAGATTTGATCTTCTGCAAACCAAGTCGTTGTTGATAAAGGATCACGTTGCCTTGGATCGGACGAGTTGGTCTATAAAAAGCGTTTGAAACCGTTTGTTATGAAATGCATATGGTTCGAAAGATGTTTTAATAGTAGAATACAATGATCCACACAACAAGTATCACTCGAAATTGCGTGGTTTTCCTTTTACGTCGCGAACTAACACGATCGGCCATTTAAGGGAGTCAACAAATTGACTCCCATAAATGGCCGACCGTGTTAGTCGACGACCTAAAAAGAAAACCATGCAATTTCGAGGCATATTTGTGTAGATCATTGTATTCTATACTTTTACAACATCTTTCTACCCATTATAACAAACGGTAACAGAACGCTTTTCAAAGACGAACACGACCGATCCAAGAAATCACCACATGTGCATGGTAATACTGAAAATTGTTCTTGCGATTAATTGTAATTGGACACCACCTTCTTTGGTTAACAGGTTATAAGCCGTGGTCAACCATGTCCAAAGCGCTCTTCATACCCAATTAACAAACGGCACCCCATAAAATAATTCGCACAGTACATGTTTGTTGTAGGGGAACGAATTTCTGGCGTTTGTTGACCTAGTTCATTTTGACGTCGCCACACACGGTAAATGTTTGGTTGCACCAAATAGAGGTGTCTTCCATATTCGAATCCTACCTAAAAACACTGAATTTCACAATGGCTCGCGGAGAATAAATATTGTCGTATAGTTGCTGAATTACAGTTTCTTGATAATAATGTGCAACTCAACTCTCGATGCTTGTCTGCACATTGAGGTATATAATCATAGAGCTTGCTCTGAGATATAATTATCTCAATGGTTTATATGTGAGAGATTGACTGTTGCTGTCTATATCCCCGTTGTTGGTGTTTGCCGAGATCCGCTGACGCAGAGGATCTTCATAAGGGCTTTGCCAAACGATGCAACTTTCTACAGGTAACTTTGGAGCAAACCAACTGCAGTGCATGCTACGGGGTCACTTTTAGCACATAATATGAGTTATTTTTCAAATAATGTCTTACGATCCCAAAGAATAATATATGAACTTTCTTAATGTGAATGGATTCTCTTCTTGGAGATTGCCTGGAACTGGTTGCCTGTAAATTGCATGTTCATTGAGCCTTTAAGGGTCAACTAAAGGGTTAACTGCAAAAAGAAAAGTCATTCACATGTCATTGTTCGCCTTTTGTTCATGTGGATGAAAAGACAATGTTCGAAAAATGACTCTGTGCTACCAAAGTGGTCTTGTAGCATGCACTGCAGTCGGTTGCCTCCAAGTTGCCTGCAAAAGTTGCAACGTATGACGAGGCCTTACAGACAGACGAATGAGACCGTGTACTGCAGTGCGCATTCGTGCGGACCACGAAGACGCATGAGCAGACATTAGCCGCAAATGACGTCACTATGAGAAGTCCGTTTATTATTTCTTTTGATGAGCATCATCTTTCTTGTCGTGGCTTACAATTTGTCTTCCAACTGGAGATGAGGGGAAATTTTATTGGCCGGTCGGTGCTGAGCGAGTTATTGAAGGTTTCCGTTCACAGTATAAAAGAGTAGCTTCCTATGGTAGTCGCGGCATAAAATACTGGTGAAAGAAAACAACGAAAGATAGCGCCTAAAGGAAATCAGTTACTCGGGTAAGTGATAAGCTTTCTTGAAGAATGCGTGGTGATGACCAGTAATTAGAAATAAGAAGAAACTATCAATAAACATTAAACTTACTGGTACAACCATTGAATCTCTATGGTGGAAGTATTGACTATGAGAAGAGCCGTTGTGGTATCGACGTTTCGAACATACTCTGTTCATCTTTTTGTTTCCCATTCTTCCTGAAGACGAGCAGAGTATACTGTTCGAGAGGTCGAGAACACACCGGTTTTTTTCAGAGCCAAGATTTACACATGGTTATACCCGCAAATTTGTTATTTATTTATAGGTACTTCATATGTGTATACACACCAAGCACAGCTTCAAACAATACTTATTATATGGAAAATACAAATGCTAAAAGAGTTACATATAAAAAAATACCTTGGTGTGGTTGTCAACGTTGGAAAACTTCCCTTGATATTTTTGCCCGATAAGCTCAATTTTTGAGATCTTGTTTTTGAGTTTGTTTTCGAGTCTGAAACTCCGATGATTGAAAACAGTGAAAATGGTGATGGGGTTTTTCACTCATGTCTCGTGAGTCTTAATGGTCACAATTGAGGTAAACTTTCACTGCTAGACAGACCACAACCGTTTTATTCGTGGCACAACCCGTCCAGCTATATTTTGTTGTTTCATTCGATACAAAAGCATTTGTCATTGATAGTTCAAATCCAGGCTTCAAACAGCTAGGCCTACACAACAATAACAAGAATGCTATAATTTTTGTATTGCTTGGTGATTTTTAAAAATGTACACATGATCTTGGTTTGGTTGTTCACATTGTATGGCTACTTTGCCTGCCGACCGACATTGTATGGCTACTTGCCGATAACCATTAAATTAATTATTCACCTTCATTTATCACTTTATTAATTGCTTTTATTAGTATTATTAATTTAGTCTTGCACAGGTACGCCCACACGCCTGCTATATTTTTTCACAGGTCATTTAAATTCAGCCTTTTATTGGAAAGCATCTGCTATAGTCAAAATGTCAGGCTTAGAATTAATTTTCCCACAAAGCGTTTTAATCATTATTTTAATCCTCTCATTTCAGAAAGCACGCAACCAATTTAAATTATAATTATTTTGAGTAATTACCAATAGTGTCCACTGCCTTTCATGTCTCAACGAGATTAAACGCACTGAACAGTACACGTTTGGTAATTGTCAAAGACCTGTATTCTCCCTTGGTGTGTTGCAATAATTATGTTATGCACAAACTAACAAATCTGTGAAAATTTTGACTCAATTGGTCGACTGAAGTTTGAAGAGTATTACAAGAAAAAACAAGAAGTATTGAAGTATAACGTAGTTTTTTTTAGAAAGAAGTGATTTTCTCACTAAAATAATAAAATACTTCAGGTTAAAGGCATTCAGTGGACACTAATGGTAATTACTTAAAATAATTACTATCATAAAACCTTTCTTTATTACGAGTAATGGAGAGAGGTTGATAAAATAAAACATTGTGAGTAACGGCTCCCTCTGAAGTTACGTAGTTTTCGAGAAAGAAGTAATTTTCTCACGAATTTGATTTCGAGACCTCAGATTTAGAATTTGAGGTCTCGAAATCAAGCATATGAAGCACAAAACTTTGTGTGACAAGGGTGCTTTTTCTTTCATAGTTATCTCGCAACTCCGACGACCGATCGAGCTCAGATTTTCACAGGTCTGCTATTTAATGCATATGTTGAGATACACCAACTGTGAAGACTGGTCTTTGACAATTACCAATAGTGTCCTGTGCCTTTAATCGTTAAATTTCGTAGGCCTATCCAAAGTGTTCCTGAATAAGATCTAATTAAAATCAACCATTTCTTCTGCTTTGTCCTGCCTCTTCGCCTTGTCTCCTTTCTTTGTTGCCACGATCCATTAGTATTGTTATCCATCTATTGTCTGTGTGTCCAGCCCAACTCTTTTTTATAACCTGATATTTTTTATCACATTTGAAGTAATGTATATTTCTATTCACATTTGGAGTCAAGGGCTGATTGCGGTTAAAATAACAAAAGACGCACACCACCAGACAACAAAATAAAATTGTGTAATTTAACCACAAAGCTATTCTAATTCGCGCGAAATTGAATTCTACTGTAAATGGTCATTCGATTTCTTTTTATGATTAGTCAAATGTAATGTTGCGTCATTCGATTTAACAAAATAACCATTCAATTTAAAATTCATCAAAGCAGCATTCAAATTCGCAGACGCTTCTTGGGGCGGGTGTGTCACGAAAAAGATTGACGTTATGCTAAATTGAACAGAGTGCTAAAGGAATTTGACTCGACTCTAAACGAAATTGAATGGCTGAATTCTGAATTTGAAACGCAGTAACAAATGGAGAGGCAAAACAGCTTTAATTCGAACGCATGAAAATGAAATTGACTGCTCTTTTTCCGAAATTGACCGAGAAAACCTATATAAATAATAAATACTACAAAAAAATAGTACATGATTCCCTTAAATTTTACCAACTAAACTTTAAACATTTTTTTCTTTGAACGATTTTTGAGAAATGAAATAAATAGCAAAACGTTTCCATAATGCCGCTGACAATGCCCCAAAATGATATAGCATGCAAACAACGGTTTTAAGATAAATGTCGACGTAATATAGGATAATTGCCAGGACCTTGTCAATTTCAATTAAGACCACTTATCACTGGCAGATTTGTTTTCGTGTCATCTTAAAAAACGAGTAAACACTACGTTTCGTGTTTAAAGGAACACGGTGCCTTGGATTGGTCGAGTGGTCCATGAAACCGTTTGTTATAAAATGCATATGGTTAGAAAGATGCTTAACGATCCACACTAACATCTTACTTTGCAAACTAACACGGTCAGCCACTTTTATGGAATCAAAAACTTGACTCCACAAAATGGCGCGCAATGTTAAAGGAACACGTTGCCTTGGATCGGTCGAGTTGGTCTTTGAAAAGCGTTTGTAACCGTTTTTTATAAAATGCATATGGTTAGAAAGCTGTTGTAAAAGTAGAATACAATAATCCACACAAACATGCCTCGAAATTGCGTGGTTTTCCTTTTACCTCGTCGACTAAACACGTCGGCCATTTATGGGGGTCAAAATTTTGACTCCCATAAATGGCCGACCATGTTAGTTCGCACAGTAGAAGGAAAACCACGCAATTTCGAGGCAAACTTGTGTGGATCATTGTATTCTACTTTTAAAACATCTTTCCAACCATATGCATTTTATAAAAAACGGTTACAAACGCTTTTGTTTTGACCAACTCGTCCGATCCAAGGCAACGTGTTCCTTTAAGTTCATGACGCATAAGGACAACCATGCAATTTCGAGGCATGTTTGTACGGATCGTTATATTCTACTTTTTAAACATCTTTCTAACCATTGCATTTTTTATAAATGATTTGGGTACCTTTTCAAAATGTCCATAGATTTACATTAAACTTACAGGGTTTGTAGATAATGATAGTGGAAAGCTTCCCTTCAAATATTACTTACTGAGGTGCTGTAGTTTTTGAGAAATGAGTAAAACAATGTCATGAAAATACGTTTGTAAATGCTTAAAATAATTTTCGTCTCATGAGATGAAAATTATTTTCAAGACATTGTTTTACTCATTTCCCCAAAACTGCAGCGCCTCAGCACGTAATATTTTCAGGGAAGTTTTCTACTATCATTATCTTCAAACTGTGTGAGTTTATTGTAAATCTGTGGACATTGTGTTTTTTGTTCTACAAAAGTTACATACACCCTTTGACAAACGGTTTCAAACGCTTTTCATGGACCAACTCGCCCGATCCATGGAGGTAGACATACATGCCCTCTCCAAAGCAACGTGTTTCTTTAACAAACCTTCACTCAATCACGCAATGCAAGCAAATTTAATACTAACTGCTCAAAGTTGACAGTTGTTTAAGTTGTACAGATGTGACCTTTACGTTCATATAGACCCCGAAAAGATCAGACCAGGGCCCAATTTCATAGAGCTGCTAAGCACACAAATTCGCTTAGCATGAAATTTCTTCCTTGATAAAAACAGGTTTACCAACCAAATTTCTATGTGATTTTCAGGATAAGCAAACAAAAGCTGAATACCAGTAACAAGCACTATATGTAACAGATGGAAGTTTGGCTGGTAATCCTAATTTTATCAGGGAAGAAATTTCATGCTTAGCTAATTTTTGTGCTTAGCAGCTCTATGAAATTGGGCCCTGATTGAACTGAGTCTAATCGTTGAACCCTTTCAAGAGACTAGTATAGTTGTAACCTTATTTCGAAAATTGTCATAACTGGTCTAACATTTAAACGATTTTCTTTGCAGAATCCGGAGCCACAGTTTCTCTCACAATGGAACTCAATTATTCAACTTTCGATGAAACAAGTTCTACCATTGTTCCAGGTCTACCAAACACAACCAACAATGCAGTCAACACTTTCTTCATCGTAATCAATTTCATCGTAGGTATCATCGGCTTGGCGGGAAACACGATCGTCTGCACGACCGTGCTCAGGTCGAAATTCCTCCACGACATCACCCACTATCTCATCGCAAGCCTGGCCATGTCAGATTTCCTCTGCTGTTTGTTCTTCACTATAACCACAATGTTTGTGGCGGAAGGCCACCCCTTCCCGGTCAACATCAGCAGCGGCTTCGTCGGTGAGTTTTACTGCCGGCTGTTTTGGAATCTCCACCTCTTCTGGTCTGCGTTTTTCGCTTCGGCATTCAACCTAGTCGTGGTGACGTTCGAACGTTACTTGGCCATCGTGCACCCGTTTGTCTACGCCAGGGCCTTCACGGTTCGCCGGGGGCTGATGCTCGCTGCGTCAGCATGGACGCTCGCCTTCATTCTCGAACTGGAGTTTCCGATACGGTGTCACTACAATGCTGAGATTAACGACTGCGATTTTCGGGGCCTGGGAGCTCCTTGGTTCGCGAAGATGATGTTCATCAAATCTTTCACTGTCAGCTTCGTCTTACCGCTGATCTTCCTGCTGTGGGCGTACTACAAAATCATCAAAACGTTACGGGACGGAGCAATGCACCAGGACCGCCAGGGGACAGGTCAGCAGGCAGCAGAGATGCACAGGGCAAGCCGTAAAGTAGTCCAAAGCCTCCTTATCATCACCACTCTCTTCATCATCTTGCTTCTCCCGTCTGAGATGGGGAATGTCTTACTCCTCTTTGATGTCTCTATTGACTTCACTGGCTCTCAGATCGGTAACATCTTCAGGACAACCACGGTTCTGAACTCGGTGGTGAACCCCATGATTTACGCCGTCAAGTATAAGAAATTCAGGAGGGCTATGAAAGCTACAATGTGTCCGTGTGTTAAAAACATTGTTGGGGTAGAGGACACAACCAGCACGGCCGATACGGGCTGAGACAGAGACTATATAGGGCCGGTGGCTGATGCTTTATTATAACTATAGGGAAATATATTTCCCAAAGGCAAACTAGTTTTCTGCTAACGAAATTTCCACTGTCGTTGTGCTTTTTATTGGATAATTTTATTTGTAATCGATTTAGAAAAGGGAATCCCTAAATATAACATACGGATTTTTTGAGAATGGCAATTCTAACATGCAGAAATTTGTGGTTCCGGAGATTCACTCCACATCTGGTTCATGGGCTGAAGGAGGCCAGTTCAAAAGAGGGCGCTGTGAGAAGAAATCTGTACGCAGTTCTCCGTAAGGGGGTCGGGGTCGGTGGGGGGGGGGGGCGGGGGCGGGGACAAACAGAGTCTCCTTGGGACATTATCCCCTGTTGCACCATAACCGAATTTGCGGATGCAGTCGGTTACGAATTAAAGGTGGTCCTAAAAAGATGTTTATACTTATACTTGTACGCACCAGGCCATTACAGTTTACCTTTAAGAGGGCAATGCAATTTCCATTTTGTAACTTTTATTGCAAAACCTTATGATTAGCTTGTGAAGGCCATGGGCATCAAGGCAAAGAACAGGGGCAACAGAGGTCTCGTGAGACCTGCGCCATTATAATGCGTGAGACCTGCGTGACATCCTCACGCATTATAATGGCGCGGGAGTCTAGCCTTTGCTAGAGCCGCCATTACTCGGACACGGCCTATCTATCGATTCATTCACGGATTATTATTAGTATAGCTTTGTGTTTCACTCTGACTGTTCTGTGTTTTACCGCCGTCTCTTATAATGTTCCGATAACTCTCCATCATCGTCACGCTAGGAGTAGATTAGACTTGTGGACAAGTCGTTAATGGTCCCACGCGGTGCGATAGTCGAGTTGTGGCGAGATCACTGCTCTCGCGCGAACTGCTGGTTGCCGAAGTCTACTACCCCATTATAGTCTTGCAGGGCCAGCAGTCTCGCAAGACACCGCGAGAATCGCGGGGAGAGTCGGAACGCTATCACCGCGACAAACATTTAACGACTTGTCCACGAGTCTATAGGAGTAGTATGGCCTACAGTAGGTTTTGGGAAATATAATTGAATACACTTATTATACCCTCAGACCACAATCGGTCCGAATCCGGACGCCGATCCCACGCAGTTTCATAAAGCTGTTCAGCAGAAAGTACTGCTAAGACAAGTGTTTTTTACTATGAGTGGGGCACCAGTCACATATGTACTTATGATGTTGTTTTGGCTGGTTACCTGTGTTTATGTAGCAAAACGTTTCGTTAGATGAGCTTAAAAGCTGCTTTGTTGAATGCCTTGTGTACTGGCTTACAATCCAGTGCATAATCTGTTTCCGTTAGACACGGAAACTAGTTCAAAATAATCACACGAGCTTTCGGGCTCATTTTCTGCGTCATACTGACCCAGGGGGAGGTCGGGCTCACATGGGACCCAGAGCCGGGTCATTTCTCAGGGAGTTCAGTACGCCAGAGATTCGGTCCCCCAATAAGTGAAATTAACATGATTCAAGAGGATGATTCAAAAGAGGGCCCTATCAGAAGTAGTTTCTACACTTCGCCGTGTGGGACATAATCTCCTGTGGGGGGGGGGGGCGGAATCTCCTGTCACACCGGACGTTTTTTTTGAGAGTATAGGTTGAGGGGTTAGTGAAATGTTTGTGTTATTTTCTTTTTGTAAAGCGCTTTGAAACATCATGAATCACTATAAAAATTGTGTATTTATTAATTGTTAATTAGTCACTTATGAACTCACCGTCATCTTCACTGTGTGTGTGTGTGTGTGTGTCAGCTTTCTTATAGACGATGTGACATGAGACATCACATGTTTACAAAAGAGCCACAGAACCTCCCTGCAGGCATGATTTGTACACAGCTCCATGGAAGAAAATATAAAATCTTACATTTTATGGAGATGCACTGTCTAATTCTTATCAACTTTTGATATGATGAAAGGAGGCACATTTAAAAACTTGTCCAGCTTTTACTTTCACAACTCTTGGTTTTATGTGGAAATTATGACACAAAATGTCAGTTTTCCCATAGGACCAGTGTAGTATTGTGCCTGCCAAAATACTGAAAGAATGTACAAGGTCACACTTATTGTAAACAAAGGTCACATGGTGTCTGCGTGGCATGATCTTCAATCCCTCATTCAATCAAGGGCCCAATATCAAAGAGCTGCTCCAGAAAGTATTGCTTGTTAGTCCTCTGCTAAGCAGAAAATATGAATGAGCAGGATACCAATCACAAATGGATATGTCATTGTAGTTTGGCTGGTTAACTTATTCTGGTAAGCAAAATTATTTCGCGCTGAGCTGACTGTTGTGCTGATAAGCAGTTTTAAAAGTATTTGAGCACTCTGCCAAAGATAACGACAATGCTGTGGCGCATGTCCAGTTATTTTGTATTAATAATATACAGGACTGCCTCAGACTTTCAGTTTAAGGCCGTGGCCACTGTTGGTAATTACTCAAATTAATTGTTCGCATAAAGAAATTACTTGGTATAGCGAGCAATACATTGTGAGAAATAGCTCCCTCTATTATCTCGCAACTTCGACGACCAATTGAACTCAAATTTTCACAGATTTGTCATTTTATACATATGTTGAGATAAACCAAGTGAGAAGACTTTGACACTTACCAATAGTTTCCAGTGTCTTTAAGGAAGCGGTACATTGTGAAATAGGCACAGATTATCTGCAAAATGAGTAACATTATGTCACAAGACATAACAACGTGATTGTGTCACATTTTAAGTAGCAGAATTAGCTCAATAAAATATGCAAATGAATGAGCTTATCAAAGTCATAATGTTTACGTTTATCATTATGGACTGATATTGAGGCAATATTTCAAAATCGCATGGAAGCTGAGTTAGGCAAATGTATGCTTTTGTTAGATGGCCAGGAACACGTTGCCTTGGATCGGACGAGTTGGTCTATAAAAAGCGTTTGTAACCGTTTTTTTATAAAATGCATATGGTTGGAAAGATGTTTTAAAAGTAGAATACAATGATCCACACAAGTTTGCCTCGAAATTGCGTGGTTTTCCTTTTACTGTGCTAACTAACACGGTCGGCCATTTATGGGAGTCAATGACTCCCATAAATGGCGACCGTGTTAGTCGACGAGGTAAGCGAAAAACCGTGCAATTTCGAGGCATATTTGTGTGGATCATTTGTATTCTACTTTTACAACATCTTTCTACCCATATGCATTTTATAACAAACGGTTACAAACGCTTTTCAAGGACCAACTCGACCGATCCAAGGCAACGTGTTCCTTTAAAGGAACACGTTGACTTGGTTGGATCATGGAGGTAGACCTCCATGATTGGATTGGTCTTTGAATTGCGTTTGTAACCGTTTGTTATAAAATGCATATGAATATAAAGATATTTTCCAAGTAGGATATCCACACAAGTATCACACGAAATTGCGTGGTTTCCCTCTTACCTCGTCGACTATAACACGGTCGGCCATGGGCTTCAACTTTTTGACTCCAGTAATAAAAATGGCCGACCGTGTAAGTTTGCGAAGTAAACGGAAAACCACGCAATTTCGAGGCAAATTTGTGTGGTTCATTGTATTCTACTTTAAATCATCTTTCCAACCACATGTATTTCATATAGCAAACGGTTACAAACGCTTTTTAAAGATCAACTCGACCGAATGTTCCTTTAAAATTGAACCACCATAAAACATGGTTTAGGCCTATTATAAACTATGAAAAACCGGATGTTCATGAATAATATCTTAACTACGCATGGCAACGTTAATAATACTTTCTCCCGTATAAAAAAAAAAACACACACACACAAAATGATATGTTTTTCCAAAATCGACTTGCTGCCCAGCTTTCATGAGCCACTCCACAAGATCCACACCTAAATAGGACCAAATTTAAAGCCAAATTTCCCTCCAAAATTGAAGCACAGATCCTCCAGACTTTTATATTTTATTATTATTATTATTATAATAATTCACAATCAAAGCTATTATTGCACATCCCAAGCAAACTTTTGTGCTGAAGCTTTTAGGGGAAATCTAAGGGAATCTTCAAAACAAAAGTAAATATTTTGGTGCACAATTTGTTGCCTATTGATGCGTATAGGGGCAGTCAATAATGTGTTTCCCTTCGGACATGCCTAACAGTCACTAATTTGACCCACAGGTCTGGCCGTGTGATGAGAAAGTACATTTTAGACCTTTGACTAACGAGGAAATAAAATTAGCGAGGACAAACTGTATTTTTTTTTCTTTCTGATAAGTGCAAAAGTTTAATCTGTGGAAAAAAAAATTCAAACTGGAAAATTGATTAATTTATTTATTTCTTATTTACCCTGGCTAAACCTCTCAGTAAAACACTGTTTTTCAGAGGCGCCCAGCAACTACAAACACATACAAGTTATAAAAAAAAGACAACAGCACAATTTGAACAAGTTCACCCAAAGGCTGCTCAAACGAAATCCGCAAACCAAAATACCAAGAACGCCAAAAACAATTTGGGTCATTTGTCCTCACTCAGACTAACCGGGCCGGCCCGGGCCGATTTCACAAAAAGCTTAGATCGGCCATTTATGCGAGTCAAAAATTTGCTCAAAGAGTCTCTAAGTGAAAAAGGGTTTGAAAATTAGTGGTGTAGTTCTTGAGATTTTTCCCATTTCCGGTTGACCCTGAAGTAGAGGTCAACAAGGGGTCACAATTGTTAAAAGTTAATATTTAATGCAAAGGAGTCTGTAACTGAAAAAAAAAGGTTTGAAAATCGGTTGTATGGTTCTTAAAAATGGTCCCATCTCCGGTTAATCCGGAAGTACAGGTCAACATGGGGTCGCGGAAACTGGAACAAGCTTGAAATAGGTTGTATAGGTCTTGAGATCTGGTCCCAATTCAGGTTGACCCAGAAGTAGAAGTCAACATGGGCTCACGGTCCCTTTTCAAAGTAAACATTTAAAAGGAGTCTATAACTGAAACAAAAAATGAAAATTGATTGTGAAGGTAACTGAAACAAAAAAGGGCCAACTTCCCGATTGACTCGGTAGTAAACTTCTTGAGATATGGCGCTGCTAAGATTTACTAAATAAATATGCAAATGAAGATCACATGGTTAATTAACTAAGAATTATAAACCAAAATTACGTTTAGCGTAAAGCTAATTTACAAAGCTTTAATTTTTTTTACGATTTAACTCTTTTATCTTTATACTTTAGGATAATATTAGGCTTAGAGACACTGGACACTATTGGTTGGCGTATCTCAACATATGCATAAAATAACAAACCTGTGAAAACTTGAACTCAATCGGTCGTCCAAGTTGCGAGATAATAATGACCCTTGTCACACGAAGTTGTGCGCTTTCATCGATTTCGAGACCTCAAATTCTATAATCTAAGGTCTCGAAATCAAATTAGTGGAAAACTGCTTCTTTCTCTAAAACTACATTACTTCAGAGGAAGCCGTTTCTCACAATGGTTTATACAATCGCGACCTCTCGCCATTACTCGTTACCAAAGAAGGTTTTATGCTAATAATTATTTTGAGTAATCACCAATAGTGTCCATATGACTTCAAAGAAAAAACGTGCACAAATCTTTCGAGGTTTTAGGCGGAAACAAAAAATAATAATTAAAAAAATAGTAACAGTCTCGACGAAAAAAATACCTTTTCCGACAGTAGGTCGGAACAGCTAAACAGTTTTACAATATAAATCACAAAACAAAGGTCTGGCAGAAATGTTCAAATAAGTGATCGGGTTTCATATTGATTGCCAATCATTTTGGGGACACCATTGGAAACAGAACGTTGGTACACTGCATGCACTTGGAGTTGGTTTGCTTGTTTGATTGTTTATGTTTTGTGTTTTGTTTTTTTTTGCAAACAGACAAATCTTTCAAATGGAAAACGTTGGAGTTGTGTTGAAACGTTGCGCAGTTATATGTTGGAATTAGGTCAGCGGTCTGATGTTTCGTCGTCAAACCATTTATAACAAGAATCATACTACGACAAATGAGTTAGGGGATATGACCAAAATGTGGTTAAGTGTGTCTGTCTGGTCATAAAATAGGTTAAATGTCTTTGTTTGTTAGTTATAGGACAAGTTTGATGGTCAGAATCATCGCTAATGCTGAAGTTTTTTATAGGAATTGACAGTCAAATGCCAGTAATCCCGAAAAAACAGTTAGATCATTATTCCTCCATGGTTATATTGATAACACGATCACGTTAAATGTTAAGCCAACATTGAGCCAACGTTGAGCCAACGTTGGGCCAACATTGACATAAGTGCACATTTATGGACGGGGCTTAGAGTTGTGTGAATATTTACTTTGATAATATCACAACAACTTGGGTGAAGTCTACTACCCATTATAGTCTTGCAGGGCCAGCAGTCTCGCAAGATACCGCGAGAATCGCGGGGAGAGTCGGAACGCTATCACCGCGACAAACATTTAACGACTTGTCCACGAGTCTATAGGAGTAGTATGGCCTACAGTAGGTTTTGGGAAATATAATTGAATACACTTAATATACCCTCAGACCACAATCGGTCCGAATCCGGACGCCGATCCCACGCAGTTTCATAAAGCTGTTCAGCAGAAAGTACTGCTAAGACAAGTGTTTTTACTATGAGTGGGGCACCAGTCACATATGTACTTATGATGTTGTTTTGGCTGGTTACCTGTGTTTATGTAGCAAAACGTTTCGTTAGATGAGCTTAAAAGCTGCTTTGTTGAATGCCTTGTGTACTGGCTTACAACCCAGTGCATAATCTGTTTCCGTTAGACACGGAAACTAGTTCAAAATAGTCACACGAGCTTTCGGGCTCATTTTCTGCGTCATACTGACCCAGGGGGAGGTCGGGCTCACATGGGACCCAGAGCCGGGTCATTTCTCAGGGAGTTCAGTACGCCAGAGATTCGGTCCCCCATTAAGTGAAATTAACATGATTCAAGAGGATGATTCAAAAGAGGGCCCTATCAGAAGTAGTTTCTACACTTCGCCATGTGGGACATAATCTCCTGTTGGGGGGGGGGGGGGGGGGGGGGCGGAATCTCCTGTCGCACCGGACGTTTTGAGAGTATAGGTTGAGGGGTTAAGAAATGTTTGTGTTATTTTCTTTTTGGAAAGCGCTTTGAAACATCATGAATCACTATAAAAATTCGTGTATTTATTAATTGTTAATTAGTCACTTATGAATTCACCATAATCTTCACTGTGTGTGTGTGTGTGTGTGTGTGTCAGCTTTCTTATAGACGATGTGACATGAGACATCACATGTTTACAAAAGAGCCACAGAGCCTCTCTGCAGGCATGATTTGTACACAGCTCAATGGAAGAAAATATAAAATCTTACATTTTATGGAGATGCACTGTCTAATTCTTATCAACTTTTGATATGATGAAAGGAGGCACATTTAAAAACTTGTCCAGCTTTTACTTTCAACAACTCTTGGTTTTATGTGGAATTTATGACACAAAATGTCAACTTTCCCATAGGACCTGTGTAGTATTGTGCCTGCCAGAATACTGAAAGAATGTGCAAGGTCACACTTATTGTAAACAAAGGTCACATGGTGTCTGCGTGGCATGATCTTCAATCCCTCATTCAATCAAGGGCCCCAATATCAAAGAGCTGCTCCAGAAAAGTATTGCTTGTTAGTCCTCTGCTAAGCAGAAATATGAATGAGCAGGATACCAATCACAAATGGATGTGTCATTGTAGTTTGGCTGGTTAACTTATTCTGGTAAGCAAAATTATTTCGCGCTGAGCTGACTGTTGTGCTGATAAGCAGTTTTAAAAGTATTTGAGCACTCTGCCAAAGATAACGACAATGCTGTGGTGCATGTCCAGTTATTTTGTATTAATAATATACAGGACTGCCTCAGACTTTCAGTTTAAGGCCGTGGCCACTGTTGGTAATTACTCAAATTAATTGTTCGCATAAAGAAATTACTTGGTATAGCGAGCAATACATTGTGAGAAATAGCTCCCTCTATTATCTCGCAACTTCGACGACCAATTGAACTCAAATTTTCACAGATTTGTCATTTTATACATATGTTGAGATAAACCAAGTGAGAAGACTTTGACACTTACCAATAGTTTCCAGTGTCTTTAAGGAAGCGGTACATTGTGAAATAGGCACAGATTATCTGCAAAATGAGTAACATTATGTCACAAGACATAACAACGTGATTGTGTCACATTTTAAGTAGCAGAATTAGCTCAATAAAATATGCAAATGAATGAGCTTATCAAAGTCATAATGTTTACGTTTATCATTATGGACTGATATTGAGGCAATATTTCAAAATCGCATGGAAGCTGAGTTAGGCAAATGTATGCTTTTGTTAGATGGCCAGGAACACGTTGCCTTGGATCGGACGAGTTGGTCTATAAAAAGCGTTTGTAACCGTTTTTTTATAAAATGCATATGGTTGGAAAGATGTTTTAAAAGTAGAATACAATGATCCACACAAGTTTGCCTCGAAATTGCGTGGTTTTCCTTTTACTGTGCTAACTAACACGGTCGGCCATTTATGGGAGTCAATGACTCCCATAAATGGCGACCGTGTTAGTCGACGAGGTAAGCGAAAAACCGTGCAATTTCGAGGCATATTTGTGTGGATCATTGTATTCTACTTGTACAACATCTTTCTACCCATATGCATTTTATAACAAACGGTTACAAACGCTTTTCAAGGACCAACTCGACCGATCCAAGGCAACGTGTTCCTTTAAAGGAACACGTTGACTTGGTTGGATCATGGAGGTAGACCTCCATGATTGGATTGGTCTTTGAATTGCGTTTGTAACCGTTTGTTATAAAATGCATATGAATATAAAGATATTTTCCAAGTAGGATATCCACACAAGTATCACACGAAATTGCGTGGTTTCCCTCTTACCTCGTCGACTATAACACGGTCGGCCATGGGCTTCAACTTTTTGACTCCAGTAATAAAAATGGCCGACCGTGTAAGTTTGCGAAGTAAACGGAAAACCACGCAA
Source organism: Asterias amurensis (assembly GCF_032118995.1). Lineage (NCBI taxonomy): Eukaryota > Metazoa > Echinodermata > Asteroidea > Forcipulatida > Asteriidae > Asterias > Asterias amurensis. The sequence goes on along the minus strand of NC_092664.1, from coordinate 13,741,259 downwards.
TTTCGAGGCAAATTTGTGTGGTTCATTGTATTCTACTTTAAATCATCTTTCCAACCACATGTATTTCATATAGCAAACGGTTACAAACGCTTTTTAAAGATCAACTCGACCGAATGTTCCTTTAAAATTGAACCACCATAAAACATGGTTTAGGCCTATTATAAACTATGAAAAACCGGATGTTCATGAATAATATCTTAACTACGCATGGCAACGTTAATAATACTTTCTCCCGTATAAAAAAAAACACACACACACAAAATGATATGTTTTTCCAAAATCGACTTGCTGCCAGCTTTCATGAGCCACTCCACAAGATCCACACCTAAATAGGACCAAATTTAAAGCCAAATTTCCCTCCAAAATTGAAGCACAGATCCTCCAGACTTTTATATTTTATTATTATTATTATTATAATAATTCACAATCAAAGCTATTATTGCACATCCCCAAGCAAACTTTTGTGCTGAAGCTTTTAGGGGAAATCTAAGGGAATCTTCAAAACAAAAGTAAATATTTTGGTGCACAATTTGTTGCCTATTGATGCGTATAGGGGCAGTCAATAATGTGTTTCCCTTCGGACATGCCTAACAGTCACTAATTTGACTCACAGGTCTGGCCGTGTGATGAGAAAGTACATTTTAGACCTTTGACTAACGAGGAAATAAAATTAGCGAGGACAAACTGATTTTTTTTTCTTTCTGATAAGTGCAAAAGTTTAATCTGTGGAAAAAAAATTCAAACTGGAAAATTGATTAATTTATTTATTTCTTATTTACCCTGGCTAAACCTCTCAGTAAAACACTGTTTTTCAGAGGCGCCCAGCAACTACAAACACATACAAGTTATAAAAAAAAGACAACAGCACAATTTGAACAAGTTCACCCAAAGGCTGCTCAAACGAAATCCGCAAACCAAAATACCAAGAACGCCAAAAACAATTTGGGTCATTTGTCCTCACTCAGACTAACCGGCCGGCCCGGGCCGATTTCACAAAAAGCTTAGATCGGCCATTTATGCGAGTCAAAAATTTGCTCAAAGAGTCTCTAAGTGAAAAAGGGTTTGAAAATTAGTGGTGTAGTTCTTGAGATTTTTCCCATTTCCGGTTGACCCTGAAGTAGAGGTCAACAAGGGGTCACAATTGTTAAAAGTTAATATTTAATGCAAAGGAGTCTGTAACTGAAAAAAAAGGTTTGAAAATCGGTTGTATGGTTCTTAAAAATGGTCCCATCTCCGGTAGCCTTGATCAAGGCGCTACAGCCAGCCGCGATCTGCAAAATCCCAGTCCCCATCACTGAATTCCGCCAGCGCACCCCCATACATAACCCAGTGCATATACGTGTACAGCGTATGTACACATACGTACTATGTACATGTACCATCAGTATACGGTACACTTACGGTACATGGGTCTTCCCAAGTAGCGCCTTGATGGTTTTGTATCTGCCAAAATTTAGGGCGGAGCTCATTATGCTAATGTTTACTAACAACCCGTTCTCATTGGTTGTTGGTTGACCTATAAACTCTCGCTGCGATGTCAATCACAACGTTGTTCCGCAAGCACTCGCACACATGTGCTCGTCGACGTATTAAACAAGCAGTGGCTGTAGTATAGTTGCAATAATGGCGGCGGGCAAGGGAGAAATCCCTACTAGTAAAACAAAACTGTAAGTCGCTGGAAATCAATGGTGTATAATTTGCAACACAACTACAGAAACTTTCAACAAAATGTAACAGCCGCGTTTAATGCATCAATCATGGGTTTAGAAATAGAAGGAAGGAAATTAGACCATGTGAAATGTGTTTGAGAAAGGTTAAAAAAGTATCCAGGTGTCATGGGTTTCCGGCAAGATGGCTACTTGGTAAGAATTCTTAGGTGTTGTGCATATGACAGTACAACACACCCCATCCCCTTGAAGCAAAAACACAGACCAGATGAGATAAGAAACCCAACTGTTTATTTTGTCTTAATGTAGAAATACATTATTCATTACGTTTCTCGCGGTAAATCAAAGTTGGGGATCGAAAATATGTGTTGTCGACAGACGGTAGAAGATGGCGTGTGGCTGAACATCTAAATAAAGTTCTATTTCATAAACTAACTCTTGCCATACAACTAGTACTACACTACAACGTTACACTTATATAGTACAGCCGCTTCCAATTCAGGGACAAATCTACCAGCTACGTTGTAATTATAGTCCTCGTGTTATAATGAAACGCAAGACAACGGAAGTTGTTCGAAGTTGTTCCACACCATTACCGACCGGGCGAGTCATGTCCGGCTCACCCGTCCGGCAGCGCATTCAGAACCCTTACAATCATAGCTAATATACACCACGCTCCCGACACTGCTATAAAAAGCACGTAGTACACTACATTTACATATACAGCTAGCGTTCAGCGTACACACACATGGATGTGGCATGATTGCTAGCAGTAATACGTCATTCTCAATCGCGCCTGTGATTGGCCAATGTTTAGAATGACACGCCCACATCATGAATACCCGTTTATCGGAATTCCGATAAAGCTTTACAAACCCATCAAGGCTGTTGTTTGAGCCACGTGTATGAGGTTGAAAATACAAAGACACGACCGTTCTCACGACTACGCTGTACTGTTCTCGCTGTACAATGTATGGTAATGTACATTTGTGAATGTACTGCATGCGTGTGCCGCGAACCGGGCCGGGGAACAGTACGTCAACAGCCTTGATCAAGGCTACATCTCCGGTTAATCCGGAAGTACAGGTCAACATGGGGTCGCGGAAACTGGAACAAGCTTGAAATAGGTTGTATAGGTCTTGAGATCTGGTCCAAATTCAGGTTGACCCAGAAGTAGAAGTCAACATGGGCTCACGGTCCCTTTTCAAAGTAAACATTTAAAAGGAGTCTATAACTGAAACAAAAAAATGAAAATTGATTGTGTAGGTAACTGAAACAAAAAAGGGCCAACTTCCGATTGACTCGGTAGTAAACTTCTTGAGATATGGCGCTGCTAAGATTTACTAAATAAATATGCAAATGAAGATCACATGGTTAATTAACTAAGAATTATAAACCAAAATTACGTTTAGCGTAAAGCTAATTTACAAAGCTTTAATTTTTTTTACGATTTAACTCTTTTATCTTTATACTTTAGGATAATATTAGGCTTAGAGACACTGGACACTATTGGTTGGCGTATCTCAACATATGCATAAAATAACAAACCTGTGAAAACTTGAACTCAATCGGTCGTCCAAGTTGCGAGATAATAATGACCCTTGTCACACGAAGTTGTGCGCTTTCATCGATTTCGAGACCTCAAATTCTATAATCTAAGGTCTCGAAATCAAATTAGTGGAAAACTGCTTCTTTCTCTAAAACTACATTACTTCAGAGGAAGCCGTTTCTCACAATGGTTTATACAATCGCGACCTCTCGCCATTACTCGTTACCAAAGAAGGTTTTATGCTAATAATTATTTTGAGTAATCACCAATAGTGTCCATATGACTTCAAAGAAAAAACGTGCACAAATCTTTCGAGGTTTTAGGCGGAAACAAAAAATAATAATTAAAAAAATAATAACAGTCTCGACGAAAAAAATACCTTTTCCGACAGTAGGTCGGAACAGCTAAACAGTTTTACAATATAAATCACAAAACAAAGGTCTGGCAGAAATGTTCAAATAATTGATCGGGTTTCATATTGATTGCCAATCATTTTGGGGACACCATTGGAAACAGAACGTTGGTACACTGCATGCACTTGGAGTTGGTTTGCTTGTTTGATTGTTTATGTTTTGTGTTTTTTTTTTTTTTTTTTTTGCAAACAGACAAATCTTTCAAATGGAAAACGTTGGAGTTGTGTTGAAATGTTGCGTAGTTATATGTTGGAATTAGGTCAGCGGTCTGATGTTTCGTCGTCAAACCATTTATAACAAGAATCATACTACGACAAATGAGTTAGGGAATATGACCAAAATGTGGTTAAGTGTGTCTGTCTGGTCATAAAATAGGTTAAATGTCTTTGTTTGTTAGTTATAGGACAAGTTTGATGGTCAGAATCATCGCTAATGCTGAAGTTTTTTATAGGAATTGACAGTCAAATGCCAGTAATCCCGAAAAAACAGTTAGATCATTATTCCTCCATGGTTATATTGATAACACGATCACGTTAAATGTTAAGCCAACATTGAGCCAACGTTGAGCCAACGTTGGGCCAACATTGACATAAGTGCACATTTATGGACGGGGCTTAGAGTTGTGTGAATATTTACTTTGATAATATCACAACTTGGGTGAGTTTAAGTTATCCAAGGCAAATTTGTGTATTTTTGTGTATAATTCTTTTTTGTAAGAAAATATGAACATCAAAAGTACAAACAAACATTTGTAATTCAACCATGTTAATTAAGAAGTTCATGAACAGAAATATAAACCCAAAGTCAATATTTTTGAATAATGATACGTTGTCTCAACGTTGGGGCAATGTTTAGCCAACATAAAGATTATTAGTGGGGCCAATGTTGGGCCAACTTTAACATTGGCCCAACGTTATGCCGATGAGCAAAAGTACATTGGGCCAATATTGGTAATCAACATTGGCCAAACATAAACATTTCATTGGTTCTACGTTGGCCAATGTTTGCGTTGGGCCAACGTCCAATTTTAACATTGGCTCAACGTAACTCCTATGAGCAAAAGTATGTTGGGCCAACGTCGACAACCAACGTTGGCCCAATGAAACTGTTCTGTTGGCAGAATGATGTTGGCTCAATGTTTGATTACGTTGGCCTGATATTGGTTCAATGTTTTAACATAACATGGGCAAGACATTGGCCCAATGTTGAGCCAATGTCTACGTTGGGCCAACGTTGGGCCAATTTTTACATTGGCCCAACATAAGGCCGATGAGCAAAAGTACGTTGGGCCAATGTTGACAGCCAATGTTGGTCCAATGAAAGTGTTCCATTGGCCCAACGTTGGTTCTATGTTGTGATGCGTCTGGGTCATGGACACCGTGTCGGAGCGTGGTGCAGTCTGCGTGAAAACCATACCTTTTACCAGTGAATGAAAGAGTTATTATAATAGGCCGTGTCAGAAGTGGTGGCTACAGCTGCGGCTACCTCTAGATTTATGCGTCATTGTCCGTTGAAACGGTCTCAGCAATCGTAGCCGTAGCTGCAGCTGCAGCTGCCACTAGACCTGTATCACGGTGCAGTCATCTTGAATTTATCCCATAATATCAATGTTACCAAACCGAGGCTGGAAGAACAAAATAGTCTGGTTCCTTATTGTAAGATGATTTTTATCGAGGCCTGTGTGACCGGGCCTTCACTAAGGTGGGATTTGAACCCACGACCTTTTGCAAGTATGGCGTCATTTAGGCTTGCGCATCCATGTCGACGGTGAATGAGGTATCTTCTCTCTCCTCCACACTGGTCTTCATATACGGACACATCGTAGCTTTCATAGCCCTTCTGAATCTCTTGTACTTGATGGCGTAAATCATAGGATTCACCACCGAGTTGCAGACAGTGGTGATCCTGAAGATGTTACCGATGTGAGAGCCAGTGAAGTCAATAGAGATGTCGTAGAGGAGTAAGACATTCCCCATCTCTGACGGGAGCAGCAGGACGACGAACAGGGCGGAGATTATGATGAGGCTCTGGACGACACGGCGGGTTGCCTTGTACACCTCCATCCCCCGCTGCTCGTTGCCCTGCTCGTTTGCCAACTCGGTGTTCTGCTCGTTGCCCTGCTCGTTGGCCTGCTCGTTGCCTTGCTCGGTGTTCTTCTCGTTGCCCTGCTCGGTGTTCTGCCCGTTGCCCTGCCTAATGCCATGACTGGTGCGATGTGTTTTCTGGTAAAGTTCCCCTTTGCGCAATGTTCTGATGATTTTGTAGTACGCCCATATCAGGAAGATCAGCGGCAAGATGAAGCTGACTGTGAAGGATTTGATGAAGAGCATCTTCGCGAACCAGGCAGGTCCGAGGCCAAGGAAATCACAATCGTTCGCCTCATCAGAGTAGTGAGATCGTATTGGAAACTCTAGTTCCAGAACGAAGGCGAACACCCACGCCGACGCTGCGAGCATCAGCCCCCGGCGAACCGTGAAGGCCCTCGCGTAGAAAAACGGGTGCACGATGGCCAAGTAACGGTCGAATGTCACAACAACCAGGTTGAACACTGAAGCAAAAAATGCCGACCAGAAGAGGTGGAGATTCCAAAAAAACCGGCAGTAAACCTCACCCCAAAAGCCGCTGCTGATGTTGACCGGGAAGGGGTGGCCTTCCGCCACGAACATGGTCGTTATGAGGAAGAAAAAACAGCAGAGGAAATCTGCCATGGCCAGGCTTGCGATGAGATAGTGGGTGATGTCATGGAGGAATTTCGACCTGAGCACGGTCGTGCAGACGGCGGTGTTTCCCACCAAGCCGATGATAGCCACGATGACATTGAGCACGATGAAGAACGTCGTGGTTCCATCAATGGAAGTAATTGGAATAGTGGTGGAATTTGCTTCTTCTTCTAACGTTGAATTGAAATCCATGGTGAAACTAAAACTGGGAATCCTGAGTCTGCAACAAAACATATAAAAATGTGGCACCAGTTATGAAAATATTTGTTGTTAAATTTATTTTTACGAATGAGTCTCTGCACAGAAAAACAAGTTCACCAAACACGCTCTAAAAACTTCCAGGTCAGAATTAACCCTGATCCGGTTCCTGTGTAGACTTGTGGACAAGTCGGTAAATTTCTGTCTCGGTGATAGCGTTCTTCCGAATCCCGCGATTCCCACGGTATTCTCGCGAGACTACTGGCCCCGCGAGACTACTGCTCTCACGACTACCGGTCCGTTAAAGGGGAGTAAAAGTAGTCGGCAACCGTGCAGTTCGCGCGAGAGCAGTGATCTCGTGAGAGCACTGCCACAACTCGACTATCTGGCAGACCATCAACGACTTGTTCACAAGTCTAGTTGTTGTGCCTGAGCCATTTCTGGATCAGTATGATCCGGACGCGCGTGACCTGGACACGAAATAGTCGAAATGACGCAGTTTGAGTTATTAAAAAAACACTTGTTTTATACAATTTTCCGTACACCAGTCTACACTACATTTTGTCAACAGTCCGTTTTATAATAACGTGTATATGCTGTATGACGTATGAGTAGCTCAATCAAAGCGCCGCGTACTTATTTTTGCAATTCATCAACTGTACAATGAAGTAGGCTATCCAAATAAACAACAATGGCACGGCCTGTAGCCATTGTACAAGGTTAGTATACAAGGCCATCTGGAAACCATGACTCTTTTCGAATGACTGGATAGGCGCCAAGGGTTTCAGACGAGAGAACCGAACCTCAAGCCGATCTCAAAGTAGACTTGGCTCAATTCCCAATCCCGTGCCATCCCCAGGAAAATACTGTTTTGTGATGCTCTGCATTCCAAAACATGTTCCGCACGCGTGGTTTCGAGAAGGGGCCTTTGGTTTAATACAGTAATCCCGTAGGCTATTAAAGCCATTGGACCCTTTCGGTACAGAAACAAAAATAAAAGTTCACAGATTTACAAATAATTTACAGGGTTTACAGAAGGTAATGGTGGAAGACTTCTCTTGAAATATTAGTCCATGAAATGCTTTACTTTTTGAGAAAACAGTAAAACAATAAAAACTCTCGTTAGCAAGAATTACAGATTTATAGAAAACACATGTCATGACACGGCGAAACGCGCGGAAACAAGAGTGGGTTTTCCCGTTATTTTCTCCCGACTCCGATGACCGATTGAGCCTAAATTTTCACAGGTTTGTTGTTTTATATATAAGTTGTGATACACGAAGTGTGGGACTTGGCCAATACTGTTTACCAAAAGTGTATAATGGCTTTAAAGGCAGTGGACACGATTGGTAATTGGTAATTGGTAATTGTCAAAGACTAGCCTTCACAGTTGATGTATCTCAACATATGCATAAAATAACAAACCTGTGAAAATTTGAGCTCAATCGGTCATCGTACTTGCGAGATAATATTGAAAAATAAAAACACCCTTGTTACAAGAAGTTGTGTGCGTTTAGATGGTTGATTTCAAGATCTCAAGTTCTAAATCTGAGGTCTCGAAATCAAATTAATTGAAAATTACTTCTTTCTCACAATGTTTTATACCATCAACCTCTCCCCATTACTCGTCATCAAGAAAGGTTTTATGCTAATAATTATTTTGAGTATTACCAATAGTGTCTACTGCCTTTAAGTAGTGTTCATAGGTTTTGGAGGTACGTCGGCCGGTCGAACACGTACACGAAACCCTCGGTAAGCTAATCGCGCTATTCAAAGGCGAATGAATAGACTGTGTGCTCGTAACATTATACCGAGTAAACAGCCAACGTGAGTTGAGACAGTCCTGCACACTTGTTTGTGTTGTGTCACGAGCACACCGTCTATTCATTCGCCTTTGAATAGCGCGGCTAAGCTTCAGGTGTTTCGTCATCGCAGAGGCCGATAAATGAATATTCACCCTGCTGTAATGAATCAGAATAAAGGAAACCTGCGCAACGTTTGTCGTGTATGTTGTGGGTGTAGCTGCCCAGGGAGATTGGCTCTGGCGTGTTCGACCGGCCGACGTACCTCCAAAACCTATGAACACTAGTAAATCGCTGTACAGTTCCAACGGGAATTCCGGAGAGCTGATCATTAATGGATTTGTTTAATAGGAAAAAAAGAAAAAGAAAAAAAAGTCAATTATCCACACTACTATACTAAGATTCAAATTATACTAAAGACGCTGGACACTATTGGTAATTGTCAAAGACTAGCCTTCACAGTAAGTGTATCTCATCAACATAAAACAAATATGCATAAAATGACAAACCTGTGAAAATTTGAGCTCAATCAGTCGTCGAAGTTGCGAGATAATAATGAAAGAAAAAACACCCATAGCACACGAAGTTGTGTGCTTTCAGATGCTTGATTTCGAAACCTCGTAAAAAATATTCTAAATTATGAGGTATCGAAAATTACTTCTTTCTCGAAAAACACATTGTACTGTACTGACAATGTTTATTACTTTCAACCTCTCCGATCTCCCCATAGCAAGCAAGGTTTTATGCTATTTATTATTTTGAGTAAGTACCAAAAGTGTCCACTGCCTTTAAAGGCAGTGGACACTGTTGGTAATATGCAAAAAAAAAATTAGCATAAAATCTTCCTTGGTAACGAGTATGGGGAGAGGTTGATAGTATAAAACATTGTGAGAAACGGCTGCCTCTGAAGTGACGTAGTTTTGGAGAAAGAAGTAATTTTCCACGAATTTGATTTAGAGACCTCAAGTTTAGAACTTCAGGTCTCGAAATCAACCATCTAAACGCACACAACTTCGTGTGACAAGGGTATATTTTTTCTTTCATGATTATCTCGCAACTTCGATGACCGAGTGAGCTCAAATTTTCACAGGTTAGTTATTTTATGCATAAGTTGAGATACATCAACTGTGAAGGCTAGTCTTTGACAGTTACCAATAGTGTCCACTGTCTTTAAACGTGTGCATGCACATACAACAAACAGATACTGATAACGATACCATGCATGCAAAGAAAGCAAAACTAAGGTGTGTAGATTGAAGGTGTTAGAAAATGTTTTGATTTTTCTTCAACAAATGTGAACTTTTCCCTTGAAAAGTTCAACATGTTGCGATGGAAATTCTCATTTTTGTATTTGCTTTATTACATCTTGGTTGTTCTATTATATAGGCCTATACAAGCGTTTCAAAGTTTCTTAATGTAGGGATTCGCAGGCGGCGCGGTCCCTGTTTGGCTACGGTTGAGCGTTGCCGGGTTTTGGGGGAGTGTTCCCCCGGTCAGGAGATCAATTTACCACTCGTTTACACCATGACTCAAGAACTCTCTTCATCAACCTTTATTTATTAATCCTCTTGAATTCGAAATATGTCTCTCTATATTTCCATATCTTTATATCGGTTGATTATCCTTATATATATATATCCCTATGTTCAAAGACAAACAGAACAAACTAATTGTTTTTAATATAATATAATTATCCTGACACAGTTATTATGGTGAGTGTCTGTTTACAATAAAGCTGAGTACATCAGTATAGGTTATAAAACTCACCCAACACCGCCAGTAGACTACTGACGACAAATCAATGACATCAAGTCAAGTCCAGTGTATAGATTGCTACTGGTGAAAAGAGTACACAACGATAGTGTTTTATAAAATAAAGTAAACAGTCTTGCTACCTTTATGGGGTCATAAACGTATAGTTATTAACTCTTTATAACCTCTTTATATTGAATGTAGAGTCTTATAAGATTACAATAATTATGTCAATGAAGATTTACTCACCAACTATGGGGCGCCGTTTGTCCATTAATTGTTTGACACTTTTAAGGCATGTTTTTACCATGGTTTACAGCAATTGGATGTAAACCATAGAAACTGTTGCCAAATCCTGTTATGGTTTACATACCAGTAAAGTATTTGTTGTGTATAAGTTTATGGTTTATAAACCATGAACATACAAAAAACATTTACAAATCATGGTTCATAAACCAAGAAAATTTACGCATCTTAAAAACATGGTTTATAAACCATAAAAAATGAAGCATCAAATTCATGGTTTACAAATCATGGTTTACAAACCATGAAAATTGAGACATCTAAAAAACATGGTTTATAAACCATGAAAATTGAAGAATAAAAATCGTGGTTTACAAATCATGGTTTATAAACCATAACAAATGAACCATAAAATCATGGTTTGTGACAATGGTTTATAAACCATGAAAATCGAGACTTCTTAAAAAACATGGTTTATAAACCATGAAAATCGAGACTTCTTAAAAAACATGGTTTATAAACCATGAAAATCGAGACTTCTTAATAAACATGGTTTATAAACCATGAAAATTTACACATCTCAAAAACGTTGTTTGTAAACCATAAAAATGTGCACTTACAAATCATGGTTTACAAACCATAAAAATGTGCACTCAGAAATCATGGTTTACAAACCATAAAAAATGTGCAGTCAGAAATCATGGTTTATAAACCATAAAAACGTGCACTCACAAATCATGGTTTACAAACCATAAAAAATGTGCACTCAGAAATCATGGTTTATAAACCATAAAAACGTGCACTCACAAATCATGGTTTACAAACCATAAAAAATGTGCACTCAGAAATCATGGTTTATAAACCATGAAAACGTGCACTCCGAAATCATGGTTTACAAACCATAAAAAATGTGCACTCAGAAATCATGGTTTACAAACCATAAAAGTGTGCACTCCGAAATCATGGTTTATAAACCATAAAAACGTGCACTCACAAATCATGGTTTACAAACCATAAAAAATGTGCATTCAGAAATCATGGTTTACAAACCATAAAAAATGTGCACGCCAAAATAACAGTGTGACCCCAACTGCATATAGCTCGCAGACGGCCTACTCACACGTTCGCATATTAATGCGCGAAGCCTAAACAAAGGCATATTCACAACAGCAGCTGGGCAGTAATACTCACATTAAAAGTTACTGAACATAATTAAATCGTTTATACATCATGAAATGCAGATTATTATTTTAATCTACATGTTTACCAAAAGGCAGTGACGTCCTGTTTCCATGGCGGACGATCACAACAACCACTGACGTAAACAAACTCGACCTATTATTTAAAGGGACCAGGGACTATTTCCAAGTTCCCACATTAATGCTATTGTTCATACCAAATATACATTTGGTGTGCCATTTAAATGGTTGACATTGTCTACAACTCTGCCCAAATTCTTGCTTGTACGTAAAAACCCATTTTGCTTCCCTCACAAAAATCACATAACTGCCTTACTAAATAGCTTAAAGGGTCTATGTACTTTTTCCTAACAAAAAACAAAAATGTCCACAGATTTACATTAAACTTACACAGTTTGAAGATTATGATAGAAGAAAGCTTCCCTTGAAATTTTACTTACTGAGGTGCTGTCGTTTTTGAGAAATGAGTACTTAGTAATAATTTTCGTGTCAGTTTTAGCATGTAAAAACGTATTAACCAGTTATGCTGAAAAGAGAAAAAAACATTGTCACACGAAGTTGTGTGCTTTCTGATGCTTGATTTCGAGACCTCAAACTAATTCTGAGGTCCTGAATTCAAATTCGTGGAAAATTACTTCTATCTCGCAACTTCGACGACCGATTGAGCTAACATTTTCACAGGTTTGTTATTGTATGCATATGTTGAGGAACACCAACTGTGAACTAGTCTTTGACAATTACCAATAGTGTCCACTGTCTTTAACATTTTGTAATTTGTATAAAATTGAATGCTCTTCACCACCAGTTACAAAAAAAATCACTTACCAGAAATTGTACTTTTTAGGCAGTATATATTCGTTGTTTTCGTTCACCAGTATTTTATGCCGCGACACTCATAGGATTCTCTTTTTATACTGTAAAAGGGAAAACGTTCAAAGCAAAATCAATGGAGCACGAACCCACCAATAAAATAGTTCCAACAGTTCCAGCTGAACGGACATTTGAAGCCACGATAGAATAATTTAATCTCCATTGGTAAGTACTCAACATAATTATTAGCATAAATCCTTACTTGGTAAACGAGTAATGGGGAGCTGTTGTTGGTATAAAGCATTGTGAGAAACGGCTCCCTCTGAACTAATTCGAGAAAGAAGTAATTTGCCACGAATTTGATTTCGAGACCTCAGATTTAGAATTTGAGGTCTCGGAATCAAGCACCTGAAAGCACACAACTTCGTGTGACAAAGGTGGTTTTTCTTTCATTATTATCTCGCAATTTCGCTGACCGATTGGGCTCAAATTTTCACACAGGTTGCTAGTTTTTATGCATATTATGTTGAGGGACCAGCAAGTGGGAAGACTGGTCTTTGACAATTTTTACCAATAGTGTCAACTGCCTTGTCTCCATTGGCAACTCAATAAAGTTATTAACATTGTGACTTTACTGAAATAATTAATTAGCAATTAAAACCTTACTAATGAGTAATGGGAAATTACTGGTTAGTACTACAACATTGCGAGAAACGGCTCCCTCTGAAGTGCATAGTGTCGAGAAAGGAGTATTTTCCATGGATTTGATTTCGAGGCCTCAGAATTATATTTTGAGGTCTCGAAATCAAGCATCTGAAACTACACAACTTCGTGTGTTGTGACAAGGGTGTTTTTTCTTATGATTATCTCGCAATTTCGACGACCAATATTGAGCTCAAATTTTCACAGGTTTGTTATCTTATGCTTTCAAGAGGAAGACGAAAATAAGGGTGATAAAGTAAGACTAAGAGTATAGTTTTAGTAGTTCCAATGTATTTTATATTGTATTTTATTTAAGTTTAAGACATCAAATAAGAAACCACAAGGGTCTCTATAATATGCTTTTTACTTTAAAGGTTTTAGCGGTGTTTGCAACCTATGCCGGCTAACCCTAGCAAAGTTTGTTTGTCACTCGAGTTTTAATGGGTATTGTACTTCTAGCTGTGTCACGCTACAGGGCCAAAGTCAATAGAGCTGCTATAAGCAGACAATTTTGCTTAGCATGAACGTACCTCCTTGATAAAACCAGAATTACCAACTGAATTTCCATTCGTTTCATATTGCCTGGTACTAGTATTCAGCTGTTGTTTGTAAATCCTGAAAATCAAATGGAAATTCGGTTGGTAATCCTGTTTTTATCAAGTAAGACAATTCATGCTAAGCAAATTGTTGTGCTTCGCAACTCTATGAAGTTGGGCCCAGGTTGGTTATTCGGTCATCCAGATCGGCTGACCTGGTATTCATCAATAGCTTGTATTCTATAGGTATGATGTTCATTGTCACACTGGCTGTGTGTGGAATTGAATGGCGCACCCTGAACTTCTCCGGGAAGGAGGGTCATGAACTCTCCCATCCAGAGCAGACAATGTTTGCGTAGACTGATCAACATGGCCGAGTAAAAAAGAAACATGTTTAGCGTCCGGGTTTCTAAAAGAAAAGGAAGGAGGTGGGGTTTTTATGTTTTATTTTTTTCAAGATGACCGCAATCCTTTTTAAAGTATTCATTCTTTTATGAGTTCAAGTACACAATACTTAAATGAAACATGTTGGATAAGACATTGAAAAAAAAAAAAAAAAAAAAAAGATTGAAGAGTTTTTTTTTTCAATGGCTGCCCGACACAAGCTTGGCTCTTTTTTTAAAACTTATTTGTTTGCTGAGATCGTTAAAACATATTCCATTTCCCTTTACAAAAGAAAATGAACAAATGTTATAATAATAATATTTAAATATATATATATATAAAAGGATATCCCATGTCCTCTGAAAGGAAGCATGACAGGGACGCTAAACATGTTTCTTTTTTAACTTGGCCTAAAAGGAGACGAACTTTTTATGTTTGTTATTTAGTTTGAAAAGAGACCCTCGTTTATCATTTTGACAGACTAATGCGAAGTGAAATTCATAAACAGACAAGCCCCGGCAAAAAAAACAAAAAAAAACCAAGAAAACTAGAACAGAAATGTAGTGTTTGTTTACAAACACTATAAGGTGTTCAATGAAGACATCTCCGAGGTAGCAGACATACAAATTAAGTTGTTTGGAAGAAAATGAATGATGACTTTACATGAATTTGCAGGTTGAACGAAGAGACTAACTGAGGAAATAAAAACGGGTGTCATTATTTAAAAACTTACTTTTTTTATGAAGACTTTTAATCCCACACTGTAAGAAATAATGGGGATCTTTTGAGTAGGCTACTTTTTCTCCTATCCAAAAAGTTAGGCACCCTGACTGCCAAACAATTGGTGAATATTTCCTCATCAATAATATTGGGTATGATATTTTGGTAGCCAGCAAAGTTTGGTAATGTTTTGTTTACCAATATTCTGGGTATTACATAAATGATCAGTTACTTACTTTTGGGGCAAACATTTTATCCAGAATCTGATTAAAACGTTTGAACCATTTTTGTGTGTTATCCAGCAAAAAGCTTTGAATCACGTAGTTCCTCCTATGATTATGTGTCGTACCTGCCACGCATAGAAACGATCATTTTCCACAATGACAATAAACCCGGTGGCGAGGTGAGACCTTGGTTCTCTCTCTCAACAAAGATTATCCAGGGGTAAATATTGTTGTTCAATTTGCAACGCTCTTGATGTTTCGAAGGTGTTGATTCATCAATCGCGGTCCACGCACGTCACAATAAAATTTGTATTCGCAGGAAGTAGGGACACAAACGGGCTTAAAGGAACACGTTGCCTTGGATCGGACGAGTTGGTCAAAACAAAAGCGTTTGTAACCGTTTTTTATAAAATGCATATGGTTGGAAAGATGTTTTAAAAGTAGAATACAATGATCCACAAAAGTTTGCCTCGAAATTGCGTGGTTTTCCTTCTACTGTGCGAACTAACATGGTCGGCCATTTATGGGAGTCAAAATTTTGATCCCCATAAATGGCCGACGTGTTAGTCGACGAGGTAAAAGGAAAACCACGCAATTTCGAGGCAATTTTAAAGGAACACGTTGCCTTGGATCGGTCGAGTTGGTCTTTGAAAAGCGTTTGCAAGCGTTTGTTATAAAATGCATATGGTGAGAAAGATGTTGTAAAAGTAGAATACAATAATCCACACAAACATTCCTCGAAAATGCACGGTTTTTCTTTCACTAATTTTGACTAACACGGTCGACCGTGTTAGTTCGCAAAGAAAAAAGAAATCCACGCAATTTCGAGGCAAATTTGTGTGGATCATTGTAGTCTACTTTTAAAAGATCTTTCTCTATCCATATGCATTTTATAACAAACGGTTACAAACGCTTTTTTAAGACCAAACTCGTCCGATCCAAGGCAACGTGTTCCTTTAAAAACGTCGTATAGGGACCGTCTAAGTTGGTGGAACCGCGTAGGACAGGTGGCCTTACCAGGAGGGAGACATTGTTGGCAAGAGCCCGTGCCCTTCGATTCATGTCCGTGCCCCCCCCCCCCACCCCACCCCCACCCATTTTGACAAATCTGGCCTTTTTGTTGGAGTTTTTCCAAAGAAAATGCCACAGTTTGTATGCTTCATTTGGTGAGCTATAGATATGAACGTTCTTTCTGTATCAGGGCAGGGGATCAGGCCAACCGCACAGTGATGGGCTGGTCTAAGTGTGGGGACAACCGGTGTCAGATGCAATTGTGTCCACCCTGCAATACTGCTCCGGACACTTTTGCATATGCAATCGTGTCCGTGGCTATGCGAACACCGTCCGGTGGACATGTACAATGTACATGACTGTACATATTATGTGTGCGCGTGCGTATAAAGCGAGCGTGTTGATGCAGTGAACCTAGTACGTTATTATACAGCATGAATATTCACGTATTTTATGATTGATGCAGCGAATACCCAACGGCCGAATATTTCCCATGTCATTCTTGACATGCACTTAGCTTGTAAAAAAAGGGCGAACGTGTTCCGCCGACCCGACCAAGGGCGTTTAGTTTACTGCAAGGACGGTTTTGCACGGGGGCGGACACAACTTCATGTGCAAATGTTTCCGGGCGGACAAAACAGTGCATTATGCAGCAGCGTCCGGGCGTACATTATTGAATATGCAATAATGTCCTCCGGATAGTATTGCATAGAGGACATTATTGCATGCGACACACGGGCGTCAGGAGTTCCGTTGGATGGTTCAATAGTGTGTAAAACTACAAGAGGGCGCTAGATAGGCAATAGACGCAGGCCCTTTTCAAAACCACGGCTTCGACTCCGAATTCGGCTCAGGTTAGAATTGATGAAAAGTCGTTGTAAGCGCTGCCTGTTACCACAAACACACCCATTCCCGTAATTACAAGCTTAACCATTACTGACTTGATTTCAATACTACGCTCAGGCTAGCTTGGCCCCAAGCTTGAGCGGAGGATGGAGCCTGAAGCCGAAAAGGGCCTAAAAGCCACGATCTCAGACTTGAAGTTTTTTTAGTCTATCGCGTAACAGTCACGTGATATCAGTCACGAGAGTTTCAGTCATGTGATTGTCAAACCGCAGTTATTTTCCTGAACCCATGTAGTTGAAGAACCTACCAAACAAGGAATGCTACGGATGCCTATTAGATTAAACAAGAAATATGTTTTCAATATGTTTATTGCAGATTCCTGATTGATAATCCGTTATTACGTATTCAGAACTCATTGGTATGTATTTGCATTATGTTTGTGTACTTGTAATCATAATAAAGATCTGTTATAACGAAGTGTGAATATTTCATAACGGATGAAACATTTCTAACTTGGTGATGATCGGATTCCGTCCAAAACATTTCAAGCAAGCTTACATGAATCATCAGCAGAAACCTCCTCTGGAGTATACTCGCACATAACAACATGCATAAGTTTGATAAATCTCTATTTAATTTATTCATGCAGTAGTATTATTTTTTATTTGAATGTAAAAGGGTAACTACAGAAGGTTATTCCAGCGAGAACAAAATTAACGTCTGTTTTTTGTTGTTTGGTTATCAGCATCTACCTCTATATGGGGGTTATCACGCAAGGACCAGCTATAAACACGTCACTGATTTTTCACCTTCTACTGAGTGGATTCTAGGCTTTTCGTGACTTTGTTTTTTAATAACAAAGCAAAAAACAAATTGACAAAGCACATGACCGACTTGATTGAAGCGTACTCCTACGCCACTCTTGTCATACTTTGAGAACATCGAGTTGTAACTTTATCTATCGTTCGGGTGTGTCGTTATTTCACGTCTTTATAACGTCGGGCAATAGACTCATTAGTGCTTGAAAGTCGCCAAATACTGTTTTACATCGACAGTTACTAATTAGGTTATTAGGACAGTATTGCACTCTTTTTCTTGGGTAAGTTATTTATTAATTCAATATAAACCACAACACAAGGGATTTATTAATTCATTAGAATTAGTTAGATAATTAATAGATTGATGAGTAGGGCTAGGCATGCCCGGGGAGGAAGTATTGAAGTGTGTTTACTGCTAGCCTTTTGTTCGTGTTTTTTTACACTGCTAAAAATAACAAATCAAACAGGAAACATTCCGCATCATGCGACCACCTTTTCATTCATTAAAAAAACAAAAAATATAGATTACTCAACAATCAAATTCAAATGAAGTAAAAATTAGGGAAGGGGTAGTGGCAGGATAAAGCAATACTTTGTTTCCGGATGAATTAAATTAAATTCAGTTCAATAAGAATTTAGTTCATATTATCATAAATTTAGTTCATATAGACAATGACATCCGGTTTCCAACTCAATCAATGACAGTAATACAATTTGTATATAAAGGACAATTTTAAACAGTTTTAAAAAGCTTATATTTTTGTAAATTTTACTTGAATTGAAGGGCAAATTAAATATTTTATTTTAAAACAGATTTGCAGGATGCGTTTTTCAGTACTTCTTGTGGCATGTCTTGTTGCCTTCTGCAAGGGTGCTGTCTTTCGAGCCACACCCAAAGGCAAGGAACCATTCATGACCGAAATGAGACATGTTAACTCTATCAAGACCACCTGGAAGGTATCAAACTTGTTTTTATGAATAATTTACTTGTTAGGTATTAAATGCATAATTCTTAATAAATAAGCACTTGACACATTTGATAATTTGTCCAAAGACCACTATGCTCACTTGTGGAATGTCAGACAACTCATCCGTTGGACAACTCGTCCGTTCGGACAACTCGACGGTTCAGACAACTCGACGGTTCAGACAACTCGACTTTGAGACAACTCGACGGATGGCCAAGACACAAGACAAGTCGACAGTTGAGCGGCCGACCTCCGTTACTGTCATGTTTACACGAACTTTCCTGTATAATTCCTGCGATTCTATAATATTGATCATTATTGTTTACCAATTATTATTTATCACAATAAGTGTGATGTTCCAGTGAAGCCATACTTGCAGAAACATCTGTTACTTTTATTTACTTTATTGCAACAACAATAACAACTCGAAATGGTAAAAAATAATAATAAAAAAAATCAATTATCCATTTGCCCGGATATAAACCCACCCACCATAATATACCCCCTCCCCCCGGTGAATGCCCTTGCATCATTGCCAAGTCGCTAGTCAGTACATCCCCACCCCCAGGCCGCTATTTACCCCTCCCGCCCCGCGCTGAGCCCCGTCACGGCCATCCGTCGACTTGTCTTGACCCCAAGTCGAGTTGTCTGACGGTTGAATAAATCATCCGTCGAGTTGTCTGAACCGTCGAGTTGTCCGAACGGACGAGTTGTCTGGTCTCCACTTGGTGTATCCCAACGTGTACATAAAAATAACAAACCTGGGAAAACTTGGGCTCAATTGGTCGTCAAAGTTGCAAGAGCAAAATGACTGGAAAAAACACTCTTGCTGCATAACTTTGTGTACTTTCAGATGCAAGAAGGGCCTTTATTATTTGAGTGAGAAATGACCTCGAGCAATGAAGAGCTGTTGATAGTATAAAACTTTGTGAGAAACGGCACCCCCTGAAGTAACATAGTTTTTTAGAAAGAGGTCATTTCTCACTCAAAAAAAAAAAATAGCATAAAAGTTTGTTAAACTTGGTAACAAGTCGTTACCAAGTTTAACAAACTTTTATGCTATTCTATTTTGAATAATTACCAATAGTGCCCAGTGCCTTTTAGCATGTTAAGAGTAATGTACATGTACCTACCCTCCATTTCTCTTTAACTTCAACTATTTCAATTTTCCTCAGAGTTGATTTTTAGTGAGTTTCACAATCTCTCTTTGTTAGCCTACATTAGGCCTGTCAGGATTTCGTCCAAGACTTTTACTGATTTGTAGATTTTGTCGTCGCCCTGCCTCTGTCTTTCTTAATATTCTCTTTGGAGAGCAGAAGTTATTAAACAGCCACAGATACATGTGTGGCAGCCCCTTTGTATTTTATTATATATTCCTACAATAATAATACTTTAATAGATGTTCGATTTGCATCAGGATAAAGAAAAATGCTTTTTGGTTTTTACCCATATACACTGATGTGTGTTAGCACTGTATACTCAGTACCTACCTGAGTCCTGTGAAAAAAATACTAATACTGATAAGGAGAAAAACAACTTACTTGCCAGCATCCGTCAAGTTTTGAATTCAATTGAAATCTCCCTTTTTGCCAAGGTCCAGACCTGTTTCCTTTCATTGTACAACTGAGGATGACAATAGAGCTTGATAGGTTGCCACCATTGTTTATCTTTTAGTATTGTACTTTGCTTTTAAGGGAAGGAAGTCCAATGGTCCGAACCTCACGGTATACCATGGCCAGTTTATTGACCGTGGGTTACGGCTAAAGTTCATGCTTGTTTAAAATCACCTGGAAATAGAATTTTTACTTTTTCAAACAGAAGAGTATATAATATGTTTAGCCACAATAAAAACATTTTTTTAGTAATTGTTTGTCCTGATTAATATGTTTAAAAAATAGTTAAAGTTGTTTGGGGGGTCGACTCCGCTTACCCCTTTTGTGACGTCAATCGAGGCAGACTTTGCCTTGATGCGTAGAGTAAACACACGTGCAAAGTACTCATATGCAAATCCAAGACATGACATTGAGTTTGTACGTTTCAAAAAAGTTTTCTTGCATTTTTCCGGCAATGCCGACCAAGTGTATTGTTGCTGGATGCAGCAAAACAACTAAAGATGGGGTCAGTCTGCATGGCTGGTCAGACTCACAAGAGAAATAGTGCCTAGTGGTCCGGTCCGACGTCTTTTTCAGCACTGTGCAGCATTTTCTCTTCAAATATCGGGCCTCGATTGACGTCACGAAAAGCGCCCTCTCGGGTCGGGGCTTATTCTTAAATTTGTAAATAAGATAACTAATTTTTTAGAACCTTAGTTAACTGTTTATTCACATTCCACTCATCAAAACACATATTAGTGACAAAAGCTTTATTTGGACAAAATACCACTTCCAGGTGACTTCAAATACAAAATTTAAAAAACTACATGTAACCCACAGCTGTATTTTGTTTGGTTATTTGTTGCCTTTACTTTGGTTAGTCAGGGTTTCAATGTGACAATGATAAAAAACAATTTATTCCCCAAAACAAGCTCATCCGCCAGTTCCAAAAAACAGTAAATAAATGTACCTTGCATTACATGAAACACCCATTAAAAGCAGCCCGAGTCAGTAGAAATTAGCAGTTTTCAACAGAATCTTTCTTATCTGATCAAAAGTTAATGAGACGTAAACATCTACCTATATAGGGTTTTGTGTTTGTGAGTATATTGACACAACAGATTCTCACAGATTCTCTATAATAAAATGAAGTAAATTGAGAAGCGGTATTGAACCCCTTTACATAAGAGCAATTTAGCAAGGGTCCCTTGCTAAATTGTAGCATGGTTGTGAAATTTAACAAAATATACCTCGTGTGAAAGGACAATAATTTGATTCTACTGTCCAAGTTCTCTTGCAAAATCTTGTCAGACATTGCTACTTTTTTACAACCACGTTAAAATTAAGCAAGGGACCCCAGTTAAATTGCTCTTGTGTGAATAGCACTTTAAACGCTAACATACATTGTAAAAGTAACTTTGAATAATGAAAAGCAACCAACTTGAGAAATCAAAAAAGAAACAATCAAAATTTCTCTGCTGCTCTTCCGTAAATCAGTTTGACACCAGTAGTAGGCTTGTGGGTCAGAATCACTGGCCTTGGGGAAGTGGGTTCCAGGGTGAATGTTTGTTCATAAATACAAGACAGTTATCCATTCTAAGACAGTTTATCCATTCTGATTGGTCGATAGGGCAGCACGAGGGGTTGTTTGAACGGATGGGCGTGACACGCGAGCTTGCACCTGTTCTTATAAGACAGTTTCTTCACTCCTATTGGTCGAGAGCAACGGCTGAAACAGTTGTGCGAAATCAGGCGATACGCGCAATGCGCACAGCATTCCCTTATAAGGAGTTGTTTACCCGAGGGTGGCGGAGGGCTTTACCATTTTATAGCTGGAGGGGTGTTGTGTTGAAAGAAATCATTTAACAATTATAATTTTTGCATTTATTTTACTTTTTGGCCAAAAAGTGATGATGTTTTTGACCGAAAAGGTATTTATGAAAATAGGTGTTTTTTCAAAATGTGTTAAATCGGTTTTCAACTAGTGGTTTAAACCCGCCGACTTCGTCTCGGTAAAATGATCAAGAACCAGGCCTCGTTGGGATTAAACCACTAGTTGATAACCTCTTCACCACACATTGATTCCCTTATTATTACCACTACTTGTACTTTACCATTTACTGATAAGAGTCACAGTAAAACCAATGAGTACAGTTCAACGATTTTGTTTCATAAAAAGTTCAGTAATGGGGTTCGGACACAACTTTGGAAACCTGAGGAGAGGACTAAGAGGTTTGAAAACATATTCACGCCCACTGTTGTTCCATCGGTTGTTTTCGCTCCATTAGTTCAAAAGCGCGATGGCTACCTTTAAACACTATCGAGCCATTCGTGCGAATTAATGGAGTGCTGAAACCAACAATAAACGTCAGCATGACGTCACAGATGGAGGTTAGCAATAGATAACGCCCTCGGTGTACGCGCCATTCTTGGGATACTAATGGCCCTGATCGGGCTTTGCCCTCGGACCATTCCGACCCACAATTGGCGTGCACCTCAGGCATTATCCTATAATACCCAGTTATACTAACATCACTCTACTCTATTCCGCTTTGTGCCTTTTAGGCTGGCTCCAACTTTGCAGGCTACTCCAGGGAGGATGTCGCAGGACTTATGGGAGTGCTCACCCCGACGCCAGAGAAGTTCAAGCTACCCGTGAAGAAGCCGCAACAATTCGGAGTGCCACACTTTCCCGATGAGTTTGACTCTCGAGACAAGTGGAGTAGTTGCCCAAGTATTAAGGAGATTCGTGATCAGGGGTCTTGTGGATCATGCTGGGTGAGACAAAAACTGTTCCTGTGGTTTAACAATAATAGTAATAATAATTGTGGCTTCTTATAAAGCGCACATGTCCGTCACCCAGTGACGCTCCTGGCGCTGTAACATACAGTATTTCCTGCCAGATTGTGGGAATACGTTTTGAGACCTAATTCTGATAGCACCATGTAATGCTTTACAAGATGCTGTGGCGCAATTTGCTGCCGATCGGACCAGGAACACCGGGGCGAACCCCTTCTCTTTTCGATAAGTGCACTGGGTTCTTTTACATGCGTTACATAACACATGGGACCAACGGCTTAACTTCTCATCCGAAGGACGAAGCAATGGTTATGTGTCTTGCTTAAGGACACAAGTGTCATGGCTGGGGATTTGAACCCACACTCTGCTGATCAGAAACACCAGAGTTTGAATGCGATGCTCTTAACCGCTCGTCCACGACACTTCCATGAAGTTTAGACTAGATTAGGTGAGATTTGGTTTATTGCCTTGGGTCTCATGATTACAAATACAGAGAAATATGAAAAAATTGACATAGTTCAACGAAAACTCTGCCACATACTACAGGCCTTGAAAGTTCCAGTGGTGTGTGATCTAAAAATAGTTGCCCTGCAAGCCTGTTCAGGGATTCCCCTTTGCACTACATGTAAGTTGTATTTCGGTGTTTGTGCAATAAAGGTGATAAACTAAATCGCCTTGCAACAAAAAAATGAGCTGGGTTTTGGTTGTTTCCTTTTAGCACAATCCTATAGAATCTTTTATTTCTAATACCTGCGTTATGTTTATACACGTGTATGCAGGCATTTGGTGCAGTTGAAGCCATGACAGATCGGATCTGCATCTTCCATGGGGTTCAATTCCACTTGTCGGCAGAGGACTTGGCAACTTGTTGTAAAGACTGTGGTAATGGGTAAGCATGACTGCCAAATTTCAAAAAGCTCTTAAAGCCATTGGACACTTTCGGTAAAAAAAAAAAAAAAAAGTTCACAGATTTACAAATAATTTACAGGGTTTACAGAAGGTAATGGTGAACGACTTATCTTGATATATTTTTCCATGAAATGCTTTACTTTTTGAGAAAACATTAAAACAATATCAATTCTCGATAGCGAGAATTACGGATTTATTTCAAACACATGTCATGACATGGCGAAACGTGGGGAAACAAGGTTGGGTTTTCCCGTTATTTTCTCCCGACTCCGATGACCGATTGAGCCTAAATTTCCACAGGTTTGTTATTTTATATATATAAGTTGTGGCACATGAAGTGTGAGCCTTGGACAATATTGTTTACCGAAAGTGTCCAATGGCTTTAAGCAGAAAATATTGCTGAACAAATTTCTTTGCTAAGGAAATATTGAGTTGCAGCAATGTAACCGTTTTGGCTTCTAAAGCAAGATTTTTAAGTTTTTGTACTAACAGGCTTTATGAAAATAGGCACAGGTTTTATGAAAAGGATCAATATTGTACGGCGCTGCTTACATTTGAGTTGAGAATTGCCGCTTACAGAAGCAGGGAATTCTGCACAAACTTCAAGCGTATTAATCATGGGTTAGCAGGATTTTTTTTGCTTGTGGGGTCATTCCATGCCAAATCACCCAATGGTTTAAACCCTACCCCTTTCAAATTTGGTCAAATTTGGTTTAT
Organism: Asterias amurensis; assembly: GCF_032118995.1. Lineage (NCBI taxonomy): Eukaryota > Metazoa > Echinodermata > Asteroidea > Forcipulatida > Asteriidae > Asterias > Asterias amurensis. Next base: position 13,716,680 of record NC_092664.1, on the reverse strand, counting down.
GTGGTAATTGTGGCTCAAGAAGCTCAAGTTCCAAATTTCAGCTCCATTCGATAAACGGTTTTGACCTTGTGCGCATGTGCACTCCTCGTTACAAGGCATTCTTTGCTTACACAGCTAGCGCAGAAAGTCAGCGCTTGCACTAAAAAAAAGCTGAGAATGGTGATCCTGAACACTAAATTGGCTAGGCAGAGCCTTACAATTTGGCCAAGCTGTTTTATCCAAGGCGGTTTACCTTCCCTTTAAGATGTTCATTGATAACTTAGAAGCACTTCTCTCTCCACTCAGGTGCAACGGAGGTTTTCCTGGGGCTGCCTGGCAGTACTGGAAAGATACTGGCATAGTGACTGGTGGTCCTTACAACAGCTCCCAAGGATGCCAACCTTACAAAATACCAGCATGCGACCACCACGTCGTCGGTAAACTCACGCCATGCAAAGGGGATGATCCTACACCAAAATGCGCTAAGCAGTGTATTTCGGATTATAAGGTGACATATGAGCAAGACAAATATTTCGGTATGTTGACATAAATTTTTGTTTTTCGATATACTTTATCATAACAATCCACCCAGATGCGTATAACATATATATTGTCAATTCTTCACCATACTTTTCTTCTTAAGTTAAAAAAGTTCTGGGGAAAAAAAGAAACAGTTTTTAGAAAATTTTGGGTTGACTAAACAAAGAGAAATTGACTAAAGCAGGATGTGAACTAGTGATTAAGATTTCTGTGACGCCGCTCAACCAACTAAGCCATCTTGCCTAAATTGTTGCTCTGAATTTCACAATTTTTGTTTCTTCTTTTCTTGAATTACAGGAAGAAGTTCTTACTCTATTCCTCAGAACAATTCTTACATCCAGAGTGAGATAATGACAAGCGGACCAGTAGAGGCAGCCTTCTCTGTCTACTCGGACTTTCCAACTTACAAAACAGGTAAAGTCAGCATCGTAATATTATGGTGGCCCTGAAAGGACACCAAAAAACGCAAAACATGTGCACACAGCTGTGTTTATGGTGTAAACCGAGGACTTCTTTTTGTTCTCCCATTGTTTTGACATTTATTTGGAGTTTTATTTTTCAGACGTTCCCATTGGTTTTGTACATGAAATCGAAACGAGGATGTCCTCGGTGTGACTTTTCCATATCCCCTTTTGTTAAAGTCCTCAGTTTGAATGTGTTGTATGAAGTTCCTGCTCTTTTTGATTCATGCGTGTAAATTGTGGGATATTTTATTTGTGCTTGTTGTATGTAAAGGGGTCAGGTGCCTTCAAGCATTGAGTGCAGTATTCATTGGTTTATTACTATTATTTATATCAATGTTGTTGTCAGTGTCAGTATTATCATAGTCATTGTGACACAACACTTTGCTTAGCAAATAAGATTGATTTGCATTGAAAATTAACCTGAACCCGTTCTTATATTTCTTCCTGTATAATATTTCTTCCTATATAATATTTCTTGACTTCCTATATAGAGTTTCTTCCTATATAATAATTATTCCTATTTAATATTTGTTAATGTCTTATTTGTACATCAACCAGGGGCATGGTTTATAGAGATACTATGTAAATATACACCCTTATTATATCGTATTGCACCCAGTCTGGCTTAGTTTATTTACCATTTAAAACACAACAACTGATATTAAAAGATTAATGTTTTTTTTTACGACAAATGTATATTCTAAGTTTTAGTATTTTGTTTAATGAATCCAACCGTATATGGGTGCAAACAAAATAAAATTAACCTTACTTACCTTTATTGGTGATACAGGGGTTAGAAGGTTAAGAGATTTATTGGTATGAGTAGATTTTAGGCCTAGTTTTATTATTTGGTTTTTACCTTTTGACAAAATAGTTTTGAAAAAAATGTACAACTTTTTAAGCGTTGATCATTCTGAATAACCCCTCTATGACATCCGAACAAAAGATATTGACAAAATAGCGAGACTGCCAACATAGGGCTAGAATCTAGAAAGCTCAGTTGGAGGTTGTTGGTTCGAGTGCCACTCTAGTCAATTTGTCTTTGTTTAACCCCCGAAGCCTTGACACAACTTGGAAATAATGCCCATTCTCTTCTCTAATGAACAAGCTGTGTTTAATTAACGTGAACAGGTGTTTACAAACATGAGACAGGGGATCTTCTCGGTGGCCATGCAGTGAAGATCCTCGGCTGGGGGGTGGAGAGTGGAACAGACTACTGGCTGGTTGCCAACTCATGGAACTCTGACTGGGGAGATAAAGGTAAGAACACAGGCTCCAAAGTTTGTACAACACAATGAACAAACATTCATAACATACCAGCTGATTTTCAAAATTCAAATTTAACCATAGGGCCATTAGTTTGTATTTGTGTAAGAACAACATGTATTGTTGACTAGATGTAATCAGATGTAATATACAGAAAGGTTTGCGGTAACACCATGTAATGACTATCTCTAATGAGTTGGGGTGGTTCTGAAAAGAACCCTAGGTTTTCAACTCGACGTTTCGGTCAGTATACTCTGATCGTCTTCTGGAGAAAGCAGATGTAATATGTTGTACGTGTAGTTATAGTTGCATTGGTTTTGCTCTTTCCAGCGCTTTGATCTTGATGTAAAGGCGCTTTACAAATATTTAGCTGTATGTATGTATGTAACACACATCGGTATAGATGTGTAGGGTATTAAACCAAAATTAATGTGTTTATTGTTGTGTCTTGACAGGTTTCTTCAAGATACTGCGTGGAAGCGACGAGTGTGGCATAGAGTCATCTATCGTTGCAGGCACACCTGGCATGCCGTCATGGCTTTAGATTCAACCTTTGCTCATTATCACTGCACTGCTTACCACACACTTCTGCGCTTACTATGATCTGTTAAGCGGAATTTCATAGAGCTGCTTAAGCACAAAATTTTGCTTATAAAAGCAAAACAATCCTTGCTTCGTAAAATCAGATTACCAGCTAAGACTCCACTCAATTGTTATGCTAAGTAAACAATAGCTAACTACCAGTCACAAGCAATGTATGTGGCATGAAATTTTTGCCAGTAACATGTGTAAAATAAGTAAGCTATTCTCGTGCTTAAGCAAATTTTTTGCTTAAGCAGCTCTATGAAATTGGCCCATGTTAAGCGGAGAATTCTGCGGTAAGCAGAGCAATTAGATTGGGCTCTTGTGTTGTTGTCACATGTTTTATAAAAGCAGGGCTTGAATTTGGCGGGAAAATTCACAAGACTGCGGGGTTTAGTAGCTTAACATTTTTACTGGACCTGCATTTATTTTACATTAAAAAATGAGTTGATCAAGTACTAAAAGAAGATCTATCTCATTTGTCATGCTACTCGATACTGAACTAAAAATACATATCGGGTTTATTTCAACGTTTTTCACAAAGACTTTTTTATTTAATTATTTATTTCCAGGCAAACAGCACATACAAAGAATAGGCAATAAAAATAAGACTACACAGAGAACAAGCCTGCGGATAACCAAATAGCGAAATTAATCACTATCTAAAGGCGATCCAGACAATAAAAATAACAAAGGCACAAAAGGGCACAATGACAAAAACGAGATTAAAGATGCCGCAAAGATGAGATATTACTGTTATTAGTCATTGAGCTTGTCCAGTCATGATTTGACTGGCCCAACGGTAAAAGTTCCGGGCCATGGGCCTGCAGTCCAATGTTAATTTCGAGCCCTGAAAAACCTTGAATATTCATGGAGCGCAGGCTGTGTCCAATTTAGTGGCTTTGGCTGTGACTGTTGCTAAGGGTGTTGCTATGGATTTGCTATGCTGCAACACTTGATGATGCAGCGATCAAGCCGTAGCCATAGCCGCCAATTTGGACACAGCATCTTTCAGCAGTTCAAATGGCTTATGTTTCCAAAGACTGCAATCAAACAATGTATTACACAGTTCTTATACTTGTATAGCATTTAATCTTCCAGTACGCGCTAATCCATCAATCAGATGCTTGGAACTGGAGGTGGTATAAAAACCTATATACTACTTCCTCTGTTTTTATCGCACAGTACGTAATGTGAATGTCAATGCGTCACGCTCCTTATACGGACCTGTCCGTCACTGTAGTGCAAAAATTACATTTCCACCTGTGTGCGCTTCGTCGCAAAATATTGTTCTGAAATTTTAAACTTTGCGCGTTGCATATGAAACTGGAAGATAAATTTGTTATATTACGCGCGCTTGTGATAACTTATAATATCATACCCAAGGGAGTCTCAAAAGGCTCATCATTTTTTCTAAAATGTTTGCGGAGCTATGTTAAAAATTAAAAGACAGTATTTACATTGATATAGATTGCTTCTGAAAGATCAGCAAATATATTGTAGAATAGCGATTACTACGGTATGTTGTTGCAGTGTATAGACGATGTGACCTATGTTTACATTCAAACCGCCCTCTGTTGACAAAATACTATATACGTCTTGTTTCGCCGGGCACTGAGTTGCGTAGTCACAGTAAGATTGCGTACACTTTCTAGCTGGCTGACAAAACACAAAGGTTTTGCCTGGCGGTATGCGCGGGAATCATGTTATGGTTTTCGTGTGACGTCAGAGGTCGCATCGTCTATACTTAAAAAAAGTAACAAAATGTTCGTTTAACCATGGTTTAACTGTTTCTAAGGCTGAATATGCAATCAACTCTTGTGCATGACCTCAAGCTGAAAAAGAATCCAGAGATATATTAAATACAGTGAACACTATTGGTAATTGTCAAAGACCAGTCTTCTCACTTGGTGTATCTCAACATATGCATAAAATAACAAACCTGTGAAGTTTGAGCTCAATTTGATGTCGAAGTTGCGAGATAATAATTTTAAAAAAATCACCCTTGTCACACGAAGTTGTGTTCGTTTAGATGGTTGAACTTGTCAATACACAATGAATATAGTGAGTATTAAGCTACATGGGCAAACACACATAAATAATGGCTGAATAAAACCTGATTCGCCGTGTTGAAATTGTAAAACAGCCTTTTACGTTGATGTAATAATTTAACCAACAATGCTCTTTTCATAGGAAGTCAAAAAATAACAAGTTTTGTACCTTTACTTTTTGAAATAATAAGCACTTTGTACTATTGTGAATTACTGCAGACTTGAACTGCACTTTCCTTCGTTTTATATTAAAATTTCATAATAATTTAGCTTGCAATAAATATACCGCATATGCATATATATGCATGCAGTTAAAACATACTTTTCTCTTTCAGTTGTGTTAATGGTTTTTGTTTTGTGTGATGTTTTAAAAATTCCAACAAAAAACTGTTCTACCAACATGGTCAAAATTAAAGGTATGGTGCTGTTTGGTTTTGTCAATGTAATTCTAATTTAAATTATAGTCAAATTATAAAGAAAGAAAGTCGTTTTTAAAGTTTTAGTTTCTACTTGTTTAGAAAGCAAAAAAAAATCATGGTGTGTCTCCATCGACAATGTCGACAATGACAACTCCATGCACATTTAGCGCAGTGACGTGATAATTGTTTTAATGTTTTATCAAGAGGTAAAGCATTTCATGGAATAATATTTCAAGAGAAGTCTTTCACCATTACCTTCTGTAAACCCTGTAAGTTATTTGTAAATCTGTGAACTTTTATTTTTTTGTTCTGTTTCAAAAAGTGGATAACATTTTCAAAGAAGTCTTATATTAATTTCTAAATCCAGTAGACGCTCAGAGCATACTGATCGAAACGTTGAGTTGAAACCAATAGTTCTTTTCAAAACCACCCCAACTCATTCAGAGATTTTCATTACATGGTGTTACAATTCAAACCTCTCTGTATTGATTTCTAATCAACGAGGGCATTTCATACGAAATCTTAATTCGCAGGATGCTTACTTCCAACTACCATTAAAGCCATGAGACACTTTCAGTAAACAGTATTGTCCAAGGCCCACACTTCGTGTATCACAACTGATATAAAAAATAACAAACCTGTGAAAATTTAGGCTCAATCCGTCATCGGAGTCGGGAGAAAATAACGGGGAAACCCACTCTTGTTTCCGCGCGTTTCGCCGTGTCATGACATGTGTTTAAAATAAATCCGTAATTCTCGCTATATCGAGAATTGATATTGTTTTAATGTTTTCTCAAAAAGTAAAGCATTTCATGGAATAATAATTCAAGAGAAGTCTTTCACCATTACCTTCTGTAAACCCTGTAAATTATTTGTAAATCTGTGAACTTTTTTTTTTTTTCTGTAATGAAAGTGTCCAATGGCTTTACTTAAAGGCAGTGGACACTACTGGTAATTGTCAAAGACCAGCCTTCACAGTTGTTGTATCTCAACACATGCATAAAATAACTAACCTGTGAAAATTTGAGCTCAATTGGTCATCGAATTTGCGAGATAATAATGAAGGAAAAAAACACCCTTGTCATGCAAAGTTGTGTGCGTTTAGATGGTTGATTTCGAGACCTCAAGTTCTAAATCTGAGGTTTCAAAATCAAATTCATGGAAAATTACTTCTTTCTCAAAACTATGGCACTTCAGAGGGAGCCGTTTCTCACAATGTTTTATACCATCAATATCTCCCAAATACCCGTCACCAAGAAAGGATTTATGCTAATAATTATTTTGAGTAATTACCAATAGTGTCCACTGCCTTTAAACCATCTTTATAATAAGTAGGAAATAGATAAAAGTTTGAAAAACATTTGAGGTCACTACCACTTGTCCAAACACTTTTCAAAGAACCAAACACCTTGTACAGCAACAAATACTTTGCACTTCATCATGTTTATTTCCAAAACATTTAAATACACCTCCAGATAAAGGCAACATTTACAGAACAAACAGCACCAATTACACATGAACTCGTATCAGTTGAAATTACAAAACCCCCTAGCATTGGACGCCAACGTTGATGAAACCTGATGGCTGAAGAACTATCATTGGCAGAGTCATGGGTAGCGTGTTCTCCAGAGTTGCAAAATATTTCGACAAGAAATCACTAAAACATTATTGGGAATATCTTTAGAATTACATTCAACATGATAGGAAAAAGATTTCCATAATCCAGGAATTTTTTTAATTTGTTTATCAGAACATACATGTAGAAAGAATGGTTTGTTATGAGGTAACGTTCTGCAAAATCAATTGACCCTTTTTATGAAACATGCTAATTACATTCACGCATGCGTACAGGCCCTGTTGGTTAGCAAACGCCATATAGTTGTGCAAAAAACAGACGCATAACCGCGTCTGCGTCAGGCACCCATTACCTGCGTACAAAACAGCGCGATGTTCCAAAATTTTTGCCAACTAAAATGTTAGTACGCAGGCACTTTGTGCAATGTACATATTTCATGAAAAGGGTCTATTGCATGGAATGTTAGCAGCTCTGCAGCCGATTTCACGAAACGCTAGGATTAATCCTATCTCGAGTTAGGACGAGTAACCCGTCCTAACTTAGGATGGTTCAATGCATCCTAACGTCTTTGAATACGGAACTGAACTCGTCCTAAGTCCTAAGATTTATCCTAAGTTAGGAAGAGTTTGGTGAAAATCGACAGCAGGTGTGTGCACTTTTCCACTATTGTCAGCAAATCTCCTGTAAATTAAATTTCTTGTCGCCACAATGTTTTCTCTGGACCAAATTTATTTTTAAAATACCCTAATATTTCTGTCAGACAAAACAGTTTTAAATCCTAAATCAATTTTAAGACAGGCAGATTAGTAACTTTACATGTACATGAATCCAATAACGCAATCTTCCATGATCATACTACACGGACATAAAAAATCTAATCAACTACCCAGTAATAATAGTGTTATGTAAATAATATACACAGCCTTGTAGTACCCGTGCCAAGAAATATTTAAGATGAAAAAATGACCTGAACGTCAGGCTTGGAATTTCATCTTTGAAAGAGCAATGCCATTTTCATTTTGCAGAGGGCACTTCCATTGGAATATCCAACCTTTGCAGGGCACCAAGGCCAAACCCAGGGGCAGCTGAGACAATAAGCCTTTTTGAGGTATGGCGGACGTGATACGCACGCGTCACGCGCCGCGACTGATGCCACGCTCACCATGTTGGTGGTCATTAGGTTTACGTGTAAATGCTGCTTCGCCTAAAATGCGCACTTCACTGAATAACATACGTTCTATTTCTAGTGGTCAATCACACAAATTTACCACAACTTTACAGTGTTGTAGCATTGTGTCCGCCATACCTCAAAAAGGCTTATGGTCTGTGGCCTGCGTGTCATTCCAAGCCTGCACTATTGAACCTTAACTACATGAAAACATTATACTGCACATGATTATAAAATTTAAATGACAAGGGGTGGATTTCACAAAGAGTTAAGTACTAGTCTTATCTCGGGTTAGGGCCAGTTACTCGTCCTAACTTAGGACTAGCCACACGTTTTGTATATCTCCTAGGACTAGTCCTAAGTTAAGACTAGTCCTAACTCTTTGTGAAATCGACCCAAGATGTCTGTACTACATAAGAAAATCAGAGAGAAACTGACTTTAATAATTTGTAATGTGCTTGATTAGCTAATTCATTTTGAGGAATAAATTACAAAGTACATGTAAATCATTATTCAAAGCATGTAAACCTATATATTTTTGGTTTGTGGTAACACCATGTGTGTATCTACTTGCCAGGTACAGTTTGTTCTTAGAGAACTGTCTTGCTTTACTCTACTACCGCGCAGTAGACTTGTTGGATGTTCGGGAGACTTCTCAGATCTGAGAAAGAACTGTCCTGCTTTAAGAAAATTTCTAAGAACAAACTCTACCTGGCAAGTAGATACACACATGGTGTTGCCGCAAACCAAATATTGATACCTCACCATGCAACGCCTCAAATCCTTTACATGTAAACCTGTTACTGAAATTTATACTAGTATCACAAAACTTCACGCTTTTGTATAAAGTTCACTAGTGCAAGATTCCTAAGATTCCCGATTTAAAAAAAACTTTCTGCTTATAAAAATGTAAACTTCACTTGTGCAAGATTTCTTGTGTCAGCGGTACACAACTTACACAGCTACGCAAGTGGACTTACGAAGATGCATAAAGTTTTGTAAAGCCGGCGGCAGGTCTGGTGTACAAGGTCTAAGATATCTCCAGAGAATTTAGTTGAGGTCTCCACCAGCGGCGCTAATCCGCCTCCTGGTGTTGTACCTGTGAGTAGCCCCAGATGATGACTGCTCAGAGTTTGATGAGAGCCCATTCACTTCTTCTATGTATGAATTCTCCGCCCGCTTTTTAGTGTTTCGTGATCGGTCCTAGAAGAACACACAATACAAAAAAACTCTTCGATGTTATAAAAAAGTTTCTAAAATCAGGGAATTTTCAAATTTGTCCATCAGAACGTGGAATGATTGGTTTATTTTTAGGGAACTTTCTGAAGAATCAGGAAGGATGCCAGATCTGCTCTTAATCTTTGGAAAATGGTTGAAGCTAACTACACATGAGCCAGTGTTGTAGATCTGGAGACCTAGTCTTGGTCTGTCTCAAGATCCTTTTTAGCGGTCTTGGATGGGCTAGTCTCAGTCTGGCAAGAACTGGGCCCAATTTCAAGCACAAAAATTTGCTTAGCATGAAACTTCTACCTGATAAAAACACGATTATCAACCATTACTTCCCAGTGCTTTTCAGGATCAGTAATTAACAGCTGCAATTAACAGCTGAATACCAGTAACAAGCAATTTACAACAAATGGAAATTTGGCCGGTAATCCTGTTTTTATCAAGGCTGCCAATATCTTGGTCAGGGTCTCGGACTTCTCAATTTTGACTACAACTCTGGCATGAGCTGAATAGTTTTACGTGGGTTCGATGGGACCAAAGAAGTACTATGTTTGAGGGTTAATTCATGTAATTATTACTAACCGTGTGACCCTCCTTCCTTGTTTGTAAGACGATTCCATACAGACAAATCACAACCATAACCATCTGCAACGAAGAGGAATGGTCATCATTATATATGGGTTTAAAAAGAGAGAGAGTGGCGCTTAATACAACTTTAATTTTTTTTTTTAGAAGTGTAATCAAGACTATGGTTTGCGATAACACCATGCGTGTATTACTTGAAGATTATGTTCTTTAGCGAACTGTCTTGCTTTAGTAGGTTTTTGGAATTCAGGAGACTTCTCAGTTCTGAAAAGAACTGTCCTGCTATTTAACATACATGTAACTACTACCTGGGTGGAAAATCGAGACTTGGCTTTAGCATTTACTAGATTAGTATTAACTTCACAACCGCGGGGTGAGTTCTTAACTGGTGTCAATGTATCGTCGTGCTTGCTCTAGTCACTGTCAGGATTTGTTTTCAAACTATCATCATCAACATCGATCAATTACAACTTGCTCCTGTGCCAGGCAAGTCTCAAAAGCTGCCTCACCAATTCATACCCTTAAATGTCCTCTTCTCCTACGTCCCTCCATGACAAATTGTTTCGATTTAGATAGAGATTGGACTCCCTTGACCCTGTGCAGCACTGAAGTACACAACCACAGGGTCAAACACAAAGCAGACTATATGTTTCTCTCTTTATTCACTGCTTCACTACTTTCAAGGAAATTTGAAAGTTCAAGGATATTTTATGAAAATCCTGAAATCAAGAAAAATGCTGAGAAATCCCAAGCCTGACACTTACCTGCGCCAGTAACCAAAGGACTACGTTGAAAATGATGGTCTGAGCAAACAGATCTATAGCACTCTTCACACAGATGAGAGATTCAATCACAGTTATGGCTCTGAAATAAAACATGATCAGTTTAGTTGACAACGACATTATGATAAAGTATGTTTGTACGATGATGTTTGAGTAGCGCATGTTTGTTGCACAGGCTGTATACTCCCCAGGGAGCTGAGATATGGTTTAAGGAATGAATTAAATAGCCCAGTGACAAGGGAAAGTTGGTAGCACTTTGAGACGCCCTTCGGATGTGAAAACGTAATATACAAAATTTAATGATTACTATTGCATGGTGAGGTATAAATAAATAGTAAATTTACACAAAACAATGTGTTACAGCTTTCAAACACTGGGTTTTCAGAGCAATATCTAAAGGGCCAGAACATTTGCATTACAGGGAGATTTTGTACAACAAACACAGATACATAGAACTATATTCAACACAATATAATCTGACATGACACAATATCCACAATCAGGGAGATTTTCATAAATTGTTCAAAAGAACTTGAACAGATTTGTTCATTTTCAGGGAATATTTCAGAAAAACAGGAAGAGTTGACAGCTCTGTTTTTAATTAGTTTTCTGTTTGAGAAAGGAAGTAATCACAAAACCACACTACACTTTTGGAAAATACAATACAGTATACTCACGCAAAAACCCAGAGTTGAGTTCCAACCCTCTTACAAGCAGGGTCCGTCACGTAAGAATGATATTGCCTGTAATATGAACAACATTAAACAAAACTATTTATATACATTTGGTTTGCAGTAACACCATTTGTGTATCTTCTTGCTAGGAAGACTATGTTCTTTTGAGAACTTGTCTTGCTATATATTCTACTTCCGCGGAGTAGACTTTAGGGATTCGGGAGATTTCTCGCTTATGAAAAGAACTATCCTGCTTTTCTATTTAGTGCCAATTTCCATCTAGTAACAAAGTGCAATACAAAAGGTTCAAGCGAACAATACTTGCTGACCTGTTAATCATTAATATTAACTGCAGATTTAACTGCTACCGTCAGTGCATCATTTTTGCTCCCAGAGTTTAGTTTGAGTTTAGTTTTATTATGCTTTATACACTGGTATAAAAAGTATACAAATAGAAAAATTAAGATACCTTTAGAAACAAAATAGATTAAAATACCAAGTCAGTAAGTGGCAAGGAGAAACAGGCCCCAATTTCATAGAGCTGCTAAGCACACAAATTTGCTTAGCATGACATATCTTTCATGATAAAAACAGGATTGCCAACCAAATTTCCATTTGTTGTATGTTGCTTCTTACTCATATTCAGCTGGTGTATGCTTGTCCTGAAAATAACGTGAACATTTGGTCGGCATTCCTGTTTTTATTAAGGGAGAATTTCATGCTAAGCAAATTTTTGTGCTTAGCAGCGCTATGAATTTGGGCCCAGGTGACCAGCACCTCTAAAAAGCTGCCTGCCACAGAGGCCACTTTCATAAAGCTGTCGAGGATAAAACAGTGCTGGTCAAATAATTCTCTGCTGTGCAGAAATTGCCGAGCAGTGTATCAGTCGCAATACTTTGTGGTATTTTGGTTGATAATGTCTTTCTGCTTCAAGCCAGGTTTGTCAGTACTAATAAGCAAGATTTGTGAGTGCTAAGCAAGTTGTTGTGTTTGACAGCTTTATGAACTAGGGCCCAGTGAGCAGCAACATGAAATACGGCTTGATCTACGACGCTGAGTCCAGCTTACCTCAATACTGGAGCCACCATTGAACATACTAAGCAAATGCGAATAACACAGAGCGGATGGTCCGGAGCGAATAGGAAAATGTGTTTAGAGAAGAAAGTATTTAGCTCCACAAGCTGCAAATGAAAATGAGAGAGAAATCAATGAGTCGGTTTTAGAAAAATTGACATGTCATCCGAGGGTTCACACACAACACAGTATGTCACATTGGTCCAGTGGTTAAAGGAACACGTTGCCTTGGATCGGTCGAGTTGGTCTTTGAAAGGCGTTCTGTAACCGTTTGTTATAAAATCGGTATGGTTAGAAAGATGTTGTAAAAGTAGATCACAATGGTCTACACAAATATGCCTTGAAATTGCGTGGTTTTTGTTTTACCTCGTCGACAAACACGTGTGGCCATTTATGGGAGTCAAAAATTTGACTCCCATAAATGGCCAACCGTGTTAGTTCGCGACGTAAAATGAAAACCGTGCAATTTTGAGTGATACTTGTGTGGATCATCATATTCTACTTTTAAAACATCTTTTGAACCATATGCACTTTATAACAAACGGTTTCAAACATTTTTCATAGACCAACTCGTCCGATCCAAGGCAACGTATTCCTTTAAACTGTAGGACTTGCAATCACAAGGTTGCGGGTTTGAATGCCTCATTCTGTGTCCTAACAAATTATTACACTATTACCTGTTCATATGTTCTGTGGTAATTACTTATAACATGTATAATAATTGTTAGCATAAAAACTTACTTGGTAATAAGCAATGGAGAGCTGTTGATAGTATATAAAACATTGTGAGAAACGGCTCCCTCTGAAGTAACGAAAGAAGTAATTTCTCAATAAGATATTTGAATTGAACTCTGGAAGCACACAACTTGTGCAAGCGAGGGTGTTTTTTCTTTCACTATTCTCTCGCAACTTCGACGACCAATGGAGCTCAACTTTTCACAGGTTTGTTATTTTATGCATATAATGTTGAGATACAACAAGTGAGAAGACTGGTCTTTGACAATTACCAAAGGTGTCCAGTGCCTTTAAACAGATGAATATGATTCTTGTAATGATGACGTCGGGTGACAGACATGCGCACTTTGTAAGAGTGAGGGTGAATTGGGTTGATACATGAAAGAAGTAAATTACTTTACCTGTGTGAAGAGAATCATAATGAAGACTGCAATGACACGCATGTAGGAGGATTGTGGATCCAGCCAGCGTACCTCTGTCCAACTGTACAGACACGATATAAGATTGAGTATTAATGTTTGTTTTGGCCAGGGACGATTTCACAGAGGCAACAAGAGACTTGGTTTATTCATTTCATAAATATTTATAAAAGACACTAGCAGTAAAAAACTGAATTGTGGTCTTAAATATACAATTTGGCAGTTAATACAATAAAAGGTAGTTAAAACGATGAATAGCAGAAAGCATTCCGAAGACGTTTTGTAAAACCATCGTGGAAAACAACCTAGTGTCATTATGAAGACGATACTTGATTCAAACAAAATGATTTCTTAAATGCTGTACACTATCGAAACCTGCAGTAGGCTTCTAATCAAAACATTAATTTTAGACTGATTACCCAACTTATAACTTCCCTTCAAAACTATTTTTAAACCCATACTCTATAACTTATAATTTACAGGGGAGGGTACGAACCTTGCTGGCGTAAACTGCAACATGGCTCGCCTGATTTTACCAGATGTAGAACGGATATCTCTGAAAACAAAACCATCAAAGTTATCATGGATTCAAACTGAAACTAGCTCAGTTTTTGTGTTAAAGACTGCATTCTGTTATTGGAAGATCAAAATATTTTCATGAACTCTTATACATTTATAGTTGAATAATTTGATCTGTTCAGTCATCATCTTAAACTGTTAAAGGCAGTGGACACTATTGGTAATTACTCAAAATATTTATTAGCATAAAACCTTACTTGGTAACGAGTAATGGGGAGAGGTTGATAGTATTAAACATTGTGAGAAACGGCTCCCTCTGAAGTAACGTAGGTTTTGATATTGCGACTTTGAGATTTTGATACCATTAACCTCTCCCCATTATTCGTCACCAAGAGGTTTTATGCTAATAATTATTTTGAGTAATCACCAATAGAGTCCACTGCCTTTAAAAAACCCAGCTGGTAATCAATTTACCTGATGCTATCCCAGTGGAAATTTTTAATCTCCAGCTTTTTGCACAAATATAGACCGAGACAGATCCCAGCGCCGTTACAAAGGAGGAAATCCAGAACCAGGGAGTCCCACCAGCACTCCGCAAAGTTGGGCAGAAGGTGAATGAAGGCAAACTGGATAAATAAATAAAAAAATTAAAAAAAAGTGTTAAAAAATTATCAAATTCAAGTAATAAACCACAAGCAGGCATGATTTTGGGTCCTTAGGAAATAAGTAGGAATATTTTATCTAGTACAACATGTACACATGGTGTCGCTTTTAATAGATTTGTCAGGCTGTTAAAATCAGAATTTGACTGTTTTTTTCCCCCCAAGAGCCAAACAATTTAACAATCGGACTAAAGTAGGAAGAATGTCAAGTCTGCAAAAAGGAAATTAACTGACTGGCTAAGTTTTCAACAATTTGAGGTCGAACAAAGAGACTGAGTGGCACCCCCAACAAAGATAATGGAGAAATAGGGAGACCGCCAGCATCAAGCTAGATAGCTCAGTTGGTAAAGCGCTGGTACGTTTATCTGGAAACTGTTGGTTCAAACCCCAAGTCTACTCAAATTTCCTTTCATTCCATTTCAAAAAGTTGTGAAGCATACAGCTCATTTTTTACTACAAATCCAAGCCCTGTTTTTTACTTTTTTTGAGAAAGAGAGAGAGAGAGAGTTATATTTTAAAACTGAAGGTACCTCTGTTAGTTCCCATGTAAAGCTCAGCGTCCATAAGATCCCCCAATGCCGAATCATCATCGCTTTGACGATCCAACCGAAAAAATGTGAGAATGCAAACCAGTCCAGGTGACCCCACACTCGTTCAAAGGTTATGTCTGAACAATTAACTGCGTAAGACTAGAGAGAGAAAGATGATACGTGTAGTGAGTTGAAATGTTTGGACTGTATAGTAAAGACCTTTATCACCCTGTCACCATCTTGGTCAGGTTCCCTGTTTCCAATAACAGTAATGAATGCTAACATGGCTAACATTCATTGGCACCAGACTATTATTCCATCCAGCCTCAGTTTTGTTACAATGAGTTGGTATGGAGTAAAATCAAGATGACCACACCGTGATAAAGATCTATCGACATTATGAAGTTCATCCTCCAGAGGAATGTTTCCATCTGAAAACTTGACAATGGAAAAAAAAAGCATTTGAAAATTGTAACATCATGCTCAACAAAATGTTAGGCATTTATTCATTCATTCATTTATTAATTTGACAGGTTAAAATGAAATATTTATTTAAAAAAAGGATAATGAAAACATATACACCATACACAAATTAGCACCTCTGATGTTTAAAAAAAAGGTAAACTATAGCTATCAAGTTAATCTACTGAAAAGACCGGTCTTGTTGTTTGGTGTTTTGAATAAAACCAAATTGAATGAACGAAATAACAAAAATAAAAGTTTAAATCCTGTAATAAAAATCTACTCTCCCCAAAACTAAAGATGTATTTTCCCCTTCTCACTAGGCCACATAAAATAAAAAAACAACCTTTTCAGCTGATATTTTTTTCAAAATGTACAGGTTTGAAAAGATGTTTAAAGAAGGTTTTTATTCATGTTGGCAAAGCTAGAACAATTCTTAAAATATTTACTTGGGCTACACTGTGCTTAGTTGTTTGAAAAAGTTTACAGAAAACGGCATACAGGAGTTAAATTTGTTTGACAAAACTATTGAAAACATCAAAAACACAAAAATCCTCTGTTGTATAGTGATTTTGATGATTTCTTTATTCTTGATTTCATATTTGGCATGTCAAAACAACTTTAAAAAAAAAAAAAAAAAAACCTCCCTCCCTCCCCCATCAGCAAAAAAAAGGACGACCAACAATTTTTTTTTATGTGGCCTTAGCCCGACTGACAGGACTTACTTTTTCTGTAGGTTGTTGCGCTTCAAGATCGGGGAAGAACCAGACCATAATGCGTCGGATGTCTTGGTAGTTTTGAAACAAAATGAAGACAAGAAGCAATAGATACATGACACTGACACCTAGTAGAGAAAGCATTAAACACATCAATAAGAATTAGTACAAACTTATCAGCAAGGCCTGCTACTTCTATCTTTATATTTGGTGTGTTTTTAAAAAAGAAAAAATTGTGTGAGCAATGCAATTTCTTCTTCTGGAGATCAATAAAGTTTTCTTATGTCTTACTCCATGGAGGCAACGAAGGCGATTGCCTCATTGCCCTTTGGACATATTGCCTTGGTGCCCTTGCAATGCTCCAGTAGAAATTTACAATTTCCTCACAGGGTGCCCTTTACCAAAGAGAAAATGCCTCGCTGCCCTTGCTCTTTCAAAATCGAAGCATAGATGTACAGGCCTGGGCCCAATTTCATAGAGCTGCTAAGCACTAAAATTTGCTTAGCATGAAATTTCTTCCTTGATAAAAGCAGGATTACCAACGAAATTTCCATTTGATGCATATTGCCTGTTACTGGTATTCAGCAGTTGTTTGCTTATCCTGAAAACCACATGGAAATTTGGTTGGAAATCCTGTTTTTATTAAGGCAAAAATTTCATGCTTTAACACATTTTTCTGCTTAGCAGCGCTATGAAACCGGGTCCTGATCAGCTCATCCCAGCGGTCTCAGAAGAAACAGGTGGCTGGGGCCGAGCGAAATTGAAGTATAACCTCCTTCAATAAAAATGTTTTTGTTGTTAACAGATAAAACTTACCAAACACAACTCGCCATATTGCTGGATGGGGCCTTGTAAATGGACCTTGACAGGAAAAAGAACAGAAAAAAATTAGGTACTTTATAATGTTTTTTTTTAATATCGCCTAACATCACAGGGCCGGACAGCCACTTCGTTTTTTTATTTTTTTTTTAAACCTCAGCTTCACCTTGTAATAGATTAACTATTTGTTTAAATTTGTTGTGATGTATTTTGTAACTTTAAATGTTAGGACGAGTAACTCGTCTTAAGTCGAGATAAGACTAGTCTTAACTCTTTGTAAAATCCACCCCTGGTGCTGAAACATTAGTACTCCCTTTACAGTCTGTTAGGATGTATGCATTCATGGGTATCATCCACTAGGAGCTTGTCAATACTAGCATGACTATTAGTACAGAATACACTACTTTCCAAACATTTTACGAAGCAATAATGGATAAGTGCTTTGCTCAAGGGCACAAGTGTATGACCAGGATTTGAACCCACACTCTGTTGCTGACAATTATCAAAATAGCCAGTCTATGAAACAAGCATGGAATTAAATGGAGGCCATCCTTTTAAATTTTGCTGTGCTAAGCAAATTGTTTGCTTATTACAGGCTTTATGAAATTGGGCCTACTAAGTATGAACAATCTGTGGCTATTTGTAAAATCGAAACTGGGCCTGCACTGTGGAAGATATCTGAATTACCCAACACTACAGCCATGCAGCTCTTTGACTCTATTTACCGTTTGGGAATGCAAGTAGACTGATGAGAAGAAAGAAGAATACAACACAGCACAGACCATTGCGGATATTGCCATCATTGCTTGTGTCACTCGTTCTGAAGTGATGAAAACAAAATTTGGAAAAATTAAACAGATTAGGAATAAATAAATAAAAATTTATGAAGTTCGAATCCCACCAGAGTAACATGCCTGTGATATTTTTTCACAGGACTTGGGAAAGTACTGAGTATACAGTGCTAACACACATCGGTGTATGGGTAAAAACCAAAATTAATATAAATTATTAAAATTTAACTATTGAATACAATTTTCACACACTTGTAAATGAGTAAAGCCTGTTTTTTTTGCGAATATGACTCAAAATTGCATGGTTTTCCTTTTACCTCCTATTAACGCGGTCGGCCCTTTAAAAATTTAGTGGAGTCAAATTTTTAAGTTGCCGACCGCAATTTCAAAGCAAAATTGTGTGGATCATTGTATTCCACTTTTAAAACATCTTTCCAACCATGTGTTTTATAACAAACGGTTACAAATGCTTTTTATACTGCCAACCCGTCAGATACTACAAGGCAACGTGTTCCTTTAATTAACAAATATATTTTGATAAACCATACCATCCATCATCACCATCTAAATATTGATAATTCTAACTCAGTAACTGTCATGATCTATGATTTTTGAACGTGCTTGCTAAGGCTGCTAATGTTTCATTTAACTTAATGCTTATTATTATGAATATGATTGCCTGATCATCAGTGACTGATGCCTTTTTCGATGGATACAAATAAAACTATAAAAAAAAGTACAATTAAATAATGATTTAAAAATAATTATTAAATATAATTAAATCAGGCCTATAATAATTTACTATGTTATTAAAACAACAAAAGGCCTACTACTACTACCTATCCAGTTGGTTGGACCTATTGTGGGAGGGAGTACAAAATAGTTTTGTATCTGCATTTATTAAAAAATATGGGGCCCAAATAAATGTAGGTCAACTCGGGCATTTTGTACCATCTCGAGGCCCCGCCTGCTGGACAAAGTCGACTTCCCTATATTGGCAAACAAAAGGGTCGACTTGTCTCCGTACGACAAAAGGGGGAAAAATGACTTACTTTGTGAATGCAAAGTAGACTGTTGCGATCAGCGCAGCTAAAAGAAGCGTAAGTGTGTGTGGTTTGTAGAAGAATTCCAGGTTGATATCCTCAACAGACTGTTCATTGATCAGCCGAAAATGATCGCTCATTTCAGAGGCAGATAGTCGCCTGTGTCCTCGCCTGGAAATCGCCATTTCTACACAGGACCAGTTGACCGTGCAGCCGGCTTACAGCAGACGCTTCGATTCTCGCCCCGGTGATGATTTATTTGTAAAAGGCACATGTCATTAGCGTTTTTTTCCGATTTGATGTTTGCGCCCAACTATAGTTGGGCTTGTCCAATTATAGTTACGCTGATTCAATTTGATACGTAAACTTCACTTGGGCCAAGCCCAACTGCAGCTGGGCTTAGTTACTTAATTTGGGTCAATCTTCAACGAGTGCACTATATAAAAAAGAGCAGGAAAGGAAACCGGAGAATGTTTGGTGAGTTTGTAAGGCTGCACAAAGTGTGTTAAAACAAACATCAGCTTGAGCTCATTGTACGAATGGGAGTGCTTAATTTGTCAGGTACTTATTCAATTGAGTTTTGGTGTCTTTGAAATTGAAGAGGTCTTTTGCTATTTGATTCGATTTACTAATCTTATTTAATGACATGCAGTTTTGCACAGTTTAGCATTACGGGTAGACCATGTACAGGGGGGGGGCTTGGGCAAGCAGTTAGGGGGGGGGCAGAGCTAGAGGCAAATTGGCAAAGTAGGCATTGAACAAGGAAGCCACCCATTGCTCTACTCCTAGAACTATGTATGAGGCTCACTCGTGGAGACGATATATCGCCTTACTATAGCAGTTCAGAACGAACCTCGTTAAGTCATCACTCAGTCAGTCAGTCATACTTGGGCCTACTCATAGTTCTAACTTTTTCTAGGCACACATGATACTGATAGGAGGAGTACTATTGTCCCATAACCAGCATTAGTTGCAATAACATAACCCTCCTGCCGACGGCGGAGCCGGAGGTCAGCCGTCGGCAGGAGGGTTACGTTATCGCAACTACACAACCATCTGGTTACAGTCACAACCAAGTTACTAGTTAGTGAAGTAGTTGCGATTGTAACCCCCCTCCTGAAGGGGGGGGGGGCTCTTCACTAAAAAGCTTGCTGCTTTATTAATTG
The DNA here is from genome assembly GCF_032118995.1 of Asterias amurensis. Classification (NCBI taxonomy): domain Eukaryota; kingdom Metazoa; phylum Echinodermata; class Asteroidea; order Forcipulatida; family Asteriidae; genus Asterias; species Asterias amurensis. The sequence goes on along the minus strand of NC_092664.1, from coordinate 13,696,431 downwards.
CTTCGTGTTCAAAGGAGGGGAGGCAAGGGTTCGGGTGGGGAGGGGACCTGAGAGATAACTATATAGGCATATCATTAACCAATTTTTTTGTTTGTTCTACACTGCAGTTGTTCTACATGTTTGATTCATTATTTAAGACCATTGCCATGGCAACCAAGATGTTTCCAAAATCATTCGCCTACTACCAGTCTCTGAACAGTAAAACAAATCTTGCAGTGTGTAGAACTAATACCATTAGATGCCTTTCGACATTGAGTCAACAAAGATGGAGAAAGGCAGCAGGAGGGATAAACGAGTGTCGCTCTAAGAAATACTTTGAAGGAACAGACGGTCTAAGTGCAGCTTCACCAAAAACTGATGCCACAGGATGGCATCAAATTCTGCAATCACCATGGCATCTTTCAAAAACATGGCTATGTACTGGGAGCAGTTTTGTAATATGTGCTCCACGTGATGAACACGGAAATGGAGACAGGCTTTCTACATCTGACTCTGGTATTCTACACACAGATACTTCTGGTGTCGCAAAAACAGATACCAAAGAAATAAATGCACTAGATGATGACGTTTTGAAGACGGAAACAAGAAACTCAGACAGTGTTACTGTTGGCATTGATACAGAAAATATACATGCTGCCAGTCGAACAGGGACAACAAGCAGAGACCCAACAAAAGTAAACAGTGATTTGGTTAATGCCCATGATGATGGTGGGATAGGCCTCTTAGACGACGCAGATGAAGATGACGTCCTGGCGGCGCAAGACTCTCCGATGGTCTTGGAAGAGTTCATCAAACCGTTTCTGCCAACCGAATCCCTAACCCTAGCTTCGTATGCAGACCATTCAGTTACTTTACAGAAACTTGTTGAGCTTGGAGTCGACCTATCGAAGGTGGAAAAGAAGGCTCGCATCGGTAATGCCCTCCTGAAGATGGACTTTGAGAAAGACATCAAAGATAAGATCATCTTCTTGCACGACGTTGGGATATCGGGGGAAGGACTGGGTCACTTTCTTACCATCAATCCTTTTGTCTTGACGGAGGAACTACAGAACCTGGAGGCTCGGATCGGCTACCTAAGAGGGAAGAAGTTTTCTGAGGATGCCATCACGAGAGTGCTGACGAGAGCCCCTTTTTTCATCAGTTTCTCAGTACGTGAAAATGCTCTTTATTTATTTATTACCAGGCATGTATGCTTCATTTTTGACAGGGCAAGGGCACCAAGGCATTTTCTCGTTGGTGAAGGGCACCCTTTGAGGAAATTGTAAATTTCTACTGGAGCATTTAAAGGGCACATTACTTGAGCGTCTTGGAATCGAGACTAATTTGTTTCGTAAAGATCTAACATTTATCTTAAAATGAGGATCGATCTTAATTGCTAAGCAAAGTGTGATGTCAAAATGAGGGAAATCACGATGGCAAATTTGACAACTCTTTACTTAGATGAGTCTTGTTTCTGTGTGAAAGCCCAGTTGTGCCACCATATAAAGGGTTTGCTCTGAACGTTTTTAGTGACTAGCTAGGCAGCTGAAAACAGTTTGTCCAGACTGGTCCATATTTCGTCTCTGGATGTTTTTCAACACTAAACCTTTAATCTAGACCACTTGGAAAGAGATTTGAAAGGTCCTCAGGTGTTTCAACTAGCGTTTGGCCAGCGATTCACTGTTAACATGGTTAAAGGGTTTGAGTACTTTTTGTAGGAAACAAAACACAATGTCCACAGATTTACATTAAATTTACATGGTTTGAAGATAATGATGGTAGAAAGCTTCCCGTAAAATATTTCTTGCTGATGTGCTGTAATTTTTCAAATAATGACTACTGGCATGACTGGTTTTGAATACCAGTAACCATGGTAACTGGTACACATTGTACGTACATACATGCTGAAATAACTTTGTCTCCTGAGCAAAATTATTATTTCTTGACATTGTTTTACTAATTTTCAAAAACTGCAGCACCTCAGCAAGTAATATTTTAAGGGAAGCTTTCTTCTATTATCATTTCAAACTGTGTAAATTCAATGTAAATTTTCGAACATTTTGTTTTGTGTCCTACAAAAATTAAGAAGAATTTGACATAGTTGGCCTACCCAACCTGTGCTGTTGAATAGTTACATAAAAGTGGAAAGATGACAGTGTAGTCTTTTAAAGGCAGTGGACACTATTGGTAATTACTCAAAATAATTGTTAGCATAAAACCTTACTAGGTAACAAGTAATGGGGAAAGGTTGATAGTATAAAACATTGTGAGAAACGGTTCCCTCTGAAGTGACATAGTTTTCGAGCAAGAAGTAATTTTCCACGAATTTGATTTCAAGACCTCAGATTTAGAATTTGAGGTCTAGAAATCAAGCATCTGAGAGCACACAACTTCGTGTGACAAGGGTGTTTTTTTTCTTTCATAGTTATCTCGCAACTTCGACGATCAATTGAGCTCAAATTTTCACATGTTTGTTATTTTGTGCATATGTTTAGATACCCAAAGTTAGAAGACTGGTCTTTGACAATTACCAATAGTGTCCAGTGTCTTTCATCAATTTAATTTTGATTCTGTAACAGGTGGAGAGAGTTGACAGTAAATTGGGTTTTTATCAGAAGGAGCTGAGCTTAACTGGAAATGAGCTTCGGAGTGTTATCACAAAGATGCCCAAGGTAGGCTTACAAACATGTATTATTATTACTATTGGTTTATTAAAACACATTCAAACATCGGAGCTACAAGCTGAATTGAGATTAAAATACAGAGATTCATATAAAAAATAGAAATGTTAAAATTTACAAAAAACCATTAAGAGATACAATTTGTTTTTTATACATTAAAAAGGCAAACTGGCAAGTGCCATTGACTAATTAGGTAAAACAAAAAATTGCACGGCAAGTCACATTCAAAGGTCAAGGTGAAGGGATGGGGACAAAAGGCATGAGTGAACAGAGTGAACACAAATCAAGAGCTATTGTTGAGTGCTTGGACAAGGGATGGAATGCAACTATTTTTGTAACGACCAGTTCTACATTTGGGGGGGGGGGGGGGCACATTTTGTTGGCATTCCGCAAGTTGTTGCTTTTGTTTGGTGGGAACCAGTGCCTGTAGTTTCCAGATTCAAACGAGGTCTTACCAAAATTTACAAATAAATGACTCAGTCTATCAGTGATTGTAGGCAAACTGAACAATTGACATATTTTATGTAGTATAAGATTTGTTCAACCAATCCAGGCTAACAGCAGAATTGTTTATTGGGGTGGTGGAACCTTGTAAAAAAATGCAAAACAAGTAAGAGCAACTTTGTTTTCATTTCAGTTGGTCACGTTTAAAGTGCAACATATCAAGGAGAGTCTGTTTGTAATCCGGCAGCAACTCGGCTTCACAAGAACAGAGCTGAAGAATCTCATTCTTGAAGATCCAAGGGTGCTCCTTAGAGGTATAGTACAAGGAATGTTTTCTTCTTGATCATCGTATCGTTAACCCTCCTACTGTATAATAATAAATAATAATAATGTTGAACATTTCTAGTGCGCCATGTCTGTCAATGATGACACTCCTGGCGCAAAAAAAACATGAACTCCGCTACACAATGACACAAGACAACCAAAAGTTGACCTGTGACCTCCTAACTACCGTCCGGCGCTCCAACAACTGAGTTGTCTAGCTCATGTTGGCGTCTACCTATTTTGTCAATATTGTTTTTGTCAATATCTTTTTTGTCAATATCTATTTCGTCAATGTCCTTTGTGGCGTGTCATGTCCAAAAGGTTAAGAGCACCGGATTCAAGCTCTGATGTTTGATCAGCAGAGGGTGGGCTCGAGTTCCAGTCGTGAGACTTTTGTCCTTTTAAGCAAGATACCATGATTGCTTCGTAAAGTTGGGGAGGTAACATGTAGTGCTTTCTGCTCCACCAGCCAGGCATCTGATTGATGATACCCAAGCCAAGGGTGTTGCCCTGTTTTAGCCCACACCTTGAAGTGGCCTTCAGGCCTTGTGTGTCAATCGAATTGCATAAATAAAATAAATTAAAAATGTTTTAAAAAATCTTTGTTCGGGGTGCCACATTTAGTTTCACATTTACTGGTATTTAACAGATTTTCTGCTCTCCCTGCTTGAGATTCGGAGAATAGCACAAGACAGGAGAGAATGGGAAAAGCTTGTGTCCTTTTGCTGTGCAGCCGACTGACGATGATGATGGTATTCAACCATATTCACAAGTCAAGTTTATTTTTGTGTTCAAGATTTGCAAAAAATTCCAAATCCATTCAATTTTTCTAGAATAACAGCAGCAAAGCCTATTTTGATTCACAGGTAAGAAAAAGCTGATAAGCACTTTTGATGTACTGCACAACCACATGGGTATCCCTCACAAGCAACTTGTGAAGAATCCCCAGGTGTTCAATGGAAGAGTCTACAAGTTGCAAGAGAGGCATCAGGTAGGAATTAATCCAACCCCCAAATTATAGACCCTGTACATTTTGTTTACAAATAGAGTGACCTTACAAGTACATTCCATGTTTTTTTTCTGGCACGCGAGATTGTACACAGGGAAATTTGTCATAATTTCCACAAATGCAAGAGTTAAAAAATGAACAACTGAACAAGTTTTGAAAGTGTAAGATGTTTTGTTTCTTGCATGAAGTCATGAAGTCAGAGTATACAGTTCTTAACAGACATCGGTGTAAGGGCAAAACCTCTATAATATATTTTGTCATCCCCGGTGCAAAATTAACATCTAATAAACCTCTCATTTTAAATTCTCACACGGTACATTTGGATACCTACACAACCCTCCCCTCAGTCATAATTTAAAAAAAAACGTACTTCTGAAAAATCAAAACATTTCTATTTTCATATTGAATTGTTATTTCTGAATCTCATATTTTATTGTTTCAGTTCCTGAAATTGCTTGGCCTCGCTCAGTACAACCCGACCCAGCCGGGCTACATCTCAACTGAAAACTTATCTAAGGTTCCAGATGCTGTCTTCGCACAAGAAATCGCCAAGTCCTCCATTAATGAATACAATACTTTCTTAAAGACACTGTAACAATCTTCACAATGGTATTTTATTGCAACAGTCAAACATGAACTTGGAGTATTTTGTAACAATTTCACATAAAATGTATAAAAGGGAGTTTGAAACCATCATTGATTTTAACTTTAGAAGTTCTTGATACTTTTATATTCACCATTCCATCTGTAATCTCATCTAAATTTTAGCACAGGTTTTGGTTTAAACAAAATGGTGTCAATTTTTGTTTTGGCCCATTGCGGAATGCCAAACTAAACACAACCAGCCATTATTTGTTCTGTGAATATTCGCCTACCGAAATCCATGGTATTTGGACTAGGCCTCGTTTGATTTTAACAAATGCCACATGACCAACAATCCTCCAATCAAACGACAAGGATCTACTTGGTTGGTACACAAATTAAATACACATGTACATATGAGCCATAAGGTTCCCAGGGTAAATTGGCCAGGGCAGGCTATCCTGGCCCCAAAGGTCATGCTGACCCAGCAAGCAGGGAACCAGTCACAAACTGCACACAGAACATAACATTTTAGCTGGGGCCTTTCTCGAACCTCGGCATGGGCTCCAGCTTTGGCTAACCCTTTTCCAGTAAGCAAAAAGGTTTGGTGCATAGTAAACGTTTGTGCCTCAATAATCAAAGCAGATCTACGGATGGTTCTAGGATGGTCAACTCGGTGATAAATTATGCCACCAAGAGTAGGAGGGTTACTTGAATTATTCATCTATGCTGTGAGTGATTAAAAATCTGTCAAAATACAAAAGTGTTCTTTTGTTCAAAGTGGTGTTTTTGTAACTGTTCACCTTATCGGTACACATGACTAGACATATAATGCAATTTTGAGTTCACAGGGCTTCTTAAAACTAACCCCTAGTGTCTTTGTTACACATTGCACCCAACCAGGGCCTCGCAAATGCAATGGTTGTCTTGGTACACAAAACATTCTGCGTTGTAATGCATACTCATCACTGCATACACGGCGCAGCAATTCCACTGATAGAGGGCGCTCTCTGGAAGCCATGAACCAGTCGGATTTTTCGTATGATCATTTGTGCAAATCGTCCAATAGTTGCTACAAAATTGTCAAAATAGTGGTAGTTACTGTAGCAACACTGGCTATGGCTGTACTCGTAGCCAAAGTCGTCAACCTGTACCCTTAGCTAGAGGTCAAAAGCAGGTCACTCATTGGCCCATCCTGTTCACCTCGTGTATCCTGCACGTATTCTATTGTTTCATCATCAATTTACACTAGTTATATTAAGACGACGGTGCGATGACTTCAATGCATTCAAGGTCCTTTGGCCTAACCTCCAAAATGTTCCACAATAGTTTGGTGCCTTGCTAAAGGTTAACTCTCTGTGGCTGATAACTCTGCCTTTTCTCGTTGTTTGTTGAAGGAACCCAACCTCTGTAGTACTTCTATTGATGAGAGACAGCTGCTTTTGAAGAGCACTTGTTTACCATCGTCTGTGAATGAAATATAATGATAAACGATTAGAATAATGTTTACAAACATTCTTTCCATAATGAAGGGAACCTATATGGGAAAATTAAACTTGCACTGGAACTTTTCAAGGGACACCAGCGTTGACCAGTGGCGAGACCAGGGCCAATAACAAGGGGTAATGGAAGTGCCCAGCCCTTGAGGAGCAGTGCTGCCTTGAAGATCGATGGCAACAAACAAGAGATGTGCCCAATTCTGGCCGAACATTTGTAGGGTACAGTAGATGATGGATTTGAAAGAAGATGTGGCCATCCAATGGCAAAGGGCAATTGCCAGGGGCAATCGCCAGGGGCAATGGCCTGGGGCCAATCCTGGCCAAACATTTGTAGAGTACAAGTAGATGATGGATTTGAAAGAAGAAGTGGCAATCTAGGGGCAATGGCTAGAAGGGATGGCCAGGACCGGTGGGCAGGGTTAGTGACTAGTCACTAGGGCCAATGAGCAGGGCCAATTGCCTCAAGTATCAAGCATGCAGTGCTACTGTACTATCAAAAACAATGTCTATTGTTCTGAAGATACTTACCAAAAAGCACGGTGATTGCAGGATCAGAACCGTCATGTTTAACCTTTGACTTCACTAGGCATTTTGGATTGGTATTGGTGACGGGGCCACTTCGAACTCGGCTCAGGAATTGCCTGCATTGTAGATATGGGTGTATAAAAATTTACAAACATTTATTATTATCATAAATATTTCTGGTTGGTTAATCAAACATTAATTTAAGGATGTAGGCCCTACCTCAGTCATTTAGATGATGCATTTATTAAGCAAATTGTCACTGCCAGTGCCGGCTCCAACCCCCCCCCCCCCCAGTGGATGAAGCCTCCCGTCATATTTCATTGTGATTCAGAACTGCAATGCGTTATGGGTAGGCAGAGGGAGAGGGGGTGCATTCGACGACCATTTTGTATGTTGTCATGAACGAGGTGCGCATGCATGGCCTATATCTCTGTGTGGGTTCAACAGCGCCCTCTCTTGATATATTTTGCTAATCGCGATCAACCTAAAAGTTGCCAAGATTAGCAAGAACATGATTATGATTATGAAGAAAGGCTTTAGATTAGATAAGAAGTTTAACCCCTACATCTGGATATCCGACCCTACAACAATGGTTGGTCCACTTCCCACTTCATCCATCCCACTTCTCTTTTCAGACTTTGATTTGAGATATGCTTGTTTTAACTTTATTTCTTAATTTTAAATTCAGGCATTCCTAACTATTGTTGATTAAATTTAAATTTATATTTCATAAAAAATAAAAAATAAAATTCTGATTCTGAACTCACCTTGCAGATTGAGCATTTGCTTCCCACGGGCAGAATTCCACCATGATACTCTTGATAAACTTAAGGGTCACGTGCTTAACAACCGCTGGCATTTTGAGATTTCTTTATGCAGCGAGCTAAGTTTTTGTGTGTTTAAGCATGGAGGTAGATGGTTTAAGAAAATGAACCTCTCTGGAAGAACCTTTACAAAAATAGACACACACATGGATTGGAACCTCCGCTGCTGGTCGAAGCCAGGCTCCAAATTGAGGCCAGTCAAATTGTTTATAAACACAGTCAACGTCCGTCACTCACCATCCACTGGATGGTCCAGTCTACCTCCGTGCGCTAAACAGTAACACACATTTTGATGGCCCTGTTATCAATTATTTGACGAGACAATAAACAAAAACCATTAACAAAACCGCCTAAACTCCAAAATAATTCTACCTCCATGATGTGATCAAGGCAGTAGCTCCACTTTTGTGTTGGCCACACAAAAGTGGAGCTATGCTGGCAGGGAGATATAAAAGTACACCTTGAAAAGAGACTACGGCCCTTTTCGAAACTACGGCTTCAGCTTTGATTCGGCTCAGGCTAGCTTCAATATGTGCGTGCTTTGTTGTATAAGAGGACGGAGCCTAAAGCCGAATCCAGCACAAGGGCCGTTGTTTCGAAAAGGGCCTACGGAGGGCGCTATGTTTACCATTAATTAGCATTGACGTCAATGTCACTGGGATACGCAATACAATATGGCGGAAATGAAGTGACTGATAACGCATTGATTGTGTGCGTGAAGAACAAAACCAGAACCAACTGAGTAAGTTTATTTCCACAGTTTTTCCAGCTTTATTTCATACTTGACTTATGTGTTCTTATGATTCTTATATGAAAGCATTACACTTAACTTAACTTCAGTGTTTCTGTTTCCAATTCCACATGATTTGTTTGTATGGTTCTCCTCATCATCAGAGTCAGTCCAGACTCAGCACTGCATGCAGCAGAGTAGAGTTTTGTTTTTAACTTTTCATTTAGTTCACGGATAACTTTCCGTATGGCGCCACCACGTTTTTACTAATTTAAAAAAAAAGGGATATCTCTTTGAGGTAAATTAGTAGTTATCGCAACTAGTAAATTAGATACTATATTATTTTATATCGAATGAAAAAGTGGTGGCGCCATACAGAAACTTTTCCAACTTGATTATATTTTAATTAAGAAAAGAAACAATTAGTGAATTACAAATTGCATTTTATTCAAACTCGATTTTAACGCTAACTTTCTAATCTTCTTGTCCGGTTAAAACCATTAGACACTTTCGGAACAGAAACAAAAATAAAAGTTCACAGATTTACAAAGAACTGACAGGGTCTAATCTATACAACAGAAGGTAACGGTAAAAAAAAAAGACTTCTCTTGAAATGTTATTCAATAAAATGCTTTACTTTTTGAGGGTCGCACGTAATAGAATTGTCCAAGTACGTCGAAAGACAACATGGCGAATATTTTCGTTCGTTACTAAATTTGGGGTAAAAAACACCTTTTTTTACAGTTAAAAATACAATTTTTGGATCCCAATTTTTTCAACAGTTTGAAAGTGATTTAGATGCATATGACTCTTGTGCACATACATGTATTTAACTGAATTTTTAGTTGAATTTTGTTCAAATGTTCCGTTAAAGTATATTTAAAAATTGTTGTCGTGAGTTGTTGTGAGGGGTCGTGAGTTGTCGGTATTTAGTGCGACCGCTTTTTGAGAAAACATTAAAACAATTATCAAATCTCAATATCGGGAATAACGGATTTATTCTAAACACTGTATGTCTAAGACATGGGGAAACGTACAGAAACATGGGTGGGTTTTCCCGTTATTTTCTCCCAACTCCGATGACCGATTGAGCCTAAATTTTCACAGGTTTGTTATTTTAAATGTAAGTTGTGATACTCGATCGAGGTGTGGGACTTGGACAATATTTTTTACCGCTGTTGTGTGATTGCTTTAATTTGCAGAACTAAACCAGAGTCCCAACTCGGTACTCTCCAGCGTCTAGTATGGCCGATGAGCCGGCCAGAAAGAAAGGGAAGAAGAAGAAGGGCGTCAAGAAGGTGCGGTTGCCCCCAGTAGAAGCTGAAGATGCCTCCCTGAAGGCGTCTGGTTTGACGGACGCAGAGGAGCGTCAGAGAGGACACAAAGATGACTCTCGAGACAGTCAGAAAGATGGTGAGTTTGACGATGCATATAACTGGGCCTTTAATTTTGCCATGCTATAATTACTGCAGATAAAACATACAAAATGTAGATAATAAAATTAATGTGAATGTTTTATTGTTCATTTTCACTGCCTGTTTTGTTTGGTGGTTGATTGCATCTTATGTCATGTAGAAGATTTTAAATCAGCAGTGACATTTTTTTCTAATTTTGAATGGAGGAGTGCCAAATGGTCTCTTAACACACACCTACTGTATTTCTGAGTGGATTTCAAATATTCGGTCAATATGTTTTTAATATCATACAACATTCCTTTTTTATCGTATAAAAAGAAAATGAGGGTAAAAGCGAGATCACTATCGATAAGAATGAATTAGGCGACAAAGAAGTTGATCTTGCGCAGCTCTCCACCCCATCACCGCATGATGCTGTGGCAGTAGACGGTGAAAACTCTGATCAGAAAGCCCCTGAAGCTGAGGTTAAACTTGCAGACTCAGATGCCGATCTGCCTCCAGGTGGTGAACACCAATCGGATGTTCCTAATCCAGAGGGTATTAAACAATTGTGACTTAGTCATCGCATTGGTAGAGTTATGAAACAGCACAAGATTTCATCTGCACTGCATTCAAATCATACGAGTTGTGAGATTCATCGTAAAAGTCATGTTTGTAGAACAGTACAAGCCATCATATCATTATGAATCACTTTCTATGACTATAGATTTTCCCTGTATAAAGTATGTATTGCTTCAACTTAAAGCCATTGGACCCTTTCGGTAAACAGTGTTGTCCAAGGCCCACACTTTGTGTACCAAAACTTCTATATCAAATAACAAACCTGTGAAAATTTAGGCTTAATCGGTCATCGGAGTCGGGAGAAAACAACGGAAAAACCCACCCTTGTTTCCATGCATTTCGCCGTGTCATGACATGTGTTTCAAATAAATCCGTAATTCTCGTTAACGAGAATTTATATTGTTTTGCTGTTTTCTCAAAAAGTAAAGCATTTCATGGAATAATATTTCAAGAGAAGTCTTTCACCATTGTCTTCTGTAAACCCTGTAAGTTATTTGTAAATCTGTGAACTTTTTTTTTTTTTTTCCTGAACCGAAAGGGTCCAATGGCTTTAAAAGAAAAATAAGACGCAAACAATGAACAAAGAACAGGGCTAAAATTTTAGCAGGCCAGGACCGGTGATTCAGTACTTTTGATTCTGATGATTTTACCCTTGGGTTGATAAACTGAGACTTGGACAAGTACTAAACATGTTAAACTACAAGCAAAAAAGTTTTGTTCAAGTTGACTTTGAACCTGTTGAAAATATTTTAATTCTGTCGAGTATCAAAGTACACTCTCCTGTAAGACTAAGATATTATTCCCTTTCGGTAATTGTCAAAGAATAGTCGTCACAGTTGGTGTATCTCAACATACATGACATATATGCATAAAATAACAAACCTGTGAAAATTTGAGCTCAATCGGTCATCGAACTTGCGAGATAATAATGAAAGAAAAAAACACCATTGTCACACGAAGTTGTGTGCATTTAGATGGTTGATTTCAAGACCTCAAGTTCTAAGTCTGAGGTATCATAATCAAATTCGTGGAAAATCACTTCTTTCTCGAAAACTATAGCACTTCAGAGGGAGCTGTTTCTTACAATGTTTTATACCATCAACCTCTCCACATAATTCGTCAACAAGAAAGGTTGTATGCTAATAATTATTTTGAGTAATTACCACTAGTGTCCACTGCCTTTTAACAAATAACGAGGTAACCTTTGTAGAAAGTTCCTTCTTATTTAGAATCTGCTCTACTTGTACAAATTCTGGTCAAGTAAAAACTCTCAGCTACAAGCCCGGTGTTCTTGTGGTTTTTTTTACCATAAATTCAAGCACTAAAGGGCCTAGTTTCACTGTATCATTCTGTAGTGTCGCAACAGTAGTTGGACCTGTCCATTCTTGAGTTCACTGAAGAATACGCCAGTCATTTAGGGCAAGGGATCTAAGGCGCCTTCTCCTATGCAACGGCACCGCAGATTGAGGACTTTGTAAATGTCTATGGGTAAGGTGCCCCAAGGCAGTGACCATCAGGGGCATGGAGGCAACTGCCTCCATTATCTTTTAGTTTGTAGAACGATCATTCTAGTTCATGGTTAAATAGCACCACTTTCTGTCACACACACTGGAGTTAATATTTCCAATTAATCAGAAGCCACTCAACCTGTAACTTGCGAATATAGCCAGGGACCACACCCAAGTTTACAACAGGTGCGTTCGTTTAGCTTCCCTGGTTCGACCCTGGACTGCCCCCGGTGCGTTTTGAAAGCTCTGACGTCATTCTAGGGGCTCACCTGAGTCAGCCCCCAGTGCCCTGCTTGTGGAGTGGGTCACTTGGGGGCTGGCCCAAGGTGCATGACGTCAATACGACAGCGGTGAGTGATCGTTCGTTTAGCTCTTGTCAGGGGCTCACCCGAGTGAGCACCGCAGGGTAGACCCAGGGAAGCTATAAACGAACGCACCCAATACAACCAGGGAAGCAACAACAGAGGGACTACCCAGGTCTTGTAAGTGGTATTACATATTTTCTTGATATCAAAAATGTGAAAAATTCACCTACAGGCATGACAGGTAGTCACTTTTCATTGTGGTTAATTACTTTGATGATTGAATTTGGTTACAGGATACGTATTAAGGAAATGGTGGTCTCATAAAAGCTCGATTCCAGCAAGATTTATATTTATCTATTTTTTTATCTGACACTAACAGAAAACTTTGTTTTGATTGTAGGAATCCCGGAAGCCCAACCAAAGACCCCTTCCCCAGCTCCTTCTGGTGACAACCATCCACCATCTCCCCATGATGACCCAGAGGTAAAGACAACCAGTGAAGATCAGCCTGCAGAGGAGGCTAAGACAGACACTGTGATTACGATGGAAGATCAGCCTGGGGAAGAGACTAATGCTGATGCAGTGGCAGAGGAGGCAATCCAGGATGGAGAGAGAGTTGTGTCTCCAAATTCTTTAAGTAGAGGTTAGTATTTGTTCTTGTAGTCCAAGAAGGGTTCAGCCCTAACAATTTTGTTCCATGTTTCTTGTTTGTTTTTTTTTAAGTAGGATCATAGATTGGTTTTTGTCAACGTAGTGCTCGTTTACAGGCAGACTTACACATGTATAAAGAATATAAAATAAACATCACATGTAACACATGCAGGCCGTCATTTTTTTCTCTATTATTAAAAAGTATTTGATGATGTTGAATGGTCAGAGTAGGAGGGCTGACTGTGAACTTTGTAGATTCATTCACCACTTGATATTGTAGGTGCGCACAATCATCATTCAAAACCATGAACACCAAAGTGGATATTATTGAAAAACACCCTTGTCACATGAAGATGTGTGCTTTCAGATGCTTGATTTCGAGACCTCCAATTCTAAACATGAGGTCTTGAAAACAAATTCGTGTAAAATTACTTTGTTCTTGAAAACTACGTCCCTTCAGAGGGAGCCGTTTCTCACATTGTTTTACACTATCAACCTCTCCCCATTAGTGTTACCAAGTGAGGTTTTATGCTGATGATAATTATTTTGAGTAATTACCAGAAGTGTCCACTGCATTTAATGTTAATCATTTTCCTGTTTGTACTAGATGATGCTGTGTCTGCAAGGTCTTCCACTCCAGCAGTCCAGCAGCCAATCGTCCAGCCAGTCCCTCGTGCACTTGACCTCGGTGACAGGGACTTTGATAATATCGACCCAAGAGAGATGGGTATTGATTACCTGTCTGACGAGGAGTACCAGTATGGTAGGTCAACATGTAACTCCTGAAAAGTGTTTCAACATTAATTTTCCCAAATCCTTTGTTATTGTTGTAACCAAGTAATTTTCTTCCTCAAGTTAAGTCAAGTCGCAAATTATCTTTGCTCAAGTCGTGCGAGTCAATTGGAGTCACAAATCAAGTTTTTGCAAATCATAAGACATAATTAAAGACATTGGAGAAGAAAAAAGGAAAAAAGAGAAAGTACATTGCTCGCACAAGTTTAAAAAGCACCACAAAAAAAGTTACTAAAGGCAGAAATAAATTTTGCACAAGTAACAACGCCAAAGGATTTAAGAATAAAATCCATACATCACACCTAGTCAGGTCATGTATAACATACAACAAGATTCAAGTTAAGTCAAGTCATTGTCTTGAAATAAGCCCACGGCAGTGACTTGGGTCAGGAACACATGCGAACGGATACCCATACATGTATTTCTCTATCTCGATAACCTACTTATGTGTTGCAAGTAGGATATCAAAGTCGTCTGCAAGTACAGCAGATAGCGAGTAGCATATGATGTATCTGTCGCCTTAACCGTATCTGTTTGCATGCGTCACCTCCCTATTATCTGCCATTCCTTCAAGTTATCCCGTCTCGTATCTATTACAGAGCCTCCAGAGCGCGACGACCTTCCAGACCTCAACAAGTTAATGGACACCTTAGACGGAGGAGAGTCTGACCTAGAGGCCGACGTTGAGCCGCCATCATTCTTCCAGAGACCCGAGCACGAACCAAACTACAAGAAGATCTCAAATCTCCGACAGGAAATGGAAGAGGAGGAGATTGACCCTTACATTAGTCAGTTTGACGATACCATCAAAGATGATGTGTTGATGATTGGTAATATCTCACTAGAAGAAGTCCAGGTACCGTACAATAATAATATTTGATTCAACCATTGATCTCTCTCTAAGTTAAGATGGGTTACTTGTCTTAGTTCTAGTTAAGATTAATCCTAGTGTTTCGTGAAATCAGCTGCAGGGTTCATTTTCATTGCTCTGCTTATTGGGCTCGCGGGTAGCTTACTCCATGTTACTGGGCATTCTTTGCTTAACACAGCTAGAGTGGTTGCAGTTTAAGCAAAGAATGTTTTTAGTTATGGCATAAATCAGCGGTATAAGCAGAGCCATGAAGTTGTGCCCAGACATGCCAGATGTTCGGGCTACCAAATTTGATGCCTTACTTTGTCAAACCTGAAAAGCTTGCAGAGGATCCTGCTTCTTTGTGTCTTACCTGTTTGACATTCTTTTTTCGGCAATGTAGGAGGAGGAGCGACGTCTTCGAGATGAGCATATCGCATTCCAGCAGCAAGAAGCCGTCTTGGGTCGTAGACGCCAAGAAGACATCCTGCTACGGGAAGAGAAAGCCAAGAGTCATGTGACCAAGATGATGAAAGAGAAACGAAAGGCTCTGTCACGTCGAGAGGTATGTTGAAGCGTTTTATAAAGCGCACTTTCCCAATGTTTTAGAATGCGCTGGGGCAGTAGTTCCAGAGAGGAAACAAAAAGTAATTTAACAAGCCCATGTTCATAAAGCTGTTAATCAGAAAATGCTGCTTGGCAAATTTGACAATGCATACAGGATAAAAATTAAAATATGCATTGATAGGCTTACTACACAGTACACAAAATACAAAAACGGTTTAAAAACCACAACATTATAAACAGTTTAGTGTTTGATGGATACTGTTAATGTCAATATTACATACTAATCCTCAAACTTAAAGGAACACGTTGCTTTTGATCGGACGAGTTGGTATAAAACAAGCGTTTGAAACCGTTTGTTATAAAATGCATATGGTTGGAAAGTTGTTTTAAAAGTAGAATACAATGATCCACACAAATTTGCCTTGAAAATTC
This sequence comes from Asterias amurensis, assembly GCF_032118995.1. Classification (NCBI taxonomy): domain Eukaryota; kingdom Metazoa; phylum Echinodermata; class Asteroidea; order Forcipulatida; family Asteriidae; genus Asterias; species Asterias amurensis. Next base: position 13,680,753 of record NC_092664.1, on the reverse strand, counting down.
GTAGTAAAAAAAACACTTTACTTTCCTCTTCCTCACAGCAACTCAATTTGCAGAAGGAGCGTCTTCTTCAGGATCAACTTCACAAGACGTTCAGGAAGTCAGAAAACCAACTGTTGAGATCTCTGCAGATCAGAAAAGGGGAAGTCAAGGTAACATCAATTATAGTTATCTTTATACACTGTTATAGAAGTAGTGTTAAGAGTGTTAAGAGTAGAACAATATCAACTTGTACAATGTGATCCCGACGGTCGGGAACCAATCGCAGGCGTACGATTTCTCAGTTGTTGTGACCTGAGCATATTGTGTCTGCTCCTTGCCGATGGATTGTTGCGGGCGCATGAAAATTGTGGGTCAACCTGAGGTCGGCTTTACTCTCCCTGATCCTGCAGAAAGTTCCCTAAAAAAAAAATGTTTTGATGAACAAATTCAAAAAGTTTCCTTGAATATGGAAACCTTTTCTGATTTCAAGAAAACCTTTTCTGATTTACTTTTCTGAATTCATCATCATCATTTTCGCATATCCATTCTTCACATAATGTTTGTTGATATTCTTGTTAGACTATGTATGGTGATCTGATGATGGCTGATGGACAGTATTGTGGATCTGTAAGATTTCTCTGATATCAAGATGCAAATGTTGTCAGCTCTTTCATCATCATCATCATTTTGGCATATCCATTCTTCAAATTATGTTTGTCGTTATTCTTGTTAGACTATGTATGGTGATCTGATGATGGCCGATGGACAGTACGGCGGATCTAAAGGTAGACGCTGGAAGGTGGATTGGAACCGTGCCCCTCAACCGATACAGATTAAGCTCACTACACTCAGAGGAGTCAAAAACAAACTGCCTGGTAAAGAGGCTTTTCTTTCTTTACAATCCATTGGTTGAAGTCTGTAATAATAATAATAATAATGTATAGGATTTGAGGCATTGCATGGTGAGGTATCAATATATATTTGGTTTGCAGTAACACCATGTGTGTACTGTATCTACTTGCCAGGTAGAGTTTGTTCTTAGAGAACTGTACTGCTTTATTCTACTACCGCGGAGTAGATGTACGGGGTTCGGGAGACTTCTCATCAGTCCTGAAAAGAACTGTCCTGCTTTTTTTAACTATTACTCATGCGGATGGTATAGAAAATAGACTGGGACTACTACTTTAGCTTAAAGGATCATGATTAACTGTACTAACGGGGAGTCAGTTCTAAAATTTGTCTCAATGTTTCGACGAGCTTGCTCTAGTCATCGTCAGGAGATAACTAATAAACTATTCTTATAAGGCGCTTATCACTGTGAGGTCCCTATGCATTGTCAGTATTTTCCTACTAGGTGTATTTGGAGTTATGTTTGAAGTTTGAGATCTATTCCTTACCTAGCACCATGTAATGGTTTTACAATGGTGCAATATTCAGCCAATCAAACCAGAAACACCGGGGTGATTAAAAAAAAACCTCTCTTAACGATAAGTGCGCTGAGTTCTTTTACGTGCATTCACAACGCACCGGAACTACAGCTTTATGTCCAATCCAAGTTAGGACACTGCAATAAGGAATCAGTGCCTTGCTTTGGGACACAAATGTCCTGACTGGATGACTGGGACTCGAACCCACACTCTGCTGATCAGAAATGCCAGAGTTTGAGTTTGGTGCTCCTATCCGCTCATCGGAGAAATATCTGATTACCTTTACTGGGTCGATATTGTTTCTGTTATATAATTTTAAAATGCTTTTTAACTCACCGCAACTAAACTGTTTTATCCGACCGTTGTACCTCGATCACTCCAACTACTGGGATGACTCTGACTTCTTTTCTGGATAATCAAAACACTGATTTTCCAATTCTCATTTAGCTGGACGGTACGTGTTGATGGTATCACTCTATGACAGGATCGGGGGTCATGTCCTTCGTTGGTCCAACCTGAGGGGGCAGGAGTGGGGCGGAGTCACCCTTCCAATGAATCATGACGGAAACTTCTATAACGTTGAAATCAAGGTATGGGATAGTCAACAGGTTCTTTGTTGTATTCCATTTATTCTTGATATTTTTTCATTCTACATTTAGGCCAGTTTTGTGGTCCAGTGCTTTCAGAGACCAGGGCTTGAACTTTGTAGTTGAAAAAGTAACTCTCGGAAAGACTCTGCTAGGGTCAAAAGGTCAGGCCTTTAACTAAATATTTCTTCTAAAAATGTGTCCCTCTTTTAACTTTTATCAGAATTTTTTTTACTTTGGTGGTAGATCGTTAAAGGCTTGTTGCAAAAACGATAGTGTGTTCAATATTTTCAGTTACGGGTTTACAATCCAAACGCTATAACAACTTGACTCAAGTCCATCAGCCTATTTGACAAAACTTGACAAAACTGTGTAAGTCTACTTTTGCAAGGTGTTAGTGGTTTTTTAAACTTTTTTATTTATGAGATAGCGCCTAATTCACAAGGCCGAACAGCCACTTCAAGGTGAGGACTATACTTAACTGACTTAGGCTGTCAACCCAAATCAACTGACACCAGCAGACCAGGGGTATGTTGCTACTTACTCAAATATGGGGCTAAAACCATTGAAAACAGGGGTTACCCCCCCCCCCCCCCCCCCGCCTCTTCACAGTGCATGTAGGAAGGGATATCATCCACTAGGAGCCTGGTTGGTAGAGAACGCAGTGTCTTCCAAACTTACACAATAAATTTTATGCAAGTGGACTTAAGTAGATGCGTAAAGATTTACCAAATCAGCGGTAGGCCAACATATCTTGCATTAGCCATTTTTGTTTCTTGACTAATCTGAGATGAAATTTTTTGTTTTTTTACAAAGCTTCTCTCATATGAGATTTGATATAGTGACAAAATAGACGTACCTTTTCTATTTATTTGCAGGTCGACCAGAGTTTGTTCACAGTCTGTCCCTCACAGCCGAGTATTCGTCCGGGTATGATGCTACAGTTTGAGCTGTTCCTCCTCCGTGGCTCTCTACTCCCAGTGGACAAGGTGGTGGCTTGGGGAGTCTTCCCAATCTGTGACGGACAATTCAATATCATCCAGGGAAAGTAAGTTGAGTATTGTGAAGTACATGTAAGTGGTTTGGGGTTTCAAGCATGAATCATTTCTGAAATTCAAATGTTTTGGGTTGAAAAATTGTCCAATCCATACTTCGAAGGGATTGTTTTCTAAAAATACTTTTAAAAATAGTTTATTATCAACCATGTCAACAGCTGCAATGCTTCTTCTCACTAAGTGATATTTTATAATTAATTTTGGAGTATTTATGACCCCACCTTTTATGAAGGGAGGGGATACATGTCATGATATCTGTCTACGGTTTGGGGTCTCGAACTGGAGTAAGTATTCACTGCAGCGGAGTAGATTGTTCGGGTGTTCAGGAGACTTCTCAGTTTTGAAAAGAGCTGTCCTGCTTATTAACTACTACCCGGGCGGAAGGTAGGAAATTGGTAGGAAACTATGTTTGCTTAGTGATTGGAGGGGACTTCACATTATTAACTTCACTGCAGTGTAGTGAATCATTAATTGGTCTCAATAGTTAGACTAGCCTGCTCTAGTCATCATCTGGCACGTCTGGAGACTGCTAAAATTAATATTATTTATTTTTGTTTTGTTCCTGTAGATATGTGACCCCCATGCTACGTGGTGAAGCTGACCCTAGGATTGACCGTCATGAGACCGTTGAGAAACTCATGGCATCCGACATTGACCACTGGCTGAGTAACCTCTACTTTGAAGTCATCAAACTTCCCAGGTAAGCACCCAATTTCAAAGAGCTGCTTTAGCAGAACCAAAATGCTTGTAAGGTTGTTGCTTAGCATAAATGAATTCGGCACTTATGGAGCCCTGTAAAAAGTGCACAAATCTGGGTGGTGAGCGCAGAACTCTACTGTCCCCGCCTAGTCCCTATTCCATCCACAGGTTGCACGCTTCAAGAACATGACCCCCGGGTTTTAATGCTAATTACCCCTACCCCAGTGTATGCCTCTTTGCCGGGGTAAATCAGACTCGGGCAATCCAAGTGTGAAAGGGCTGTTATTTCCCAGGGTTGCCCCGAGGAATATAGTAGTGTGAAAAAGGCTAATGACCCTCCCTTTCAGATCAATTTTAGGTCTTTGTGAAATCGGCCCCATTCTCTTTGACGCTTTTGTATTAAGTTTTGTGATGTCACAGCATGGTAGAGAAAACACTATCAACACACCTCTTCCATTCTCTGTGACGCTTTTGTATTAAGTTTTGTGATGTCACAGCATGGTAGAGAAAATACTATCAACCCACCTCTTCCATTGTGTCTAGGTACATTGCTGGTCACAAGGAGTATGAGGTGGAGCTCCAATTCTCATCCAATCTCTTGAGTTTTCCTGATCGAACCAAGACGGCCGAGGAAGTGATAGATGGGGACGAGCCCATTCTAGGATCCACAGCAGATGTCTTGTCAACTTCAGGTACGTATTCAAACCAACGATCTTCTCAGTATAAAGCCTGGTTCATACTTCCTGTGAATGCGAATGCGGTTCCAATGTTGACGTCACAAATTCTCAAATGAATTTTTCGCAGGGGTTGAGTTGTGCCCAACTCTCTTGCGATTAGAGCAGCAAAAACCGAGTTGTGACGCCAAGTTCATGTCAAATTTGCATCGCATTCACATTCGCAGGAAGTATGAACTGGGCTTAAAGCTCTGGAAGCACAGACTCTGTTTGTTATTATTAGTAGTAGCAATGTTTGCTACTAAAAACTTTGAGATCATTTTAGAACTCACTCTGCGGTAGTGAAGTTTATAATGACTAAAGCGAAAGTAGTGATCCCGGTCGATTTTCTACCCTCCGTCCAGGTAGTAGTTACAACCTAGACTGCGTTCTCACGGTCCTAACCAATAACTATATCGGTCAATGGCCAGTGTTCAACCATCGACATGTTTAACGGAAAACAGTCATTGGGAACTGAGAAGTCTCTTGAATTTCAAAAATCCACTCTGCGGTAGTAAAGATGTCTCCCGAATTCCCCCAAAGAGATAATAATAGAAGAAAAACACCCGTGTCACACAAAGTCTATGTTTTTAGATGCTTGATTTCGGGTCCTCAAAATCTAATCTAAGTTCTCAAAATCAAATTCAAATATTTAAGTGGAAATTTTTAGTGAAAATTCTTGAAACTACGTTGCTTCAGAGGGAGCTGTTTCTCACAATGTTTTATACGTTCAACAACTCTCCATTACTGGTTACCAAGTAAGTTTTTATGCTAAGAATTATTGTGAGTAATTACCAATAGTGTCCAGTGCCTTTAAATTCAAGACAGTAATTAGTGTTTATTGGATTCATTAACCAGAAAAAGATAGATTGAGAAGATGAGGAACAACGACATTTGATAATCTTTCTTTTTGCAGGAGAATTGAGTAACTCTATCGACAAGGGCTCCCAGCTGAGTGTACAGCCAACTGGATCCGAGAATACAGGAGACTCTATGGAGAAAGCAAGTATTGGACGAACCAGCGATACAGGATCAGTGACTGGGAGTAGAATCAGTCTTAACGCCAACAAGGTAGGAAGATGCACTATCAGCTAGATTTGTGATCGTTTCATGATGCATAGCGGATTTCCGCGTTTTATAACAAAAATTTTTTTGCATTATTACATGTGGGCTAGTAAAAAAACCTGCGGGTGAAAAAATGATGTTTGACTTGTCCGGCCAGTTTGTGAAAATTAAATTAAGGGAAACCCCTTGTTTACGCACGGACCACTGGCAATAGTCCAGTATTTTTTTGCATAAGACCAGCCACCCCTAGGGTTTGAAATAACCATTGGGACACAATGCTACAACACTATTAGGTTTAGGTTCAAACCGAACAGTGCACTTCCATAGTGTCCACCATACCTCAAAAAGACCAGAGTCCAGTAATTTGAGCATTAAGCCAGTAACACACAGGGCTTTAAAATCTCAATGGATCATTTGACAGAGTCATTAGTTTTAGCATTAGGCATGTTGGGCCAGTCACCACCAAGGCTTTAAGTACCCACTGGCCAGAGTCATTTTAGCATTTTGGTTAGTCACCCCAGGGCTTGAAATGACCACTGAACGACTGGCGAGAGTCAAGTAATTCTAAGCATTTTAGCAAATAACTCCCTTTGTTGCCATCAAGAAACTTCAAGTATCAATCAATAATAACTATGGTCGTGACACTTGTGTCCTTGAGCTAGACACTTAACCTGTTTTTCCGTATGTTCTTTCTTGTGCTAATGTAACTTTGGTTTGTTTGTAAAGGTCAAATAAATAATAAAAATAGAAATAAAAAGCTTCTCTCTACCCAGAGGTAAATGGGTACCTGTGAGGGCAGAGTTGGTTCTTGTGATTGATTAGCTTAGTTCGCTGCATATTTGGTAGCACAGGCTGTATACTCCCAAGGGGGCTGAGATGGTTTAAGGAACAATTTAAGGCCCAGTGGTAATAACGTTGGAGCGTCACTGCGTGACGGACCTGAGCGCTATATAAGAAGCCACTAATTTTTATTATTACTTTACAGAAGCCGACTACGGAGCACTCAGACCTGAGGTACCGCGGCCAGACCCAACCCCCTCCCACCGTCATCAGCTCTCGTAAGCTCATCAACCACGACGCCAAGATGAATCTGGACTCCGATTCGGAGAACTCTGAAGATGAGGAGTACCTGCAGAAGATGGATGGTTTCGAAGCAGTCAAGGGAGAATCGGGACTGTACTATAAGGTACTGTCTTATGGCTTTAAAGGCAGTGGACACTATTGGTTATTACTCAAAATAATTATCAGCATAAAACCTTAATTGGTATTAAGGAGTAATGGGTAGAGGTTGATAGTATAAATCATTGTGAGAAACGGCTCCCTGTGAAGTGACGTAGTTTTCAAAAAAGAAGTAATTTTCCACGATTTTGATTTCGAGACCTCGAGTTTAAAATTTAAAATCCAAAATCAAGCATCTGAAGGAACACAACTTCGTGTGACAAGGGTGTTCTTTTCTTTCATAATTATCTCGCAACTCCAACGACCAATCAAGCTCAAATTTTCACAGGTTTGTTATTTTATGCATATGTTGAGATACACCAAGTGAGAAGACTGATCTTTGACAATTACCACTAGTGTCCAGTGTCTTTAAAAGATTGGTCACTCTGCGGTAAAGTAGAATAGGCCTGTAATGATCCATGCAAAGATTCCTGGTGTTCTCTTGTTCTGTGAAATAACTATTTCAGTATCAGAGTCATACGTGTACAATCTATTTTACAGGGATGAGATTGTTCAGACTTTTGGCTGAATTCAGACTTTTTGTGTCGGCCTGGTGAAGAAAATCAGACAATATTTGTTTCCACAAATTAAGAAATCCTGCTCATTGGTCCAATTCTCTGGTGCTTTGGATACTGTTTCCAAAAGCTCATTAGAATCTATAACCCCAGGGGTTAACAAAAGGTAGAAATGGCATCATTTCAACATACCTTTTGTATCCAAGTTTCACAGATATTTTCGTTAATAATGACTCTCACCCCTGATTTTATGTACATGTGTATGTCGAAAGTGCCATAATCGTACATAAGTACAATCTTTTTTATGTACTCAAAAAGTGTAATTAATTGCACACAATTACTTTCCTAATACATTTCTCAAGAGAGGGCATTATCACTTGTGAAATACTATTGACTTAAAGGATGTATCGAGGCAACACAAAACAGGAAGACACATTTTCTTTAGTGCCAAAGACTTTATTGTTTTTGTTTTACAGAATTAAACCAAAAATTAAAAGAGGCTGGGAATTTGTTTTTGACTTCACACAAAATGGGGGTCCGTATTAACAATAATTATAATAATAATATAGCTTAAAAATGCTCCCAGGCGCTTTACAACAAGAACAAAAAAAATCAAAATTTTAACCACAAAAAAACTAAATAATTAAAAGGTCCAAAAATAACATCCACAAAATATAATCATAAAACAATAAAGGTACATGTACAAGTAAACAGTATTAGTTCAAAGTAAAAGGGAAAACTACACATTTTTGAAGTATTGATGTGTTCAATCATTTTATTCTACTCTTGAAGCATCCTTCAAAGGACATTTTTCTTTTATGAGAAAGCTCCTAGTTTAGTAATGTTTTCTACTTTGACTCCCTTTATCACGTAGCACCACATGAATCCACCAGCTACTGACTACATGCGTCGTCTTTACACCATGTTGCCTAAGACCGGTCTGCTCAATCCGAGACGCAAGAAGAAGAAACTGACGTACCTGGAGCAGCTGGACACTCACGGCTTTGCTGTCCAGTAAGTACATTCATAACTTCTTGGGTAGATTTCAAAAAGCACTAAGGGACATAATACATGAGGCATATTACAACAGGCAACCATTTCCAGGAAACATCCTCATTTCAATGTTGACATGTTTGTTTTGTAGATTTTAAGACATTGTTAAAAAACTACTCATGTGCTACCAGAGTGCTCCTGTAGCATAAACTGCAGTTGGTTGCCTCCAATTTGCCTGTCAAAGTTGCTGCGTGTGACAAGGCCCTTAGAGTCTGGAAATACTGCCATAGTGAATTTGTGTTCTGACTTCACATAAACTCCTGTTTCAAAGCTAACACAACTTCACCTTTTACCTTTCCAGGCGTCCTTTCTCAACTAAGGGTCGCCTAGCCCGTGCTGGTCACGAGAAGGTCCAGTACGTCTCTCGTCAGCTACTCGCTGAGCTTGGACTGTCACAGTGGCGCTCTCGTGAGTTTTGGACGTTGATCATCCTGCTGTGTCTGCTGTTCTTTGTGAGGGTGTACCTCCACTATCTCGGACAATGGGGGTACCTGAGCATCATTGGCATCCCAATAAGCAAGTGAGTATACTGCCCAGAGTTTGGAACTAAAGTTTGGAACTTACAGATTCAACGTTTATTATTTATTTGGTTGTTGATACAAGAAAACAACAGACAGGCTGTCAAAATTAGATGAAACTATCAACCAATCAATCAATCAATCAGTCAATCAATCAATCATACAATCAATCAATCAATCAATCAATCAATCAATCAATCAATCAAAAGTCATAGAGCACTGAGGCACTGTTTCATGGTTAGTGATAATTGATGAAACCTAACCCCTACATCTGTATGGACTTTAAAAGGGGTAAGCCTGTTTCAGCCCAAGGGAGTAGTTGGCAACAGCCTCTGGACAAAAATAATCGTAGCCCATGCCTCGAAGTGGCCGTCAGGCCTGTTGTGTCAGGTGACTTGCATTAAAAAAAAAAAGTAAGCCTGCTGGAACATGTGGAATGAGAAAACTGTAATTGTGAGACGAAAGAAATTTGCTGTGAAAAACTCCCTCGTGTGGTATGAAATAAATAGTCAATTGTACCGACTGACTGATGTCCTTCTGTTTAAGGTTTGAGTTGTTGCCGTACAGCGTCAACCTCAACTACCAGTCCTCCCTCCTCCACACCAATGAGTTGGTGGCTGTCGTCATTCTAGGTCCGTTGACCAACATCGCCGTCCTGTGCCTCATGGTCTTTGCTGCCTGGTTATGTCAGAAGGTCGCCGGTAGCTTCCCGACGCTTCTCTGCAAGCTGGTCATCGTCTTTGGTATTCATGCCTTCCTGGATCCAATCCTGATAGCCGCCGTGGACGCTCCGATTGGGGTAAGACCCGCATTTCATATTTTATGGCCCCATATCATTTTCTTACGCCGCACCATTTCTTTGGAATAGTCTTCCTGTGCATATTATCGCCAGGCTAGTTCTTCACACTTTTTTAAGTTTCTGTTAAAAATAAATTTGTTTGAAGCTGCTTATTTTGAATCTGCTTACTTGTATTGTTTCTTTCACTCATTGTATATTTTGTTGTTCTCTTTATGTGCTTAGAGGCTTTTGCATTAGGCGCTTTACAAATGTCTTTATTATTATTATTATCATTATTACTATTATTATTATTATTATTATTATTATTATTATTATTATTATTATTATTATTATTATTATTATTATTATTATTATTATTATTATTATGTGAGTTGAGCCACTGTTTATATACATGGTGTCGTGAAGGAGCTAAATCAATCCTATTATGTGGCATCGATCCTTCAATTATCTTAATTTTTTTGGGGTCACCATCATACAACAATTTTACAGTAAATGTCTGTTCATCGGTCTGTTTTGGTTTTGAGTTTCACCTATTATTTGTTCTCATTTTAGCTTGTTTTTTTTTCTTCCAATATTGGTAGTTCCATTACAAGCCTTGGCTTATCCTGGACCTTGTCACCTTGCATTATCATATACCTTTATTATTACATGTACCTGTTCTCCACTTAGAATGAATTGCATATAAATAATTGTACGATTGAATTGAATTGAATCACTAGAACCGTCTTTACCCTCACAGGTACCCGTTTATACTCCTGAATGAAGGAGAAGCAATTATAGTGAAGCGTGTTGCTCAAGGACATGAGTGTTATGAATTTAAGTTGTAATTTGTTTCATAGAAGTTAAACTTGTACATGTTGAAAGTTGAGAAAATGTGTGTATGTAACAATGCAATTAAACCCTCCTTGTTTAACTGTAGGGTAACAAAGTGAACACTTAGTGTGCACTGCGTGTTTTTATTTACGTGATTACTGTGTAGTTTTAAAGCTTGTGTCTGTGTCCTTTGGATCTTCCTCTTTTCTGTTAAGCTTAAAGGAACACGTTGCCTTGGATCGGACGAGTTGGTCTTTGAAAAGCGTTTGAAACCGTTTGTTATAAATTGCATATGATTAGAAAGATATTTTAAAAGTAGAATATAATCATCCACACAAGTATCACTCAAAATTGCGTGGTTTTCCTTTTACCTCGCCGACAAACACGGTCTGCCATTTATGGGAGTCAAATTTTTGACTTCCATAAATGGCCGACCGTGTTAGTTCGCAACGTAAAAGGAAAACCACAAAATTTCGAGGCATATTTGTGTGGATCATTGTATTCTACTTTTAAAACATCTTTCTAACCATATGCATTTTATAACAAACGGTTACAAACGCTTTTCAAAGACCAACTCAACCGATCCAAGGCAACATGTTCCTTTAAGATCATAATTTTATTTTTTGTTGGCAATTCTCTCTAATTTGTAGGGAGCTTGGCTTTGACCATGCTCCTAATATTTATCTTGGTCTATGCCATCAGAAAAATGAGGTTGTTTTGAGGGATAGTTGATTCATTTCTTTCAAATAATATGTTGTAACCAGCCATGTTATGACCTGGACATTGGACGGTGGGATGTTTGACTAAGGACTGCACAAAACTAATCATGCTTTATATGTGATTTTAGGCTTATTACCACCATTATAAACGTCCGGCAGTTTAGGTGTTGAGTTATTGTAGGGTGTTTGACTATGGACTGCATTAGTAAACAACTTATAAACGTTTTACTTGAAATCAGGCATAACACCAAAGAATTAGAGTACGGCAGCGTAGGTGTTGAGTTATTTTAGCGTGTCGGACTGAGGACTGTAAACAACTTATAAATGTTTTACTTGAGATTAGGCCTACTTACTACCATATATTTGGTTTTTAAAACAAACAGCAAATTAAACCGACAATTTTTACTGAAGTTATGTATTAAAGTTAGAACTGCCAATAAGAAGAGTAGTATAGAATATATTCAATAGTTTATATTGCGCCTTTCCAATTGGACTTTTTGAGGGGTGGTGGACACTATAGGAGTGTTTGGTTTGGGTGTATACAGAATTTACCCAAACCTTACAGTGTTTTATGAATGTGTCTGCCATATCTCAAAATGGCTTATGGATCAAAGCGCTTTTTTAAAGAAAAGTAATAGAACGAAAAGAAGAAAAAAAGATGGAAGAAATTTTAGGTGCCTTAGGATTTAATTAGTACTGAAATAATTTGCTTGATCTTATTTTTTTTTGGTCAGCGCTATAATTATGAAGTCGGTGACGAGCCTACCGCAGATGCGGCCAAGCTGTACTACCACTTCGCACAGACTCACGGCACTGGTCTGATGGGCATACTCCTCACTATACCCATCTACATCTTCTTAATGTTTTTCGCTGCTGTCGTTTTCTACATGTACTTCCTGAGGTAGGTCGTCAGGGAAAGTTTAGGTTAAAATTTTATGATCGACTGTAACGTCTATCCAATACTCCGATTGTGCTTTTGAAACCCCATAGAAAAAAAATACGAGCCATTAAAAGGCACTGGACACTATTGGTAATTACTCAAAATAATTATTAGCATAAAACCTTATTTGGTAACGAGTAATGGAGAGCTGTTGATAGTATTAAACATTGTGAGAAACGGCTCCCTCTGAAGTAACACAGTTTTTTAGAAAGAAGTAATTTTCCACGAATTTGATTTTGAGACCTCAGAGTTATTTTGTGCATAGTTGAGATACTCCAAGTGAGAAGATTGGTCTTGACAATTACCAAAGGTAACCAATGTCTTTAAAATCTGTAAATTTAGTCACAAACCTGTTTTTTTATTCGTGTCCGAACTGAGTTTTAATGACAAAACAGATAATAAATGGCTAGAAAAAAAGGTTTCTTTTTTATTTTAGTTATCTCTTAAGGACAACTGGAAAAGGATTTTTAATCCAGAAACGAACTGGCTTTTGGGGGGGGGGAAACAAAGTTATAAATGCCTTCTGTACCAGAAGTCAGTAGATACTGTGTCAGAGGTTACACTCCTATGTTTTAAAACCCCTGTTCCGAAACACTTCAACTGCAATGTAACCCTAGCAAATAAATCTCATAATTTTTTTATTTTTTCTGATCATAGGGTTGTTGGAATATAGAGCAGTCACCGTGTAGTACAATGTAGTAAAGAATGTAGTGGGCTTGTGTTATATTTTTGTCAACGTTCATAGGCTTAGTAGTTCTTAAAGACAGTGGACACTATTGGTAATTGTCAAAGACTAGCCTTCACAGTTGGTGTATCTCAACATATGCATAAAATAACAAACCTGTGAAAATTTGAGCTCAATCGGTCATCAACGTTGCAAGATAATAATGAAAGAAGAAAACACCCTTGTCACACGAAGTTGTGTGCTTTCAGATGCTTGATTTCGAGACCTCAAGTTCTAAATCTGAGGTCTCGAAATCAAATTCGTGGAAAATTACTTCTTTCTCAAAAACTATGGCACTTCAGAGGGAGCCGTTTCTCACAATGTTTTATATCATCAACCTCTCCCCATTACTCGCCACCAAGAAAGGTTTTATACCAATAATTATTTTGAGTAATTACCAATAGTGTCCACTGCCTTTAAAGTGTCTTACTTTTGTTAAGTGGGTCTGTTTTAGTTTAAGCACATGGCACTTTCTTACTTGATTATTCGTTTGTTTTTTATTGCACTTGATTATTTGTTGGTTTTTTATTGCTTACCTTTAAATAAATAACACTAATAATAACAAATCTTATTGTATCATAATTCCCTGCTGATCTAGGCTCCACAATAATGGCCGCATGCTGGACATCTTCCACCGTCTCCACGGCAAACAGGAGGAGTTCTTCGTGCCGTACGATCTTGAGATCAGTAACCAGGAACTGGCGTTCATCTGCAAGAAAGCTGAACAGTGGCGCGGGGAGGAAGGAGAGCGCCGTAAAGTGGGAGTCTATGATTACATCTGGGAGGAAGAAGACGTGAGTATCTTTGGCCCTCTTTGGCTTGAGGCCCCGCTCTCTCGTTTAAAACCCTGAGCAAAGCATGTGCATTTGTCAAAACAACTTGCAGGGCCAAGCTAGCCTTAGCTGAAGCCTTGTTTATATCACACGTTTAAACATCCCCACGTGCTCTCCACAAATAAGAATAGCAATATTGTGTTGGGTATTTGTGAATAGATGTTAATATAGAATATTTAATATACATGGATCACCAAATCAGAAGCTACTTTTTTATTCTATGCTACTCCAATGCCTTTTCCGGTTGGTTTTATTTTTTCTAAAGGTGGATGAGGACGCTCTTGAAGGTGATAAGCAAAAAGGCAAGATCAAGAGTGAGATAACGACCCACGTATCAATCCACACTCTTCACCTTGACGGTCTGAGGGAGCTTCATCGTCACTTCTTACGTTTACCGGACGGCGCCATTGTTGAGGTAAGAATAGCACTATAGCAGTCTTTGTCACTATTGGTAACTACTCAAAATAATGATTAGCATAAAACCTAACTTGGTAATAAGTAATGGGGAGCTGTTGATAGTTTAAAACATTGTGAGAAACGGCTCCCTCTGAAGTAACGTAGTTTTCGAGAAAGAAGTAATTTTCCACGAATTTGCTTGTGAGACCTCAGAATAAGATTTTGAGGTCTCGAAATCAATCATCTGAAAGCGCACAACTTCGTGTGACAAGGGTGTTTTTTATATCAATATTATCTCGCATGTCAACGACCAATTGAGTTCACAGGTTTGTTATTTTGTGCATATGTTGAGATACACCAAGTGAGAAGACTGGTCTTTGACAATTACCAATAGTGTCCAGTGTCCTTAATGCGAATGGGAAGGAAATTTTGACGTAACATGGCTGTTTTTGCAGTAGTTGAGCACAAGTCAGCTGATGCAAATTATTTGTTGCCAAATTGTGACCTATTCCTGAAATTGTTATCTGAGAGATAATTTCCCGTGTGTGCTCCATGCGATGGAAATCGTAGACACGCATTGGTCCTAGTGTGGTCAACGTCAACTCAGTGAAGACATGTGGACTGTTGATAATTGTATCAATTGTTCTTCTTGTGTGCATTACAAATGAATTTTATTATTTTATAATTATTGTTAAATCAACTTAAAGGAACACGTTGCCTTGGATCGGTCGAGTTGGTCTATATAAAGCATTTGTAATAAAATGCATATGAGTAGAAAGATGTTGTAAAAGTAGAATACAATGATCCACACAAACATGCCTCGAAATTGCACGGTTTTCCTTTTACATCGTCGACTACTACGATCAGCCATTTATGTTTTGACTCCCATAAATGGCCGACCGTGTTAGTTCGCAAAGTAAAAGAAAAACCACGCAATTTCGAGGCAAATTTGTGTGGATCATTGTATTCTACTTTTAAAACATCTTTCCAACCATATGCATTTAATAACAAACGGTTACAAATGCTTTTTACAGACGAACTCGTCCGATCCAAGGCAACGTGTTCCTTTAAGGATTTATTACTTTTGTACAATCATATTCCTGAGCCTGTTGTCTGATGAGATTCTTTCTTGTGTGTGTTTCGCTGAAGGTGTTTGGTGAGATGGGAGTGGTCGGTCTGGATAAGGACCTTCGAGCAGCCCTTCAGAAAGGGCCAGCTTCCCCATCCCCGGCTGCCGACAATTGGATGGGTTCAAGGGACAGCTTACAGACCCACCAGCGTCCCAAGACCACTGGAGGATTCAGCTCTCAAGACTTCCTCAATATCCCGCCGTCCCCGGGAATGGGTGCAAGACGGTTTGTATCAATCGGATCTCTGCACTCCGGAAGTAGACCAGGATCCGGACGAAGTGGTGCTGGGTCCAGGATGAATGTTGGCAAGGGGCTCGTCGGCCAGGGATACAGCGAAGTGTAGAAGGTCATAGACAACGAAGGGTGCCAGACTGCCATGGAGACCTATGATGGTCGTGTCCGAATAAGCCATTTGCGAGTTAGATTTAAATAATTTCTGGTACAATGACTTGCTTAGCCACAAGCACCACGTACATTTGAATTCCTTGGACTATAGAAACAGTTGCTATGTCAAATGGTTCGAGCAAGCTTTTGTATAGCAACCTTCAGCAGACCCTAATCATGTGACAAAGCATCTGTCTCTATAGTCTGATGAATTCACTTTAAGTGGTGACCCTTGATCGAGCACGTCATTTTACCAGACAATGTTAAAATCCAAATGGCCTATTGGCAGCTGCAGCTAGGGCTACAGCTAGATTACGGCGTCATCATGCGACGAGGTCGAGGACAGCTCTAACAACACGCTTAGCAACAGCCATAGCCAACTCAGATACAGCCTTTACCTTAAATCTCTTGATGAATATTCAACAATTTGGGGCTTCAAATTTCCAATTTCTTACTAGCCTTGCTCAAGGCATTCGCATTATTCGCTCCGAAAAGACGCAGCTGTAAACCCACCCGCCGTATACCCTGTGCATGGTGTGTGCGATCACACCGAATGACCAACCCGTATTCACACTGTCACATCGCACGAATACTGTTCACACAAGTCATCGCACTCGTACACCACTAACCGCATGCGGAGGCCGTCAGGCCGACAGCCTTGTCGGGTCTGTATCTTCCCGTTTTAATGTGTTGTATTGAAAAAATTCCAATAGTGGACGAAATTGGGGGGGCTCTAGGATATGCTAGTATGCAGCTCATGAATATGTATATCGTTCGTCAGACCTACCAGACAACACAGGATGTGAGGCAAATGAATTATTCATTTTGACGTCCAATCACGCACTTCCCTTATCACGACCTTTGGACCCTATCATGCGTCCGTGGTGGTGGTGTGTGAGGTAAACATGTCTCGTCTTCCGCGGGCATTATGGTAATGAGCTGACCGTGGGAACTCTTCGCTTATTATAGTAATGAGGTCAGTGGCTTCAACACAGATCCTACAAGGCTGTCGGCCTGACGGCCTCCGCATGCGGATAGTGTACGGGGTCATCGTGTCGTGCGATGTTACGCACAGTGAATACGGGTGGGTTTTACGCACAGTGAATACGGGTGGGTTTTTTATACAGCGGCGGTCTTTTTTCGGAGTGAATAATTCGACTGCCTTGAGCAAGGCTAATTTCTTACTGAAGTTTAGGCAGGCGCCAAAAGTGTTCAGTTTCCTCAATCAAGGAACGTTACAGAATCAGTAAGAAAACAAATTTGCGAAGATCACAGATTTACATCAAACTTACACTGTGTTATGATGATTATAGTAGGAAAGATCCCTTGAAAATATTTCTGCCTGAAATGTCATATTTGATGAAAAATAAATAATTTAACTTTGCGTTTGAAGTTTATCGCCGAGTGTTTTATTCATTTTTTGTTTGCATCAATGTCATGCAACATGTGTTATCGGTTTTCACTATTCTCTTGTGACCCAGATGACCGATCGATCTTGAACTTTTACATGTTTGTCAGTTTATGTATATGATGGATTACATAAAGTGCTTATACAATGCCAGCAACTGTTTTGTTACCAAAACCTAGTCAACTCCAACATTTTCCCCAGAACTTTGGGTTTTTAAGCTCTGATAGTGGTGTTTTTTAAGGTCATGGGAGGGTCTCTTACAAAAACAGGGGAGGGCATTTAGAGTTATTGTATGCATAAACAGTTTTGTATTTTCAAAATTACTAGCTAGCTAATTTCATTATTTTGTTGAATTATAATATAGATTATTTTATTGTGAAATAGTTCAGACTTTTTTTTACAGATATATATTTTTTACTGAGTGAGAATTAAATTGTACATTTTGGATAATGAAGAAAAATGAATTTGTATTTAAATTTTATAAAGAATTGCATTCCGTCCACAAAGAATTGCATTCCGTCCACAAGTATTTTTATCTACAATTTACGCAAGAACAATATGAGGTTATTTTGGTTTGGATGTAGATTTCAAATGGTTTGTCCTAATTTAATTTAAGTAGTTAATTTTTTTTTCTGGCGTTCTCTTCAACCATTTATGTTTTCAGTACAAAATTTTGAGCTGCATTTGTTTTCGTGGAGAATGCGTTTATGCGTTCTTGGCACAATTTCAAAAAGCTGTTTAGCAGAAAATACTGCCTGACAAATTTCTCTGCTAAGCACATAATGAGTGGGGCACCAGTCGCAACAGTGTAAACTTTATGGAATGTTGGCTGGTAAGCCTTTTTTTTGATAGGAAGATTTTCCTGTGCTTATTTTTTGTGCTTAAATGTTTTATAAAATTGGGCCCTGGTATATATAGTGTTTTTTTTTACAAACCCAGCATTAGAAATGCAGAGTTAGTCTTTTTAGATCATGTTTATGTAAAAGTTTGGCCCTTTTCGAAATCACGGCTCCGGCTATGGTTCAACTCCAGCTAGGCTTTTGAAAAGGTACACATTCAGTATGAGACTTCGATACAGGAAGCCGTGGTTTCGAAAATGCCCTTAGTCAGTTCAAAAAAGTAGTTTTTGTCCTTCCTGTTTTGCACATTTGTCTTTATTGAATTGATGTATTTGTTTTGTGTTTTTAATGTTTGTATTTAATTAGAATGTTTTGTTTGATGATAGATTTTTTTCTACAAGATAACTTCTCAGTTTAGATGTGAATTGTAGATGTGCCTAATTATGTTCACATAAATAAATTACAGATTTGAAGGTCAAACCGTCCACCATTTTACTTTAACAAAGGCATCAAAATAAAGTTTCTTCTACACACAAGTATTGTTGATTGAAAAACTTAATGCGTCATTTTGTTCTGTGTTGAGTTTTGTCTTCATCTTTACATGTAGATACCTTTTTTGGTGGTCGTAGTGCGTAGCACTCGCCTGTCACCACTGTATCACAGGTTCGATTCCATGCAGGCAAGGCAACGTGGATAGCACTGTGCACTGGTTCTCTGGTATTATTTACCTTATGAGGGCATTTTCTCCGTACCCTCCAGTTTTCCTTGTCGAAAAATAGTAAAACTTTACGTGGCCTTGCACGGATGTTCGATCGACTCCCGTTACGCGCTCGCATTACAAGGCTGATTCAGTTTTTCCCGATTATACGATTCTAACCACAACCATAGGACCAGCCGTCGATTTCACAAAGAGTTAGGACTCGTCTTATCTCGAGTTAGGACAAGTAACTCTTCCTAACTTAGGATTAATCTTAAGGTCTGGGTTGGGACTCGTCCTAAGTCCTAAGTTAGGAAGAGTTTTGTGAAATAGACGGCTGGGTAACAAAATTTGCAATGAACAATTTGCAACAGTGAGCTGTGGAACTCCTACGAAACATTCGCAGCGCAAACAGGGCTGTTACATCAAAATTCACTTCTCATTCGCAGGAAGTAAGAACCAGGCTTAAAGCAGAACTTTGATTTTATACAAAACCCGGTTTGAGGGTGACTAGTCGATTCGCCTCGGGAACTAGTTTGCCAACTTCCAATACCTCGGGGAGCTAATAATCGATTATATAGTCACACGAAAGAAACCATGTTATATTTGTTTTACTATACTTCATACATATTCAGTTAACGTTGTAAGTATGAGCATGGAGGAATTTCCTCCATGGTATTAGCGAGTGAACGCTGAAATAACCTATCAGTCTCTACTAATACAGAGTTCTCCAGGACAACGATCACTGGCGTAGAATGTCACTGTGGGTCTTGAGAGGGACAGCTGACGAGCATGGAGGTCTTTCCGTATGGATGTCGAGTAAGTTCGTTTTGTGATGGCCACGACGACCTCTCAGGTGTTCCGATCCAACTACTGCGAACATGGGATCATCTGAGCGGGTGAGTCGGGATACAGTCGAAGCATGCCCGAGCATGCGCCACCTTGCCTTCCTCACTTATTCGGATAAGGGACGAGCTCCACATCGAATATAATAAATAGGAAGCTATATTCGACATCGAGGATGGTCGGCGACATCGAAGAATTCGTCTAAGGTGGCGACGGTGGCAGGTGTCTAACTTCTCGAGCACGTTCTGAGGGGCAGCCCAGCTACTTGATGAGTTGTACATGAAGACAGACAATACCATGGCATTGTAAACATGCATTAGTAAGGTGATGGATATTTTGCGGGGTTGCATCCAGAGTTTGGTAAATGTGTTGAAGGCTGCATTTGCTAGGCAGATACGGTGTTGAATGTCGGCTGTAGAACACATCAGAGAACCGAGTAGTTTGCTTGTCCTCCAGGGTTCCTGGTCTTTGAGTAGGGTGCCTTCCGAATTAACTTCAGTTAACTTTGATAGATGGTAAGCATTAACCATTTCAGGCAAGTCTAGAAGTGACACATTTTGTGTGCAGCTCAAAGACAACTTTAACTTTAAAACTTAACAGAGATAAAGAGAGAGCAAACTCATGGCAAATATTCAGTAAAAACAAATTATGCACTGTGGGACCCCATTTCAAGAGCTGTTTAGCACAACAAAACAACTGTTTATTAATATCACAACCAAATTATGCTTACCAGAAAAAAGTACAAAGCCAATATACATGTACATGTATACACACAATTTTTACCCTTATTTAAATTCTGCTCAGCAAAAGTTGTTCAGCAAAATTTGTTCAGCAAAATTATACTTTGAAGTAGTTCTATGGAATAGGACTCTGATGATAAACGCTAAAAGGACAAGAAAGAAAACAACAAAACAGTAATAACAATAATGCTGTTCGCCCCTAATATTAGTCACAAAGACCAAATGTCAGTTTTCTGCAGTGATTAGGCAAAAAGTTTCATTTAGACACGAAGGTAAAGAAACTGTTACGAACTATTCTATGAAATAATGTATATATGCCCTAATTTTATACTGCGATGGGACAAAGGTTCGCTTTTGAACACTTTGGATGCGGAATGGTTCACGGAAGTTTTGTTTTTCTCAAAATGATTTGAATTTTTAGGGACTTTGGGGTAAAGAAAAAGAGTTGCTGTTGTGAGTTTTGTGATCCATTAAAGGAACACGTTGCCTTGGATCGGTCGAGTTGGTCTTTGAAAAGCGTTTGTAACCGTTTTTTTATAAAATACATATGGGTAGAAAGATGTTGTAAAAGTAGAATACAATGATCGACACAAACATGCCTCGAAATTACGTGGTTTTCCTTTTACCTCGTCGACTAACACGTCGGCCATTTATGGGGGTCAAAATTTTGACTCCCATATAAATGGCCGACCATGTTAGTTCGCACAGTAGAAGGAAAACCACGCAATTTCGAGGCAAACTTGTGTGGATCATTGTATTCTACTTTTAAAACATCTTTCCAACCATATGCATTTTATAAAAAAACGGTTACAAACGCTTTTGTTTTGACCAACTCGTCCGATCCAAGGCAACGTGTTCCTTTAATGTTTATTAGTGGTGAAAGGACCCATATGGGACATGATTTGGGTTTTTTCCCCTGTAATGTTAGTGCTACCCAGGTTAAAAGCACTGGACACTGTTGATAACTACTCAAAATAGTTGTTGAAGTAACGTATAGTTTTCAAGAAAGAAGTAATTTTTCACTAAAATATTTGAATTTGATTTCGACACCTCAGAATTAGATTTTGAGGTCCCGAAATCAAGCAGAAACACGCACACAGCGTCCTCTGTGTGACAAGGCTGTAACAAACTTGTGAAAATTTGACCTAAATTGGTCGTAAAGACGACCAATTTAGGTCAAATTTTCACAGGTTTGTTATTTTGTGCAAAGGTTGAGATATACGCCAAGTAAGGAGACAGGTCTTTGACAATTACATTGTCTTTATAGATACACCTATTACTACATTATAAAATCACTTAGATATTAATAATAACAATCAAAAGTAGTTTATATTAAACACATTGTAAGCTTGAAAATATGAATCAAATAATATCCATATTACACCCACCTAAGTGCTTATAAGTTCTATAAAACAACTTTACATAATATTTCCAGCCGTGTTAAAAAATACAAGTTATTACTGAGACACCTGAATCAACAAAGCAAAATAGAAAGTCAAAGATTAAAACTAATAAACTTTTGTAAAATACATTAGTAATTTTTGTTTTATACATTTGAATATGTTGTGCAACAGAGCCTGGTGCACATTACCATAAATAAAGTGCTTCACACGTGGGTATAACCCTTTTTTAAAGATGATTATTAATAATTGTCCCAAAATGAGACAGTTATTAAGATTCGTCGAAAGAAGTGCAAAATGTGAACAAAAGGAATTACTACTGTGAGTTAAGAAAACCGGGCAAATTTGTATTTATTGTTTAGCTTTCGTACAGTTTGTTTTCAATTACCACTTCCACAAAGAAATAAACATATCTGTATAAACTACAATTGCATTTAAAAAAACACAAAATAAATATTGTAAAGTTGTAATTAGTTAAATATCGTCGAAAGATGTGCAAAATGCTTAAACATACCCCCACACCATCACACCGACCCCCCCCCCCCCCCCCACAAAAAAACAAAAACATTTTTATCATTAGATTTGGAAACCTTATGAAATAAAGATGTTAGGATCAACCTTGTACTGTAAAATAATATTTTAGATTTCCACCATAAAGATGGCTATTTACGGTTTTTGTATTTTGCCAGAATGAGCAATCATTTGATAGCGTACAGAAAAGGGAACTAAGGGTCGGAACCATAGAGCAGGGCACTTGTTCTATAATGCGGCTCTATGGTTTAAAGGTGGACACTATTGGTAATTACTCAAAATAGTATGCATACAAACTTACTTAAATGTAGAGCTGTTAGTATAAACCATTGTCAGAAACGGCTCCCTCTGAAGTAACGTACATTTTTCTGGTAACGTAATTTTCGAGAAGGAAGTAATTTTTTTAACAACGAATTTGATTTCGAAGTCTCGAAATCAAGCATCTGAAAGCACACAACTTCGTGTGACAAGGGTGTTTTTTCTTTCATTATTATCTCGCAACTTCGACGACCAATTGGGCTCAGATTTTCATGTTTGTTATTTTATGCATAGGTTGAGATATACAACAAGCGAGGAGACTGGTCTTTGCAATTACAAATAGTATCTAGTGAAATTAATATATTAGTGGATTGAAGTCACTAATACATGGCTCAGTGAAACTAAATTCAGCCTTATTGGATGCGAAACTAACAAACCAGCTGGGATGAGGTGATGTGACGTCATAGGCCATGGTTGAATCTAGCACCCCTTGGACTGCCAGCTCGAAGCGACCGTTATCATATGTCATAATAACTGGTACTCCGATGTAGTCGCGTCGCTCAAACAGAACTTCTCTCCACAGTTGAGAGGAGGAATCCCATTTCTTTATCCCAGCAGTTACATCACCATACAGACCTGTATCAATGCAATTAAGAGTAACCACTTGAACAGTGCCATCATTAAGCAATATTGTTCAACCCAAACAGAAATTGCCCTTGTATAAAATGTTCCTAAAAAATTATGTAATTTCTCGTAATCATAAGCTTCCATAAAAACGTTAGCAACAAACAATTAACATAAAATAAATTAAACAACATATAAGTTTAATGGCTGCCGCATTGCATCAACTCACATAACTTTCTTTTTTGCTTTCACAAAGAAATAACATGGGAATTACCCTCGAACTGAATACTCTTTAGATTTATGTGAAAGAAATGGATGCAAAAATCACACTGCTGAAACACATTCTTTTATTTCATGATTCTGGTTCGAAGCGACTGATTGAGTAGTACAACAGTGTAAAAAAAATGTTTCTACCCTTAAGGTGAACAGAAATTACATACAGCCTGATTGATGAAGATACGGGTGAAAAGGTTAAGATTAATGTATGCTAGAAGATGGCAGCTATATACGGACGCCGTGTAATATCAACATAAATTTTCCTCATATTGAACTCCGAGTCAGAACTGACCCTAATTCCAGTTCGCATGAAAACCGTGTCATTCAAACGGACGCAGAATTTTAGTGAAAATCCCCGTTATTTTTTAACCGCGTCATGCCCCTTAAGAAGTCTTGGTCTCAACATTCCAGTCAATTGAAACCCGGAAACTACCGAAGACTGTTAGATGCAAAAACCGGCCACCTTCTAACAAAGAGTATCTCTCAAAAGACAATTAATTATTATCCGCATTCGGATTTATAACCAACCACCTTGAACCAAAGCGTGATTTATATTATGTCTTTCAAAAGACATGAGACCTACCGATTCTTTTAGAATCAACCACACCCGCAAATGATGATTGCCAAGAAGGCATGAAAACATGTTATTGCTTTTGAAGGGGATCTGAACGAATATGATCGCGGTCTCACCCCCACATATATACATTAATGACTCAATCGCCACAATGGCTTCCTCGGTCACGCCAAATATATCAATCAACCACACACCCCATGGTTACAATAAACTGACATGGGCCCCACCCATAAAACAGTCTTAAAACGTCACTGAATTGGACAGCGCCACCATTAGTTTATCATCAGTGCTAGGCTTACATTCAGTGCAAACACAGGTCATTCCAAGGGGAATAAGAAGCTACCGAAGCCCAATACTTACTTAAACAAAAAGTGGGTTTAAATTGACCGGGATTGTCTTATTTTTTTGTCCTTCAAATGTTTGGTGTTTTTGTGATCTTATGTGTTCTGGTTTAAGTGTTTTAAAGAGCCAATAAAGGATGATCTCAACATTTCAACTATTGCCTTTTTATGGCCAAATAGACATCGTAGATACCGGTTATTAACAATTGTACTTTCAAAATTTGCATTTAGTAATAAATAACTCGAGTCAAAAAAGCACCCGGCCGCGCGGCTTTTTCAGCCGAGAGTCAATAATTAATGAACCCTTGACGCCAGTGACGATATTCCCCTAATTGAATTTGAACACACTTCTCCAGCTTTGGCAAACTGAGGGCGCTATTTCCACATCAAATAGCCACCACTGACGTCACGATTCCTTTGTAGCGCGGGTTTGTTTGACCCCGCGTTTTTCAGAAATTTGGCTCGTAGCGTTCTGGAGAAAAAACATTTTTACCATGTTCTAACGTGAGGTAAGAGACTCGTTATATTTGTTGTATGTTTCCTATGGACTCAAGCCATTAGAAAACTGTTATATCTATATATTTGAGATCATCCTTTATTGGCTGTTTAATAGTATTCAAATTGGCATTAACTTTTATTGTGTTGTTGTAGACAGTATACATTTAGTGTCTTTTCCCTCAATTTTGAAAAGAAGGTCTGCGAGTAGTCCTTAAAAAGTCTTCATTGCATCCTCAATTGGGTTTATATTATTTTTAATCGTTTTTGATTAATTTTGAATGACCTTAGAGAATGTCAACCATACTTACCTACTCGGTACAACGCCTCATCAATACCAGGATCCTTGGGGGGAAAAGTACACATACACATCATATCCTATGTTGACTGTAAACTCTAGTCGCAGTGGTGACGCCATCTGCAGCTGAAGCTCTATTGTGTGAAATAAATACGTGTTTTGAGCACAAAATGGAGTTCCCTCTGATGTTATTGCTGAAAATCCAAGAAAACGATAACAAAATAAAAGAAAATACGTTCTGTGGACAGTAGTAACTTTCCCTAATCCGTTTGATTTCATTGATAAACAATCCAACTAACCAACTTTCATGAAGTTGATCTGATTTCACACATTGTGTATGTCCTCATCGGGCTTACCTTGGGTATTGTCTTCGAATTTGAGTGACTCAATATATCCCATAGATGTTGGTTTTGGTGTGAAATTGATAATCAATGAGTTTCCAATTTTAAACAAAATATTTGATGTTGCGTTTTGCATTTGACGTAGCTTTAAGTATATCTTTACTTGAATGTTATATTGGCGGGAAAATAACAGAAAATAATAGTTTTAAAGGAGAACGGTTCGTTTGTATAGGCCGTTCTTATGACGTATTTTTGGTTCAACATGTGACGCAGTCCCAAAAGTGGGCCGTGTTGACCTTGAAATAAGTAATGGCAATAAAGCCCTTCTCAGAATCACTATCTTCTTGTTGAAGTGTGCACAAATATTGTGACAAAGAGGTTGAAAACAATCATTTGAAAAAAACATAGGTATGCTCAATTTGACTAATGTACGTCAAATGACTTTCCAAACAGAAATTAAAAAGATTAAACAAACCTCTTTTTTAGCAGAAATTTTGTAAAACATTAGTTCTGCTTTCGAATTCAAAGAAAAACATAAACATAATGGTGTTCAGTTTATTGATTGTATGTTTTATATTGACTTTTGCGTCATCGTTTCAGTCAATGTTTCAAACCGTCTGTCTTTCAACTATACCAAACGTATAGTCTATTCCCAACACATTAACAGATTCATACCGCAACCGCCATCGTCCATGCCACAGCCACCATCCTCGCCATCTACATTTCCGTGTTATAGTCACCGTCATCGTCGTCACCATTTCCCTTGCCATTGTCATTGTCATTGTCAATTTCGTCATCATCGTTATCGTTATTGTCGAATTTACTTTTGTTATGTATCGATTAGTTCTCAGAGTATTTTTTAAAACAAAGAAACACACAGAAAAGAAAATCACAAGGATTTAATATGATTTTACGTCGCATTTTGTTTACCTTCATCTGCAAGTAATTCTTCACCCCCGTAGTGACGACACCCAGCTGATGGCTGAATTGCAGAGCCATTTACGGAGTAGTTATATGCTTTGAGCTGACAGAACTTGTCATTGCAGTAGTTGAACGACTTGCACAACTCATCTTGCAGACAGTAAACTGCACATACCACGTCTGAACTTGCTTTTTGCTCCTGGTAGATTATATCTTTGAGTACATGGTCTTGCATTGGACTAGGATACAAAGCAATGATGTTTCCTTGATGCATTTGGTAGTCGCGTGTCGCTCTTTGACAAGCTCCACTTACACCTTCAGAAAAAACAACTACCAGGAATATTTCTGCCAACAGCGTACTCATGATGACAGTCATAATTATGCAATCGCAACTTTAAGCTGTAACAGATAACAAAAAAAAATATCTTTAAATTAATAAGTCAACGTGAATACTATAACAGAGTTTATGAATAACTTAGAAGTGCGGCTAGTCTCAATTTGACCACCGAGGTACATTTGAATGTACTGAGTACTCTGTAAACTGAAATTCTTACTCACAACTGTAGATCCTGATTTTAGTGTAAGCAATTCCATGGAGGAAAGTGCGAGTGAATGGAAATGACGCTGCAAGTAGTAAACTTGAAGTGAACTTTTCTGAAATTATACCTTACTATTACTGGCAACCCCAAAATTAATCAGGTAATGACGGTCACGGCCTAAGACAGTATCCAATTAGTTAGAACTTTGTTCAGCCTAGATTATTATTGTGGGGTCGTGCGGGAGCGGAGGTTCGGTTAAGTGTTGTTTTTCATAGCGATAGCTTCAAGGTTTGGCTTTATAGCTATACCGGGTGTCTCAAAAAAACCTATACACTTTTGAAACGGCTGCCGAATAAAAAATAAACGGTTCTGGGGAAAAAGGTTTTTGTTTATGGATAGCTTATGGTCTCAACTTTCATATGACACCAAAAACTCCGAAAATAATTCATGGCTGGGTGAGCACTGCTCACTTTTGAAGTTACGAGTGCTTCGTGAATATGACGCAACTCGCTAAGAACGAACTAGTAACACGTAAGTGCTTACTAAGGCCTAAGAAGGCTTCATGAATAAGGCCCCTGGTTACCCATTTACCTGAAGTAGCCGAAATCTTGGATTGAATTGTGTAAGCTACAAAGGACTTACCTCTCACAAAGGGAAGGCTAATTCCTGCGCAGCCTTATTTCCAACAAAAGTGAGCATTGCTCACACAATCATGAATTATTTTTAGACTTTATGGTGTCATGTGAAAGTTGAGACCATAAGCTGTCCATACACCTAAACCTTTTTCTCCAGAATTATATACTTTTCATTCGGCAGCCATTTCAAAAGTGTATAGATTTTTTTAAGACACCCGGTATATTGATTTTATAGGGAAGGTCGGAAGGTGACTTTAAAGCAGTTGCGTTGCTTTGGGCATACCACGTAAAAACTAAAGTCAACAACTTTGGTGTGGGTGCTGGTGTGAGCGTGACTTTCAGAAGCTTAAATTATTGTCTCTTCTTAAAGGTAATTTTTTTTCTGAAATTATAACTTAATTAATTAATTAGAATATTAATTCCAAGCCAAAAAGTAATAAATTAACGATGGTGACTGCCTGTGAGCGAGGTATATATAAGTTTATTAGGCAAGTCGGTCTCTAACAACAGAACCCATTGTGTTTTTGTTCAGCCAAGCGTATAATTGTGGGGGGTTTGTGTGAGCGGCCAGGCTTGGTTATGTGCGTTTTATTAGCGATAGCTGCAAGGTTGGGCTCTGTTTCCCCCGCCGAATTATTGATTTTGACAGGTATGGTTGAAACGGGACCATAGCTCTACAGGTAGTTGTGTTGCCTTTGGCATATCACGTCGGAAATTTATATCAAGCTATTTTATTGTTTATATTGGAAAGGGTGGCGCGAGCGTGACTTTCAGAAGCTTTTTCTTAACCCTTAATGAAGCTAATTTTTCTGAAATTTTAACTTATTTAATTGGTTAAATTCTGCCCAAACAAAACTAACCAATTATTGACGGTGTCTACCTGAGGCCGGTTTTAATTGTTTGAGCTAATAGGTCTCTAACAAGAAGCCACTGTAATTTTGTTCAGCCAAGGGTATCATTGTGTGGGGTGTGTGTGAGCGGAGACTAGTTTTTGTGGCGTATTTTGAACAATAGCTTCAAGGTTGGGCTCTGCTCCCCACCCCCGATTTTTTAATAGAAGGCTAAAGCGTGACCGTTGAGGTAGTAGTGTTGCCCGGCTTCACGCGTTGAAAACGAAATTATAATAAAAGTAATTGGAGGAAGTGCGGGCTTGAACGTGACTTTCAGAAAATTGTATTGTCCTTTTGTATACCTTAATTTAATAAGACTCACAGTGCCTGCAAAATTGAATTAAAGAATGCTTGACTTCACAACAAAACGAGCTCGCTCTGCTATTCCAGACTTAAGGCCCGGTCACACAGGCCCTGATAACGAGAACGAAAACGATAACGATAAAAATGCACGCTCGCGATTGGTTGAATTGCTCCAAGCAGAATACGCCCACGCTCATTCAACCAATCGAGGGCGTGCATTTTTTTCGTAATCGTTTTCGTTCTCGTTATCGTGGCCTGTGTGACCGGGCCTTTACCTGCCAGAATGCCTGATCCGGGTCAATTCTGACCGGAATGTGTTTTCAAAGCATTGGTTCACCGGATATCTGCCGGTTTGGCAGGGGATTCAGAAAGAAGTTTTAAAAGTAGAATATATACTGATCCAAACAAATTTATCTTCGAATTTGCATGATTTTCTTAATATGTCGTGAACTAACACGGAACACCATTTGGTGGAGTTTTTGACTCCATAAAGTGGCCGACCGTGATGGTTCGAAAAGTAAAAGGAAAATCACGTAATTTCGAGGCATGTTTGTTTGGATAATTATATTCTACTTTTAAAGGCAGTGGACACTGTTGGTAATAATATTACTCAAAATAATTATTAGCATAAAACCTTTCATGGTGACGAGTAATGGGGAGAGGTGGATGGTATAAAACATTGTGATAAGCGGCTCCCTCTGAAGTGCCATAGTTTTTGAGAAAGAAGTAATTTTCCACGAATTTGATTTCGAGACCTCAAGTTTAGAATTTGAGGTCTCGAAATCAACCATCTATTAAACGCACACAACTCCGTGTGACAAGGGTGTTTTTTTCTTCCATTATGATCTCGCAACTTCGATGACTGATTGAGCTCAAATTTTCACAGGTTTGTTATTTTATGCATTTGTTGAGATACACCAAGTGAGAAGACTGGTCTTTGACAATTACCAACAGTGTCCATTGCCTTTAAACCAGATTTCTAACCAAATGAGTTTTATAAAAGACGGCAAACACCTTTCAGTGACCAACTCGGTCGGTCAAAGGTAAAGTCTCTCATCAATTATTCTTCGTTGGCCAAATCTGCGCAACGCGCGTAAAAATCGGTGCGTTTTATGGTTTCGTCGTCGTTTTTTACCTCTAAGACGGCGGCTTGATGGCATCAATGCATAAGGGTTTATTATTCAGTAATTTCGGGGTCTACTTAGACTTGTGGACAAGTCGTTAAATGTCTGTCACGGTGATAGCGTTCCAATTTTATTCCGAATCTCCCCGCAAATCCCGCGGTATTCTTGCGAGACTGATAGCCCTCCGAGACTACTGCTCTCACGACGGTCCCGTAATGGGGAGTAAAAGTCGGCAAACAGCAGTTCGCGCGAGAGCAATGGTCTCGCGAGAGCACCGCCACAATGACTCGGCTATTTCACCGCGACATACCATTAACGACTTGTCCAAAAGTCGTGTCCAAAAGTCGAAACCATGACTTACCTCTCAGAGAGCAGCCGAAAACAAAATGCATCACCAGCACATAAGTTGTTTGATCCAGTGAAATTGAGCGTACTGAATCTCGACACTTAATCTTTTGCTGACTCTTAAAAACCCTGACTCAAAACATGTGCATAACTATACTGAGGAGTGCCGTTCGGTTTAAATTTGACCACTGAGCTAAAATTGAGTGTACTGAGTTTGTACAATGAATATCTTGCTCACCGCTGTAGATCCTTTGACGCTAGGGTCCACACACATTGAGAAAGATGCGGGCGAATGACATGTACGCTGCAAGTAGTCTAACTTGAAGTGAATTTTTCAGAAATTACGATTAATTTAATTAGTTAAATACCGCCAAGCCAGAAACTAACCAATTAACGACGGTGGTGCCTGAGGTCGGTTTCAATTGTTTGACCAAATTGGTCTCTAACAAAGAAAGCCTTTGTAATTTTGTTCAGCCAAGCGCATCATTGTGGTGGGGTGTGTAAGCGGAGGCTTGGTTTTAATAAGTGGCGTATTCTTAGCGATAGCCTCAAGGTTGGGCTCTGCTTCCCCGACTTTTTGACTAGAAGAGAAGGCTGAAACGTGACTTTTAAGTAAGTAGTGTTGCCTTGGGCTTCACGCGTTGAAAACAATTTTAATAGTTATAAGTAATTGGAGGAAGTGTGGGCGCGAAACGTGACTTTCAGAAAATTGTATTGTTCTTTTTGATATAGGCCTACCTTAATTCAATAACAAGAAACGCTGGCTGCAAATCGAAATAAAGAATGCTTGACTTCAAAACAAAACGAGCTCGCACAACTTATCCATACTTTACCTGTCAGAATACCCGATCCGGGTCAATTCTGACTGGAATTTGTTTTTTAAGTGCTGGTTCCCCGATAATTTCTATAAATATTGTGCTACGTGAAAAAATTGCCTAAAGTATACTTATTTTAAATCCAACACTTTCTTTGTCAAAATATATTTATAAGCTTAAAAAAATGTATACGCTTTTTACACAACAGTTATTATAATAACAAATTATACTGAAACATATGGTTTCCTCTCGCTGAAATTAAAAAGCTACATCACCCCATAACTTAAACATTTGTAACCAGAGCAGCAACTGTAGATATTAAGAAAACTAGTATTTTCGGCATGGAATCTTGTTTTGACAACAAAGCTTATACTGGGTTGCAGAAATACTTTGTTGTTTTGAACAAAAAGTTCAACCACTATAAATTGGAATGAAGTTTGCGTTATGTTGTGTTTATTACGGAAGCATGTATTAAGGTCATGAAGTTCTTTTGCCCGGGCTAATTATTATTTCGCCTAGGCGGATTACTTTTTCATACAGGCGGATTACAAAAGCACGTTAACAGTAGCCTGACCTGCCTTCAGACCGGCGTGTATTTTCACCTTTGACCTACATTCATGCCATACAGAGATACGCAGTCGAATTCTTTTGCGGACGTGACAGCTGTGTACTGTTTGGGCATGGAATGCTCATGTCACTGCTCAGTTCTCAGCCTTGTTGCATTTAAGAGCAGATTTTTGTCTTTTTATAGCACCTTTTGACAAATACAGAAGGCTATAGCCTTGTTACATTTTATGGCAAATTTGTTGCTTTTTAGATCACCTTTTGACAAAAACACAAAGCTATAGCCTTGTTGCATTTTAGAGCAAATTGGTTGGGAATGCATTTTTAGCCAAAATTTGTTCCGAACACAAGGCTATAAGCCCTGTTGCATTTCAGAGCAAATTTGTTGTATTTTAGACGAACAATTCGTTAAGAACACATGCATTGTTGCATTTTTGAGCAAATGTGAATTTCAGCCAAAATTTGTTTAGAACAAAAGGCTGTAGCCTTGTTGTAATTAAGAGCAATTTTGTTGCTTTTTATAGTACCTTTTGACAATTCACAAAGCTATAGCCTTGTTGCATTTTAGAGCAAATGTGTTGCATTTTCAGCCAAAAAGTGTTCAGAACACAAGGCTATAGCCTTGTTGCGTTTTAGAGCAAATTTGTTGCACTTTTAAGCAAAATCTTTTAGAGCACCTTTTGACAATACACAAAGATAGCCTTGTTGCATTTTAGAGCAAATTTGTTGCTTTTGAGGGCGCCTTTTGACAAGTTCATAAGGCTATAGTCTTGTTGCATTTAAGAGCAAATTTGTTGCATTTTCAGCCAAAATTTGTTCAAAACACAGGGCTATAAGCCTTGTTGCATTTTAGAGCAAATTTGTTGCTTTTTTGAGCACCTTTTGACAAATACACAAGGCTAAAGCCTTGTTGCATTTTAGAGCAAATTTGTTGCATTTTCAGCCAAAAAGTGTTCAGAACTTGTTGCATTTTAGAGCAAATTTGTTGCATATTCAGCCAAACTTTGTTATGAACACAGGTCTATAAGCGTTGTTGCATTTTAGAGTAGTTGCACTTGTAAGCGAAATTTGACAACTACACAGGGCTATAGCCTTGTTGCAATTTTAGAGCAAATTTGTTGCTTTTTTGAACACCTTTTGACAAATACACAAGGCTATAGCCTTGTTGCATTTTAGAGCAAATTTGTTGCATTTTCAGCCAAAATTTGTTCCGAACCAAAGGCTATAGCCTTGTTGCAATTTAGAGCAAATTTGTTGATATTCAGCCAAAATTTGTTCAGAACACAGGGCTATAAGCCTTGTTGCATTTTAGAGCAAATTTGTTGCTTTTTTGAGCACCTTTTGACAAAAATACAAGGCTATAGCCTTATTGCATTTTAGGGCAAACTTGTTGCTTTTTAGAGCTCCTTTGGACAAGTTCACAAGGGTATAGTCTTGTTGCATTTTAGAGCAAATTTGTTGCATTTTCAGCCAAAATTTGTTCCGAACAAAAGGCTAAAGCCTTGTTGCATTTTAGAGCAAACTTGTTGCTTTTTATAGCACCTTTTGACAACTACACAAGGCCTTGTTGCACTTTAGAGCAAATTTGTTGCATTTTCAGCCAAAATTTGTTCCGATCATAAGGCTATAGCCTTGTTGCATTTTAGAGCAAATTTGTTGCTTTTTATAGCACCTTTGACAAATACACAAGGCTATAGCCTTGTTGCATTTTAGAGCAAAATTGTTGCATTTTCAGCCAAAATTTGTTCCGAACAAAATGTTCAGCCAAAATTTGTTCCGAACAAAAGGCCTTGTTGCATTTTAGAGCAAATTTGTTGCTTTTTATAGCACATTTTGACAACTACACATGGCTATAGCCTTGTTGCATTTTAGAGCAAATTTGTTGCATTTTCAGCCAAAATTTGTTCCGAACAAAAGGCTATAGCCTTGTTGCATTTTAGAGCAAATGTGTTGCATTTTCAGCCAAAATTTGTTCCGAACAAAAGGCTTGTTGCATTTTAGAGCAAATTGGTGGCATTGTCAGCCAAAATTTGTTCAGAACACAGGGCTATTAGCCTTGTTGCATTTTAGAGCAAATTTGTTGATTTTAAGAGCACCTTTTGACAACTACACAAGGCTATAGCCTTGTTGCATTTTAGAGCAAATTTGTTGCTTTTTATAGCACCTTTTGACAACTACACATGGCTATAGCCTTGTTGCATTTTAGAGCAACCTTGCTGCATTTTCAGCCAACATTTGTTCAGAACACAAGGCTATAGCCTTGTTGCATTTTAGAGCAATTTGTTTGCACTTTTTGGCAACATTTGACAAGAACACAAGGCTATAGCCTTGTTGCATTTAAGAGCAAATTTGTTGCTTTTTAGAGCACCTTTTGACAAATACACAAAGCTATAGCCTTGTGACAGTTTAGGGCAAATGTTTGCACTTTTAAGCACAGTTTGACAAGTACACAAGGCTATAGTCTTGTTAAATTTTAGAGCATTTTTGTTGCATTTTCAGCCAAAATTTGTTCCGAAAACAAGGCTATAGCCTTGTTGCATTTTAGAGCAAACTTGTTGCATATTCAGCCAAAATTTGTTCAGAACACTGGGCATTTTAGAGCAAATTTGTTGCATTTTCAGCCAAAATTTGTTCAGAACACAGGTCTATAAGCCTTGTTGCATTTTAGAGCAGTTGCACTTTTAAGCACAATTTGACAAGTACACAGGGCTATAGCCTTGTTGCATTTTAGAGCAAAGTTGTTGATTTTCAGCCAAAATTTGTTCCGGACAAAAGGCTATGACCTTGTTGCATTTTAGAGCAAATTTGTTGCATTTTCAGCCAAAATTTGTTCCGATCCAAAGGCTATAGCCTTGTTGCATTTTAGTGCAAATTTGTTGCATTTTCAGCCAAAATTTGTTCCGAACAAAAGGCTATAGCCTTGTTGCATTTTAGAGCAAATTTGTTGCTTTTTATAGCACCTTTTGACAACTACACATGGCTATAGCCTTGACGCATTTTAGAGCATATTTGTTGCATTTTCAGCCAAAATTTGTTCAGAACCAAAGGCTATAGCCTCGTTGCATTTTAGAGCAAATTGGTGGCATTGTCAGCCAAAATTTGTTCCGAACCAAAGGCTATAGCCTTGTTGCATTTTAGAGCACCTTTTCATTTTAGATCACCTTTTGACAAGTACACAAGTAGCCTTGTTGCATTTTAGAGCATATTTCTTGCACTTTTAAGCACAGTTTGACAAGTACACAAGGCTATAGCCTTGTTGTAATTTAGAGAAATTTCGACAAATACACAAAGCGATAGCCTTGTGACTTTTTAGGGCAAATGTTTGCACTTTTAGGCAAAATTTGTTCCGAACCAAAGGCTATAGTCTTGTTACATTTTAGAGCAATTTTGTTGCTATTTAGAGCACCTTTTGAGAAAAACACAAAATTTGTTCAGAACACAATGCTATTATAGCCTTGTTGCATTTTAGAGCAATTCTTTTGCACTTTTTGGCAACATTTGACAAGCACACAAGGCTATAGCATTATTGCATTTTAGAGCAAATTTGTTGAACTTTTAGGCACAATTTGACAAGTACACAAGGTTATAGCCTTGTTGCATTTTAGAGCAAACATATTGCATTTTCGGGCAAAATTTGTTAAGAACACAAGGCACACGGCCTTGTTGCAATTTAGAGCAATTTTCTTGCTTTTTAGAACACTTTTTGACAAGAACTCAAGACTATAGCAAATGTGTTGCAATTTTAGGCAAAATTTGACAACGCAGTGAAAAGTCATGCGGGTAGATTTGATCTAGTCCTTCGGCTGGTGGTGCTTAATTGATTAGCATTTCAACCATTCACAGTCACTTGAACCTCCAGTGAAGAGTCATCTGG
Organism: Asterias amurensis; assembly: GCF_032118995.1. Classification (NCBI taxonomy): domain Eukaryota; kingdom Metazoa; phylum Echinodermata; class Asteroidea; order Forcipulatida; family Asteriidae; genus Asterias; species Asterias amurensis. Next base: position 13,645,508 of record NC_092664.1, on the reverse strand, counting down.
GTAGACTTGATGTAGTCTTTCAGCTGGTGGTAAAGTCTCGAGAGCGTCGACTAGCCTCAAAATTGTGTGTAGGTTATCCAAAGTCGTTGTTTCAACTCAATCTTCTGTAAAATGAAAAATAATATCAAATTTCATAAGTTATTTTGAATCAACTTTGTAGCGAAAAAAAATGGTTAAGAACACAAGGCACAAGGCCTTGTTGCAATTCAGAGCAAATTTCTTGCTTTTATGAGCACTTTTTGACAAGAACACCAATTAAGAGCAAATTTGTTGCACTTTTAGGCAAAATTTGACAATGCAGTGAAGAGTCATACGGGTAGACTTGATGTAGTCCTTCAACTGGTGATACAAATCATCAAGAGTGTCTAGCCTCAAAATTGTGCGTAGGTTATTCCGAAGTCGTCGTTTCAACTGTCCATTTGTAAAGAGAATGTTCAATAGCTTTTGTTTAACACAATTCTTTCAAATTCTCAACTCACATCAGGGCCGAGCATTTTCAAAGCTGTTTAGCAGAAAACACAGCAATAGTCTGGCTCCTTTTTAATATTTGTATAATTTGATTTGTTCTTCTAAAATTTGTTCGCGTGTCCCATTTAGTATTTTCAAAAATATAAGTTACATAACTCGATACTTTACCATACAATTTTGCATGACCCAAGTCCATGCAGGAAGGCATTACCTCGGGTCATTGACAACTTCTTCACAACCTGCTTCTGCAACAAACAAAACAATATCTAGTAAACTTAAATTAGCCTTTCTCATGTAATTACATATCTTCGTCTTTTTGATCAATATTGCAAAGAACTCGACTTTTTGAGAGGATTAAAAATTGTTTGGATTGTACAAAAAAATCTTTTGCTTCACACCGGTAGCTGGCTGGGCCCAACTTCATAGAGCTGCTAAGCACCAATATTGGCTTAGCATTAAAAGAAATTCTTGGGAAAAAAAACAGGACTACAAACCAAATTTCCACGTGATTTTCAGGATAAGCAAACAACAGCTGAAAACCAGTAACAAGCAATGTGCAACAAATGGAATTTGGTTGGTAATTCTGTTTTTATCAAGGAAAACATGTCATGCTGAGCAAAGTTTTGTGCTAAGCAGCTCTATGAAATTGGGTCCTGGTCGTTCGCAGTTGCTTCTGAAGGAGTATCAAATGATACTTATTTAGTTATTTTACTTCTGGCTACAACTTTCATAATTACCGAAGAGATTTGTTTGAGGGATTCAATATCTGATTTGTTGGGGTATTTTTCAGTAACCTCTCAGTTCATTGATTTTGTTGCCGTCTGACAAAGCAGGTTTTTCTTTTCCAGTAACTTATAACTTACATAACTCGATACATTACCAAATACTTTGCATGACCAAAATCCCCGATGGACATCATCTCAGATCAGTGTCATTTTCTTCACAATCTGGAAAGGAAAAGTATCTAGAAAAGTTAGCATTTGGTAAATGTAGCAAATGCGAGGTTTTTAACAGATAAAAGCCCGGTCCCGCAGGCCCCGAGAACGATAAAAATGCACGCACTCGATTGGTTGAGTTGCTCCACGCAGAATACGCCCACGCTTATTCAACCAATCAAGTGCGTGCATATTTATCGTTCTCGTTTTCGTTCTCGTTTTCGTTCTCGTTTTCGTTATTGTTATCGGGGCCTGTGATATTCTAATACTTTACCAAACCGATGTCATCGGACACCCCAACAGGTTGTTCTGTGGAAAACAAACAAAAGCGATATTATTATCTTGTAAAAGAGACGTTAGGAGCTGCGGACAAAAGGTTAGAAGCTGTGGACACAAGGTTAGACAATTGGACTTGTGGCATTACATGTTTACAAAAGAGTCATCGAGTCTGGAATCCTACAGGCAAGATTTGTACACAGTCTAATGGAAGAAAACATAAAATCTTATATGGCGACTGCACTGTCCAAATTGTTATCGACTTTTGATTTGATGAAAGAAGGCTCATCTCAACACTTGTCCAGATCTTTTTCATAACTCTTGGATTGATGATGAAAATATGACACAAAGTGTAAACTGTCCCATATGACCGGTGCAATATCTTGCCTGCCAAGGAATGCACAAGGTCACACTTATTGATTGATACTTCATCAGTTATACTTAGCCATTTCTGCAAGCAGGTAATCTCACCGGACTCCAGTCACCAATCCAGGACATCGAAGGGGCTATGTGTGTGGTGATGACGGTATAGGTCTTAGTTTGGTTCGAGACGCCATTTTGTTTAGGTACTTGTTTCATACTATTTTAATTTTACACTTTGTGTATTTTGTCACAGAACAGAACATGAGATTTGCATCTGAACAGACTAAGTACTACACCAGTCACACCTTATACTTTACCTATAGCCAGTGAACCTGCTGAAGGGGTAAACAGTTAGTCTTATCACTAGGCCTAGACCTTTAATCTATTCTAATCTATGCCCTCACTGTCTTACCATTCATACCTACCTATATGCACATTGACATCTTTCCCGATGAACTACTTCTTGTTCCTTTTTGCATCTTGGCTCCTCTTTCGTTATTTTCAATCTTCTTTTTCTGCCCTTTTTTCTGCTCGATTTTGTTTATCGCGCAGCGCTCAGATGACAAACAAGTGGAGATGTATTTCCACTGATCTCTATAAGGGACTACAGCCTTAGCGAGGGTTATTTTTTCAGATTGTTCCCCCAAGATTTTTTTCCAAAAATTAAATATATGTTATTTAAGTAGGAAATGTCAACATTGACAGATGATGTAATGTTGATTTTGGGACTGTGTAAGTATTTATTCATATAGTCTAAATAATCTATTTACAACTCCTTAATAAAACATTGATCATCAAATGATTGCTGATGAGACTGACTATTCTTATTAACGTAGTGTTGGGCTTATGCATAAAGTACAGGAAGCAGCAGCGTGAGGGAAAGTGCAGAATCAAAATTTAGGTTAACATCAATATCGCTACAATTAGTTTGTTGAATACTTATTGCCCTATTTTTTATTTTATTTTTTGCTTTTAATATAAAAACAATTCTGCACCCGAAATTGATAACATGTTGATGTTAGGAACATGTAAATATTAATTTAGCTGGTCTAAATTAAAGTTTTACAAGAACTCCTAAATCAAACATTAATCATCAAATGAGTGTTGAATACCCAGATGCTTGCTTCTTTCAAACACCGAGATACATGTGGCAATTAAGGAAAGTAGATCAGAATTAAAATTGGTGTTTCTTTACTTTTATTATCGCTAACACTTCATTTGCTACTTATTTATTTTTTATTTATTTTTTTTTGAAAAAGTTCACTCAAAATAATTGATCTAATGCTGATAGTAGGAACATGTAAATACAAATTTAGCTTGTCTAAATTATACATTTACTATAATTCCTAAATCAAACATTTACTATCAAATGAGTGTTGCACACAGGGATGGTTTACTTCTTTACCACTGATGGGTTTTTTGCCCAAGATAAAATTACAAGACGCTGCAGCAAATAGAACAGTTCAGAATAAATTGTTTCTTTATTTGTTTTACTGCTAGTATAAGGCGCTGCAGCAAGGCGCTGCAGCAATTACAAGGCGCTGCAGCAAAGAGAACAGTTCAGAGAATATCGTTTCTTAGTTTGTTTTACTGCTGAAATCATTTCGTGAATTATTTATTTGTTTACTTTTTATCTCCTATTTGAACTCATTATTACTTACAATAAATAATAAACACTACCGTAATACGGTATATACAAGAATAAACAAGCTTACAAGGAAAGTTAAGAATCAATTTTTATGTATTTATAACTGTCATTATTGGTTTTATAACACTTAAAATATGCTGATGAAAATGTAAATGACAATTTAGCTGGTCTAAATTCTATATGTACTAACTCGTTAATCTAAGGTAAATCATCAATGATTGTTCATTTGGATGGATTACTTGAATGCGTGGTTCTTTCTAAGAACACTTATGATATTGAGTTTTATGCCCAATGCAAAGCGCAAAACTGTTATTTCGGCTGTTATTATTATGTTTTGTTATTACACTCAAACAATTTTCCTAGGTGTTAAATAATTTGTTTACAACTACTTACGAAGACGGTCTAGTAGGATTTTTTAAATCTTAATTTACAAATTTTACGTCTCTTGAAAAATACATGACAATTATTGTTTAAAACATGACATCTGACGACATGAAGTATCAACTCTGACAGAATTTTCCAGTAAGACTAGTCTCCTAACTGAAAAGCATCACTGGCTTCGACCAATATGCAACTCAAGAAATGCAGAGACAGCTTAAAGTCACCATGAAAGATAGACAAGTTTAGGACAACATCAACAAGATTAACGAACGTTGTTGGGGAAAGGGCAGTACGAGGGGTGGGACTCTGCAAGAGAACGGGTTAGATCTTCTCTTACTCTTTGCAGTCTTCGTCTTGACTTGATCTTGATCTTGAAAGTTAACTTGTGTTTCCGACCTCCACTATAATGTGCTCTATTTATATTCAAGCTTTCTTTTTTATTTCAATAAGTTTGATCAATAATTGGTTTTGTTAACGTATTTCATTGAGGGGGTTGTATATTTGGTTTGTGGTAACACCATGTGTGTATCTACTTGCCAGGTATGAGTTTGTTCTTAGAGAACTGTCTTTCTTTATTCTACCACCGCGGAGTAGATGTTCGGGTGTTGGAGAGACTTCTCAGTTCTGAAAAGAACTGTACCGCTTATTAACTATTACCAGGGCGGATGGTATAGAAAATAGGCTGGGACTACTTCTTTAGCTTATAGAATCGGGATTCACAAAACTGTGCTGCCACGGAGTCAGTTCTTGAATTGGTCTCAACGTTTCGACTAGCTTGCTCTAATCATCGTCGGGGGGGGGGGGGTGGCGGTCTTTAAACACCCTTACAACTTTTTAAAACAAGTTTAGCAAACAGTTCAATTTTTTGTTTAGCAAACAGTCAAATTTGTTTATTCATTTTTCACAATAAAAAGGTATATTATGCAGCAATGCATTTTTTTTTTTCATGAAAAAAACATGTGAACTCTTTTTGAAATTTGTCTTTCTTTGCAACCTGCTTTTAAGTTGTTTTTAATGAATTCTGTCTCCACAAATATAACTGGATTGAACTGATTGCAAGTTGCTCGAGGGATTAAAAAAAGGGACTATAACAATTCAAAAGTGGAGGTCGGAAAACTACAAGTTTTTTTACCTTGGTCCTTTGGCGAACTCCATTGAACGTCCCGATGCGTAGACACAACACACACTCATACCACATATCCATAGATAATCAGCTCCCAACAGGAATCAGACACATCAATGTCTTATCATGGAGGAAGAAATGTCTTCCTCCATGGTCTCATGAAGCTTGGAGGGACAAGAGATTGGAACTGCTGGTCCTTCTTTAGATCTGAGAAGAGAAAACAATTCATAGAACGATCATATCTTGTACTGTTCAAGGGAAACGTTTCCGTATCACTTTTCCATTCGATATGAAATAGTCTAATTTACCTTCATTGAAAAATCCCTTTTTGTAAAAATAAATTGGAAAATTGGTGGCAAGATACGGTAAGTTTTCCCTTTGTACAACAAAGCCAATACAATTCGGGTCGGGTGAAAAAGAAACTATATGAAAACAAAGGTGTTTTCGGCCGAGGGCCGTTCCCCTCAATTTTAAGAAAATTGTCCCTTGCAGGCCAAGCTCCATAAATAGTGCCAATTACGATGGACTCCTTTCGCAACTGATGGGGGGGGGGGGGGAAATATCGGCACAAAAGGTGTGTTTCTAGTCGAAAACTAATGGTCTCACCTCCTGGTGAGAGACTAGGCGTATGGCCAAGAAGCGGAGGGAGTCCAGGGGTGGATTTCATAAAGAATATAAAGTCTAGTCTTACTCGAGACTTACGTGTCCTTAGCCATACGTTTTTAATATCTCTTAGGACTAATCATAAGTAAAGAACGGTCCTAACTCTTTGTGAAATTGACCCCACGGTATTTGGAACTACTTATGGGGATAAACTCAAGCCTTAGTCTTACCTCAACAAAGATTTGTTCGGCTTTGTTGGTGAAGCTTCACATTGCAGTATACGGCTATTCTGGAGCTCTCTAAAACTATTTGCTATATATATAGCTGAACACCGCAGTTGACATTTTGCTGTTAAAGTTTGTAGTGATGCAGTACTATAGAGAGCTTCGGGTGCCTCCATGAACAGAGAACTCATGTCTGGCTACTGCAGTTGGTAGTAAAATTTCTGGCAAGTGACTCAAATGCATAAGATTGTTACGTCTTGCACTTCAAATAATGGTCAGGCTTTCGGTTGAAAGTCACAATGTATGCTTTTAAAGTTAAAAGAGTTAATTCAGAAACATCTCTCTGGATAAATTTACAAGTAAAGTTCATCAGAAAACGCAACGTCCAAACCCTACGTTGGAGCCAAGAGGTGCGGCCATGCTGGTTGTCCCTCATTGAATGCCATGCTAACTGTTCACCACAGTATGAGAACGTCCACAACGAGCACAGAGCTTCAAAGATCTGCACAACAAAGAAGATCTAAATACCTGAGAAGCATTCTACAGTAAACACTATAGAGTTATATAATAGAACTAACGAGGGAGCATTCTAATCACACACAACTACACTGGTCCATCATGGGTACGGTTCGAATCCCCATGGGTAATGCGTACAAATTCCCCCTTACAAACTGGTGCATGACTATTGTTATACAATGGGTCCGCGCCCTTTACTCAAAAGCAAAAAAATGGTTATTGTTCTATTAACTCCGAGATAGATTAAGCCCCATTCAAAGATACTGAATGAAGTACAGAATGAACTTGGTTAAGTCCCAATCCCGGGAAGAAGTAATTAATTTATTTACAGGGCAAGAAAAATGGCGAGAGGTTTAGGAATAGGAGTGTCGTTAATTTTACCCCTTCTTTTTCTGTCCTTTTTTCAATACTGAACAAATTCTCGAGTGCTAAGTTGAACACGCTTAATTGAACAGAGTGCTAAAGGAATTTGACTCGACTCGAAACAAAATTGAATGGCCGAATTCTGAAATTGAAACGCAGTAACAACTGGAGAGGCAAAACAGCTGTAATTCGAACGCATGAAAATGAAACCGGCTGCTCATGTACTGAATTTGACTGAGAAAACCTATAATAAAATAGTTCAAGCCAAAAATGCACCTCTCCGCGCAATAATTATTTTCTGTTCACAAGCAGCCCTATATGAGAATCGGCCCAGATGGGTAGGCATATATATACACAGCTGGATGGGACTTATCAAAGAAAGAAACAACGGTCCCTATTGCGTTTTTATTTGCCCCACACGAGAGTAATTTATACAAGAAAAAAGCACATAGAATATCCCCACAGGTTCCGCTTACAATAAAGATGCGTACTAATACAAACAATCAAACAACCAAACATATCATCTTGGCACCATTTTCATAGCGCTGCTAAGCACAAAAACATGCTAAGCATGAAATTTCTTCCCTGATAAAAACAGGATTACCGGCCAAATTTCCATTGTCTGCATAGTGTTTGTTACTGCTGGTATTCAGCTTTTGTTGCTTTTCCTGAAAATCACATTTTACTTGGTAAACCTGTTTTTATCAAGGAAGAAATTTCATGCTAAGCAAATTTTTGTGTTTAGCAGCTCTATGAAATCGAGCCCAGCTTGACACCAATTTCATAGAGCTGCTTAAGATATAACTAAGCACAACCAAATTGTGCTTACCAAAAAAAGGTAACCAGCCAATCTACCCATGTGTCGTGTGCGATTTGTGATTGGTATCCTGCAAATTCCTGCTTAGCAGACTATTTTAACCAATATGTTCTGCCTAAGCAGCTCTGTGAAATTTGGCCCATCTGAACTGGCGTATGATGAGCGCGGGCGATGAAAAAGTTTGTAATGAACCGTTGAGCGTTGTTTTCATCTCATCTTATTTCCGAAGTTAAAAGGGGCGACAAGGGCTCAGGGGTTATCCTGCTTCTGCCATCCTAATTAGTACTCTCAGACACACTCTTAAAGACACACCCATCAAAACAATTATTATAATTCCAATCACTTAAAAATCTCATGTTTTTATTATCATCAATAATAATATATCAAAGATGTGCAGTTATCCAATAAAATGTTTTATATCAATAAAGAACAGAGCACCGCATCAGAGATCTGGTAAAATTTCTCCAAGATGACAAGGACAAGAAATGTTACTTTAGAAAAATCAAATACAATGTAATATAATACAGGCATGATTCTCTATCACTAGTTGTGAACGTATAAACTGTTATTTTTACCCTTTCGTAGGTGTATATACATTACATTAATAAGCTTTCGTGTCTTTTCCCCTAAAAATGTCAGAAACTATATCATGTGTAACGCACTGGAAAAGTGTACATCATAAACAACTTAAAGTTCGTAAATGTAAAAAAAAAATAGTTGCCCTAGTAACCTTTCTTGATACCATCAGATTTGATCGACGAAAAACGTGAAATGTAAAAGAAGAAAGAAAAAAAAACAGTAACAAAAACACAAAATTAATTAGTTGTCAGTTTTGTTTGCCCTCCACCGAGTTTCATGTAGTTTTATAGTAAATGTGTTCAAGAGAGGCAGTGTGCGTTTTGAACAGGGCCCAATTTCATGGCTCTGCTTACCGCCGAATTCTGCGCTTACGATCGCGATTCCCCGCTTACGTGCGAGCACCGAACTTCTGCGCTAGCCTTATAAGCGTAGAATGCCTAGTAACGTGAAGTACGCACGCGCAGAAGCCCGAATTCGCTGCTAACCCGTGAAATACGCTTGCCGTAAGCACAGAATTCCCTGTTTCCGTAAGCGCCGATTCTGTGCTTACGGTAAGCAGAGCCATGAAGTTGGGCCCTGGAGAATTCACAAGCGCCTGTATTTGGACTTATTATAGCACAATTGCATTTGCTGGTAAGTAATTCTGTCAAAAAAATAATGAGATTAGCACATCGTTTCGAGAAAACAAAATACATTCAATATCCAAAAGTTAAAATGTCACTGGCTATAATGATTATTTCTTTTGAATAAATCAATACAATAGTATCTCTTTGGTATATATATATGATTGTTTAACATTATAAGAAACGTACTTACTGCACAATCATTTTCAGCTGTGAAAAATGCACTTTAACGTAGCTGTTTTGTCACAGATTTTGTGTTTTGGTAAATACATATGGAACTTGAATAATACGAATTTTGAAGGTAAAGCAAAACAACAAAAGTATAGAAGAAAAACTGAATGAAAGAGAGTGTTGCTATAACGTTACAAAGTGACAACATGAAAATCTCCAAGCAAGTATCCCAAAGTACAATTTGATTTATAATATCCAAGATGATTACTTTATCGAATGACGTTGCAAAGATTTTACATTTTGCACGTACTGTTTGTTTAAAGGCATGGACGCTGTTGGTAATTACTCAAAATAATTGTTGGCAAAAAAAAACGTATTTAGTAACGAGCAATGGGGAGCTGTTGATAAAACAATGTGAGGAAAGGCTCCCTCTGAAGTAAACAAGTTTTTAAGAAAGAGGTAATTTTTCTCTTATTTAATATTAAAGGTCTGGAGCCTTTGATTGGCATCTGAAAGCATACACATTTGGGGTAGGCCTACACAGGAGTGTTTTCTTTCATTATTCTCTTACCGCTTCGATTGAGTCCAAATGTTCACAGGTTTGTTGTTTTATGCATACGTTGGGATACAGCAAGTGAGAAGACTAGCCTTTGACAATTACCAAAAGAGCCCAGTTATGACAATGATCTAAATCACATGTCGGCCTTAATGGACCGTAAAACAAGTCATGCCACGAAAGAAAAACCAAGAGCACGAAAACTCTATCTCTTGCATAGTTCGGACTCCCACTAATCGGTAGTCTTGAAGTCAAGACGGTAATTGTTAAGCGCGGTGTGTAGTTACAGCGCGGTGTAGCTGCGGGGACGATACACACACCCTCGATCCCAGTATGTGTGTGTGAGTCAGTCGCAATTAGAGCTGCCTCGCGCTACCTACGACTGTTGCATGTGTAACATCGCACTGTGACTGTTGCATGAAAGGCAGACAAATAGGCAGCGCCTAACGACTTGTCATCAAGTCTAACTAATCGGTTGACTGTGTCCGTTACTTACTTATAAAAAGTGGCAAGCTAATTATTAAAAGGAGTCCATGTTCAATGAGCACCAAATCTTGTATTAAGTATCATATTTTAAGGTAAGCATTTCAATCATCGCAAATGTTTATAATAATCATTGCACAATAAAGTTTAAAAAGTCTACATGTTTTAATTTAACCGCACTAATTTAACACTTGACTTGAGATGTTCTTAATGAGGAGTTTTTCGCACTATGTTTTTCACCACAGGTGTACATTTAAATGCAATAACAATAATATCCGTTTTCTATCATAATATATATAATTTGTTTGTGCCCTTACACCAAGGCGTTTCATGCACTGTATTCTCAGCAGTTTCCCGAATCCTGTGAGAAAAATCCAGTGGCTCGTCACTCTAGAGGGATTCGAACCAACGACCTTTGCCAGTTTTGTGCAGATGTCGTACCACTAGACCACTGAGTTTTAAATCTAAATTTATAGCCGTTAGGTTACAATGCGACTTCAATACATGTGAATTTCGTACTGGGGTAATTAAAGAATATACTTAAAAGTTTTTTGCCTTATTGACATTGGACACTTTTGGTAATATTGAAAAAGACAAGTATTCTCGCTTGGTGTGTCTTTACATTTGCACAAAATAACAAACCAGTGAAAATTTAAACTCAATTGGTCGTCGAAGTTGCGAGATAAAATGGAAAAAACACCCTTGTCACACGAAGTTGTGCGCTTTCAGATGCTTGATTTCGAGACCTCAAAATCTATTTTTTGAGATCTCGAAATCAAATTCAAATATTTTAATGGAACATTACTTCTTTCTCGAAACTACGTTACTTCAGAGGGAGCCGTTTCTCACAGCTCTCCATTGCTTGTTACCAAGTTAGTTTGTATGCTAACAATTATTTTGAGTAATTACCAATAGTGTCCACTGCCTCATATGGTGTGTATTAAGCACTGTCTACTCAACACCCCGAGTCTCAAATAATGTCAAAAATCGGCTTGTTGTATTGAGTAGAACTTAGTCAAATGAATGAATTTTACAATTTAACAACGGATCATAATGTTCAAGCGTGAATTACACCATTCATCTATACTGGATAATTGGCAAGATTAGTCGCTTGGGGAAATCAAAGACGGGTGGGTATCTATGAATTCCAAATAATTATTTCAATTTAAGGCAATTATATAAAGCAATTAAGGTATTTTGTCATTATTCTACTCGTAACATCAAGGCACATGACGGTTTCAATCTTATAGCTGAGTTTTTGGGGGGATTGTAAAGATTAACACAATGAACAAGACAGTAGTTATCCGTAATAAAACCTACTTGTATATAGAGTAGTTAGTGGGTAAATATTTCTAATTTAAAACTGGTGAATGGCATTTGGTGGCCCACACACACAAGAATTAGCCGACGGTAGAACCAATGTCCTTTGAACAATAAGTGTGTTGACACCTATAATATAGGCACGAGGTTGTGGCACTGGTGGCATTTTGATAAGTTGGCAATTACATATTATTATGAAAATTAAAAAGTGGATAATTGCATTCAGATATTTGGGAAAATCCCTACAATATCAACGTTTATAATAATAATATATACAAAAGTAGTATTGTTTTTAAGTCTTTGGCTTTTTTTTGTAAAGTTTACAATCATTATACACATTTTTTGGTTATTTTGGTCGACTAGCTGTATGATGGCGCCCTCTCTTGACCAATCACGAAGGCACTGAGAAGATATCGGGCAACAATTATAGGTTTAAATATAAAACAATTATAGCAACCTGAAATCTACCAGACAAATTGTCTGCATTTCAGCTGCTCATTACATATAATAACTTATTCGTGTCTTTTTATCGGGGGCAATCAAAAAATGACAACCTACCATAGACAAGAACCTTTTTTATGTACAACTTATCAATTATAAATAATATTAGCAATAACGGTATTTAATTACAACTTGGACTTAATTTTAATTTAGTTACTTATTTAGAATAAAGTACTGATGCTCTATAGTATGAATGATTCACACATGTTTTTTTGTTCAAGAAGAAAATGCATACAGCTCATTTTTTGTAAGGATTGCTTCTTTTTTTGTTTTTATAATATCATAGTTTTAAAGGCAGTGGACACTATTGGTAATATTACTCAAAACACTTATCAGCATACAACCTCACTTGGTAACGAGTAATGGGGAGAGGTTGATAGTATAAAACATTGTGAGAAACGGCTCCCTCTGAATAATTTTCCACGAATTTGATTTCGAGACCTCATATTTAGAACTTGAGGTCTCGAAATCAAGCATCAGAGAGCACACAACTCCGTGTGACAAAAGCGTTTTTTCTTTCATTATTATCTTGCAACATCGATGACCAAATGAGCTAAATTTTTCACTGGTTTGTTACTTTTTGCATATGTTGAGATGCACCAAGTGAGAAGACTAGTCTTTGACAATTACCAATAGTGTCCAGTGTCTTTAAAGAGATTTTTGAAATTACTAACAAAGTATTCTCCAATTAATATACCTTATGTACATGACATCATTTTTGAGTGGGGCGCCCTGGACTAAAGGTCAAGATAACCAATAGTAGAATTCCCTTTAAAAACTTCCCTTGAGTAATTCCTTCACGCATTTGAGTAACTCCTTGGTCACTCCCTTACTTTATGCTGCGTCTAGTACCAACTATTATCTAGTCTGAGGAAACAACCGCAGTAATGCCATTGTTATCTAACGACACCGCTACGGCAGTAGGTGGGGATGGATTCACACCAGCGAAGAGCGTATGAGCGGCTGCAGCAGCGACTACGTTACTACCTGACTGTATCCCGCTATGACTGCTGTGGTCCGACCCGGGGCTGACCAAGTTGAGGGGGCTATGCCCAGCAGAACTCCCGTTGGAGAGGAGACGACTGGTGTGGCCGGTGTTGATGTGATGCTGAATGTGGTCTAGGTGGTGATGTTGGTTCTGGGATGAGGCGGCGAGGCGAGACTGGGTGTTCGAGAGGCTGGAGAGCGAGATGTGACTGGGTAGAGTGGTGGGCATCCCGTAGTTAAAATGAGGCTCCATCTGGGGGGGGGGGGTGAATGATCGAGAAGTTTGAATAAATAAGTTGGTCCAATAAGAAAAAGGCTACAATTAGGATAGGGACATAATAAAGCAAATGCCTAAACCCTGATGTCTAGTTTTAAAAACATACAAAAAACATACATGGTTCTTTAGGTGGCAGATATTATCCAAAAACTATAACCTAAAGATATTATCAATAATAATAATAATTATTATTATTTGTATTTTTAATCAACATTTTAATTGTGCCTCTCCCAAGAATCGACACGCTTTACATTACATGTTATATCAAATAAACACAGTAAAAATTGTGGTATTACAAAAAGTAATAATAATACAACACAGAAAATGGAGAGGAAAGAAAATAGCAAACACATTAGCAAACACTTCAATGGTATACATAGGCAAACTAAAAAATGAAAAAGGGGGGGGGGGGACAAAAAAGGTAAGTAAAAACATTTATAAGACATAATATTTTCAAAGATGATTATAAGTTATCAGTTTTACACAAGCCATGCACAGATACAGACATATTTCCACACACAGTAATCAACTTTTGTTTTCTTTTTTTCAGGATAACTTTCTTTATGGCGCCACCATTTGTTCACTCATTTTTACAAAAAAGGGATATCTCGTTGAGGTAAATTAGATATTATATTGTTTAAAATCGAATGTTTTCACTCATTTGAGTCAGTATTTCGGATAACTTTCCGTATGGCGCCAACACCTTTTCACTAATTCTTTACAAAAAGGGATATCTCATTGAGGTAAATTAGATACTATTATTTCATATCGAATGAAAAAGTTGTGACGCTTTACGGAAACTTTTCCACTTTTTATAAAGGGACATCGTTTTAAAGGCACTGGACACATTCGGTATTGTCAAAGACCAGTATATTCAACATTGAGTGAGGGAAAGTATATTTGAATCATGAAAAATAAGTTACCTTAATGGATGGGCTGTGCATGGACGTTGGTGGCAGTGTTGAGTGGACATCTTTAGGAGACTTCGTTGAGGCAGACTGTTGTCCATTCATCTGCTGCTTGGACGAGCCCTTCGGTTTGCGCTTGCGAGTCTGGATACCATCCTTCTTCATCGCTAGAGGGCGGTTCACCTATAATTGGAGTATAATTGATAGAATATTGAAATTATATGCTACTGTATGATCCAGGGTTGATACTTCACACATGCAATACGATTGCCTCACTGCGCCTTGGCCATTGCCTTGGTGCCCTTAAAATGCTACAGTAGAACTTGCAATTTTCCTCATAGGGTGCCCTTTACGAAGGAGACAATTCCTTGGTGCCCTTGCCCTTTCAAAAGCAGAGTGTACAGGCCTGAGTAGCCCTCCTGGAGTTCACTTCGGCCACACATGACGTCTTCGAATGGACACATCACTTGATTTGCCCACACGATCTTGTCACGTAAATCCGTATGCTTAACTGGCTGGCTTCCGAAACATAGGTGGTATATGTCACCGCTCCAAAGTTACAAACACAACCGCAAGAAACGCATGCACAGTTACAACTGCTACTTCTCAAATCTCGTGTAGATTATTGTTATATTTCTAGTGAGCTTTATGGTGATCACCGCATGGGACCGGCGATATAAGCCATTGATCTCAGTTTGATCCTAAACGCAGCCAACACGCCAAGCCTGGTCCATCCTCGTCCCCCGATAGCAAGGCGCCTCGCTGATCCCTAACAGTAACACTGTGGGGTGACGAGAAAAATGGTTTCCATCAAACGGGTTGTGGTAAAAGAACCTTTCAAATTGGAAGGCTCTTTCATCAATGCATGCATCACAATGTAGCTGTCTGTTTAGCATTGTTCAGTTCAGTTCCGGCCAGACCCCGGTTGTGAAACATTGAAGGTGGCTTTTATGATTCTTTGTACGGGCTTTGAAAGTGAATGTTCCTTTAAAAATCAAAGTTTCAGTCATACTTGGAAATAAAGTGCCAAATGTCCTAATGCTGGAAGTACTGGGGACATTTATAAGGTTTTTGTTGGAGTTGTTCATTTTAGTTTTATCCTGAAGCCTTCCCCAAAAGGCAAGGAATTAATTAATATAACAAAAATAATCACGTGAAAACTAAAAAAAACTAAATAAATTTACACCACTTTTACTCAAAGGAATCGTGTTATTTCAAACGAAGATAATCTAAAATCTTGCTATAGATAATTTTTCATTTGGGTTTCATAAATTAATCTGGGAGCTCCACGGGTTTTATCAAATTAACGTGCAGTGAAGATTGAAGAAAGAAACAACAGCACCATTTTCCAACGGGAAGAGGGAGGTAACAAAGTCGGCATGTGTGTGTTTTTTCTTGTGTTTCTAGTTTTAATTTTTAGACAGCAGGTCTTTTACAGTTTTGACAGGTCACTCAACTATACATCCAAAGCAAACCTCTATCCAGATTTATGTTTCTACCAAGATATATGGACATCAAACCGGGTCATTAATAACAGACATGAGTTTAATACGACCGAGCTTCCAAAAACACCAATGAAATCTAAATGTTCTTCCACAGGGACCACTTACGGCCATAGATAGATTTATGCCAGCCTGCCAGATTCATGATTTAAGAGGACTTTCACGCCAAAAACATCGAGTGCTTTTAGCTCCGATTTGTGTAACCACATAATTAGACTTCAATGAAACATAACAATAATGCAAGTAAATGGCTGCCGTCAAGTGCACACATTTAACAAGGCGCTGTCACACGCTGCACTTAGCATGTTTGATTGATGCCATTTGCCCCTTGGGAGTGAAGACCGCCCCCTATGGTAGCAATAGGGTCATTCTGAAAGGGTCGTCTGGGGTTGGCTCGTGTTTATTTGAAGGTAATCGTTAGGTAGGTCCCAATGGACCATAGCTCACTGGCAGACGGCTCAATCACTGCTTAAATGACTCCTGTTCGTTCATAACACGTCACTTTATGATTTCTGTTTGGAAGGTGATCAGTGTACTGTGCATGGCCGTGTCAAAGAACGCAGTTTGCAAACATCGATTACCGGGCAATATAACAGAAATAGGGAAAACATTTATCTGTTCATAATAAAACTTCCTTGGGGATGTGATAACTGTTCACACAACAAATCTTAGGGAGGGTCAAAGATCGCCAAATACAAAAAAAAAAAAAAAAAAAAAAGCACTGCGGCTTATGCTTGCACTGTTGTTAAAACATATGTTAAGAACATAGTTTTGAAAATCGTTCACCCCAAAACATTTTAATTTTAGAGGCACTGGACACCTTTGGTAGTTGTCAAAGACCAGTTGTTCTCACTAGGTGTATACCATTACGAATTAAATAACAAACCTGTGAAAATTTTAATTCAATTTGCCATCAAAGTTTCAAGAGAATAATGAAGAACACCCTTGTTGCAAAAATATGTGTTTCAGATGCATAAAAAAGCTTCAAGTTTTAAGTCTGTTATAGGGAGAAATTATCCTTTTCTCAAATACTACATTACTTCTGAGGGAGCCGTTTCTCACAATGTTTTATACTATTAATTTAGCTCTCAAATTGTGTGTTACCAAGTAAGCCTTTAAAGGCAGTGAACACTATTGGTAATTACTCAAAATAATTATCAGCATAAAACCTCACTTGGTAACGGGTAATGGGGAGAGGTTGATGGTATAAAACATTATGAGAAACGGCTCCCTCTGAAGTGACGTAGTTTTCGAGAAAAAGTAATTTTCAACGAATTTGATTTCGAGACCTCAAGTTTAGAATTTGAGGTCTCGAAATCAAGCATCTGAAAGCACACAACTTCGTGTGACAAGGGTGTTTTTTTTTCTTCATAGTTATCTCGCAACTCTGACGACCAATCGAGCTCAAATTTTCACAGATTTGTTATTTTATGCATATGTTGAGATACACCAAGTGAGAAGACTGGTCTGTGACATTTACCAATGGTGTCCAGTATCTTTAAATAATATGTAAGGTGATCAGCGTGCTGTTCAATGCAAATTGTTTGTCGCAAGGGCATTGTCAAACAACGCAAATTTGCAAGCAACGAGTACCAGGCGAGTACCAGGCGACATCCAAGAGAACAAAAAAGAGAAACAAAACTTTCATATTTTCAAAATATAACTTCCTTGGGGGAGCTCTTGAATACTTTGCACAAAACAAGTCTTTAAAGGTAAGGTCGTTGGTAAATGCTCAAACAAATATTATTCACCGCAAAACCCTTACTTTGTGCGACATGCACTGCAGCTGTTGATAGTATAAACTATTTTGAGAAAGGAATTTTTTTGAAGTAATAATGGTTTGGATAATTTGTCAACCAAAACAATATGCGAGAAACGATTATGCATGAATCGTTTCTCAGATTTTCTGGAGTGTCTTTTTGAGAATACTGCAGCCAGATATGCGATTGGTACCCACGGCCACCTTGTTAAACGTAGATAAATTCGTCATTCCTGTGAACACACCGTGACAGGTTTTTTTTTTAGACACTGAATTTTCAGCTGAATTTTTTATGTGACATGCGTTGTCTTTCTCTACAGATTTGCCTGTAATTCATCAAATTCATCCGGTTCAGCAAACAAACAAAAACAAAAACAAAAATCTATGACCCTATTTCTTCGAATACCGAAAATGATTTATACTTACGCCATGTAATTTATAGTAGAGTCCGCATGCGTTGCAGACCGGTTCACCGTCTTTATTCCTCCGCCACAGTGTTGTAGTGCTGGTGTGACAGTTTGCACAAATTATTCCTTCGCGTCTGGATCCGGATTGCTGTGAACGGTGGACAAAAAAGGAACACAAAAAGATAGTCCGTCAATTATTGCTTCCTTCAAAATAGTTGCAATTTCAACAGGTATATTGTGATTGTTATAATTCAATTGGTCTGAGAGTCTTTGCATTCTGCGACCTACATTAAAACAAAATGGCCTCGATCGCTGCACATTGTGACTGACTGGTACTCGCTATGCCAACACACGCTAACGAAACTATCTATATTTAAACTAACATTTTCGAGTTGTTCTTATCTTCTTTTTTGTATTACAGGCTGCGTTTACAAAATGGACGTGCGGTTTACATGACCCATTTCATGTATCATCAAAGTTTGTCTTTAACATGTTCAATGACTGGCCAGAAAGCTTGCCATTTCACTAGACCGTCGGCTTTTCCAGTAGTCCATGAATCTTTCAAATGAAATAAGGATGTTTTCCAAACCACTTGGTCTGTTTTGACTGGTCGTTATTTGTTTGTTTCAACTAGCATTTGACCACTGCTAAGGGTGGACGTTGAATTCGTTAAAGAAAATAAAGGTCAAATCCGGCAGGCCAATAAAAGTCAGAATAGCATCTCAGCGCTGGGAATAATTTCGACAGTTTTTCGGTGTCGAAGTTCGCTCTTTTCGTTATACAAAAGTACCTTTTATTTGAATATACAATCATGCTTATTAAACCTTGCTTAATTTTTGGAAACAAAAACAATTCATGCTTCAATATATTTCACTGTGTTAAGTTCGTTTTTACATTACATGCTTCTAGAATTGTTTGTTTTTAGTTAGTCTTTGAGCATTCTTTTCACGGGACTCAAAATTGTATTAAAAAAAAAATCTATACCTTTATAATTATTAGTCAAAATTAATACAAAAATGAAATGAAAGTTAAAGACCACGCCTTTTCGCGCATTGAGCACTGAGATGTCATTCTTCATTCCTGGCCTTACCGTGTTCGGTTTCCAGCGTCTGTCTTTGTATCGTAGTAGAGACTGTTCCAGTCCCTCCATTATATCTGGTCCCTTGTCGTTGCAAAGGTCGCCCATTTCGTCCTGTTTCAAAAATCCACAATAATGGTTTGATTTTAAGAATGTGGAAAAGATCTCCATTGTAACTTTGGAGACGCTTGGTGGCAGCAGACTTTCTGCGTAAGAATCTACCGCCAAAGGTGATTGGCCAATCAGTGGTCCAGATCTTAGACCTCACGACCTGCGGTTCGAATCCTCCCGGTTGTTGAATCGAATCCCATGTCAAAAGATGTCAACATGTTAACTTTGGACAGCAGAGTTTCTGCATACAAAATCCACTACTTTTTGAAAGATGTATGACTTGCAGTGAAAATCTGTGCAAATTTGAGCTCAATCGGTCATCGAACTTGCGAGGTAATAATGGAAGAAAAAACACCCTTGTCACACGAAGTTGTGTGCGTTTATATGGTTGATTTCGAGACCTCTTGAAATCAAATTTGTGGAAAATTACTTCTTTCTCGAAAACTATACTATGGCACATCAGAGGGGGCCGTTTCTCGCAATGTTTTATACCATCAACCTCTCCCCATTACTCGTCACCAAGTAAGGTTTGATGCTAATAAATATTTTGAGTAATTATCAATAGTGTTCACTGCCTTTAAGACAAACAGACAGACAGTTAGACAGACGGAATTGTATTTCACTTGTGCATGCTACCAACCATTGCTCAAGCAAAGGAAGCAAGTCTACATGCTCAAGCTCAAACCATCTCAAGCTCACCAATTCCGGTTGGTTTTGCTGAACCGTTTTCGATACAGCGTACGGTGTTATTTTTCACTCGTTTAACCTGACAGACGTAGCCAACTCGTCACATATTATTAACTTGTCGGTTACCAACTCGTCATTCATTTCATAACGTCACTCATACAAAGTCGCCATTAAAATACTACCACCTCGAACGCTTACTTGACAATCTGTAATATACACCTATCCCTAGAAATGTTGCGGCATTTTCACGACAACCCCCCCCCCCCTTGTAATTAACGAATGACTGTTTTACTTGATTAATGAGTCAACTTTTGCAAATACGTGCAAATGAATATCGTATCCACAGACCTCTAAATAAGTATTTTTTGTTTGATGCGGGTTACTTCCAATTCTTCGTTCATTACACATTTTCGTTTCAACTTTTCCTGTCCGCGACAGGCGTTGATCATCGATCACCCTTCATCAAAAACGCGGGAACTATTTGTCATTTTCCTTCTAAAATGTCATCTGGGCTTGGTTTCTTCACCCACTCCTTTCCATTTTGTCCTCTTTTTTGTTGTTGATTGATGACTTTTTTATCCTTATCAACGTGTTACTCAATATTCACCAGGCTAGCATGGAGATAAAACCAGTACTCGATTTTCATGACTCCAAAGATAAAACTTGTCAGTGATATACGTGTGAAGCTTTGCGGTGCACGTGCGAGGGTGAAAAGTGCACGTCTTTCGCAAGGGAGAAAAACAAAACTAAATTGACAGTTGTACATTTTAAAGACATTTGACACTATTGTTAATTGTCAAAGACCAGTCTTCTCACTTTGTGTATCTCAACATACGCACAAAATAACAAACCTGTGAAAATTTGAGCTCGATTGGCCGTCGAAGTTGCGAGATAATGTGGAAGAAAAACACCCTTGTTGCACATTGCAAGTTGTTTGTGTGCTTTCAGATGCTTGATTTCAAAACCTCCAAATCAAATTCAAATATTTTAGTGAGAAATTACTTTTTTTTCCTCAAAGACTACGTCATTTGAGTTCCCTTAGAGATAGTGCTAAAGATAGGTGCGCTGACTGCAAGCTGAAGACTTTTATTATGTATCTGACTGAAAAAAACACAAGGTGTTTTTCTTTCTTGTTTTCTTGCAGCTTCGATGACCAATTTATCCCAAATGTTCACAGGCTTGTTATTGTATGCATATGTTGGGATACACCAAGTGAGAATACTGGTCTTTGAAAACCACGAAACGTGTCCAGTGCTTTTAACAGGGTGTACTTCTCCTCTACGCCACTACACAAGAGCAACCCTCATCGAGTCGTAAGAGCTGCCGTGAAAAGCTCAACTTACCAGGCGGCGTTGAGGCTTGATGAGTGGCCTACTCATGCCGTTCATTTTGTGGTACAGCCCGCATGCGTTGCACAGGTAGTGCCCGGTGCCGTCACGTCTCCACAACGGGGTTGAGATCGCGCCACAGTTCACGCATTCTCTACCGACTAGGAACGAAACAACAAGAAAGAATACATAAAAACAAAAGGAAAAGGGAAATCAGTTTATTAGGACTAATGCAATATATCATTTAGCCAGCAAAAGGGACTACAGATTTATTAATAACTAAGAATAATTAAAAATCATCATTTCTGTAAGAGAAACTTGGCGGGTTTCGAAACCTTCATGTAACAGATGGAAATGTTTTTGTTTTTCTGATAATTGGGTGCAATACTTGGGTGCCAGTTTGGTCAAACTTTACATGTACCAGAAGCACAAAATGCCCCTGTAATAGTATTCCAGTGGGCAAGTTTTTAAATCATCAATCTTAACAACAACAATAACAAACACATTTTCATCTTAAATTTAACAAATTAACCCTTCTTAAATTTAAGATGAAAATGTTGTTGTTGTTGTTTTTGTTGTGGCTCAGACATTCTGGATGCAACATTGGGGCTTAACACTTCCGAGACGCACAAGTCCCGCTGTAAAGTTACGATTCCATTGAGCAGCTTTCTCAATCCCAAATCTTCCCCTTTTCTTAAAATGTAACAGAAAACAAAACAAACAAAATGTGTACAGTTACTTACTTCCGAAGTCTTGGGTCCACATATCATTGTCTGTAGAAGAGGGTGAAATAAAACAAAAAAATAGACCATTAGTTATTACAATTTAACACTAGGACTTGGAAATTGGAAATGCTTTTTAGGACACGTTGATAACTTCTTCATAAGTGTCTATAGGGCATTTTTGTGTGGGTCGTAGTATTACGAACTGTACTCTTACATAACCTTTACAAACACATCCGTTTCATAACTAATTCAATTGTTTGCCTTGTTGCTAACAAAATCATTTATATGTTACCTTTTTAAATGTTTTGGCTATACATGTCATGATAAATGTAAATTATTGTGAGTTCTGAATTGCAAACGCTTTTTATAGAGCATAAAGGGTTAAATCCATGCAAGGGAACGCTCCCTTTGTAATTATGATCAGGGAAACCTAGAATAAAGAGAGGATATTGACATGATATTGGAAGGGTGTTCTATATAAGTAGTCTTACAATTAAGCATTATGAGCGGGATAAAACCGTCAGGTTTGGTTCAAATCGTTGGTCAATCCTTGTTAAGAAGCTAAGTTCACTGTTCCATTGAAAGGCGTGCAACCAACATCCATTTTCAAACAACAACACAAACAAGCTTCCCTTAAAATAAAATCACATCTGTGAAATAGTTTTAAGAGAAACTTTATAGACAACTTGAAACAACATAGGCCTAGATTGACAGCCTATGAAAACCAGAAGAGAAACACGGTGCACCACACCAAATACCAGACATCTGTGTTAATTTGAATGACGTGTAAAAAACAAACAAGATCCATCCATCTAAAGAAATGCCACCAGACGACTGCTTCTTACTTTGCGCTTACATACCCACCCAACTCCATCCAACACCAAGACAAAGAAACAAACATCGCACAAAAAAACCTGAACCAACGCCAGGACTAAAGTAGCAGTAACACAAACAAGTTGCAATGGGTTTATAAAATGTGCTGGAGTGTTATGACAGATGTCCGGAGACAAAACTCGGATGCAGCGTCTTGGCAGGTCTTGGTGTACCGTCAATATTGCTCTCTTTCCGGTATGAGGTAAACGAAGTAGGGAGGTCAGAGCCTCGGGCTATTATTGAAAAAGGACGTGAGAAAAGAAGAAACTAAATGGAGAGATGGATGTTTGGAGAGAGCTCATTTTGGGAAAAGTATCCATGGGGGTTCATCTAAATAAGCCGTATGATGAGACTGTATAGTATTAGAGCCTCCTGCAACCTTTCATTCATTGCTGCAATTGTGCAATTTTGCATTAAAGGCAGTGGACACTATTGGTAATTACTCAAAATTATTATTAGCACTCAACCTTACTTGGTAACGAGTAATGGGGAGAGGTTGATAGTATAAAACATTGTGAGAAACGGCTCCCTCTGAAGTGGAGTAGTTTTCGGGAAAGAAGTAACTTTCCACGAATTTGATTTCGAGACCTCAGATTTAGAATTTGAGGTCTCTATGCAGTTTCTTACTCACAAAATACACGTAACAAATAAAATGCGGTGAGAAAAAAAAAGTTTGCTACATAAATTTGGAAGACAATTATTATCTTATAAATTAGATGTTGTAACAAGCGCAGTACACTTAACATAGGTCTGTGGGTCTTTAGACGCATAGATCACAATCATTTCAAGGCGTGACTCGACATAATCTGTCCTATTCCCCATTCCAAACCGTGGCTCTTTCGATCCATACGTCACAATTACCGCCTCATGACCGATGTGTTCTTTTGTTACCGCTTTGTTAATTCGCTCAACACATCCCCTATAAGGTGGTGATACGTCATGGTGTGCCATTTTAGTGGCGAGCTGACTGCATGTTAATGACATAATAAGGGTTGGATTTCGTTCGGCTGCATAGAGCGCTTTCATCATTGTCTCTCCAGTTTGGAGTGCAAATTTGAAAGGGCTTCCGAAAAAAAAAATACCGATCAAAGACAATGACCACAATACTCAAAATGGAAGATATATGAGCAGCGAAAAGTCACAAAGATGAGGAGAGCCTATTCAGTTATTTCATTACAATAAAGGTGGGTTAGTTTTATTCGTGCGAAAGATAGCAGGGTATTTGTTTGCGACGATCAGCCAGCCAATTAGAGCGGTGCTGCACGGGCAAGGCGTTCAGAATTCAGGCCAGATACTTCACGGAGGCAACGAAGGCGATTGCATCCATGACCGCTGGTCATTGCCTTGGTGCCCTTGAAATGCTCCAGAAGAAATGTACAATTTCCTTACAAAATTAAAGGGTGTACCCTTTAACAAAGAGAAAACGCCTTGGTGCCCTTAACTTGGCCTTTAAAAAAGAAGCATACAGGCCCGAGTATTTATTAAATATGATAGTTTGATGCGAAAATATTAGAGATAATTTCAGGATTGGTAGAGCTAACATAATAGTCACAGACAGTGTTCATGTTTTTCTGTGATCACAAAAAAATACATTTCGTAATTAACCTGTGAAACTGTGAAAACCGTTGT
Organism: Asterias amurensis; assembly: GCF_032118995.1. Taxonomy (NCBI): domain Eukaryota; kingdom Metazoa; phylum Echinodermata; class Asteroidea; order Forcipulatida; family Asteriidae; genus Asterias; species Asterias amurensis. Next base: position 13,621,287 of record NC_092664.1, on the reverse strand, counting down.
GTGAATCAATAGACAATGGTGAAATAATCTGCAAAATTGCCACCATGAAACACGCGCTGCTTCTTCGGACAGGGTCATTTGTGGTAAAGTAAGATGTAACCACCTCCATATGGATGTACCGGTGTACCGCGGGTAGGAATCATGGAACGGGCGAGTCTGGCCTTTAAAAACATTTCAACCATAAATATAAAGACAGACAATAACAATATTGATAACATCATTTGACAAATTAAGGTATCGTTTGTGTTTGCTTTTAAGTGAAAAATTGTGTTATCTTTAAAAATAAAACTGCTGTCGATTTCCATTCTATAAATTCTGCTACAGTGAGACAATTACTTTCAACGCATGAATCCCCACAGCTGGTCGAGATCTGATAAAACCTGGCCAAGTCCACAGTCAGGATTGGACTTATATAAAAACCCAGCCATTTTAGGGGTCAAACATGCAGAAATGAAAAAAATTGCGTAAAATGTGGAAATTATTTCCCAACGTAAATGACGTGATGGCAAAGACATGTGGATTATTCCCAGCGCGAACGACGGTGGAGGGAAAAGATAAGATTATCTTGAAAAGTGACATTTTGGCTCAGAAAAGCAGGACTTTAGAACCAAGATTAAAGATTGTTTGAAATGATAAATAAAACAGTAAATTTAGGAATTTTCCATCCAAACACAAAATAAAATGTGGCAATAACTATCTCGTAAAATAACCACTATAAAAAAAAGTGTTTTTTTTATATTTTATCCGAAAAAGCTGACTTGTCTTTAAAAAAAATGGTAATGATTTTTTTTTTCTTTTCTGTGCTTAAGCTGGTTCTAAACTCATTTACTAAATACGATTTATCTATTTATTTTTCAAGAATGGAAATTGCAAATATGATTACTGGGAAGGCTAGTCGCAATTCAAAGTTAGTGTCTGATTTTAAAAAAAAATAATAAAAACTTCATTTCACAACCGCTCTTATATTGTGTACCTAGTACACACCGGTAGGTTCAAGCACACGGTTCAAGTACACTCTTTTTTTTTACACGATTTGTGTGGCTGCTGAGTGCGGTTGGGATGGGAAGCGTACAGCAGCTCACCCACCAGGGATGGGAACAGCTCCATGTGCTTTAAAAAACAAAAGTGGTCAACCGGCGCTCCTTCGTTAGCGCAGACGAAAAGCGCCTCATTAACAAGATCTTAATAAATTACTGTATAAACACAGTCGAGTCCAATTATTGGTACAGTCAACAACTCCCGAGAGCCCTCGCTCCTCCTCAAACAGGAAAGGCCCTCAAGTGGCCAATGAATAGCCATCGTTGTCAATTGGTGTTAACTGTTTGGAGAACAATGTGATTATAGCCGACTTCAAGGGCGTGTAAATTGTTATAAATTACCGGTAATTAGGGGGGTCCTCAAGCGTGCGGATTTGTTTTCATTGTTGTTGGGTAAACTAGGGGTTCTTTTAATGATGTTTTAAAACAGTCGGGAGTTGGAACCTAATTTCCCATCAGTATTTTTTTCTGGAGAATCCGCATGAAATTAATTAATTAATTTGTGTATGTTTCATTTTTTATGCAAGTTCCATTTGCCCCAAACAAATCGGCTACAAGAAAAAAACATATCATGACCGATTGAGCTTAATAAAGGAACACGTTGCCTTGGATCGGTCGAGTTGGTCTTTGAAAGGTGTTTGCAAACCGTTTGTTATAGAATGCATATGATTAGAGAGATATTTTAAAAGTAGAATACAATGATCCACACAAATATCATTCGAAATTACGTGGTTTTCCTTTTACCTCGTAGACTAACACGGTCGGCCATTTATGGGAGTCAATTTTTTGACTCCCATAAATGGCCGACCGTGTTAGTTTGCAAAGTAAAAGGAAAACCATTCAATTTAGAGGCACATTTGTGTGGATCATTGTATTCTACTTTTAAAATATCTCTCTAATCATATGCATTCTACAACAAACGGTTTCAAACACCTTTCAAAGACAAACTCGACCGATCCAAGGCAACGTGTTCCTTTAAAGACACTGGACACTATATTGGTAATTGTCAAAGACCAGTCTTCTCACTTTGTGTATCTCAACATATGCATAAAATAACAAACTTGTGAAAATTTGAGCTCGATTGGTCGTCGGAATTGCGAGATAACTATGAAAGAAAAAACACCCTTGTCACACGAAGTTGTGTGCTTTTAGATGCTTGATTTCGAGACCTCAAATTCTAAACTTGAGGTCTCGAAATCAAAGTCGTGGAAAATTACTTCTTTCTCGAAAACTATGTCACTTCAGAGGGAGCCTTTCTCACAATGTTTTATACTATCAACCTCTCCCCATTACTCCACTGCCTTTAAACTTAGATATTTTAACCGTTACCATAAAGTGCGTATATTGTTCTTTACCAGTGCTTATATCAACAAATCATGGCCCCCAACGCGCGCGGAGACAGTTTTTCATGTTCACAACTTGATAATTTTATTCTGACACAACAGGAAAATGGGTCACTGGGTAGAGATTTGCAACCAAGACATCTGAAATTGGAATGTTTCAAGTCAGCTTAAATTGAATGATTATCCAGTCAAACTCTGGTTTCCTTTCGGTTCACTTCTCAACGGTTTGATTTATCACGACACAAGTTTTCTTTCTTTCCTAATAATACTCTTCAAACAACAGCGTCCTCTATTGAAATGGTGCCAGAGTCCATGTTGTCTATGGTTTTGTCTTCGAGGTTAAAGGTCAACGGATTTCTTTATTTTGAAGTGCTCAGTACTTTTCAAGAGTCAAACTATAGTAAGGTGGCGAGGTAACTACAATATGCGGATTTTTTTTTATTTTATTGTCAATATATACATTGAAACCTTTCTTGAACTCCGAACGATGTTTTCGGTGTTGGTGGCGTGTGTTTGCGAGATAAGGTTTTGTTTTTTCTTTCTTTTCTCTTTTTCTTTTTTCTTTTCTTTTCTTTTTGGGGTCGACATGGAGACCATTGTGGAAGCCTCTATAGAATAACGTGTGTTTAAAGCACTGGAAACCTTAAGCCGTTACCAACGCGATACGAAAGGGTGTTGTACTTTTGCAGTATCACACCAAAAGTTCATCAGCCTATAGGCATGGTCGCATCTTCATGTGTTATGAAACAAAACTAATCTAGGAAATGTAACCTTGTTATTTCCTTCTATTAAACTGAGATTATTCCGTTTTGGGAGATAACTTATCGAGAAAATGTCTGAATCTTTGAGTTTTTTAGGACATGTACTGTCGTGCTAATGACCTATCGGTCTGAACGTACTGTAATCGCTTTAAAAAATCAAACAAACCTATCTATTGGCCTGACGTATCGACCCTTGCAGGGTCTTTCTCGAACGCTAAAACATACATGAACAGGTATAAAAGTTTAACGTAAGTATGTGGAAACACAAGAAGAGAAAACGATGCAGAAAGCGCACAGAAAAAAAAATGGAAGGAATATGCATGGTTTGACCGCAAGAAGTTGGAAACACAAAAAACAAAATCACCGGGAAGAGAGAGATGAATGGGGCAGGCTAAACAGGAGAATACTGTGAGTCAGGGTAGAAGGAGAAGGCAAGACAAAGATCAAAGCTATACAAAACAAAATAAAACAAATAAGTTTTTTTTCTTATTTTGATGTGGGAAAAATTGTTCTCCAAGCTTGTTCCAAATCCGAGAAGAAAATAAAATCAAACGGATACGTCGCATCCTTCGAAATTTGATCGTTTAACATTTTTGCTGGAAACTGTAAAACAAAATTTGTGTATGGCCTATACATGTACATGGTTTTAACAGACTCGTTTTTCATGAAAGTTCGAGTGAGTGTTTTCTCTTACATTAACGAATGCCGATGTATATTTAACGAATGCCACCATCACTTAATGTATATGTTGAGGACGGTCTTAGTTTCCTTCCTCCATGGCCTAAGTACCGTTTTCAACATGTGAAAAAGAACAGCATCTGTAAATGTATTTAAGCTTACATCAGATGCATAACCGACCCCGTTTGAACAAACCACGCCCTGTCCACGCTTGTTCCCCCAAAACTAATCTAGCTATATCGCAATAAGTAATTAAATTCGACATTCGTCAAACAAGCCACACAAAAATCATAGTGATTTAATTAACAATACTATCTCTTTACAGTCAATGAGGCCATCGCAGCAATCACATTCGCACCCAAAATACACCCAACGGGCCCGTGTATCAATACAGTGACATTTCTACGGTTTATCAAAATTTTGTACATAAACTTTTATCTGTGCATTATCTGGGCAAGTTTGCCTTAACATAAGGACATGGATATGTTTTGTTCCGAGTTCACCGACTACATGACTCTTATCGAAAAGTCTGAGATAAAAACCCCAAAAGGGACTCTCTTAGGTAAGCCCTCTCGTAGATACGTGTTACCCCTCGAGAGTGGTACTACGTCAACCACCCATCCCGTGTCCCCCCCCCCCCCCCCCCCCCGCCGCAAGTGAGTAAAATGATGTCTTGTCGACGGGATAAACAAGAATATATTGTGGACATTGTTGTGCCGTTTGTTTGTAAAACGCACTGAAAACTAATTTGATAACGAGAAATGGAGAGCTGTTGATATAGTATAAAACAATGTGAGAAACGGCTCCCTCTGAAGTAACATATAGTTTGTTAGAAAAAGTATTTTCTCGCTGAAATGTTAAAAGACTTCAGGCCTGATAAAGCCTTATATTAATATAATAGGCAAATGAAATCACACAACGTTTTGCAACAAGGGTGTTGTTCTCTTTACTTTTTCTCGTGTAACTTCGAAGACCTAATGAGTCCTAATGTTATTTTATGCATATGTTGGGATAGGTCGATACCAAGTGAGAATACCGGTCTTTTGACAATTACCAAAGGTGTCCAGTGCATTGAACAATATTACCGAGTTTGACAATATTACCAATATTACCGCGTGCTTGAAATGCAATATGCTTAGTTTTTCCCTTTTCCTTTGATTTTCCTTAACTTTTGGAGAAATTGAAACAAAAACTATCAATACGGGAAATGTCACTTAATTTGGAGTTCATAAGCGAAATTGAAAGGACGATATGGCTATCTAATTGTGATTTGTATTTTATGTTTTTATTTTTTATAAATGAACATGGGTTTATGTTTGGTTGAGGCGTGGGATGAGCTTTCAATTTCAAAGAGAGGAATAAGAAAATAAACATCAAGATATGAAAACATTTAAAACAAAGGGAGTTTAATTTAAACTGGATGAATAATCCGGTCAAATAATCATAACGAAATGTAAAACAAAGATTCTTTGCAGAAAAGTCAAACCGAAAATTGCGAAAGAATCACTTCAGAATACCAAAATACAAAAACAAGGGGGAAACTTGGTGTATCACTTAAAGGAACACGTTGCCTTGGATCGGTCGAGTTGGTCTTTGAAAAGCGTTTGTAATTGTTATAAAAAGCAGATGATTGGAAAGATATTTTTAAAGTAGAATATAATGATCCACACAAGTATCACTCGAAATTGCGTGGTTTTCCTTTTACCTCGTCGACTAACACGGTCGGCCATTTATGGGAGTCAAATTTTTGACTCCCATATATGGCCGACCGTTTTAGTTCGCAAAGTAAAAGCAAAACCACGCAATTTCGAGGCAAACTTGTGTGGATCAATTGTATTCTACTTTTAAAACATCTTTCTAACCATATGCATTTTATAACAAACGGTTACAAACGCTTTTCAAAGACCAACTCGACCGATCCAAGGCAACGTGTTCCTTTAAGAGAATACCCCAAAAGGAAATTGGCGACCACAGAAGGCGTGTTCCGGACTGGAGCAGGAGTTCGCTCAATCCTGTGATCGTGTCTGAATCCGGGTGTTCCGACAGAGCGAGGACATCCTCCCCAGATACTTCGCAGAGGAAATGCTTGCAATGAATGAAAATGCCTACTACAAGCACTGGTGCCCTTGAAATGCTCCAGTCGAAATCGTTTACAATATTTCCTCACAGGGTTCCCTTTACCCGGAAGAACATGCCTTGGTGCCCTTGCCCTTTCAAAAACGAAGCTTACATGCCTGTTCCTCGCTTCTCCTTTGTACATACAAAACCAAAGGGAACAATAAGAAAAGCAGATGTCCAAACGAGGTTGACAAGAGTGTAGGGTGTAGGCCTATAACAACAGTGGTTGTAAATGATAGACCTTTTTATGAGTTTCCGTGCAGTCAAAATAAATAATAATCGTGCACTTACAAATTGACTTTCACTCTCTCCATTATTTACTGTAAATTAATTACAATCACTTCAAACCCAGAAAACAATGCAAAACGGTATTTGAAAGCCTCTGGCCAACCTCAGACCTTGGACCATGTGTGGTCCCGCATCATAAGACCATCACGAAGTCTCAGCACCGGGGAACAAGGTTGACTGACAACGTCACTCATTGCCTGCAACATCCGGGTAAAATCAAGATGGCGACCGCGCACGCTTACTGTACGATAAAAACGTTTTGGGTTTTTTTTTTTTTTTTTTTTTAGAATACAGGGGACCCTAACACTGAACAGAGGTCATTTCAAACACCAATCACGTCACCAATGTTTTTTTATTTTATTAATGGCTCCAAACTGAGTTCCAATTGCTTTCTCTCGGGAGGCCAAACCTCGTGATACAAGTATGTGTAAGTTTTTCAACAAAAGCTCTCTTGGAAGATTCTTCCAAAACGATCGATTTCTTTATTCCCTTTTGTTCTGTTCAATTCATTCAATAATTTAGCTGAAATACTTTACTATTAAACATAAATGTAAAACGTTTTGGTTGGGTGGGTGCTTGAGAGTGTTGCCATTTTTAAAGAACGCTTTCACAAATTTGCTGTTTGTTATTTTTTCGGCTCGTACATTCTATCCACGAATTCATACTATAAATTTGAAGCGACTAATATACAGACTAGTTCATGTTGTCATTCTTCCATGGTTCACTGTGTACAGAGTTTCTCTACCGATAATCCTCAATTCGCTAAGTTACGCAGCGTGATGACGCACTGCCCATCACATGACCAGCAATATGGTTTCACTCAATTCGGAGACAACTTCTCTTCAATGTCAATGTATCTGAAGTGAAAAACAACAGCCAGTCTGTGTCTTACGTCTTGTATAAGTTCGGACAAACTCTCTCCCCATCCAAAGTGACAGTTGCCACAAAGTGTCTGTCTCTCCCGGCTGGCCGTGTTGAAGGCCTCCGTTTGTCCACAGTCTCCGTGGCGGGCGCCTCCCTGCGGTCGCCCGGCGGTGCCACGGTGCCACGCCACGGTGAAAACATCATCAGTTGCCCGGATCAATCACAGCTCCCCCACTACCCCCTGATAGACAACCAACCCAAACCAGGGCTGTAAATTAAAACGCACTAGCCACTTGCAGCACTAACCACGCGTGCCAAATCATCTTGCAATTAGTCCTTGATTACTAATGGTTTACGAGCGAAACAGAGAGAGAGAAAGAAAGATTGCGAAAAGAGACTTTTTTGCAAGTGGCCTAAGCGAGGAATATCCGGACTGTTTATATAACCCTAAAAAGAGAATGATCTAATGCCGGGTTCCTAGCGAAGATAACCCCCGGGCATTCAGAGAGCTTTCCACCCACAAGAATGTCACGGCATGTTTACTTTCAACGCGTGGTTGCGTTTCGTAACAGGAGGTACTAATTTTCATGGGTGGATTGTAACTTTATACTTTTTTATTTAGTCAGAGAGAGTTGTTCAAGAGAGAGCCCAGCCGGTATACGGAAGGAACCCTGTCCGTAGGTGGAGTGACAGTAGTGTCAGTTTAACACCCTGGAACTGCTAGCCTAATTACTTGTGACTCGAGCGCAACACCAAGATAGAAGGAAATTTGATTAAGCTTATCTTAACGAGAGGGTTAGATAACATACTGTACCCAATTGTGCTAATCACAACAGATTAAAATAGGATGCCATTATACGCAATGGACACTTCATTCCAACAAAATCGACTAATAATTGGCACATTCTAAGAACCCTATAGCAGCTAAGGACCAATCATAAAATGACAGAATATCAAAATCTGTAAACTTCCTGTTAGTTTTTGACAACTACCAATAGTGTCCATTGCCTTTAAAGCATTTTTAATGACAAAAATAGAGGATGTGGTTTGATTGGTTCTTCTTCCACATACACACAATCCACTGTTAATTCAAGGGTTTTGCTACCCTTTGTAGATCAAATTGTTGGCAATGACATGAGTCCCTACTAACTGTGAATCAAGATGTATATCATTTATTTTATCTGTAAAAGTTTCACGTTCGTAGCCGTCAATATTTTTTGAAAAAAAAGTAACAAAATCAAAGAGCAATGTTTTCAGAAGAAACGGTCCAACGTAGTCTGTGAGAAAAGGATAATTTCTCACTCAATTTAATATTCAAAGACTTCAGGCATCTGAAAGTACACAAATCTGTGCAACAAGGGTATTTTTTCTTTCATTATTCTCTCGCAACTTCGGTGACTAAGTCCAATTTTTCACAGGTTTGTCATTTCATGCATCTATGTTGGGCTACATCAAGTGAGAATACTGGGCCCAATTTCAAAGAGCTGCTAAGCACAAAAAATTGCTAAGCATGAAATTTCTTCCTTGATAAAAAAAAGATTACCATCAAAATGTCCACGTGATTTTCAGGATAAGCAAACAATAGCTAAATACCAGTAACAAGCAATATGCAACAAATGGAAATTTGGTTGGTAATCCTGTTTTTTTCAAGGAAGAAATTTCATGCTTAGCAAATTTGTGTGCTTAGCAGCGCTATGAAATTGGGCCCTGGTCTTGGACAGTTTACCAAAGGCGTCCGGTGCCTTTAAGGATAGGCGAGAGAGCCTTCCACGGCCCGTCTTCAATGTCAAGTGTTACCAAACAAATTACCATCTAATGGAACGATCATGAGATTCTCCAACAACATCTGTCAGTCAAGTCAGAGACGTTGTTTACAACATCCGCCATTATTCACTTCAGAACTTTTTGACAAGCTCAGAGGCATAAGAGTCACCATGCTCAAACCACAAACAATACGGACCGCATACCCGGAAAGTATAGTCTCGAAGACAAAACAAATTATTAGTAGGCAGTAGGCGCAAAATTCCAAAAATGAAAGTTTGAACTTGTACTTGTAGAGTACAGTACACGATCGATGGGCAGTGGATTCCTTCATGTGTAAAATCAACACAGGTGTGATGCACAGCTATTGTAAAGAACATTATTGATCAATTAGCTTTCTTTTTTGGTGGTTGGGTTGTTTTGGGGGAAAACATTCTCCTGGGAGTTTGTTTTACATTTTACTTCCTGTTTTGGTCAGCAAGATCTGTACTTCAATAGCTGGTACAAGCGCTTAATAGTTCGAAACAAAACTAAGCAAATTCATCTGCTAGGTAAAAATAATAGCAATGGCTTGACACGTTGTCTTGGAACTCGTGCCCATTTCCATGTAACTGCTTAAATGTCGACGTCATTGTTTTCGCAGCGTATGTTTCGCAGGAGTTGAACAGTTCAGCTGCTGTGAATAGTAATATAATTCATTGCGAATTTGTGACGTCATTCGTATCGTATTTTTTTTTTAAATAGTGTACTTTTGCTATACGGTAAAAAAACCACACCGCAAGCTGGGGACCTTGGTTTCGAAAATGCCTTTGAGTTTATACATTTTTCTGACATAACAAAATGGCCGAGCTAATGACACCAATCGGATGATTGTGTCTGGTAACTGACATAAACTATTATTTATTAATACAAGTGTCTGACCGTAGTTCACTTAAAGAAAAGGACAAATCTTAATTATTTGTAAATAATTACAGTACTTCTTGCACGAACAATTTGCTTTCGGGGAAAGAACTTCGGCATTTGCACAGTAAATAATTATAACATCAATAAACAGATCTGATCTCAAAAACTTCAGTAAACATCAACAAGTTTGACTGAAAACAATTTTGGCACACAATTGTCTTTTTTCCCCCTATAGACGATCAGAAACACAAAAACCCAGTGACCTTTGACCTGAGTAAAGGTTGGCCTTTTAGGAGTTGGACATTGCAGTGTATACTGTAGGGTCCACCGGTGTGTCATTTATTTCACTGTTGCACAATGGATTCCGCTACTTATAGGTCAACACTGAACGCTTAAACAAACAACTCGAGAAATTAATTTCTAATTTTTAATGACAACACGTCGACTCTGCTGAGAACGCTCTAGAAAACATATTAACCTTTTACTAATAGCCAAGCCGAAGTGACCTGATTTCGCAATAGAGAGAGAACTTCAAACGCAGAAAAAGATAAGACTAAACAATTTTGTCTGACAATTCAACTTGTAACATGTCATATAAATTCAGGCATGCAACTGAAACTTTAAAAAAAATACAAAATTCAATTGGTTTTGTACAGTGTTTCAGGCGAATCGTTCACTGCTGTGAGTTTTTGCATACTCGAGTGGGAAATGATTGGGAATTGTTTGGAAAATGCATGCGATCACTTTAAACGTATATCACAGTGTCATAATTGTTACTGACATACTTTGACAGCATCGAGAGACGAAGCCCTATAGCTAAGGATTCGTTGCACCTGCGGGCAAGGTTAGCGGACGGTGCCCCTTCACTCAAATGTTCTGTCTTTTGGGGGAAAAAACATAAACATTTTTTGTAAGACATTTGCAAGGGAACCCAAGTGTCACTTTTCAAATCAAGGTGAATATTATCCTCGTACAAAGAATCAAAATAATTAAAGACAGAGAAAAAAATGTAGCTTTGGCGCCACCCCAAAGGCGGCTTGGGGCAAATGACCGCCCCCCCCCCCCCACATGCAATCACGATGACATCTAATACAAAACCTGTGAAAATTTGAACTCAAGTGGCCGTTGAAATTAATTTGGGAAAAACCCTCGCTCGAACAAATTGCGTGCTTTCAGATGTCTTGAACTCGAAACCTCAGCTAAGGTCTCTCGAATTCAATTCAAATATTTTTGTGAGAAACAACTTCTTTGGAGCTGTTTCTCACAATGTTGAATACTATCAACATAGCTCTCAATTGCTCTTTTCCAAGTAAGTTTTTATGCTAAAAATTATTTTTTGAGTAACATTGATGTAATTTTGAGTTATATACCAATAATATCCAGTACCTTAAAGCTCGTCGAAGAAGCGTGGTGCTAAAAGGGGCGTTATGGTGCCTCGCATGCATGGAACCCCGGGATCCAGGGGTCAGAATTTGAACTCAGCAAACAATCACCCAGGGGTTAATTTAGAAAAAACAGGGGGTCGCGCCTGCCACCAAGGTTTTTAAGGATTATAAATGACTGTTACTCCCATCAGAAAATATTGACTCAAAATGTTTGTCACAAAAAAAAATATGGGGCGTTGGTAAATAGAGTACACACAGAGCAAGAAAAATGGCTACATTTCTAAAGCGGTGTTGCTGTTGTGTTCACTCTGACTGATGATGGTTGCACATAATACAAAGTTAGGTGTATAATACCGCTGGTAAATGCCGCTACCTTCTCGCTGTATTTACTCTTGGTTCGGGATGAGATAATAAAAAGGTTTTAGGGGATGTTAAGCCTGGACTTGAGCAAACTTTGAGGCCGATAAAAGAGGTTTTTATCAGGCAATTCGGCCATGGGAATGGGGGATTAAGCTGTAATGCTGTGTGTCTATAGTCATTAATCCTGGAGATGGATTAAAATATGGTGATTAGAGGGGAGGACTTGGGGGTATAATCGCCCGAAACAATGGACCTTGCGTGAAGGATTTTACCAACTTTATAAATAGTCTTTAATTTTCAAAATTATTTTTTCAAAAGGTGCAACGAAAGATGGTCACGAGGTTTGCAAATACCTGAAAATATTTTGGAAAGCAGACAATGACAAATTGTTGAGGATTCTATTGTTTTGGAAAAATCCAGGAATGTTAAGTTGTTTTAGCACACTTGTTGTTCCTTTACTGAATCAAAACAGTTTTCGAGTTTTGCTGATAGAATAGATTATCAAATTGATAGAAAAATCTAAACTGTTAAATCTTATAAAATTTAGGCTAATATGTAGGCCTACTTTGTGAATAATGGTTAAAATGTACTCCTTTTTTGCAGCATGCTATGTTGTGCAAATTTGTATAGTATAGCGGTATATCTGATATAAGTGATAATTAATTATCAATACTATTCTAGATAGACCTCATTCGTCAGTGCTATTCCAGTGGTATCTTCAGTAGCTACATTATATCTTCTTGTTTAGTGATATAATCTACCGTACTCAAGTGTAGTTGATATCCCGATCATAACTCCATGATATCTCTATAAAAATCGTTATTAGCGATACTCGCTCATGTTGAGATTATTATAATTTTTTAGTCTGGTGCCTTTTGATGTTTCGAGCCATTAAGTACTTATTTCAGTTTTCTTAATAAAGTACCTCAAATTTGTGGTTTTGTTATTTAGCAGGAGGGGCACTTGTGGGGCAATGATTCCGAGTAAGAGCTGCTGCCCCTGCCCCTGGTTTTACGCCACGACTGATTTGGGAGGTCTTCAATTCAAATGCCATTTTATCGACTGATAAAACAGACTGGTAAAAACCCTTTATTATACACCTAATCATTTTATTTCGAAAATAGAATAAGCTGTTGGAAACTTCACTTACCAACCCAAAGTTAATTTAGCAAAACATAGTTTGACCTGACCTGACATTGACCCGAGATCTTTCTCCAATACTTTTTTTTATTACAATACCAAATACATGTTGGGTTTCAGTGTAAAGTTAAAGACAGTGGACACTATTGGTAATTGTCAACGACCAGTCACACCACTTGCTGTATCTCAACATATGCATAAAATAACAAACCTGTGAAAATTTGAGCTTGATTGGTCGTTGGAGTTGCGAGATAACTATGAAAGAAAAAAAAACACCCTTGTCACACGAAGTTGTGTGCTTTCAGATGTTTGATTTCGAGACCTCACGTTCTAAACTTGACGTCTCGAAATCAAATTCGTGGAAAATTACTTCTTTCTCGAAAACTACGTCACTTCAGAGGGAGCCGTTTTTCACAATGTTTTATACTTTCAACTTCTCTCCATTACTCGTTACCAAGTGAGGTTTAATGCTAATAATTATTTTGAGTAATTACCAATAGTGTCCACTGCCTTTAAGTCTGAAAGCTTTGGGACGATTAGTTTCACAAAAAAAACCTCTTCACAAAACCATCTTCTGCATCAAAGTCCATTGTATGGTCTCCGTATACTGAACACCTTTAAACTGAAACTAAATTGTGCCTTTTTGTGGACATTATATATTATGCATGTAAACATGGATACACCGGTACATGGGAACGTTTTATTATACGTGTTGTAAAATAACCCCTCAACAAACTCTAGACATCATTCTTCCACCATGAAATGTGTCAGACATTTTTATTACAGGCTGAAAACTATTAACATTATTTTACAGGATTTTTTGTAGTCATAACTGAAACAGAATTCGAGGTTTTCTGTCTTGAAGATCATAATTCATTTTTTTCCTAACACATCGATTTTTTTCGCGGTATTGTAGTTATACGATCCTATAAGCTTAAGTATAGACCGTGGGATGATTATCAAAAAGGGCTCTAGTTTTTTTGGTTTTTCATTGTAGTCAACCCTCTGCAACTACCTCAATTTTACCCATAGATGTACTTATGGTAGTCCTGAACAACATGTCAAAGTCGTCAAGGGCAAAACTTGCACAGTAATGAGTAATTTTAATTAGAAAATAACTAGAAAGAAACTATAGTCACAGTCAATGTTCTATACCCTCCGCCCAGGTAGTTGTTACACAACATGACAGTTCTTTTCAGAACTGATAAATCTCCCGAACATCCTAAAAATCTACTCCGTGGTAGTAAAATAACGAAAGACAGTTCTCCAAGAACAAATTTTAACACCCCAATTCCTGCAATGATACACAAAGTATAATGTTTACCGAAACAAAATGAAAAATTGTGTTCACATTTCGACCATCTCATATTATATACAGGGTCTTTACAGCTTGTACTTTTTGACATTTTTCATAGAAGTATAGATATAAATGTGTATCTAAATTAAAAACGTAGAATTGAAGCTATTAAAGTCGAAACGCAAGTTCCTTTACCATTCTTGCATTTCTATCATATAGGATGGCAATAGCTTTGAACTCGTTTTTGTTTTGGACTAGAATAAAACGAAATAAACATGAAATATGAAAATCCAATATTCATACACAAGGATAGCTAACTGTTAGTCTTTAATCAATCGATTTGGCGATCAAATATAAACAGCAGAAAATGTGGTTTCGTTTTAGACATCCAACTCATTGTGTGTTCCCCTGCACGTGTAATATCGATCGAGTTTGCCCATTATCGCATCTCGTAATCACAAATCGCGACCAATCACAGTTTTTATTGTTTTGTATGAGATATCTTGTCAAAGGGAAGTATACATAGGCTAGACGTTACTGCTATTATTCAGTCTAGATCTTTGGCCAAATTTCATATCATGTCATATCAATGATACGAAGAACCTAATCGTTTGGGTCTTTAAATTGTGATTTATCGGTCAATAACCAAATTGAGTGCGCCAATAAGTGTCACTAATAAGTATGGCATAGTATTGTTTGTAATGGTGCAAATCAAAGCACATGGATGAAATACTATTTGGAAGTCAATTAACAAAACATACAAGAAAAGGATAACGACAGGTGTAAATAACAACAACCAACAAACAGCATTTAGGCATAATAATCAAAATCGGATTGTGTATTCATATGGTGTAAGTCTTCCTGCGTGCGTGGACCATTCGCTCCGGATTTTCGGCCAAATCTCAAAAACGCGATCACATTTTTTGAAATTAAATGTTTACTTGATAGTTTAACTGAATGCCTATATCTAAAAATTAACATATCAAAACAATGGGTTTTAAACAAAACGAAGGCTTTCAGCCCATCTCAGTACAGTACTTATATTCAGCCATAATAAATATGTGACCAAGCACCAAGTGGTTTAAAGTAATGTCAAAGCCTTCATTGTGTAATAAAGCCTGAAACAAGCAACTGAATGAATGTCAAGTACTCTTAGCAAATAATACAGCAGTTCTTTCCCTACTAAGTTAAGTTCGAGTACATTAAAGGGCCATTCCATCCCCCAAAAATAAACCAACTCTCGAGAACGCCAATATACACAAAAAAATGTGTAGAGATGTGAGTATCGGTTAAACAACAATGACTCTGACCCTATCCATTACCAAGCTGACTAATTCAACTCAAAAATAAACTGGTTATAGTTTCGGCTTTGACGAAACACGGATGGAAACTTACACATCCGAGCCCGAGCAACTCGGGTAAGCCCGTTACAAACATTGGCTCATTAGAGTAAGCTATAATCAGCGGGGAAATCCGTACAAAATGAAACTAGCACGGGACCAACAACATTACATTTTCCCTTAAAGGCAGTGGACACTATTGGTAATTGTCAAAGACTAGCTTTCACAGTTGGTGTATCTCAACATAATATGCATAAAACACCAAACCTGTGAAAATTTTAGCTCAATCGGTCATCGAAGTTGCGAGATGCAAGAAAAATAACCCTTGTCACACGAAGTTGTGTGCGTTTTAGATGGTTGATTTCGAGACCTCAAGTTCTAAATCTGAGGTCTCGAAATCAAATTCGTGGAAAATTACTTCTTTCTCGAAAACTATGGCACTTCAGAGGGAGCCGTTTCTCACAATGTTTTATACCATCAACCTCTCCCCATTACTCGTCACCAAGAAAGGTTTTATGCCAATAATTATGTTGAGTAATTACCAATAGTGTCCACTGCCTTTAAAACTAACCATGGAGGTAATGCACGAACAGCGGCCCGCTACTGGCCGAATGCTAGTTAAAACAGCCGAGGACCAGTCAGAATTCTCTCAAAGTGGTCCGGATGGACATAGTTTTAAAATTATGTGTTGAAAAGCTGCCATATTTCGTATTTCAAACTATAGCTGTTGGCTATTGTGAAATGACAAACTAACTCAATGGTCCTAATTGGCTGTTCACACAAATAAGACTTAAGGGCAGTGGACACTATTGGTAATTACTCAAAATAATAATTCTAATATAGTAATGGAGAGCTGTTGATAGTATAAAACATAAGTAATTTTCCGCGAATTTGATTTCGAGACATCACATTTAGAATTTGAGGTCTCGAAATCAAGCATCCGAAAGCACACAACTTCGTGTGACAAGGGTGTTTTTTCTTTCATAATATTACCTCGCAACTTCGACGACCAAATGGAGCTCAAATTTTCACAGGTTTGTTATTTTATGCATATGTTGAGATGCACCAAGTGAGAAGACTGGTCTTTGACAAGAACCAATAGTGTCCACGGTCTCTAAGGGCAAGCCCCGACGCAATAAGGCAAACCATGAGAAAGGAGGGAACCATTCACAGTCAGTACTTTAGTTACGTGCAGTCCGGGTACTAGACAACAACTATATCTTACATAATGCAATTTGTTGTTTTCATGTTTTGGTTTTGAAAACTGTTGGCAAATGTTGTTAGGTTTTATGCACCCCACCCCTTGACGAATAACTTCATCATGCAGTATACAATTTTTAAGGATTCCGAAACAACCTAACCCCTCCCTCTACCTCCATGCTCGTACACTTTCCTTGACTTGTTGACTACTTAATAACCATCTTGAACCACAGTCGACCTTTCCCTGTCTGTCTCTCTCTATTTCCAATCAATTAGGACACAGGTGTGTCTGGAAGAATCCTGTGACATTGATAGCCATGTGAAAAGTCACAAACGATACACTTCTTGGACAAGTTCCAATTGCTCTTATAGGAACAAAGCAAAGTACGAAGTTTTTTGTTTCTCTCCAAAACAAGCTCTTGAAAAGGCAGTCCATTGAACCGCTAGCCAGCCAGGTTGGTTCACCGACCCCAAAGGCCATGTGGTCTGGATATCATCGTAAAGGTAAAACAAAATATTCAAACCAAAGGTTGTGGACAATGGATAGCCACCGCAGGGCTGTAAAAAACCTCCGGACAATGGGCAGACTAACAAGAAAGTCATGTTGACCATCATGATCAGCATACTTGCATAGTAGATGGTCAAATTGAATGTGGGGGATTGACCACTTGGTCATGAAAACCATACGACACGAGACAGACCATGCAGGTGCCTAATTTCAAAGACCAGAAAACATCTTTACAGGGCAAGGCCATTTTAATTTTGCAGAGGGCACTTTCAGTGGAAAATCTTGAAAGTCAATGGGGAACTTTTGAAGGGGCACCAAGGCCAAAACCAGGGGCAACACAGGCCATTGACTCCATGGCCTGCGTGTAAATTCCAGGCCACAGAAAATATTGCCTTAATTAACAATGTCAATGTCTACTGTATTAGAAAAGCAAACAAGCAGGTTACCAGTCAAAGATACCCCACGTGAAATGGTGTTTTAGCTGGTAAAAACCGTCTTCTGATAAGCATAATTTTGTTCTGCTTAGCTAGTTTTTGTTCGTGCTAAACAGATCTATACAATTGGACCAGATCTCACCTTCACTGCAGTTGTCTTTATGAGGTATCACAAATTGTATAATTTCTATTCCACGCATATATGCCCAGTAGACGTTAGTGGACAATACAAGTTTGCTTAGCTAATCCAAGCCGGCTAAGTGCGAAGTGCCCAGCTTAGCGGCACTCCACCCTTTGAGTGTGGGTTACTACTATACAAGCACAATGACTTCACGACATACCGCTAAGACCTTAATCCCACTGTTCAGTAACCAAGACACGTACTTAATTCTATTGTGTGTCTTTCTTAAAGGTCCTTGCTTCAAGTTGACTTCTTACTTAACGAGGTGAGGCCTGCATGGGAGGCGACCCAAAAAAACCGCCTTGTAAAAAGAACGGGGACTTAAAAGGTGTGAAATGGCCATGTATTGCCTTCTTACGTTGACATAGTATTTAAGTTCCAAATCAATAACATTCTCTTTGAAAAAAAAATCACAACAACAACAGTTTAAGAGCAGGTTAAACACGATACTTTGTCGTCAAACATTTTTAACATCCACAACCTTCGTTGTTATTACTTTTATTGCACTTTGACTAAGATGACGTGTTAAAAACATTTCTTTAATGGGTTAGAGTGTTTGAGCTTCGATCGTCAAATGAAGCTGAATAGAAGATGAGCCGAACAAGGAAGGTTAAAAAAGAGAAAGACACTGGACACTATTGGTAATTGTCAGAGACCAGTCTTCTCGCTTGGTGTTTCTCAACTCAACATGTGCATAAAACAACAAACCTGTGAACATTTGAGCTCAATTGGTCCTCAAAGTTGCGAGATAATAATGAAAAAAAAAAACACCCTTGTCACACGAAGTTGTGTGCTTTCAGATGCTTGATTTCGGGACCTCAAAATCTAATTCTGAGGTCTCGAAATCAAATTCGTGGGAAAATTACTTCTTTCTCGAAAACTATGTCACTTCCTCAGTAGTTTGTAAAAAAAAAACATGGTCTTATAGTCGAACCCTTTCGATATGGACACATTAATCAAAACAACCAAGCATAACATTACCAAGAACTGCATGTTGCAACGTGCAAAACTTTCGAATCTCCCGGGCCGTGATTGGTCCGGATCCCAGGAACCTTGAGCCAAGTTCCGGGTCCGGTTTTTTAACCGGATTCTGGGTAATTTTTGTACTTCAATTCCGCGTTAGATTGACCCAGAAATGGGCCAGGTTTTATGCAACGGACGTTTTTTAGAGTTTGTATTTGGACAAGATTTTACATGGGTCCTTGGACACTACAAAAATTGTTGTATTTTCACAATAGCAAGGGTTCCTTACTAAACTGCACTCGTTTAAAATAAAAGGGGCTTATGAGTGAGTGTACATGACAACAGGAGAAACCTGCTGATTCGAAATTGAATGAATTCTAATTTGTTTTTCCTCCATGTTAAACTAATCACAGGTGTTTTAAGACAGTGTTTAGAATTGCTGGGGAAAAAGTTGGCGGTTTTGATGTCCTCTCCACTTGATCGATGTGAACCCGATTCTGGATGATCAACACAATCAAAGGGCTGTAGTGGCTGGAGTAACTTATATTCTCACATAATGTTTTTGGTACAATTTTTTGAGAATGTTTTTAAACTGAAATCTATGGAAAACTTTTCTAAGGATGGCCCTGTTAACTTTAAAGGTGTTGTTGAAAATGATACCATAATAATCCAAATGCTGAATTGGGTGGGGGTGACAGCTAACTGCCCCTTCGCGTGTCAAATTAATATCACATGTATCACGGCTCATAGGGATTAAATCTCCGAATTCTGTGAAGAAAACTTCATTTTGGTTGTAAGGTGTTTAGGGGATTGCATACTACACCTTTTCAGGGACATTTTGTAAACTTTTTATAAATGGGGGTATTTTATTTATTTTTGAAGAGTATTTAATTTATTAGTAACATCAATAATGTCTCCTTGGTCTGTGTTTATTTGGGTTTGTATGGAGTTTTGATTTGCGTTTTGGGTAAATTGAGACTTTCTTCTTACCTGGACTGGGGCGTCTTGCGATCATGTTGGGATGTAATGCCACGGAGCTATCGAAAGGAGCCGACCAGGAGGCGATCTCAGGGCTCACATAGTACGCACCAAGGCCATTATGGGCCGTGGCAGCATGCCGTGCCGTCAGGGGGCTCCCCGTCGAGGTGATCGGCGGGCTGGGTGGGAAGGCGAACCGCTGACCCACGGGTGGATGCGAGGTGGTCGTGGCGGCATACCCACCGTCTGTTTGTTGGCTCCACACGGCAGCGGCAGCGTGGCTGCCTCCCTGGATGGCTTGCTGAGGGGACCCAGCCGGGGCTGTGGCCTGGAGGTACTGGGAGTGTGCGTGAGGCATCGAGAGCACAGCTGGGCGGGTTGTAGGTACGTAGACCGGACTACCGGCTGAGTGCAAGAAAGCCGAGTTGTCGTAAGAGTGCTGTATGCCTCCTGCTGAGACACTCGGGAGGTTGGTCATCGGGGACTGGTACATCATGGAGGTGTTGTAGTGCGAGTCCTGGTGGTGGTGATGATGAGGGTTAATAACAGTCTGGGGTTCGGGGATGGCTGGAGGAGGGTTCTCGCTCCTCAGGAGGTTCTGCTGAGGTTGGTTATTTGGTGAGGGCTGGCGATCGAGGTGACTGAAGAAAACCTCAACGTCTTCGCTGTGAAGGAGCTCAGAGGGCTCTGCAAGGCAAGCTGAGGCGCCTCGGTACAAGTCAGCGTTGGAGGAGGCACTCGTTAAGAGGTGGTGGTTTGAGGGGATTTCGGGAGGGGTTGCTGATCCTGGTTGTTGAGAGGGAGGCGTGGGTGATGGGGTAGCGCAAGAGGCACCACTGACGGAGCTGTGACGATCGCCTCGCGATGAAGAGACAGATCCGGGACTCCGGTCAACCTCGTCCCCGCTCGATCGAGATTCACCCCCGGAACACTCGCTCTCTGTTTTCACTACTCCTAGGTGTGGCTGCTCTACGAAGAGAGACTTGGTGCTAAGTGCTCCTTGATGGGGCCAGGAGGGGTCAGTTTGTTCCATGAACATCCATAAGGGG
This sequence comes from Asterias amurensis, assembly GCF_032118995.1. Taxonomy (NCBI): domain Eukaryota; kingdom Metazoa; phylum Echinodermata; class Asteroidea; order Forcipulatida; family Asteriidae; genus Asterias; species Asterias amurensis. Next base: position 13,600,699 of record NC_092664.1, on the reverse strand, counting down.
AACGATGCACACCCGTAGAATAAATGGTCTGGCTAAATGATCAGTGCTGAGGACCTAGTGTGTAGCGTCCGAGTGCCTGCAAAGCCAAAAAGGAAAAACAATAAACTTTTAGAATAAGATAACAGGCACGATACTTCGCAGAGGCAACATGCAGAGGCAATTGCCTCCATGCCCACTGGTCATTGCCTCTCTGCCCTTGATATGCTCCAGTATAGAAATTAACAATTTCCTCATGGTGGCCTTTACCAAGGTAACAATGCCTTAGTGCCCGTTCCCCTTCAAAAACGAAGCATACAGGCCTGAAACATACACCAGTGAAACCTCACTTTTCATTAGTTATCGCCAAATCACACCCTTTCAAGTTTGAGTTCAACACTATCTTTTTAAGAGTTTTAAAAGTCGTCGGCATTTTATGATTTAACTTTTAAAAAGTGAGTTAGAGTTGCCTGGGAACGCTCCCCCTGCGGATTCTTTGTAAAATTGACCGCACTGCAGCCTTTGGGTGCAAATGCAATTTTTTATTACAATAAACCATTTCAAATCAAACCAAAAATCAGACTGCAGCATTCATCAAAAAAGGAAAAAAAAAAGACCCCTTGATCAGGCCTGCTGTCACGACCCTCAAACACACCTTACATGATAGTTGACACTGAAGTAACCCATAACATCACCCATTGACACCCCTGATGCCTGAAGTAACCCATAACATCACCCACTGACCCCTCTCACACCCGACTCTTGAGCCCTAACCCACATGGGGACAGGTATCGGTATGGACCAGGTGTCAGTGAAGCTTGACTGCCGGCCGATATGGGGGTGTGGTGGCTCAAGTCGAAATCAATGCATTTGCGAGTTACAAGCCGTGCCGAGTTTGATGCATGCATCGTAAAGGGATCATAGCATTGTTTTGCCATGATTTTCGTTTCTAAAAAAAGACATTTCAAAATATCCTTTAAAAATGTGCCTCCCGACCCGTAGTGCCAGCAGTGGAAAGAGCAAGTGATATTGTGAGTGTCTCTAGTTTTTATAGTCCTGAAGACAGTGTACACTATTGGTACATTTTCAAAGACCAGTCTTCTCACTTGGTGTAACTCAACATATGCACAAAATGACAAACCTGTGAAAATTTAAACTCAATTGGTCGTCGAAGTTGCGAGATATTAATGAAAGAAAAAAAAACACCTTTGTCACACCATGGTCACATGGTCACAAAATTACTTCTTTCTCGAAAACTACTTCACTTCAGAGGGAGCTGTTTCTCACAATGTTTTATGCTATCAGCCTCTTCCCATTACTCATAATCAAGAAAGGTTTTATGATAATAATTATTTCAAGTAATTACCAAAAGTGTACACTGCCATTAAGTTGTTTTTGTTGCTCGATGTTCATAATCAATTAATGTCGTGTTCTTTTTCATCAAAGATTACAACTTCATAAACAGGGCAGTTTAAGATTGCCCCGACATTTTTATTCAATATGTACTCTTTCCAAGTACGACTTCTATGTGTGCCCCCAAACTCCCCCCCCCCCCCCCAGTGCTCCCATCTCCTCTCTACATGAACCTTCATCCGTGTGGCAGAAAATAAAACACGTCTCCAACACGAGCAAAGTCACAACACCGCGGAGTTTGAGCAAAGCCATACTGCTCCGTGTCGCGCGAGAGACTCCAGCGGGTATTAACGCCTCTCTCCCCCGGGGTCCATCGGCTCGACAGTGATGAGATTAACCCCGTTGAACCGAGGGGTTGGCCCCCATCGACACTTGACTAATGCAGGCTCTCGACCAACGTAAACTTTGTCTTATTTAGGACTACTAAAATATAAAGGGGCCTCAATTGTGATGTTTTTAAAGGCACTGGACACGTTTGGTAATTGTCAAGACCAGTATTCTCACTTATTGTATCCCAACATATGCATCAAATAACCAAATCAAATCTGTAAAACATTTGACTCAATTGGTCATCAAAAATGCAAGAGGATAATGAAAGAAAAACACCCTTTTTGCACTCTTGGTGCTTTCAAATGCCCCAAAAAGGCTTCAGATCTAAAGTCCTTTAATATTTGAGTGAGAAATTACCTCTTCCTTAAAAAAACTACATCAATTCAGATGGAGCCGTTTCTCACAATGTTTTATACTATCAACAGCTCTCGGTAGCTCATTACCAAGTAAGTTTTACGCTAATATTTATTTTGAGTAAACCAGTCACCAACAGTGTCCAGTGCCTTTAATTGCGGTGTTTTTAAGACGTTGCGACAGTGACTTTCGGATGAAAACCATGCGTCAGGGCTTGTCAGAAAACAAGGCATGGGGAACAAGAAACTATTAGTCCACTTCAAATATGTCTTAAATGGTAACAAACCCGCTCTGAGCTTCTAGGAATAACATACTCAAGTGGGTCTTAAGTTTTTACACAAACTAAAATAGTTTACAATGCCGTAAATAACTCAGAGTCTGTTACTTTCCGAGGAATTCAAATGATACAGGCCACTCGCGAGAAACGGAATACAAGGGAGCACGAGAAACATAAATGTTTTTAGTTAGTGCGCGGTGTTTCCCTGACTTTTACAGTTGAACAATAAGGTGTGATTCTTTAAAAAAATAATCTCAATACCAATTTCAATCAAGTGCAGTTTTAAAGGACATTATTATACCAAGGATTGTGGAAACCGGAACTGTGAATGGATGAGAAGGGTTTTCTCTTGACCAGGAAAATAAATCATAATTAAAAAAAATACATTTTTAATTCTGAATGTGCTTAAAGACAGTGGACACTATTGGTAACTGTCAAAGACCAGTCTTCTCACTTGGTGTATCTCAACACATATACATAAAATAACAAACCTGTGAAAATTTGAGCTCCATCAGTCGTCGAAGTTGTGAGATAATAATGAAGAAAAAAAAACACCCTTGTCACACGAAGTTGTGTGCTTTTAGATGGTTGATTTCGAGACCTCAAATTCTAAACTTGAGATCTCGAAATCAAATTCGTGGACAAATACTTCTTTCTCAAAAACTATGTCACTTCAGAGGGAGCTGTTTCTCACAATGTGTTTTATCATCAACCTCTCCCCATTACTCGTTAACAAGTGAAGTTCAATGCTAATAATTATTTTGAGTAAATACCAATAGTGTCCACTGCCTTTAAAGGAACACGTTGCCTTGGATCGGACGAGTTGGTCAAAACAAAAGCGTTTGTAACCGTTTTTTATATACTGCATATGGTTGGAAAGATGTTTTAAAAGTAGAATACAATGATCCACACAAGTTTGCCTCGAAATTGCGTGGTTTTCCTTCTACTGTGCGAACTAACACGGTCGGCCATTTATGGGAGTCAAAATTTTGACCCCCATAAATGGCCGACGTGTTAGTCGACAAGGTAAAAGGAAAACCACGCAATTTTGAGGCATGTTTGTGTGGATCATTGTATTCTACTTTTACATCTTTCTACCCATATGCATTTTATAAAAAACGGTTACAAACGCTTTTCAAAGACCAACTCGACCGATCCAAGGCAATGTGTTCCTTTAACTCCAGAGTACATCACGGTCAAATTTCATACAGTGTACGGGCATTTCTCTATACAGTAGCTTCATGTTATCTTTTTACAGCAAGGCCTTACACATGTGTTTTTATGTACGGTTTGAAGTCCAACTATTGATGACCTTCTTTTAATGTTCGGATCCCAAAAGTGAATAACAGATAAGAGAACAAAAAATGTTTAAATACAAACCGAAAGAGCCCGGTTCATTGTCGTTCGACTGTTAGTAATGTACAAACGGTAAATAATCTACGTGCTCCGCCCTTCACACGATGACAATGTACCCAATCTTTGCATCCCAAATTTACCGAGCATTGACATTTTTTGATAGGTATCACAAAATGGTGGCAGACAGTGTTCATTTTTTGTGTGATCCAAAATATTCAATGGAATAAAAAACCTGTGAAAATATTGGCTTAACTCGTTTGGCAAGTCAGGAGAAAATAGTTCAAAACCATGTGAACTTGTCAGCGTGTAAACACAAGGCCCATTCATTCTCACTTGGTGCATCCCAACGCGTGCGTAAAACAATAAATCTGTGGAAATTATGTCTCAATTGGTCATCGAAGTTACAAGAGATTAATAAAAGAAAGCAACACCTTGTTGCAAAAATGTGTGCTTTCAGATGCATAAAAAGGGCTTCAGGCTTATATTTCAGTAAGAAATTACCTCTTTCTCAAAAACTACGTTACTTCAGAGATGGAGAGAGCCGGTTTTTTTTTTCCACAATGTTTTATATTCGCAACAGAAGCTTGCCATTGCTCGTAGTTACGAAGTAAGTTTCCATGATAATAATTTTTCTAAGTAATTACCAAACGTTTCCAGTGCCTTAAATGGTCATTTGACTAATGGACAATTCACAATGAGGAAGTTGTTTCAATGAGAAATTTGATGTTTCCCCCAAAACACAAAAACATTTCCACTTCATTTTGAGGCCATCTTACCACCATCATCCCGCGCGTCAGCAGCATGAACAGCCAAAGTGGATGTTATTACATAACATCATCCGTCGTGGACAGGATAAACGTCCGGACACAGACGGATGCCATTCACACAATACTGCAGAGATCTCACTGTTTGTGACACTTAATTATGAGGAAATGTCGACCATGTATTGTAACAAAGGGATGCATTGTCGTAATAAAACAAAACAATATTTCCTTATCTTGTTCTACCATACAATACAACACAATACAATTGACTACAAGGAACGCTTATATCATCCAGCACTTTTGCTTTAGCAAATAACTTGGACAAATTGTGTGCAAACTGAATGCCAATATTGAGTAGGAAATTTATGATTTTTTAGTAGCAACTGAAATATTTTGCATAACATTTTGCTCTGCTATACAGTAGTACAATACAAATAATGTTTTATGTACCGCCATTTCAACGAGATCACAGCCGTTTCTAACAATGTTTTATACTATCAACAGCTCTCCATTGCTCGTTACCAAGTCAGTTTTTAAGTTAATTTGTTTTGAGTAATTACTAAACGTGTACCTTCCCATTACGCAGCATTTTGTTTGTGTTAAGCTCCATGAACTTCAACCCCGAAACTTACTTATAATCACAAAACTGATAAATGGACATGTAAAATAACACGAGGGTTATCATCTGCGCCTCCCGACTGGTACACTAAAAAAAATCACCCATAATGTTGCTGACTTTAACTCCGTGTAAACTGGTCAACAAAATATTAATACAAAATATTGACAAAGCTGTAAGTTATTTTTTTGGGTGGATTCTTCTTGGGTTAAGTTTACCCAGCACTCAAGGGGAGGAGACTTGGATCTTTTTGTACGGTTTGACCACTCCACTCTGATCAAACAAAAATCCTATGTCATGAACCAAGCGCAACCGGTGGACCCGTAAGTACAATGCCCTACATCGTGGTTGTGTGTTTGTTCCCCAACAATAGAGCTGAAAATAACGAGTGTAACGTGATATCCTAAAGAGTCAACACCAGTTCACTTATTTTAAAGAAGAAAAAAACTGAAATCAGTTTTATCTTTAACCTTGACAAGTTTGTCAAGAATTTTTTGTTAGATTTGTGAAGTGATACTTGTACATAAAGAAACCCCCACAACAAGGGAACTATAATGTACCTGGATGTCTGATCGGGGTTTTTGTGTTGCGATTTTGATGTGGAAGGGGAGGATTTATGGGCGGGGCAGGGGGTGGGTGCTAGTTTTGGGGATGCCGGGGCCTATATTAGAGAAAGTATGGGTTAGGTGTGTTGGGGGCGTGGGTTTAGTCTTAACCCTTGAAATATACCTTAAAGTGTCATTGTTTTTGCTTAATATCTATAAATGCTAATTTTAGGCACCAATAAATGGTTTGTTTGTCAATCATGTTTGGCAAGTCATCTGCTTGAGCATGAAAGGGTACAACTGATCTTGAAATTTCGAAATAAATATTTTGATTTTGATGGGTGAACAACAAAACAAACGCAAACCTCCGCCAAAATGGTGGCCGCAAAATATGCCGAAGCTGGAAAAAAAAGTCCAACAAGTGGGGAATTTTACCGAGAGCAGACGTAACCACACAACCGTCCAGTGCAGGCATTCGACGGCCCAGTCATCCCGGCACCGCTAAAGTAAACCCCGCACCGGCTGCGCCCGGGCCTGTGGTTGGTTAGAAACACATATTTTGGGATACCGTTGTGTGCCGCTCTGCTCTACACGAGTCCACAAGTCAAGTGGTTTGGTCCCCCCCCCCCCCCCCTCGTGGGGCTTGACGAGAGAGAAAAAATGCTAGCAATTAGGGTACATTATTTATGAGGTAGAATATATTGTTGCATTAAGTATACAGTGGGAGGGGCGTTGTAGTTGTAAAGGTGTAGTGATAAAAAAAAAATGGTTAGGCAGAAGTTTGGCTGTAACAAAATTTACGGGAAAGAGATAAGAGCGTGTATGAACCGCAACAACCCCGGTGCACACAGTCCCTCTGGGCACCTCTGGGCATGTAGCACACGCTGCTTGTACCGGGTTTTCGAATAATTCTATCCCGTTGTTCGACGTGTTTAAAGGACTGTTTTGCAGATGTGTTTTACTTTAGAGGATTTTTATCCGTGCTAAGAAAAATTTACACAACTTGTTTTGATCTTTGCTGGATATTTAGACAAAGGGGTTCTGTGTTTACCCACGGAGCTATGGTTAGCATATTGTTGTTGATTTCAAATGATTCTACTATTACTTCGAGCTAAGAAAGTTATCGCGTCTGAGGCATCCGTAAGTGGTGATCTGTTGGTGAAAATAACAAAACCCAAGTTGTATCAAACCTCTGGTTAGAAATTGGTGTTGTAGTATCAGGTATATATACAAACACATGTGAGTACTTCATGTAACAAATCCATCCACATTCTCACTCGCCTATACAAGGTATATAACAGGGAACAAATCGTTTACATACTTTGATTTCGAAATAAACCTATTGCCATATTGCTGAGTTTCACGATCTCCAACATTGTGAGCACCATTAGAAACAACTATATGACTACAGTGGGAATGAAGACGAACCGATACGAATGAATGCACTCTTCCCAAAACAATTCCCCTTTCGAACATTTTGATGTAAGCACCCCTTCTCCTCCAAACAAATTGTTGTTTTTTTTAGTTACAACAGTTCAGAACCGGTCAAAATTCTATCAAATAGTACCGCTTGTAGCTCTGTGTTTTAAAGGATAAAAACTACAGCACCTCAGCAAGTAATATTTTACTGGAAGCTTTCTACCATCAGTATCCTCAAACTGTGTGAGTTTAATGTAAATCTGTGGACATTGTGTTTTGTGTTCTACAAAAAGTATTCAGACCCTTTAAAAAGTATCATTCACATAATCATGAATATGATTTGAGGCATTGCATGGCGAGGTATCAATATTCAACTTGAAGTAGTAACACCATGAGTAAAATGGTGTGTATATTTCTTAAGTCTTGCTTCAATTTTACAATATTGGAAAAAAGCTGCGGGTGGACAAGGGATTTGAGATTTGCCCAGTGAACTGACTGGTAACAATTAAAGGATGGACTTATAAAAGGCTTACATCCAGAAATGTGTTGAGCGTAAAACATTCATTAGCTGCATTAACAAAAACAAACATTTCTTCAAAAACCCGTCCAACGATAATCTCCTTATAAGTCAAGAACCATGCTGACAGACGAAAGAACAGAGGAGGGAACCTAATTTGAAGTGCAAGACGCTACGCCCGGTTTGTTTAGATGAAGTTTAATGGAGTGAAGATGATTTGGGTGGATGTGTGGGGGCCCCAAACTCGGATCCAGCCGGCTAAATTGTCCAAATTGCCGTCATTGTTATGTTTAGTGTTTAGTATCCCCACCGTGCGCGGCTTGTATGCAGCTTTGTCAATATACACGCAACACCTAAAGTCAGAAATGTTAAGACTAAAAAGAAGTGTGTGAGTCGATACCTAATAATATTCATTGTTTTCGTTGTGTTAAACATCAATGTGACAGCTCGCCGATTTTAAAAACCTCACTCAACATCATCCACGGGGAGAAAAAATCATCTACAGTGCTTTGACCCTAACTGCCTAAATCGAAAAAAAAAGAAAACAAATAATAATGTAGGCCTTTACTGGCAAAACGTCCACTGTTTTTCGTTCTTTCATGAAGGTAGAAACATCTATTTCTACCTCCATGGTTCTTTCCACTTAAAATGAATGATTTAATTTTACGAACTATTCGCATAATTTGGACGGATGGTGTGTTTGCTGAAAAACAGACGGTAATAATTCGTCTACACTCGTTCAAAATGTCGTTTTATACACGGTAAAGTCACTTGCAAGATCGAAACTTTTCGCTTAGCCGAGAATCAAGTTATTGATGCAGTGAGGCCTTTCCAGTGGCTGCTGCCATGTCCTTTGGGTGAACACCATTCGTCTAACTTTCAAAAGAAACTTCACCTCCAAAAGAATGATAAACACAAAAAACCAGTAATCCTTTTGTTTCAGATTTTTCCCTCTCCTTAAGTTAAAATAATTGATAGAAAAAGAAAACTCGCACAAAATTATACAGAATTTTAAGCCAGTTTCAGGCACCGAAAAGCCAGGCACCGAATACCGTTTCAAACCCTCTATAGGACCTTCTATAGGAGACGAGGAGTGCTGTAATGGTTTTTGAATCTTCAAGATTTATACAAGCGGAGGATATAAATACTTCTTTTAATTATAAAAATTTTCAGATGTTAGTTTTAAAATGTAGTATGAAACTCAGTATTTTTTTTTAACAGACCGCAAAGTTTTTTGTCAACAATCAAACATTGGATCATTACAATCTACTGTTAAGGAGGGTCTTGCACCCGAGCTACAACGTAAAATGTTACCGATATTTTCATTTTGAATCAGAATGAAAATTTTAGAATTTCGTGACATTTGCTTTTGTTGTCTATAATTTTTCTTTAAGTAAATATAACCAAATAGCCCTTTTCAAAATGAACGTCAATAAAATTGCAGATTGTGCTTTTTAAAACTCTTGTATTCTTTACATTATTCTTTTAAAAACCCATTGACGAAGAAAATACACACACGTTATCAAAAGTACAATGAGTGACGTTTGAAGCTTTGCATTGACTAAGAATTGACTATTAATAATTATGATGTGTAGTTAATTCTTAAAGATAATGGACACTATTGGTAATTGTCAAAGACCAGTCTTCTCACTTGGTGTATCTCAATATATGTTCAAAATAACAAACCTGTGAAAATTGAGCTCAATTGGTCATCAAAGTTGCGAGATAATAATGAAAGAAAAAACACCCTTGTCACACGAAGTTGTGTGCTTTCAGATGCTTGATTATCGAGACCTCAAAATTTAATTCTGAAGTCTCGCAATTAAATTCGTTAAAAATTACTTCTTTCTCGAAAACTGCGTTACTTCAGAGGGAGCCGTTTCTCACAATGTTTTAGACTACCAACCTCTCCCCATTACTCATTACCAATTAAGGTTCTATGCTAATAATTATTTTGAGTAATTACCAATAGTGTCCACTGCCTTTCATTCTTAGAAGTACATGCTTGTGAGGCACAAAGTGTTGATAAATCAACCGGTAAAAACAGCGTGAAAGGCGCGAAGAAGATGATAGATCGACTGCTCCAAAACCTTAAAAGTATCGGATTATTTCTGACTAAAATCACATCATCTTGGATAATTTCTTATTTATTTTTCATCTCCCAACATTGGAAATATCAGAAGAAAAACTATAATCTTTCAAGCATCCTACGCAGATTGTTGGTGCTGTTCGGGTTCTATTTTGTTTAGTGACTGAACAATTTTGACTGTATTTTTACAACATACTTTCAAGACGTGTTTCTGAAAAATCCTGAATTTGAATGAATTCACACTTTGAAAACGATTCTTATTATTTAGTGTCTGTACGGTTATGTTTCTACCTGCGACGGAAGACAAAACATTTGCTAAATTTCAAGAATGAGCTATTAATGCAAACGAGTGTTTAAAGGAACACGTTGCCTTGGATCGGTCGAGTTGGTCTTTGAAAAGCGTTTGTAACCGTTTGTTATAAAATTGATATGGTTACAAAGATGTTGTAAAAGTAGAATACAATGATCTACACAAATATGCCTCAAAATTGCGTGGTTTTCATTTTACCTCGTCGACTAACACAGTCGGCCATATTTATGGGAGTCAAAAAGTTGACTCCCATAAATGGCCGACCGTATTAATTCGCGACGTGCAATGAAAACCGTGCAATTTTGAGTGATACTTGTATGGATCATTATATTCTACTTTTAAAACATCTTCCCAACCAAATACATTTCATAACAAACGGTTTCAAACGCTTTTTTATAGACCAACTCGTCCGATCCAAGGCAACGTGTTCCTTTAAGCAACACAAGTTGTCAAGTACATGCCTACGCTACAACCAAATAGATTGGAATGTTGGCCCAGCAAAATTTTGTTACAAAAATCCCGTAATCTATTTTTATCGTTTTGTTTTGCAAAGAAAAGATAAAAGAAAAATGGTAATCATACTGGACGTTTACAACTTTTAATATGTAAATAAACTCCTTCGACACAAATCAAGTGGATAAATAATAAATTGTGAATAATAAGTTCCCAAAATACTTCTCCTGTTACTTGTAAGTATATTCTGTATATTCCTACCGCCAGAGAGAAGTGTAACTTTTTAAAACAGTCTAGAGTGTTTGACAACTACTTTGGTTTTGAGATAAAGTCTTCGATTGGAAGCTGTCTATATAGAGTGGAGGGTTTGAATGAGCTTGAAGTTCCAAGAGGGCAACGCACGCACTATTTTGAGGACAAAAGTTGTGATATCTTCCAATTCTAAACATCCACTTGGCTATCTGGCGATAAAACCACCACCAAGGAGGTTGTGATAAGCACCGTGCGGAAGTACGCCCGGCCCACCGGCACTGTAGCAGCGAGTCGCGCGTGCTTGCTAATAACCCCAGAGATTACGGTGTATTTTAAGGGACTATAGACTCCGTGTCTGTGTACCACAGACTCGCAACCATTGCCCGAGTCTCTCTCTATCACAACCTCGTATCTCATCTTGTCTATAGATCCCAATGGCCCATAAAGATCCACCGATACCAAAACCGATATCTCAGAATAAAGGTACTTACAAATTTACGAATGTCAGATAGCTGGATAATAGAGTCGGACGTCGGGAGCTAGCAGCAGGCAGGGCGATCCGGCACAGGTTCCACTCACTCCAGCAGAATGAAGAAACTACTACAACCGTCTGACTTTTTTTTTGCGTAAAAAAAGTGAGTGCTGATGGAAAAATACTTGTTGAACTTGGAGTTATTATTCTCTCGTGACTGCTTGTAGGGCTATCTCTAAAGTTAATGTGAAAAGTGTGTACTGTGTACTGCTGGCATGTTCCTACTTGATAATTTATACACACAAGTCACCGGTGCATGAGCAATCCGCAATTGAATAAACATTACACCGTGTACCGCTTGTCACTGCACGCAAAGAGGGCTTGGGGTGGGGGGATCTGCCAGTGCCAGCAACTGGTTGAACAATCGTCGCTGGTAGCCGAGGTATGATCGCTGGTGCACGTTGAGGTCACCAGCCACTGACCACGACTGGGTTAGAGCGGTGATGAACTCGGCATCCGATTGGTTAATTTGGGGATTGGTTGCTCAATAAAGCAACCGAACACAGGACTATGGTTTGTATGTGGTCATAACCACAGCAGAAAGGGCAGGCACTTATGTCAAACTTGTCCGCCTGCAAGAAGAACGTACGTTACTAGCTCTATGCACTGTGTTTGTACAATAATGGAGATGGTTCAACCATGGAGCTATTAACCATAGAGAAAGGACAAAACTAAATTATAGCTCCATACTTGGTGTATTGAGAAAGGAAAAAACATGTAGGCCTATGAATATGTAGTTTCCTTCATCCATGGTGTAAAATACATTCTAGAATGTGTAACTGTAAGGATCATTGAGTGTTTGCTTTGACAAGTTGGTAATTAATTTAACAGGAAGGTTGCATTATAGCTGATTCCTTTCTTCATGTACTTTTTGTTGGTGAAAGATGAAAGTTTGATTGAGTTGAAGAGTAGAAGAGTAGCCAACGCGAAAACAGTTTTTAAGGCACTGAACACTATTGGTAATTACTCAAAATTATTGTTAGCATTACTTGTTTACGAGCAACGGAGAGCTGTTGATTTATAATTATAGTAGTTTTTGAGAAGGAAGTAATTTCTCACTAAAACATTTGAAATGAATTCGAGACCTCAGCTGAGCGTCTGAAAGCACACAATTTGTGCGACAAGTATGTTTTCTTCGTCCTTTTCTCTCGTTACTTCGACGACCAATTGAGTTTAAAAAAAATCACAGGTTTGTGATTTTATGCACACGTTGAGGATACACCAAGTGAGAAGATTGGTCTTTGACAATTACCAAAAGTGCCCAGTGCCTTTAAAACTGGCTGGCTGGCCTAAAGTTCCCTTTATTCTAGACCCGGAACCTATAGCAGATAAATACAGACTTTGTGCAACACTAGATACAAAACTACAAGTTCAGTTACAATGTGGACTATTTGGTTCTCCATTTTGGTGACTGCAACTAGAACGTTTAACAGTTCAATGAGATTTTTTGAAAACAATCTTGAATTCAGGGCCATGGGAAATCACACCCTTGTGATCGTACGGTGTATTTCTTGATGTTTTACTTTATTTTGCTCTTTCCACTTGAACAATGATGTATTTAGGCCTTTCATGTTTCATTTTCCTAAATAATAAAATTGAATAACTTCCACTAATTAGTTCAAAGAGTTGCAAAGACTTGATGAGGGTATGGTGTGACGCAATAACTAACTGGGGCACATTTTCCCGTAGATCTGTTTGCGATTTCTAGAAATACATAGTCTGGGATGTGTATTTCTTGATGTTTTATTTTATTTTGCTCTTTCATCTTGACACAACGAGGTATTAGCCCTCTCGAGTTTATATTTCCTAAATAATAAATTGAATAACTTCCAGATAGTTCAAAGAGTTGCAAAGACTTGATGATGGGGTATGGTGTGACGCAATAACTAACTGGGGCACATTTTCCAATGGCTCTGTTTGCGATTCCAGCGTGCCCTGATCCGATGGCTCCACCCGGGCCCGAGTCATTCCACACGGTCGAACCATGGAGGTCTCAAATACCAATAGTCCCCGGACGAGCACTGAACGAAGTCCACTTTTTAGGACCCTCCGAGTTCAATTGTTCCCCTCTCTGTGTTTGAATGCTTTAGTAGATCATTAAATTATTAACCTGTCCTTATATGGTCTAATTCGCCAACCACAGAGGGGACTGGGTCGGATTAGGCACCACGTGACCACCCGGGGGCCATGTTTGAGGTGACGTAAGATTGTTTATTGCCACCCCAGCAATGCTTCTCCCATTGCTACATGCTTCTCCCAACCTCAGCTAAATCAAAATGCGTTATCGGTGTTTTGACATAGCTGAATGGGGACAGTTTGCCCAAACCAATTATGGGTCATAAAGCGGTAAAGGGGGCGGTACAAGCTACATACAGGTGTAACCAGGGTGTGAACCCCCCCCCCCCCCCGCGTATTAATTTCACCATTGAAGATAATGTTGTATTCCACCACCGGTGTTACACCCACTCCCCTCAAACTTCACGGTGTATTCACCATGGTGTATTTCAACTTAAGCATAAAATTAATAAAATATTTAAAGACAGTGGACACTATTGGTAGATGTCAAAGACCAGTTTTTACACTTGGTGTATCTCAACATATGCATAAAATAACAAACCTGTGAAAATTTGAGCTCAATTGGTTGTCGAAGTTGCGAGATAACTATGAAAAAAAACCTATGTCAGACGAAGTTGTGTGCTTTCAGATGCTTGATTTCGAGACCTCAAGTTCTAAATCTGAGGTCTCGAAATCAAATTCGTGGAAAATTACTTCTTTCTCGAAAACTACTTCACTTCAGAGGGAGCCGTTTCTCGCAATGTTTTATACTATCAAACTCTCCCCATTATTCGTTACCAAGTGAGGTTTTATGCTAATAATTATTTTGAGTAATTACCAATAGTGGCCACTGCCTTTAACCTGTGAAAAATTGAACTCAACATGAGCCGTCGAAGTTGCGCGAGAATAAGGAAAGAAAAACACATTTGATTGTCGCACAACTTTGTTTGCTTTCAGATGTTTAATTTATTCAGACATTTTAGAACAAATTTACTTGGTAACGAGCAATGGAGAGCTGTTGATATTATAAAACATTGTGAGAAATGGCTCAATCTGAAGTAACGTAGATTTTGAGAAAGAGGTTTTCTCACTCAAATATTTAAACAAAAACTTCAGGCGTTAAGCCTTTTACCGGGCATCTGAAAGCACACAACATTGTGCAACAAGGGTGTTTTTCCTGTATTATATTCCCTTGCAACTTCGATCACCAATTGAGTCAAAACGTTCACCTATTTGTTATCTTATGCACCAAGTGAGAAAACTGGTTTTTGACAACTACCAAAGATGCCTTTAATGTCATCCATATCCAAAGCGAATGTTATTAACATGTCAAAATATGACACAGTCAATTCGCCCTCCGGTTAGAGTCAGACACAAACATCATGTCACTTATCATTGCAAATCATTCTGGACGTTGTGCTTTTAGACCCGTGTAACACCCTTCTGATGTAAGTGAGTTGTAAGCAAAGAGCCCATTTAAATTCTTGCCGTTAAAAGTTTAGACTGATCTTCCTGTCGCGCCTAAAACGTTTAACGGAAACATTTGGTTATTTTCAAAGACCAGTCTTTTCACTTGGTGTATCTCAACATAACGTATGCACCAAATGACTAACCTGTGAAAATTTGAACTCAAATTGGTCATCGAAGTTGCGAGATAATAATCGAAGAAAAAAACACCCTTGTCACACGAAGTTGTGTGCTTTCAGATGCTTGAATTCGAGACCTCAGCTGAGGTATCGAGTTCAACTGATAGGTTTTAGGGATAAATTACTTTTTTTCTCAAAACTATTATATGTGATTCAGAGGGTACCGTTTCTCACAATGTATTATTCTACCAACAGCTCTCCATTGCTCGTTTGAGTAAGTTTTTATGCTAATTATTTTGAGTAATATTATTTCCGAAAGTTTCCAGTACCTCCAAAACAAAATGGAAGAAAGTCTGCCTTTTTTTGTTTAAAGGCAGTGGACACTATTGGTAATTGTCAAAGACTATCCTTCTCATTTGGTGTATCTCAACATATGCATAAAATAACAAACATGTGGAAATTTTAGCTTAATCGGGCATCGAACTTGCGAGATAATAATGGGGAAAAAAACACTTTTGTCACACGAAGTTGTGTGCGTTTAGGTGGTTGATTTCGAGACGGTGTTTTATACCATCAATCTCTCCCCATTACTCGTCACCAAGAAAGGTTTTGTGCTAATAGTTATTTTGAGTAATTACCAATAGTGTCCACTGCCTTTAAAAGGTAAATGTTGCAGCATTCAGACGGACACCAGGAAAATTTGAAATTTCAATCAACCCTATCCGAAATCTGTTTGGGTATTAAAAGCAAATACGTGTGTCTAGGCTCGTAGAGCGCCTGGCCAGGACGGCGTCGGTTCTAGGCCCGCTGTGGGTAATTTTTCTTTGCACAACCTAATCTTTTATTTCAGAAATTCAATAAGCTACCAGTTTCACATGTGGTTAAAGTACCTTGTGCGAGTTTTCAAAAGAAAAGAAAAACAAGTTATTGGAACTACCCTTAAAGGCAGTGGACACTATTGGTAATTACTCAAGATAATTATTAGCATAAAACCTTACTTGGTAACAAGTAATGGGGAGAGGTTGATAGTAGAAAACGTTGTGAGAAGTTGCTCCCTCTGAAGTGACGTAGTTTTCGAGAAAGAAGTAATTTTCTGCAAATTTGATTTCGAGACCTCAGATTTATATTTTGAGGTCTCGAAATCAAGCATCTGAAAGCGCACAACTCCGTGTGACAAGGGTGTTTTTTCTTTCACCTAGTTTTTGTGTGCACTGTGTATACTTTCATTTTTAACAAGGAGCGTGGGTGGCTGATAAAATAAATGCGGGAGTCAATGCGGTAGTATAAACCCATCCACAAGCTCGTTTTGCTTCGATTCGATGAAATCAACCACTTCACTTGTTTAAACACTTATATAAGACTCTTCACATAAACATCAATGAACTTGGAAGTAATAATGAATAGCATCGTAAACATGCTATCTTTAAATACCAGTAACTTCAGGGTGGAAAACCAACGCGCAAACACCGCCTAATAAAAACGGTTCAATTTGTTTAAACACTTTTATAACTCTCACATGGTGTCCATGCTAACTACACATTAATGAACTTGGCCGAAATAATGGAAATCATCGTAGTATGCTATCTATATATACCAGTAACTTCAGGTGGGAAAGTAAAGCGCGAACACCGCCAAATCAACTGGTTATGTCAAGTGCACGCTCTGGAACCTGTTCGGCGCACTGTTCTCATCGCATCGAAACAAAATTCAAGAAGGGGAACAAAACAAAATGTACTTGACAGACAATCAGCATGGACAGGTACCCGGATAACGTCATTGCTTCTCACGGAGGATAAAAGAACAGAGAAGAGTGCATGGGCAAGACAAAAGGCTGGAGGAAAAAGTGTAAATAGAAGTATCACTGATTGCGTGTGAAAATTCTACGATTTCTTAATTTTTTTTTTATGTTGGAGGAAGGGGAGCATAAAGTGCTGGTTGTGTGAAAGTTGTGGCACCGTGTGTTGAACGTTTGTGTCTGAGATAAGGTATCTGGTTTAAGCAAATAGACTCAAAAACCTGTCAAAAACACGGAGAATTGTTTTGTTTGTTTCACCTTAACAAACTCAATGTCAGTTTTGGAAGTCAGCTAGGGTTTTGTGTCCTTTTTAGATCAAGTTTTGGGTCAGCACATGAATCCCTACTCAAGATGTACGATGTATATGTAATGTAATATCACTTATCTGGTAGAAATTTCAGCTGCATAATACTATTAATCGTTAAGTTTTTTGAGGGGAAAAAGTGACATTTCGGAGCAAGTTTGTCAGGAGAGTTGCGTCAACCCGTTGCACGAGCTAAAATAATTTACGTGAAGTTGTTTTTAATTATTTCTCAAAAACTACAGTACCTCAGAAAATAATATTTTAAGGGAAGCTTTCTACCATCATTATCTACAAACCGTCAAGCTAAATGTAAATCTTTTGTGGACTTTTGTGTTTCAGACATGTTTGAATATCTCCACCAAACTTCAATAAATCTTTAAAAACACGACAACATCATCAATCTAGAAATCTTCAAATAAGTCCCAAAATACAGGTACATAAGATAGGACAAATCCAAGGACAAGACAGGGCCATAAGACAGTTCCAAAGGCAGGGCTATAAGACAGTTCCATAAGCATTTCCATAAGACAGGTCCAAAAAGACAGGTCCATAAGATAGGACAAATCCAATGACAAGACAGTTCCATATAAAACAGGTCCATAAGCCAGATCCAAAGACAGGGCCATAAGACAGATCCAAAGACAGGTCATAAAGACAGTTCCAAAGACAGGTCATAAAGACAGTTCAAAAGACAGGGCCATAAGACAGGTTCAAAAAGACAGGTCCATATAAGATGTCCAAAACACATGTCCAAAGAGACAGGTCCATAAAGACACATTAAAGGACAAGACCGGTCCACAAGACAGTTCCATAAGACAGGTCCATAAGACAGGTCATTAAAAAGACAGTTCCATAAGACAGGTCCATAATACCAAGACAGGTCATTAAGACAGTTCCAAAGACAGGTCCACAAGACAGTTCCATAAGACTGTTCCATAAGACTGTTCCATAAAAGACAAGTCCAAGGTCCATAAGACAGGTCCACAAGACAGTTCCATAAGACTGTTCCATAAGACAGGTCATTTTGACAGGTTCATAAGATAGGTCCATAAGAAAGGGCCATAAGACAGGTCCATAAGACCAAGAAACGTCCATAAGACAGTTCCATAAAAGACAGGTCCATAAGAAAGGTCATTAAGACATTTCCAAAGACAGGTCCACAAGACAGTTCCATAAGACTGTTCCATAAAAGACAGGTCCATATAAGACAGGTCCATTAGACATTTCCACAAGACAGTTCCATAAGACTGTTCCTTAAGACAGGTCATTTAGACAGGTCCATAAGACAGGTCCATAAGACAGGTCCGTAAGAAAGGGCCATAAAACAGGTCCAAAACGACAGGTCCAAAAAGACACGTCCAAAAAGACACGTCCAAAAAAGGCAAATCTGCTAAATTTAAATCGTCTTACTAATTCATCGGTTAAATGTTAATTCACATTTTTAACTCCTCTCATTAAAATTAATTTGCTTTTCGACCTGACGTGTGTCCTTGATCTGGTTCGTGAGAGGCATGTCTGCTGGGCGCGATAAGAAGGGTGAGACACGTCTGGGAACTAGATAAGACTATGACGTTGATCATCACACGGGGTTGGAATTGACAAAAGGGACGGGCTAGCGTGTGGCCTTATCTCACTCTGATGTCAATAGGACACAGAGTGATGGATTACTCCGTTCACAGTTTACGAGCACATAGGATGTCTTACACTTTAAAGACCGTGGACACTGTTGGTAATTGTCAAAGACAAGTCTTCTCACTTGGTGTATCTCAACATATGCATAAAATAACAAACCTGTGAAAATTTGACCTCGATTGGTCGTCGGAGTTGCGAGATAACTATGAAAGAAAAAAACACCCTTGTCACACAAATTGTGTGCTTTCAGATGCTTGATTTCGATACCTCAAACTCTAAACTTGAGGTATCGAAATCAAATTTGTGGAAAAAATTACTTCTTTCTCGAAAACTACGTTTCTTTAGAGGGAGCCGTTTCTCACAATGTTTTATACTATTAACTTCTCCCCATTACTTGTTACCAAGTAAGGTTTTATGCTGATAATTATTTTGAGTAATTACCAATAGTGTCCACTGCCTTTAAAACTAGAAGAAAATGGGGATGTAACCTACTCATTAGGAAGGTAATATACAGGATTGGCAGAGCTGACAAAAAAAAATCATGTTCTGTGAAATAACGAACCTGTAAACTTTTAGACTTGATCCGTTGTGTGCGTCAAGAGAAAATGGTGAAAACCATTCACAGTTTTCGGTATGTAAACATATTGTCCTAAAAGATAGTGGACACTATTGGTAATTACTCAAAAGAATTATGTTCATAGAAAATCTTACTTGGTAACGAGTAATGGAGAGAGGTTGATAGTAAACAAACATCAGTTTTCCCAGAAAGAAGTAATTTTCCACGAGTTTGATTTTGAGACCTCAAGTTTAGAATTTGAGGTCTCGAAATCAAGCATCTGAAAGCACACAACTTCGTGTGACAAGGGTGTTTTTTCTTTTAATTATCTCGCAACTTCGATGACCGATTGAGCTCAAATTTTCACAGGTTTGTTGTTGAGATACAGTGAGAAGACTGGTATCTGTCCAGTGTAGTTAAGTGTTACTATAATGTAAATAATTAATTTGTTAACCATTACGCAAATGGGAAATGTATTCTATATGGACAATTGCTCATAATTGTCATTATCAAGTTTATTTGTTTACAGTAACTATAATACAACCAATCTAAATACATGGAACCCCTACGGGACATACCTAAACATAATATATGACGAATATGAAGAATTTGTATCCATCGAATTACCTCTTTCGTTCACTCGATCTAACATTTCGTTCTCTCGTGCCATAATTGGTGAAATATTTGTTCTTACTCTAATTTTGCATGTCTTCACCTGGGTCCCTTAAGGGGCGCCGTATTGCGGTATATACAAAAAATAAGTGAAGAAATTCCACTATCATGACTAATTGATTATTACAGCAATCCTTATAATTAGTGGAGTAATTATACAAATGCACGTGTCTTAATGACTTGTTATCTGAGTCTGTGGAGCTCTAATGAGGACGAACTCCCAGCCCACTCCAGGAAGATACGAAGCCCGGGGATCTCTTATCTCTCTCAAACCATGAGAAATTGACCAAATGCGACATTGTATCAGGCACCATGTGCACACCATCACACACACAGAAACGCATTTTTTAAAACATGCATCCCTGTGAAGGCATCTTTTGTTCTTTCTATTGTCCCTGTACTCAAAGGCAATGGCCACTATTGGTAATTACTCAAAATAATTATTAGCGTGAAACCTTACTTGGTAATGAACAAGGGGAGCTGTTGGTAGTAAAAAACATTGTGAGAAACCGCTCCCTCTGAAGTAACGTAGTTTTTAAAAAAGAAGGAGTTTCTCAGAAAAATATTTGAAATGCTTTCGAGACCCACGCGTGAGGTCTCGAAAATAAGCACTGAAAGCACATAACTTCGTGTGACAAGGGTGTTTTTTCTTCCATTATTATCTCGCAACTTCAGCGACCAACTGAGTTTAAATTTTCACAAGTTTGTTATGTTCACAGTGTTTTTGTTTTGACAAAATACCAAAGGTGTCCAGTGTCTTAAATATATTTTTCCTAAGACTTTGTGCACGAAATTATTTGTGGACCACTCCTTTCTTAAGAGTTTCCCTATGAAGATTTAAATTTTGTTCTTGCTTGTTTTAATTTATCCTTTTCCTTTGTTATGTGCTGTGATCATATCTTGAAAAAGCGCAGAATAAATGCCTATTATTATTCCACTATAATTCATGGGGTCCTTTTGTTTTTTCCCTATTTTGTTTTGACCTTGGTCTCCCAAAAGGTACCGAATAAAATCACAAGTACACCCGGGGCCTGCCGCGTCGGACGCCCCCACGACGTACGGTAGCTGTCCACGCTCTCATCACGTTGCATTCAGTGTTTGCTTTACTATCGTGTGAAGTCTGCAGCTCGCGCGGTGTATAACAAGATCTACTTCAGTACTTGGGATGACTAAATTGTTTTTTAAATGTTTCGTAGCTACTTTATTTCCTGTTGCCGTTGGGCATGAGAGTGTTGCCTGAAGTGGATTGAATCAATTAGTGCGCCACTTCAAGAGTGGTTATTGATATTAAAGGAATTGATATGCACCATGTAACACTTTATTGATTCGTGTGCTTATTTATATTATTTATGTATTTGTTTATTTATTTATTTATTTATTTATTTATTTATTTATTTATTTATTTATTTATTTATTTATTTATTTATTTATTTATTTATTTATTTATTTATTTATTTATTTATTTATTTATTTATTTATTTATTTATTTATTTATTTATTTATTTATTTATTTATTTATTTATTTATTTATTTATTTATTTATTTATTTATTTATTTATTTATTTATTTATTTATTTATTTATCTATTTACTGGTTGGTTGATTACATGTTAAGCAGGATAATTAGCATGAATATAAACAGGATGAGTAGGAAACGAAATGTTCAGTTTTTACATGTGAGAGGAAAACTCTAATGGGTGAAACCCACGCAATTCGTACATGGACTGAAAACCCAATCATAGAGCTGCTTAAGCACAAAATTTTGCTTAAGCAAAATAATCCTTGCTTAGTAAAATCAGATTAACGGCCAAGACTCCACTCAATTGTTATGCTAAGTAAACAACAGCTAAATACAAGTCACAAGCAATGTATATGGCATGAAATTGTAGCCAATAATATGTGTAAAATAAGCGAGCTATTTTCGTGCTTAAGCAATTTTCTTTGCTTAGGCAGCTCTATGAAATTGGCCCCTGGTGTAAGGTGGGATTCGAGCCGGGGACCACAGAGGTGAAGACACTGCTGAGCCAACCTGATCCACTTATTTGATACAGAAGCCTAGAGTCAGAGCCGGTTTCTAACACCCTAAAAACTAAAGAGTTGAATCCAACACTTGCATGAGTTCGGTAAGTGACTGCACTTTTAAATCCAGCATTTTAAAGTATTCAGTCAACAATTTAAGTGCCAGTTTAACGTTTAAAAAGCTGATCCAACAATTCAAATGAATTTTTTTGAGAAATGTTGAAATAACGAAAATCAAATAACACTCAAAAATTTAAAATGCTGGATTTAACAAACAAAAACGCTGAATCAAACACTTTCAAAGTAGTCACTCACCGAACTCGTGCAAGTGTTGGATTTAACTCTTTGTTTTTTAGAGTGAACCAAAAATCAGGTTACAACTTCGTAGAGCTGCTCAAGCAGATTGCTTAACCCTGCTTAGCAAGGTTAATGCTGCTTAGCAATTAAATGTTAATTAAGCAGAGTATAAGCCACAGTTTGTATATAGGGCTTATGTGACACATGGTATTTTAGCTGGTAAGTTTATTCTGGTAAGCATAATTTTGTTGTGCTTGAGGCAACTTGCTGTGCTTAAGGCAACTTGCTGTGCTTAAAGCAACTTGCTGTGCTTAAGGCAACTTGCTGTGCTTAAGGCAACTTGCTGTGCTTAAGGCAACTTGCTGTGCTTAAGCAGCTGGATGCAATTTATACAGAGTTCCACTTTATGGTGTCCTTGAGGAGACATCAAATAATTTGAAAGAATAAATTGACACCAATAAATATTAACATTACTTCAGACAAAATTCATGAATACTGCTCTCAAGTAAAATAATTCTTTGATTGGCCATTCTTTTATATTTTTCATTTTCTTTTTGAACCTTTATCTTGTAAATACATAGTTTAATTTTTTGTGATGTATTTTGTAAGTTTTAGTATTTTTTTATAATGAATCCAACCGTATGTGGTTGCAAATAAATGAACCTTACCTTAATTCCGACAAAAATATTGTAATGAATATCGTCAAAATTCTAACGACTCGGGCCTAAGTCATGAATTTTGACGTATTCGTCAATTTGTACGACTTTAGGCACAGGTCGGGATTTTTTTTTTTTTTTTAAATATTGGCGTCGTGACATTTTGTCAATTCTTTTACAGGGTGTGTGCTTAGATTGACCACCCCCCCCCCCCCTTAACAAGAAGTGGCTATTCTGAACTGTGATGCTCTCTACTTCGGCCTGTACATCATACGAGGTCCTTGTTCGCATATGTAAACCAACGTTGATTTGTAACGTATCATTTCGTGTTATCGTACAGGTTAATGTGGATCCATATATTGTTTTATCATTTCTACGGTTTTACCCTTGCCCTATGGTTTTACCAATCTACTCATGAACCCATCAGCTCATAACACGGTCTGATCATGGAGCAAGGACACACAGAGACCCAGCTACCAACTCGACCCATCTACCGTTTTACCATTTCTATACCTCCATGGTTTGACCATGGAGGTAGCCTCCACGGTTTGACCAATCTTTACAAAGAAACTCATCAAATACACGGTCAGTCGGAGCAAGCCCTATAGTCTGACCATGGAGCAAGGACACGGAGAGACCCGTAGATACCAACTCGACCTTGCTAGTACCTCCGCTGCCTAGAGGACTGACCGGTGAGTGCAACAGGGCAACGGGCCGATGCGGCGCGGTTCACGGCGGAGATATCCACCACTAATCCCGGTATGCAAACCCGGACTATTTGCGTATTAAGTGGGGATTCTTTACACCACGGCGCCGCCAAAACACACTAAGTAGCACTTTAACTTAATTAAAGCACCGGCAATTGTCACAAATAGCTAGAGTCAACAGTGTCGTTACATTTTTCGTTAATAATTGATGCATTGGTTTAGATAAGCTTGCACAGGGACAGAATGGAAAAATACAAAATAATAATGGCATGAAAAAACGGCCCCATAAAATATCATGCCGTGGTTTTTGGGTGACGTGATAAATTACTGGTTAAATACACACCATGCAAAGTTGTGGTTATATTAGAATATGGAGTGGAGTCAATTTGAGGTACTGTGAACATTAAATCAACATTATTATTGAACAGGAAACAAATTAAAAGAAAGAATAATACCTTAATGCATGCTGGTAAATAGTGGTCAAAATTTGATCGTCATATTTTATTGGATTTTTTTTTTATTTGAAAACACATGCAACAGTTTTTTTATGTGACATGTCTGTAAATATTAGGCCTATACAGTATTAAATTGTGTTTCAGTTTTTTAAAAGCGGCTGATGACACAGTGGTAACGATTGAACAACCACGAAGGAAATTTTTTTTAAGTCAGTTTTATGTGTACTGATAACTTCGTAAGTTTATTTCATGTCTAGAACAACAGACTTTTCAGAGGATTTGTTACTATCAATGTTGGCCATTAAGAGCAGTCTACATTTCTTGAATAATTATTGGCGTAACGAAGATGTGGTATTAGTTGTTTAGGAAAGTGTGGATTTAAACTAGCCTAACTGTTTACTAAATCGGTCACATTTTCGGCTCTTGCCCAAAATGGCTATACCAACGACGCGTGAAACAACGATCAATTTAATCTAAACTAACTCTCGCGCCAATGGGCCTATATACTTCGTACTTTATTTTTACAGGCTAGTATATTGCAATTGTTTAAACTAAAATGCAATAGGAAAATGTTTTCATAGTGCACTTTTTGCAAAAAGTTTGTCATGGCCTCATCCTTTATGACCATAGGTCTTTTGGGGTTGACTCACGTCAGGCAGTTTACAACAACTGTTTTTTGCGTGTGTGTTTTTTAACCCTTTTGGATGAAAGTTTGACTTGAGCATGAATGTTAGTGTCCACGTGAAAAACGATCAGTAATAGTCAATTTTGTTTTCCAAAATGACGGTACTAAAATTACAAACCAAGTTTTCTCTAGTCATTTTATGTGAGTTTAAAGTCCCACTTGTTCGTACAAAGTTGCTTACAGCAAAGACAGTTGTCGTTTGTATAGCAGAAACAGGTATGACATAGCAGAAACGTGAGCAACAGTACATCAGAAACTGGTTATCAGCCAAAATACTGTGAAAACTACATTACATAACTGGTTCCCTCCTCATGCTTCCTAAGTGAATCAACTTGTTGAACACCAATTTCATGGAAAAGGGTTAGTGTCGACCTTCAATTAAAAACAGAGTACCAAGAAACACCACCATACTTTTCACATCCCACTTCCAGATTTTGTTCTTTCGTTTTCTGAACAATGAATAACATATGCTGTGACGTATTTTGCGCTTTTTGATTAATTACGTAATAAAGGATGTGGTCTGACTTTATTATACCGTTGCAGGTTGAGAGACACTATAAACCCTTTATTTATTTATTAAGACATTTTCTTTCGTAAACGTTTTGTGTTTTGCAGTTTTAGTTTTTAGTTCATTTAAAGGCAGTGGACACTATTGGCAATTACTAAAAATAATTATTAACATAAAACATTTCTTGATTACGAGTAACGGGGAGAGGTTGATAGTATAAAACTTTGTGAGAAACAGCTCTCTCTCTCTGAAGTGACGTAGTTTTCGAGAAAGAAATAATTTTCCACGAATTGGATTTCGAGACCTCAGATTTAGAGTTTGAGATCTCGAAATCAAGCATCTGAAAGCACACAACTGCGTGCGACAAGGGTGTTTTTTTTTTTCTTTCATTAACATCTCGCAACTTCGACGACCGATTGAGCTCAAATTTTCACAGGTTTGTTATTTTATGCGTATGTTGAGATACACCAACTGTGAAGATTAGTCTTTGATAATTACCAATAGTGTCCAGGGTCTTTAATAATGTTGTTTTATTGGGCTATGCCAGATGAATATCCGACATCATCATGTTTCAAAGACCAGAGAAGCGTTTTCGTTCATACTGCAAAATGGGGGATGTAAAACCGGACACCATGGGTGTTGATACACATTATTATAGATATCCCTAAAAGAAGCAATAGTGACACCAAATTAGGAGTATTCAAATATTATTTCTGCACAAACATTCATATTTGCGTTATTTAGCCCTTGTTTTTTAGTACGCTCTTCGGTATTTCGTTGAGCTCCTCAATCATTTACGAAACCATAGTAAGAAAACACACCGTTTTCAAACGTCAACTTGTGGACTCGCCATATCAACATAAATTGTATTTAAAGACCTTTGACACTATTGCTAATTGTCAAAGACCAGTCTTCTCACTTGGTGTAGCTCAACGTGTGCATGAAATAACAAGCCTGATGTGTAAACTTGAACTCAATCAAATTGGTCGTCGAAGTTGCGAGATAATAATGAAAGAAACAAACACCTTTGTCTAATACGAATTGGTTGTATGCTTTCAGATGCATGATTTCGAGACGTCAAAATCTAATTCGAAGACTGGGGTTTTTCTCAAACCTCGGCTCAGGCTCCGGCTCAGGCTCCGCGTGCTGGTACAATCAGCAATACGCGCTGAAAATGCAGGTTAAAGGCCGAGCTGCGTACACAGCGCGCGGAGCCTAAGCCTGAGCCGGAGCCCAAGCCGTGGTTTGAGAAAAGCCCCTGGTCTCTGACAAAGACAAACGGTTTCCAGTGCCATTGAAGCAGCTGCAGGGATTTCTCGAATAGTTTCCAGGCCTTGATATTTTCTCTTACATAAAATAAAGATGAAACAAAATACACCGGGCATATAGATTTCGTTTTGACATGTGAAATGAAGCGCAGGACGTTTCAGCCAAAACAAGCTCGTAAAAAAATGGGGAAAAAAGAAAAACAAGTAAAACAAGGTTGAGGTGGGGTCATAGAAACTCAGACGATAAACACTAGGTACATGGAGTAGTTATTTTGTAAATCAACCTGGTGTAGGGAGATAACAGCACGGTTTGGATTTCCACATCTGTTGGTGTCTCCCTGCCAGGGAAGATGTTATGGGTGATTGCCACCACATAGTTTGTCTTGAACTTCAACCCCAAGCCGAGCAAAATATTTATAGAAAATACCAAAGAAATGGCGGGTCTGGACGCGTATTGTTCTTCTAGAAACAGGTGTCGTCCTCTCAAAGTGCTATTCACACGACATCAAAGTAACTGGGGTCCCTTGCTTAATTTTAGCATGGTTGTAAAATAAAGCAATGTTTGACAAGATTTTGGAAGGAAACTTTACATCCATGCTACAACCATGCTACAACTTAGCAATGGACCCCTGCTTAATTGCTTTCATTTCGCCCCTCTCTAGCTGCATCAGCTGTCCCCGTACACCCCTCTCAACCTTGAGCCATCCAGAAACGCGAATGATTTAAATCATGCGCCCTCCTTGTTCAACGTAGTGCAAAAAGTATACAGTATAATTTATTTAGTGAGAAAATACTTCTTTCTCAAAAACTACGTTACTTTCTCAAAGTGTTTTATGTCAACAGTTCTCCATTGTTCGTTACCAAGTAAGTTTTTATGCTATCAATTATTTTGAGTATAAATTACCAATAGTGTCCAGTGCCTTTAAAGGAACACGTTGCCTTGAATCGGACGAGTTGGTCTATAAAAAGCGTTTGAAACCATTTGTTATGAAATGCATATGGTTAGAAAGATGTTGTACAAGTAGAATACAATGATCCACACAAACATGCCTCGAAATTGCACGGTTTTCCTTTTACCTCGTCTACTAACACGGGCGGCCATTTATGGGAGTCAAATTTTTGACTCCCATAAATGGCCGACCGTGTTAGTTCGCACAGTAAAAGGAAAACCATGCAATTTCGAAGCAAATTTGTGTGGATCATTGTATTCTACTTTTGAAAAATCTTTCCAATCATATACATTTTATAACAAACGGTTACAAACACTTTTTAAAGAAGACCAACTCGTCCAATCCAAGGCAACGTGTTCCTTTAAAGTTATCATTCATTATCCATGTGGGCCGCCCTATTGGCTTTGAACAAATGTCTCATCCTCTTTACAAATTACACTTGGGAGAAAATCCCTGTAGACGTATGCATCATTATCATTCTAGTTGGATAGACCACAAGTGGTAAAATCACACCCTAAAGTTGACAAAAGATAATAATATGGGAAATAATAACAGTGTCAATTATATCACACTCTGGTTTATAATCAGCTATAAGGACTTGATATCCCGATGTGATTTCAGGGTCTAGCCTTGTTCTATAACTTTTATCGTTCTGTTATCCGAGAACAAGTTTTCGAAACTATTTAATTGGCCCACAAAAATGATAAGGTTATGATTGTGAGCCACGTTTTGAAGTGTCAGTGGGGGTGCACGTCACAACACTCATTGTAGTCATCGAGGCATGGCTACCATGCAACAAGGACACACAACTAACATTTTGTTTATTTCAGACAAGGATAATGGGGCTATTCACACGACAGCAAGTTAACCGTAGTCCCTTGCTTCATTTTTAGCATGGTTGTATAAAGATTAATTGACAACATTTTCATGAGAACTTGGACAGTCGAAACAAAGTTTTATCCTTTCACATGGGGTACGTTTTGAAAATTGTACAACCATGCTAAAATTTAGCGAAGTACCCTTGATGAATTTCTCGCTGTGAAAAAAAGGATACTGCAGCTTTTTTTCACAGAGAGCAATTCAGTAAGGTCCAATCAATTCAAATATTTTAGTGAGAAATGACTTCTTTCTTCAAAACTATACGTTACTTCAGAGCAAGGAGCCGGGGTGCCGTTTTCCCGCTCTTTATTGCCCGTTTCAAAAACTGTACGTTACTTCAAAGCAAGGAGGTAGAAAGGGGTGCCGTTTCTCACAATGTTTTAAACTACCAATATCAACCGCTCCTTATTGCCCGTTACCTCACCAAGTAAAATGTTATGCTATAAATTATTTTGAGAAAATATTTCAAATAGTGTCCCAATGCCTTTACCTTATGCATGCATAGAGAGAGGGAAGAGGCAGTTTCTGCCCCACTTCGTCGTGTGATACCACTCTACTGGTTTTATTATATCTAACAACAACAAACTATGCCACGCGACCCATCACTATTATCTTGAAAATTGTTTTCTCGACGTTTCTTATCTTTCTAGAGTCTTGAGAATGAGCAGAGAAGGAATTCCTTCTTATCAGTGGTCACCATGTATGGTGGTGTGGCATGGAGTCCACTGCATATAGAGGACACTTCAAAACTCATTACGTTTTCAAGACACGCGGGTTTTTTTCTGAGTAGAAAAGACAGGCTTCGCAAAGTAATGATGACTGGTGTGAACAAAGGTTCCCGGTTTCACCGTGCGCCCTGCTTTCCAAGATTAAGTGGTGGAGTTACACAAGATTTAAAGATACCGGACACGTTTGGTAGTTGTCAAAGACTAGTATTTTCACTTGGCGATCCCAACATAATTGTATGCATTTTATAGTAACACGTCTGTGACTTTGCATACCGAATTAATCAAGAGAATAATGAAAGAAAAACATCTTTGATGCAAAATATTAATTTGTGTGCATTCAGGTGCACACAGTAGGGGCTTCACAGGCCTGAAGTCTTTTATTCTTAGAGTGAGAAATTACCTCTTTTTCAAAAACTGAAAGAAAAAATAGTAGCAAACATTTAATGAGAAATGGCTAACTCTGTAAAATAGTTTGGGTTTTGGTGTTTTTTTTTCTAACTCAAATGTTTGAATTGAATAAGAGACCTCAGCTGCTGAGGTCTCGAATTCAAGACATCTGAAAGCTTATGTAAAAAGTTTGTTTTCCTCTTTCATTATTCTCTTTTGCAACTTCGACCGCCAATTGAGCCCAAGTTTCCACAGGTTTGTTATTTTGTGCATATTGTGAGATATACGATAGGGCTAGGTATACACCAAGTTAGGAGAGAACCAAAAACGTGTCCAATGCCTTTAAAGCCATTGGGCACTTTCGGAACAAAAACAAAAAATCACAGGGTTTACAGAAGGTAATGGTGACAGACTTCTCTTGAAATATTATTCCATGAAATACTTTACTTTTTGAAAAAACATTAAAACAATTATCAATTCTCGATATCGATAATTACGGATTTATTTTAAACACATGTCATGACACGGGGAAACGTGCGTAAACAAGGGTTGGTTTTCCCGTTATTTTCTCCCGACTCCGATGACCGATTAAGCCTAAATTTTCACAGGTTTGTTTTTTTATGTATAAGTTATGATACACGAAGTGTGGGCCTTTGGAAAATACTGTTTACCGAAAGTGTATAATGGCTTTAAGAAATGGCAGTGCTGAGGGATTTGCGATTTGTAACCATCAAACTGGCTTTGCGGTGTTTTTACATTGTATACCCATTATGTCTATAAAACATAAATTAAAAACTAACAATATAGTTTATTAAAAGGAAAATGCTAATTTGACAAAAATTGTATAGTGACGGTTATTTAGTCAGTGGACCTTAAAACAAACCTAATCACACTTAACGCCTTTGTGCTCATTATATCCATAGCGGTGTCCTTTGATCTCAAAGTACACCTGTTGGTGTTATTACGGGGTGGGTTTGTTTCTCGACGTATTGTTTCGGTTGATCTGTTTGTAAGAGGGATTTGCGATTTGTAGCCAAACCAGTTTTACATGCTGCGGTTATAATATAAGCGGTGACTTATCAACTTCAAAGTGTTTATAATTGCAATTAGGAAAGAGCAATTTCAAGCCCAATTTGTTTTTAATTGAACCGTAATCAAGAGTCATGCATAATGACGACCTGAATAGCAAGCGGCGCTCGTAAAATTTAGAGGGAGTGAGAATTTTCCGTCTGATGACGGAAAACGTTTGAACGTAAACAAACCGAAATATTAGTTGTTGTTTACAGCCCCAGTGTGATGTCTGTATTTGGGTTTGAAAAGGAGGCCATTGGAGTGGGGGGACCTTGCTCTATATTTGGCCAGAGTATAATTAAGAAGGGGGTCTTTATGGGAGAGGGTGGCATCAGGGAGGTGAAATTGTGCCAGCAAGGAATTTGGCACACAATCAGTTGCTTCGGTCAGTGTATTATGAGAAAGATATTTGGCTTTAGAAGTCCATCATTTTACAAAGAAAATTCAGTGTTTAACAAAGAAAGGTAGAGATACAAGCAATGATTTCAAATTATCAAAATGGCTGCCTTTGCTTGTTGGTTTTGCCAACAATTTTACAGGAGGCCTAATTCTGGTGCCAAAGTCAAAGAAGAAGTTTACAATAGTCAACGTACGTATTGTCGTCAATGTCGTGTACAGTGGATTTTCACAAGGTGGCGCTATGACACAACTTCGGCAAAGCTAGCCAATGATAATTAAGGGCGTGTTTAGCAAAAACACAAGTGCCCTTAACACATGTTACATTCACCCTTTTTAGCCAGTTCAGCTGCTACGGCAATAGGACCATCAAATTGGCTCCCTTTGGTTCCATCAAAGATTATAGAGCGTCCACCACACTAAGCCCGTGGTCATCATCAGTGGGCCCTGGTGGTCATGACCCAAAATGGATAGCACTGTTGTATTTTCAAATCAAACAGACCAGGCTGTCTTTTCCTTCCAACCTCGGTTTGGTTATTGAATAAAAGAAAAGCAAGATGGCCACATACTCCATGCTATGATAAAGGTCAACACTCCAAAAAGGAAACAATGAACTGCGACCATGAGTCAATAGATCACTTCGACTGTGAACGGTTAACTTTAAAGGGCGCCCTCACACAATTTGCACTTTTTCATATTCAACGTAGGGTGGCGGTCTTTATTAATAGTGTGTTCACCTTCGCTCGGCCCCAGCGGCCAGTCTATCCAGGACCGCTGGGACGGGCTAATCGCTTGCACAGATTCTTGTTCAGGAAGTACGTCATGTAATACTCAACACATTATTTTAAAGTCCCTCTGTCTTATTTGTTTAACTACTCCTCACATATCTTTTTAAAGTTCGTTAGGTTAAACTTTTGGCTTCTGAGCTAGGTTCAACCAAGATCAAAAATATTCAACACTCAATTCCTTCAAGGCGGCATTCAGGAGGGAAGGAACCATCTAGCTCACAGGCATTCTACTTTTTAACCAACCTCACAGTGCGTTTTCTTCATACCATGAAGTCTGACTTTTACTTGGAAGAAGAAAAACACACTTAAACAGCTAAACTGGCCAGACTCCACCTTGGAGAAAAAAAACGACACATTTCAGCAAAATATGGCAATGTTCAGAGGGCTAGTTTACCCCCCAAATGCCCCAGGTTACAAATCAACAACTATATGATAACAAAAAGAGTCTAAACAGAAGTGCAACCAACCTCCTAGTTTAGCCTTCGAGGCTGCAAGATGGAGCAACCCACTGGAGACTGAAGTACGTGTTTTATTAATTTGAACAACGCCAGCGATTGGCAAAAAACTGAACATCACAATGAACATAATTTTGTTAAACCATATGATTTTATTTCTTTATATTTATATCTCCCTAACCATTTACATCAATAAAACCCGTTCTTTATAATACAAAATATTATTCCGCTTTGGCATCCATCATTTTTAACACATATAAAACCTACTTTTATACCGGACAGTACACCTTTAACGTTTACGATAACATTTGATTAAAAATAATTTAGCACTATTTACTAGAAGTGGTGTCTAAAAAACATCTTTAAATTGTTACAGTGATTTATTGGTGCAAATTAAAATGTCAAGTAATAATCCACAAGGGAAACTAAAGAGGGTAAATATTTTTGGAAAAAACATTATCTATCAACTGCAAGTCCGATAAACAACAATAGGCGGTGCACAAACAAATATTTTGTAAATAACGATTATCAATTATGTAAACTATATGAGGCTCTGCACGGGCCTTCCGAGAAAATATATTTATTTTCCAAGAGAGTTTCTTCAAAACTTCTTAGGAATTGCTTTGGAGCTGTTCTGGAAATTCCATAACATTTGAATAGGAATTCCTTGGGAAATTCCTTGAGGCAATAGGAATTCCTTGAGGCATTTCATAAATATTTCTCAGGAATTCGGTGGGACTTTTTGAAGAAACTTATTGAGAAGTTAACAGGAATTCCATAACAATTTAAAAGGAAGTCACTGGGAATTATCAGGAATTCCATTCCAATTTTCAAGAAATTTCGTGGGCAATTCGTAGGGATTGGAAATCCATAACATTTTCTGAGGATTTTTTGGGAAAATTGTCAAGATTGTATTTTTGTTATGAATTCCAGGTTTTAGGAACTCCTTTGAAAGTTTTAAAGAATTTGTTGGGAAATTGACAGTAATTTCGGTTTAATTTCTCAGTAACTTTTTGGTATTTTTTCCTTAGGAATCCCAGTTCTTAGGAACTCCTTTGGAAGTTTCTTAGGAATTCCTCTAGAATTGTTTAGGAATACCTTGGGAAATTCTCAGTTCTCAGGAATTCCTTTGGAAGTTTTTAAAAATTCCTCGGATATTCTAAGGAAGTCCATAACAATTTCTTAGGAATTCGTTGGAAATTTTTGAGGAATTCTTAAGGAATTCCTTATAACTTGAGATAATAAATATCTGAGTGCCATAACTATAGCTGATCATGACAACCATTAGGAATTCCATTACAATTTTCTAAGGAATTGCTTAAGAACTTTTTAGGAATTATTTGGGAAATTCCTAGGAACACCTTGGGAAATTCCTAGGAATTCCTTATAAATTAAGATAATGAAGTATCTGAGTGCCATAACTATAGCTGATCATGACAACCATCAGCAATTCCATTACAATTTTCTAAGGAATTGCTCAAGAATTTTTTAGGAACTATTTGGGAAATTCCTAGGAATTCCTTGGGAAATTCCTAGGAATTCCTTATAAATTGAGATAATGAAGTATCTGAGTGCCATAACTATAGCTGATCATGACAACCATCAGGAATTCCATTACAATTTTCTAAGGAATTGCTCAAGAATTTTTTAGGAATTATTTGGGAAATTCCTAGGAATTCCAAGATAATGAAGTATCTGAGTGCCATAACTATAGCTGATCATGACAACCATTAGGAATTCCATTACAATTTTCTAAGGAATTGCTTAAGAACTTTTTAGGAATTATTTGGGAAATTCCTAGGAACTCCTTGGGAAATTCCTAGGAATTCCTTATAAATTAAGATAATGAAGTATCTGAGTGCCATAACTATAGCTGATCATGACAAACGTTAGGAATTCATTACAATTTTCTAAGATATTGCTCAAGAATTTTTTAGGAATTATTTGGGAAATTCCTAGGAACTCCTTGGGAAATTCCTAGGAATTCCTTATAAATTAAGATAATGAAGTATCTGAGTGCCATAACTATAGCTGATCATGACAACCATCAGGAATTCCATTACAATTTTCTAAGGAATTGATCAAGAATTTTTTAAGAATTATTTGGGAAATTCCTAGGAATTCCTTGGGAAATTCCTAGGAATTCCTTATAAATTGAGATAATGAAGTATCTGAGTGCCATAACTATAGCTGATCATGACAACCATCAGGAATTCCATTACAATTTTCTAAGGACCTGCTAAAGAATTGTTTAGGAATTCCTTGGGAAATTCCTAGGAATTCCTTGGGAAATTCCTAGGAATTCCTCGGGAAATTCCTAGGAATTCCTTATAAATTGAGATAATGAAGTATCTGAGTGCCATAACTATAGCTGATCATAACAACCATGATGGCCAAGGAAACATATAGCGGAGGATACAAACTGTGCGTCGCTAACTGCTCTGAAGATCGACTCAAGTTCAAGTTGATTTCAACAATCTTTCTCGTTAACTCAGCGGAGGAATCCTTAGAGGGTATTGACCTGCCAATCTGAAGGAATAAAAAACAGGATAAATATTTCAGAGAACAGTTTTACGATAGGAACTTCATGTTTAAACCTTCAAGTGAGGGAGTTATCTTAGGAATTACACAAAATGCAAGAATTACATTGGTGTATATTGGTATATTTTGTTAACATCATCATTGTGACCAAAATGTCAAATTACATGTTATTTACAAGATAAAAAAACATCAAAATCTAAGTAGAAAACAATTAAACAATAATAATAAATTGGAAAACCAGCAAGGGATAGCACCAACCTGGTCTGATTGGCAACATATTGGGCCACATTACCTTAATCAGAATACTGGCTTCTTAAATAGGGCGCAGGTCCGTCACTGAGTGACGCTCCTGGCGCTGTAATAATTATACAGTATTTCCTGCAAGATGTTAGACTGCGTTTGAATAATGAGACATCCTTTTATAGCACTATGTAATGTTTTGTAAAAGGTGCTGTGGCACAATTTGCTGCCGATTAGACCAGGAATACCGGGGCAAACCCCTTCTCTTTACGATAAGTGCACTAGGTTCGTTTACGTATGTACACAACACCTTGTAAGCCAATACATGGTGCTATAAAGAAATAAGTCTCAAACTTCAAAATGTAGCTCCACTGTACCTTGCAGGATATAATACTATGCACCTAGGGGGTGTGATAAAGCACTATATAAGAATCAAGTATTATTATTATTTATTACCTGTTGGGTGTGGTGATGGATGATGGACCTGATGCTGGCCATACTCGTTGCTTCCATCATCATGCTGACCGCTTGACCCTTACGAATCTTGACCACTCGAGAGAATACATCAGGATTGTTGTAACACTCAGCTAATGTAGCTATGGCCATCACCTGTTGAAAGAGAAGGGTAATAGATTGATTTTTGGGCAACGTAATGCAGACTTATATAATAATGAATAGTAATAATTAATTGATTTATCAATCTCCGATTCCATTTAACGTAGACAAGCACATTGAAAAATCATCAAGAAACAATATGGGAAATTTTCAAGAAATATGTACAATAAAGTCACACGGGGTAAGTTTCAGCTTAATTCAGTGCCTACTTTAGACAGATTTTCCTGATGCGCCTAAAACGTGAGCCATTTATATGCTAAAAAAAGTAGGGGAAAAGCCAGCCTTTCTGTTTAAAAGTGGGGTCATACATGCAGATTGGCTTTTGTCAACTTACTGGCTCGGCCACGACACGTCAATGGAATAGCTAGGTTGGGACCATGTTTTGAGGTTATTCGGTCATAAATTGGTCAATTAAAGGGTCTAGGTAATTTTTGTAACACACAAGACACAATGTCCACAGATTTACATTTAAGTTACATCATTTGAAGATCATTAATGATGGTAGAAAGCTTCCCTTAAAATATTACTTGCTGAGGTGCTTTTTTTTGGAGAAACGAGTAAAACAATGTCACGAAAATACGTTTGACATGCTAAAATAAGTTTTTCTCTTTAGAGACAAAAATTATTTTCATGACTTCTTTACTCATTTCTCAAAAACAACAGCACCTCAGCAAGTAATATTTTAATGGAAGCTTTCTACCATTATTATCTTCAAACGGTGTGAGTTTGATGTAAATCTGTGGACATTGTGTGTTGTGTCCTTGTCCTACAAAAAGTACCCAAAAAGTCAACCAGAACTAGAAACTCAAAAAAGTGAAAATATAAAGTGAAAAAAAGATAAGAAAAGAAAAACTGCACCTGAGGAATTGCACAGAAGTTGAAGACGCTCTGGTTATGAAGCCTAGACATGTATTTCAAGACGTCAGGAACGTGATGCAGAGCGTTGGTGACGAGTTCATTCAGGCACTGTAAGGAGGACGATAGGTTTTCTCGCTTCTGGAAGTTCTTCAGTTCACTCGTGTATTTACTCCATGTCTAAAATTAAAAACAAAACCTTGAAATTGAGAACTAAGTCTTTATTAAACCATCACTTTGTAATCCTTTTCATTGTGTTGTTTTTGATGTAACTACTGTTTACTTCTATATGTAGGCCTATATATATTTGTTCACAGTAACAAGATAATTTAATTAAGAAACTAAATACTTCTGACTAGCACCCCTCCCCCCCCCCCTAAAAAAAAATTGAAAAGGTAGGGAGACTGCCAACATAGCTTAATAACAAAAAATAATAATAGTGGCTTCTTATAAAGCGTGCATATCCGTCACTCAGTGACGCTCCTGGCGCTGTAACATTTAGTATTTCCTGCAAGATGTGGGACTTATTTTGTAACTTATATAGTTTTTATATTGATTGTGTAGACTTGTAGTTTGGCCAGTGGATGTCAAGTTTCTATGTTTTTAATGTGGACAATAAAATTATTGTATTTTATTCTATTCTACATTTGAATTATGAGACCTAATCCTTTTATAGCAGGAACACTGGGGTGAACGCCTTCTCTTTACGATAAGTGCACTGGGTTCTTTTACGTGCGTTAAACAACACACGCTTAGAATGCTGGCATATTAATCTGGAGGTCGCAGGTTTAATTAAGTCCTGCTCTAGCAAATATTTCTTTGTTCAAATTTATTAACCAAATACATCTTATGAGCAGTGAAAAAAAGATGTGTTTATTATGGGGTAAACAAAGAAAAACATTAAGTAACAAAATTTAAAAGAAATGGTATTGTTCTGATAGGAAGAAGCAGGAAAAGAGCCATCCAGATTCACAAACAAACCTAAAAAAGGTCAGACAAGCATTGGACACTACAAACTACACTGATACAAGATGCATAAAATAAATCAGAGATAATACAATGGATTGATGTGGGTTTTTTCACACACCAAAAAAAAAAAAAAAAAAAAAAAAGCAATAATAAAAAGTGTGAGAATTATTATTTATACGAATAAAAAAGTGATTATCAATAACATACATCATGCATACATACAGGCATTTTACAGCGGCCCATAAAGAATAGAGACTTTTACAAAGCTAACATATAAATATACAAACAAATAATGCACTGAAGATACAAAACTACATAACAAAAACATTCCACAAATAAATGGGTTTTAAGCAGTGTTGTAACTATCGTCGATGGTGCTGGGCGGGCTTGCGCAGAACTCACAATTTTTGCCCAGCACAAATACATTATACCACCAGGCACAGATTCCCCCCTAGAATAAATCAATGTCCACTGTGCATTGATCTGAGACACAGCTAATGATAAGGAGTATCAATTGTCAGTGACAAAGAAAAACAGTCAAAATTCCATTCAACTTATTGCATGGCCCCCATACACCATCATGAAAGCTTGAAGAGTAAAGGCCCGGTCACACAGGCCCTGATAACTAGAGCGGGAAACGAGAACGATAAGAATGCAAGCCCTCGATTGGTTGAAGTGCTCCAATGAGAATCCGCACACGCTAATTCAACCAATCGAGGGCATGCATTTTTATCGTTCTCCTTTTTGTTCTCGCTATTGGGGCCTGGTGACCGAGCCTTTAGAGTGCGTTGGCCTCCTGGTTGTTGTTGTTTTTGGGGGTTTTTTTTTTTGGAGGGGGGGTTTTGGGGGGGCTTGGGGGGGGGGGGTAATGGAAATATCTGGACTTTAAAGAAATACCTCTTTTGGCCAAAACTCTCTTCCTTCTAGACTATCTTCGAGATAATCTCTGATGATGTTTGTCTTCTGAAGGAAGAGTCCCATGGAGTTAGCGAGATACGTGTCTTCACCAACGATGGCATCTTCAAGATGAGAGGCTGAGAAGAGTCGAGAGAGACCAATACCAACCAGACCAGCTACATAGTGGCAGTACTGAAGATAAGAAAAGAAGTTTAAAAAAAATATATAAATGGGTACATTCGTCTCTGTAAAACTACCAAGAACCAGGCCTCATTGGGATTAAACCACTAGTTCAAAACCTCTTCACCACACATTGATTCCCTTATTACTAGTTCTTATATAGCGCATTTCACAATAACCGTCTCGATGCACTTTACATTCGTCATGTTAGTAGTAAGGTATCTTGCTCCAATGCTGTAGTTCTCTTCCATTGTTTAAAAAGTTGCTGAAAACTCATTAATTTAAATCCTCACAATACACTTAGCTCCTTACATGTCTTGACAGTAGATTATTCATTGTATATTTTTTTATTTTTTTTTTATTTTTTTTAAGGGTATTGTTTTTTTGTTCTGCGCCTAGGAATAGGGTCTTGAACACTAGATAGATGGCGCATTATAAATGCAATAATATTATAATTATTATTGCTCCAGGACACAAGAGTCAAGACTGGGATTCAAACCCACACTACGATGACTTAACCACCCGAACTTGAATTTGATGCTCTTAACCACTCGGCCATGACACTTTTCTATAAGATCGGTTTGTTATTATTACTAAAATGTGAGGACAGCTTTATGCTTACCAGATCCCAGTCCTTATTCGTCACAACGTCTCGCTGAGCAAACTCACACATACCATTGCCCATCTTATCAGTGATGTCTGATATCACAACACGATAGCACTTGGAAAGACTTCGAAACTCATGAGCAATCTGCATGTAGAAAAGTTTTTATAAAAAGTTCAAATAATTTGTTAGTTTCAAATCTATCAAAATGTTGCTGTTTGGAATTGTTCCTTCTCCTTTTGAAGAGCTGTTCAGAATCCCTGCGTTCAGAGTGTGGAGATAATGGTTATTACAAATGTAAACAAACAAGCATGGATGCCATGCGTGCTCATCTTCTTTATTTTATTACCCATCCAACAGCATCCATTTAAATGCAGTGTTTTTTTCCTGGTTCGTAAAAATGTACTCGTACAAGTTTTTCATTGACAAAAAAATATTTTTGTAAAATACATTAATTAAAAAAATATCTTGTGGGTCTCATTCCCGTTTTGGTACTCACAGTTATAATCATGGAAAGTAATCATTATACTTGTGATACTCAACGAAAAGTAATCATCGGATCATAATCCATGGGAAAAAGAGTCCACTTCAATTCTGCACTAGCTATCATCCATACTACAGGGTTGTATGCTTCGTTTCTGAAAGGGCACCAAGGCACCAAGGCATTTTCTTCTTGGTATAGGGCACCCTATGATGAAATTGCAAAATTGTACTTAAGCATTTCAAGGGCACCAAGGCAATGACCAGGGGACACGGAGGCAATCGCCTTTGTTGCCTCCGTGAAGTATCAAGCCTGCTACTAGTAACTAGTACACGAACAAAACACAACTAACCATGCTTTATAAACATGAATATCCCTAATTGCTTAAAGGCACTGTACACATTTGGTAATTGTCAAAGACCAGTCTTCTCACTTGGTGTATCCCATCATAAGCATACAATAACAAGCCTGTGAAAATTTGGGCTCAATTGGTCATCCAAGTTGCAAGAAAATGATGAAAGAAAAAACACCCTTGTTGGATG
The DNA here is from genome assembly GCF_032118995.1 of Asterias amurensis. Taxonomy (NCBI): domain Eukaryota; kingdom Metazoa; phylum Echinodermata; class Asteroidea; order Forcipulatida; family Asteriidae; genus Asterias; species Asterias amurensis. Next base: position 13,560,724 of record NC_092664.1, on the reverse strand, counting down.
AATTTGTGTGCTTTCAGATTGGAATAAAAGGTTTCTAGCTAGAAGTCTTTTATTATTTTAGTGAGAAAATACCTCTTTCTCAAAAACTACATTACTTCAGAGGGAGTTGTTTCCCACAATGGTTTATCAACAGTCCTCCATTGCTCATTACCAAGTCAGTTTTTAACTTAATATTTGTTTTGAGTAATTACCAAACGTGTACCTTCCCTCTAAAAGAGTAATTTAATGCTTAGTGATAGCTGATACAATAATAATAATAATAATAATGATTACATTTATATAGCGCTTTATACTAAAAATAAGTTTCTAAGCGCTTCACAAAGAAAATATAAACAATTAAGTAAGCAAACGGGAAAATTAAAGCTAGAAATACACAATAATAATACAAAGGTATTGACACTGCACTTCAACAAGTTATAAATAATCAGGCATGTCTGATAGAGACACAATGGAACTGCACTGATTATCGTTTTTCAGAAAAAGGATAAGGCTGATAAGGCTTGTTTAGAACTCTAACTTTAGTGGTAACTGAAAAAAACATATTTTTTAATAATAGAATCTTCTATTTTAATTTAGTTCTGCAACTATAAATTAAACAGAGAAATACATTCTGTTAGTAGCGCTTCTCAGATTAAACTTTGCGGTATAAAAAGCTACAGTATATATCTGTTTCCATAACTGCAGTACTTAAAATACTATCCAATGCAGCAGTACTTCTTACTAAGTAAGTTTTTATGCCAATAGCTTTCATAGTCATAACCAAATCAGACCCTTTAAAGGAACACGTTGCCTTGGATCGAGCGAGTTAGTCTATAAAAAGCATTTGTAACCACTCGTTATGAAACGCAACGATCCACACAAATATGCCTCAAAATTTTAGGTTTTCCTTATACGTCGTGAACTAACACAGCACACCATTTTGAGGAGTCAAATGTTGGACTCCATAAAATGGCCAACCGTGTTACACATAGTTCACAAAGTAAAAGGAAAACGATACAATTTCGAGGCATATTTGTGTGGATCATTATATTCTACTTTTAAAACATCTTTCTTAACCATGCATTTTATAACAAATGGTTACGAATGCTTTTCTGATGCGTTGTTCATTAAACGCCTTCATAGACCAGCTCGCCCATTCCAAGGCAATGTGTCCCTTTAAAGGAACACGAATGCTTTTCTGATGCGTTGTTCATTAAACGCCTTCATAGACCAGCTCGCCCATTCCAAGGCAATGTGTCTCTTTAAAGGAACACGTTGCCTTGGATCGGTCGAGTTGGTATTCAAAAAGCGTTTGAAACCGTTTGTTATAAAATGCATATGATTAGAAAGATATTTTAAAAGTAGAATACAATGGTCCACACACATTTGCCTCGAAATTGCGTGATTTTCCTTTTACTTTGCGAACTAACATGGTCGGCCATTTCATAAATGGCCGACCTTGCCAGTCGATGAGGTAAAAGGAAAACCACGCAATTTCGAGTGATACTTGTGTGGATCATTATATTCTACTTTTAAAATATCTTTCTAATCATATATGCATTTGATAACAAGCGGTTACAAACGCTTTTCAAAGACCAACTCGACCAATCCAAGGCAACGTGTCCCTTTAACTTTCACATTGATCATCTAGCAGTTAGAGAAAGACAAGGAGCAGTGCTTTACCGACTGAAAGTCTTCCAAGACGATACGATCCTTCTCATTGCTCTTTGTGTAGGTCCACGTTGTGTCTTCAAGATTCTTGTAGAATGTCTGCAACATTGGGATCTTCTCCTTAAGAGGGATGGTCATGTCATCTTCCACTGTGTCCAAGGCTCGCAGGACCAGGTAGAAGATGCAGACCGCGTGCCTGTTTCAAACAATCAAGTGCGTCTGTTGTTTAGTACATTATCGTTTTTTGTGTCGTACAAAAAGCCAGGTCCCTTTATTGCTTACTTAAAGCCATTATACACTTTCGGTAAACAGTATTGTCCAAGTCCCACACTTCGTGTATCACAACTTATATATCCTGTGGAAATTTAGGCTCAATCGGACATCGGAGTCGGGAGAAAATAACGGGAAAACCCACTCCTATTTTCACGCGTTTCGCCGTGTCATGACGTGTGTTTATAAAAAATCTGTAGTTCTCGCTAACGAGAATTTAAATTGTTTTACCGTTTTCTCAAAAAGTAAAGCATTTCATGGACTAATATTTCAAGAGAAGTCTTTCACCATTACCTTCTGTAAACCTGGTAAATTATTTGTAAATCTGTGAACTTTTATTTCTTTTTCTGTACCGAAAGGGTCCAATGGCTTTAAACATTTCACACCAGGACTGATTGTCTGCAGGAACATTTCCATCGTTGCATATTTTTACCTACTGTTAATGCTTGCAATGTGTAATAATATGGAAAGGTTTGCGGTAACACCATGTAGTGACTATCTCTAATGAGTTGGGGTGATTCTAAAAAGAACCGTTGGTTTCAACTCGTCGTTTCGATCGGTATGCTCTGATTTCCACCATGCAAAGTTTCAAATCCTACTTATGTGTAATAATGTTTTGTATTTTAGATTTTAGAACTAATTGCATTTTTAAGACTTTAGGATTTCTATATTATTTAGTTTGTTTACTAACTGGTTGAATGTTTTAAAGAATTTTTAATCCTGTTGCTTTAATTCCGTATTTTCTTAATATTTAGTTTGTCTATATGTTCAACACCCTAGAACATGTTTACATGATTATGACGTTTTGGCATTATTATTATTAATATCGTTTTTGATTTAAATTGTTCTCTTTAGAAGTGTTTTCTTTCAGTTTGTTTATCCTCTTTTATGTGTTTTTAACAGGGTTTTTTAATCGTTAGTTCAAAATGAAATTTGATTGTTGGACCGCAAACTTTTGAGTGTTTTTAAAATAAAGCATGAACCATAAACAAACAAAATCTGAATTTTAGCCATGTGTGCAATTTTCCAACATATCAAATCTACAAACTACAAAGAAAAAGTTTTTAAATAAATTGGGGAAAAAAATCAGTACAAAGAGCATATCGTAGATTGCGAGGTTAAAAAACATTATCTTTTTTTATACGTATAGAACTACTCTAAAACTTGTGTAAACAACTACTGCTATAAATCTTGTGTACACAGCTAGGCAGTGACAGCACAGTGTGATATTACTAGCAAGTGATGATGTGCAATCAGATAATTAGGGTTTATTATAGAATACAGTGCTTACACACATTGGTGTATGGGTAAAAGCCAAAATTAATATTCTTTTTCCCCGATGCAAATTTAACATCTATTATATACAGCAGCTTGGTTGCTACAAACTGGGACAGCGTGAAATGATGAATGCAATCCTGACTCTAAGTATGATTTACATACGTACAGTGTAGGTTTTTTGACATTTGAGGGGCTTTCATTTTTACAGGTGTTTCAACATCTTCACAGGGCCCAATTTCATACAGCTGCTTAAGCACAAAATTCTGCTTAAGCAAAAAAATCCATGCTTAGTAAAATCAGAATACCGGCCAAGACTCCACTCAGTTGTTATGCTAAGTAAACATTAGCTAAATACATGTCACAAGCTCTGTATATGGCCATATACATTGCTTTGATGCCAGCATGAAATTTTGGCCGGTAACATGTATTTTCGTGCTTAACCAATTTTTTTGCTTAAGCAGCTCTATGAAAGTGGCCCCAGGTGCACAAACTGTAATTTTCCCCCACTATTTTAGCAGGACTCTGTCTACTGGAAAATGTGTGGACCACAAAACTGCATTTTGACCACATACCTAAGCTCTCCATCTAATGCCTGTATGACTGCAGCGAAACTTCTGCTGGTCAGATTAAGGTATTCATAACATGTCCTGGCTGTACTGCTCAGCGATGCCTGAAACGAAAATACAAAGTAACAATTTAAAGACACTGGACACTATTGGTAATTGTCAAAGACTAGTCTTCACAGTTGGTGTATTTCAACATATGCATAAAGTAACAAACCTGTGAAAAGTTGAGCTCAATCGGTCATCGAAGTTGAGAGATAATAATGAAAGAAAAAACACCCTTGTCACACGAAGTTGTGTGCATTTAGATGGTTGATTTCGAGACCTCAAGTTCTAAATCTGAGGTCTCAAAATCAAATTCGTGGAAAATTACTTCTTTCTCGAAAACTACTCCACTTCAGAGGGAGCCATTTCTCACAATGTTTTATACCATCAACCTCTCCCCATTACTCGTCACCAAGAAAGATTTTATGCCAATAATTATTTTGAGTAATTACCAATAGTGTCCACTGCCTTTAAAGGCAGTTGACACTAGTTATTGGCAATTACTCAAAAAGAATTGTTAGCATAAAACTTACTTGGTAACAATCAATGGAGAGCTGTTGATAGTATAAAACATTTTGAGAAACAGCTCCCTCGTAAGTAACGTCAATTTCTAGAAAGAAGTTATTTCTCACACGTTTTTGAGTTTGAAGTAACAGAGTTTTTGAGAAAGAAGTAATTTTCAACTTAAATATTTGGGTTTTTTTGAGACCTCAGAATTAGATTTTGAGGTAACGAAATCAAGCATCTGAAAGCACATAACTTCGTCGTGTGACAATTGTATGATGTTTATTCTCCCATTATTAATCTCGCAACTTCGACGACCAATTGAGATCAAATTTTCTCAGGTTTGTTATTTTGTGCATATGTTGAGATACAGCAAGTGAGAAGACTGGTCTTTGACAATTACCAAAGGTGTACAGTGTCTTTAAGTAAATAGACAGGGAAGCATTTGTCTTGTCTGTGAAAATTCCTGAGAATGATTTGTGGGCCTGTGTTACCCCCTTAGTCTTAATTGTTTTTTGTTTTTTACCCAAAAACCGATGTGTGTTAGCACTGTATACTCAGGTGTAACATGCCTGTGATCAAGATTTTTTCACAGGACTCGGGAAACTGAAAGTACTGAGTGGAGTGTACAGTGCTAACACACATCGGTGTATGGGTAAAAAAATGTTTTTTAAAAACAATTAATGTTCTTTATCCCCGATGCAAATTTAACATCTCTTATCCCCTTCGTCTTGTTGTTTTGTATTAGTCACCGATAGAGGGCGCCACATCAATTGCCTCGGAGGAGGCTGGCTTGGAGGGACTGGCATGTCAACAAATCTGGAACAAAACTGGGCCCAAAAACCTATTTAATTACGTACCATGGACTCTTGGAGAAAATATCAAATTACAATCAAGTTATAATCAAACACATTATAAGAAAAAATTCTGCAATTATTTTTTTTCCAGTCCATAGTAGCTATTTCAACACTGTAATTCTACAAACAGGAAATACGTGGTTATTTATGCAGGTACCATAACTCCTGCACTGTCTTGTACAAAATCATAATTGTGTGTACATGTGTGCAAATATTTAAGTGGTGCTGGTCAGTGTATCCTGTACTAATGCCCTGTAGGAAGGCTTCAATACAATTCTGCTGGTACTTTCTCAAAAGGTCAGTTTTGCTTTAAAGGAACACGTTGCCTCGGATCGGTCGAGTTGGTCTTTGAAAAGCGTTTGTAACCGTTTTTTGTAAAATGCATATGGGTAGAAAGATGTTGTAAAAGTAGAATACAATGATCCACACAAACATGCCACGAAATTGCGTGGTTTTCCTTTTACCTTGTCGACTAACACGTCGGCCATTTATGGGGGTCAAAATTTTGACTCCCATAAATGGCCGACCATGTTAGTTCGCACAGTAGAAGGAAAACCACGCAATTTCGAGGCAAACTTGTGTGGATCATTGTATTCTACTTTTAAAACATCTTTCCAACCATATGCATTTTATAAAAAACGGTTACAAACGCTTTTGTTATGACCAACTCGTCCGCTCCAAGGCAACGTGTTCCTTTAACAGTTTAAATGGACGAAATTGTCATGATTTCTGGAGTGGCTAGGTGGCCTAGCTTAGTAACTGTGATTTACTACATGATATTTTGAATATTCATTTTTGTTTTTACCCGTACACCGAACGTGTGTTAGAACTATATACTCAGTACTTTCCCGAGTCCTATAAAAAAATATCACAGGCATGTTACTCGCGTGGGATTCAAACCCATGACCCTTGCAATTCTAGAGCAGTGTCTTACCAAATGGACTACCGAAATTGTCCGGTAGCTAGAGGCAGTTCAATATTTTGAGTTGAAGCCAACGTTTCTTTTCAGAACCACCCCAACTCATTTAGAGATTATCAATACATTATGTTACCGCAAACCTTTCCATATCGTGTTTCCACCATACAAAGTTTCCAATCCTAGTTACATGATATTTTTCCTTGGAAAAATTAAAAATTTTGGGTGGAACGAACACATTTACTGAGAGGGATTTGAACCAATGACCTCTTGTTCAATGTGCCGGTGCTCTTTCAACTGAGCTATCTAGTTCTATTTTGTCAATATCCTTTTACATGTATACCCGGGCCGTGTACCCAGGGATCACTGGTTTTGATTCACAAAATGTTAATGATACAACCTGGGAAGTGGCAGGCAGAGGATCACCGTTTATGTTTTTAAAAAAGTTCGTATTTCGCAAATCAAGTGGTTTATTACTAGATATTTCATCAACAAAAATTGTACTTGTTGAACCAACATTGTATTCGGTTTGTGGTAACACCATGTGTTCTCATGAACTGAGAAGTCTCCCGAATTCTGAAAATCTACTTTGTTCAATTCTGCAGTGGTAGAATATAAAGCACGACAAATTTCCACAAAGAACGAATCAACCTAGCAAGTAGATACACAAATTGTGTTACCGCAGACCAAACCAATGACTTTTATAATAAACTACATGACTGTATTAAACTCACCAAGTTCTGTTTAGATTTTGTGGGACCACCGCCAATCTTGTACTTGAGCAGCGCAAGCACCTCATCAGGATGGGTTATAGATTTCAGCAGATCCATCGCTGATTAACTGTTTAAAAAAAAATTGATTTCAATTAAAAGCTTGAAGATGGTAAGATTTCTATAATCATTGCAAAACAGATGACTGCTAGATGTTATGTCCACAGTTCACAGACATTTTCTCAGAAAAAGTTGTTGACGATTTTTCTGTAAAAATATTTCCACAATGATTTTGTACTCGGTTAGTTCTAAATATTACCCATTTAATCAAATACGTGTTCATAGAATGTCTGTTGCGGTTCATCAGTGGTAAAAATTTTGCTAATTGGGGGCAATATTATTGCTTGTGCTAGCATGGAGTTAGCCCTGGTAGGACGTCAGTCAGTGCATGGAGTGTGCTAGCCCCCACTAGCACTCTCACATTTAATTTTTAGGAATCACGATTTGTGTGGCGAGTTGTGAACCAGAGGTAAATTTCTCAAAACTTTTTCCTGACTTCATGAATTTAGATCGATCATAGGATTTCAGATGAGTCCCAGCCTTTAATAAGACTGTTCGACTACATTTAAGACCAGTCATAGGATTCTCAGGAATGGTTTCACAAAACTTGCTTAAAGCCATTGGCAGTTTTCGGTAAACAGTATACAACTGATATAAAAAATAACAAACCTGTGAAAATTTAGGCTCAATCGGTCATCGGAGTCGGGAGAAAATAATGGGGAAAACCCACCCTTTTTTTTGCACGTTTCAATGTGTGGGGCAAGCTGTTCGTCGCGAAATAACGTTCTGAAATTTTAAACTTTGCGCGTTGCACGCGAGACTGGCGGATAAATTCGTTATAACATGCGCGCTCGTGGAATACGAAAAAATATAGCGCGTCTGCATCCCATATCCTTCGGCCTCGTTGGATATGGGACGCAGAAGCGCAGCTATATTTTTCCGTATGTCCCTTCTTCTCAGGTAAGACAAAAATTTGGTGGTTTTGGAGTTAATTCACGGTGGATAAATTGGTGGCGACGTGCAGAAAATTATCCACTATTTCTCCTTCAGAAAAAAACAGACCGTCTGCCATTTTCATTTCGCTTAGCGTCCGCTTAGTAGCACCAAGGTCAATCAAAAGTTACAAACATACACACACTACAGTTCAGGAGTTTTTAACCGCGTGATTGTAGCTACTGGGCCCAATTTCATGGCTCTGCTTACCGTTGAATTCTGCGTTTACGATCACGATTCCCTGCTTACGTGCAAGCGCGGAATTTCTGCGCTAGCCTTGTAAACGTAGAATGACTAGTATAGTAACGTGGAGTACGCACGCGCACAGACGCCCAAATTCGCCGCCAACACCTGAAATAGGCTTGCTGTAAGCACAGAGTTCCCTGCTTTCGTAAGCGCCGATTCTGTGCTTATATGATAAACAGAGCCATGAAATTGGGCCATGATTGTTCTTTTAAACGGTTAAAATTTTGCCCACACGGCTGGCTGGCTAGCTATTTTTTTATTTTTAGCTGGGCTACAAAAACTGCAACTTGTGCAAGTCACAAGTGCAAACTAATAAAATGTTCTTAAAAACAAGTTATTTTACCACAGCATTGATTTATGAGACTGAAACATCTTAGGTACAGTGCTGCTTGTTTACAAATGCTTGTTAACAAATTAACAAATGCACGATAAACTTACCCTCGCATGAAGAAACTGCGACTGATCTTGGCGAAAAATGGGTCAGCTGATATCTTGATTTGCATGCTTATTACTGCAGCGTAGAAACCATGCACTTCAAGGTGGGGAAATTATCAAGCAAGCGGAGCGCCCTCTGTTGATAAAACAATTGGTAGGCGGGGCTGTTTTTCCTACTTATTCCTATATTCTTTATTTTGACAATTAAAACAGACTTTTTAAGGAATAATAGTTAATTTTTGACAGTTTTTTCCCTAGTGAAACTGAATAATTGTTCCCCTTCAACAGGAAACATAGAGCTTGTAGTCCCAAACGCCTGAACCAATTATAGTCATACATGAAAACCACTTTTTACTAGAAAATTATATTATGGAACCTTCAATATAGCCTTTTATAAAAACCGAAAAGAAATACCTATTCTGATCTGACAATAATTGGCTATTTAAGCTGGAGCCATTGATACTAATTTTTCAAAAGCAGTTATTTTAATTTGAGTGTGCAGTGCCTCTTGTCAATCATGTCAAGTACAAGTGCCTACCTAAAAACTACCTTGCCCCAGTAAGACTTATCTTAGCCCACCTTGTTGCGCTGTAAATGGCTCCGCTTTTAACATCGGTCTCATCACTGTCGCCATTAATGGAGACCGATGTTATAAGCGGAGCCATTTACAGCTCAACAAGGTTGGCTAGACTTATCTATGCCAAGTGTCCATAATATTGATCCTGATTTTCTTCTTTTTTTTGGCTTTGGCTTTGTAAGAAATAAACCATTTGTATCAATCTATCTTATCAAAGATTATCCAGTTGACAAGGGAATCAGTGCAAATCCATCCCATTATTGCAGGGTCTACAGGATGCCCTTATTTTGTTTAAAGGAACATTACAGAATTGGTTTTGCTAGAAAAGAGAGTTGTTGTCAGTGTAAGCACTTTATGTAATCAACCATATACATCAACTGACAAACCTGTAGAAGTTTGAGATCGATCGGCCATCTGGGTCACGAGAGAATAGTAAAAAAACTACTACAAATTTTGCATTGCATCGATGCCAAAACAAAAATGAACAAAACGCTCACTGAGCGATAAACTCCAAACGCGAAATTAGATTATTTATTGCTCATAAAATATGAAATTTCAGACAGAAATATTTCAAGGGATGTTTTCTCCTATCATCATCATTAGACAGTGTAAGTTTTACGTAAATCTGTGATCTTCACAATTTTTGTTTCTTACCAATTCTGTAACGTTCCTTTAATCAACAAAAAGAAACAATGAATAAAAATGATAAAAATGCAAATTAATTGATTATGTTTTATTACAGAGTAGGAATAATACACTTTTAAGGAATTTCGCCATAATTTTATGAAATCTTCACAATTTTCAACCAGCACAAAAGCTGAGTGAAAATTATACTGGTTTTAAACAAAACTGTAAAATGTTTTAAATACATTATTACTGCCAGGTAGAGTTTGTTCTTAGAGAACTGTCTTGCTATATTCTACTGCCGCGGAGTAGATAATCGGAGGTTTGGGAGACGTCTCAGTTCTAAAAAGAACTGTCCTGCTTTTTAACTACTACCAGGGCGAATGGTATAGAAAATAGACTGGACTACTACTTTAGCTTATAGGATGTAATTAACTGTACTGCCGTGGAGTATACAGTGATTTGTATTGTGAAATCACACTGAGATGCTGTAGTTTTTGAGAATGAGTTAAAAAAAGAGGCGAAAATACGTTTTAAATACAAGCTAAAACAATTTTCGTCTTTAGAGACTAAAATTATTTTTGTGACTTGTTTTACTCATCTCTCAAAAACTACAGCACGTCAGCAAGTAATATTTTAAGGGTGGCTTTCCATCATCATTACTTTCAAACTGTGAGAGTTTAATGTAAACAAGTGGACATTGTGATTTGTGTCCTACAAAAAGGACCATTTAAGATACAACAGCCGAGAAGATAATGATTATCGTAATAATAAAACATCAACTTGAACCTAAGAATTTAGATTTACTAAACATATTTTACTCTTTCACAAGATTGGCCATTAATTACTGCCTTTTTTACACAGAACTGTCATATTAGATTTCTACACATAATTCTATATAGATTATTTGTCCAAGTGATGTTAAACGTGCCAGAACATTGACACATCTTTCAAGGTAAAATCCAAGAAGCTAACATTGTTAGAACTCCTTTGTTGATTACTAGTAATGGGGAGAGGTTGATGGTATAAAACATTGTGAGAAACAGCTCCCTCTGAAGTGACATAACTTTTGAGAAAGAAGTAATTTTCCACGAATTTGATTTCGAGACCTCAAGTTTAGAATTCGAGGTCTCTAAATCAAGCATCAGAAAGCACACAACTTAGTGTGACAAGGGTGTTTTTTTCTTTCATTATTATCTCGCGACTTCGACGACCGATTGAGCTCAAATTTTCACAGGTTTGTTATTTTATGCATGTGTTGAGATACACCAACTTTGAAGACTAGGCTTTGACAATTACCAATAGTGTCCACTGTCTTTTAAAAAAATAATAATAATAATAACCTGAAGCCTAGGCGATAATGATAAGATAGACGCTAAAGCGTTTGTGTGTTCAACAAGAACAGGCAGGTAAGGGTTAACAGTATTATGAAATTGAAATTGGAATTGTTCAGACCAAGATAACAGAATGCGCCAAACGAAACACCCACAGCCATTCAAAATCATAACAGAGCCGAGCTCAATTTTATGGTTTTGCTTTCTGCGAAATTCTGTGCTTACACAATTTTATGAGCCTTAAGTGCAGTTTTCCTTGGTCAGCAGAACCATGAAATTGGGCCCAAATCTGCAGGATATTATGACTTGACATAAATAAAACCCGAAGCCCTACCACAAAGTCTGTAACTGGAGACAGAGCCCATCAAAAAGCCTAGAGAAAGGCATGGAGGGAGATTAAAAATACAAACCAAAAGTCTAAAGCCCTTCTCACCCTGTATCTCTTACCCCCGAGAAAGGCCCAGGGACTTCTCTTACCCCCACGGTTACGCAGCGCACTTTCACACTGGTCCCTATTCCACGGGGTTCTGTTTGCACTTTTAAAGAAGACCCCAGGGTTTTACCGCTCACCTCTACTCCGGAGCAGGAGAGGCTATTCCCCCGGGGTATGCCCATTTGCCAGGACAGACTGGGGGAAGACTGGGCGTAAAATGATCATAGTGTCAATAGGCCGGCCATTTATGTCCTGCAGGCCCGATTCTTCACAGTAGGCAACAAAGGCGATTGCCTCGATGCCCCTTGGTCATTGCCTTGGTGCTCTTAAAATGCTCAAGTAGAAATGTACAGTTTCCTCATAGGGCGCACTTTAACAAGAAGAAAATGCCTTGTGCACATTCCCTTTCAAAAAACAAAGCATACAGACCTGCCCCTGGGACAACCACACGGGAATAGACCGTATTGAATAACCCCTTCGTTGCTATGAAAGTCGCCATCTTGTAGGGCAAACCGTATGCGTGTCTAAAGGCGTACATCAAAGAAGCACGCAACACGCAGCGTTCCCGGTACGATTTCTAGGGCACATGTACGCGCACACACACGCACACACTTACAGACGCCACGTTGTAGGGCAGATATATGAGTAGTGATGTCATATTCAATGCGGTCTATAGAATAGTGTGAATAAAAAGGTCTCAATATTTCTTAGCACACTTAAAATTACAGCATACGAGAGAAAACTCGCAGACCCTTGTAGACCATGTATATTGCACCGAGAGCGCAGAAGAGCAACTCCCTGCGATCACGTCGGATGTTATCGTTCTCCATGATGGCTACTTTCCTAGTCAGGAGATGAAGATGACGCTGTAGTGCCTGCACGTCGAGGGTGGGGCCACTTTCTATCATGGAGGAGTTGTGTTGGAGCTTGGAGGAGCCCAAGGGTGTTTCGTTGAGGCCACTGAGGAGAAAACAAAAGATTTAAAGAGATAATAATATTAATAATAATATTAATAATATTCAATTTTTACATGGCGCTTATTCACACACCAAGGGTGTCCAAAAGCGCTTCAAATTATTACCTCTGGTCACTCAGCCTTAAATAATTCCTTAAACCATCGACGGTAGAAGAGCACATTGTTCTTATATTACACTGGGATTGTATTTAACGTGGTTTCAAAGGGCCTTCAGATTGGGCGCTTTGGGCTATAACTAATTTTTTTCATAATTGTTTTGCTTTTCATTAGTGCACGAAAGGTCTTAGATGGGGTGTCGTGGCCGAGTGGATAAGAGCACCGAACTCAAGCTCTGATGCTTCTGTTCAGCAGAGTGTGGGTTCGAATCCAGGTCGAGACACTTGTGTCCCTGAGCAAGACACTTAACTATAATTGCTTCTCTCCACCCAGGGGTAAATGGGTACCTGTGAGGGCAGAGATGGTTCTTGTGATTGGTTAAGCCATGTAGCGCATATAATTGTCGCATAGGCTGTATACTCCCTAGGGAGCTGAGATGGTTTAAGGAATGATTTAAGGCCCAGTGACCAGGGGTAATAATGTCGGAAGCGCTTTGAAACACCCCGTGAAAAAGTGCTATATAAAAACCGCGTATTATTATTATTATTAGATACAATTCAAGATGCTGCCAGAAACACCCCCAAACCCCTTCTCTTAAAGGCAAATGTAACTGTGTTCTTTTACGTGCTGAACACACAGGACCTAAAGTGTCTTGCTTAAGGACAAAGTGTCATGACTGGGACTCAAACCCACACTCTGCTGATCGGAAACACCAGAGGCATTTATTTTTGAGATCTTACTTTTGCCCAACTCGATAATTAGCACTGTGCTCGTCTGGCTTCAACACGCTCTGGTCACCAACTGTAGGGAATCTTACATCATCCATTTTCAGTGTGTGGGGAGGGGTGGTGAGTCCGACAACTGTGTCAGCTGAGAAAAGACGCAGACAAATAAATCAGGTTAAACAAATTTAATGATACCATACTGATACTTAATGGTGATTATTCACATTTTGGGGATGAAAAAGTTATAGTTTTTTTAAGAATACCCGTTCATCATGCATGATATTTAGTCCTATTGACTGCAAGGGTTGACCTATATCATGAAAGAAGTTCATCAGGCTGGCAAAATATTTTTAAAAAACTCTATGAAACACAGCCAATACTCTCGTCATTTACGGCCACTGGATTGTGGTTTTGCCGATTGGGAGGGTACGAACTTTCACACATACAATTGTATGGGACCCCCTCATACCCCAAGTTCCACCCCGGGGGAGGACACAATCGGCCAAACAGGAAACAGCGCCACCAACCGACTGGTGGTGCCTCATTCTGAGGATGACTAGTAAAACTAGTTGAAGCTGTGTTTCACAGAAAATTCATGTAATAAGGGTTGACCTACTTGTTCATACTGTGTAGAGCTTAATGTTTCAGGCTACTTAATCACAGTTTGTCTGATTTTTCCAAGGGCAAAACAATAGGATATCAGATTTAAAGGGACACTTTGCCTTGGATCGGGTGAGTTAGTGTATTGTATTGTATTGGTTCGGGCGAGTTGGGCTATGGTTGGAAAGATGTTTTAAAAGTATGATCCACACAAAAAAAACTCATGGATTTCCTTATACATCAAGAAATATGCGCGCCATAATGGCCGACCATGTTAGTTTGCAAAATAAAAGGAAACCACGCAATTTCGAGGCATATTTTTGTGGATCATTATTCTCTACTTTTAAAACATCTTTCTAACATGCATTTCACAAACACTTTTCATAGACCAACTCGAACGATCCAAGGCAACATGTCCCTTCAAAAAGGAAGAATACCATGCCTGTTTCAGAAGGACTACTTTTATCAGAAAATTAGTGCATCACCAAACTCAGTTTGAACTTGAAGCCCCTTATTTTTTAAGGGATTATTTAGAGGAAATCTAACCTGTGGGGAACGGCGTCATTTCTTCAAGATCCAGATGCCTGGGTGTTTTTCTTGATCCAAAGTGTGTATCTGATCCTGTTATGATAGAGAAAGGAAAACAAAATGTCAGAGAAAAAAATAGTTCAATTTTCTCTTATCAATTCATGCGTAAATCACACAAGGGAAATTTAAGTTTCCACTAGGAAAGTTCAAAAGACACCTCATCAGTAAACAGTTAAGAATCAGGCCTGATGTTACTATGTAACGCACCCTCTGACTACTGCTTCTCATTAAATTTTTGCTCAGCGAACAAAATTTGTTTAAACACTCCACAGGGAGTTTAGAAAAATGTATCCCAATTGAATTTTTTATAAGTTTAAAAAAAAAGAGTAACTTAAAGGCAGTGTACATGTTTGGTAATTGTCAAACACCAGTGTTCTCACTTGTTGTATCCCATCATATGCATAAAATAACAAGCCTGTGAAAATTTGGGCTCAATTGGTTATCAAAGTTGCGATAAAATGATGAAAGAAAAAAACACCCTTGTTACCAAGCGTGTACCTCCCCTTTAAAGAGAGAGAGAGAGCTAATTTTCTGCTTGATACCGACTGTTCCGTCACAGCGCAAGAACGATGCCTTAAGGCAGCTTTATGGATCTTACCTGCAATCATGATTCTTTCTGGTACGTTCATGGCGTGGGCCGGACTGTTGGTCATATAATCCAAATTTAACTCTTCCGAATCTGCGTAGGAATCGTCTGCGCTGGGTTGGCCCATGCTTAATCTGGTTGGAATCTAGACATGGGGAAATCCAATCAAAACAGAGTGATGCATTCTTCTGGAATTATTATTTGGTCATTGGAAAAAGATCTACACATGTACCGGTAGACAGATTTCATTTCTTGGCCACATTTTTAAGTCAAGAGAGGGCGCTATGTACATACACACTGGGCCCAATTTCAAAGAGCTGCTAAGCACAAAAATTTGCTAAGCATGAATATTATTACTTGATAAAAACAGGATTACCAACCAAATTTTAATTTGTTGCATATTCCTTGTTACTGGTATTCCTTGTTACTGTTGTTTGCTCATCCTGAAAATCACGTTAAAATTTGGTTGGTAATCCTGTTTTTATCAAGGAAGAAAATTTCATGCTAAGCAAATTTTTGTGCTGAGCAGCTCTATGAAATTGGGCCCTGGTTAATTCTTAGCGGTTAAAGAGAACCCTCTGTTTAAAACAGTTCATTCATTTTATGTGCGTCATTGGTCCAGTCTAGTGGAGTTTAAGGAAATCCCTCTAGGTTTCCTCTTTCCCCCTGTGACTTCAGATTCCAGAGTGGCAGCTTGGATGCTGTTAAAGGCAGTGGACACTATTGGTAATTGTCAAAGACTAGCCTTCACAGTTTGTGTATACTCAACATATATGCATAAAATAATAAACCTGTGAAAATTTGAGCTCAATTGGTCATCGAAGTTGCGAGATAATAATGAAAGAAAAAAACACCCTTGTCACACGAAGTTGTGTGCGTTAAGATGGTTGATTTCGAGACCTCAAGTTCTAAATCTGAGGTCTTGAAATCAAATTCGTGGAGAATTACTTCTTTCTCGAAAACTACGTTACTTGAGGGAGCCTTTTCTCACAATGTTTTATACCATCAACCTCTCCCCGTTACTCGTCACCAAGAAAGGTTTTATGCTAATAGTTATTTTGAGTAATTACCAATAGTGTCCCCTGCCTTTAAGAGCCATACCCCACCCCAGAATTGTGACAATATATTGCACGCTGGCATACACTACTGCTAGAACTATGAAGTTCATTCTGCCATAGTCAAGATGAAAAAAAGAATGAACCTTAAAATAAAATTAATTTTGGTTTTTACCCATATATACCGATGTGTGTTAGTACTGTATATTCAGTACTCACCCAAGTTCTGTGAAAATATTCACAAGCATAATTACTATGGTAAATGGTTCTAAAAGTAGGCATACACAACGTAGTGGTTTCTGCCTCAGTTCGAAATCCAACCGGGGGCACTTCAGTATGTGGATTGAGTTTTCAGTCCCTACCTGACTGTGTGGGTTTTCCCTAAAATAGTTCTCTGGGGTTTTCCTCTCACATCTAAAACTGAAACTTCTTCATTGCCTTCTCCCCTCCTTTCATCCAATTGCTGAACAGGCTTCGACCAGAATTATCATAGATTTAGATGTGTAGGGGACTGTAGAGATCTGTCATTCAAAACTTGAGTTGACAGACAGACAGTTTTGATTTTGTTTATTATAGTTACCTGCATTTTACTATTGATGTCAGTACTGAACTCTGTGCTATAATGCATCTGCTGTAACTCATCCATTTCTTGTTCCATCTGGTATTTTATGTCGGTACCCATGGGGTCTTTACTCCCCATGACGCCACTGATTTGCCTGGAAATAACAAACAAAAAAAGTAAATCAAGATTATTATTCATTATGAACATGGCTGTATTTAAAAATGCAGTGATCAGGGTCACTCGATAGATCACCTGATGTGGCTGCTATTTGGGGTTCTATTGCGTGCCAATATGGGAAAAGGTTTGTTAAAAAATTAAAGGAACGTTTATACAGAATTGGTTAAAAACAAAAATCGTGAAGATCACAGATACATAAAACTTACACAGTCTAATGATCAAGGATAGTTGAAAACATCCCTTGAAATATTTCTGTCTAAAATGTCATATTTGATGAGAAATAAATAATCTAACTTCGCTTTCGGAGTTTACAGGCAAGCAACTGCCTGTTGAAAAAAAAAAAAAATGGTACCCTAGAAAATGTTGAGGTTTATTATGCTCTAAGGTGCATCAGGTCACCAGATGCATTGTTAGAATGTACTAGGCTTACTTTATATTATTGTAGTTGTACATTATTGTTGACAGGCATAAACTAGGCTAAAAAATATTAAATAAAAACAATTATTTTAGCGTCGAAGATCACTTATTTTTAAACGCGGAATTCCGTGGAAACGCGGAAGAGTTGCGAGCCTAAGTTTATCGCTCAGTGAACATTTTATTAATTTTTATTTTGGCATCAATGCAATGCAAAATTTATAATTGATTTTTCACTATTCTCTCGTGACCCAGATGGCCGATCGATCTAAAACTTCAACAGGTTTGTCAGTTTTTGTATATTGTGGATTACATCGAGTGCTTACACTGCCAGCAACTGTTTTGTTAGAAAAAACCAATTCTGTAATGTTCCTTTAGGTGAAGAGAAAAATTTCTTAGATTAACTGCAGACTGTAATAAATTCTGATAAATATGGTCTTTGAATAGACTGTATTTGCCGTGTGATAAAGACCCGAGCCGAAGGCGAGGGCTTTTGTCACACGGCAAATCGATACTGCAAGTGTCCTTTTTTTTTCTTTTCTTTTTAAATGGGTCAAAAAAAAATGGGAAAAGTTTCTGTATGGCGCCACTACTAATTTCTTCGATATGAAATAATATAGTATCTAATTTACCTCAAGGAGATATCCCTTTTTGTAAAAATGAGTGAAAAAGGGGTGGCGCCATACGGAAATTTATCCTAGTAAAAATGTTGTGGCACTATACCGAAAGTTTAATCCATCCAGTTTGCTCAGTACGTAGGCTGTATGCAGAAACTTAGGAGTAAGTTTCATCAGATCACTGGAGATCCATTTTTATTTAAATAACGACACCCCCCCCCCCCCGGCAAAAACACGCCCCAAAATAACAAACTCGAGCTACCTACAATTCATAACTTACGCAAATTCGACAATTGCGCCCAGTGTGTGTAAAGTCTCCCTTTGACGTTTTGCTCAATCTCAAAATTGTGCAACGCACTATTGAGCAAATCCGAGAATGCTCTCAAAAATCATAAGGTCGATGACGACGAGTATAAATTAAATGAAATGACAACCCTTTAGTTTTAGCTGTTCTTGAAGGAACATTAGAGGAAACAAACTTACTTCGTATGGTCTACAGGTACGCCTATATAATCTCCAAAACTTACGCAGCTGCTGAAACTTCAGAGAAATTATTTAAGGCAATCGTGGACGTTTACGGAAATGTTGACATCAGCAATCAACATTCTCTGCTAGCACTCTGAGAAAGTTGAGAGGTCAAATGGTGATGGGTACCAAGTTGAGGTTAAAGTAAATAATTATTCGTGTTGGGCCTAAATGTTTAGTTTCGGTCAACTGCTACAAACGGCCGTCACCCTCAGTATAGTGGGCTGAGCGCAAAATGATTTTAAACCCCTAAATGCACCTATTTGTTACCCTTTGTTGTTTCTAAAGTATTTCCCCCTGACTTTAATTACACTAAAAATTACAATTTAACATGTTAAAACTCGCCAAACCGAATTTCCAACAAGTTTAGATTTTGATTCTTAAGAAAACGGCTGGAGTCGCGAGACTACGCGTACAAAATAAAACGCATGTGTGGTGGATGATTGCACCATTTCTACAATGCGCACGTAATGCTAGATCGTGAAAGTAAAACAACACAAAGTCTACACTGACAGTGTACTGTAATTCCACTCAATTTATGCGAAATGCTGTAATGTTAAGTGTTCCTCATTAACCTAGATATTCATCAAGTTTAGGACAAAGTTATTTCAATAATAAAAGTCGTAAACACTACTAAACAGCATGGCAGAAGAAGTTGCAGAAACTCCGGGGATTGACCCAAGCGGTAGTCCCAGATCTCCCGGGGAGAAAGAGCCACAGGACGGCGTGGACTACGCGGAAGGCGAGGAGGGCGAGGAGGCCGCCGGCGGGGCGGACGACTGGCAGGATATATGGCAGGATATACCAGAGGGATCCAAATTTGAGTGTGAGTTTAAATGGCACATATTGTGTTTTTTTCCTTGATTAAATATTTCCAGCTAATTAGGGAGTGTCAGGCAGGTTTGTCCCAAATACCATTTATTATGGTGCAAAAATGAAATGATTTACTACTGTTAAAAAATTAATTTAAAAAATTGATGGATAAGATAGTTTATTAAAAACAATAACTTTATATGAAGACAAAACAGTCATAATGACAATGGTTTCATGTGAAATGTGACATAATTTACTTATTATCTTTGACCAAGAAAAACTGCAAGATGAACTAAATTTGGGCCAATATAATATCACATTTTCAGGATTATCAGCACATTACAAAACAATCCTGATTCAAGTCTAATCACTATTTATCTGTTTCTTCCATCAGTTCTTGACCACACTGCAGATGTACAGTAAGTAATCCAAAACAGTTCCATTTAATTAAAACAAATGAACGGTAAACTTTTCTAGCCTTTTTTGTTGATGTTACAAGAGCCTGTGAGAGGAACTCATTCAGTTCATTCTTTTAGGGTCATTATTTTGTGGAGCATTATTATTATATATATTTTTAATGGATTTTTAAAATGGTTTATTTATTTAAAATGTCATCGCAGCATACTGCTGAATTGTGACATTATTTACAATCGTTAACAAGCTTTACAAAAGAAATACATAATGCAATATGATTTTAAAATTTTTTTTTTTAAAAAGCCTGGCTGAAATGTGACACTGACAGTTTTTAACTGTTGATTTGAAAATAGTAGAAGAGCCTATTGATGTGAAGTGAAAGCTAAATAAGCATCAATCTTGTCAAAAAGAAATGTACAGTGCCTGGAAAATAGAATATAAATACCACACAGTTGACTTTTTGAATGAGTAGGCTAGTTGATAAAAAGTGAAGCGGAGAGTTTACTTTAATTCACCACATTTTGTATTATAAACGTACATTTTTCAACATATTGATATTTGGTTGACAACTTTTATTAACCAACTTTTTATTTTTGTTTGTTTTGTAGGTTGCATTCATGTATCCTTTTGAAGTAGATTGATTTAAAAGACACAACATTTTAATAATGAACTCAGAAAGTAATGAAGTTTGTGGGAAAATCTTTAAGAATTTTGTTCAGTCTCATGGCAGTCACAAACAACACTTTTAGTGATGTACAATGTAGGGTCCTCAAACTGTTTTCTCAACAGATGATGTTTCAGATGATGGAAATATTTCTCTGAAAGAATGGTTAACACCAAGATTAGCTATAAATTACCACTTAATGTTCATTTTGTCTTCAGTGGGAACAATGGGTTCAGCCAATACACACATGTTCAAAATTGGCTTACCTGACTTGGTTTTGGTCACAAAATTAACCTTTCACACAATGTCAAAAGAGTATTTTTAGGTCACCTGGTTTTTTGCAACCAACAGAAATGCAGTCAACTTTACAGAACTCTAGAAAATACAAAGTTTGAAAATTTGTGTCTATTCAATCGGCTGGAACACTTACTGGCCCTTTCAACACTGTATCTCTCATCCCAGTAGATTACAGTTCTGGGCCCAATTTCATAGTGCTGCTAAGCACAAAAAATTGCTTAGCATGAAATTTCTCCATTGATTAAAAAACAGGAATGCCAACCAAATTTCCACGCGATTTTCAGGACAAGCAAACACCAGCTGAATACGAGTAAGAAGCAACATGCAACAAATGGAAGCTTGGCTGGTAATCCTGTTTTTATCAAGGAAGAAATTTCATGCTAAGCAAATTTGTGTGCTTAGTCAGCTCTATGAAATTGGGCCCTGGGAAGGCCTGGGAGTTTTTTACTCCATGCGTGGTTAATGCATTTTCACACTGTCCCCACCTAGGTCCCTATTCAATGGGGTTTGGGCTGCAGCTTTCTAGACACCCTAGGGTTTTACCACTTAACCCTACTCCAGAGCAGGGGTGGCCATTCCCCCATTTGCCGGGGTAGATCAGGGGTAAAGAGATCTAAGTGTGAAGACCGGTTTATAGTCGGTCGCGCGACGGTCGGGCGATGGAAATCTTGACGCGTGATCAAAAAAAGACACGGTTTTTAGGCCTCAGTGGTGATGACTATCAACTTTGTCCCGTGTCAAGATTTCCATCGCGCTAATCGCGCGACCGACTATAAACCGACCTTGAAAGTGCCGGCTGTTATTCCCCAGGGTTGCCCCCAAGAAATAGACTAGTGTGAAAAGGGCTTTTTAAAGCCACATTTCCACATTAATGTTTGTAGACATTTGTATTTGCCTTAACTGTATCTTTCTCAGGGGGCGACACGTTAAAGGAGTCTTTTGAGTATGTTGCGTTAGCAATGTTTGCTTACATGACAGAAATCAGCAAAGTAGACAAACTGACAACAGTTACAATAGAAGCGGAAGGTGAGTATCTGATTCTTTTTTTTTTTATGTTTTTTAATCATTTAAAACTTGTTCATATTTTGCTGATAATGTATCATCAGTACAGTTTGGTCATAGTATTTTGATGAATCTTTGTTGTAAAAATGATAAACCAAGCAAAGGAAGGCATTAGTGTGGAAACTTTTTATTTTCTATATTTTTTTCAGGAGATGACATGCTGTCGTTACTCTATCATTATTTGGATGAGTTCCTGTTTGTATTTTCAGCTGACCCATTTTTTATTCCTAGAGTAAGTATGGCCATGTTTCTATTTTGAAATCCTAACCAACAACCCTCACCACCCTAAACCCTTACAACCCTGAACACTACAATGAACCAACCCTAACCAACCAATCCTCACCATCCTGACCCTAACAGCCAACCCTAACCACCCTGAACACTAACCAATCAACCCTAACTAAAGCTTCACCCTCCTGAACTCTAAACCAACCAACTCTCAACACGCTGAACCCTAATTAACTATTCCTAACCAAACCCAACCACCCTAAACTCTAACCAACCAACCCTAACTAAAGCTTCATTACCCTGAACTCTAAACCAACCAACCCTCTCACCACCCTGAACCCTAACCACCCTGGATACCAACCAACCCTAACCAACCCCTCACCACCCTGCATACCCTGAACCCGAACCAACCAACCCTCACCACCATGAACCCTGTAACCAATTACCCTCACCGCCCTGAACCAAGAACCATCAAACCAACCGTCTAACCACCCTCAACACCAACCCCTAACCACCCTGAAACCAACCAACCCTAACCAACCCCTCACCACCCTGCATACCCTGCATACCCTGAACCCGAACCAACCAACCCTCACCACCATGAACCCTGTAACCAATTACCTACACCACCCTGAACCAAGAACCATGAAACCAACCAACCCTCTCACCACCCTGAACCCTAACCCCTAACCACCCTGGATACCAACCAACCCTAACCAAACCCTCACACCCTGCATACCCTGAACCCCAACCAACCAACCCTCACAACCATGACCCCTGTAACCAATTACCCTCACCATGCTGAAGCAAGAACCATAAAACCAACCAACCCTCTCACCACCCTGAACCCTAACCCCTAACCACCCTGAAACCAACCAACCCTAACCAAACCCTCACCACCCTGCATACCCTGAACCCCAAACAACCAACCCTCACCACCATGAACCCTGTAACCAAACGACCCTCACCACCCTGAACCCTAACCATCAAACCAACTGAACCTCTCACTACCCTGAACCCTAATCCCCATTCATCATTCCTTGGTGTTGCCTGAGTTTAGTGTATAATAAAATAACCCCAACCAACCGTCACCACCATGAACCCTGTAACCAAACGACCCTCACCACCCTGAACTCTAACCATCAAACCAACTACACCTCTCACTACCCTAAACCCTAACCCCCATTCATTCCTTGGTGTTGCCTGAGTTTAGTGGATAATACAAAAAATCCAAACAGCCCACGTTTAGCAGGTTTTCCACGGGGTGCGTTTTACCCAGGCACTGATGTTTTATTGCTTATTATTTTTGCAGGAAGTAACAATTGATGAACTAGATTTAGAGAACTTTAAGATAAAAGCCACAGGGTAAGTAAACTCTTTTAGTGAAAAAAACACCACTCTCTGGCTTATTTTTTTCTTTCTTCTCTTTTTCCTTTTCACTGTTTTTTTTTAAAAGATTGTTTAATTCTGATTTAAAGAAAGTGGACACTATTAGTAATTACTCAAAATATTTATTAGCATAAAACCTTTCTTGGTAACGAGTAATGGGGAGAGGTTGATAGTATAAAACATTGTGAGAAACAGCTCCCTCTGAAGTAATGTAGTTTTCGAGAAAGAAGTAATTTTTCACGGATTTGCTTTTGAGACCTCAAGTTTAGAACTTGAGGTCTCGAAATCAAGCATCTGAAAGCACACAACTTCGTGTGACAAGGGTGTTTTTTTCTTTCATAGTTATCTCGCTGTTCCAACTACCAATCGAGCTCAAATTTTCACAGGTTTGTTATTTTATGCATGTTGAGATCCCAAGTGAGAAGACTGGTTTTTGACAATTACCAATAGTGTCCAGTGTCTTTAAAGGTAGGGGCATAGATTGTTTTTTTGTCAACGTTATTTATTGGCAAAGCGATAAAGAAAAGATACAATAAAACTCACTGGGTGAAAGTTTCACAAGAATGAAAATCCGTCCAAGTTTAGCAAGATGATAGCGGGTACCAACTTTATCTCTGGCAGCACCATTCAGAAAAGGACACCAACCCACAGAAATCTTACAAACTATTTCTCTGTTTGAAATGTTTTTGAGTGAAAAATTCGCCAATTCATTTTTACTTCAAAGGCAATCCTTTCTCAGTATTTGGTTACCACCAAAAGCTGCAGTGGGGGCTACTCACCAAGTAACATTTTATAACTGCTTATTTTTAGAGTGTATACCAGTCTTCATGTTTGACCACACCTTTTTAAAATCAAATGAACTTGCATAGTTCATATGCTTTGTATCATAAACAAATGCAGACGTGCCTTGGGTTTTTTTGGTCCATTTTTATGGTCTTTTTCTGGATATTGCTTTTTTTTTTTTGCTTTGTATCATAAAAAAATGCAGACTTGCCTTGGGTTTTTGGTCCAACTTTATGGACTTTTTAATTTTTTTTTTTTTTTGGGGGGGGGGTTGTAGAATTTTCCAACCTTGAATGTAGTATACTGCTGTGGATGTGGGTGGAAAACAATTCCCAATACACGTCAAAATACACAATGAATGCCAACTGTATTTGTTGTGGAGATGCCCCTGACCTAATACCTAAAGGGGGGCACCTTTAACAATATAACAATAGAATGTTGATATTTTAGATCAATGGGAACACCCTGCTGAGCAGTTTGCAGTCCCAAAAAATATCGGGTGGCGTACTGTTTGGTTGCTATTTACTCTAGATATGGGTCAGACCGTCTGGGTGTTGGTTTCTACACTTGTTTGTCTTGGATTTGTTAAAATAAAAAAAATATAACAGAAAAAAAAAACAGGTTGGACAAATTCCCATAATGTCAAGAGTAGAGAGTAGAAACACTTCTAGGCACAGCTTTTTTGTCATAGTTGATGGTAAAAGTTTATTTAAAGTCACTGGACACTATTTGTAAATTACTCAAAATAATTGTTAGCATAAACACTAACTTAGTAACCAGCATTGGAGAGCTGTTGATAGTATAAAACATTGTGAGAAACGGCTCCCTCTGAAGTTACGTAGTTTTTGAGAAAGAAGTAATTTCTCACTGAAATTTTTGAATTGAAATCGAGACCTCGGCTGAGGCCTCGAAATCAAGCATCTGAAAGCACACAACTTGATTTGAAGGCAACATTCTCAAGAAAGATACAATGACAGTCACCTGTGAAAGTTTTAGCTGAATACAATGTCTACTTGATGAGAAAACAGGACAAAACTGTCCGACAGTATTTTTAGAAGATCCTTGAATCCATCATCATTTGGTTGCGGCTTTCATGACTAGACACCAACCCTCAGAAATCTGAGAAAAGATGATTCCTTTACTCAGATTATCCAAACCTTTCGAAGGGAATCCTTTCTGAAAATAGTTGACAATTTTAACAGCTACAGAGCTACTCCCCAACTAAGTTTTTCATGGACTTCTTGAATCTGTGACCCTACCTAAATGAGTGAATGAATGAAGAATTTCATTTGAGACACAAAATGAAAAAGTTTGAAAAAAAATCACATTTTCTTAGGGAAAAGTTTGATAATATGAAATTATATAGGATTTGCAGGCATTACATGGTGAGGTTTCAATGCAAGTCTCCCGAACCCTCGAACATTTACTCCGCCGTAGTAGAATAAAGCTAGACAGTTCTCTAAGAACAAACTCTACCTGGCAAGTAGATACACACATAGTGTTACCGCAAACCAGATATGAAAATCACTATCAAGCACCAGACAATATCTCACATTAGCAGGTATACAAAATGTTTTTTATGAAGTAACGGGTATCTTGTGCTTTCTATGTACATGTAGCATACAGAAAGGTGTTGTCGTTTCATTTAGCGTTGGGAGTGGGGTTTTTTCTCTGTCAAATTTTGTTTGCAACTAAAAATTCATACATTTTTTTTTTTTTTTTTTTTACCCCCCAAATTTGGACGATGTAAATCTAACCATTCTCCAACAGCCAGTGTTTGACCTAATTGTTTTGATTTTTGAGTCTTTTTTACATTGTTTATTTTTATCTTTTTGTTTCAGGCACGGAGAAACATTTGATTTGACAAAGCATCCTCAGGTAAAGTTAACAAGTCTTTAAAGGCGCTGTACATGTTTGGTAATTGTCAAAGACCAGTGTTCTCACTTGGTGTATCCCATCATAAGCATAAAATAACAAGCCTGTGCAAATTTGGGCTCAACTGGTCAGCGAATTAGTTGCGAGAAAATGATGAACAAAAAAACACCCTTGTTGGACGAATTTGTGTGCTTTCAGATAGGAATAAAAGTCTTCTAGCTAGACGTCTTTTATTATTTTAGTGAGAAATTACTTCTTTCTCAAAAACTACGTTACTTCAGAGGGAGTCGTTTCCCACAATGTTTTCTACTTTCATCAGCTCTCAAATGCTCGTTACCAAGTCAGTTTTTAAGTTAATATTTGTTTTGAGTAATTACCAAACGTGTACCTTCCATTTAAGCAGAAATATCTGCTCAACTTTTAAATTTGCACTTCAGTGGTGTGATACAAAAGAGAGGTGCCATTTGCAGGCCTGCAGCCGATTTCACGAAATGCTAGGATTAATCTTATTTCGAGTTAGGACCAGTAACCCGTCTTAACTGAGGATGGGTTCAATGCGTCCTAACGTCTTTGGATACGGAAATTAACTCGTCCTCAGTCCTAAGTTAGGAATAGTTTGGTGAAATTGACGGCTGGTACTTTAAGGAGGCAACGAAGGCGATTGCCACCATGCTCCCGGTCATTGCCTTGGTGCCGTTAAAATACTCCAGTAGAAATTCACAATCTCCTCGACCAAGAAGAAAGTGCCTTGGTAGTTTGGTACCCTTGCCCTGTCAAAAATAAAGCATTTGCGAGTTAGATTTGAATAAAGTCTGGTACAATGACTAGCTTTAGTCGCTTAAGTTTGTGTTAAAAGTTGTTTCCTTTTTGTATTGCAGGGCACAGAAGTGAAAGCAATCACCTACTCCAATATGCAAGTCCATTCAGAGAAAGACACTCACGACATCTACGTAATCATTGATATCTGAAGAGAGCAACGACATTAGTAAAAATAATAATAATACTTGCTTCTTTGCAGCATGCATATCCGTTCTTGGCGCTGTAGTTGCTTCTTATTCAGCACGCATATCCGCCACTCAGTGACGCTCCTGGCGCTGTTACATAAAGTATTTCCTGCAAGATGTGGGACTACGTTTGTTTTATGAAACCTTGTCCTTTTATAGCACCATGTAATTTTTATCCGCACTTTGCTGAACAGCAGAGCTTGAGTGCAGTGCTCTTAACCTCAGTTCTTAACCGCTAGGCCACAATTAGCATTCAGTCAATTGATTAATAATAATAATGATGAGTTTTTATATCGCGCTTAACACGAACCCGAGAGGCAGCTCAAAGAGCTTACAACATTATTACCCCTGGTCACGTGGCCATTCAATTCATTCCTTGCATTGGGGTGTATACAGCCTGTGCAACAAATATGCGCTATTAAGCTAAATCAAACACAAGAACCATCTCTGCCCTCACAGGTACCCATTTACCCCTGGGTGGAGAGAACCAAAGTGTCTTGCTCAGGAACAGAAGTGTCTTTAGACCTTAGGGTAGACTAGTCAGTAAATGTTTGTCATGGTGCATGCTCTTGCAGCATTTTACTGCTCTCTTGATGTTGCTGGCTGCTGACTGAAGTTTCCCACAGAGTAGCAGTCTCGTTTTTATATTTGCCAGAGAGTTTTAGGCTAACCTTACGGCTAAAGTGCATTCCACTTTTAAGAAACCTTGGTGGCCACCTGTTCAGTCGAAATATGACGTAAACTAGAGGGTAGTACAAGTCATGGTCACATACGCTAACGTTCACTTTGATGACATCCCACAAAAAAAAGGTTGCCTTCTCGGTATTATCGTGGGATTACGCCATCTGAACAAAAATATCATTTCATTGTAAGTTATCAAGTGGTTAGACTGCAGGACTTGCAATCACAAGGTTGTGGGTTCGAATCACAATGACTAGAATAAATATTGTCGTCTAGTTAATGAATCACAATTTCTTGATTTGTGTAATTCATAATCATAGACGTTAAACCAATGTTTGTTAGAGCGATTGGCTGTTGCCAGCTTGGTGTTTATATCCCTTGTGGCAGTTTGCCGTGTTCCCTTGATGGGAAGATCATTCAAACAAAAGACTACATCTGCGTTTCTGCAAAACAAGTAAAATATATATAAATATTTGGTTTGCCATAACATCATGTGTGTATCTACTTGCCAGGTAGTTTGTTCTTAGACATGTTAGAGAACTGTCTTGCTATATTCTACTACCGCGGAGTAGATTTATCAGATTTTTCAGCCGACTTTTCACTTCTGAAAAGAACAAAATCTACCTGGCAAGTAGATACACACATAGTGTTATAGCAAACCAAGTATATATTGATACCTCACCATGCAATGCCTCAAGTCAAGTAAAATAGTTAAAGCAATTTAGATTAACAGACTTGGTTGAAATAGCACGGTTATATTTTCCTGTTTTATGTTGGCTTTTCTGTATGTAAGTTTTAAATAATTTTACATTTTAAAGAAAAAAAAACAGACTGTTTTATAATTGATTTAAGGCTAAATAAAAATTTTATAATTATATATCTTGTAGTAAAAATAAAAAGACGCAAAGAGACGAAATGATTCAGAGTGTAATTTCATCAATATTTTATTTCAAAGGTGTTGTACAGTTTATTATTTGATAACAGGCTTTGAATTTTATCTTTGAGAGGGCAAGGCCATTTTCACTCTGCAAAGGGGCAACAAAAGTCAGAACCTCCCTGTATATCCAGGCCTGTGACATTAAATATAATTTTGGGACATAAAAGGCAGTGGACACTATTGGTAATATAACTATCATAAAACCTTTTTTGATTACGAGTAATGGGGAGAGGTTGGTGAGAAACGGCTCCCTCTGAAGTGACAAAGTTTTCAAGAAAGAAGTAATTTTCCACGAAATTGATTTTGAGACCTCGGATTTAGAATTTGAGGTCTTGAAATCAAGCATCTGAAAGCACACAACTTTGTGTGACCTTGGTGCGACACTGGTGTTTTTTCTTTCATTAATATCTCGCAACTTTAACGACAGATTGAGCTCAAATTTTCTCAGGTTTGTTATTTTATGCTCATGATGAGACACACCAGCTGTGAAGACTAGTCTTTGACAATTACCAATAGTGTCCAGCACCTTTAATCATATTTGGGGTAACACACGGAGCGGAAGTGTAGCCTTCATCACACTCTGTGTGCTGGAAAACGCACTTGTGTTAAAATGATATAATATTGTTAACATGAAACAAGAGACCGACTTCATACAAGGGACTTTTCTTTAATTAAAGGCACTGGACACTATTGGTTATTACCCAAAATAGTTGTTAGCATAAAAAACTTACTTGGTAACGAGCAATGGAGAGCAGTTGATAGTAAAAAACATTGTGAGAAACAGCTATTTCTGAAGTAGTGTAGTTTTTGAGAAAGAAGTAATTTTTCACTGAAATATTTGAACTAATATTGAGACCTCACAAGTGAGGGCTCGAAATCAAGCATCTAAAAGCACACAACTTGTGCAACAAGGGTGTTTTGTCTTCCCTTATTCTCTCGCAACTTCGACGACCAATTTATTTCAAATTTTAACAGGTTCACACCAAGTGAGAAGAATGGACTTTGACAATTACCAAAGATGTCCAGTACCTTTAAAAAAAAAAGAAAGATGCAGTGTCTCATTTGAAAGCTGAAACTATCAGTCACATAACACATGCAAATGAGTAATTCAATCAAATTCTGTTGTGAAATCCCAAAGGATTTGCTGACAACTTCAATATGCCCCAATTTGTGTAAACACCAAAACAAGAATCAATTGATCAAAAGAAAAAACATGAAACCAATTGTGGGAAATCACACAAGTAGTTATCATGTTTGTTGTGCAATTTTGAATAAATACAAATTTTAAATAAAACAATTACATATAATCCAAACAACTGTGTCTAATTCACGGGTTAACTAATAATCAAACTAATAATCGCAAACAGATAAATGGGCTGTACCTGAATTGGTGACAACAGCCATGGCTAAGACTGTTTGTTGATTTTAATAAGTTTTTTCAAATGTATGTGACGCCTTTTTCATTTGGGGACATTTTGATAATTAAGGATGTGATATAGAATTAATGACCCCCATTGCGCTGAGCCGACGATGTTGCTTCTGATAGCAAAAAGGTCAATTATATTGTAGGACAAATTAAACCTTATACAAATGCTGGTATTCTTTGATTCCTACTTCAGTGAGACACAACTTTCAATTCTTTCACTTTCAAACTTTTATGTTTCAAATGGAAGCATCTAATAATCTACAGTTCTAAATGGAAACAATTAAATTAATGGCCTCATTATTTGAGTTAATTTATTACATATCTAATCTATTTTACATCAATATACAACAATTGTTCATATGGGGTAGAAGTTGGTTTTTGTGTCAAGGGTCTGGGTACTTCTTGTAGGACACAACACACAATGTCCACAGATTTAGTTTGAAAATGATGATGGTAAAAAGCTTCCCTGAAAATATTACTTGCTGAGGTGTTGTAGTTCATGAGAAATGAGTAACAAAAATAATTGTTGTCTCTATAAAATGTATGTTCGTGTTATTGATTTACTCATTTCTCAAAAACTACCGCACCTAAGCTAGTAATATTTTAAGGTACACCTTCTACTATTACTATCTTCAAAGTTTAATGTAAATCTGTGGACATTGTGTTTTGTAATACAAAAAGTACCCAAATCTGACCACACGTGGCCAGTACATTGTGGTGGTTACAATTCACCGTATCTTTAATTATGCATGCATAAGGGGTGAGATGCTAGCTGGTTTGACAAATAGATAGTAGCGAGGTTTAGCTGCACATTACGCGAGCAACTATGTGAACGTCAACAAAATGTTTTGTTTCTAGGTGACGCCACCACTTTGGGCTTATTTCATGCTCATGTACGCAGCTGTGCGCACGTACAAACCCGACGTGAAAATGTTTATGGCAACTTCACGTATGCTAAAAACGTGAGATTTCAACTACACAATTTGCTGATGTTCACGTTAACATTGCTCCTGGAACCTGCAGCTCAACCTCCTTATTATTCTTGCTTTACATTCATTAACAAAATGACGTGGCTGTCACAATTAACAACAAAACAAAGTCCAAACAATGGGAGAACAAAGATAATCCTCAATTATTTGGTATTTTCATTTTAAAAATATGTTTTGAGAGATCACCTTGCATCAGAAGGCTGGATGGCCAATTAAAGGTGGGGGCCACACTTAACTGATTTGGGCAATCAGCCCAAATTAACTGCCACCCGGGACATGTTGCCACCTACTCCTGGAACTGAAACGTTTACCCCATTCACAGTTCGTAAGGATGTAGGCATGTGTATCATCCACAAAGAGCCTGGCCTAAAGAACAGACTTTGATCAATCTGTTAAAATTACAAGTTCATTTTCCCCCCCCCCCCAAAAAAAAAACCACAAACACGACACCATGGTGGTCGGAACATGCAAACACCAATTCAATTTGGACAGTCTGTCTGTCATGTTGCAAAAGAAAAAAGAAAAGCTTAATCCTAATTTATTTATACAGATGATCCAAAAGATAATCTGTGGACTATCAGAGGAGAGGGATGTGGCTACCGTCACCTACTAAGACTATGCGATTTCCTGAGAGGCGAATGCAGCTTCTGGTGGCTGGGTAGATCATCGAAGTACGGGTGATCCAAAGCGTCTGCTAGCGTCAGCCTCTTGGCAGGGTCATACTCCAGCATGAGTTCGATCAAGTCAAACAGCAAACGATGCTCTTCAGAGTTTCGTGATCGTATGTAATGGTGGAGGGGTTTGCAGTTCTCGCGGACGTAGCGCCCCGAAGAGCTGTTCTTGTCCCAGTCCACACCGTTGCGGTAGAAGTATTTCTGCTTCCTGTAGAACAAGAACGGCATTCATTTAAAGGCGCTGGACACTTTTGGTAATTACTATAAAAAAAACTTTTAGCATAAGAATTCACTTGGTTATGTATAAAAAGGTAAAAACATTTCATCTTTCATACCTAGTTTTCTTGATCATCGCTGATGGCATTGGACCTAGGATGACCTCCATCATCGATAGATGCTCTCTGTTGTCATGAGTCTAAGAAAAGACAACAAAGGGGTCACAATTACTCTTGAACAAATTTACTATTATTCATATGATTATTTTTTTATTTATTTGGCATAACAAAAAGAACGAAACAAAATACAGAAATAACAAAACAAATCAGCAGAGACAAAAATGGAAAGTTTAAATTCAACCTTAGTTTTAAGTTTAATTGAAACTTTAGAGGCTCTGTATTTGCTGTTTTGTATTATGCTAAATACAATGATATCAAAAACATTACTTCAGGGGCATGAGTCATTACTTACGAAAAAGTCTGAAACTTGGATAAAAATTCAAAGGTATGTTGAAATGTTGTGATTTCTAATGTTTGGTAACCCCTGGGGTTATAGATTCCAAGGAGCTTTTGGAAACAGTATCCAAAGCACTAGAGAAGTAGACCAAGGAGCAGGATTTCTTTAGTTGTGGGGAAAATATTGTCTGATTTTCTTCACCAGGCAGACATAAAAAGTCTGAATTCAGCCAAAAGTCTGAACAATTTCATCCCTGTTACTTGAGTGTGAAGAGAGGAAGACAAAACCAGAATGGTGAAAGCAGCATTATTAAAAAATAAAAACAAAATAAATAAAGTACTGATGGACACAAAATTAAAAAAGGAAAATCACGAGTCCAAAAACGAGAAACTGTGTTAACATTTGCTTCATTTTTTCTGATAAGAATCAGTGAGAAAAAAAAAATTTAAATGGCTCACTGGAAGTCATAAGTTCCGTTTCAACTATTTGAAAAAAAAAAAGTTTAAATGAGATTTACAACTCTCGTTTTTTGAGGTCTGGACCACTTACCTGGAACAGCGTAAACCCTGTGTAAAGTTCAAATATAATAGCACCAATGCTCCACACATCGCACGCCTGATCCCATCCCAATTCTGTTGACAAATACATAATAACAATAATAATAATAAAGACATTTGTAAAGCGCCTAATGCAAAAGCATCTAAGCACGCATAAAGAGAACAATAAAATATACAATGAGTTTTAGATACAATTACAAGTAAGCAGATAACAAATAAGCACCTTCAAACACATGAGTAAAGAACTAGCCTGGTGAGTATGCAAAAATTGCTTAAGGAAATAATAGTATTATCATTTCATTCTTACATACACAATGAGGATCATGCAGCTCTGAATTCAGAAAATTAATCAATATTTGTCTTAAGAATCTACCTAACCCCTGAATGACGCCTTCTTTTGGTTTCAATGGACACAATGCCTTAAATCGAGCGAGTCGGTCTATGAAGCGTGTTCGAAACCGATTGAAATGCATATGGTTAAGTTAGAAAGATGTTCTAAAGGTAGAACAAAATGATCTACACCAATATGCCTCGAAAATGCGTAGTTTTCCAGTTATTTTGCGAACTAACACGGTCAGCCCTTTTGAGTTATAAGGAAAACCATAAAATTTTGAGGCATTTTTGTGTGGATCATTATATTTTACTTTTAAAACATCTTTCCAACTGTATACAAATGCTGTCCATATACCAACTCGCCCGATCCAAGGCTATGTGCCCCTTTAAAGCCATTATACACTTTCGGAACAGAAAACAAAAAAAAAGTTCACAGATTTGCAAATAACAGGGTTATTTTCTCCCGACTCCGATGACCGATTGAGCCCAAATTTTCACAGGTTTGTTATTTTATATACAGGTTGTGATACACAAAGTGTGGGCCTTTGGACAATACTGTTTACCGAAAGTGTCCAACGGCTTTAAGTTAATTTACATATCCTTACCTAATAATACTTCCAATGCTCTGTAGTGCCTAGTAGAGACAATAGTGCTATGATGTTCATGCTCGAATGTCGCTGACCCAAAGTCAATCAGACGGATATCTGAACACCTTACCGTCCTCTCATCCCGTTTCTGTATAAAGAACAATGTGAATGCATAATGGGGAGGAATAAGCCTGCTTTGGGGGTAGATCAAATCTGCAATAGAACTCTGCAAAAATTAAATCACCAATGCTTCAAGGGTCTAGGTACTTTTTGTAGTCTGACACAAGACACAATGTACACAGATTTACATTAAACATGTTAAACTCACACACAGTTTGCAAATAATGATGGTAGAAAGCTTCCCTTAAAATATTGCTTGCTGAGGTGCTGTAGTTTTTGAGAAATGAGTAAAACAAGTCAAAAATAATTTTCCCCTCTACAAAAAAAAAATTATTGTAGCCTGTAAATTTTATTTTTGTGAAATATTTGCAACGTTAAAAGGAAACCTTGCAATTCGGAGGCAAGAGTGGATCATTATATTCTACTTTTTAAATTATCTATCAAACCATTTGCATTTCATAACAAAGGGCTTCAAATGCTTTTCAAAGACCAACTCAGATCCAAGGCAACGTGCTCATTTTAGGACAAAAGTATTGCGACAGGGACTTTAACCCACACTCTGCTGATCAGAAGCACCAAAGTTGAATTTGGTGCTCTTAACTGCTCGGCCACAACACTTCCACAATAAAGCTATAAAGCAACTTGACACACAATAACTCACAATATAAGTTATCACACAAGCGCGAGTGGAATACCGACAAATATAGCGCTTCTGCGTCCCATATCCAACGAGGCCGAAGGCCGAGTTGGATATGGGACGCAGACGCGCTATATTTTCCGTATTTCCACGAGCGCGCGTGTGATAACGTATTTATCTTCAAGCAAACTTGGCGCGTGACATAGAACACACAAGACGCATGGTAGTGATATTAGCCGTGCAATATAGGTTTTTATCACCACTCCATTCTGCCAATCTGATTGGATGATTAGCGCGTACTTGAAGATAATGAGAATAGCTGTGCTTGAACCTGTTCCTATTACATACCTTTGATGGGTTATAGTGGATGTCATAGTCGGAGCTGACAAACAGGATGTTCTCTGGTTTGAGATCAGTATGGGCTAGCTTCATATCATGCATGACTACGGACAGAACAGCATTCGTTAAAAAATAAACTTCCAGAAAGATAGGTTATTGATGTTATTAATTCTGAGACCCAATTTCGAGCACCTGTAAAGGGTTCAAAAGGTGCTACAGCGCATACAGCAGCCACAGCCAGGAACACCGCGGCGAACCCCTTCTCTTTTTCGATAAGTGCACTGGGTCCTTAAAAATGCATTACACAACACATGGGACTAACGGCTTAACGTCCCATCCGAAGGACGAAGCAATGGTTAAGTCTCTTGCTTAAGGACACAAGTGTTACAACTGGGGGATTCAAACCCACACTCTGCTGATCAGAAACACCAACGTTTGAATTTGATGTATTAACCGCTCAGCCACAACACTTCCACTTGCAGTAACTACATTGACCAATAAAACTACTTGAAAGGTGTCTAGTGTTTCATAGAAATATAAAGTGTAGAAAAATGACAATATGATACAAGCAACAGGTACTTTTAGGGCCGGGGCCCAATTCATAGAGCTGCTTAAGCACAAAATTTTGCTTAAGCAAAAAAAATCCTTGCTTAGTGAAATCAGATTACCGTCCAAGACTATACTCACTTGTTATGCCTAGTGAACAACAGCTAAATACCAGTCACAAGCAATGTATATGGCATAAAATTTTGGCCAGTAACATGTGTAAAAATAAGCGAGCTATTTTCATGCTTAAGCGAATTTTTTCCTTAAGCAGCTCTATGAAATTGGCCCCAGGTCTGAAATGATGGTTAAGTCATTTCTCCCTATGGCTTATACTCACATTTGACTGCATAGCATAACTGGTACGCCATGTGTCGGACTTGGTCTATGGGATATGGAAGATAGTTGTTATCCTTCTGCAAAATAACAAAAACAAAAACAAATGTTACCACAGAATCTTGGGCAAAAAGGCAAAATGACCAATTGATCATTAAGGATTTGGGTACATTTTGTAACATAAAACACAATGTCCACAGATTTACATTTTATTTAAACCGTTTAAAGATAATGATGGTAGAGAGCATCCCTTTAAATATTACTAGCTGAGATGCAAGCTTCCCTTTAAATATTACTAGAAGAGGTGCTGTAGTTTTTGAGAAATGAGTTAACAATGTCACAAAAATACCTTTTACATGCTATTCGCGACTTGTTTTACTCATTTCTCAAAAACTACAGCACCACAGCAAGTAATATTTTAAGGGAAGCTTTCTACCATCATTATTTTCAAACTGTGTGAGCTCAATGACCAAGAAGTAATTGACTTACATGTACCTGCAATTGTTTTGTTATTTACTTATTTGCATAATGGAATATTCAAATATTTCTGTTATCTTATGCAATCAGCTTCGATCAAATACAAAAAAAAAATTAAAAAAATTGAATTATTCATTCAATTTTACGGAAAATAACAGAATTGTTTAGATTTTAAGAGCGATGGTTTTTATAATGTAATAATAATAATGGAATCTTTTATAGCGCAGAATCCGCCGCAAGCGGAACTCATGGCGTTGCTCTACAAAAGAACAACCAACAAGCAATGTAAGTAGCAATACACCTTTTATGGGGTGTTCAAGCAGCTAGAATGCATCTCAAAGCTCTACCGTTGTTGCGGACTTACCAGGAAATCGAATACACTGAGCCCAAGTACCTCAAAGGCTAGACACATGTGACCATGATAGTCAAACCAGTCTAGCATACACACACATAAACTGCAATAGAATCAGGGGAAAAAAGATAAACATTACCAATGAAATGCCAATAAAGACTGCCCCCCCCCCCCAAAAAAAAAGCAGCCATTTAAAGATGGGTGCTATGGGATTTTCATTGACTTTCTCCACTAATTGTACTGTTACAATGCACTAATAATAATAATTTGGGAGGCTAATCATCCTTACTCGCACAGGGGATGTGATTGCTTGTCTTAAAAAAAGCCTGAATGTTTAAACTGTCTGGAAATGTGAGTCCTATCATTGCGAGCGCAAGCTCGCCCGTTACGGCGTGGGGTTCCGGGGCCCGCCCAAGGGCCCCGGAAAAATTTTGAAGTCTAGATGCTCTGTGGTGCATTCTAAGCTTCCTTAGAACACCTGCTTTAATCACTATTTGTTGCACAATTTCAGTGTTTTTAGGAGAGAAAAAAAAAATTTCAAATATTACATTTAATTCATCTGGGAAACCCTTGTTCAGAATAAGTATAACATTGAAAATAAAACACAAAATCATTGCCAAATTTACTCTGTGTTTAAAATAATCTGCCATTTCCAGTGGCAGACTTCTTCTTGCGTGTAAAGGGAAACGTGAAATCATACATTGTACTTGTTGTAGCCTTGGGTAAACAGACCCGGAGATGATGGTGTCATCACGCATCACAGTAAGTACCTATCACTTTTCTAGCCGCGGTCACTAATTTTTCATAGCAGTTAGCACTGATGCAAATGAATCTCAAGTCCGTCAACAGTGCCCGACTCCTCCAGCCAACTCCAGCGGAATTTATTTTGAACACCTTTTTCCAGGTCTCGAACTGATGGGTCTCCCCTCGGCAAAGTTTGTTTTGACGCCGCCATGCCGATGCGACTGGCTGACGAGACAACAGTCATGACAGTACAGTACGAATCCTCAAAAACAGTCGTACGTCGTATGGATTGTATCGGTGTGGCCACACGTACACGTGGACGGACGTTGGCTGGCAAATGCTGCCATATTGTGCACGCAAACCAAAAATAGAAGCTCCAGCGCAGCGTTGATCTTCGTTGCTCTACTCGCATTGGCGATGCGCAATTTCTAAATTGTTCGTGCATTTCGAGTTTTTTAAATTTGCGCAGTTATCACCATGCGTAAAACCACCGCACATTGCGCAGATACAAAACGAGGTCACTGCTACACATTGAGTCTGTTCCCCCATTCCATTAATACGCAAGCACAGCACACGCGTTAATAGGAACTAGACTTGGTGAAATAAGCACGCTCCTACCCAGTAAAAACAACAAACCGTATGGGTCCAATGTGAGAACGATCACAACTTATGCGTCTTCTTAGCGTCATTTAATAAAAATCCCGTCCGACCCAGCGCTCTGTTTCCACCTCGTTCTCATATATGGCAATACAATTTAATGTAGAATGTCATCATAAAACCAATTAAATACATTTCGGCATACAAAACTCAACATGAATAATTAATTAGCACAATCTACCCCCGATTTTCTCAACGGATTCACATGATTCACGTTGGTTGACTTTTTGAGTCGAAAAAGCCGGAAATCCGGCAAAAGCCGGAGAAATCACATCCCTGCTCGCAGCTAAGAGCTGAATTGCAAAAGACACGGCTACAACGTGTACAGGAAGCAGGCATGCAAGGGCGCCCTGACAGGCAGCCACATCAACTGATCAGACCACGAAGCGCAGCAAGAGATCAAAAGTGTTTTATTTTCCCCAGGGGATGAAACATGATGGTCTGGAAAACCCTTATGGCTGTACCAATGCACAACTCAACACACATATTGGCCCTGGCCGGGTCTCGAACCAGGTTCACCTTGGTGAGAGGCAAGCGCTTAACGCACAAGCCAACCATCCCCAAAAAATTATTAGTACATATGCAAAATGTTAAACAAATTCATTTTAAATAGGTTCCAGCTTCTTTTTACAAGATTTAATTCAAAAAATAGCCAAGCAGTGGAAAGAAATGTTGCCATAATGGTCATAATGTTAGTCAGAGGGATGTCTTGGTGTCTTTTTGACACCCCTTTAAATTTGGACACCCTGTTTTTACCTATCATTTTCACATGTAAATGTATTGTAAGTGAACAATTTGGACACTCAGTTTTAAAACTTCCAAAACATTTGGACACCCTTGTACCAAATCCTTACTAATAAATAATTACACAGCATTTTTAAAGGTGCACTGAATCTGTTTTTAAAAAAAATGTTAAAAGGCGCCGGTCAAGATGGAGAGGAGGGAATTCTCAAGTGGTAGGGAAAACAAGTGTGAACAGGTGTGTCTTCAGACGCTGCTGAAAGAGTGAGACGTTGTTGTTTCCTTGAGGTTTTCAGGAAGTGAATTCCAGAGCCTGGGTGCTGTAATAGAAAAAAACATGTCCCTGTAGCTAGCTAGACGAGACCGGGGAACAAGGAGCATGTTGCTTGTAAATCTTAGACCTGGTCTTGTAGTCCAAGGAGTCAACAGGTTTTGATTGTTGAGTGGAACTGAACATTGGAATGCCTTGAAAGTGAGAATTTTGATTTTAAAGTGGATGCGTTGTTTGATGGGAAGCCAATGTTGATTATAGAGGATGTACAAATAAAACCTTGGCCAGGGTTGTCCCCTTACAAACCAGAGTAAAGCTACTTACCTCTTGCCGTCAGGATCTCTGCTTAGTAACTTAGTTAAAACATTAATCTCCAGCTTAGCTGCTTCGGTGTATTTCTCAATATTCTTTATGACCTTCAAGGCAATGTGATTATTACCCCTGTGGGATTTGACAAAGGAAAGAAGGGATGTAATTATTCACTGATGTTAGAGTAAGACTAGAGATACATGTAAGCCTAAAGAGTCTATGTACTTTTTGTTTGACACAAAACACAATGTCCACAAATTTACATTAAACTCACACGATATTAAGATAATGATTGCAGAAAGGTTCCCCGAAAAAATTACCTGCTGAGGTGTTGTAGTTTTTTGAGAAATGAGTAAAACAAGTCACAAAAATAATTTTTGTCTAAGTGAGACAAAAATAATTTCAGCATGTAAAACAGATTTACCATAACTGTATTTCTCAAAAACTACAGGACCTCAGCAAGTAATATTTTAAGAGAATATTTTTTCCATAGCTTTATAAAAGAAAGCCAAGTATTAGGCCTCAAAAATTACCTGCGGAACCCACAGCACTTGGCGTGGTGCCATTTGCTGTGGTGCCCTTTGCAAAGTTCCAATACAAATTTAACGTTTCCTTGTAGAGTGCCTGCCCCCTTACCAAAGAAAATTGATGTGCCCCTTCAAGAGCGAAGTTAAAGGCCTGAATGAGGAACTACTTCTAAGATGGGAACAAAGAAAGGAGGAAAAGAGGAGGAAATCAAGATGTGACTCACTCTGATTGCATATCCTTGCACTCAATCACCTTCCCGAAAGTTCCTTCTCCGAGCGTTCCAATAACTTCATCTAAATAATCAAACATGAGGGACGGAGACAAAAAGGCAAATCGTCCGGCATTAGAATGTTTCTTCAATCTAGTTAGCAATGATGCATTAGATTAAAACATGTAAGAGCAATAAGAAGAAAACATCTCAAAAATTGACAGTAAAGCGGTAGGACACAGTGGGAGGGGGATGGCAACATTTTTATTGAACCACTTAGTGGAAAATGAGTTTGATTTTCATTAACCATTTAACGCTAAGCAGTTCTACAAAAATGTGCAATGAATGTGAATTTTAAAGACCACAACCAAAGATAATGCAAACTATTAAAAGGCACTTTGGAAACAAAATATTTTGTTGTTGTTTTTTTATAAGTTTTGGGGCCGCCTTTGCCCCCAAAAGCACTTTAAAGACACACACTGTGTCTGTGTTGAATTGAACCAAGCTTTAACACTTCCTGTTTTAGGAAACGAAAAGAATTCCATGGATATTTCTTTGTGTAATTTTAAGTATAGAATGTGGACAATTTTGAGACCATCAATAGATCAGGTTACAAACAAACAGGCTATTTTAATACTTTGCATTGTTGCTCAACAATGATTAACACGACTACAAAGTGTATTTATATGAGTTACACACAAAGATGGAAAGCTTGAACTTGCTTTAAAAAAATAAGTTTAAACTATCTGCAATTTTTAAAATGTTGACAGTATATATCTGACAACTGCGAGTAAGAAACTGTCTTGTTGAAATTTTGCCACAATTAAAAAACAACTGGAACACACACAAACACACACAATTCAGTTAGGGGTATCATCGATGTAAAAAATTAATGGGATGTCTAATAATAAATAAAAAAGTTCTTTATAAAAAAAAGAGAATTAAAAAAAAAAGCCTTGAATGGTTATTGCATAGTTGTTATTTGTACGTGTCTGTCGTGAGCGTTTGTTGACAATTGTAAACAGGAGATTATAAGGCACTACGTAAAAAAGATTACGGAGCATTTGAGACTGTACATCTTGCTTGAAGGACGTCCCCGGCACGGTACACGAGGTGACCCTCCTCATCATCAATCACGCCTCGACCTTTGACCTCCTCTCTATGACTCCGCCCCTCATCTCTTGTACTCCGCCCTTCTTCTCTACGACTTCTCTGTACAACCCCAAAGCAAAGCAGCGCCACCAATCACATCAGGGCAACCACATCATGTGACACAACAGCAGTCGGAGTCGACGGGACGCAGCGAGGTTGAGGATGGTGTTGATGGAATGGACAGATGTTCGATCGGCAATAGATTCGTAGTTGGTACCACAGGTTGTTTTCGTGTTATGCGCCCGACAAACGGGGTGGTTGTGGTGGTACATAATATAAGAAATAAGACAAGGATGCAAAACGGCACACAAAATCTTGGTCAATCCAATGATTATGTGTAGGATCAGACAAAAAATATCACAGGGAGAGATGTAAAAAAATAAATTGTACAATAAAAAATCCAAATCAAAGTCCATTCTCGTGGCTAGCCATATCAGTAAACTAATTCTGAAGTTTGCAACTAAAATGCCATTTTTTCCCTCTAGTTTTAAGTACATTTCCACATGTGACCACAGATAGGTGGCAGCAATATATTAAGGGGTACTTAATACTTGAGAACATAACAATTTCAAGAGTTTGATGGAAAATAAATGCTGTGGCAAATTTAGTAATTCAGCTAAAAATGGCAACAAAAAAAATTGCTTTCTCTCTGACTCCGACTTAGACAACGGCAATCAGTTTCAAGTGAGCACTTGATCGAATGCACAAAGTATAGTCGACTTAAAGGGCCAATGTAGTACATCAACCGGGAAATAATATTACGCTTTATCTCATTTTGGAGAAGATTGGTGAACAGTGGTCTTGAGACGTAATTGTGAAGATTTGACTCTAATAGGGAAACTTTGGAATGCTACGTGTCAGCAAACTTACCAGGTAAATTTCCATTTTTTACCTAGTTCTGAGCGCATGCGCACATTACCGAACACAATGGATTTCACCTGGTACAGGTACTTGTAAGTCTGCTGGCACCAAGCGTCCAAAAAGTCCCCCGTCAAACATGATATATTTAACAAAGATTTTGAAAAACTCAGCCTGGATTGACTGGATTGGCTCTTTAAATTATAATTTGAATTCCAGGGCAGGCCTTGAATTAACAACAGCAACCCAGGGCAACTGCCATGAGTGCTCCTTGCGTTCGACTTAATTCCCTAATGTAAGTGCACTTTACCGGGGGGAAGCGCCTTGCCTCTTCAAGACCTGCCCAGGAAATCCACATACATTGTACGTAATATTTGAATGCACAATGTCTGTTCTTATATCCTAAGAATTGTAAAAAGCCTAGAAGAAAAATAAACACACGTAGGTTTTTTTAAGGCTGTGCACACCAATGGTATTTTCCCCAACCCAGAAAAAAACTCTCACTGCTTCACTTGAATGCTTCATACGAGTTTTTGAAGAATAGAAGTTAAGTGTTAAGTCATCTTCTTTCAAACACGCAAATTTGTAATTGAAATAAAAAATATAAATAAAAATTTAAAACAAAAATAAAACAGCTTTGTGAAGTGCTTTTAGTTTACTCCAAAACAAATAATAAAGAGAGATAAAAAATGCCTTGAACAAAAACCAGAGGAGATCAGCGAGTTTAACTGATGCTTGTTAACTTTTTGGGAAGACATTGTTTTGTAGATTCCCCTACTTTCTTTTTAATGTTCTGTGTTGATTCAAGGAGTAATCAAGAAAAACTAAGATTTTCAAGGCTTCAACTCGTTTAATTTTTGAACAAAAATAACAACTTTGGCGAACTCTTCCAAAAGTGTACACCTCCTTTACAACCTTCAAATCATGCGAGAAAAGCAGTTGGAGCTCAACAACATTTGATTGTTCAAAAGAGCCAGTTTTTTCATAAAGATGCCAAAATAAATTATTGCAACCAAACATGCTGAGGAACTGTTGACATTTTTATTTTCTGAAGATATTTTTATTGAAATCCATCTGCTTTTCTTAGTACGAGTCTTTGCCCTAGAAACCAACACTTGAGTTTGCGTTTCTTTGATTTCAGTCCAAGAATAATAAATACCATTGAAAAAAATGTGAATAACCGTTTTAACGTTGACATTTAGTTATAAAATTGGAACGCTTTTTGATTGTAGTTCTCAAATCAATCTGGTTTCCGTGAAAAAGAAAGTAACATTTATGAATCACTCAAATCAATTCTTCGTCCGACATTCATTGGGACAATGCTGCATTTAAAACCCAATGAAAATCTAAGCTCTTCATAATATGATACGCTCGTACCTAGTCACAAACATATATCTAATGACAGTCACAGTGGTGAGTCTACGACTGTTTCATGACTTGAAATACTGACCCCTGATGATTTACTGTGCGTGTGATGACGCCTGTGTTTCCTGTGGCGTCTACTCCTCCTATACTCATCACTGCGGTGGTGGTAGTCGCTACTTGGCTCTTCTCTTTCCCGGTGGTAATAGTAATCTTGCTCGTAGTAGCCGCCGCCGCCCCCTCTGGGTGGGGAATCTCTGTACTCGTATTCGTGGTAGGGGTCGTGGTAGTGTTGTCTTCTCGAACATGAAGTGTAGGAACTTTCCCTCCTCCGTTCCTGGCTGTAAATGTGCAACGGATACAGACAATTTTTGATCAAATTAACTATAATTTGTAAACTGAAACCACAAAGCTAGAACTAGAAAGTACAAAAATTTCAAAGCTTTTCAGTAGAGGTCATCTTCTGATGAAGCAACTTAAATGATTTTTTTTTTTTAAGGTGTACATGTACAGTATGGGTACATGTGCATTGTACATGAAATTATCACAGGACTGGAATACAAGGAGGCCATGACCTCTGTTGCCCCTTCTCTTGATTTTGGTGTCCCTTCAAACGTTTCCCAAAATCTTCAAGGTTTTCCAATGGAAGTGCCCTCATACCTGTACTGTATGCTTCATTTTTGAAAGGGCAAGGTCACCAAGGCATTTCCTGCTTGGTTAAGGCCACCCCATGACTTATGAGGAAATTTTGAATTTCTAGTGCAGAGCATTTCAAGGGCACCAAGGCAGA
Source organism: Asterias amurensis (assembly GCF_032118995.1). Taxonomy (NCBI): domain Eukaryota; kingdom Metazoa; phylum Echinodermata; class Asteroidea; order Forcipulatida; family Asteriidae; genus Asterias; species Asterias amurensis. The sequence continues at coordinate 13,516,499 of NC_092664.1, read as the reverse complement.
GGGCATGTTTGAAGGCAATTGCCTTTGTTGCCTCCAAGAAGTATCAGGCGCATGGAAGTGCCCTTTGCAGAATGAAAATGGCCTTGCCCTCTCAAATAAGCAATACCAGGCACTCACTGTCACTGCCGTCTAGCATCATCATGATTGTCCGGGCACTGACAGTCGAAGTCACTGACCGACTGATCATCGACTTTTTACTCTTTAGTGCTTAGGACCAATCAATTGGTAATTGGTGCAGGAAAGTGGATACTTCCTTCAGACTAAAAAACTAAATGGTTCGCTAAATATGTTCACCATTGTTTAAATGCGTAGTGCGTACAGTATCTTGAGAGGTACAATACAGTACTCCCTGAACAGTTTACCAGGGAGTTCGTCATTGATGCTGTGTACCATGGGAAAAAGGGTCAACAAGCTTTTGGTCATTGGCACACTAGAACTACATGCCTCGGCCTGTGGTGCAATGTAAAGTTTGAGCCCTGATTTTGGCCAGGAACCTCCCAGTATCTACTATCTATGTTAAAGGGAAGGTACACGTTTGGTAATTACTCAAAACAAATATTAACTTAAAAACTGACTTGGTAACGAGCATTGGAGAGCTGTTGGTAGTATAAAACATTGTGGCAAATGACTCACGCTGAAGTAACGTAGTTTTTGAGAAAGAGGTAATTTCTCACTAAAATAATAAAAGACTTCTAGTCTTTTATTCCTATCTGAAAGCACACAAATTTGTCTAACAAGAGTATTTTTTCTGTCATCATTTTCTCGCAACTTCGATGACCAAATGAGACCAAATGAGCCCAAATTTTCACATGCTTGTTATAAAACACAAAGTGAGGACACTGGTCTTTGACAATTACCAAACGTGTACCTTCCCTTTAATACCAGCATTACAGTTACAGAACAAAAGGTTTTACATCTATGTAAGATGTGAGACTTTGGTTCCCCCTGCAGTGTAAATATTACAGGTGCAAAGTATGTTCAGTTCTTAGTATGATTGTAACTTCAAAGATGCTTCGTTCTTGAAACAGTAAGGGTCACCAAAGCCTTGTCTCATTTGTCAAAGGCACCTTTAGGAAATTTGCAAAGTTCTACGTTGTATTGCAATGTTTCACTGACTGGGCACCAAGGCAATGATCAGAGGAAACAGCATCCATTGCCTCCGTGAAGCATCATGCCTGCCAGTATCGAGAAAGGGGCATTCAAGATAATCTTCAAACATTTAAAAACAGGAAATACAAACTGCTTACTGCAGACATTAGGCAACATTCTAGTTGCAAGAAAAGAGGAAATGGCTGATCACACTTTACTTTTGTACAGTGTTTTTTTTTGTTTTTCTATGGCGCTGTTTTGAAACGAAAAAAGAGGAAATTAGCCGATCAGCTGAAAAATTGCATGCCTGGTTCTGTCAACACCCTTAAATAAAAGTGACAGAAAAAGCTGGGTGTGTCAATGTAGTATTGAAAGAAAAACAGAATACCCCTATGGCGATAATCACTCAACCCATGTATGGTATGACTAGACCATGTTTTTTTTTCTGAACGATTGCAAAAATGGATTCTCATTGTTTGCACAGCAGAAATATCCCAGGGGACATTAAACACAAGACCCAGGGCAGTGACATGATTGAAGCCCATGACCCACATGAAATGCTTCCCTGCAATTCTTGACAGCCTGGAAGGGGGATATAATCATCATGTGCTTATACTTAATCACCAGTGTTAATTGACGTGGCTTGTCCTTTCCTGAGAATCAATGGATATATCCACAATGCTCTTTTCTAGACATACACTGTAGCAATATTCAGACAGCTGTGACTGATATGGAATGAATGGACTTATGTTATGTACTGTATAGACAAAGACGCATGAACCAAAATGATTGAAGCTGTTCGTGAATATTCTACGTGTTCAACTGATGTACAATGCAGGTCTGAAATCTGTATTTCATTTTTGTACTGTTGTAAAGACAAGGCACAGCCTCACACAAACAAAGAGCCTCTATGGGCAAAAATGTATCTGGAACATTTTGAGATACAGGCCTTTCCTTTTTGGAAATGGTGGGGGTGGCATTGAATCATGAGGTTGCCTCCAAGAAGTATTACATGTATTAGGACTGACAATATACGTACGTACTCGGGTGGGTACATTATCTTGAGTAAGGCAGGCCAGCCATTTCATCTTGAAGGGGCATAAAACGATTTTGAAAAGGGCATTTGCACCAAGGTGTTTTCTCATTGGTAAAGTGCAATGCTATTGGGAAATAATACATTTTTATTGGAACTTTTCAATAGGCACAAAGGAAATGACCAGGGTCAGCAAAGGCTGTTTGCTTTAATAACTGTCTCCTACATGTAGTAACGACTTGAAAATATTCACAAGTCTTATGAAGGGGCACGAAGGCCATGACCAAGGGGCAAAATGGGTCAATATGGTCTTTGTGTAACTTCGGGCCTACTGCAAAAGCATCTGAAGGCTTAGAATCAAAGCAGGATCTACTATGATTATAACCAATATTGTGTAGCATGTGTAAGGGAACATTACAGGTTAAATTTTTGGACGTTTTAAAAATCGCTATGTTTTTGTTTGTTTTCTTCTAACAATTATTATCTGTCTTCAAAACTTAGAAAAGTAAATCCTTTAATATGTTTTCTTACACGCCCGTAAGACTACGTACAAACATTTGTGGGCGACTATAAAAGATGTAAAAACCTTTAGCATTTCCCCAATAATACAGTTGAAGTGTGCACTCTATTGCATTTGTACACACCAAGTTGAAACTGTGCCCTTGGCACACAAAAAAAAAAAAAAAAAAAAAGGAAAACTAAACCTTCCCTAGCAGGTTGTCTCACTCATCAGTGAATGCTGCTACACTGTTTGATACAGCAAAGGACAGAGGTCAAGTTTATTGTTCACAGAAACCAAACAATGGTTGCATGTAAAGTAGTGGTAAACAAAGTCACACTCTGCCAAGGTTTTTTATTTCTGAATTGCTGGGTGTTTGGATTCCAAAACATAGGCCTTGAATATGGAAGGACAAGGGCACAAGCCCATTTTTTGAGTGTGGAAATCTTAGAAAATTGATCTGCAGTTTCTCAGCAGAGTGTGATGGCAAGACTGGCAAGTCGATCTTAAAGACACTTGACATTTTTGGTAATTGTCAAAGACCAGTCTTCTCACTTGGTGTATCTCAACATATGCATAAAATAACAACCTGTGAAAATTTGAGCCCAATTGGTCGTCAAAGTTGCGAGATAATAATGAAAAAAAAAACACAAGTTGTGTGCTTTCAGATGCTTGATTTCGACACCTCAAAATCTAATTCTGAGGTCTCGACATCTAATTTGTGCAAAATTAAATCTCTCTTGAAAACTACGTCACTTCAGAGGGAGCCGTTTCTCACAATGTTTTATACATCAACCTCTCCCAATTACTTGTTACCAAGTAAGATTTTATGCTAATAATTATTTTGAGTAACTCCGGTGGTCTTGTGATTATAAAAAATCACACCTCACCTCACTGAAATTGAATCCGATCAATACAAATACCTTTAAATTTCTTTGAATATTGATGTACAATGTATTACCCACAAGAAAAAGGAGATAAATCTTCTATGTGTAATAGCGTTGTGCTCAATTTTATTCAGGTCTCGTAACAAATCATCTAGTCCAGTAGAGGTTTTGAGCTACATGTACAAGCCACACAGTCTAGTGGATTTTTCCACAAAATTCATCCCCTGCCTGCGCCACGTCGTCTTTGAAGAGGGCAAAGCAATTTGCATTTTAAAAAGGGCAGGGACCATCGCAAAATCTTAAAGCTGAAGGAGGCCCTAACCAAGGCAACAGGGCCCAATTTCATGGCTCTGCTAACCACCAAATTATGTGGTTACGATCACCATTCTCCGCTTACGTGCAAGCACTAAATTTCTGTGCTAGCTGTGTAAGCGTAGAATAATTAACTACGTGACTATTCTGCGCAGAATCCCAAATTCCCCGCTAACCCATAAAACTTGCTTAGCATAAGCACAGAATTCCCTGCTACCGTAAGCGACGATTCTGTGAATATGATAAGCAGAGCCATGTACATGCAGAGGCCCAGATGCCTCAAGACCTCTCCCTGTAACTCCAGGCCTTAATCAAGCTTTTTTTAAAACAAGTTGTGATTTTGTTGTGATTCTCGTGCAATTTTAAGCATTTCATTATGATGGCGAAGCATGGTTTTTGATGAGCTCACGTACAATGTATTCCTATTCATCAGTTTTCATGAAACTATAAAAACTTACCTGTAAATTACATGACACAGTGTTTCTTTTCTACATTGAAAAAATGTAATTTTAAAAGAAAACGTTTTAAGAATGCCCTCACATCAACAAATTCTGGAATCTTTGCTCCACAATATCTTTCAAATTTTTAGAAATTTACCTTAAAGCCATTGGACTCTTAAGATAAACAGTGTTGTCCAAGGCCCACAACTTCTATATCAAATAACAAACCTTTGAAAATTTAGGCTCAATCGGTCTTCGGAGTCGGGAGAAAACAACGGAAAACCCCACGCTTGTTTCCGCGCGTTTTGCCGTGTCATGACATGTGTTAAAAATAAATCCGTAATTCTCGTTAAGGAGAATTTATATTGTTTTGCTGTTTTCTCAAAAAGTAAAGCATTTCATGGAATAATATTTCAAGAGAAGTCTTTCACCATTGCCTTCTGTAAACCATGTAAGTTATTTGTAAATCTGTAAACTTTTATTTTTATTTTTCTGAACCGAAAAGGTCCAATGGCTTTAAGTGAAATACATTTTTTAAGTACAAGTATCCTTCCGTTCGTTCAAAACCCAACCATATGGGAACTCAAAACCCAAACTGATGGACTCTGATTATCAGTCCGGAGTCAAAAAGGTTTAAAACTTCAAAGCAGGCCTGATACTTCACTTTGTCATTGCCTTGGTGCTCTTGAAATGCTCCAGTAGAAATTTTAAATTTCCTCATAGGGTGGTGCCCTTTACCAAAGAGAAAATGCCTTGGTGCCCTTGCCCTTTCAAAACCGAAGCATACAGCCCTATCAAAGGCTTCACTGGATATTTGCCTCAGACCATTCACTGGCAAAACTGAGTAACATGTACATGTACATGTACATGTAGACCAGTTCATACTAAGCTTAGGTCATACTTCTTGCGAATGCAAATGCGATACAAATTTTGATGTCACGGGGCTGTTATCACAGCAAATGTTTCGCTGGAATTGAAGCACAAGTCACAGGGCTGTTTTTGTATTTGCAGCGAACATTTTGCAGGAGTTGAGCACAAGTCAACTGGTTTTAATTCTTTGTTGCAAATTTGTGTTGACAAAATTTCTATCACAGCATTCGCCGGAAGTATGAACCGGGCTGAAGAGTTTACCATACATACCTTCGTGACCTGTATCTATGCGTCCCATACTCATCACCATAGTAACTCTTGCAGGGCGTGGCCCTCCTCCGTCTATGCCGATAATGATTGGAGTACCTACTAGTTGAACGTTGTCTGTGATGTGATCGAGGCATCTAAATAATGTTCAAAAAGAATGAGAACCTCAAACTAAATTTGATCATTATGGATGGGGCCGTTAGTCAACCACTGAGTTCAACCACTTCCCTTTTCACAAACAAGTCACATCTGGATGACTTTGCGTCTTAGTGAATCATGAAATAAGTGATAAGGTGACAACTGTCTTAAGCCTGGGCAAATAGTGCGACTAGTGTCAAAGTTGCAATGATTGCTTAGTCCACTAGTGACTACCGTTTTTCAATTCTCTGTTGCTTGTGCCAACAAGACTAATAGGAAATAGTCACCTTTGTACTTATTCAGGATTTCTGCATTGTTTATGATTATTTTGTGCTTTGTGATCGGTTGATGAAATAAAAGCAAGTCAAACCAACTGTTACTATTTTGTTGGGACCAAGAAGCCATTTTGGCGATTGCATGATTGTTTGACTTTAAAATATTTGAACAAAATATTTGCGAAAGATATGTCCTGACGGTAATTATACAGAACATTAATTTCACATTAAAAATGACATTCACATAAAAAATTATTAAAACAAAAATTATAATTCATTAGATATCAATGATTATGAACATAGAACTATTGAGGAATACACATTTTAATGAGGGTACGAAGTGACTCCGCTGAAGGTACGAAGTGACTCAGCTGCTGGTCACTTCGTACTCCACCCACAGTACAAGGTGACCAATTTGTTTACGGTACGAAGTGTCTCGAAGGTACGAAGAGTCCAGGGTACGAAGAGTGGCAAAAGGTACGAATTGTCCTACATCCAACAAATTGTCAGAAATTTACTATACAGTCCGACGATAACTTTATATTTAAACCGGCGTTTCAGAATTGTTACCGTCATGATTGTTGTTGATAAAAAGCTAAAAAAATACCACAGCCTGTTGGTGTTTAAAATTAACTTGTTTATAAAATTATTTTGCTTGATTTTTTTTTAGATTTAGTTTAGGCCATCATTATTTATACTTCATTGCACACAACCAAAGACGGCCGAAACACTAAAAACACTGGCTGAACCCACTGATGTGTGCTTCTGAACAGGTTTTTGTTTTGACTGTCATTCCACAATCACTCAACAGACTCAATATTTAGCCACAGACCCAGTCGGACTGACTCTCCCTCACTCTGCTCTGGCTGCTATTTCTACCGTGTCTTTTTTTGGAATTGTCTACCTCCATCAATAAGGTTTATCGCGAATAGCAAAATATCAAGAGAGGGCGCTGTTGAACCCACACAAAGGTATAGGAGTTGCGTGCCCGAGTCATACAAACTGCATAGTAACCGCCCCATATTCCTTCCCACAATGCAGTGCGTTTCTGAATCGCGATAAACCTTATCAACCCTTTATCCTGTAAATATTTCTCTTGAAATTGAATCTCAAATGATTTTTCATTCAAGTTATTAATTTCAGAGTACACCGGCAGAATGTTTTGCGTGTCGTCCTCGGGCGCCATTTGCATTTCATGCAAATTACAAAGTCTAGACCATATCGCACAGCACACCGGCTTGCTGTTTTTGGACGACGTAGAGCATCCACGGAATAGAACCGCATAAAAGTCATGCATGTGTGTGTACTTACCGCTGGCGTTGCAGTGAGGAAATTCCTCACTTTGTCGAGAATATACTCCACGGCAGAGGACGATTTAATAACAGGAGTAAAAACGTCAGCGCAGGGCGCTTTGACATCCAAACTTTCACAGTCAAGTTCTGCCGCTTTTGGCATCACCTTTTAGGGTTATTTTTTGTTTAACGCACAAAAAAAATATCTAGGAAAAATGTCACCGACCAGCAGATTTTAGTGTATGCAGTTAAATGATACACCCGTCTTACAGTACCTAATGTACATGTACATTACACGTATGTCATGCATGTCGTGCACACACAAAAGTACATGATGCATGCGGACAAGTGTGCGCGCGCGCCGTGTGTAAGTGACTTTGTCAGAGCCTTCTTATGATTGGTCATAATTCTGACGAAATTAAGGCAATAACTCAGTACAGCCAATAGCATGAGGTTTCTTAAAAGCCAACGTGAGCGAAATTTGGCTGTTACGAAATTCTCAAACACTTGATTGATTTCTCAAAGAATAAACGAAAATACATAATAGACACGGTAAAATAAAACGTTCAAATACTGAACACTATAAGCAATTTTGTTTTAATTAAGTAAACAATGGCAGAGGGAGTAGATACGGCGTTTTATTTTTCGCCCTTATTTTTCCAGCGGGTTATTTTCTGCTTCGTTTATCATAGGATCCTTTAGGCCAGTTAGCGTCCGGTTGAAACACAAGGATGGGCTTTTTATTTAAAGATGGCCCAGTCCTTTTTAAAACTTAAAAAATCCATTGTTTCTTCTACTATTCAAACTCACAACACAAAATTAAACATGCGGACAGGACATTGAACAAATAATGGCTGTCTGCGCGACAAAAATTTCTCAAAGTTTATTTTCTACCGTTGAAGTATATCCCTTTTTAGATTTTTTTTTTTTTATAAACATAAACACATATTTAACAAAAAAAAAAACTTATATAAAGAAAAAGAAAGAAAAAGGAGGCGGCCTCAAAAGGGAAGAGGGGGGTAGCTAAATATATTTATTATTTTACTTGGCCTTAGTTCTGCTATGTTGGATATAAAGTTTTAAAATTAAACAGCACTTTACTTTATTCCTTTCGATATTAAAAGCAATTATGACCTTCACCTACTTAAAAAGAGTTAAATTTACACTGTTACAAAAGGAGATTTAGGACAAAGGTTGTTTTTTCAATACATGTAGTCATTTATTTCAGAACGACTTATTTGAGACTGAAGTGCATCAGTTTATCTGATTTCATAAGTGGAATGCAACTTTAAGTAATAAGGATAGAATTTTATGTAGATTTATATGTTTCTTAAACAGATGTACCGCATCTAAGAATATGTCCACACTAAACGACTAATAACTGATTGACCATTATAAAATGTACAAATATCTACAAACTTGTTAACAAAAAACATTAAGTTAGTATATTGCATTTAACCACTTCAATTTGATTCTTTAAAAGCATCAACACCTTTGGTAATTGTCAAAGACCAGGGCCCAATTTCATAGAGCTGCTAAGCACTATGTTTTGCTTAGCATGAAATTTCTTCATTGATAAAAACCGGACTCCAACCACTAAAAAATTGCTTGTTACTGCATGTTCAGCTGTTTGCTTATCCTGAAATTCACCTGGAAATTCGGTTGGTAATCCTGTTTTTACCATGTTTTTTACCAAGGAAAAAATATCATGCTCAGCAAATTGTTGTGCTTAGCAGCTCTATGAAATTGGCCCCATGCCTTCTCACTTGGTGTATCTCAACATATGCATATAATAACAGACCTGTGAAAATTTGAACTCAATGTCGTCAAAATTGCGAGAGACTATGAAAGAAAAAACTGCCTTGTCGCACGAGTTGTGTGCTTTCAAAAAAAACCAATATTTTTATTTTTTATTTTTTATTTTTTATAAATGTTGAAAGCACACAACTTGTGCGACAAGGGAGTTTTCGGTTGGTAATCCAACAGCCCAGGTGCTTGATTTCTAGACCTCAGGTGAGGTCTCGAAATCAATTCAAATATTTTAGTGAGAAATTACTTCTTTCTCAAAAACTATGTTACTTCAGAGGGAGCTGTTCTCACAATGTTTTATACTATCAATTATCAAGTTAGTTTTTATGCTAACTACCAAAGTGCCAAGTGCCTTTAATACACTTTTTCTTTTCTTTTTTTCTTTCTTTTTAAATCTATTTTAGGATAAGAAATCATTAAATTCACTCCTCCAAATTGCAAGATGCCACCATGTTCCAGTGCAAAGTCCTTGGTTCACCCATAAAGCCATTTTCACAAAGCAAATACAATTGTGAGAAAACAGTTGTGCACCTCTTTAGCCCTTTTCACACTACTGTATTCCCCGAGGTTGCCCCTGCACTTAACCCCCTCTTGGCCCCAGCCAATGGACACCCAGGGAATAGCCACCCTGCTCCTGGGGTATTCTTTGAAATGTGCAGCCAGACTCCCGTGGAATAGTGATCTTGGCGGAGACTGATGATGTTAACGGTGGGGTGAAAAAAATCCTGCTGTGCCTCCCCAGGGCTGTACTCCCAAGGGATAAGAGATACAGTGTGAAAAGGGCTACCTGTCGCCCCTGTTTTCTTTTGCACTTGGATGAACTTTTCCAGTTATAGTGTACAGTGTCGTAGCCAGGGTGGACGGTTCTGGGCGGGCCTGCCCAGAACTAACAGATCTCACTCAGCACTCTCAGCAAAATACACTGTGCTGCCCAGCACAGAGTTCCCCTAGATTCAACTTGAGCAATGATGGCCCCATATCTAAACATTTAGAGCCCAACACTAAACTTGGTCTAGCTACAACACTGATGGTGTGCAACAGTTCTTAGAGGGGTATTTCCTCGGTTACAAATCGTCTCTTGTTTGCTCAACTGGTTTGTTGGGTTCTTGTGATCGGTCTGTAAAATAACAACAAACACTTAGTAAATATTGGCATTAAAGGGACATGTTGCCTTGGAGCGGGCAAGTTGGTCTATGAAAAGCGCTTGAAAACCGTTTGTTATAAAAAGCATATGGCTCAGACTGATATGGTTTAAAAGTAGAAAATAATAAAACACACAAAAATGTCTCAAAATTGCATGGTTTTCCTTATATGTTGTGTGTGAAGACCGAGACTCAAACCAACAATCAGATATACCAAAGATTGAGTCCAGTTGAGTCCAGTGTGCTAAAACCACTCGTCCACAATACACCGTGTCAAGACTGGGACTCAAACCAACACTCTGCTGAACAGAAATACCAAAGATTGAGTCCAGTGTGCTAAAACCACTCGTCCACAATACACCGTGTCAAGACTTGGACTCAAACCAACACTCTGCTGATTAGTCCCGTTTGCTTAAACCACTCGGCTAAAACACACCATGTCAAGACTGGGTGGGACTCAAACCCACACTCTGCTGATCAAAAACACCACAGCTTGAAACCAGTGTGCTAAACCATTCGGCCACATAATACTGCTGATTAGTCCAGTTTGCTTAAACCATTCGGCTAAAACACACCATGGCCCAATTTCATTGAGCTGCTTAAGCACAAAATTTTGCGTAAGGAAAAAAATCCTTGCTTAGAAAAATCAGATTACCGGCCAAGACTCCACTCAATTGGTATGCTATTGTAAACAACAGCTAAATACCAGTCACTTAGGCAATGTATACTGCATGACATTTTGGCCAGTAACATGTGTAAAATAAGCGAGCTATTTTCGTGCTTTGCTTAAGCAGCTCTATGAAATTGGCCCCTGGTCATGACCAAGACTCAAACCCAAACTCTGCTGTTCAGAAACACCAGAGCCCGAGTCAAGTGCTCTTAACAAGTCGGGCACAACAAGCCAATGAACAAAATGTGCAAATAACTTGGTAGATCACAGGCATGAAACTTACGATGTGAGCTCTTGGTCGGTACCCTCATACAACGATCCCTTGGCCGGAAGCATCCCAACACTCTCATTTATTGCTCCACTCTTAGCGAGACGACTCAGAAAGCCGTAAAACGATACCCTGGAGGCGCTGTTTAGAATTTTAGACAAGCAGATGATTGGCGGGCAACTGTTGAAAGAAAAAGAGCGAAGAGAAAAATAATCAATTTTGGCAGGGCTTCATCGAAGACCCTGTTGGTAGGATGTGGTGCTTTTCAAGGTGAATCTTAAAGATACTGGACACTATTAGTCATTGTCAAAGAACAGTCTTTCTCACTTGGTGTATCCATGGAGGTAGAAATACTAAAACTTCTACCTCCATGGTGTATCTCAACAACCTCATAATTTAAAATAACAAACCTGTGAAAATTTGAACTCAATTAGTCGTCGAAGTTGCAAGATAATAATGGAAGAAAAACACCCTTGTCACACCAAGTTGTGTGCTTTCAGATTCTTGATTTCAAGACCTCAAAATCTATTTCTGAGGTCTCGAAAATCAAATTCAATTATTTTATTGGAAAATTACCACTTCTTTCTCGAAAACTACTGTACTTCAGAGGGAGCTGTTTGTCACAATGTTTTATACTATCAACAGCTCTTCATTGCTTATTACCAAGTAAGTTTTTAATGCTAACATTTAGTATTAGTAATTACCAATAGTGTCCAGGGGTCGATTTCACAAAGAGTTAGTACTAGTACTAACTTAGGACTAGTCCTAGGAGATATTAAAAACGTATGGCTAGTCCTAAGTTAGGATGAGTAACTGGTCCTAACTCGAGATTAGACTAATCTTAACTCTTTGTGAAATCCACCCCAGTGCCTTTAAGGAAGCCTGGGCCAATAGTGAAACTTGACTACTCGACTAGTCGCGCCTCAAATAGTTGCAACATCGACACTACCAACAAATATTTTTAAAATAAATAAGAGGTGATCCGGGCTGAACCCAAACACCTAAACACCTAAAAAAAAAGGCTAAAAATGGAGAAAATCCAATCCCTGCACTGGGAGTGGTTTTCTGACTCCCTGGATGCACAACAGAAGCCACGCCCTAATCTTCACCTGTAGGTAGCCTCTGCGCATTTTTTAGTCAATGCTTCAAGGAACAGTCTGGACTCCACCCCATCGGGCGTGGCATGCTCCACGGGTTTGGGATGTTTCTTCTCTTGTCTTGGGGAGGATTCACTCGGGATGTACACTGCCTCTCTGGGACTCGGTAACGACGCCACCAGATGGTGGTACACAGACGAGCACATGTGCAGAAAATCTACAGTAAAAAATAACGTCAAAGTGAGGGATTGAGCATCTTGAAGATTTTTCCAAAAGGAGACTTTGGAACGCTAGGTGGCAGCAGACTTACCAGGTAAATTTCCACTGTTTACGTAGTTCTGAGCACTCACACATTACCGAGAACAAAGGAATTTACCTGGTAAGTCTGCTGCCACCAAGCGTCCCAAAAAGAACCTATTCAAACTATGCAATGGAAATTGTGACTTGTACAATGTACCTCACTGTGTAATATTTTGACAGAAACAACTCTAATAGAAGATGCAGACCTTTCAACTACTCCGACGAGATTGGTACAGATGCAGAGTCTGAAATTGAGGACCTTCAAAACATGATGAGGGATAAACACTTCTGGCTTGACATTGAAAACGGAATCTCGGTTGGGACCTCTAAATGGTGAATGATGATGACTGAAATGAAGGTGTAGTAGCCCTTACAGTAAACATGATGAGGGATAAACACTTCTGGCTTGACATTGAAAACGGAATCTCGGTTGGGACCTCTAAATGATGAATGATGAAGACTGAAATGAAGGTGTAGAAGCCCTTACAGTATTTTCTTTTGTCCCATTAATTCTAACACGCCCAGGTTGCCCTCATACATTCTTTTCATTAAGTCATCCATGTGCGTTTTTCCAACTCCACGGGTATATAATAATAATAATAATCGAAGTCTGACTGCACACGCACTCACCCTGGCACTTACATGTAGTATTCGTCTCCTGTGCAGTCCAGCATCTCAACCGACCAGTTGTATACATTGTTGTTTAAAGCAATTGCACAACACCGGTAAACAGTATTGTCCAAAGGCCCACACTTCGTGTATCACAACTTATATATAAAATAACAAACCTGTGAAAATTTAGGCTCAATCGGTCATCAGAGTCGGGAGAAAATAACGGGAAAACCCACCCTTGTTTCCGCACATTTCGCCGTGTCATGACATGTGTTTAAAAAAAATCCGTAATTCTTGATTGATATTGTTTTACTGTTTTCTCAAAAAGTAAAGCATTTCATGGAATAATATTTCAAGGGAAGTCTTTCACCGCTACCTTATGTAAACCGTGTAAGTTACTTGTAAATCTGTGGATTTTTAATTTTTGTTCTGTTCAGAAAGTGTCCAATGGCTTTAACCCGACTATCGTTTTCAGTATAACCAACTATCGCTGTCAATTCGACACTTATTTTACGTATTACTTTTTCTAAGACTCTTGGTGCTGTGGTGTGCTGTTTGCAATAGTACAGGCGAACCGCAGCTACAAGCCAATTAGTTAATACCTACAAGTTAAGTACCATGTTATTTTTGTTGGCACAAGTACTGCCCTCTTTTTGTTTACATACAAAACAGGCAAAGAGGCCAGGCTCGTAATAGTTTTTGTATTTTCGTTTAAAGCCATACTGGACACTTTCAGTAAACAGTATTGTCCAAAGGCCCACACTTCGTGTATCACAACTTATATATAAAATAACAAACCTGAGAAAATTTAGGCTCAATCGGTTATCGGAGTCGGGAGCAAATAACGGGAAAACCCTTGATGTCGAGAATTGATATCTGTTTTAATGTTTTCTCAAAAAGTAAAGCATTTCATGGAATAATATTCCAAGAGAAGTCTTTTACCATTACCTTATGTAAACCGTGTAAGTTACTTGTAAATCTGTGGATTTTTAATTTTTGTTCTGTTCAGAAAGTGTCCAATGGCTTTAACCCGACTATCGTTTTCAGTATAACCAACCATCGCTGTCAATTCGACACTTACTTTACGTATTACTTTTTCTAAGACTCTTGGTGCTGTGGTGTGCTGTTTGGCAGTAGTATAGGCGCACTGCAGCTACAAGCCAATTAATTAATTTCTACAAGTTAAGTACATTATTATTTTTGTTGGCACAAGTACTGCCCTCTTTTTGTTAACATACAAAACAGGCAAAGAAGACAGGCTCGTAATATTTTTGGTAATTTCATTTAATAACAAAATATACTAGAGAAGAACACGCTACCAAAAGTGAATGAGAAGAACCAAATCATGGGTTACATTTATAGGGCTGTATGCTTCCTTTTGGAAACGGCAAGGGCACCAAGGCATGTTCTTCTTGGTAAAGGGCACCCTATGAGGAAATTGTAAATTTGTACTGGAGCATTTCAAGGGCACCAAGGCAATGAGCAGGGGACACGGAGGCAATCGCCTTCGTTGCCTCCCTGAAGTATCAGTATATATGTACCTTCAAAGTAGAACTGCACTTGGAAGGCGTAGAGGAAGTCAGCAAATGATGTCAGCGAGTCCATAGCGTCTTCAAGAAAGATGATCCGAGCTGTTCCTTGAACGAGATCGAGGGGGAAGTCCGGACACAGGAGACAGAGGAGCGAGTGGTATTCCCTGACATTCAATAAATCTGCAAATGGGTGTAGTTATAGAGACCTTGTAAGAATTGGTCCAGGGCCCAATTTCATAAAGCTGCTTTAGGGTTTGTACGACCCAAAACAAAGAGTCCACATATATTTATTAAACCGATACAGTTTGATGATAATGATGGTAGAAAACTTCCCTTCAAATATTACCTGTAGAGGTGCTGTAGTTTTTGAGAAATTAGTAAAATAATGCCACAAACAAATTGAATAAGGAGACAAACAACGTAATTACCGTTACTGTTATTTGCGACTCTCCTGAAAACATCGCTCTGTGATTTTGACCTTTTTTCCCTCAATAATACTTGACGACTAATGAAGCTGAAACTTCTACAGTTAAAAACTTGATCTACAAAAAGTATCAAAACCCTTTCATGGCACTGGACATCTTTGGTGATTGCTCAAAATACAGAGCATAAAAACTTACTTGGCAATAGGCGACGGAGGGCTGTTGGTAGTTTACACATTGTGAGAAAGGACTCCCTCTGAAGTAACATATTTTTTTGAGAAAGAGTTCCTCATGCAAATGTTTGAATCTAATAGACTTCAGGCCTGAAGACTTTCTCAGACCAGTGGTAAAGCGATCAAATAGTGTGAAAAGGACGACCGTTAACCCAGGGGGCAAATAAGGCCCTTTTCGAAATAACTGGATTTGACTTTGGACTCGGCTAAGACTAGCTTGACCCTGTCGGTTGTATTGACACTTGCGCAGGCTTTGGGTATATGCGCTAAGGGACTTCAGACGAGAGAACAGAGCCTCAAGCCGAAGCTGTGGTTTAAAAAGGGCCAGAGTAGTGTGAAAAGTGCTAGAGAATAGCAAGAGACTAAAAAGAGAAAAATAAATGTGTAGCAAACCTCCACTGTCGCCGATATGACGGAAGGATTTCCAAAATGTGCGGATGAAGGATGCTCGATTGTGGGGCGTGGCTCGGAGGAAGTTGTACTCCCGAAAGAGTATATGGGTCCTTTGCTGAATGCTGAGAAAACTTCATGAAAAACAAAAAGTAACACAGGAGTAAGTAATTTTCTTTTGTGGTTATAATAATAATAATACAGAGCATTTCTACCACGCAAAACAGAGAACACAGCGCCTGACAGTGAGGGGGTGAAAAATAACAGATACACAAAGGGAACACAACAAAATAAACAACACACTCTATTAAAGGGTTTGGGTACTTTCTGCAGGACACAAAACACAATGTCTACAGATTTACATTAAACTTACACTGTTTGAAGATAATGATAGTAGAAAGCTTTACCTTAAAATATTACTTGCTGAGGTGCTGTAGTTTTGGGGAAATGAGTTAAACAATGTCACAAAAACTATTTGAGTCTCAGTCTAGCACGTAAAAACGTGTTTAATGGTATTTTACCATGTTAATTTGTTTTTACATGCTAAAGTAATTTCCGTCTCACTGACAGACTGAGACGAAAATTAGTTTTACTCTTTTCTCAAAAACTACAGCACCTCAGCATTCAGCTTAAGGGAAGCTTTCTACCACCAATATCTTCAAACTGAGTAAGTTTAATGGAAATCTGTGGACATGATGTTTTGTATGGTATAAAAATTACCCACGTACTAAAAAACAAATGGGTGCAGTTACAGAACTACTTCTTCTTACTAGTCTTGAAGAAACTTTGCCGGGTTGACTTTGGGATATTCTTCTTTGTGTTCCATCAACTGACTGATGGCGTCCTCTAGGTACACAGGAATGTGCTGACTTGCTGGAAATACAAAAACATAGAATTAGAATTATTTATTCAGCCAACGTTAAAAACATCGGAAATTGTAGTGAACCTCAAGCTCTCTAGATTTAACAATCACAAAATTACATTTAAAAACATTACAGAGAAGATACAAAAATATAAATATATACAAATATATACGCTACAAAAAGCAGAAAAACTGGAACTAGTTAACATTAAAAGCACGAACAGCATAAGGATAAAAACTATACGCTAAGATAAAAACTTGATTTACTAGAGTAGAGTGGTATTTGAAAAACAACCTCCTGTGCCAAATCTTGTTGCTTACTCCTGAACGCATGTACAGGAGCCAAAATTTGCCGCTTACCCATGAAATGCACTTGCCATTACACAGAATTCCCTGCTTCTGTAAGTGCCGATTCTGTGCTTTCGGTAAGCAGAGCCATAAAATTGGGCCCTGTTTAACGTGCTAGGGCTCCACCAATACATGAGCTATCTAGCCTTCCTAGACCCAGTAACTAAAAATATACACAAGTTACACTGTATTAAAAAATAACAGGTTGAATGTTTTTATTTTTAACAGTGTTTCTTCTATTGACATAATTAAGTTTCTATTTCTTTTAATGGGTAAATTAATTAGGCATAGCTTTTGTGACCCCATATCCTATCTTTTCCTCCTTCCAGTGAGTAGTAATATTGTATCTTGTACTGTTTGTTGAAATCTTGGCCGAATAAATAATAATAATAATAATAATAATAATAATAATATCCAGTTTTGACTTGAATCTTGCAACAGTTTTAGCATCCACTATAGCTTATGGAAGGGAGTTCCATATGTTTGTTACTCTTTGGGTGAAGACATTTTTCCTGCAGCTAATGTTTTTCTTCAGGGATGGCTTGAAGAGCTTGAGAGAGTGACCTCTTGTTGTGGTTATGTCTGATGTTCTGTACCTGCTTCCTTGCTATATAATGAGACTATGTTTTTTGACAAGTGCCTTTTCTACACTTTACTTATATATACAAGTTACTGCATTTTTAGCATAAAAAGGTTTTATATTTAACAGCCATGTTAACTGTTGGAAAACTCAGTCATAGATCTCCTCCTGTACTCGCTAAACTGGCCTGGCTACCCATGATGAGTAAACATGGTAAACACATCCAGATCAAAACCTGTCTACATAGTCCGCCGAATCTTTGCGGACAGAATTTTCTGCACTGTGTCACCACACCGTCAAAAATAGACACAGCCATTTAGATTTTTAAAAAATTGTTACTAACATTGCAATTGAATTTCTTTAAAGGCAGGGGAAACTATTAGTAATTACTCAAAATAACCATTTTCATAAAACCTTACATGTTATTGAGGTTGACAACGATAGTATAAAACATTGTGAGAAAAGGCCACTCCTTCTGAAGTGACGTAGTTTTCAAGAAAGAAGTAATTTTCCACGAATTTGATTTCAAATGCAAGATCTACGGATTTGATTTGGAGGTCTCGAAATCAAGCATCTGATTCTGAAACTACCACACAACTTCGTGTGACAAGACAACAAAGGAAGGGTGTTTTTTCTTTCACTATTATCTCGCAACTTCGACGACCAATTGAGTTCAATTTTTCACAGGGTTGTTGTCCAGTGTCTAACTCTAGTCTAAATAACACTCATAATAAATAAAGCATAGGCCGAATAAAAGTCACCCCCAATAATTTAAATTTGCAGTTAATTAAAATAAAGTTCACCCAAATATATTACCTAAATATTCCTCAGCTGTCATGGCAAACCTGCTTGTATCCATTCTGCATTCCTTTAGAATTATTCTACTCTTGAAAAACGTACAAATCTTCACAAAGGTCGCATTCAGTTACTGACGATTATAGATCTTAGAAATAAACAACTTTTGAGAAATGAAGCAGTCGACGACATCAACAAAAAGAATGCAGACACTTCCAATAGGCTGGCAACAAATTGACTGTAGTTCATTTTATACACAGAAGAGTCAGGGTCATCGACTACGCAGGTACTACGCAACCGCAAAAGTGATCTAGCGCCCTCAATCACGTTTTAGCAAAGAGCAAGTTCGGTGAGCGACTAGACTGAAAGGGTTGAAAGACGAACAGAAACTGTGACGTAGCTGTGTGACGTAGCTCTCGAGTTTACCAGTATCGAACATTGCTCCAATTCCAGGGCATGGTTCGATATAGTTTTTAAAACAATGTCGCTAAAAATAATTTTCGTATCAGCTTTAGCATGTAAAACCATGGAGCTAGAACGGGCCACTTCTAAAACCAATTTCTAGTGTATCGAGGGAATGAGACGAAAGCAATTGTGACTTGTTTGACTCATTTCTCAAGAAAACTACACCACCTCAGATTTCATCTTGCGGCTATAGACAGGGGCCCAGTAGTCGAGGGATCCTATAGAATTAATTGAATTTTTTTTTTAAGCCTTCGAGAAAGACTCTGCTAGAGACTCTGGGTCGAACGTCGGGCCGTTAACTATTTTTTGGACAACATCATCGAGTGACGGGTGTGACGCTGAAGGACTCCCTGAGAAAGTCTGAAGATCGAAAAGGATGGAGGAAACTAACTGACAAATCTTCAAGGGGTGCCTCCACGGTCAGAAGACTACGGGATAGATGCTGAGATGCTGATACCGTCGTTCCCTTTGGTTGGTTAGCAGTTTGCAAGAGCTAAAGTAAGCCTTTAAACTCACTTGCGATGAAAGTGACAGCACACGTACACAATATCATTATGTTATCATTGTATGTCTGGTTATTCGAGTGCGGCTGTTTTTTTTACATGTTTTATTGATCGTCTGGGCGGTCCTTATTTTCACCGCTCCCATTGGTTTATAGAAATCTGCACAAAACCCGAACAGCAAGAATTCCTCAGTCAGTCAAACCTTGGAGGATAGATGGTCAAACCAACCGACCAGATTTTTCTGTCTGTGCTAGGACTGTCATGAATCAAGTGAAGGGAATACGTCTACATTATTGATCCCTCTTGTTATGAACTTCAACTGCCTTTAGTTTTGCACATCGGTATGAGTCTACGTTGATCAAGAATCCAGCTTGTTATGTTTAAGTTATCTCCATCCTGGACGTACAACTCTGGCTCACAGACTTTACCAAAGAGATCCGGCCACCACAGCATCATCGTCTCATCATCGTTCTCATTTCTGGGTGGAAATCTGTACTTGAGCCTATCCTTCTAACGCCACCGTACTTTACCGTGCCCCGGGAGGACTGCCGCTACACACCAAGTCCAGGCCGCCCCTGGCTTCGGCCTCGTTCGTCTTCATAGGTCTTCCGGCGACTGTGCCGGCTTGTGGGGGGACGTATATAGATCTGCTGGCCCCCAAAAATGAGTGTTTATTTGGAAACTTCATTTTATGCGAATATCTAATGGCCATACTTTACTACCGCCGGTGTTACTACCAAGCTACCTTGCGTTTGGCATTTTCTTGACAACTGCTCAGTGAGGTAAATACATTCAAGCGTATGGGTGAGAGACTTGCACAATCTATCTGGACACACTGCGAATTGATATTACCAACCCTTGCCAATAATTTGAAAACATTTAACATTTCAATTTCATGATCGGCTAACAATATTTCGAAACATTTTGAAGCATCTATAATTCGACTATTCTACGCAATCTCAAGACAACGGCAGAGTCAGAAGAATCTGTGAACACCAACAGCAATCTTGAAGATGTAAAAGTGCTCCTTTTACACATCTAGAAAGAGATGCCTCCAAACTGACTGCAAAAGTACAGTAAAAGTCTCTGATCTTGTAAAAAGAAGAACTTTCCTCCCCTATAAAGGTAATTTTTGAGCACGTTGAACTGAGGCTGTGAAACAAGGAGTTCTGAATACCTTAACGAATTTTCTTTGGAGTCCTGTACTATTTGAAGAATTTTCTTTGGATTTCTAAAACGTTTTTTTTTGTCTTTGCACAATTTCAACTGAAGAGGATTGTATCCCCTTGATGAGACAGCCATCCAAGAAAACTTGCCTTCAAGTGACTTTGAAAGGGTTTTGTTTTTATAAAAATCAAGGGGAGATGTTCCTCAGTTTGTATGTGAATGTGTGGAGTTGCAACTAGGCCTCTTATACACATTTAGCTGAATACGGCTACAGGAAGAGTTTGATGTACACACATCAACGGTCCCATCAGAGTTACACAATGAACTTAGTGGTAAGCTGAAATTAGGCCTTTTTGACTACATGTAAATTGAAAATCTTTAAGCTTTTGTTTAGTATTCATAAGGACACAGCCACTGGACCACTACATGTTGTGATCAAATTTGACTGTTTACTAATTCCAACATTGAGACTGATTGCATATGGTATTTAACTCTTTTTTAAAAGGATGCAGTTGGCACAAATAGAAATAGTGTTTTCAAGTTGCCAATAGAACCTGTATGACGATACATTTAAAATTAATGTATATTTTCAAATTAACATAAATTAAGTGAATTTCAGCTCAATTGTATTTTATCTGCCCTGCATTTTACTTGGTTACAAACATACATAATGTTTTCATCATTTTCCAGCATCTGTGCTGCATTTCTAATTTTGTCAGTTTCAAGTACAATTGTTCAGAGCCAAAAGTGCTATATGTTTGTACCTACTTGCCCAGCATCTTGGCACCACTGGGGTGACTCGTGCTACCAAGTCACTGAGCAAAGTTTTACTTGGGAAGAGGCTGGGGAGCAATGCCTGAAAGTGGGCGGGGTTCTAGCTGTACCAAGCAACCTTCAAGAACATAATTTCATGTTTTCATTGGTTTCAACAAATGCTTGGATTGGCTGTAATGATGAAGAGATAGAGGGGGAATGGGAGTGCTGGGAGGGTGACATGGTGGTCACATATAGGAATTGGGATTCTGGGCAGGGTGAAAGGTCACGTTCTGGAGATTCCGAAGACTGTGCTGCTTTTTCTAAGCTTTACGGATCAAAACGGCAATGGCATGATTTTCCCTGCGGTAATCCACGTCCAGCTGTGTGTAAGAAACCTGCTGATTCATACCTTCAACATTTACCGTAAATTCTGAGTTACTGCATCAAGAATTGGGTGAAATATTCGAATCTCAACTTAAGCATAATATTCTAAAGTCTATTTGTCAAATGTTCACAGTTCTTGCTATTTGTAAATCACCAACTACACATTGCCATGTTTTAACCATTTAGCCACTGGACCGCCCAGCCACCTAAAGCGATACACTGTATTATGCGGTTGACTTGACGAAGCTAATGATGATGAAATAATTTAGCACTTACCCAACAAAACGCTTATTAGTAAACACTAGAGATTGAGAGTTTGTGAACAAACTCAAGGTGTTCGGTTTCCGGGAGTAAAAGCCTGGATTAAAAAACAAATATTACACCTTGCTTTGTTCTCAAGATTTGTAATAAATGATTCAAATTACAAAAACTGTCAAAACTACATGATTACGTCATCTAGTAAAAGTGTATGTTTGGTGACGTCATCGGTAATATTTGTTTTAAACCAGACCTTTGCCAGACTTGTATGGTGTGATGGTAAAGCATCAAAGGATGTTTATTTCGACCTAAAAGACAATAAACCACGCCCTTTCAAATCATTTCACAGTCACTTCCCGTTTAAACAGGTCAATAGGTCAACGAAAGTTCACCAACATATCCATTTCTGTCAAGTACGTAAAGCCCTTTCATATGATGTACAGATTGTCAAAATAGCTTATGTAGTTTAGGAAATATGAACTTAGGAAATATTGACTGACGACTGAAGAAAAGACTGTAAGGGGCATGTATGTTTAACCGCCTTGAACGAAGACTATTCTTCATGAAGCTTTTTCGCGCTCTATTGATGATGTTTTAAAAAAGAAGTAAAAAAAAAAAACGTGGATCAAAAATAATGATTTTTTGAAATAATAATTTGAATTTTTATTACTCAAGAATGGATGACGTCATCATGACCTAACTAACACATTATTCCACTCCTAATGCATATCTAACTATGTGCGAAGTTTCAAGTTCATACGAGTTTGGGAAGTGTGCTTTTGTTCGAGGACAAGGGACGAAGAGAAGAAGAAGACGAAAATCTGGATTGTTTTATTGATTTGTTTGTACTAAAGTTTTGTTTAATCCGGCAGTTTATTTTAGCAAGACCACTCCTAATTGCTTGGGCCTTATGCTTTAACCATTCTGTTTTCTTTGAATGTTTTGTATTGTAACATCCATTTCTGTGCATGGAGGTAGAAATAGATTAGTTTACGTAACGTCCTTTCCTACTAGAGAAAGTTTGAAAGGGCTTATGTTATTTCAGAGATTTTTTTTCTTCAAAATATTTAACTCAAAATAACTTGGATAGTTGTTTTAACAAATAATCAAAACCATTGATGATTATGCTAAGTTCAAGAAGTAATAGATATCGTAATACTGACGTGAATTCCGTGGGCCCAAAACGCCCTTCACCCGGGGGAGTGGTCGATCGATGTAACGTCTCTATTCTTCTCGGTGTTTAACCAAAACATGACCAATGTTCGTCATTTTGTACTGTTGTTTTCTCACTTAATTAAAAGTCCCATGAATCACTGAAGTAGGTGGCCATCTCAGCGAAACTCCGTTTTTAATTCCACATTGACCACTAAGCCATCAGAAGGGTAACATTTGAACAATTTGACGCTGAAGATTGAAACGAAATCGTTTTCGCAGCGTTCTGCATAGCTATAGCTCTATGCATATCACGCTATGGCACAGAGTACAACAAACTTGGCAGCATGCCACCAAATAAATTATGCCTAATACACTACACGTGTACGCCACAAGTGTTACGCACAACCAATGGGGAAATTTCGTAGTTCTTTATACAAGAAATTGTGAACTTTCAAACTCGATTTTGAACCAGAAGACGAGCTCAAAATGGGATCACGTCTTCGAGGCATTTACGGAGTTTTTAACCCATCATGTAGATCAAAAGTTATGATTTTTTGAAATAATAAACTTTGAAAATCCATAACTCAAGAATTGATGACATAACTCATCGTGACATAACTCAAACGGTTTCTTCTCCTTATACATATCTAACTATGTGTGAAGTTTCAACTTTATATGTGCTTGGGAAGTGTGATTTTTTTAGCGGACAATCGCCGCTAATAAGCAGAATGGGAGATCACTGGAGCGTGCTCTGCTGCACCGCTAATACACTACACGTTGTGTGTATGCCTACGTGCAATGTTTATGCACATACCAATGGGGATTTACGTTGTTCTTTAGACGTGAATTTTGAAATTTTCAACCTCTCTTTTGAGCCGGAAGACAACATCAAAATGGGGTCATGTCTGTGGGGCGTTTACGGAGTTTTCAATGACGATTCCGATGATGTTTCGATTTTAAAAATCCCTCATGTAGATCAAAAGTTATGATTTTTTGAATTAATAAACTTTGAATATTCATAACTCAAGAATTGATGACGTCATCATGACGTATCTCACACGGTTTCTTCTCCTAATAAATATCTAACTGTGTGTGAAGTTTCAAGTTCATACGATGTTTGGAAAGATGTTTTTGTAGGGGGACAAGGGACGTACAGAAGAAGAAGAAGAAGAAGAAGAAGAAGAAGAAGAAGAAGAAGTATCAATAAAAAAAAAAAACCGAACAAAAATAAGAGGTGTTCCGGGCTGTTGGCCCGAACACCTAACAAAGGAAACTGTATTTATCATTCATGGTGATATTGTCGAAAACTTATGCCTTCGCAAATAATCAGCATTGAGCCAGATAAAAGCCTTGAAAAGCTATTGTATCCATTTTATCATTATACAAAAATAATCGCCATAAATATTACCGTAGGGGTTTTTATTGTTCCCCAATGAGGACTTGTACAAATATTACCGAAAGGGTCAAAAGTTGTGCGTTTAATTATAAATAATAAGCCTTGGCTATCTTTAAAACATTTGAATTACGATTTCAGTAAAGTTACTGCAAGAATCTTGAAAAGAAAAACAAAATTATTTCGGCAAACTCGGGCGGTGCAGGGACTAGAGGGTTAAAGGAGAAGTATACCTTTTAGAACCGTTCGATGTATACAAATACAATAAAACCAACCTGTGAAAATTTGATTTTAAAGCGAAGCAGCGTTTTTTAGATTTCGCTGAAAGTGTGTATATTTTAAAATACATTTTCAAGAATGGTTATGATATTGCTCTTCATGGACCTATATAAAAAGCATTATTTGTTTATATATTTAGCTCATGCTTATGCAGAAATACATTCGTCTTGTATATTTAAGGGACACGTATAACCATCAGCCTTGAATCGGGCAAGTTGGTTCATGAGAAGCGTTTGAAACCGTTTGTGAATGCATATGGTTAGATAGATAAATTAAAAGTAGAACATAACGATCCACACAAAAATGCCACAAAATTGCACGGCTTTTCCTTATAGGCCTATACGTCGTGAACTAACACGGCACGCCATTTTGTGGAGTCATAATGGCCAACCGTGTACGTTCGCAAAATAAAAGAAAAAACACGCAATAAATTTCGAGCCATATTATGCCTATCACTGTTTGGATCATTATATACTACTTGTACAACATTAATTGTTTAACCTTATGCATTTCAAATCAAACGATTTCACGGCAACGTGTCACTTGTCAAGACTGTTCAAAGGTCCAAACGACAGTTTTGTCTTGGTCTACCGTAAGCCTAAATAACTGTAATTGGTAGACTATAGGAGGATTAAGGCCCGATCACACAGGCCCCGATAACGAGAACGAAAACGATAACGATAAAAATGCACGCCCTCGATTGGTTGAATGACGTGGGCGTTTTCTGCAAGGAGCAATTCAACCAATCGCGAGCGTGCATTTTTATCGTTATCGTTTTCGTTCTCGTTATCGGGATCCTCCTATAGTCTACCAATGCAATACAAATACAAATCAAAAACACAACAGAAACGACAAAGCGAGCAAGATCGGCGCTGCCCAACACAGAATCACACAATAGCAATTAGTACGAAAATGTGATAACAGTCGAGGGCACCTAAACAAGTGTGGGGAACAGTAAAAATGGGGGAATGAACATGACTGTTGGTCATGTAAAGCTTATTTTTCAAAAGTTCACAGTTCTTGCAATACATGTAAATCACCAACTAGATAACAGTACACATTACTATATTATGTTTCAAAGGCAAAAACCTTTGGTTGGAACCGTTCTATTTAAAAAATACTTAATGCCTTGTAGCAATTAATGCCATAGCAATATAAAAGCAAAACAACTAAATATTGGGTCAGGTTGCATCTGTTTCCTGCAGATCCCAGGTATGGGCGGTTGTGGGCCGCGAAAGTCAGACTAAAACATTGTGAGAAACGGCTCCCTCTGAAGTCATGTAGTTTTCTAGAAAAAAGTAATTTTCCACGAATTTGATTTCGTGACTTCAGCTTTAGAATTTGAGGTCTCGAAATCAAGCATCTGAAAGCACACAACTTCGTGTGACAAGGGTGGTTTTTTTCTTTCATTATTATCTCGCAACTTCGACGACCGATTGAGCTCAAATTTCCACAGGTTTGTTATTTTATGCATAATTTTGAGAC
Organism: Asterias amurensis; assembly: GCF_032118995.1. Classification (NCBI taxonomy): domain Eukaryota; kingdom Metazoa; phylum Echinodermata; class Asteroidea; order Forcipulatida; family Asteriidae; genus Asterias; species Asterias amurensis. The sequence goes on along the minus strand of NC_092664.1, from coordinate 13,490,492 downwards.
GAACCAACTGTGAAGGCTAGTCTTTGATAATTACCAATATTGTCCACTGCCTTTAATTAGTATGAGCATAGAGCCGTATAAAGGCCTTGAAAAGTTAGTTACGGTGTTTCATATATTGTTTAAATTTATAACCATTAATAAACATAAAAATTACCACTAGCCGTTAACAATTAATTAGTTAGGCATTAATTAGTTAGGCATTAATTATTGTTCCTTACGGACTTTATACCTCTGAATATTCTCAAAAAGTGCACAAATTGTACATAAACAATAAGCATTTGCTTTTTTTGTTTTTAACCACAACAGACTATAATAGTAATTTACTGCAAGAACGTTGACAACTAATTACCTTCTCAGCGAACTCGGGCGGTGCAGGGGCTACATGTAAGTTAGTTTATAATTATGATTAATTTTTTGAGTAATTACCAAAGATACATTTGAAAGAGTCAAAGTGTCAAGGATGGTAAAATTGCATTTACATGGAGCTTTACAATGTATTGTTATAGATCAATGCTTTTAAAGAGAGTTTCTTCTTTTCACAATTGAGTTGACAATTAGTTAAGCCTCATTAACACAGCAACAACAGTTTTGTTTATTTGGGCTGCGGTGTGGCCCAAATCATCAATTAATTTCCTCCTCTTCTTATTATTGACCACAACAATAGAAATAAAACATGTTTTATGTCGAATCAAAGAACTGGAACAAAACAGAAACAACAAAGCAAGACAGACCAGGCATAGCCCACGAAAAATAGCAATTAGTAGAAAAATATGATGAGGGTAATGACGGAGAACAGCATGCAGTATAGCTTGTAATTAGACAATAGCTTATTGTCTACAAGGGGTAAATGAAATAAGGGACTTATGAAGGGCGGATGCACGTACACGAAATGGACTTTGATATATAGTCTTAGGGAACTTCGTTTTTGTGTCGCAATAACTTTAACTGGCTTATTATTAGGGGACCATAGGCAAGTCTACGAATCTAGTGCAAAAACTTGATCTAAATGTTTGTTTGATACAGTCATCTCTCCATATAATTCGTTTTTTTGATATCGGCGAATGCATCTACAAAACGAACGTCTCTAAACCAAGACTATAGATGCAGATGCAGAATTGAACCCAATACAAGAATATCGTTTCCGTTGGTTTGGTAGTGACAAGATCAGGGCCTAATTAATTCCAAATCTCTGCTTTTAAAGCCATTTGACACTCTCTGAACAGAACAAAACTTAAAAGTTCACAGATTTACAAATAAATTTAAGTTGTGATGCACGAAGTGATGGGCCTTTGGACAATACTGTTTACCGATGTTGTGCGATTGCTTTAAGCAGCGCTTATAGCTACTATCTGTATAATAGCTAAGGGTGGCATGGTTGGCTTGTGTTTAAAGCGCTCGCCTCTCAGCCTAGCACCAAAGTGACCATGGTTCGATATCCGGCAATGGCCACATGTGAGTTAAGTTGGGCGTTGGTTCTCTGCTGTGCCGCGAGGTTTTTTTTTTCCAAACCATCCGGTTTTCCTCCCTCGGGAAAAATCAAACACTTCCGATCTTTGGCTGTGCTCCCTGGTCATAATGGGTTGATGTGGCTGGCTGCAATATGTGCCCTTGCATGCCTGCTTCTTGAACACGTTGTAGCCGCGTCCTTCGCAATTAAGGATGAGTTAGCCCCCAAACTATTTTAGATGTGCTTAAAAGCACAAGTAGCTTAGCGCAACAACAATGTCCAAAGTAAGGTTACCATCCCTTCTGCCATGTCACACGTACAATTTGTGACTGGTATCCTGCTCACTTTTCTTAGCAGACGCACATTTTTTTGGCTCTATGAAATTTAGGCCTTGGGTCTTTACTTTACAAGGAACCAATTATAATGTTATAGTCTCCATTTTCCCCCCTATAAATTAGTTATTAATTATGCAATGCAGTGCTTGCTCCAGTGGGATTTTGTTTAATTGGATGTAGAATTAAGTCTTAAATTCTGAACTGTAATATCCATATCCAGGGTAAAGGTTACTGCAAACAAAATTGGATTTTTCAAATCGCATCGCTGAAATGTACATATAAATGTTTTAAAATTGATGTTAATATTTATGTATTTTTTTGTTATTGTAAAATGAAAGATAACATATTTTCAGCTGTGTTTTGTTGCACTTAATGCTATATCTTTCAGTTTGGAAAGACAGTAATGAATCTATGAGTTTGTAATGAATCTACACTCAACTGTACATTATGTTACGATTCTACGCTAAAGTGTGGATCCGTAACGAAAGTGTACATGTAGATTCGTAAAAATAATCTACACTTTCAACAATAGAGTGACGTCACAGAAATAGTTTGAATGCACATAATTTACCTCGATTGTTTTGTGAAGTGTGGTCAAAAAGTAATAAAAGGAACAACATCTGTTAAAATTCATGTAGTTGTCATGAAATTTCTTAGTGATTTTTATTTTAGCAATTCACTGTTTTTATAGTTATTGAACCGTGTTTGGCTTAAATACAGTGGACACTATTGGTATAATTACTCAAAATATTTATTAGCATAAAACCTCACTTGGTAACGAGTAATGGGGAGCTGTTGATGGTATAATACACTGTGAGAAACGGCCCCCTCTGAAGTAACGTAGTTTTCGAGAAAGAAGTAATTTTCCATGATTTGATTTCGAGAACTCAGATTTAAAATTTGTGGTCTCGAAATCAAGCATCTGAAAGCACACAACTTCGTGTGACAAGGGTGTTTTTTCTTTCATTATTATCTCGCAACTTCGACAACCGATTGGGCTCAAATTTTCACATGTTTGTTATTTTATGTATATGTTGAGATACACCAACTGTGAAGACTGGTCTTTTACAATTACCAATAGTGTAGAGTGTCTTTAATACATTAGACCAAACCGGATCATGTTTATATCCTTTATTCATAAATACCTCAGACAGTTTCGCTATTCCTATTGGTGGAGAGCGCGTCACATGGGTGTGTGCAAACCTTTGTTTATGACCAGTAATAGTGTTGAAACATGGGCGTGACAAACGAGCTTGCACCTGTGCTTACAAGACAGTTTCTTCATTCCTATTGGTCGAGAGCAACGGCTGAAACAGTTAAGTCACATCACGCGATACGCGCGACGCGCACAGCATTCCCTTATAAGGAGTTGTTTACCCGAGGGCCTTGCCATTTCATAGCTGGAGGGGTGTTGTGGTGAAGAGGTTTTCAACTAGTGGTTTAAACCCGCCGAGGCCTGGTTCTTGATAATTTACCTCGACTTCGTCTCGGTAAAAATATCAAGAACCAGGCCCCGTTGTGTTTAAACCACTGATTGAAAACCTCTTCACCACACATTGATTCCCTATTTAAACTTTCAGGGAGGATGTTTTGGACTTGAAGAGAACGATATCAATAATGCAGGACTACGATGCGTGGCCGTGGCCTCTTGTCCTGTGCAAATTTTCAAGGAGCTGTATATTTAATAATTTTAATAATAAATTTTTATTTAGTACACAACTTTCCCCAACAGTATACTCAGAGTCCCTCGTTGACAATGGAAGGTGGTGTAGTTTACCATCTTTATAAATTCATATATTTATTAATATATTTACAATGCCAACCCATTAAAATATTGTAAAATTGACGTTGATCAAATTTGTCTTCAGCCATAAATTTCATAAAATAATTCACGCTGTTATGTATATTTTTAAAGGTGCAATTCAAATATGAAGGTCTATGTTTCAATACGCTCAACAGTTCACATTAATATTAATAACATAGTCAACAGCTTATTCACTAAGACTTGATAAAATATACAACCCCCCCCCCCACACACCCCACCCCACTTTCACCAGAAAAAAAATATTTAATTTTTCTAATAACCTATATATACGTACCGTGGGTAAAAATATATATTTATATGTTTTGTTTACATTTGTACACTCTTAGCAACACTCTTACTACTACTACTACGAATGAGCTAACCGTTTTGGCGGCTGTAACAAATAACTGCATGTGTTTCGGTCACTGATTTGTGTTAAACCAACGGCCAAGTCAACTGAAACAGTTATTAGTTACGACCGCCGAAACGCACACCTGAAGAAACCTACTTGAACACGTCCGACACTTCACTGTTTCACATTCAAAGAACTAAACACAGTTGGGGGGATCGTGCCTTTTCTATTGCAGCACAAAGGATGTGGAATTATCTTCCTCACATCAGGCAATCTATTAACTTAAAGTCACCTGGAAGTGGTATTTTTTCAAAATAAAGCTTTTGTCACTAATATATGTGTTTGGATGAGTGGAATGTGAATAAACAGTTAACTAAGGTTTTAAAAAATCAGTTCTTATGTTATTTACAAATTTAAGAGTAGACCCCGACCCGAGAGGGCGCTGTTCGTGACGTCAATCGAGGCAGACTTTGCCTGTAATGCGTAGAGTAAACACAATTGCAAAGTACATGTACGAACCAAGTCGTGAGTTTGTACGTTTCAACAAACAAAACATTTTTTTTTCCGGCAATGCCGACCAGGTGTATTGCTGCTGAATGCAGAAAAACACTTTTTGAAATGTACCAACTCACGACTTGGACGTACATGTACTTTGCACGTGTGTTTACTATACGCATTGCAGGCAAAGTCTGCCTCGATTGACGTCACAAAAAGGGTAGGCGGAGTCAGCCCCCAAACAACTTTATATATTTTTTAAACATATAAATCGTGACAAACAATTACTAAAAAAATTGTTTTATTGTTCGTAAGCATACACTGTTATGTTTGAAAGAAGAAAAAATTATATTTCCAGGTGACTTCAAAAGCCTACTGTACGGCGCTATGAGCAACGACTGTTGGATTAGCGCCTTATAAATTTAACGATTGATTGATTGATTGATTGATTGATTGATTGATTGATTGATTGATTGATTGATTGATTGATTGATTGATTGATTGATTGATTGATTGATTGATTGATTGATTGATTGATTGATTGATTGATTGATTGATTGATTGATTGATTGATTGATTGATTGATTGATTGATTGATTGATTGATTGATTGATTGATTGATTGATTGATTGATTGATTGATTGATTGATTGATTGATTGATTGATTAATTGATTGATTGATTACTGACATGAATGACTCAGTATGAACCCAGTCTTGTACACAGTGCTTATTGCAAATGTATAGGGAAACCATGCTTAAAATTGCTTTTTAAATGTAATAATAATTTGGTATCAAACAGTCTGTCCAGAGGAGAGATAAGCAAAAGCTAGATACGCTCTTGAATTCTAAAGGTCGTCTTTACAAATCCAAAATAATGTATGATGTTATACTTACATATAATTTAGTAGTTACGTTTGTAAAAACGAATCTTTTAATTCATGATCTTCAAAAATCCAGATGAACTTATTTAATTATTTGATTAGCTCTTATTCTGAACTTATTGTAACAATAATTGATATAAATTTCAGACTTCAGTCGCGCTGTTTTTCGGTAATTTCAGTGTTGGGCGTCGTCTTCACTCTCTTCTAGTCGACCTTTCCATTCGGTGTTTGTTCGCATTACGTTGTCTGACTGTTAAATTATAACAACACCACGTGATCAAACCTAACACCACGAGGATAGCAAGGGCACCAGCAGCAACAAAACCTGCAAGAAATTAAGAAAAATATTAGAATAAAGTTTATTATCGGAAACCTTTGGTAATTGTCGAAGAAAGTACACTGCAAAAACTGGGGTGTTAAACGGAAGGTACACGTTTGGTAATTACTCAAAACAAATATTAACTTAAAAACTGACTTGGTAACGAGCATTTGAGAGCTGCTGATAGAATAAAACATTGTGGGAAACGACTCCCGCTGAAGTAAAGTAGGTTTTGAGAAAGAGGTAATTTCTCACTAAAATAACAAAAGACTTCTAGCTAGAAGTCTTTTATTCCTATCTGAAAGCACACAAATTCGTCTAAAAATGGTGTTTTTTCTTTCATCATTTTCTCGCAACTTCGATGACCGATTGAACCCAAATTTTCACAGGCTTGTCATGTTATGATGGGATACACCAAGTGAGAAGACTGGTCTTTGGCAATTACCAAACATGTACTTTCCCTTTAAATTGATTCTCTTGGTATATTATGTGACAACACCAATATGGTTTTCATTACAAACGATATATAATAATTGGGATAAATAACTCAATGTTGTTGTTATCACAATATAGATACTAGGAAGAATCAATTTAACACTCCAGTTTTGTGCAGTGTATTCTTACTTAAAGTCTCTGGACACTATTGGTAATTGTCAAAGACCAGCCTTCACAGTTGGTGTATCTCAACATATGCATAAAATAACAAACCTGTGAAAATTTGAGCTCAATCAGTCATCGAACTTGCTAGATAACAATAAAAGAAAAAACACCTTGTCACACGATGGTTGATTTCGAGACCTCAAGTTCTAAATCTGAGGTCTCGAAATCAAATTCGTGGAAAATTACTTCTTTCTCGAAAACTACGTTACTTCAGAGGGAGCCGTTTCTCACAACGTTTTATACCACCAACCTCTCCCCATTACTCGTAATCAAGAAAGGTTTAATGACAGTAATTATTTTGAGTAATTACCAATAGTGTCCACTGCCTTTAAGCGGGAGTATAATCAAGTCGCCAAATTGTCACCAAAACGAATAATGTGTTTACGTGTTGCCTACTGACATTCAAGGTAATGTGGTGAACAGCATACTATTTTTTATGCGAAATGCGAAGTCATTCACGTACACAAGATTACCAAGTCAAATCGGGTGTAGGCTGCGAGAGAGTGAATCAGAAAAATGTGGTCCTTTGTTGAATATTGTCCCGTATGTAATGGCCCAAAGGTATAAAGGGGTTTCACAGTACTGCTTGGTATAAATTTGGTTTCACCCATGATTTGATCCCTTTTTTCGTTATAAATAAAAGTGTTCATGCATAAAATGAAAACAATTTAACGGGTAGGCCCTATTCGGAACTTCTGACAGCACCACCCAAAAACCGTATGCCTATATTATACGCACGCGCACGGGAGCTGTGAGGTATTGACTTATTAACCCGAGTTTTGTGATAGACGAACAACTACGCTTAAAAGCAGGGTATACATTTGGTATTTTGTCAAAGATAAGTACCGTCAATATGCGTTTCCCAACATATGCATAAAATTACAAACCTATAACAATTGGTTGTCGAAAATAAATCTGAATAAAACTTCTGATAAAACACAAAACACAAAATTTCATACAAAGTTTAAAGATAATGGTGGAGATAGTTTCCCTTATCTGGCTGAGGCGAGCACTTGGGTTTTTGAGAATTTGTTTAAACAATTTCGCTAACGTTTCGTCTCACAGGGATAATTTATTATTTATGTTTTTTCATTCTTTGGATGCCTCCCTCAGATTTGATTTCCCATTTCTCTTTCTTTCTTGAGAATTTATTAGAACAGTTTCATAAATATTAAAGGCACTGGACACTATTAGTAATTGTCAAAGACCAGTCTTCTCACTTGGTGTGTCTCAACATATGCATAAAATAACAAACCTTCGAAGTTGCAAGATACTAACGAAAGAAAAAAACACCCTCGTCACACGAAGTAATGTGTGCTTTTAGATGGTTGATTTCGAGACCTCCAATTCTAAATCTGAGATATCGAAATCAAATTCGTGGAAAATTACTTCTTTCTCGAATGCTATGTCACTTCAGAGGGAGCCGTTTCTCACAATGTTTTATATTATAACACCTTTAACACCAATATTCTGCCTTTTCGTTGGTTTAGAGCGCGTCACATGATATGTCTTAGTTTTGCTAGACGACGGCCGTGTGATAGTGCTTCGGTTTTGCCGTGCGCTAGTCCGAAGACTATCACAAGGCGTGCAGTACCAAGACGTCCGTTGCGTGTACGAGGATGATAAATTAATAGTCTGTAACCATTTCGGATTACATGACACTACAATCATGCAGCACAGTAAAAGTTTTCGCAATCTGTAAGGTAAGGTATGCTAAAAATTATTTTGAGTAATTACCAATAGTGTCCACTGCCTTAAAGTTTCGTCTCAGGGACAAACAATTATTATTTGTGCTTTTTTTGTATTCGTTGGATGTTTCCCTCAAATTTGATTCCCCATTTCTCTTTCTTTCTTTCTTTCTTTCTTTCTTACCCATAACCCTAACCCTAACCTCAACCATTATTTCTCGAGAGCGGTGTATAGTGCAATTCAATAGCCGGGGCCATTCCCGCGTAAACCACGGTATAAACACATTCGTAGGAAAATGTAAAATTACGCATGTAGTTGGTATGTGTTACCGGTATGCCCTTTCAAAGAATGGTGCATTGTCATTGAATGTCTTTCTTTCACGTTATTGTGGACGCCTAACATGTTTACCTTCATGACATTATCCTTAAAGGATTTGGGTACTTTTTCAAAATGTCCATAGATTTACATTAAACTTACAGGGTTTGAAGAAAATGATAGTGGAAAGCTTCCCTTCAAATATTACTTACTGAGGTGCTGTAGTTATTGAGGAAAACACGGTTGTAAATGATGAAAATAATTTTCGTCTCATGAGACGAACATTATTTTCATGACATTGTTTTACTCATTTCTCAAAAATTACAGCACCTCAGCACGTAATATTTTCAGGGAAGCTTTGTACTATCATTATCTTCAAACTGTGTAAGTTTAGTGTAAATCTGTGGACACTGTGTTATTTGTCCTACAAAGTTTACATAGACCCTTTGAAGGAACGCTATACAGAATTGGTAAGAACAAAAATTAGTGAAGTGCAGATTTACATAAAACTTACACGGTCAAAAGATGAGGATAGTAGAAAACATTCCTTGACATATTTCTGTCTGAAATGTTTGTTGTATTGAAATAAAACTGTTTTCCCGTTTGGAATTTTATCGCTCATCAGCTTTTTAGTCCCTGTTAAAATTGATGTCATGCAAAATGTGTAATAGGTTTTGTTTTCCACTATTTTCTCGTGACCCAGATGGTCAATCGATCTCAATCTTCTACAGGTTTGTCAGTTTAGTGTCGTTCCTTTAACTTTGTGCATAGTATATACACTGTTGAGATTTTGACGCTGTAGTTCAATCCCTTGTGTTAAGGCCCGGTCACACAGGCCCACGAGAACGAAAACGAGAACGATAAAAATTCACGCCCTCGATTGGTTGAATTGCTCCACGCAGAATACGCCCACGCTTAGTCAAACAATCGAGGGCATGCATTTTTACCGTCCTCGCTTTCGTTCTCGTTATCGGGGCCTGTGTCACCAGCCTTTAAACAGACACATGTTTAAATCCAACCTTTGAAGAATTATTGAGGCGGGCTTATTTATACAACATTGAACATAGGTCAGATTTTGGAGGTTTTTTTTGTAAGACTTTTATATACTCCAATTAAGGCAAAGTTAATGCATACAATAAAACTCACCTGTGAACATGTAATTATACAGTGCTAACACACATCGGTGTATGGGTAAAAAAACAAAACTAATATTCCTTATCCCCGATGCAAATTTACCATCTACATTATATATCATATAATTCATTTAAAGGTGCCAGTATTTGAGATTTCGCAAAATTGTGGTGCGGTATAAATGCAGGAAGAATAATCCGTAATTGGAACGAACAATCTGAGAAACGCTTCTGCATAAAACGTTTCTCAGATTGAAACCATATTGTCATCCTTTCCCCTAAAACTATACCTACCTTAGATAGCCATTTCTCAAAAAATGATATACATTACAGCTAAAGTGCTTCTTAACAAGTAAGATTTACCGGTCATAATTTTTGGAGTAATTACGAAAGGTCTACCTTCCCTTTAATAATATTGAACTTTCTTTAACCTACCTGCTAAGTAACCGGGTCTTGACGGAAGTCCGCAATTTGTTGAACAGTTTGAAACTTCTGTATAAAAAAACAAATTAGAATGTGAATATACAAACAGGACTAATAGCCTGCCCTTCAGACACTCGTCTATACAAAAAAACATTTTACTGTCACATCTGTTTTGGGGTAACGCCCAACTTGTTCAATAACCCATTTCATGATATTGTGACGTCATTCCACTGTCATTTCCATTGCGTTAAAGTTCGTTTCATTTATTCTGGTTGTGAAGCCAAGGACTTTCAGAACAACAAAAACTTAATCACTATACACTAGCCTAGACCCCTATGGAGAGAGGGCAAGGGAATGGAAGTTTCAGTTTTAGACGTGGGAGGTTAAAACCCCATGCAGCAGGAAAAAAAACACGCAGCCAGGCAGGGACTGAAAACCCAATTCAACTGGTGCCCGCCGGTAGGATTCGAACCGGCGTCCAAGAGGTGGAAGGTGAGGAAAGATACCACACGGTGACTAAACCCATACCGGGTGCGATCGTTTAGCTTCCCTGGGTCTACCCTGCTCATCACTCGGGTGAACCCCTGACAAGAGCTAAACGAACGACCACTCACCGCTCTCGTAGTGACGTCGTTTACCTGGGGCCAGCCCCCAAGAGTGACCCACTCCACAAGCATGAAGGGCACTGGGGGCTGACTCAGGTGAGCCCCTGGAATGACGTCAAAGCTATTCGAACGCACCGGGACAGTCCAGGTCGACCCAGGGAATCTAAACGAACGCACCCACTGTTGGAGCAGAGTAGATTTTGCGCGGTGCTTCCTCCTCCAACACAATACAGAGCGCGGAGTCGGAGCTGTGGGGCCCAAGCCGAAGTTTAGAACAAAATCTAATTTTCTTGGTACACTTACCCGAAGAACAAATTTGTTTTAAACAAAAGCGATTTAAAGGAAAAATAATTCTTCGCCTAACAGTCTTTGTTGCCATAATTGCAAAAAAGAAAGATATCTGGAGATACCGGGATTTGAACCCGGGGCTTCTCACATGCGAAGCGAGCGCTCTACCACTGAGCTACATCCCCTTTCTATAATAATGATGAGTCAGTCTGATTATTAACTATCAATAAGTCGTCTTCTTCTTCTTCTACTATCGTGTCCACATTTCAGCCAGAACTGAACACTTCCATAGCAATATCATTGTACTCTGCAAGGCCCTCGGTTTTGGTAAATAAGTAACTGATGTTACAACCATTTAAAAATCTCCCATGAAGACGAGCAGAATAAACTGTTCGAAACACCGAGACCACACTCGACCGGCCGGCTCTTTTCAGAGCCAACACTCCCGCAAAGGAGATTTACACATGGTTGTACATGCAAGTTCACCAGTTTCTTCTTATTTCTTCATCCACACCATGCAGCTCTAAAACAATACCTATTATCTTTGCTAGTCGTATTAAAGCTTCCTTTGAATTTTTGATCTATAATTGTACATGTGGTTTCCTTATATAACAAAATTGATACAAAGGGTTTCTGGAACACTTTTTTAGAGGCACTTTGGTAGTTTCCACAAAGGTTAGGACTAGCCCCGGCCTAGGGGATATTAAAATTTTAAGGCAAATCTTAAAGGAACACGTTGCCTTGGATCGGTCGAGTTGGTCTTTGAAAAGCGTTTGTAACCGTTTTTTATAAAATGCATATTGGTAGAAAGATGTTGTAAAAGTAGAATACAATGATCCACACAAACATGCCTCGAAATTGCGTGGTTTTCCTTTTACCTTGTCGACTAACACGTCGGCCATTTATGGGGGTCAAAATTTTGACTCCCATAAATGGCCGACCATGTTAGTTCGCACAGTAGAAGGAAAACCACGCAATTTCGAGGCAAACTTGTGTGGATCATTGTATTCTACTTTTAAAACATCTTTCCAACCATATGCATTTTATAAAAAACGGTTACAAACGCTTTTGTTTTGACCAACTCGTCCGATCCAAGGCAACGTGTTCCTTTAAGTATAGGAACGAGAAACTCGTCCAAACTCGAGACAAGTCTAGTCTAAACTTTTTTGTGTGTGAAATCCACCCCTGAACACGTTGGGTAATTACTTAATATAATTATCATACTGATAACGAGCAATGGAGATCTCTTGATAGTGAATATAAAATATTGTACGGGCTTTATGAAATGGTTTCACAGGTTCAGTTTATGTTTATATTTTTCGCTAAGCAGAAAGAAAACTGCCATAAGCAAAATGTTCTGCCAAAGCACTTCATGGTATCTTGTTAAAAATCCCAAAATGATAAGATTGTAGCCTTTTATTTGTCAAATGTACTCTTAAACCATATACTCAGAAAACCTTTTGTATCAACATTTTTTATGCAAAGCAAAATTATTTCAAAGTCCAAAGATAACCTATGACTGGCAAACATAAAATAATTATAAGGAATGTTTTTTTAATATTTTGTACAGAAACGGGGATGTAGCTCAGTGGTAGAGCGCTCGCTTCGCATGCGAGAAGCCCCGGGTTCAAATCCGGTATCTCCAGAAAAATGTTGTCCGAGTCCTTTTCCTAAAAATGACAACTGAAAGACTTTTTTTTTACAGCAGTCTCTGTGTGCTGAGAAAGTTTGTAATGGACTGGGCCCTTTCTTAATATCTATTTTTTCGCTAAGCTGAAAATTACCATAGCAGTTCATAATAAGGTCTCTCCTTAAAATAAAAAATAAAAAAAATTATTGTTTGCCTCAATTTTTCAAATCATAACGTGCTGTTTAAAGCCATTGGACACTTTCGGTACGGAAAAAAAAAAGTTCACAGATTTACAAATAATTGACAGGGTTTACAGAAGGTAATGGTGAAAGACTTCTCTTGAAATATTATTCCATGAAATGCTTTTACTTTTTTGAGAAAATATTAAAACAATATAAATTCTCGATAGCGAGAATTACGGATTTATTTTAAACACATGTCATGACACGGCGAAACGTGCGAAAGCATGGCTGGGTTTTTCCCGTTATTTTCTCCCGAATCCGATGACCGATTGAGCATTAATTTTCACAGGTTTGTTTTTTCATATCAGTTTGTGATAAACGAAGTGTGGGACTTGGACAATACTGTTTAACCGAAAGTGTCTAGTGGCTTTAAAAGTACTCAGAAACGTGTTTATCATAATTTTCAAAGGAAACTACAACAAATATTAAAGAAAGACTTTCACTGACATGGATAACAATAATCATTAGATCGGCTGTTTGTTAGACTATCATATCAAAGGGGATGTAGCTCAGTGGTAGAGCGCTCGCTTCGCATGCGAGAAGCCCCGGGTTCAAATCCCGGTATCTCCAGAAAATATGGTATTCTTTTTCGTAACATTATGAAAACAAAGACGTTTTATAGCAGTTTTTCCGTGCTTAGAATGTTTGTAAGCTTGGCTATTTGAAACTGGGCCAGGTTATATAGCTTAATTTATTTTTGTTATAGCGGGGAAAAAATTATTTTTATAACATAAGCGGAAAATATTGTTAAGAAAACTATTCTGCCGAAGCAATTAATATAGGTCTCTTAAAAAAAGTTATTGTTCGCCTCAATTTGTCAAATCATAATGTGCTCTTTAACTTTTTTATCATAATTTTCAAAGAAAACTACTTAAGCACACAACACATTTTAAAGGAAGCTTTGGCTGACAAGGATAATATAATAATTAGATCGGCTTTTTGTTTATAGACTATCGTCAATTAGGAGATGTAGCTCAGTGGTAGAGCGCTCGCTTCGCATGTGAGAAGCCCCGGGTTCAAATCCCGGTATCTCCAGAGAAAGTTGTCTTTCTTTTTGTAATTGTAACTAAAAAAGATGTTTTAGTGCACATTTTTTGCAGGATTTATGAAATTTTGCCTGGTAATTTGTTTATTTTTTATTTGGCTCAGAGAAGATAAATTGTTGTTTTCCTTGTTGTCAAATCATTCGTGCTCTTAAAAAGTACACAGAAACTCTTTTCATCAACGTTCTTGAAAGGAAACTACTACCCCTATTAAGCACAAAAGCAGATTTCACCGGAAGCCTTTTCTGAAAAGGATGTAATTATTTCATCGACTGTTTCTTCAAATGTATATATATAAATGGGGTTGTAGCTCAGTGGTAGAGCACTCGCTTCGCATGTGAGAAGCCCCGGGTTCAAATCCCGGTATCTCCACAATCATTTCATTCTTTTCATTTTTTTCTGATCATGACAACTAATACAGACTTTGTGCTTAAACCGGCTTTGAGAAATTGAGCCCAATTCTAGTTGGGTCAAAATTCATAGAACTATACAAAGAGTAGCTAAGCACAATTTAATCTTGCTGACAAGAAAAGGGGTAACCAACCAGAATACACTGTCACGTACCACCTGTGGCCGGTGTCCTGGGCCCAGCTTCATAAAGCGAAAAATACTGCTTGACAAAGTGTAAACTAATGTTGAAAAAGTGTTTTGCTCAAAGTCAAACAGCTCATTTTTTTGTCTCAATGAGAATGTATAGATGTTTGCCTTTTATTTGGTCAAAGCCTTCATGCACTCCTTAAAAAGTACTCAGCAACCCCTTTTTATGAACATTTTAAAGAGCAGTTCAAAAACAGATTCCCAAGTTCAAAGCCTAAGGACTTTACAGGGTATATTTATTTCGACTGGTTTATCAGACAGGGGATGTAGCTCAGTGGTAGAGCGCTCGCTTCGCATGCGAGAAGCCCCGGGTTCAAATCCCGGTATCTCCAGAGAAAGTTGACGTCTTTCTTTTTGTAGTGACATCTTATAAATAATGTCTTGCGCAGTTGTTTTATTTTTTGCAATTCTGTCACCTTTTGTTTTACTGACTCTTTTAAAGTATTATTGTAAAGTAATATTGTGATTGTGATGGAGACACCTCTGAAAAAGGCTTTTTACAGGATTGCAAAGAATTTCGACCGCCATATTTGATGTTATAGAAAAATGCACCTATGTATACACGCGCACAACATAGCCAGTTATGAGGTTTAACTGCAAGTTACGCGAGCAAACACGTGAACTTGAGGCGTCCAAAAATGGTGTTGTTTTTAGGTGACGTCACCACTTTGGGCTTATTGCCTGCTCACGTATGACGTCTGCACGTACGTACGAACCTGACGTGAGAAATGGTAACCTTACGAAGGCTAAAACGTGAGATTTTAATGAAACAATTTTCTGACCACAGCGTTCACACGGAACGTGCAGCTAAACCTCCCTAATTATAGCCTTTCACGCGTGCTATAGTTTCATCAACGATTGTGGTCAATGACGTCATATGCGGTTCATCTATGATTCAAACATGGTAATATTTACTCAAACTGTTTCAAATAAGAACAGAGGTTGATACTTACGAAGAACGTAGAGGGCGGTAACTACAGCTGCACCAATGACGGCCACTAACGCAAACAGCATGAGGACAATGAAGCAACATGCATTCCAGAAGCCACACACAGGTCTGCCACCATGGGATCCTCGTCTCCTGTGATCCCAATCGTCGGCTGGGGGTGGAGGATAGCTGGGTAAGCGATGCATTGGGTGTAAGATCTGCTCTATTTGAGGTGTGATAGGAGGCGACCAGGGTGGGGGATCCTCACTCATTTGAGGTTGTGTTGTTTGAGGCTCAGTTTGTGCCTCCTGTTGTTGGGCTGCTTCCAAGTCGTCACCGCTGAGCTCTGCCACGACACGCCGGTAGTTGACAGCAAGACTGGGGCTGCGAGTCACCTGGGCAGAGGTCTGCGACCAGGGTGCTACAACCTCCCAGTTATCGTGAGTCATAGTACTCCGTCTTTCCTCTTGGATGTCAACGAACCTCTCTTCCTCATCGTCAACAGCCTCAGCTTCTTCTTGATTGACAGTTTGGTTATGATCTGGTTGTATCCTGATAGCAGTCTGTGTACTCATGTCTCTGACCACTTGCGACTCTTCGTCATCGTCTTGCGTTTCGTCCTCCTCGGCTAGGGTGTCCAGGGGCTCTGGTATTGGTGGTACCTCTTCAACCTCAACATGAGGTTGCTGGTGCTGCTGGTAAACCGCTTCCCAATCGGGTGCAACCACTCGAGGGATAGACGGAACATTTTGAATGAGCGCCGGCGGAGGTGCTGAGGGGCGTGGAGTGAAGTGTGGAGGTCTCGTCATGACTGGAGGTGGCTCTGGAACCCTGTACTTATTCACGTCTGAGTAAATGGCTATTCTTGAGGCCGAGTCGTTCACACTTACATCATCATCATCATCAGTCTGCTGAGATCCTTCAAACTCTGTGGTTTGACTCCCGGAACTTTCATCGCTGCTGTTGATATCGTCATCTGCAGTATACGCTTGGTTGTACACTGCTCCGGAATCACCCAGTCTTTGAATGGACGCACCGGAGAGTGGGTTCCGTGCTATGTTATAGGTAGCCTCGCTCACGTCAAACTCGTGCCGGAACCGCGGTGCGAGTGGATTCCGGATTGATTTGTGTTCCCTGGGATCCGGGAAGGCCATATCGGGCGAAACCTTGAGAGGTCGTCCCCGTGTGACATTCCTCATGCTGATCTCTGTATTGTATAAACTCTTTGGGTGGCGAGGATTACGGATGAATCTGATGGGCACGACGTTGGGTTTACCGCCGTCATGTCGCACCGGAGCACCCGGTGTAAACGTCTGACTGAACCGGAGCCCACCGAGACCCCGTGCTCCAGCTCCCTTGCTGTATCGTCCCGTTTGAGGTCCGTAGCGTAGGTCTCGGGTGCGACTCCCGCCACCGCTGGCACGCACTCTCGACCTACCACGGGGCGAGTTGTGGCTAACTCGACCCATGTACTGAAGGTCATCGTCACGAAAGCCTGACGGCTCCTACGAACAAAAGATAAACAATCAATGTCGTATCATCATCTGTTCGAATCTGCCTACATTTAAGACATAAGACACCTTTGGTAATATTGTTAAAGACCAGTCTTCTCACTTTGTGTATCTCAACATATTCACAACAACAAACCTGTGAAAACTTGAACTCAATCGGTAGTCGAAATTGCGAGATATAATAAAAGAACCCTTGTCACACGAAGTTGTGTGCTTTCAGATGCCTGAATTCGGGACCTCGATCCAAATCCAAACATTTTAGTGGAAAGTTACTTCTTTCTCGAAAACTACGTTCCTTCAATTATTCCATTATTCCTGTAACTTCGACGACCATTTGAGTTCAAATTTTCAAAGGTTTGATGTTTTATGCTTGTCGAGATACAACAAGTGAGAAGACATGGTGCTAGACCACTAAAGATGTCCGGTGCTTTAAAACAAGGCTGAAAGGGTTCTATGTCGAGTTTGGAACTGTTGAAATAAAAGCGTAGGATACGCAAACTGATATTGAGGAATTTAGAGGTGTGTGGGATGCACAAAGGAAGGTAATAGCGCATAACCAGACGACGTGTAATCCATATCACAATAGTGTCGTCAATTCTGAAGATTGATAGTGCAATAATAATGCAGACATAATATAATAAACCAACAATGTTTTGAGTAAACACACCGGATGACAGAGCAATATATAAGATACATTATTAATGTCACTATTATGTGAATGTGCAGTCATGCCTGCCATGATCCAACACCCCTATTGTTGATGAATTAAAGTTGATGGTGGATAATTTTTCCATTTTCGTTTTGAAATTGTGTGCAATCTCCATTAATAATTATTTCACAAAAATTAAAGGAACACTTGGATCGGTCGAGTTGGTTTTTGAAAAGCGTTTGTAACCGTTTGTTATAAAATGCATTGGTTAGAAAGATGTTTTTTTTTAAGTAGAATACAATGATCCACTCACATTTGCCTCGAAATTGCGTGGTTTTCTTTTTACTTTGCAAACTCACACGGTCGGCCATTTATTGGGAGTCAAAAATTTGACTCACATTGGCCGAACGTGTTAGTCAACGAGGTAAATTTCGAGTGATACTTGTGTGGATCATCATATTTTACTTTTAAATATCTTTCTAACCATATGCATTTCATAACAAACGGTTACAAACGCTTTTCAAAGACCAGCTCGACCGATCCAAGGCAACGTGTTCCTTTAATGTTTAGCCTTCGAGAAATGACTCTGCTATAGTCGAAACGTCATCAGGCCATTAACTTTTGTTTTGTCCATATTTTTTATAAAAGTATATGTTCGCCAAGGGTCTGGTTGTTCACATCTTTCATTTCATTTTTCATTTCATTTCATATTATATAGTGTGTTTGCTTCCCTATGTGACTGGATTAACAGGCTTTCGAGCTACAGTGTTTAATTATACTTTTGTTGATCCTGGCCATCACATTAGGGTTGTTTTATAATTTCCTGTGCCCTTATTGTTTTTCTTGCCTTGTATTTACTTTTGTACATGTACTTATAGTTATCTATTTGACATACTGTCTGCTTGTATTTGTATTTGTTTATTGGCCAAATAAAGAATAAGAATAAGAATAAGAATTACATTTGGCAGCAAACATGAATCATCACATTAAAAAATTCAAATCAAAAGATCTACAAGAACAAGCAATACCGGTAGATATATCTGGGCCCAATTTCATAGAGCTGCTAAACAAAAATTTGCTTAGCATGAAATTTCTTCCTTGATAAAAACAGGATTACCAACCAAATTTCCATTTTGTTACATATTGCTTGTTACATGTATTCAGCTGTTGTTTGCTTATCCTGAAAATCTCATGGAAATTTGGTTGGTAATCCTGTTTTTATCACGGCACAAGTTTCATGCTAAGCAAATTTTTGTACTTAGCAGCTCTGTGAAATTAAGCCCTGGTGACCTTATTCCGGTAAGCATACTTCGGTTATATTAGCTATTTTTGTGCCTATTTGGGCAGCCATGAAATTGGGCACATAGCACGAGAATACATAGAGTATTTGTGGTAATGAAGAAAATGGTCGGCTGACGATAATAACATAGATCAAAATTTACCGACAAGTATCATTTCAGATACAACTTCTTTTGTCAGTCACCCCATTTAATATAGAAACTTTGCCAACAGATTTCATAACATAACAAATCTGTTACAATACCATCATCGATATATTGTTTACGTTATTGTGGCCCTGCATGCAGCCGATTTCACGAAATGCTAGGGTTAATCCTATCTCGAGTTAGGACGGGTAACCCGTCCTGTAAGGATGGGTTTAATGTGTCCTTATATCTAAGGATATACGGAACTTATCGTCCTCAGTCCTATAGGATTAATCCTACTCTCTAAATGTAAAAGAGTGAAAAACGCCACTCTTTACATTTGGAGCTGTCCCTCATATGGCTCTTCAAACAGAGTGGTGGTTATTTCACTCTTTTAGAGGGGTTTCACTCCAGGACAGAGTGAAAAATCACTAAAAAAGATGCAAACTTCAATCTAAAAGAGTGGAAGACCACTCCAAAAAGAGTTGTCCCTCATATGGCTCTTCAAAGAGTGTTTTACACTCTTTTACATTAAAAGAGTAAGTTAGGATGAGTTTGATGAAATCAACGGCTGGTACATCCACGGAGGCAATGGAGGCGATTGCCTTGGTGCCCATTGTAATGCCCAAGGAGTACAATGTTCTCATGATAGGCCTATACTATAGGTGCCCTTTACCAAAGAGAAAGTTCATTGGTAACCACGCCTTTCAAAACATGCATGCATGCCCTTGAAGTATGAAGGGCCACACATGAGTCAATTTACAGGCAACAAGTTCCAGGCAAACCCCAAGAGAAGTGTTCTATCCGTAAAATTTGCCTCGTGTGACAAGACCCATAAGGTTACGCCATTATCATCATCATACCTTTTTTAAATGCTATTGACCAATATTTGATAAAGTCTGACAATACAAGTGAATTGAGGTATGAATAAACACAATATGGTTACAGCAAAAAGGGAGTAGACCATTTTGTGTCAATGACTAATGATTTAGATCAACAATAAGCTATTCGATCGTCAACTGGAAAAAAACAGCAAGAGTGTCCATATTTTCATTCAAACATCTTGGTGGTAACTTACCTCTATGATGACGCTCAGCGACATGGTGATGTCTCTGGTAGACTAGCCACCCAAAATGGTTCCTTTTTTATTCCATTCAACTAGAAGTACAGGTAAACCTTATAACATTCAATACGATTCTTAGCGCACCGTCACTGAAGCATCATGACCCGTCTGTACGCTCGCCTGGCCCGGTCTACACTTCAGACTGCTGTGGTATGCGATTTTTGTACTTCTTTTCATGGAGTTTTATTTTTCTACCGAGTTTTGAATGCGACCTTTTTCCAGATGAATGAACCAGAACTTGCTTTCTGCCAAACAAACAATATTTTCTGTGTGAGGGTCGTCCAAGCGTGGCGACCAAAGTTGGTGAGAAATGCTATGTTACAATCGGAATCAAGGTCGAATGTGTATTCATACGCCTATGGGGCTGAACTAAAATTATACCAAATTTTTGCCGTTGGGTGACAGCAAAATGTTCTCAATAAGTTTTTTTAAACATTACATTATTATATCAGGACCGGGTTTTTTTTTTTTTTGTTTTTTTTGACCTGCTGCATGCCCGGGCAAGGGCTCAAAGTGCCCTTTTCCGTATGCCTCGCCGTTTTACCCAATAATTATCGTCTCGTGAGATTTGCTAAGGAACTTGCCCCAGTAGCCATTATTTTCACAAAGTTCTAGGTGACGATGTTAAAAACTTGTACTTTTACCACATGCATTGCCCCCCCCCCCGCCCCGGCATTACTAGTTTCTTAAATTTGTTGTCCACATTCAAACTCGTTTTTATTTAGTATTTGGGCAGAACAATAATTTTTTTCGTAATTGAGTCACCGTTGTGGGCGCTATAATTGTTGGTTTAGCTTATTTTGATTCGGGGAAAATTGATTCTTTCAAGAGGCATTCTTTTTGCATCAGTCAACTTAGGGCAACCACAGTGAATGCTGCAGGACCACAAGTAGCACATGCTTAATTTTTCAAATAATGTCTTGCGATTCAAGACCAACAGATTGGTGCAAGAGTGCAAGGGCAATACATCAACAATTTTCGTTTTGCTGTAGTCAGAGATAAGATCCAGCTTAACATCCAGATAGATGGTGAATCCTTGGACCAAGTCGAAAACTTCATCTATTTGGGGGGTGTGATTTCAGAAATCCCCACCAGTGAAAATGACATCAAGCGTAGAGTTGGACTTGCCATGGGAGCCTTGCAAAAGCTGAACTCTATTAATGGACAACCAAAGACATCAAGAATTCAACCCAAGCTTATGGGTTTTTGAGATGGCCTGCTTGAGGAAAATACTGGGGGTCACCAGAAGGGATAGACTTCGCAAAACAGTAGTACGTGAACTGAATAATTTAGGAAAACAACCCTAAAAAGTATCCTGGTAAGACTCAAGTATTTTGGGCATGTGAGCAGAATGGGCAGTGGTCGATACCCCAAATTTATCTTAGAAGGCCAAATTGCAGGAAACAGACCCAGAAGAAGACCAGCATATGGGGATCTGCTGGCTGGCAAGCTAAATATGCTACTGAATGATGCTAACCATCCGCTTCATGATGAGCTTGCCAGCCTTGATCCCAAGAATTGGTCGTATGCGAGTGCCATATTCAGCGACAAACCGCTACCCATCCTCCTTTATCCCTCGTGCAATAACACACCACAATCTCAATTTTTAACGATAATTATTAATTGTCGCCCAGTCTCCAGTATTTTTCTGATCGCTTTTTAGTGTTTTTTCTTGTAATTGTATATTAGCCATTGTCTGTTTTTTAATGTTTTTAATGTGTCAATGTTTTTACTGTATGCGAGCATTTGAATTACCCTTTTTGGGATCTAATAAAGATTATTGTATCGTATTGTATTGTAGCGATGGCTGGAAGACATCAATCACTTCTGTGAAGAGGCTGACATTACCATCTGTGGCAGCAGCAGGACACCTAGCAAGGAACAGAGACCCATGGAGACTCATACTATAGTTTTAAGCCATCCCCGGGACGCGAACAATTTTTCCAAACGTCGTTGCAAAAATGTTCTCCCCTTTCCGTCAAAATTAGCTCTCTCCGTCAAAATTACGTCATAATGAAATTGGCCTGCTCTTTTACCAAATCATTGCGATGTCGTTTGGGGGAAAAAATTAGCCTCCGGGACCTACCTCGGGAGGACGGCTATGATGATGATGATGTCCAATACGTTTTCCAACAATATTCGTGATTTGAATGGATTCTCTTCACTAAAATACTGCAGTGGGGGTCCCCATTCTACATTATCAGGTAAGGCAACTTTTGCAGACAAAAATGGGGCAACCCCTGCATGCAGTGCATGCTGCAAGCAGGACCAACTTGCACAAGAGCAATTTTTCGATTCTCAACAATAATGTGATAATATTTGTGAATGGATTCTCTTCTTTGATACTGTAGTCAGGGTCCCCTTGGAGTGTCCCGCGTTCTTTTATTTATTTTTTCATTAAAAAAAAACACTAACAAAAAAACACCCATGCATTAATTATTATGTCCAGGACCTGGGCCCAATTTCATAGAATCGTGTAAGCATACAAACTGGCTAAGCACTGAAAAACTTGTTACCAGCCACTGCATGGGCTGTGGAGTAACATTGTGAATAATTATTTAGACCCCGCCCATTTCATTCTGGATCCCGCCCCTTTCATTCTAGACCCCGCCCATTTCATTCGTATAGATCCCGCCCCTTTCATTCTAGTTGTCCAATAAACAACCCACGCCTGCACGTGTGTGAGAGCCACATCCGGTTCTGAAAAACGTGCTCTCCCCAAAACAGTCAAGTCATGTACATGTATAGTTTCTTCCCTTTTCATACACAACACAGAGACATGTGGTACTGTCTTACCATCAGGTAATGAAAAGATTGTTCGAAAAGCTGATTTATACCTTTAAAAACGCCGTGAATGTTGTATCCTTTGCTTCATGTTCTTGTGATATCCTTTGTGGTCATGACTGAGACTTTATTTGGGGCTTTTAGCAGTGTTTTTATCTACTATTTTGAAGTAATGTCACTAGGCCCAGCACTGCCACTGGTGTTTTTTTGTGTAACAAAACAGTAGAATGACAGCAGCAGTAGAAACACATTTTTAGTCTGGTTTCTGAATCTTTGTATGTCAAGTCACTGTGTCACATTTTTATGTGTGTGGGGGGGGGGGGGGGGGGTACTTCAAAATGTTAAGTCATTTCAATGTAAAAACAATTCAAAGGTAGTTCTTTATCTCGATCTTCCCAAATTAAATAAACCAATAATATACTTTGAGGTCTCAAAATCAGACCAAGTGTGCCTGGTCGCATGGTCAGCAAAGTGAGAGGGCATGACATGAGGTTCCATGCAGTGCGGCTGTGGGCCAAAAGGATTGCAGGCCCTGGTACCAGGGGCCTTTCTCAAACCACGGCTTGGGCTCCGGCTCAGGCTTAGGCTCCGCCTGCTGTGTACGCAGCTTGCATTGTAACCTGCATTTTGGAGCAGCGCGTATTGCACGGATATCAGCACGCGGAGCCGGAGCCCAAGCCGTGGTTTGAGAAAGGCCCCAAGTCAGTGCATGGTCATGACATGGTTCCTCCATGGTCATGACCAGTGCCACCCTGCACAGAGGAGTGGAGGAGTCCAACCTGGGCCCAATTTCACAGAGCTGTTATAATCACAGCATAGAGTAAGGACAGAGAGATCACAGCAATCAGCAAGAAATTGTTGCCTTGATGAAAACAGGGATTATCAACCAAATTTCCATGTGATTTTCAGGATAAGCTAAAAAGAACAGCTGGATACCACTACCTCGCAATATTGCAACAAATGGAAATTTGGTTGGTAATCCTATTTTTATCAACGAAGAAATTGCATGCTAGCAAATTGTAGTGTAAGCACTTAATGCAACCTGACAAACATACTGACAAACCTGTGGAAGTTTGAAATTGATCGACCATCTGGGTCATGAGAAAATAGTATTAAAAAATTATTACAAATGTTTTTGGTTTTCACTCAAAAAATTAACGACCTTAAAAACTTTCTTGGTGGGTGAGAAGCACTGCAGCTGTTGATAGTAAAATTATATTTTGAACATCACAAAGGAAGCTGTCACTATATATTATTCTGTTTTTTTTATTTCCTTTCACACAAGAGAAAATTAGCGAGGGTCCCTAGCTAAACTGAAAAAGTTGTACATTTTACAAAATGTACCTCGTGTGAAAGGAATTTTTTTTATACTGTCCAAGTTCTCTTGCAAAATCTTGTCAAACAATGCTACATTTTACAACCATGCTAAAATTAAGCAAGGGACCCCAGTTAAATTGCTGTCCTGTTAACAGCACCGTAAAAACATTCAAAACTCCCAGTCCAAGGGTTGAATTACATCCGAGTTTACGTAAAAGAAATAAAAATAGCAAAGATTCATTAAAAAGAAAAAAGTAGTTTGTACACAAAACACAAAAATAAGAGTTAATAACATTTAGTTGAAACAGATTTTTTTCGTGTACCTTTTGGTTTGACAAAGAGGAATTGCAAAGTGTTCGCATATCTGTTTCTGTATCTGTAGCCTTAAGGCCCAGTCCCATTGCAGCGATAACGATAACGACGCCAAGAGGACGCATTCTATTGGTTGAATGAGCGTGTGCGTATTCTGCGTGGAGCAATTCAACCAATAGAACGCGTTCTCCGTGATCGTTATCGTTCTCGTTATCGCTGCAGTTGGACCGGGCCTTTACACAACATCTCTGATAGCTGTTGTTATTTATCAGCATTGTTTATTTACTTTCCTGTTGTCCTTTTCCATTGTATTTAGATTCCAAAACTGTTGATATTCAGAGTGTTGAAAATGCCGTTCTATGGGAAACAGGTAAACCTTTTATTATACTAGAATGATTTCATTATTTCTTCTAAATCTGACTCTTAAAGACACTGGACACTATTGGTAATTGTCAAAGACCAGTCTTATCACTTGGTGTATCTCAACATAAGCACAAAATAACAAACCGGTCAACAATAGAACTCAATTGGTCTAGTTTGCGAGATAACATTGGAAAAAAAAAAACCTCGTCACACGAAGTTGTGTGATTTCAGATGTTTGATTTCAGGACCTCAAAATCAAATTCAAATATTTTAGTGGAAAATTACTTCTTTCTGGAAAGCTACAGTAATGTTTAATACTGTGAACAGCGTTAATGTTTTATACTATCAACAGCTCTCCATTGATCGTTAACCAGTAAGTTTTTATGCTAACAATTATTTTAAGTAACTACCAATAGTGTCCAGTGCCTTCAATACATAACAGAATTCAGAAATTCTGCAGTCTCAATATATGCAAAATTTTGCTATTTTTTAGTATCATGAACAGATATGTTTTGCTCAAAATTTATCCGATTACTTTTCAAAATATTTGTCAAATAATCTACAGGCCTGGTCTTAGCTTTGGTGCCCCCTTCAAATGTTGCCCTTTTCAAATCTCAAAGATGAAATATCGGGCCTGAATCTGATCTCTCTTTTTTAACAGACTCTCTTGAACAAGTATCGTACTTGGAATGTTAGGAAAAGGAAATCTCTCAGCCCATATATTAAAATCGTTCACGGCACGGACTTCTGGACGGAGTTGCAGGTAATTTTTGTTTTATTTGTTTGTTTGGTGTGTTTTTTTCTTTTTTTTTTAATGATCTTCCCATCAAGGGAACTCGGCAAAATCCCACAAAGGGATATAAACACCCAGCTGGCAACAGCCAATCTCTCTCATACAAACATTGGTTTAACCCCTTTATTATGAATTAAACAAATCAAGAAATTGTGATTCAGTAACTAGACGACAGTATTTATTCTAGTCATTGTGAAATCAGCGGTTAGCTGGGGATTCAAACCCAAAACCTTGTGATTGCAAGTCCTGCAGTCTAACCACTAGACCCAATTTTAATTGTGTCATTCTCTCAAAGAATTGAAAGCACAATGTAATTAGTAGCGACTGCTGTTTTTCAACTACTTGAATAATCGTGCCGCCACAACTACTACAAAAATAGTCAAGACTACCTGTTTGGTGAACCAATTTTGTCGCTCATGACCATTCACGACAACATAAGTTACTCAGAGTGCTTGGAAAAAAGTTTGGAGTCCTGGCCCAGCACTGTGCACATATAAAGTTTTAAAATTCCAACATGTTTGAGGAAACATATTGCCTTGTTTAACATTTTATTTCTTTAAAATGATCTTTGCCCAGATTTGACTCACAAGAACGTTCGCATTAATTATTTCCTAGCTTTATTGCAAAGAAACTATAAGAATCTCTATAAAGAAACTATAAACCTCACAAGTCCATCCCCTACCTTTGATTGTGAAGAGACTCTTTCCTTCATTCTTGTTAATTTTTTATTTTCTTCATCTGATTAGTTGACAATTGGCCAGGGACGCCGACACAAGCCATCCCCTAGACCGCTGGTAGCATGCCCTAATCAAGAGAAAAAGGACAAGCCGTCTACCTTGCCTAAGAAACTACTCTTTGAGCTGGATGATAAGAAGTCCGTTAGCCAAGACCCATCCTCGCTAAAGAGTGAACCTCCAAAAGATTTGAATCCAAAGCCTCAAGAAGCAGGTGTTGACCAGGAGCCACATTGTGACCACAAAGTTCCAACTCAGGGGCAAGATGGCAAGTTTACCTCGAGACGAAATAAAAGGATAGATGGCAAACTGGGAAAGAGTGTCACCATAAACGCAGCTCCCAGTCGACCGGAAAGCCAGTGGAAGGTCAGCGAGAGTAAACGATCTAAAAAAGACAGCCTAGCTAAAATCCAGAAAACCGGATCAAATCAAAAAAGTCCCAAACAGCTTGAACGACCGCTGGCCACAGGAGGAAGAAAAGCGAAGACCAGGAAGAGAGGGAAACAGAATGACCCTCTAGAGGCTGAAAGAGACGACAGTTTACCAAACCGGGCGATGAGAAGTCAGGAGGATGAAGACTTGGCTATGTCCTCTTCTGTGCCTGCTGAACAAGTGCATACGCCAACATCTCATAATATGACAGCTGTTGCTTCTAGTAAGTCGCGAAGGTTAAGACAGACGGCAAGAAAGTTGCATCCAATTCCAGAAAGCCTCTTAGAAGTACCGTCAATCTCCTCTACCCTTGATCCTATGACTATGTCCTCATCTGGGCTTGATGGTCAAGTGCAATCGCCAACTACTCATAAAGTGAAGACAACTGTTGCTTCTCGTAAGTCACAAAGACAGAAGGCAGCAAAGTTGCATCCAATTCCAGAGAGTAGCTGTCTCCTAGAAGTACCGTCAATCTCTTCTACCCTTGCTCCTATGACTATGTCCTCATCTGGGCTTAATGGTCAAGTGCGATCGCCAACTACTCATAAAGTGAAGACGACCGTTGCTTCTCGTAAGTCACGAAGACAGAAGGCAAGAAAGTTAGATCCCAGTCCAGAGAGCAGCTGTCTCTTAGAGGTACCGACATGCACCCTTGATCCCTCCACAGAATCATCCGCGAAACATCTTTCTGTCAAAATTGGCAAATTGCCTTTTGCGTCTCAGCATCCCATCTCAAGTACAAGTTCTAATCAGCAGAAAGATCCAGATGTTGATGACCAAGATTGCAACCATGATGGTGTGTCACTCTGCTCCCTAAGAAATGCCTGCCTTAAAGATGACCGAGAGTCTCCCAGACAAAAAGCTGACACTTTAGACACGGTGAAGAGTAACGGTGTGCCAGCTAGCGAGAGTGTGTACAACCAATACCTCTGGAATCTTACCGTAGCATCAGACATTAAGAATGTGCCGCTGTTAGAAGACGACGAAGAGAGAAAGTCACCACAAAGCAGTGATGCCAACTTGAAGACAACTGAGAGCTGTGGAAAGTCTTGGTTGCATCCCTGTACTCCTCTTGCCTCCGAGGAAGATATTTTTCAGGAGACAATGCCACTTGGTGAAGATGTCAATAACAACTCGATTGTCAACGAATCTGTCGATGATGAGGGGCACTCTGATTCACCTGCTTGTCAGCTTCCTGGGTTATCCCACCTTCAACACCGTCCAGCTTCAGACCTTCCTGTACATGCACAGCCAACAGGCCCAGCTTCAGAACATACCCAAGACCAAAGAAACTTCACTGCCAATGGTGAGTATATTGAGGGCTCATTTTTGGGGGAAATGTTACCAGGTTGTTGTCTGTTGCAGTGTTTTGTTGGTAATTTGACCCGTCAAATCAGAACAATTTCTGAATAATTTTGTTGCGGCAGCAAGAATGACAAGAAGTAGGCGTGTGAAAATTTCTTGAAGGGGTTCAGTCCAAAATGCCACCTTTAGCGGTAAAAAAAACATTTTGTTGACTTGTTAAATTCGGAGCAACAAGCCTTGTATTCTTTGTGGTTTTTTCCCAAAAAAACTTGAGCCCTGCAGTGTCAATTTTGAGCCCTGAGTTTTTCCCTGTTTAAGTGGTCTTTTGTGCAACTGAGGGTGTGTTGTACACACTGTTATTTCATGAACATTTATACAAGGTTTTATATTCATTTTAAAATCACTTGACATTTCCTAACAATAAACAAGGCGTGTGATTTCTCAAGATTTTTTTCTGGTTTCAGGATTTTCTCCAACCTTGATAACAACATTTTGTTTATGAGCTGGCCTGCAAGTCCAACTATACACTTTTAAAATACTCAGGGCTGATATTTCATGGAGGCTACAAAGACAATTGCCTCCATGGCCCCTGATTGTTGCCTTGGTGCCCTTTGAATGCTCCAGTTGAAGTGCCCTTTACTTAGGAGAAAATGCCTCGGTGCCCTTGCCCTAAAGAAGCATGCAGGCCTGTATACTTATCTGTCTTCGGCAGATATATCCAGCCTAGTTTAATTTTGTGCCTTTTAGCTGCTGCTAGGATGTCCTTTTCTCTGGGTTTGCTCTGTGGGCCAACTGTTTGTTTTTTCGTCCTTAAAGACACTAGACACTATTGGTAATTGTCAAAGACCAGTCTTCTCACTTGGTGTATCTCAACATATGCATAAAATAACAAACTTGTGGAAATTTGAGCTCAATCGGTCGTCGAAGTTGCGAGATAATAATGAAAGAAAAAACACCCTTGTCACACGAAATTGTGTGCTTGCAGATGCTTGATTTCGAGACCTCACATTCTAAATCTGAGGTCTCGAAATCATATTCATGGAAAATGACTTCTTTCTCGAAACCTATGTTACTTCAGAGGGAGCCGCTTGTCACAATGTTTTATACTATCAACCTATCCCCATTACTTGTTACCAAGTAAGGTTTTATGCTAATGATTATTTAGAGTAATTACCAATAGTGTCCACTGCCTTTAACCTTTTTTACAATGCTCTTTATATTATTTTGTTGCAGCTTCAAGCCCAGTTTTCCTCCAAACTCTGAAGGCTCCTGTTTTGAGAATGAGAAAGAGAGGTCGAACAGAGGTCAGACTGCTTGAACAATTTCTTAATATAATACAAATTATGGCTTTGTGCTTCCACATTTGGTTTTATGAATGTTATGAAAATCCCCCTTTTGACTTTCGCCAGACCAAAACTTTCTTCTAAAAATTCTTCTAATTCCAGTGAGTGACCTTGGTCAATGTTACTGCTGAGTTGTCCCACAGATCTTACTGTCCCTAATGCATGTAGATATTTCCCCAGCTCTTACAAACCCAGCTTCATTTAAATCTCTTGACATATAACAAACAATAAATTAGGCATGTAATTTTTTATGATTTATTTTCAGATTTCAGGATTTTCTCAAAACCTTGATATAAAACACCAGCTTTGATCTGTTTGATATTTGGAAGACTTTTATATGAGTTGGTTTTTTGTATGCAAGTCGCCAGACACACAAGGCCTGAAAATCTACTTTTTTTTTAGAGGGGCTTTTGCCACCTACTCCTCTGGGACTGAAATTGGGTTACCCCCTTTACAGTCCATACTGATGTAGGCTAGGGTTTTACAGGTTTCCTCAGGCTTGCCAGCTACGGTGATAAAGTTCACTGATAAGGCATCCTTAGTTTCACTACAAGAACTATCAGGCATAGAGACTTCCTCTTTTCAACTGATTTCCTCTTTTTTTGAATGTGGTTTTGGTTTTTTTTTTCTTTTTTACTTTCTGTGTACAAAACTGTAAGAATGTTATCTTTTCCTCTGTTTTTTCTTGCCTGGTTCACTCTTCACCTCATTTTCTCGGAAAGTTACACACATGCCTGATTTAGTGAACTTATATTGCGCCCTCTCCTGGACCAGCCTGTTCGAGAGCGCATAAAAATTTAACACAATTCCAGGAACAAAATAAAAATTATGAAAATTACTCCATCCGAAAACAATCAAAATGCGTAAATTAATACAGCAAAAATTCATCAAAAAGTTACAGCAAATAATCATTTTAATAATAAAAATAAGAGAGCAGGGTGTGATTTGCATTGTGTAACTTCATTTAACGGGCAGGATGGAGTAAGGGGGCATAGCGGATGGGAAGAGAGCCTTCGACAAAGACCGGCAACAATCTCCAGGTTCCAAGCTGGTGATCCGTCTCCAATAACATCACCCAAGAAACCTGAGGCCAAGACCGAGAAGAAAAAATGGCAGGTAATGACATTGATTTAATGAAAACAACTCCATATTTATTCAGTAATCAAAGCAACATTGCATGATTAGCTTTACTAACGAGACAGTTGCTGACAGTGTTATCCCATCATGTAATCCACCAATTACATGAACTTGTAGTTTGAGATCGATCGGACATCTTAATTTTAATGATTTGTCTTAAATTAAGGTTATTGTTTTGTGCGGTATAACTTGTGCATTTTTACATTTTAATATTTTATATGTTGCTGTACAATAGGATTGTAAATTTCGTGTATTTTTCGATACTTGACAAATAAACCATTCAATTTAATTCAATCTGGTTCAAGATTTCACTTTTTGCATGGCATCGATACAAATAAATTTAAAAAAATAATCAAATGCTTACTGAGCGATAAACTCCGATTTGGAAATTAGTTTTATTTATATTTGTTATCAAATACGACAGAAAAATTTCAGACAGGAAAATTTCAAGGCATGTTTTCTACTATCATTATCATGTAAGTTTTATGTCAATCTGTGATTTAGACAAAACAAAATCTTACAAATTCTGTAATGCTCCAAATTTGAAACTTATATGGTTGGGAAAAAAACAGCAGTGTAAATGAAAGAAAAGCCATTTCGAAATTGGTACAAAGGAAATTCCTGTACTTAAAATGAAAATGTAACTGATAACAGTAGGACCTGTGATTTGGGATTTTTCCTGCTTTCACAATATATCTTGTAATTTTTTTTTCCTAATTTCTTTTCTTCTTTTCTTTTTTCTTACAGTCGCCTCCAAGCAAGAAACTCAAACGCTCAGAAGACGCCGATGGCCAACCTCATGATCCTGTGGATCAGAAAACAAATGATGCAGTATTGCCAACCAGCGTGGTAGGTGAAAAACATTTATGGGCTGTCTTCGAAAAGGGATGTTGCACAATTTATTGTTTTATTTTACTAAATTGCATAGTTGTTATTGTTAAATTTTCAGTTTTTGTCAAATGTTGTCAGCTCAAAAAATATATTTTAAAAGTGATTGATAATAATTCCAACATATCGTTTGAAAAAAAAAAGTTTTTGTGCTACCAAGTGTCTTCGCCAAGCTGTTCAATCCAAATTCAAACTCTGGTGTCTCTGATCAGCAGAGTGTGGGTTTGAGTCCCCAGCCGTGACACTTGTGTCCTTAAACCATTATCGCTTCTTCTTCTATCTTTCGGATGGGACGTAAAGCTGTTGGTCTCCAGCGTTGTGTAACGCATGTAAAAGAACTCAGTGCACTTATCAAAAAGAGAAGGGGTTCTTCCTCGGCATCATAGAGTGCCACAACACCTAGTAAACCACTACATTGTGCTATGTAAAAGGAGTAGGTCTCAAAACTCAAATACAGTCTCACAAACATTGCAGGAAAATATTGTATGTTAAAAGCGCTTTGAGCGTCACTGAGTGACAGATATGCTAGCTATATAAGAAGCTCACTATTATTATTACTATTATTACTTGTGGCGTGTCATGGCCGGATTCAAGCACCGGATTCAAGCTCTTGTGTTTGATCAGCAGAGTGTGGGTTTGAATCCCGGTCGTGACACTTGCTACGTACTGACATAAAATTGCGGAGGTCATGCTTTCTGCTCTACCGTCCAGGCTTCGGACTGATGATACCCAAGCCTACATCCGTGTGGACTGTAAAAGGGGGTAACCCTGTTCCAGCCCTAGGAGTAGGTGGCATCGGCCTCTGGGAAAAAAAATTAATTGTAGCCCACACCTTGAAGTGGCCTCGGGCCCTGTGTGTCTGGCGACTTGCATAAAATTAAAATAATAATTATAAGAAGTAACGAGCGGGGTTGCGGGTGGTATTCTTGCTAAAGAGTCAACTTATAACTTTATTACAGTTTGTCCCTACTGTACTTACAGATAACATCTCAACTTCTCAGTCTTGTTTCTTACATTCCGTCTTCTCAGTCTTGTTTCTTACATTCCGTCTTCTCAGTCTTGTTTCTTGCATTCCGTCTTCTCAGTCTTGTTTCTTACATTCCGTCTTCTCAGTCTTGTTTCTTACATTCCGTCTTCTCAGTCTTGTTTCTTTTCTTTTTGCAGTCACTCAGTGTTCTCCAGGACAGGTATCTATACGGAGAGATCGTCTGGGGTAAAATGAAAGGATTTAATTGGTGGCCTGGCCTCGTTGTCCATCATTACACCTGTAGGAGGGAGCCTGCCCCCAGCGATGCTTGCTGGGTCAACTGGTTCGGTGATAACAAGTTTTCCAAGGTATTTTTAATTCATTTGTACTCTCTGATGGACACCAATTCCTATACAAATAGTGGGTGTTAACGCTTAAAGGCAGTGGACACTATTGGTAATTGTAAAAGACTAGCCTTCACAGTTGGTGTATCTCAACATATGCAAAAAATAACAAACCTGTGAAAATTTGAGCTCAATCTGTCATCAAAGTTGCGAGATAATAATGAAAGAATAAAACACCCATGTCACACGAAATTGTGTACGTTTAGATGGTCAATGACGAGACCTCAAGTTCTAAATCTGAGGTCTCGAAATCAAATTTATGAATTACTTCTTTCTCGAAAACTATGGCACTTCAGAGGGAGCTCTTTCTCGCAATGTTTTATACCATGAACCTCTCCCCATTACTTGTCACCGAGAAAGTACGTTTTATGCTAATAACTATTTTGAGTAAATACCAATAGTGTCCACTGCCTTTAATTGTAATCATATCTGGATTTACATAGCGCCAAATAACCCCAGGATGCAAGGCGCTTTTAGGAAAAAGAAACAAGCAAAGTGATGATGGTGACAGTCAGCTACAGGTTGGAGATCCTTTTCGAAGGACAGAACAGTGGAAGGATTTTTTTAATGGGGACAGGAAGGCCGTTCCAGAGGCGGGAGGCGACAGAAGAAAAAGCTCTCTCACCAGCTAGCTTGTGTAACCATAAGTGTTCACACTGCAAGCTTGTTTGTACCTAGTTACCTGTTTTTAATCAGTACATTTATGTGAATTGTGATTATATTTTCTTGTTTAAAAGTGTGCGAATAATTATTGTCATCAGCAGAATAAATCTTGGTAAACATATTTATTTTAATTCTCCCTTTTCAACCCTCAGTTGAACCTGAATCAGGTTGTTTCATTTCAAGAGTTCCCCGCTCATTTCTCAAAGACTACATTTCTGCATACTGCCCTCTACAGAAAAGCTGTATTTCATGGTCTGGCGGTAAGACTTAAGCCCCTTTCACACGCAAACAAATTTAGCAAGGATCCCTCGCTATATTGGAGCATGTTTGTTAAGTATTACAAAAATGTACCTTGTGTGAAGGGACAACCATTTTGTCTACTGTCCAAGTTCTCTTGTTGCAAAATCTTGTCAAACATTGTTATATTTTACAACCATGCTAAAATTTAGCAAGGGACCCCAGTTAAGTTGCTGTTGTGTGAATAACACTATTATAACCGTCATTTGTAATTTTCAATGCTTTTTAAACGTAACCGACATTCCCATGTCTATTGTACTGCCTAAAATAAACTTCTTATTTGTTGCAAACCTAGATATTTGAAATAAAGTCACACCCCCTATTAGGGTTCCGCCCACAGTGAGTGGTCGGTGCTGAAAAACCCGCCTGGCACTCAGGATTCCCCAACCACCACTGGTGGAATTCCCTCCCCTTCTGACCACCGAACATTTCCAATTTTTTTTTATTCAACTTCCAATTTCCTTTTTAAAGGGAAGGTACACGTTTGGTAGTTACTCAAAACAAATATTAACTTAAAAACTGACTTGGTAACAAGCATTGGAGAGCTGTTGATAGTATAAAACATTGTGGGAAACAACTCCCTCTGAAGTAACGCAGTTTTTGGGAAAGAGGTAATTTCTCACTAAAATAATTACGGACTTCTAGCTTTTATGCTTATGATGGGATACACTAAGTGAGAAGACTGGTCTTTGACAATTCCCAAACGTGCACCTTCCCTTTAAAGTTTCAACAAAATGTAAGATTTAATATTTATCTAGTAAAACTTGGTATCCAGAGCAATCAATTTCAAGAATGGTTTAGTTTTAGCCTTTCTTTGTTGAATATTCTTTTTTAAACAGCCCTAAAAAAAATTCGATTTTCATCTTTCAAGCTATATGTACCCGGGAAGGCCATTTTCATTTTGTAAAGGGCACTTCCATTGGAAAATGGGAAGTCAATGGGAAATTTTTGAAGGGTTTGAAGGGGCACCAAGGCCAAGACCAGGGGCAATGGATGCCTTGGCCTGTAAGGCCTTGCGTGTAATGGGAGACTTTTTGAGAGCTCTGCCACTAGAGGGCAGCAGACCTACCAGGTAAGGGTGCTCAACTCCTATAGCAAACAATGGTAAATGCTAAAAATTCAAAAATACTCAAAAAATATTTAGAAGTCTCTCAGCCTCTTGAAAATTAAATCAGATACATTGTCATACAACTAAACTTCAGATTTCTTCTCAATTTTTGGTAGGTCAGCATTTTGGAATTTTTGCTAATTACCCTAGAAGAAACACTCCCAAAAACTCATGCACACCGCTTGTTTTCCTTGGGGAACTCGTGTCCAGTACGTCCTGTTCCAGAACGGTTTGGTTTATGCTGGCAATGTGTTAAGAAAAACAAAATACAGTTTGGCTAAATCTAAAATACAAAATCAAAAACACTCAAAACACAAGGTATTTGCTGTCAATGACCGTCACTCATGCTTCTCCTATTCCTAAGTTGTTGACATTACCTGGTGAAGAGCGCCCTCTCTTGGTGATTGGCAGATAGTCCAAAGTTTCCCATTCCAGGCATGTTTTTTGGTTACCAAC
Source organism: Asterias amurensis (assembly GCF_032118995.1). Lineage (NCBI taxonomy): Eukaryota > Metazoa > Echinodermata > Asteroidea > Forcipulatida > Asteriidae > Asterias > Asterias amurensis. The sequence goes on along the minus strand of NC_092664.1, from coordinate 13,455,298 downwards.
CTCTTCTTAATTTGTTTCCCCAACCCCATGCAAATGTTTAAAGCCAGTGGACACTATTGGTAAATGTCAAAGACCAGTCTTCTCACTTGGTGTACCTCAACAATATGCATAAAATAACAAACCTGTGAAAATTTGAGCTCGATTGGTCATCGGAGTTGCGAGATAACTATGAAAGAAAAAACACCCTTGTCACACGAAGTTGTGTGCGTTTAGATGGTTGATTTCGAGACCTCAAATTCTAAACTTGAGGTCTCGAAATCAAATTCGTGGAAAATTACTTCTTTCTCGAAAACTACTCCACTTCAGAGGGAGCCGTTTCTCACAATGTTTTATACTACCAACCTCTCCCCATTACTCGCTACCAAGTAAGGTTTTATGCTAATAATTATTTTGAGTAATTACCAATAGTGTCCACTACATTTAAGTAAGTAAGATCCACGTATTTACTTCTTTGTTGTTAAAGTTGGCATCTAAGAGAGCAGTCAAGGCCTTTTCCGCTGACCCAAATCCATTCCTAGTTGACCAGCCCAAAAACAGTCGGCATTACAGTACAGCTTGGATGGCGTTCATGAACCTGTGTGATGAGATGATCAGCTGGGCCTCTGAGGGATTCCAACCCTCCGGACCCGAGGGAATTAAGCCAACTCAAGGTTTGTATCATACAGATTAAAGGAACACGTTGCCTTGGATCGGACGAGTTGGTCTATAAAAAGCGTTTGAAACTGTTTGTTATGAAATGTATATGATTAGAAAGTTGTTTTAAAAGTAGAATAGTAGTATCACTCAAAATTGCACGGTTTTCTTTTTACGTCGCGAACTATCACGGTCGGCCATTTATGGGAGTCAAATAAATGGCCGACCGTGTTATTGGACGATGTAAAAAGAAAACCACGCAATTTCGAGGCATATTTGTGTAGATCATTGTATTCTACTTTTACATCATCTTTCTAACCATATGCATTTTATAACAAACGGTCACAAAACGCTTTTCAAAGACCAACTCGACCGATCCAAGGCAACGTGTTCCTTTAAGACCAGATTTTAAAAAATTGCTAAGCAATATTTTCTGCTTAAAGGATTTAGGTAGTTTTTGTAACACAAAGCACAATGTCCGCAGATTTGCAATAAACTTATATAGTTTGAAGATAATTAAAGTAGACAGCTTACCTTCAAATATAACTTGCTGAGGTGCTGTTGTTTTGAGAAATTACTACATCAATTTCATGAAAACATGTTTTACATGCTTAAAATAATTTCGTCTAATTAAGACGAAATTTATTTTCGTGATCAATCTTACTCGTTTCTTAAAAGCTACAGCACCTTAACCAGTAATATTTTAAGGGAAGCTTTCTATCATCATCATCTTCAAACTGTGTGAGTTAAATTTAAATCTGTGGACATTGTTTTTTGTGTCCTACAAAAAATACCCAGCCGTCGATTTCACAAAGAGTTAGGACTCGTCTTATCTCGAGTTACTTAGGATTAATCTTAAGGTCTGCATGCTACAGTGCAGGGTTGGGACTCGTCTTAAGTCCTAAGATTAGTCTTAAGTTAGGAAGAGTTTTGTGAAATCGACGGCAGACCTTTTAGGCAACTAGATGAAATTGGGTCCAGGCTTTAGGATTCTACAGAAATCATGGCAACTTATTTATTTTTTCCATTTGAGACAGACGAGCAGCAGGTGCCTGTGAGACCCCGCTCCCCATCGCCGCCACCGAGCCCAAGGATGTCCACTCCCTCCAAACGGGCCACCAAGAGGGCATGGAAAGATATGAGAGGTAAACACATTATTGGTAGTTACCAAAATTATGTTTAGCATAATAACTTACTTGGTAACGAGTAGTGCGAAGAGGTTGATAGTATAAAACATTGTGAGAAACGGCTCCCTCTGAAGTATCGTAGTTTTCGTGAAAGAAGTAATCTTCCATGAATTTTATTATGAGACCTCAGAATGAGAACTTGAGGTCTTGAAATCAAGCATCAGAAAGCACACATCTTCGTGTGACAAGGGTGTTTCTTCTTTCATTATTATCTCGCAACTTCGATGACAGATAGAGCTGAAATTTTCACAGGTTTGTTATTTTGTGCATATGTTGAGATACAGGAAGTGAGAAGACAATTACCAATAGTGTCCACTGTCTTTAATTTAGAGGAGCATAACAGAATTAGCAAGGAAAAAAACCTGTGAAGATCACAGATTTACATAAAACTTATGCGGTCAAATGATGACGATAGTTAAAAAAGACTGTTTAGATATCTACTAGGAGACTTTTGAGATGCTGGTGGCAGCAGACATAACGGTACTTTTTTGCGGCACTGAGCGTGTGCGTGAATGCTCAGTATTGCTTGCGTAGGTCTGAACATGCGCAATGATCTGAACAAATTTTCTAAAAGTTTCCCATTAGTCATTCTATTGGTCTGATGCTAAAATCGGTTCCATTTTTATAAAGCCAAGAATTCTGTGAAAATTTTTAATGCATCATTCTGCATATATTTTATATATTTATTTAAAGGATTGGGGTACTTTTTGTTACACAAAACACTGTGTCCACAGATTAACATTAAACTTGCACAGTTTGAAGATAATGATAGTTGAAAGCTTCCCCTTATTACTTGCTGAAGTGCTGTAGTTTTTGAGAAACAATGAGCAAAACAATAATTGTCAAAAAAAATACGTAAAATAACTTTTGTGACTTGATATACTAATTTCTCAAAAACTGCAGCCCCAGCTAGTAATATTTTAAGGGAAGCTATCTACCATCATTAACTTAACATCCTGTCAATTTAATGTAAATCTGGGGACATTGTGTGTTGTGGCCTATGAAAAGTACCCAAATCCTTTAATGTAACTTCAAATGGAAAAACAGTAACAGTTGCTTATCAGTTATGTTTATGTTTGTTCCCATAGAAACAGTCATGGAAGAAGTGCGTAATGGTTCAAAAGACATCCAAGGTTTGCCACAGCTTTTTCAGATGTTAAAAAAAAAAAACTGATTGATGTATCTTCTATGAATTGTATTATTCATAATTCATAAAACAGTTTATCTATTCTGATTGGTTGAGATTATTTCACGTGGGCGTGTTTAAACGTCTGATAAAGACATGGCCAAAAGTGTTTAAATATGGGCGTGACACGCGAGGGTGCACCTGTGCTTATAAGACAGTTTATTCATTCCTATTGGTCGTGAGCAATGGCTGGAACACCTGTGCCACATCACGCGTGATGTGCATGCCGATCGATTTACAAGGAGTTTTTACCAAAGGGCCTCTATTACCATTTCATAGCTGGAGAGGTGCTTTGTTGGAAGAAATCATTTAACAGTAAAAATAAACTTTTTTTTTAATTTTTTTTTTTAATTTTTGATCGAAAAGGTGTTTATGAATAATAATAACCAAATGTATAAAGCGCCTTTTCCAAAGGATGCAAAGCGCTAGGGATAATGCAACCAAAAACCCAAAAGAGAATAAAGACTAGTAAAATAAAAATTTGCTTGGCCGGTATTAAACACTCTGTATAGTTTTAGCCTCAGATGTGCCATAAACCTAAGAACATGTGACTGCCTTTAACAATCTGCGCTTATAAGGTGCGCTTATAAGGTGTACAGTATCTGAGGGGGAAATGCAATTCAAGGGCGCTGGTCCGCTAAGAGAGAAAGTAAACCATTCTAGAAGTCTGCGATCTTCGAATAAATCCCTTTTCGCTCTTTCAAATATTTGCAGCAGTTCAGTTATGGAACAGTCTTCTGGAGGTTGTCAAACAGGCTGAGACATCAGAACAATTCAAAACCCGGATGAAAGTATATCTGTTTTCTTTGTATGAGAATAGTTTATTTTTATTAATATTTTTTTAAATTTTGATGTGAGTTTTGTTTTTCTGCTATTTCCAACAGCTGTGTGTCTCGGATGTGGGAGTTCGGATTTGAGTTCAGAGCATCCGTTCTTTATTGGTGGCATGTGTGACGTCTGTAGGGTTGGTTCAACCTAATCTATAACAAGAAATAAAAACGGCATTTATTTAAAGGGTCTGGGAATATTTAGTAGTACACAAAACACATAGTCCACAGATTTACATTAAACTTACACGATTTGAAGATAGTGATGATCGAAAGCTTCCCTTAAAATAATACTTACTGAGGTGCTGTAGTATTTGAGAAATGAGTTAAACAAGTCCAAATAATAATTTTCGTCTCAGTGAGACGCTTATTATTTTAGCGTGTAAAAATGTATTTTCGTGACATCAAAAACTACAGCACCTCAGGAAGTAATATTTTATTTCTTATGAAGTATGGCATTTCAGACAGAAATATTCCGAGGGATGTTTTCTACTATAATCTTCATAAGCCCATGTAAGTTTTAAGTAAATCTGTTATTTTAGACAAGTTTTTTTCTTACCAATTCTGTAATGTTCCTCTAACTTTGTAAATTTATGATTTCTGTGACAGGTTGATTTTATCGAGGCGGTGTACGTGTTTGATGAGGAAGGCTACCAGGTTGGTGAAGTTATCAATTTCATATTCAGATCAATAATTATAGAATTTATATTGCGCTCGCTCCAGGACCAGTCTGTTCGAGGGCCCATTACATTAAAATTCCAGTCAAAATTACACCAGAATAATATAAAGTATAATAGAAAAGAAAACATCAAATTTTACATGCAGTAAACAGTGAAAAGGGTAATTTCATAAACACATGAAAAACTTTAACAGATGATATTACATGCACTGGTATGTGTTTGCCTTTAAACTGTTGATGCAGTGTCCTGACGATGACTAGAGCAAGCTAATTAAAATAATGTGACCAATTTAAAAGCAGTGGACACTATTGGTAATTACTCAAAATAATTATTAGCATAAAACCTTACATGGTAACGAGTAATGGGGAGAGGTTGATGGTATAAAACATTGTGAGAAACGGCTCCCTCTGAAGTGATGTAGTTTTCGAGAAAGAAGTAATTTTCCACGAATTTGATTTTGAGACCAAGTTTAGAATTTGAGGTCTCGAAATCGAGCATCTGAAAGCACACAACTTCGTGTGACAAGGTTGTTTTTTCTTTCATTATTATCTCGCAACTTCGACTACCGATTAAGCTCAAATTTTCACAGGTTGGTTATTTTATGTATATGTTGAGATACACTAAGTAAGAGGACTGGTTATTGACAATTACCAATAGTGTCCACTGTCTTTAAGAACTCACTCCATGGTATCGCAGTTAATTACGATCCTATAAGCTAAAGGTCCAAACTGATTTTCTACCTTCGTTGTTAAAAAGCTGAACAGTTTGTCTTCAGAATGGAGAATTTACTTCATATTGTAAGGTTTCCGGTAACACCATGTACAATGTAGATAACCTCTGAATGAGTTGGGCTGGTCGTGAAAAGAACTGTTGGTTTCAACTTGACGTTTTGATCAGTATGCTCTGATCGTCTTCTGGAGAAACAAACATAGACCTCAGAATGCAATCCCATATGCCTTTAAAGGCAGTGGACACTATGGCAACTACTCCAAATAATTATCATCGTAAAACCTTTCTTGATTACGGGTAATTGGATGAGGTTGATAGTATAAAACATTGTGAGAAACAGCTAGAGAAAGAAGGAACTTTCCACGAATTTGATTTCGAGACCTCATGTTTAGAATTTGGGGTCTCGAAATCAAGCATCTAAACGCACACAACTTAGTGTGACAAGGGTGTTTTTTCTTTTATTATTATCTCGCAACTTTGACGACCCATTGAGCTCAAATTTTCACAGGTTTGTTATTTTATGCATATGTTGAGATACACGAACTGTGGAGACTAGTCTTTGACAATTACCAATAGTGTCCACTGTCTTTAAACTGTTGATGTTTTTTCCTCCCCTGTTTAGTGTTATTGTTGTATCTGTGCAGAGGGCAAAGACATTATCCTGTGTGATCAGGCAGAGTGCTATCGCTCTTTCTGCTATGAATGCCTGGATTATTTGGTTGGACCCGGTACGGTTCTGAAGGTAATATTATACTCATTTATATTTTCTAAATTTGTTACAAACTTTTAAAAGATAATGTTTTTGCATCGGGGATAAAGAATATTCGATTTTGGTTTTACCCATATATACCGATGTGTGTAAGCACTGTGTACTCCGCACTTTTTCTGTAAAAAAATCACAGGCATATTACTCATGTGGGATTCGAACCAATGACCTTTTAGTTTTTGATAAAGCAAATCTAATTGTTATCAATAAGGTTAGACATAAATTGTTGTAAAGACTTGTTCCATATTCATTTTAAAGCCATTGGACCCTTTCGGTACAGAACAAAAACAAAAAATTCACAGATTTACAAATAACTTACAGGGTTTACAGAAGGTAGTGGTGAAAGACCTCTCTTGAAATATCATTCCAGGAAATGCTTCACTTTTTGAGAAAACAGTAAAACAATATCAATTCTCGTTAACGAGAATTACGGATTTATTTTAAACACATGTCATGACACGGCGAAACGCGCGGATACAAGGGTGGGTTTTTCCGTTATTTTCTCCCGACTCCGATGACCGATTAAGCCCAAATTTTCACAGGTTTGTTATTTGATATAGAAGTTGTGATACACGAAGTGTGGGCCTTGGACAATACTGTTTACCGAAAGGGTCCAATGGCTTTAAACAAAGAGCTGAACTTGTTTTCAATAAGATGTTAAAAGTGAAGTGCAAATTTTGATTTTAGTTTGGTTTTGAATAATCAACAACAAAAATCAAAGATGTTCCATATCGCATAAATGGTAGAGGCTCAAAATCTTGGCACATGGTTTAATTAATTTTATTAATAATGTATTTACTTATTTATTAATTTATTGTGTTTTCCATGATTCATCTTTTTGCTCTTTACTAGGTTTGTATGTTTTTGGTACTTCCATTTCTTGTTGGTGTTTTTGCTGTTTTTTTGTAAGGACCCCAAAGGAAATACGTCTAAGTTTAAGTTATTGGCTTTTTTCTGGCTATACTTGGATAATTTTGTGCAGTATTTCTATCTTAAATTCTATTTTGGTTTATCTTATTTCATTGTCTTTTCTCCTGTTTTTCTGTATGTTTTTTGTGCATGTTCTTGCTGTATTTTTATTCGAACAAAATCAATCAATCAGCCAATGGTTCTTTAAGTTGTTCCACCGTTTTCAGAGCTATCATTAATTTTCTTTGCCCGGTAGGTTCTTTCCAAAGAGCACTGGAGCTGCTACTTGTGTGATCCAGAGTCGACCCCTGCCGGCCTCCTCTCCTGTCGCTCCGATTGGGCGCAGAAACTGCAGTTGTTATTCCAGAGGGACAACAAGAACTTCTCGCCACTGCGGAGTTACCCCCCTGTGGACATGGCAAAGCGTCGACCAATCAGAGTCCTGTCTTTGTTTGATGGCATCGGGACAGGTCAGGCTCTTTAAAGTCCAGGCTCGCCCTTAAAGGGTCTGGGTACTTTTTGTAGAACACCAAACATAATGCCACAGATTTACATTAAACTCACACGGTTTGAAGATAATGATGGTAGAAAGATTCCCTTAAAATATTGCTTGCTGTAGGTTTTGAAAAATGAGTAAAACAAGTCACAAAAATAATTTTTGTCTCGGGAGACTGAAATTATTTTAGCGCGTAAAAAGTATTTGACATTGTGTGATATTGTCCCCGTGGTTGTCCGTTCAAAAGGGAAAACATTTCTTATCTGCTTCACTTTTCTCATACCATGCTGGCTCCATTTTCATCTGCTATGTTTCTAAGTTTCAATAATCCAATTTACTGTTCAATTAATTACCTCTGATCATCGACATATCTGTTTCATTACCCTAAATAATAATTAATAATAATAGTGGCCTCTTGTAGAACGCTCAGGTCCGTCAGGCATGGGGCTGTACAAGCAAAATTTATACAAGTACAAAAGAAACGGTCAGTATGAAATAAATCTTGTTGTCAGTGTTGTAGCTAGACCAGTTTTAGTGGTGGGCTCTAAATCCAATTCAGTCCCTCAAGGCCGAGCGGTTCAACAAAATTATTCATGTTTAGATATCGAGCCAATCTTTGCTGAAGTGCAATCTGGGGGAAATCCGTGCTGGGCAGCACAGTTTATTTGCTCAGAGTGCTGGGCGAGGCCGCCCGGCACCGCCCGCCGTGGCTACAACACTGGTTGTTGTTTTGTTATTCTAGAAACGGACTTTGGAAGTACAGATTCCCGGTTTGTTTCTTTCTATGCAGCAGGAATGGTTGCTCTGAAGGAGCTTGGGGTGATGGTTGACTGTTACTTAGCCTCGGAGATTAATGAGGAGGCTATCAAAGTATCGTCGGTACGACACGATGGCGTCATCCAGCAGCTGGACGATGTCCGACAGATCACTGAGCAAGGGGTGAGAAACAATTTCAATTAATGCAACTCAAAAGACAAGCAGAGTGTAGACCCTATTCACGATGCGCTCTGCACATACACACGCATCTCCTGTCCGCCATTTTGGGTGTCAAATGAATGAATGCGTGTCTACCATTTTTGCCTCCAAAGATGACTTTTGGAATTCCAAAGATGACTTTTGGAATTCCAAAAAAGAAAGATAACTTTTGGAACTCCAAAGATAACTTTTGGAACTCCAAAGATAATTTTTGGAATTCCAAAGATGACTTTTGGATCTCCAAAAAAATAACTTTTTTAACTCCAAAGATAACTTTTGGGAACATCTGGAAAATGCAAGTCTTACTGTAATTGGGGGAGGGGGGTAACAGTTTGTTTGTGAAGGACAAACATTTATTTTTTTTTTTTTTGACTTGGATGTAATCAATGTATATTTGGTTTGCGGTAACACCATGTGTGTATCTACTTGCCAGGTAGAGTTGTTCTTAGGGAACTATCTTGTTTTATTCTACTGCCGACAGTAGATAATCGGAGGTTCGGGAGACTTCTCAGTTCTGAAAAGAACTGTCCTGCTTTTTAACTATTACCAGGGCGGATGGTATAGAAATTAGACTGGACTACTACTTTAGCTTATAGGATCGTAATTAACTGTACTGCCGCGGAGTCAGTTCTGAAATTGATACACATGGTGTTACCGCAAACCAAATATACATTGATACCTCACCATGCAATGCCTCAAATCCTATATTGGATGTAATCATTTCATCTTTTTTTATGCGATACAGATCCGATCCTTGGGACCGATTGACCTTGTCATTGGTGGGAGTCCCTGCAATGAATTGTCCATCGCGAACCCGGCTCGCAAAGGTCTATACGGTGAGTCCGCAAGAGCCATCTTCAATCACTTTATTTCCACAGTATCAAAATCACAACCAAAATCAAATCATGCAGGAGACTGTCACCTTGTGTTCTTAACTGTCTAGATGGTTGGGTTACACAGAAACAATCTTACAGGCATTAGTTTAAGCTTTTTGTTAAGTAGCCAACCGGGCTAATAAACTCCGCACAGGGCCCAATTTCATAGCGCTGCTTAACAGTAAGCAAATAGGCGTGCTTACTGTAGCAGACAAATTTGCTTAAGCCTTAGCGTATTTCACAGGTTAGCAGACAAATTGGGCGGCCATACTGCGTGTTTACCGTGGATTTGCATTGTGACGTCATTTATTTTCGTGCGGTAAGCACCGGAAGGTTAGCATGCCTTTTCGTGTGCTTACGGTTAGCAGCGCTATGAAATAGAAATTGCACAGTCCACACAAAATCGGCCGCTAAGCAGCGCTATGAAAGTGGGCCCTGGTTTAACTTGCCCCTAGGAAGTTTTATAAAAGTTGCCTCGATTTTAAGCATGTATGTCATAAATGTGCCTTTTTGATGCATTAATAGTCAGGATGGTGGAAGTCACAATCAGTGAAGGCAAATAAAGTTACACTCAAACACTCTAAAATAAATTAACACATATAAAAAAATGTATTATTCACAGCTTAATTGAAGAAATAATATTAGCATTTTAAACAAGTACATGTAGGATGCATAGTTTTTAGTAGCCCACGGGGCAAGTTGAGAAGTTATGTTAACTAGCTGGTAGCAGTTTTTACTAGGCAGTGTACGCCGGGCTAGTGTTAAGGGTGAGCTCTAATAAAGTGGATAGCACAGTTTTTAGTAGCCCACGGGGCAAGTTGAAACGTGGTGTTAACTAGCCTGTAGCAGTTTTTACTAGCAATGTACGCCGTGTTAAGGGCGAGCCCTGTATTATCAGAATGATTGATTGTCTTTTGCATTGATGGTCTTTTGTAGAAGGGACGGGGCGATTGTTCTTTGATTTCTACCGTCTACTCACCGCAGCCAGACCATCGGAGGATAGCGACCGACCCTTCTTCTGGTTGTTTGAAAACGTCGTTGGGATGGCCAACCAAGACAAAATAGACATCTCAAGATTTCTACAGGTATGATAACCTCTTAACACTCCTCCACGACTTCTTTGGTCCACACTTGACATCACTCCGTTTCATTCCTTAAGCAAGCAAAGTGCTAGGTCAAAAAGCTTTCAGTGTAGGGCGAATGATTTGGAACAATCTCCCTACTATCATTAGGGAATCTGTTACTCTATTTGCATTTCAGAAAGTTCTAAAGACTTACCTTTTCCCGTGTTAATTGCTTTCTAGTGCGCTATGATCTTGATGGAATAGCGCCTTATAAATTTTAATTGTTATGTAATGTTCAAATGTGGAGTTTTATTTAATAATAATAATAATATAGAAGTCTTATATAGCGCACGTATCTACCAAACAAGGTACTCAAGGCGCTGAGTATATACAAACTTTCAGAAAGATAGGTAATTGCAGTGATGATTTTTGAGACCCAATTATTTAGCACCTTATAAGGGTTTACAAGGTGCTACGGCGCATACAGCAGCCACAGCCAGGAACACCGGGGTGAACCCCTTCTCTTATCGAAAAGTGCACTGGGTTCTTTTACATGCATTACACAACACATGGGACCAACGGCTTTACGTCCCAGCCGAAGGATGAAGCAATGGTTAAGTGTCTTGCTTAAGGATACAAGTGTCACAGCTGGGGATTTAAACCCACACTCTGCTGATCAGAAACACTAGAGTTTGAATTCGGTGCTCTTAACTGTTCGGCCGCAACACTTCCAACATCTTGTGTCATTGTGTATTCTGTTTGAATGTAAATCATCACTTTGTATGGTACCGGCAAACATAGTGAAATGGAAATAAATGTTGTTGTTGTTGTTGTTGTTCTTAAGTGTGATCCAGTGGTGGTCGATGCCAAGGATGTGTCGCCAGCCCACAGAGCGCGCTACTTCTGGGGGAACTTACCTGGTATGAACAGGTGAGTGCAAAGATATCTCAGTTTCAACATTATATAGCCTAATAATAATAATAATAATAATAATAATAATAATAATAATAATAATAATAATAATATAGAGAATTTGTTTGGCACCAAAATCAACAAAATTAAGGTGGTCAAGTCAAGCGAGAATCCTCACACAGTAAAGGAAAATTAAGACAAAGAACAATTACAGATAAGCCATATTTAACAAGCTAATTTTTCAAACTAATCGAAAGTATCAACACTAGAAATGTTACAAATTTGAAGTGGTAAGTCATTCCAGAGTGTGGGTCCAGCACAGTCCAATGGGTATCGCCCCATGGTCAACCATTAGTTATTCATGGTGCCCACTCGAACTTGCTCATGCCATGCCTAGTTTTCCATCCCTTTCACTAAGGCCAAAGTTGTAATTTTTTTTTTTTTTTACATTATATTTTCAGACCAAAGGTTACTACAGACAATGCCCACCTTCACCTTCAAGACTGCCTGGAGCCAAACTGCAATCGTCAAGCTCAGGTAGCATTAAAAAACAAAAACACTTTTTCATTGTCCCAAGTTTTGAAAAACATCACCAATCCCAGTCAACTTCTTTTTGACTCGCCCTGTACAGGTCGTTTCCTAGGATATAATAAACTCTAGGGTATATGTTTAGTCCCATTAAAGGGAAGGTACACGTTTGGTAATTATTTAAAACAAATATTAACTTAAAAACTGACTTGTTAACTTGGAGAGCTGTTGATAGTATAAAACATTGTGGGAAACAACTCCCTCTGAAGTAACGTAGTTTTTGAGAATTTTCTCACTAAAATAATAAAAGACTTCTAGCTAGAAAATTTGTATTCCTATCTGAAAGCACACAAATTCATCCAACAAGGGTTTTTTTCGCAACTTGTATGACCGATTGAGCCCAAATGTTCACAGGCTTGTTATTTTATGCTTATGATGAGATACACCAAGTGAGAACACTGGTCTTGGACAATTACCAAACGTGTACAATGCCTTAAACCCTCCGGTCCCTACATTGCCTGAGTTTGGGTAATGTTTTTTTCAGAAGTAATAGGTCCCGAAGGAACAAAAAATGCCTTTCGATAACAGAAACCGGTCATTTTGATGGCGTTCATTTGTTAATGTATTTTTCCAAGGCTTTTATCTTGCTCAATGCTCTTATACTGATTAACTGTTAAGGCTTTGGTTTTCAACAATATTATCATGATGAAAGACGGTTTCATTTTTGGTTTACAAATGAGCTAATTGTTGGGCAAGAGCTAAATTGTTTCATCATCATTAGCGTCGGCATTTTACAAGTCAACTGTGAAACAAGCGCGGTTTCCTCCTACTGCATGTTTTAGTTTTAATACGCTTTACACTGGCATAAAAATATACAAATAGATAACGTAAGGTACTAAGAAACAAAATAGATTAAAATACCAAGCCAGTGAGTGGCAAGGAGGAACAGGTGACCTGCACCTCTACAGGTTTAAAAGAAAAGTGGGGGTGGGGCTTGAAGGCAGGACTGGCAATTACAAATGTTACAGTGTATCACTTAAGGCGGAAAGGTGGTCCAGTGGTTAAATGGTGGTTGATATTAATGAAGGTTTGGTAGATTTATGCTGGTCTATTTTTTTCGCTGTGTTTTCACTGGTCAGGTGGACAAGGTTCGAACGGTCACTACGAAGATAAACTCACTCAAGCAGAAGAATGAACGCCTGCAACCTGTGATGATGAACGGTCAAGAAGACACACTGTGGTCTACTGAGATGGAGAGGTAGGTAATGGGTCAGTCATTGTCTAAAGGCACTGTGGTTAACCTTTGGTAATTGTCAAAGACCCGTATTAAAGGAAGTGGACACTATTGGTAATTACTCAAAATAATTATTAGCATAAAACCTCACTTGGTAACAAGTAATGGGGAGAGGTTGATAGTATAAGACTTTGTGAGAAACGGCTCCCTCTGAAGTGACGTAGTTTTCGAGAAAGAAGTAATTTTCCACTAATTACCAATAGTGTCCACTGCCTTTAAACCCAAGGAATCATTCTAAGGAAACCCACTCGACCATCGACCATGTAGGGAATAAAACCTAAATCCACATTCACATCTTGATTGATCTTTACTCTTTGTGAAATCGGCTACGGGTCTTTTCTCCTGCATTTATCTGTTTCAAAGCAATGAATTTTCCTCTTGTCATGCAGGATCTTTGGCTTTCCAGAGCATTACACAGACATTGGTAACATGAGCCGCACATCCAGGCACAGACTGATTGGTCAAGCCTGGAGCGTTCCCGTTATAAAACACCTGCTAGCCCCACTTAAGGAGTACTTTACCTGCGAGACCCATCAGTAAGGCCAAAGACCGAGACCCATCAGTAAGGCCAAAGACCGAGACCCATCAGTAAGGCCCTGCTAACCCCACTTAAGGACTACTTTACCTGTGACACTCATCAGTAAGACCAAAGACCAAGACCCATCAATAAGGCCCTGCTAGCCCCACTTAAGGAGTACTTTACCTGTGACACTCATCAGTAAGACCAAAGACCGAGACCCACCAGTTAGGCCCTGCTAGCCCCACTTAAGGAGTACTTTACCACCTTCGAGACCCAACTAGTCCAACCCAGGGAGTTACTTTACCTGCGAGACCCATCAGTTAGGACCAAGACCCATCTTTTAGTAAGGCCCTGCTAGCCCCACTCAGGGAGTACTTTACCTTTGAGATCCCTGGCCCTGATAGCCCCACTTAAGGAGTACTTTACCTGCGAGACCCATCAGTAAGCCCCTGCCAGCCCACTTAAGGAGTGCTAACTAGGCTTAGCTACATTTTGTTCTTAAGCAGATCGATGGCACTGGGATCTGTTTGAGCTGAATTCCAGATTTGTTGAGGTTAACACTAAAGGTTGTTAAAATCTTCTAAAAATGGAAGGATCTGAACAAGCCGAGATCTGTTACTCGACAAGTCAAAATATTCCAATTCAAATCTAGACCTGACAACGAGCACAAAATAATGATGTGCAGAGAATCATTAGAATCATTTCTGCTTACAATTTAAGTCGACAATCATCTGTTTAAAAAATAAAGAGGATGGAGAACACAATTTTGTCTGCAGAATTAAAATAATAATTTGCTTAAAGGGTAAATTCCACTTTAGAGAAAAAAAAAGAGTTTGTTTTAAAATGTCTTTTTTGTCCATTTGACAAAGTTTATGCATGACTTGTTGCTGCAGCCTGTTTGGGCCTACTCGTTATATTTCTTGAAATCAGTAATTCTTGCCTATTTTTGTAATAGAACCAAAGAACAAAATTATTTATTAACTGTTTTTATCAAAAAGTACTGACAGGTTTATTTTAAAAACTTATATTTATTCATGATACAGTATTCAAATGCTTTCAGCATGTATGTGTTCAGTTTTGTTCTAGATTGTTGTACTATTTAAATGTTTGTGCATGGTTTTTGGGCATCATGGGAGTGTTGTGTGTTTTTTCAGAATTTAATGTAATCAAGGGGTTAGAAACTTCAGTCTTTTATCTGAAGTCACAAGAAATCTTACAAAGTAGACTAATAATATTTTGTAAATCTATTGCAACATTGCTCAGAGAAGTTGCATTCAAAGTATTTCAGTTGTTACCTAAAACTGAACACATTCCAATATCTCTCATGACTTGTCACTGAAATATTTACTCTTCACTTTTTTTGTTTTCCTTAACCATTCACCGTATAATGTTATGCAGGGCTAGAAAACACCAACTAGACCACTGGCTAAGTCCAGAGTCATGAAATCTTATAGCATTGGTCAAGTATCCCATACATTTAGCATTAAAGGCAGTGGACACTATTGGTAATTACTCAAAATAATTATTAGCACTAAACCTCACTTGGTAAAGAGTAATGGGGAGAGGTTGGCAGTATAAAACATTGTGAGAAACGGCTCCTTTTGAAGTGGAGTAGTTTTCAAGATATAAGTATATTTCCACGAATTTGATTTCGAGACCTCAAGTTTAGAACTTGAGGTCTCGAAATCAACCATCTAATCGTACACAACTTCGTGTGACTAGGGTGTTTTCTTCTTTCATTATTATCTCGCAATTTTGATGACCGATTGAGCTAAAATTTTCACAGGTTAGTTATTTTATGGAACAGTAACTGTCCCTTCAGGGCTAAAAAAATAACCACTGGCCACAATCTTAGTAATGGGCAAGTAACTGTTTGTGCTAAAAACAAAATAACCATAAGTCAAATTCAAGTAGTCATGATCTGGGTACTTTTTGTAGGACAAAAAAACACAATGTCCACAGATTTACATTAAACTTACACAGTTTGAAGATAAATGATAGTAGAAAGCTTCCCTGAAAATATTACTTGCTGTGGCGCTGTAGTTTTTGGAAAATGAGTAAAACAATGTCATGGGAAAAAAAATTGCCTTGGTGATCACGAGACAAAAATTATTTTTATAACATATAAAAACATATTTTCATGAAATTGTTTTGAAATTGTCAAAAACTACAGCACCTCAGCAACTAATATTTTTAGGTATGCTTTCTACTATCATTATCTTCAAACGGTGTAAGTTTAGTGTAAATCTGTGGACACTGTGTTTTGTGTTACGAAAAGTACCCAAATTGGACAACTGGCCATACAGTAGTCCAGTAATTTTAGAAGTGGGCTAATAACCCCACAATTTAACAAGTCCTACTGTCGAGTGTTAATTCCCACACACACTTTCATGAAATTTACGAAAGCCCATGCTTGGTCCAGTGGTTTTTTCTTTAAAACTGTTCCTGTTATGCACCCAGTTGTTATGCTTTATAGAGTTTTCTTTACCTTTTCCTCATTTTTTTCACAGAGTTATAGTTGTCATTTTACATCTAGCATCTTAAGTAATATGAATCATTTATCATAATCAAAGCTTATTGATTCGAGAATGTACATGTCTAATCATGAAATTGCTATGCACCTTGTTACGCTTTATGGAGTTTTCTTCACTTGTTCTTCCTTTTTTTCACAGAGTTTTATTTTTACAGAGTTCTTCAGAGTTTATGTTTTTCATTTTGCATCTAGTATCTTAAACAATATTTATCAATATAATATCATTATCAAAGCCTTTTGATTTGAGAGTGTACATGTCTAATCCTGAAGTGAAGGAAAGGAAAATGAGCATTTGGATTGGCCACAGTTCAAACTTCTTAAAGGGAAGGTAAACGTTTGGTAATTACTCAAAACAAATATTAACTTAAAAACTGACTTGGTAACGAGCATTGGGGAGCTGTTGGTAGTATAAAACATTGTGGGAAACGAATACCTCTGAAGTTACGTTGCTTTTGAGAAAGAGGTAATTTCTCACTAAATTAATAAAAGACTTCTAGCTAGAAGTCTTTTATTCCTATCTGAAAGCATGCAAAAATTTGTCCAACATGGGTGTTTTTTCTTTCATCATTTTTCTCGCAACTCCGATGACCAATTGAGCTCAAATTTTCACTGGTTTGTTATTTTATGCATATGATGAGATACACCAAGTAAGGACACTGGTTTTTGACAATTACCAATAGTGTCCCTTCCCTTTAAAATCATTGTAACTTAGAATCACGATTGTCACAAATATTGTACTCAAGTTGTCAGAGTTTTTGCTCACAGTGTTTATTAAGTTTCAAAACACACGTAAAGGTTGAAAGGAGTACATTATAAGAGTTGTGGTGTTTCATCCTGTAGAAATTTAATAGCATCAGTACTATAATGTGTATGGTGGAGAAAAAAAAAATCCTATGAAAGAGGGCATTTTCTTAGAAGAAAAAATAATCTCAAAACAACTCTCTAATAGATCAAGTCGCATAACAATATCAACCAATGCTGCACATGTGTTTCAGGCTTTTTTTTCAGGCGACTCTTGAAGTATAAAGTATAAAAAACCAATAATTTGGGGTTGAATGAACAAAACTTTATTTACAGCAGGATTTGAACCTGCTACCTCTTGGTTTACACACTTGTGCTCTAAATGGTCTCCTTTTTTGCGAATATCTTTGTAGGAGGGTGCCAGTCACAAGCCATTCAACCTGTAACTGCCATAATTGCTTCTGATTGGCACCCTGAAAAGGGACATTGACCAACCAGGGATACTGCCAACTTTAGGGCTAGCTTGCTATTCCTGTGTCTAAATCTTGTCTTTGTTCAACCCAAAATTAACTTTGAATTTACCAAGTTGGTTTTCATTGTGGTTTATTACTTGATGTCTGATAGCCATTTTTTAACAATTTTTCTAACGATTTAAAAATTAGACTAAATCTTGGAAAATCGGTTTGAACAAGTCTGCATTATTAGCTGTTCAAAGTTGTCTGTTTCTAATCACAAACATAGGTTGATTAATATCAACAAAACTAGACAAAAATACCCAGAATACATAATATTTGCAGCTTGGGAAGGTAAATCCATTTGTTGGAATTTAATGTATATTTGAATGGTATCCTCATAGTGTAAGTTTCTGCGATTGCCGGTAAACGATTTTGCTATGGAAATAGGCTGATCCACTATTACATGGAGATTTTCAGTGCCATGACTGCATGGGATCCTAACCAATATGGTGCCCATTAACAAAACTTTGCTCTGGGCAAGTCTGTGGTAAAAAATAAAAAACACTCGCCATAGATCTTAGCATTGGGCCAGTTACTGTTTGTGCTAGAACAAAACAAGCTCTGGCCAAAGTCAAGCAATCTTTGTATTGGGCCAGGGCTCCAAAATATGAACTGGCCTGTCCAGTAAATCTAGTATAGGGCCAGTTTTAAACCCTCGGTGTTGCTCAGGTTTGTAATTTGTTTCCACAATGTTGTTTTTTTTAATAAAAGTTGGGGTTTTTAATACAATGTTTTTGTTTCAGTTATTTTCATTTTCACTGGGGGAATAAATGAGTAGGGAAAGGGTGTTTTAAAATGGCAGATTAACACTGGCAGGTTCAAGTCCAGGCGGAAACGGACCCACTCAATGCAACATAAAGGTATTAGACAATTTTGGTAATTGTCAAAGACCAGTCTTCTCACGTTTGGTGTATCCCATCAAAGCATAAAATAACAAATCTGTGAAAATTTTGACTCAACTGGTCAATTTAGCCTTTTTGAGATATGGTGGGCACTATAGAATTGCACTGTTTGGTTTGGGTGGTACAAACAAATTTAGCCCAAACGTTACAATGTTATAATATAATGTCCACCATGGCTTACGGATGTCCAAGAGAGTGGTGAAACTGAGAAAACACACCCTTGTTGCTCAGATGCCTAATAATACGCTTCAGCTGAAGTCTTGGTAATTATTGAGTGAAAAACGTATCTCACAAAACTACGTTACTTTAGTGGGAACCGTTTCTCACATTGTTTAGCAGCTCTCCTTGTCCAAGGGTGCGTTCCGCTGCTAGGGATCGTGCTTTTTACGCATGTGCTCCGCGCCTTTGGAACCGTCTCCCTCATCAAACTCGTCCCGTGGAGTCTTGCAGTTTTCAAGAAACATCTCAAAACTTTCCTGTTCACTGACTGATTGCTTTTACTGTTTTCCATTATCAGTGCCATTTTTTATTTGCTTATTGTTTAGTTTTTTTGAAAAGCGCTGTGGTACCTCGTGTAAGAGCGCTTTATAAATGTATCTTATTATGTTATTATTATAAGTAAGCTTTTATGCTAACTTAATTGTTTTGAGAAAAACCAATAGTGCAAAGTGCCTTAAGAGGAACACGCAGACCTACCAAGTCTCCCGCATTAGGCGTGAGACTCACGCATTTGGGCTCTGTCTCTCACGCTCACACGCACAGCAACCATTTTCTCACGCATTGGGGCCAGACCGGGAAAAAAAATTAAAATAAACGTCATGCATTGCCAAATCGCGCTTGTGTGTACAAAAAACGCAATCTACAATGTTTGCACAATCTTCAGATTGCACGCAGTTTATCAGAATGATCATTTTTTGTACAAACTCTTTGTACAAACAAATTTGCTCTTCCACGCTTTTGCTCTTCCAGCAGGTTCAACTAAAATTCGGCAGAGCGCAAAACACTTATTGCGCACAAGTTTTTCCCGATTCGTTTTTAATAGCAAACTCGTTAAATGCGCTCCACTAGCGAAGACACAGCAGGCAGAGGAAGTGAGCGGAGGATTTTGGACATCATTTTTAGTCATTTTGTTTTTAGTTTGAAAGGAAATAATCTGACACAATCGTACCTCCACAAAAACTATCAACATCTTCTGTGTACCTCATGTTACTTTTAATTATTATGAAGAGGTTTTTGATGCATTTTGGAACACATCTATGTCTGATTTTTTTTTCTTTAAAAAAAAAAAAAAAAAAAGTTGGGCGGCGATTTCGAAAGGCCTTCTAAAACTGGCAATTTTTTTTTCGGGGGGGGGGGCTGGAGCTTTGAAAAATCTCACGCATAGCTGGCCTCTGGACTTGGCATCTCTGGAATTGTGTATATTTGTGTATATTCCCATTGACTTGTGTATGGTTGTGTAGTTTCCCATTGACTTGTGTATGGTTGTATAGTTTCCCATTGACTTGTGTATGGTTGTGTAGTTTCCCATTGACTTGTGTATGGTTGTATAGTTTCCCTTTAACTTGTGTATGGTTGTGTAGTTTCCCATTGACTTGTGTATGGTTGTGTAGTTTCCCATTGACTTGTGTATGGTTGTGTAGTTTCCCATTGACTTGTGTATGGTTGTATAGTTTCCCTTTAACTTGTGTATGGTTGTGTAGTTTCCCATTGACTTGTGTATGGTTGTGTAGTTTCCCATTGACTTGTGTATGGTTGTGTAGTTTCCCATTGACTTGTGTATGGTTGTATAGTTTCCCTTTAACTTGTGTATGGTTGTGTAGTTTCCCATTGACTTGTGTATGGTTGTGTAGTTTCCCATTTACTTGTGTATGGTTGTGTAGTTTCCCATTGACTTGTGTATGGTTGTGTAGTTTCCCATTGACTTGTGTATGGTTGTATAGTTTCCCTTTAACTTGTGTATGGTTGTGTAGTTTCCCATTGACTTGTGTATGGTTGTGTAGTTTCCCATTGACTTTTGTACGGTTGTGTCAATTCCCATTGACTTGGGTATGGTTGTGAAGGGTCCATTGACTTGTGTATGGTTGTGTAGTTTCCCATTGACATGTGTATGGTTGTGTAGTTTCCCATTGACTTTTGTACGGTTGTGTCAATTCCCATTGACTTGGGTATGGTTGTGTAGTTTCCCATTGACTTGTGTATGGTTGTGTAGTTTCCCATTGACTTTTGTACAGTTGTGTCAATTCCCATTGACTTGGGTATGGTTGTGAAGGGTCCATTGACTTGTGTATGGTTGTGTAGTTTCCCATTGACATGTGTATGCTTGTGTAGTTTCCCATTGACTTTTGTACGGTTGTGTCAATTCCCATTGACTTGGGTATGGTTGTGAAGGGTCCATTGACTTGTGTATGGTTGTGTAGTTTCCCATTGACATGTGTATGGTTGTGTAGTTTCCCATTGACTTGTGTATGGTTGTGTAGTTTCCCATTGACTTTTGTACGGTTGTGTCAATTCCCATTGACTTGGGTATGGTTGTGAAGGGTCCATTGACTTGTGTATGGTTGTGTAGTTTCCCATTGACATGTGTATGGTTGTGTAGTTTCCCATTGACAGGTGTATGGTTGTGTAGTTTCCCATTTACATGTGTATGGTTGTGTAGCTCCCCTTGACTTTTGTATGGTTGTGTCAATTCCCATTGACATGGGTATGAGTGTGAAGGGTCCATTGACTTGTGTATGGTTGTGTAGTTTCCCATTGACTTGTGTATGGTTGTGTAGTTTCCCTTTGACTTGTGTATGGTTGTGTAGTTTCCCATTGACTTGTGTATGGTTGTGTAGTTTCCCATTGACTTGTGTATGGTTGTGTAGTTTCCCATTGACTTGTGTATGGTTGTGTAGTTTCCCATTGACTGGTGTATGGTTGTGTAGTTTCCCATTGACTTGTGTATGGTTGTGTAGTTTCCCATTGACTTGTGTATGGTTTTGTAGTTTCCCATTGACATGTGTATGGTTGTGTAGTTTCCCATTGGCTTGTGTATGGTTGTGTAGTTTCCCATTGACTTGTGTAAGGGTGTGTAGTTTCCCATTGACTTGTGTATGGTTTTGTAGTTTCCCATTGAATTGTGTATGGTTGTGTAGTTTCACATTGACTTGTGTATGGTTGTGTAGTTTCCCATTGACTTGTGTATGGTTGTGTCAATTCCCATTGACTTGTGTATGGTTTTGTAGTTTCCCATTGACTTGTGTATGGTTGTGTAGTTTTCCATTGACTTGTGTATGGTTGTGTAGTTTCCCATTGACTTGTGTATGGTTGTGTAGTTTCCCATTGACTTGTGTATGGTTTTGTTGTTTCCCATTGAATTGTGTATGGTTGTGTAGTTTCACATTGACTTGTGTATGTATGTGTAGTTTCCCATTGACTTGTGTATGGTTGTGTCAATTCCCATTGACTTGTGTATGGTTTTGTAGTTTCCCATTGACATGTGTATGGTTGTATTAAGTGTCCTAGTGACTTGTGTATGGTTATGTAGTTTCCCATTGACTTGTGTATGGTTGTGTAGTTTCCCATTGACATGTGTATGGTTGTATTAAGTGTCCTAGTGACTTGTGTATGGTTGTGTAGTTTCCCATTGACTTGTGTATGGTTGTGTAGTTTTCCATTGACTTGTGTATGGTTGTGTAGTTTCCCTTTGATTTGTGTATGGTTGTGTAGTTTCCCATTGACTTGTGTATGGTTGTGTAGTTTCCCATTGACTTGTGTATGGTTGTGTAGTTTCCCATTGACTTGTGTATGGTTGTGTCAATTCCCATTGACTTGTGTATGGTTGTGAAGTGTCCATTGACTTGTGTATGGTTGTGTAGTTTCCCATTGACTTTTGTACGGCTGTGTCAATTCCCATTGACTTGGGTATGGTTGTGAAGGGTCCATTGACTTGTGTATGGTTGTGTACTTTCCCATTGACATGTGTATGGTTGTGTAGTTTCCCATTGACTTTTGTACGGTTGTGTCAATTCCCATTGACTTGGGTATGGTTGTGAAGGGTCCATTGACTTGTGTATGGTTGTGTAGTTTCCCATTGACATGTGTATGGTTGTGTAGTTTCCCATTGACTTGTGTATGGTTGTGTAGTTTCCCATTGACTTTTGTACGGTTGTGTCAATTCCCATTGACTTGGGTATGGTTGTGAAGGGTCCATTGACTTGTGTATGGTTGTGTAGTTTCCCATTGACATGTGTATGGTTGTGTAGATTCCCATTGACTTTTGTACGGTTGTGTCAATTCCCATTGACTTAAGTATGGTTGTGAAGGGTCCATTGACTTGTGTATGGTTGTGTAGTTTCCCATTGACATGTGTATGGTTGTGTAGTTTCCCATTGACTTTTGTACGGTTGTGTCAATTCCCATTGACTTGTGTATGGTTGTGTAGTTTCCCATTGACTTGTGTATGGTTGTGTAGTTTCCCATTGACTTTTGTACGGTTGTGTCAATTTCCATTGACTTGGGTATGGTTGTGAAGGGTCCATTGACTTGTGTATGGTTGTGTACTTTCCCATTGACATGTGTATGGTTGTGTAGTTTCCCATTGACTTTTGTACGGTTGTGTCAATTCCCATTGACTTGGGTATGGTTGTGAAGGGTCCATTGACTTGTGTATGGTTGTGTAGTTTCCCATTGACATGTGTATGGTTGTGTAGTTTCCCATTGACTTTTGTACGGTTGTGTCAATTCCCATTGACTTGGGTATGGTTGTGAAGGGTCCATTGACTTGTGTATGGTTGTGTAGTTTCCCATTGACATGTGTATGGTTGTGTAGTTTCCCATTGACAGGTGTATGGTTGTGTAGTTTCCCATTTACATGTGTATGGTTGTGTAGCTCCCCTTGACTTTTGTATGGTTGTGTCAATTCCCATTGACATGGGTATGAGTGTGAAGGGTCCATTGACTTGTGTATGGTTGTGTAGTTTCCCATTGACTTGTGTATGGTTGTGTAGTTTCCCTTTGACTTGTGTATGGTTGTGTAGTTTCCCATTGACTTGTGTATGGTTGTGTAGTTTCCCATTGACTTGTGTATGGTTGTGTAGTTTCCCATTGACTTGTGTATGGTTGTGTAGTTTCCCATTGACTGGTGTATGGTTGTGTAGTTTCCCATTGACTTGTGTATGGTTGTGTAGTTTCCCATTGACTTGTGTATGGTTTTGTAGTTTCCCATTGACATGTGTATGGTTGTGTAGTTTCCCATTGGCTTGTGTATGGTTGTGTAGTTTCCCATTGACTTGTGTAAGGGTGTGTAGTTTCCCATTGACTTGTGTATGGTTTTGTAGTTTCCCATTGAATTGTGTATGGTTGTGTAGTTTCACATTGACTTGTGTATGGTTGTGTAGTTTCCCATTGACTTGTGTATGGTTGTGTCAATTCCCATTGACTTGTGTATGGTTTTGTAGTTTCCCATTGACTTGTGTATGGTTGTGTAGTTTTCCATTGACTTGTGTATGGTTGTGTAGTTTCCCATTGACTTGTGTATGGTTGTGTAGTTTCCCATTGACTTGTGTATGGTTTTGTAGTTTCCCATTGAATTGTGTATGGTTGTGTAGTTTCACATTGACTTGTGTATGTATGTGTAGTTTCCCATTGACTTGTGTATGGTTGTGTCAATTCCCATTGACTTGTGTATGGTTTTGTAGTTTCCCATTGACATGTGTATGGTTGTATTAAGTGTCCTAGTGACTTGTGTATGGTTATGTAGTTTCCCATTGACTTGTGTATGGTTGTGTAGTTTCCCATTGACATGTGTATGGTTGTATTAAGTGTCCTAGTGACTTGTGTATGGTTGTGTAGTTTCCCATTGACTTGTGTATGGTTGTGTAGTTTTCCATTGACTTGTGTATGGTTGTGTAGTTTCCCTTTGATTTGTGTATGGTTGTGTAGTTTCCCATTGACTTGTGTATGGTTGTGTAGTTTCCCATTGACTTGTGTATGGTTGTGTAGTTTCCCATTGACTTGTGTATGGTTGTGTCAATTCCCATTGACTTGTGTATGGTTGTGAAGTGTCCATTGACTTGTGTATGGTTGTGTAGTTTCCCATTGACTTTTGTACGGCTGTGTCAATTCCCATTGACTTGGGTATGGTTGTGAAGGGTCCATTGACTTGTGTATGGTTGTGTAGTTTCCCATTGACATGTGTATGGTTGTGTAGTTTCCCATTGACTTGTGTGTGGTCGTGTAGTTTCCCATTGACTTATGGTTGTGAAGCGCCATTGACTTGTGTATGGTTGTGTAGTTTCCCATTGACTTGTGTATGGTTGTGTAGTTTCCCATTGACATGTGTATGGTTGTATTAAGTGTCCTAGTGACTTGCGTATGGTTGTGTAGTTTCCAATTGACTTGTGTATGGTTGTGTAGTTTCCCATTGACGTGTGTATGGTTGTGTAGTTTCCCATTGACTTGTGTATGGTTGTGTAGTTTCCCATTGACATGTGTATGGTTGTGTAGTTTCCCATTGACTTGTGTATGGTTGTGTAGTTTCCCATTGACTTGTGTATGGTTGTGTCAAATCCCATTGACATGTGTATGGTTGTGTAGTTTCCCATTGACTTGTGTATGGTTGTGTAGTTTCCCATTGACTTGTGTATGGTAGTGTAGTTTCCCATTGACTGGTGTATGATTGTGTAGTTTCCCATTGACATGTGTATGGTTGTGTAGTTTCCCATTGACATGTGTATGGTTGTGTAGTTTCCCATTGACTTGTATATGGTTGTGTAGTTTCCCATTGACTTGTGTATGGTTGTGTAGTGTCCCATTGACTTGTGTATGGTTGTATTAAGTGTCATATTGACTTGTGTAAGGTTGTGTAGTTTCCCATTGACTTGTGTATGGTTGTGTAGTTTCCCATTGACTTGTGTATGGTTGTGTAGTTTCCCATTAACTTGTGTATGGTTGTGTAGTTTCCCATTGACTTGTGTATGGTTGTGTAGTTTCCCATTGTCATGTGTTTGGTTGTGTAGTTTCCCATTGACTTGTGTATGGTTGTCATGTTTCCCATTGACTGGTGTATGGTTGTGTAGTTTCCAATTGACTTGTGTATGGTTGTGTAGTTTCCCATTGACTTGTGTATGGTTGTGTAGTTTCCAATTGAGTTGTGTATGGTCATGTCAATTCCCATTGACGTGTGTATAATTGTGAAGTGTGCATTGACTTTTGTATGGTTGTGTAGTTTCCATTGACGTTTGTATGGTTGTGTAGTTTCCATTGACTTTTGTACATGGTTTTGTCAATTCCCATTGACTTGTGTATGGTTGTTAAGTGTCCATTGACTTGTGTATGGTTGTGTAGTTTCCCATTGACATGTGTATGGTTGTGTAGTTTCCCATTGACTTCTGTATGGTTGAGTAGTTTCCCATTGACTTGTGTATGGTTGTGAATTGTCCCATTGACTTGTGTATGGTTGTGTAGTTTCCCATTGAGTTGTGTATGGTTGTATTAGTGTCCTATTGACTTGTGTATGGTTGTGTAGTTTCCAATTGACTTAAAAATAAACGTCATGCATTGCCAAATCGCGCTTGTGTGTTCAAAAAAGGCAATCTACAATGTTTGCACAATCTTCAGATTGCACGCAGTTTATCAGAATCATCATTTTTTGTACAAATTTTGTACAATCAGAGCACAAATTTGCAGATTGCGCACGCTTTTGCTCTTTCAGCAGGTTCAACTAAAATTCGGCAGAGCCCAAAATGCTTATTGCGCATGCGCTCCACTAGCGAAGACACAACAGGCAGAGGAAGTGAGCGGAGCATTTTGGACATCATTTTTAGTCAATTTGTTTTTTTAGTTTGGAAAGAAAGTATCTGATACAATCGTACCTCCACATGAACCATCAACATATTCTGCGTACATCATGTTAGTTTTAATTATTATGAAGAGGTTTTTGATGCATTTTGGAACACATTTTTTTCCATAATTACATTTCTGATTTTTTTCCTATTAAAAAAAAAAAAAAAAAAAAAAGGGCGGCTATTTCGAAAGGCCTTCTAAAACTGGCAATTTTTTTTTTCGCGGGGGGGGGGTTGAGCTTTGAAAAATCTCACGCATAGCTGGCCTCTGGACTTGGCATCTCTGGAATTGTGTATGGTTGTGTATATTCCCATTGACTTGTGTATGGTTGTGTAGTTTCCCATTGACTTGTGTATGGTTGTGAAGTGTCCCATTGACTTGTGTATGGTTGTGTAGTTTCCCATTGACTTGTGTATGGTTGTGTAGTTTCCCATTGACTTGTGTATGGTTGTGTAGTTTCCCATTGACTTGTGTATGGTTGTGAAGTGTCCATTGACTTGTGTATGGTTGTGTAGTTTCCCATTGACTTGTGTATGGTTGTGTAGTTTCCCATTGACATGTGTATGGTTGTATTAAGTGTCCTATTGACTTGTGTATGGTTCTGTAGTTTCCAATTGACTTGTGTATGGATGTGTAGCCCAATGACATGTGTATGGTTGTGTAGTTTCCCATTGACTTGTGTATGGTTGTGTCAATTCCCATTGACTTGTGTATGGTTGTGAAGTGTCCATTGACTTGTGTATGGTTGTGTCAATTCCCATTGACTTGTGTATGGTTTTGTAGTTTCCCATTGACATGTGTATGGTTGTATTAAGTGTCCTAGTGACTTGTGTATGGTCATGTAGTTTCCCATTGACTTGTGTATGGTTGTGTAGTTTCCCATTGACATGTGTATGGTTGTATTAAGTGTCCTAGTGACTTGTGTATGGTTGTGTAGTTTCCCATTGACTTGTGTATGGTTGTGTAGTTTCCCTTTGATTTGTGTATGGTTGTGTAGTTTCCCATTGACTTGTGTATGGTTGTGTAGTTTCCCATTGACTTGTGTATGGTTGTGTAGTTTCCCATTGACTTGTGTATGGTTGTGTCAATTCCCATTGAGTTGTGTATGGTTGTGAAGTGTCCATTGACTTGTGTATGGTTGTGTAGTTTCCCATTGACTTGTGTATGGTTGTGTAGTTTCCCATGACTTGTGTATGGTTGTGTAGTTTCCCATTGACTTTTGTACGGTTGTGTCAATTCCCATTGACTTGGGTATGGTTGTGAAGGGTCCATTGACTTGTGTATGGTTGTGTAGTTTCCCATTGACAGGTGTATGGTTGTGTAGTTTCCCATTTACATGTGTATGGTTGTGTAGCTCCCCTTGATTTTTGTATGGTTGTGTCAATTCCCATTGACATGGGTATGGTTGTGAAGGGTCCATCGACTTGTGTATGGTTGTGTAGTTTCCCATTGACATGTGTATGGTTGTGTAGTTTCCCATTGACTTGTGTGTGGTCGTGTAGTTTCCCATTGACTTATGGTTGTGAAGCGCCATTGACTTGTGTATGGTTGTGAAGTGTCCATTGACTTGTGTATGGTTGTGTAGTTTCCCATTGACTTGTGTATGGTTGTGTAGTTTCCCATGACTTGTGTATGGTTGTGTAGTTTCCCATTGACTTTTGTACGGTTGTGTCAATTCCCATTGACTTGTGTATGGTTGTGAAGGGTCCATTGACTTGTGTATGGTTGTGTAGTTTCCCATTGACAGGTGTATGGTTGTGTAGTTTCCCATTTACATGTGTATGGTTGTGTAGCTCCCCTTGATTTTTGTATGGTTGTGTCAATTCCCATTGACATGGGTATGGTTGTGAAGGGTCCATCGACTTGTGTATGGTTGTGTAGTTTCCTATTGACATGTGTATGGTTGTGTAGTTACCCATTGACTTGTGTGTGGTCGTGTAGTTTCCCATTGACTTATGGTTGTGAAGCGCCATTGACTTGTGTATGGTTGTGTAGTTTCCCATTGACTTGTGTATGGTTGTGTAGTTTCCCATTGACATGTGTATGGTTGTGTAGTTTCCCATTGACTTGTGTATGGTTGTGTAGTTTCCCATTGACTTGTGTATGGTAGTGTAGTTTCCCATTGACTGGTGTATGATTGTGTAGTTTCCCATTGACATGTGTATGGTTGTGTAGTTTCCCATTGACATGTGTATGGTTGTGTAGTTTCCCATTGACTTGTGTATGGTTGTGTAGTTTCCCATTGACTTGTGTATGGTTGGGTAGTGTCCCATTGACTTGTGTATGGTTGTATTAAGTGTCATATTGACTTGTGTAAGGTTGTGTAGTTTCCCATTGACTTGTGTATGGTTGTGTAGTTTCCCATTGACTTGTGTATGGTTGTGTAGTTTCCCATTAACTTGTGTATGGTTGTGTAGTTTCCCATTGACTTGTGTATGGTTGTGTAGTTTCCCATTGTCATGTGTTTGGTTGTGTAGTTTCCCATTGACTTGTGTATGGTTGTCATGTTTCCCATTGACTGGTGTATGGTTGTGTAGTTTCCAATTGACTTGTGGATGGTTGTGTAGTTTCCCATTGACTGGTGTGTATGGTTGTGTAGTTTCCCATTGACTTGTGTATGGTTGTGTAGTTTCCAATTGAATTGTGTATGGTCATGTCAATTCCCATTGACGTGTGTATGGTTGTGAAGTGTGCATTGACTTTTGTATGGTTGTGTAGTTTCCATTGACGTTTGTATGGTTGTGTAGTTTCCATTGACCTTTGTACATGGTTTTGTCAATTCCCATTGACTTGTGTATGGTTGTTAAGTGTCCATTGACTTGTGTATGGTTGTGTAGTTTCCCATTGACATGTGTATGGTTGTGTAGTTTCCCATTGACTTCTGTATGGTTGAGTAGTTTCCCATTGACTTGTGTATGGTTGTGAATTGTCCCGATGACTTGTGTATGGTTGTGTAGTTTCCCATTGAGTTGTGTATGGTTGTATTAGTGTCCTATTGACTTGTGTATGGTTGTGTAGTTTCCAATTGACTTAAAAATAAACGTCATGCATTGCCAAATTGCGCTTGTGTGTTCAAAAAAGGCAATCTACAATGTTTGCACAATCTTCAGATTGCACGCAGTTTATCAGAATCATCATTTTTTGTACAAATTTTGTACAATCAGAGCACAAGTTTGCAGATTGCGCACGCTTTTGCTCTTCCAGCAGGTTCAACTAAAATTCGGCAGAGCCCAAAATGCTTATTGCGCATGCGCTCCACTAGCGAAGACACAACAGGCAGAGGAAGTGAGCGGAGGATTTTGGACATCATTTTTAGTCAATTTGTTTTTTTAGTTTGGAAAGAAATAATCTGACACAATCGTACCTCCACATGAACCATCAACATATTCTGCGTACATCATGTTAGTTTTAGTTATTATGAAGAGGTTTTTGATGCATTTTGGAACACATTTTTTTCCATAATTACATTTCTGATTTTTTTCCCATTAAAAAAAAAAAAAAAAAAAAAAAAGGCGGCTATTTCGAAAGGCCTTCTAAAACTGGCAATTTTTTTTTACGCGGGGGGGGGGTTGAGCTTTGAAAAATCTCACGCATAGCTGGCCTCTGGACTTGGCATCTCTGGAATTGTGTATGGTTGTGTATATTCCCATTGACTTGTGTATGGTTGTGTAGTTTCCCATTGACTTGTGTATGGTTGTATAGTTTCCCAATGACTGGTGTATGGTTGTGTCAAATCCCATTGACTTGTGTATGGTTGTGAAGTGTCCCATTGACTTGTGTATGGTTGTGTAGTTTCCCATTGACTTGTGTATGGTTGTGTAGTTTCCCATTGACTTGTGTATGGTTGTGTAGTTTCCCATTGACTTGTGTATGGTTGTGAAGTGTCCATTGACTTGTGTATGGTTGTGTAGTTTCCCATTGACTTGTGTATGGTTGTGTAGTTTCCCATTGACATGTGTATGGTTGTATTAAGTGTCCTATTGACTTGTGTATGGTTCTGTAGTTTCCAATTGACTTGTGTATGGATGTGTAGCCCAATGACATGTGTATGGTTGTGTAGGTCCCATTGACTTGTGTATGGTTGTATAGTTTCCCATTGACTTGTGTGTATGGTTGTGTAGTTTCCCATTGACTTGTGTATGGTTGTGTAGTTTCCAATTGACTTGTGTATGGTTGTGTCTGTTATGGTATTTACGTCATGTACCAATATGACCTTGGTCACCAATAAAGTGACGCGCATGCGTCGTTGTTGTTCTGTAAACCATCGATATTGTTACATGGTGGCAGCGTGAAGCTCCATTTTAATCTGCAAATTTCTAGTAGTAGAATCCTCTTAAGTGATCCGATAGACACGGGAGTGTGACTAGAAATGGCGACAGGACATGCAGGATCGCCATTAGCGGAGGACAATGTCGTTGAACAGTTAAACGCCGATGAAAATATTGGCCCGGGCAACCAACAACATGGCGCCGTGCCGAAGGGACCTGCACCCGTCGGCGGCATTCGACCTCCGGCCCCGATGCAAGTTTCGAGAGGGGTCATAGAAAACTGGAAGACATGGAAGCAAATGTGGAGTAACTATGGCATCGTTACACAGCTCCAGAAACAAACGCCAGCATACCGCACAGCCTTGTTCCTGCATGCAATTGGATCACAAGGACTTGAGATTTATAAGAGTTTCAACTTCCCCAACGAAGACGATTCCAGAGATTTGGACAAAATCTTAAAGGCATTTGATAAATATGCCATAGGAGAAGTGAATGAGACATACGAGCGGTACTTGTTAAACAACCGTCAACAAGAATCAGGTGAGAGTTTTGAAACTTATCTGGCAGCCCTTAGATCTCTGGCAAAGACATATCATTTTTGTGAATGTATGTCAAGTAGCCTGGTACGTGATAAAATTGTACTGGGAATTGGAGACTCTAACACACGAAAACGCCTACTCCAAGAACGAAACCTAACACTTTCCACATGCATAGACGTATGTAAGAGCATGGAATCAGCAGTCACAATTAAAAGCGTTCACGGCACCCCTAAATACAAATGATGGGGCACAAGCAGTGCACAGAGTCACAGACAAGCTCCAGGGGCCCAAACAAAAATACAAACAACGGTCAAAGCCGGGAGAAGGGCAACATAAGACTGGCAAGAGCACACAAGAAGTGAAAAAGTGCAAATATTGCGGGAAGTCACATGCCAAAGATAGAAATCTGTGTCCAGCGTACGGGCAGACATGCAAGGCATGTGGAAAGAACAACCACTTTGCCACGGTATGCCGAAAAAAGAATATCCATGCACTGGGCACAACCTACGCAGACGGCTCAGCCAGTGATCCGAGCACCGAGTACATATATGATGTGACTCTTGTCAACGCCGTACAGCCAAATAAAGAGGATGTGTACGTTGAAATGCACATCGATGGGAAACCCATCAACTTTCAAGTAGACAGTGGTGCTAGTGTCAACATCATATCCAAGAACTGTCTTAAGGGCACTACGTACACCACCACAAAGAACCCAAAGACACTGCTCATGTGGAACAAATCAACACTACAGGCAGAAGGGGTATGTAGACTGAAAATACTGAACCCAAAGTTGAATAAGAAATACTCTTTGGAGTTTGTTGTTGTAAACAACGACCTTACCCCACTACTTGGCAGTAAAGCAAGCCAGCAGATGGATCTCATCACAGTAAACAGTGAGAACTTCCACAAAGCACACATTAATAAAGTATCCACGTCATCAGACCATGATAAGCTACCCGAAGAGCGAAACGGCACAGTTTTTGATGCTAAACTAGGCAAACTCCCTGGAGAGGTCCACTTGCAAACAAGAGAGGACATTATGCCTGTCGTTCTGCCCCCACGGAGACTACCACATGCCATCAAAGCCAAAGTCAAAGATGAACTTGAAAGCATGGAAAAACCAACACAGTGGGTAAGCCAGTTGGTAGTGGCTGAGAAGAAAAATGGTGCACTCAGAATATGCATCGACCCACAAGGCCACTGAATAAAGCACTGAAGCGTGAACACTATCAGCTACCAGTAATTGAAGATATTCTGCCCGGCCTTGCTGACGCCAGAGTTTTCAGCAAATTAGACTTGAGCTCAGCATTTTGGCAACTACAACTGGATGAGGCCTCCAGCATTTTGACAACCTTCAATACGCCCTTTGGACGCTATCGCTGGTGTCGTCTGCCTTTCGGCACTTGCGTGTCTTCAGAGATATTCCAGCGCAGGCTTCATCAAGCACTTGAAGGACTAACAGGCATAATCTGTGTTGCTGATGATATCCTAGTCTATGGGACAGGTGGCTCCCAAAAAGAAGCAATCACAGATCACGACGAAAAACTTGAACAGCTACTGAAGCGTTGTGCAGACATGAACATTAAGCTAAACAAGGCCAAATCTGTGTTCCGAGTGAATGAAATACTATTTCTTGGACACATCGTATCAAGCAAAGGCCTCAAAGCTAATCCGCAGAAAATATCTGCAGTGACAAGCATGCCAGCTCCCACAAATGTAAAAGAGGTGCAACGCCTGGTTGGATTTGTAAACTACTTGGGAAAATTCCTGCCAGGATTATCGGAAACCTTGGAGCCAATTCGACAACTTACCAAACCAGACATAGCGTGGGAGTGGTCAGATGCCCAAGAGAATGCCTTCATCAAAGTAAAGAAGATGGTATGTCATGCACCCATATTGCAATTCTACAATCCGAAGGATGAACTAACTGTGCAGTGTGACGCAAGTGGTGTTGGTCTTGGGGCGGCTCTGCTGCAGAATGGCCATCCCATAGCATACGCAAGCAGAGCGGTGACCGACACTGAAACACGATACGCATCTATTGAAAAGGAGATGCTTGCAGTAGTCTTTGCGATGGAGCGTTTCCACCAATACACCTTCGGAAGATTCACCAGTGTGGTCAGTGATCATAGACCTCTCGAAATGATCATGAAAAAAACCCTAGTGAAGGCCCCAAAGCGCCTCCAAGGAATGCTCCTACGCCTCCAGAAATATGACTTTGCAATTACTTACTGCCCAGGAAAGAGAATGTATCTGGCCGACACACTATCACGAGCGGTTGGTGAACAGCCTCCCACCCATGGCCAGGGAGATTTTGAGGAAGTCAATATGGTGTCGTATTTGCCCATACGTGAAGAAAGACTGACTCAAATACAAAAAGAGACTGCAAAAGATGATAATTTGCAGCTACTTAAGCAAACCATCACTCAAGGATGGCCAGATGAGCGAAGCACACTCCCTGAGCAGCTAAAGCCATACTACAGCTATCGCGACGAGTTGGCAATTCAAGACGGTATGATTTTCAGAGGAGACAGAGTGGTCATACCCGAAACCCTTAGAAAAGAGATGAAAGACAAAACCCACTCATCCCACTTGGGCATTGACAGCTGCCTAAGACGAGCACGCCAGAGCCTATTCTGGCCAGGAATGAATAGCGAGATAAAACACTTCATCAGCACTTGTGATGTATGTCGTTCGATGGAGATACGGCAGCAAAAAGAGAGCTTGATCTCTCATGAGCTTGCAACAAGGCCGTGGGAGCGTGTTGGAACTGATCTGTTCTCACTGAATGCCAAGGATTATTTAATCACGGTGGATTACTACAGTAACTTCTGGGAAGTGGACAACCTTCCAGACACGACTAGCGCCACCGTAATTCGGAAACTCAAGGGACATTTTGCTCGTTATGGCACTCCATCCCAACTGGTAAGTGACAACGGGCCACAGTTCACATCCACACTCTTCAGCCAATTTTCCAAGGAATGGGACTTCGAACGTCTCTGCAGTAGCCCAGGAAATAGCAAAGCTAATGGCAAAGCCGAGTCTGCGGTGAAAACAGCAAAGCGACTGCTCACAAAGAGTGCAAAGTCACACACTGACCCCTACCTGGCACTCTTGGATCATCGCAACACGCCCACACAAGGTCTTGCCACAAGTCCTACACAGAGACTCATGAACCGCCGCACACGAACCTTGTTACCAACAACTGCCAATCTACTAAAGCCAAAGGTCATTGACGAGCATGATCGCATGAAGCAACGCGTGCGCAAACAGGCTGATTACTACAACTCAGCCAAGACGCTCACACCATTGGACGAAGGAGACACTGTACGCATGCAACCCCTCATCCAAGGACAGAAAGGCTGGGACAAAGCTACAGTGATGCGCAGACTTGATGAGCGTTCGTACATTGTCGAAACGCCTACTGGGAGATATCGTCGTAACCGCATGCATCTGCGTAAAACGGTAGAAAACCCACCAATCTCACCGGACACTAACAAAAACAACAGCTGCAAAGCGAGTCGTGGAGACATCAGCTCACCAGCAGAGTGTACAGAGGAACCAATGAATCCTATGGAAAAACCCGGACCGCTGCAAACAAACAAACAATTGAACATGGACAAAAGCACACCCAAACCGAAGCCTGAAACTAATACTGATTTGGGTGCATCTAACAAAACCCGTTCAGGACGCGTAGTTACTAAACCGAAACACCTGAAAGACTATATCCCCTAAATGCCCATTCAAAGGATGCTTTTACTCCGATCGCGTCAAGTGAACTTTTGGACTGTTGCTGAACAAATTTGTTAAGTGTTACTTAAAGAAGTTCTTTTTACACTTTGTTCCAAGTAAAACGAACTCATTTGAACCAGTTTGCAACAAAACATTGGACTATTAATAATAACTCAAGCATAGAAGACAGCTTGTTTTTGTTTGTTTTTTATCAGTTGAGAATTTTCCTCCTTATCCATCCCTTTGTTTTCAGGCTAGGTCAGCAGTTCCTTTTTAATCTGCATACATTTTTTTAGTTTCTTGTTAACGTAGAAGAAAAAAAAAAGAAGGGGGATGTTATGGTATTTACGTCATGTACCAATATGACCTAGGTCACCAATAAAATGACGCGCATGCGTCGTTCTGTAAACCATCGATACTGTTACAGTGTCAATTCCCATTGACGTGTGTATGGTTGTAAAGTGTGCATTGACTTTTGTATGGTTGTGTAGTTTCCATTGACTTTTGTATGGTTGTGTAGTTTCCATTGACTTGTGTATGGTTTTGTCAATTCCCATTGACTTGTGTATGGTTGTGAAGTGTCCATTGACTTGTGTATGGTTGTGTTGTTTCCCATTGACATGTGTATGGTTGTGTAGTTTCCCATTGACTTCTGTATGGTTGAGTAGTTTCCCATTGACTTGTGTATGGTTGTGAATTGTCCCGATGACTTGTGTATGGTTGTGTAGTTTCCCATTGAGTTGTGTATGGTTGTATTAGTGTCCTATTGACTTGTGTATGGTTGTGTAGTTTCCAATTGACTTAAAAATAAACGTCATGCATTGCCAAATCGCGCTTGTGTGTTCAAAAAAGGCAATCTACAATGTTTGCACAATCTTCAGATTGCACGCAGTTTATCAGAACCATCATTTTTTTGTACAAACTTTGTACAATCAGAGCACAAATTTGCAGATTGCGCACGCTTTTGCTCTTCCAGCAGGTTCAACTAAAATTCGGCAGAGCCCAAAATGCTTATTGCGCATGCGCTCCACTAGCGAAGACACAACAGGAGGAAGTGAGCGGGGGATTTTGGACATCATTTTTAGTCAGTTTTTTTTTTTAGTTTGGAAAGAAATAATCTGACACAATCGTAACTCCACATAAATAATCAACATATTCTGTGTACCTCATGTTGGTTTTAATTATTATGAAGAGGTTTTTGATGCATTTTGGAACACATTTTTTTCCATAATTACATTTCTGATTTTTTCCTATTAAAATCTCACGCATAGCAGGCCTCTGGACTTGGCATCTCTGGAATTGTGTATGGTTGTGTATATTCCCATTGACTTGTGTATGGTTGTGAAGTATCCGATTGACTTGTGTATGGTTGTGTAGTTTCCCATTGACTTGTGTATGGTTGTGTCAATTCCCATTGACTTGTGTATGGTTCTGAAGTGTCCATTGACTTGTGTATGGTAGTGTAGTTTCCCATTGACTTGTGTATGGTTGTGTAGTTTCCCATTGACTTGTGGATGGTTGTTTCCCAATGGCATGTGTATGGTTGTGTAGTTTCCCATTGACTTGTGTATGGCTGTATAGTTTCCCATTGACTTGTGTGTATGGTTGTGTAGTTTCCCATTGACTTGTGTATGGTTGTGTAGTTTCCAATTGACTTGTGTATGGTTGTGTATAGTCATTAACCATCAACATATTCTATGTACCTCATGTTAGTTGTAATTACTCTGAAGAGGTTTTTGATGCATTATGGAACACTTTTGTGTCCACAATTAAATTTCTGGGTTTTTTTTTTATAAAATAATAAATAAAATAAAAATAAAAAGTTGGGAGGCGATTTCGAAAGGCCTTCTAAAACTGGCAATTCTGGGGGTGAGCTTTGAAAAATCTCACGCATAGTTGGCCTCTGGACTTGGCATCGCTGTGTGCGTATGAACTAAAATAAGGTTCGAGGCCAAACCCAGCCCTCCCTAAGCCGATCATACAAAACTCCATAACATAAAATATGTTCAATACCGCCCTCTGTTGTTCGCAAAAAAATATAACTTATAAGTCTGGGTTCCTTCTCGTCAAAAACAAAAGTCGTGTAGTGTAGCGCTACCGAATTTTATTTTTAGTGTCAGAGGATTAGACTAGCTATTATTATGCACATCTCATTTGCATCAGTGTAGTTTGTTTTCCCGTCCATATCGAAACCATCTCATCACAGTCAAGTGCCATACAAACTGGCTTCTGGCAGCACGGCGAAACCGTCGAATTCGGCAGTTTTCCCCGCTGCATTTGTCACAATTTGTATCTAAGGTAAGTGTCTAAATACGTCTGTTTTGCAAAGAAAAACCAATTGATCTTTTGATGCTTAGTTGGCTCTGAAACTGGTGTCAAACTTGGTAATTAAACGAAAGTAAATATTAAATTTAAGAATCTCCAGCTCGCTCAGCTCAGTACAATCACCTTCCTCTATAGTCTATGGTACAATACAGTGTGACAGCTAGTAGTTCACGATCACACGATCTGATTTTTACTGTGCTAATCGGTCTTCCTCTCTCCATGTCATTCTCAGTAAGAAAAAGACACTGACAAGAGTGACAGTTAGATGTTGTGTCGTGTATTAGTATTACAGTATTGTCACCTGGTCACTGGCACAGTCTTGATTTATGAGTTGATTGATCTCTAGATGCAATGACCTTTCTTTTTACAATTTCCCTAAAATAATAAATTTTAGTTAGACATGTTATTGTTAGTTAGGTGGTTCGGAAAAGTTTCCGTATGGCGCCACCACTTTTTCATTCGATATGAAATAATATAGTATCTAATTTACCTCAAAGAGATATCCCTTTTTGTAAAAATGAGGGGAAAAGTGGTGGCGCCATACAGAAAGTTATCCGGTGGTTCTGTTGTTCGTTATGGTGTTGGCTGCCCCAACCTTAGAGTCCTTCAGGGGAGGAGTTGCAACAAGCCTATAAGCAGCAGCCCAGTTTTTACCCACACTTTGTCTAGCACCAGTTGAGTTCCAGTTTGTCTTGTCTTCATCACCTTCAGTTTCTTCAGTTTTGTTTCTCTGTTAGCACTTTTGTGTCCGATCTGCACTGCATCAACAATCAAGCACCCTTGGCCTTATGTCCTCACTTAAGGATTCTGCCGAGTATCAACGTAAACGTAAACGTAAATGTGTACTGTTGTGCCACAACTTGTGTGGCCCAGGGCCAGGCCAGGCAGTGCATTGCAGTGGCATGGTTTTCTCTGACAGATAGTGACACTGTCCATGGATGAAGGTAGACTGACAGTGACAGTGGTGACAGTCTGTTTTGGTTTTGCTGAAGATGTTCAATTAATTGGACTCTAGAATTACAATGTGGAATTTACCCTTTTTTATGCAAAATTCAAATGGATTAGTGTACTGCGTTTTTTTGTAAACTGTCGTTTAGGTATGCTTCCGCTATCAAACATTGGCGCTTGGGTCAAGACTTATCTAAAACAAACAAAAAAATAACCAAGTTAATCACATTTTTTTAACAGGGGCAATGGCCCCTTTATTATTAAAATAGCTGACGACATCGGCAATATAAGTCCATAATCATTGCCTTCCAAAAGAAAGATCATCCAAGTCCTCAACAGTCTTTGCCGAAATAAAGGATTAGGGAGTTCTAAGGCAGAGGGGGAAAGGACAATTTTGAAGGGACACCAAGGGCTAAGGGCAAGGCCAAGACCAAGACTAGGGCAACAGAGGCCAAGATCACGGGCTAGCAGAGGCCATTGCCAAAGTTCAATCATGTTGATCCCCCCTCCCCCTTGTATGCTAGCATAGCAGAGGCTTCTAACTCTGGCTATTTTTCTCAACAGGACCACCTTGTACAGCCAAGCCAAAGTGACACATCTAAGATGTAGGCAGCCATTTCACCAGGAATCAGTTATTCTCGGAGTGCAAAAGAGCAAGGATCCCTCCCTGACTCGAACCCCAACCCAACCAAACGAGCACCATGTCGGACGGCTTCGACCAAGACGCTGACAGTGCTCTTCTCACTGGGAAGAAAGCAAAACCATCGACGAACAAGAATATTGAGTGGGGGAAGTTTGGACTGAGTGAGGATAAGCCGGCTGGAGATGGTACTGCATTAGCAGGTGATGGAGATGGGTACCAGACTGGTGCTGGTGGTGAGAAGATTCAGGAACTGTACGATGAGCAGCAGGTAAGAAGTTTCTCTATTTTTTATTTCCAAACAAACTTTTCTATTTTTCCCCCCCCAAACACACTTTTCACAATTTGTTTGAAAATTGTAAACCTCTACTGTGTATCCAAGTATTTAAAGTAAAATGGAAACTGAACGCTGGAAATGTTGTGTTATTTTGGGTTGAACCAAGACAAAATTGAGTAAACTAGGACTGGAACCTGGGACCTCCGGATTAACAGGCCAGCGCTTGACTAACTGAATAGTTGCACAGTACTCTAGGCTTCATTTTTTGAAATGGAGGCATTGTTACTTGGTAAGGGCACCCTGAGGAAATTTTTAATTTTTACTTAGCATTTCACGGGCGCCAAGGCAATGACCAGGGGGCATGGAGGCAATTGCTTCTTGGTAAGGGCACCCTATGAGGAAATTGTAAACTGTTTACTTTGAGCATTTCAAGGGCACCGAGGCAATTACCAGGGGGCATGGAGGCAATTGCTCCTCTTGGGAAATTGCAAATTTCTACTGAGAATTTCAAGGGCGCCAAGGCAATGACCAAGGGGCATGGAGGCAATTGCTCCTTGGTATGGGCACCCTAGGAGGAAATTGTAAATTTCTACTGAGCATTTCAAGGGCACCAAGGCAATTACCAGGGGGCATGGAGGCAATTGCTCCTCTTGGGAAATTGCAAATTTCTACTGAGAATTTCAAGGGCACCAAGGCAATAATCATGGGGCATGGAGGCAATTGCCTACATTGCCTCTGTGAAGAATCAGGGCCAGTGGCATCCCCTTTAAAGGTGGTATCTCTGCAGCCGCTTCCCATGTTGTATCATACAGATTGTATGGCTTTGTTACTGCCACCACCAAACAAAGATATCGGGGCAAAATAGAGAGACTGCCACTGTAGACCTAGATAGCTCAGTTGGTAATCAGGGCCCAGCCCAATTTCATGGCCCTGCTTACCGTAAGCACAGAATCGGCGCTTACGGAAGCAGGAAACTCTGTGCTCACGGCAAACGTATTTCACGGGTTTGCGGTGAATTTTGGCTTCTGTGCGTGCGTACTCCATGTTACTGGGTATTCTACGCTTACAAGGCTAGCGCAGAAATTCTGCGCTTGCACGTAAGCAGGGAATCGTGATGATCGTAAGCGCAGAATTTGGCTGTTGCAGGTTCAAGTCCAGTTCCAGTCAATTTGTTTTTGTTCGACCCAAAAAAAGTATTTATATCTTAAGTAAATTAGTTCAGAATTTTGTTTCATCTCTCAGTCAGCATTGGACAGTTCAATCTTTTCAAAATAATGTTGGCTAAGCATGGGCGACTAGTGAAATTTACTACTCAACAAGTCCCACCTCCAATAGTTGCGACTTCGACACTAGTCGCAACTAATTTTAAATTTCCAAGATGCATTGTGGCATTGTGGCCGCGAGTGCAAATAGTAAAAATCACACTGAAGGATTGTGACAATGATGTCTGATGAGTTTCGTAAATGTAAATTATGTTGTTGTGAATTATGTGAGCCGGCAGGGCAGAGATTCTTGTGAATGATTTAGTTTGGTAAGCTACATATCGTACATTTTATTTGGCAGCACAGGCTGGATACATTGTACAACCGTAGGGAGCTGAGATAGTTTTTAATAAGGAATGAAATAAATAACCCGATGGAAGTGTTGTGGCCGAACGATTAAGAGCACCGAATTCAAGCTCTGGTGTTTCTGATCAACAGAGTGTGGGTTTGAGTCCTAGCCGTGACATTTGTGTCCTGAAGCAAGACACTAATTAAACCATTGCTTCGTCCTTTTGATGGGATTTAAAGCCATTGGTCCCATGTGTAATGCATGTAACAGATCCCAGTGCACTTACAGAAAAGAGAAGGGGTTCGGCCCGGTGGTCCTGGCTGTGGCTGCTGTGTAAACCCTTATAATGTGGTATTTAATTGGGCCTCAGAATTCATCTTTCTGTATAAACTGATAAATACAAAGCGCCTCGAGTAATATGTTGGTAGATGTGCGCTGTATCAAGACTTTGATATTATTCCTCATTGACCATGTTGAGCGTCACTGAGTGACAGATTTGAGCGATGTAAGAAGCCACTATTATTACTATATTATCATTAGACAGTCTAAATCATGAAATGAGAAACTTGAAAAATAACAGCTCACATAAACATAACGAAATACGGAGCACGTGTCAGTTCCGCACCCCACTGTCTGAGGTCTGTTCATATTGGTTATAAATATAAACTACAGCATTTATAAGGCGCAATTTACTGAAAAAGGAGAAACATTCAAAGGCGCCGGTCAAGTTTTGTCAAGATGTTGGAAAGCAAGCAAGATTAAGTGTGTTTTTAGTTTCTGCTGAAAGAGAGTGATGTTGTGTATGCCTGAGGTATTCCGGAAGTGAGTTCCAGAGTCTAGGTGCTATGTTGGAGTAAGCCCTGCCCCCGTAACTGGCCAGGTGAGTTCGAGGAACATAGAGCATATCGCTGATAAATCTTAGACCTGGTCTAGTTGTACGGGGTGTCAAGAGATCGTGTGTAGGGTGGAGCTGCCTTGAATGTGAGTGTGATATAAATATCAGCCTGGGGTACCTTCAAGAGTCTAAGCGGTGCGTAGTCTAATTGACACACACACAGCATGCGTACAAGCCTTACCTTCCCTGACGTCATACCCTCTACAGTACAATGATTTCAATCATATGTACGCATACACCTGTGTCAAATCATTCCATTGCTTGATATTAATTTTTAGTTTGACAGTATAAGGTGGATTTGTGTTTCCAAGCGCTATTTTACTTTGTGAATTAACCACGTCTGTGTTATGTTAAAGACTTACAAGTAATGTAGAGATTACGACTGATGTATAAATTCTATAGTACTTTATAAAACCTTTATAAAGTATTACATAAATGGATCTCATAGTTCAGGTCGACGTAACAGCCCGTCTTGTAAAATTAAAAAGTGTTTCTGTTTGTAAACTGCCGTAAGAGCACTATTATTCAGTGATATTTGTTGTAATTATTGCAACAGTAACCAGCTCTATTTCATCTCTGTATTGGATGTACACTGACAACATTCTACATCTGGCTCATTTCACCAGGTTAGGATTATGGGATACACAAGATAATGTGAACTCAACATTTTGAAAGTCGTGGGTCGAGGGATTGTATAATGTTCTATAGGAAAGTTATGATAAATTGTGTGATGAAGAATGAAGAATGTAAAAAAAAAAAAAAAAAAAATTGTTACAATTATTTTTTTTAGCCAGAAAATATTGTGGTGTCCATGGCAATAAAATTGACTAGCTTTCTCCAGAAGACGATCAGAGCATACTGATCGAAAACATCAAGGTAAAACCAGCGTTTTTTTTCAGAACCACCCCAACTCATTGAGAGATTATCAATCCAGTGCTAACACTAACAGACAGCAAACCTTCCTCATTGTACATACTCACCCCATTGCATACGTACTATGTGTATTGTCAGATCATGGCTTCACTAGTACAGTATGCTATTTATTGATCTAGAATTGATTATTTTTGCAGTTTGTCTCTTTAAATAGTACATTGTACACTAATCCAAATCATTATTTAAAACAGTGTTGGATACAGTAGACTGTAAGACCCCAAAACAGATGTTCTGTTTCCGGTTGACATGTATGCCATTTTGAAATATATAATGTATGGTTGGTACATAATAATAATAATAATAATAATAATAATAATAACCGTTAACGCGCCTTTTGCCAAAGGATACAAAGCGCCAGGTGTTATTACTGCAAGGAGTAGGGCGAATTTTGAGATGTAAGACCTAATCCTTAAGCACCATGTAATGGTTTACAAGGTGCTGTGGCGCAATATGCTGCCAATCCAGCCAGGAACACCAGGGCGAACCCCTTCTCTTTTCGATAAGTGCACTGGGTTCTTTTACATGCGTTTACACAACAAATAGGACCAACGGCTTTACGTTCCATCCGAAAGGACGAAGCAATGATATATGTCTTGCTTAAGGACACAAGTGTCCCAGCTTGGGATTCGAACCCACACTCTGCTGATCAGAAACACCAAAGTTTGAATTCGGTCTTAACCGCTCGGCCACGACACTCTCACATGATAGTGTAATGTAGATCTGCAAATGACCTGGGCCAAATACTATCTATAAAGCATTGTAGTGTAAGCACTCAAACTTGCTTAGCACAGAAAAGTATTGCTTTTTAAAAACAGAAGTACAGGTTCTCAACCAAGGGGGTTGTTGTGCCTGGTGCCCCAACAAATGTTTCCTTAGCAAAGCAATTTTTCAAGCAGTATTTAATGCTAGTAACAGCTTTATGAAATTGGGCCTACAGTATGGCCCAATTTTGTGGCTATCAAAGAATCATCGCGTACAGAAGCAGGGAATTGCGTGCAGCCCTGGGCCCAATTTCATGGCACCGCTTACAGCCGAATTCTGCACTTACGATCACGATTCCTCGCTTGATGTGCTAGTGCCGAATTTCTGCGCTAGCCTTGTAAGAGCAGAATGCCTAGTAACGTTGGAGTAAGCACGTGCAAAAGCCGTAAGCGCAGAATTCCCTGCTTCTGTAAGCACAGATTCATTAATAATGTCGGCCTAGTGATAGCGGCATTTTGTCCACAAATATTAAAGAAATCCCGCTTTTGGTCTACTTCTCTAGTACTGTGGGTAGTACTGTTCCAAAAAGCTCCTCTAAATCTATAACTCCTTGGTTTACCAAACGGTGGCAATGCCTTCATTAACCGTAGAATTTGTATCCCAGTTTCAGACTTTTTATTTATTAGTAATGACTCTCACCCCTGGTAAGAATCACTTCCCTAGGTTACATGATGACAGATTGATCGAAGACTGTCAACATAAGGCTTGAATTAAAGTAGTTTCAGTCAAACGTCAAGATGTTTTATCATTATTGATCAGACTCTGGAGGACTGGCTGATTCTACTAGCGTTAGATTCTACACGGCAGTATTTCTACCCTACCCTCATGTCAATTTGTGCATACAACACTCCCCTACTGACACGACACAGTTAGGTCCTGATCAAGATTTTAGTTAATAATGCAATTAGTATTACTCAATAGGAATGCGTACACAAAGGTCTACATTACATTTTGTAAAATTTTCATTTTCTACACTCTGTACTGATCTGTACAATTATCTTGTTTATATTTTTGTTCTTTTACCCTCAAACATGTCAATGTATGCAAACAACACTCCCGTACTGACACGAACACAGTTAATGTGACCGTTATGTAGGTCCTGCTCAAGATTTTGATTAATAATGCAATAAGTATTACTCAAAAGGAAATGCGTACACAAAGGTCTACATTACATTTTGTAAAATTTTTATTTCTACGCTCTGTACGGATCTGTACAATTATCTTGTTTATATTTTTGTTCTTTTACCCTCAACCATGTCAATGTATGCAAACAACACTCCCGTACTGACACGAACACAGTTAATGTGTCCGTTATGTAGGTCCTGCTCTAGATTTTGATTAATAATGCAATAAGTATTACTCAAAAGGAAATGCGTACACAAAGGTCTACATTACATTTTGTAAAATTTTTATTTCTACGCTCTGTACTGATCTGTACAATTATCTTGTTCATATTTTTGTTCCATTACCCTCAAGCACATCAATGTATTAGATACAAACAACACTCCCCCTTCTGACACGTACACAGTTAGCCCTGCTGCTCAAGATTTTAACTAAAAAAGCAATTACTCATTAGGAGTGCTTACACAACTACACAATACAATACAGTACAATAACCTTTATTAGATTCCAAAAAGGGTAGTTCAAATGCTTGCATACAGTAAAAACATTGACACATTAAAAACATTAAAAAAACAGACAATGGCTATATACAATTACAAGAAAAACCCACAAAAAGCGAATAGAA
Organism: Asterias amurensis; assembly: GCF_032118995.1. Lineage (NCBI taxonomy): Eukaryota > Metazoa > Echinodermata > Asteroidea > Forcipulatida > Asteriidae > Asterias > Asterias amurensis. The sequence continues at coordinate 13,410,585 of NC_092664.1, read as the reverse complement.
AAATACTAGACTGGGTGATAAATTTATTCATGTTCATTTCTGCACTCTGATAGCTGTAGAATTACCTTGTTCATATTTTTGTTCACCTTATTTTCTACTATCCTCAAGCATGTCAGCGTAATATGTCTGATAAAACACTCCCCCTCCTGACACGTACACAGTTATCCCTGCTCATGCTTTTAACGCAATTACTCATTAGGAGTGCATGCATACACAACTACACATTTTTTCATGTTCATTTCTGCACTCTGATAGCTGTAGAATTACCATGTTCATATTTTTGTTCTTATTTTCTACTACCTTCAAGCATGTCTATGTGATATGTCTTGTCTGATAAACACTCCCCCTCCTGGTGACACCTACACTTGGTCCTAGTCATGATTTTAATTAATAACGCAATTAGGGCATAGTCATTAGGAATGCGTGGAGGCCTACACAACTACATTTAAATGTACATTTATTTCTGCACTCTGATTTGTTCTGATCTGCACAATTATCTTGTTCATATTTTTGTTCACGGTATTGTCTACTGACCCTCAAGCATGTCAATGTACACAACACTTCCCCTCCTGACACATACAATTACATGCAGGTCCTGCTCGTGATTTTAATCAATAATGCAATTACTCATTAAGAATGCATACACAACTACATACTGTAGGATTGCATGGAACTTCGCATGGTGGAAATACGATATATAGAAAGGTTTGCGGTAACACAATGTATTGATGATCTCTAAATGAGTTGAAATGAACCGTTGGTTTCAACTCTCCATACATTTATGTTCATTTCTGCGCTCATTGATCTGTACATTTTATGTTCATTTTTTTGTTCACGTATTTTCTACCCCACCCTCATGCATGTCAATGCATGCATACAACACTCCCACTCCTGACACCAACACACAGTTAGGTCCTGCTCATGATTTTAATTAATAGCGCAAAATTACTCGTTAGAAATTTGTACACCACTGCACACTCTTATGAAGGATTTGAAACTTTGCATGGAGGAAATATGACATAGAAAGGTTTGCGGTAATACAATCTAATAATAGTCATAATAATAATAATACTAATAATAATATAACCAATTCTTTGATAGCGCAATTTACAATAACCGTATCAATGCGCTTTACATTAGGGCCCTGGTAATCTCTAAATGAGTTGGGGTCGGGTTCTGAAAAGAACCGTTGGTATGATAACTCTCCATACATTTTCATGTTCATACATACATCTGCACTCTGTACTGATCTGTACAATTATCAGACGTATGCAACTCTTCCTTTTTTTCTTTTTTTTTTAATGTGAAAAAAAAAAAACTACAATCATGTAAAATAAGCCTAGTTCATGCCAACAATGCACCTAAGAGCATAATAAACCTCAACATTTGCTAGGGTACCACTGTGGGTATCATGTCCCGGAAGGGTTTCGGCTGCCTAGCTCCGCACTTGCGTTGTGCCTTTGAACATTTTTCCTCTTTTTTTTTCAACAGGCAGTTGCATGCCTGAATTATCTTGTTCTATTTTTTCCCATATATTTTCTACTATCCCTCAAGCCAATGTACAGTCACTCCCCTCCTTGACACGTACACAGTTGTTCTGTTTATGATTTTAATTAACAACGCAAATTATATTACTAATTAGGAATGCGTACACACTAACATACATTTCTGCACTCTGGGTGAACCAACACTGATCTGTACAATTATCTTGTTTGTATAATTATAATATTCTATCAAAATTAGAAAATTAAAACAAAATAAATTAGGGCTATAAAATCAACTTGCTTTTATTCTTGCAGGTCTATTTTTTTTTTTTATCAAGGTACGTAACAGTACAGAAGTACATATTGCATGTGTCCTGAAAACCAATTATACATTTTTGACAGGATTTGCCCTTCTCTTGTTCAGTGTCTTGCAATTAAGACCAGAAGAATCTTGCCTTCTTTCAGTCCGTTTTGCTTTTATTAGATTCTAATTGTGTAATAGAAATAATATTTTTATAGCGTCTTACATAAAAATCTCAAAACACTGTACCGAAATTTTGTACTTCCTAGGTAGTGGACACTATTGGTAAATTTTGTCAAAGACTGTGAAAATTTGAGCTCAATCGTTCATCCAACATGCAAGATAATACTGAAAGAAAAAATACCCTTGTCACACGAAGTTGTGTGTGTTTAGATGGTTGATTTCGGGACCTCCCCAACGTTCTAAATCTGAGGTCTCAAAGTCAATTTCGTGGAAAAATTACGTCTTTCTCAAAAACTATGGCACTTCAGAGGGAGCCATTTCTTAGTTTTGAAACATCAACCTATCCCCATTATTCATCGCCAAGAAATGTTTTATGCTAATAATTATTTTGAGTAATTACCAATAGTGTCCACTGCCTTTAAAGCAAATAAAAAGAGACTTTACGCAAAAATACAGCAATTACATTATTGTACAATTAGTCCAACATGAATTTATACAAACAATAAGAGGGGGGTAAATTGCCTTCAAATCTCTCAAAACTTTGTAGATGGAATTGTTCCTTTTTTTCTTTTTGAGAGTTGCTCACAAGCAGCTCACCTTTACTGTTGTTTTCTAATTACTAAGAGTGATTAAAAAAAACAAGTCTCTTGAAATTCTGGAATCAGAACATACAGTCCGCCATTTTGTGTCAAAGTTTGATTCCACAAAATCAAGGATCGTTTTCTTCATGCTGCCCGGCCCCCACACCTCTTCAAATCTTCATAACAACCAGTATTTAACTGCCAACAGTCCTGACCAGCCCTATGTAAACATGACACTAGGCAACCATACAGATCTTTACTGCTAATCAAATCATACAAACCTAACAACCGAAAAACTTCAAACACGACTGGCAATAAACACACAGGTTGGGCCAACAATCGGTCCATTCCATTTTAATATTAAGGCAGACCATGACCAGGGCCCAATTTCTTAAAGCCTGTTTTAAGCATAAAAACTTGCTTAGCACGTAATAGTTTTGCTTAGCAGAAACAGGTTACCAGCCTAAATTACATTAAGTTTGTATTGTTGTGGCTTGTGGTCAACTCAATTTTTGATTTTGCAAAATAAAAATTTACAAGCAGTTTTTTCTGCTTAGCTTTATGGGCTTTACAGAAGCAGGGAATCCCTTGAGGGAAGTAGGGAATTTTCATAAAGCGTATGTATTTCACAGGTTAGCAGGGACATTTTTGCTTTTGTGCTTATCGTTTTCTCACGTTTTAGGCATTCTTTGCTTACATTGGCTAGCGCGTAATTTTGGCGCTTGCACAGTAAGCTAAGAATGGTGATTGTAAGCGCAAAATTTGTTGGTAAGCAGAGCCATGAAGTTGGGCCCAGTTCACCATGCCATGACTCCAAACAAAACCTCCAGAATTTATGAAATATTCTACATTGACCAAATCAATTCTTTCTCTCTTCATTATTTGCTGAACTTTTAAGGCAGTGGACACTATTGGTAATTACTCAAACAATTGTTATCATAAAACCTTTCTTGATTACGGGTAATGGGGAGAGGTTGATGGTATAAAGCATTGTAATAAACAGCTCTCTCTGAAGTGGAGTAGTTTTTGAGAAAGAAGTAATTTTCCACAAATTTGATTTCGAGACCTCAGATTTAGAATTTGAGGTCTCAAAATCAACCATCTAAACGCACACAACTTTGTGTTACGAGGGTGTTTTTTCATTTATTATTATCTCGCAACTTCGACGACCAATTGAGCTCAAATTTTCACCGGTTTGTTATTTTGTGCATATGTTGGAAAACACCAAGTGAGAAGACTGGTCTTTGACAATTACCAGTAGTGCCCACTGTCTTTAACATTGCATTTGTAAAACCACATGGCTTCGTATATTAAGCTGTTTTCAGGAATTTCCAAATCTTATCATTTACAATTTAGATGTAGGTCATTGCTCTATGGTTTGTGTACTGTTTATGCAGTACATGTAGTGTCCCCAGAGATTTCTTTTTAAACCCTGGTACATTCTGTACACAATTTTGTTTTTATGTTTGGCAAATTCCTTTACAAACTTCAAACATCACAAGATGTACACAGTATAGGAATGAAAATATATTCATCTATGAAGTACAACTGTATACATGTAGTTAAACTATGATCCGTGCATCAACCCCTATTAAGATTATTTGTGTACAAGTCTTAAAATCCCACAGCAGTACAAATCAATAATCTGTACACTGCCCAGCCATGCCATAGAGCAGGTTGCCCTACAATACAACACAGCAGGTCTCCACACACGGAGATAGAAGGCAGTGACGTCCTCTGTTTATAGCAGAATTATTCATGAAATCATCTACTGCACCATATGGTATGCTTTATAACAGTCAATTGTACGCTATGTATGTATGTATGCAAATAGAACACCATAGCGTTACAGTGTGTTCAATAAATACAGATGACCTCAAAATTAAACGCATTGTGGGTATTTTTAATTTTTTTAAATTTTTTTTTTTGTCTGGGTGTTTTGAGTTTTCATATCAATTATTACTAATTGACTTTTCATACTACATGTAATTATTACATTCATTATTACTATTGACTTTTCCTATTAATTATTACTTTTGAATTTTGCACATTGTACACAATGTATGAACCTGGAACTGTACTGACCAAATTGCACTAAATGCAGCGGTGTATGTATATGAATCTGTGCAATATTAGAGAAATTCTATCAATTTAGTGGTAGTAGTTGGCAGACGTCTGTCGCGGACGATAATGTCAGATTTAAATGCATAATCTATCAATTTCCAAATTTGAAAAACAAAAATAAAGGGCAAGGCTCGAAGTTAAGACTGGGACCACAGGCCCAAGGTCTGTGATTTTAGTGTTGGGCCAGTTGTATTAACTCACATTTGGACAAATACTGGTGGTCTTGGGTTTTCAATTGAATAAAATATCTCATTGGTACTTCAAGAGTATCAAAGTACACTATAAATGAAATGGATCTCTGAGTGCTTGTTGAAGTCATTTTGATTCTAGTGTCAATTTCACAAAGAGCTGAGATTTTTTTGATTTTTTTTTTACATTTTTCTATGAGATATCGCCTTACATAAAGGCTGGATGGCCACTTCAAGGTGGGGGCTACATTTAACTGATTTGGGCTGCGTTGACCCAAATCAACTGCCATCAGGGACACGTTGCCACCTACTCCTGGGTCTGAAACAGGGTTACCCCATTCACAGTCCGTAAGGATGTAGTATCATCCACTAGGAGCCACCTACTCCTGGGGCTGAAACAGGGTTATCCCCTTCACAGTCCAAGGATGTAGGCATCATCCACTAGGAACCACCTACTCCTGGGGCTGAAACAGGGTTACCCCATTCACAGTCCGTAAGGATGTAGGTATGGGTATCATCCACTAGGAGCCACCTACTCCTGGGGCTGAAACAGGGTTACCCCATTCACAGTCCGTAAGGATGTAGGTATGGGTATAGTATCATCCACTAGGAGCCACCTACTCCTGGGGCTGAAACAGGGTTATCCCCTTCACAGTCTGTGAGGATGTAGGCATGGGTATCATCCACTACAGAGCCACCTACTTCTGGTAACAGGGTTACTCCCTTCACAGTCCGTATGGATGTAGGCATATGTATCACTATCATCCACTACGAGCTTGGCTGGTAGGGCAGGATGCACTTACCTTACCAAATTTGAAGAAATTATGATTAAAAGTGACTTGCTCAAGGGCAAAAATATAATGACCAGGATTCAAACCCATACTCTGCTGCTGACAACACCAGAGCTTGGGTTTAGTGAACTACCCATACATGTAGAAGGCGCTCGGCCTTGGCACACAATCTTAATTGCTAAGCAAAGCAGATATACAACTCATTTATAAAGATGAATCTTAATGGTGTTTTGTGAATAACACTTCAGTCTCTTCTGTTTGATACCTTTTGTAGATCAAGTTTTTGGCCGTGACATGAATCCCTACACACTAGAATGAAGTATGTAATATAGTTTACCTGTAGAAATTTCACATTCATTAGTCATCAAGTTTTCTGAGAAAAAAAGGGAAAATCACAGAGCTATGTTTTCAGGAGAGCTGTAAATCCACTGTACAATTTTTCTTACACTCTGAAACATTTTCCTCTCACTGGGATGAAAATAATTTTGGTGATTTTTTGGGGTACTAATTTCTAAAAGATTAGTCTAGGCAAGTAAAGTTTTTAGATAACAAGCTTTTTACCATCATTATCTTCAAACCGTGCAAGTTTAATTTAAGTCTGTGGATGACTGTGTTTTGAGTCGTACGAAAAGTACCCAAACCCTTTAAGTTTGAAGTCTTTTAATGATAGTGTAAGATGCGGATGTTGCCAAGATGCAGGTGCCATCATGGGAATGTACATGTAAGACTCAACAGTAAGATGCCTCAAGGAAACTACTCATAATAGCGAGAAGAATAAGACCACAGAAGATGCAGGTCAAACTGCTTAGTCTTCTCCTGCATCCAAAGGTCTCCTCATCTAGTCTTTTACAGAGTACATGTACAACTTCAGGCTTTGACTTGCGCTCTTGATGGGGTACAACAATTTTCCTCTGGAAACGTAAATTTGTATTGCGAAAGGCATTACTGCAAAAACACAGGGAACCACAACAATTGCTGTGGGTGCTGTGGATTAATTTGAGACCTGCTACCTAGTTTCATTTATGTATGGTTTATTCGACTCCCCCCCTCAGATGCTACAGATACAAAAATAATCACTACTTTCTGAACTTTCTGAAACTGAATGATAAAATAAAATCAGGCACATGGCAAAAAGTAGGACAATTTAGTAAGTATGTGCTGGCTTACATAACTAAATATAACACATTTACGAAGTAATGTACATATTTTATAGGCCTTATTGTCTTTTAAGGTTTTTGAAAGGAAAGTTTTTCAGATTCTTGAAAAAAAAAACCCAGAGTAAAGTGGAAAATTCAAGCCTGAACAGATATTTAGTAATCCTACATCACTCGTTTATTATGGGCTTGCTAATTTGTCCTTACTGGTTTACTCCCCCCACCCCCATCCCAGGTTTCCTTAGCAGTTCATTTACTTTTAATGAGACTGCAGAGCGTTCTTGACAAGTGACTAAAATCTAGACCTCTTCATCATCATTAATTGTAACACCCTCATCAGCGAGACAGATCCAGTCACCAGGGAACGTTTTCATCCAGCAATTTTGCATAGAAAAATATCCAGACTGAAAAGTTGTGTGCACACTGAATGCTAATTATTGAGGGATGATCTTTGAGTGGCAAATGATACATTTTGTGTATGTGTAGCGTTTTGCTCTGGTGGCTAGGCTATACAAGGAACATCTATGATTTGATTTTACCCTTGCACTCGCCGGTGTGTATTAAAGACAGTGGACACTATTGGTAATTGTCAAAGACTAGTCTTCACATTTGATGTATCTCAACAAATGCATAAAACAACAAACCTGTGAAAATTTTAGCTCAATCGGTCGTTGAATTTGCGAGATAATAGTGAAAGAAAAACACCCTTGTCACACGAAGATGTGTGCTTTCTGATGCTTGATTTCGAGATCTCAAATTCTAAACTTGTGGTCTCGAAATCAAATTTGTGGAAAATTACTTCTTTCTCGAAAACTACGTCACTTCAGAGGGAGCTGTTTCTCACAATGTTTTATACCATCAACCTCTCCCCATTACTTGTAATTAAGAAAGGTTTTATGATGATAATTATTTTGAGTAATTACCAATAGTGTCCACTGCCTTTAAGCACTGTATACTCTTAAAAAGGTAGTGGCAGCACTTAAAGGAACACGTTGCCTTGTGATCGGACGAGTTGGTCTTTGAAAAGCATTTGTAACCGTTTGTTATAAAATACATGGTTTAGAAAGATGATTTAAAAGTAGAATACAATGATCCACCCAAAATTTGCCTCGAAATTGCATGGTTTTCCTTTTACTTTGCAAACTAAGACGGTCGGCCATTTATGGGTGTCAAAAAAATTTGACTCCCATAAATGGCCGGCCGTGTTTGTCGACGAGGTAAAAGGAAAACCACGCAATTTTGAGTGATACTTGTGTGGATCTTAATAAATTCTTACTTTAAAAAAATCTTTCTTATCAGAATGCATTTTATAACAAACGGTTACAAACACTTTCCAAAGACCAACTCGACCGATCCAAGGCAGCATGTTCCTGTAAAGACCTACTAATAAAAGACTTTGGTAGCAATAATTTACTAACATCAGGTACTTCTTCTTTAATTATCCCTTTACATCCAATAAAACAAAGGGAAGTCGTTCACTACAACGTTGAATGCTGGAAGTCTTAAGATGCTATTTTAAAGCATGCGAGAAAACAACCGTGCCCAAGTTAATATTGCTCTGCACTTTACACTTTAAAGAATAATTTAATAGAAAATAAATCCCCTAAGACAGAGAATATTCTAGGATGATGTACAAAATGAAGCCTGCTCCTTAAGGCCCTTCCACACAAGATCTTAACTAAAATCACTTTGATGTAAATGAATTATCAAAATAATAAGAAAGGACCCTTGTTATTTTTAACAGGGATCAAGACCTCCAAAAGATAGCAACCGTGTTAAAATCACCAAACGATCACTGTGCCATAAACCAAGGACCCTTAACGATATTACATTACATTTAAAGACAGTGGACACTATTGGTAATTGTCAAAGACTAGTGTATCTCAACATATACATAAAATAACCAACCTGTGAAAACTTGAGCTCAATCGGTCGTCGAAGTTGCGAGATAATAATGAAAGAAAAAACACCCTTGTCACACAAAATGTGTGCTTTCGGATGCTTGATTTCGAGATCTCAAATTCTAAACATGAGGTGTCGAAATCAAATTCGTGGAAAATTACTTCTTTCTTGAAAACTGTGTCACTTCAGAGGGAGCCGTTTCGCACAGTGTTTTATACTATCAACAGCTCCCCATTTCTCGTTACCAAAATAGGTTTTATGCTAATAATTATTTTGAGTAATTACCAATAGTGTCCACTGCCTTTAACTCCCATGTACAGTCTGTGTCACTAGTTGAAGAAAGCATTCATCATGACCTTTACGTGTCCTCACCCCGCCCCCTCAAAAACTAGGGATGTTGATAAATTTGTGTTTTAAGAAGTCATGTGAAAGCTTGTTAAATAACCTCCATCGAACGAAGTGACAGACAACCGGCATCCATTACCGAGGAGAACCTTTGCTCTTAGTAACTGTGTGAAAGGGCCATTGCGTCAATAAAATATCACTCCTACATGTAATACTTTTAAAGGGACACGCTGCCTAGACAGGTTGGTCTATGAAAAGCATTTGAAAACCATTTCTTATGAAATGCATGGTTGGAAAAATGATTTAAAAGTAGATGATGATCCACACAACTGTATGCCTCGAAATTGCACGGTTTTACTTACTTTGTGCGCTAACAGGGTCGGCCATTTTGTGGAGTCAATTTTTTGACTTTATTTAAAATGGCTGATCGTGTTACATCTTCGCAAAGGAAAACCATGCAATTTTAAGGCATTTTTGTGTGGATCATTATATTCTACTTTTAAAAATCTTTCCAACCATGCCTTTCATAACATCAGGTTTTCAAACGCTTTTCATAGAACAACTTGCCCGATCCAAGGCACTGTGTTTCTTTAGAGTCACCATGTCCTCATAAATTTGTTAAAGCCACTGGACACTATTGGTAATTACTCTAAATAATTATGAGCACAAAAAACTTACGTGATAACGAGCAATGGAAAACTGTTAATAGTGTTTAACATTGTGAGAATTGGCTCCCTATGAAGTAACGTAGTTTTTTGAGAAAAAGCCAATTTCTTACTCAAATAATAATTTATAAGACATCAGACCTGAAGCCTTTTATTATGTATCTGAAAGCACACAAAGCTGGCACAAGGATGTTGTTCCTTTCATTAATCTCTTGCAACTTCTCCTGTATGATCAATGGAGCTCAAATTTTCACAGGTTGTTATTTTATGCATGAAAATGTTTGGGATACACCAAGTGAGACTGACAATATGCCAAAGGTTTCCAGTGCTTTTAAATTCATCAACACCACCATATCCTCAAACGTTTTGTCTATTTTCAATCTTAAAGAAGGATTTGAAAACTTTGCATGGTGTGAGTATTAGGTGAGGTTCGTGGTGGCACCATGTGTAAATTTCTTTTGAGTAGTGTTGGTTTTGAAAAGAACCGGCGGTTGACAACTCAACGTTTTGATCAATATTCTCTGATAGTCTTCAGGAGAAGAAGACGATCAGAAACGCTCAGAGCATACTGATTGAAACGTGGAGTTGTCAATCATCGGTTCTTTTTAGAACCAACACTATTCAAAAGAGATTTACACATGACACACTGTACCGCAAACCTTACCCAGGTCTGTACATGTGTATGCTTCATTTTTGAAAGGGCAAGGGCACCAAGGCATTTTATACTTGGTAAAGGGCATCCTATGAGGAAAGTGTAAATTGGTACCAGGGAGCATTTCAAGGGCACCAAGGCAATGACCAGGGGCCAATTTCATAGAGCTGCTTAAGCAAATAATTTGCTGAAGCACGAAAATAGCTCGCATATGGTAACATGTTACTGGCCACAGTTTCATGCCATATACACTGCTTATGACTGGTATTTAGCTGTTGTTTACCTACCATAACATTTGAGTTGAGTCCTGGGCGGTAATCTGATTTTACTAAGCAATTAATTTTTCGCTTAAGCAAAATTTTGTGCTTAAGCAGCTCTATGAAATTGGGCCCAGGGGGCATGATACAGTATCAGGGCTGCTCACCCAACACCTTAACATATTATTAGCATTTTCAGAAATTTCACTACATCCCAGAACAAAATATACCCTAATATCTAGGCTAGATTTATTCCGTGTTTACTGGAGTGAAAAGAATTGATGAATCTTATTCCTAACCTTGAAGAAGGGAATGCAAAAAAAAAAAAAAGGTCAAGACGCAGGTGATGGCAGATGTATCATGTCTCGTACATCAATAAGAAAATCTGAATACTGCTGGGGAATGTGAATGCTTGAGTGATCTCAATGATGAGACTGTGGAAGGATGTGAACATTGCATACAAGACGCAATGTCATAAAACTGCTAAAAGGCAGTGGACACTATTGGTAATTACTCAAAATAAGTATTGGCATAAAAACTTACTTGGTAACAAGCAATGGGGAGAGGTTGGTAGTATAAAAGATTGTGAGAAACAGCTCCCTCTGAACCTTACTCTATGCTCTGAAGTAACGTAGTTTTCAGGAAAGAAATAATTTTCTACGAATTTGATTTCGAGACCTCAGATTTAGAACTTGAGGTCTCAAAATCAAGCATCTGAAAGCACACAACTTGTGTGACAAGGGTTTTGTTTTCCTTTCTTCATCTCGCACCTTGGTCGAGCAATTGAGCTAAAATTTCACAGGTTTTTATGCATGATATGTTGAGATACACCAAGTGAGAAGACTGGTCTTTGACAAAATACCAATAGTGTCCACTGGCTTTGAAGACACTGGTGATTCTGGTAATGTCAAAGACCAGTCTTCTCACTTGTTGTATCTCAACATATCATGCATAAAAAAAAACTGTGAAAATTTCATCTCAATTAGTCGTTTGGCTAATAATAATAATAATAATAATAACAACAATAAGACTTGTAATGCTCACGTATCCACCCTGCTGGGTGTTCAAGGCGCAGTAAAACCAAAAACAAAACAAAAACAAAACAAAGAAAAACAGACACAACAAAATTAGCCCTTGAAAACCTGTGACATAAGATAAGTTTTGAGAAGAGATTTGAATTTTGTGGTACAAAGACAAGTTTGAAGATTAAGGTGGCTAGTAACCTTTCTCTGGTAAAGCTCAATTACTTTGTGCTAATAATCATAGGATTTTGCTCGTATCTCCATGTGAAATTAATGTAGGTGAAAGGTGATTAAGAATGGACCTAGGCTTTGGCATTCTGGCGTAATTCCTGAGCCTCAAAGTGTGACGTCAGATACTCAGGCTAACTATCGATGCATAATGATGCCATACAGGTTTACACAGGTTCCAGGAGAGCCATTTAATCCTGCCACTGGGCTGTCAGTTATTGTGATTCTAAATTAAACTAATTACTGTTGTAAAGAATCAATTAAAGTCATCAGGGATTCGGATGGCATTTAGAATAAATACTCTCGGCTGAGAGCTCTCTAATCCTTGCCAGCTGCTGTCCACAGGAAATTCAATTTCTTAAAAAAAAAAAAAAAAAACTGTTACTGGAGACGACTGCAATGATGGAAGGGTTGCATGGAAAAGAATACATCAGATGTACATGTATGCAGTTTTAGTAGACTAGTTCTCTCTTTCAAACTATTAGACTGTTCGGGAGTCAGTAATTGGTAACTTAAAGGCAGTGGACACTATTGGTATAGTCAAAATAATTATGTACTTTTTCCTAACAAAAAACACACTGTCCACAGATTTACATTAAACTTACACAGTTTGAAGATTATGATAGTAGAAAGCTTCCCTTGAAATTTTACTTACCGAGGTGCTGTAGTTTTTGAGAAATGAGTAAAGGTAATAATTTTCGTCTCAGTTTTAGCATGTAAAAACGTATTAACCAGTTATGCTATGGTTTTGGTATAATATCATAACTGGTTAAGGGGATTTTACATGCTAAACTAATTTTGGTCTCATGAGACCAAAATGAATTTGTGACTTGTTTTACTCATTTCTCAAAAGCTACACCACCTTAGTTAGTAATATTTGAAGGGAAGCTTTCCACTATCATCTTCAAACCCTGTAAGTTTAATGTAAATCTATGGACATTTTGAAAAAGTATCCGAATCCTTTAAGGTTACATTCATATGTACACCCAATATGACAGACCCAATTCAATTTATGAGAGCAGTTCCCCAATCAGTATAACAGAATCCAACCAAACAAGCACAACCTGAGGGTGTTAGGTGAAATTAAATTTTGACAAGCCTTTAATCATGTTACCGTAATTGTAAATCACTGGGTTATGTACAGTATTGTAGTATACATTTTTATGTGCATTACAATGTATATGCCTGCCAACAAATGTACAGAACATTAGCATATTCCAGACTGCATGCAAATAAGGGAATAAAAGGGTAGCGACGAGCTCTTTAACAGTCATTTAAAACTGGCAGGGTCGTTGCTGTGTGATAAAGGCCCGAGCCTGCAAGGTTTTAAACGGTTGTTTTAAACGAACGAGTTACTACTCTTTTATTCCCATTCATAAATGCCCTTTTGTTAAAATGTTTTACCGGTATATAAAAAAAAAACATTTTCTCACAATGTTTTATACTATCAACAGCTCTCATTGCTCGTTAACGAGTAAGGTTTTATGCTCAAAATTATTTTGAGTAAGTATCAATAGTGTCCACTGCCTTCAAAGGGAAGGTACACTATTGGTAAATGTCAAAGAAGTCTTTTAATATTTTTGTGAGAAATTACCTCTTTTTCAAAAACTTCATTACTTCAGAGGGAGTCGTTTCCCACAATGTTTTATACTGTCAACAGCTCTTCAATGCTAGTTACCAAGTCAGTTTTTAATACAAAATTTGTTTTGAGTAATTACCAAATGTGTACCTTCCCTTTAAGCAGCCTGAAGGCTGATTTCAGATTTTGTTTTTGCACAAAATCTGATTTTTTTATTTATAAAATAGCCTGAAAAGTCTTCTAAAGCTTGTTACATGTTAACATGTAGGTCAGCACTGGTACTCTCTTAACATTTTCCTACTTTTTTTTCATAGGGTCCGATATATTGCCTGTTACAGCGAAGGTACATGTTTGGTAATTACTCAAAACAAATACTAACTTAAAAACTTACTTGGTAACTGACTTGGTTACTAACTCAAAAACTGAGCTTTTGATTGTAGCATAGATTTTGAGAAAGAGGTAATTTCTCACTAAAATAATATAAGACTTCTAGCCAAAAGTCTTTTGTTCCTATCTGAAAGCTCACAAGTTCGTCCAACAAGGGTGTTTTTTTCTCTCATCATTTTCTCGCAACTTTGATGACCAATTTAGCTCAAATTTTTACAGGCTTGTTATTTTATGCTTATGTTGGGAAACACCAACTGAGAAGACTGGTCTTTGACAATTACCAAACGTGTACCTTTCATTTAAGGTAATTACTAGCCAAAGCCATGTCACATGCAAAATATTTGACTGCATGGTATCATGCTGATTTTTGATAAGCATACTGTTTGTTGGCAGAATTGTCTGCAGTAGAACCTCTATGAAGTAAGAAACTGTTCTTTTTAACTGACATATTTGCATATTTCATAATCAATTTTCCTGTCAGAATCCAATTCGATTTTTCCCAACCAATTCAATTTTGCACACCTTGCTTTCTATCGCTGTATTTCCAGGGGTCGCTATCGAGCCAACAGCCGTGGTGGAAAGCTAATTTCTTCGTGAGGGAGCCCGTACTCTTCGGTACCTGGGATGGTGTCTTCACGTCGTGTATGATCAACATCTTTGGTGTGGTGATCTTCTTAAGAACGGGTTGGGTTGTGGTGAGTAGTGGAAATCGTTTTATAATAAGATTGGTTTGATTTTCGAGGAAATTTCTGCCACGTCAGAAAGAGTTTTGGCAGCTCTGGGGTCGATTTCACAAAGAGTTTGGACTAGTCCTGGGAGAAACTAAAAACATATGGCTAGTCCTAAATTACAACAAGTAACTCGAGATAAAACTAGTCTTAGCTCTTTGTGAAATCTACCCCATCCCAGGTCCTTAAAAAAAGTTATGAGATAATAATTCAAATGTACAGTCCCTCATACCTTGCAGGAAAATACTGAATGTAGACGCACCTTGAGTGTTAAATGGTCTGGGTCCTTTTTGTAGGACACAAAACACAATACAACGTCCACAGATTTACATTAACTCACACAGTTTGAAAATAAGATGGTAGAAAGCTATATTGCCATACACGTACATGTAGGTCACGTGATGCTCATTTTTCCTAACACGTGTGTCACGCGGTGATCATTTTGCCATACACGCATATCGTGCGGTATTGATACGCCGCTTCCACAGACGACACAGAGAGCAGCCCAGCTCAGCGTTCTTCGGGTTCTATTTAGGAACTCTTCCCATTTTGCCCCATTGCTCTCCATAACTGGTTAGTTCATCTTGCCATTCTTTTGCCACAGGGAAATGCTTTATTCAGCCTGTCTTTCCTCACTGCTCTCCATAACTGGTTATTTCATCTTGCCATCCTTTTGCCACAGGGAAATGCTTTATTCAGCCTGTCTTTCCTCACTGCTCTCCATAACTGATTATTTCATCTTGCCATTCTTTTGCCATAGGGTATCGCTGGTATTGGCCTGTCTTTCCCTCTCACTGATGATTTCATTTTGCCATTCTTTTTCCACATGGTAAGGCTGGTATCGGCCTATCTTGCCTCATTGCTCTTACTGATAATTTCATCTTGCCATTCTTTTTCCACAGGGTAACGCTGGTATTGGCCTGTCTTGCCTCATTGTAGTCCTTACTGTATCAGTAGCTCTGATTGCAGCGCTAGCTGCGATTGGTGTCTGTGAGAGATGTCATATAGAAAGCGGCGGAGTTTACTTCTTAGTCTCAAAGGTTCTAGGGGCTCGGATCGGTGGAGCTCTGGGGATCTTATACGTCTTTGGCCAGGTAAGTAGAAAATCGCAGATGCATTGTAGGCCTGGGGGACTAGTGGAATTTACTACTCAACTAGTCAAGCCTAAACCACTGTGGCCAGGTTCGATTCCCGGCTAGGGCCATATGTGAGTAGAGTTCTGCGTTGGTTTTTGTCCTACAGTTGTATTGTATGTTATAAGCCACAAGGGTTTTCCTCCTTCCACTAAAAAAAAACACTTTTGATATTTGGATGTCAACATGTTCATACTAACATGCACCCCTTTTAATTTGATAATCATGGGTGTGGGAAAAAAACAAACCTGGATTTTTTGTTGGTAAGGCTTACAAAAAATAACAAGTAGGGAGACCACAAACCTTAGGGTTACATCTAGGACTACATGAAGCCTTAAGTTTTTATCAACTCACAAAGAGTCCTAGGACTAGTCCAATGTACGGAATATCTTTTTTTAAATCTACCCCTGATTATGCAATTTTGTTTTCCATTTACAGACAGTAGCATGTGCTCTCTACTGCACTGGTTTCGGGGAATCCATAGCGGAGACCTTCCAGTGGGACAGTTCCTGGGCTGTCCGTGGTGTCGGCATATCCACTATCCTCCTCTTACTAGCCGTTAACATCGCTGGGGTGAAGTGGGTGGTCAAGATGCAGCTGATTCTACTAGCAGTGCTCGGTATCGCTACGTTGGACTTCCTGGTCGGGACATTTGCCCAGTCTCACCACGATGGTGAGAATTTTAACTTGTTTGATGAAGCAATTCAGGCCGATACGAAATGGCAACTTCGGCTACAGCTATGGCTAGATCAGGGTGTCAGCCACCGTAGAAGAATAGGCAGACTCGCACGATCTAGCCGTAGCTGTAGCTGAAGTTGCCATTTAGAACATGGCCTAAGCTACATGTAGTGAGGTTTGCGGTGACATCACGTACGTAAATCTCCTTTTGTGAGAAGTTGTGTGTCTGCAAGAGATTTTGTTAGGATTTAAAATTTAGTTCACCAATCAGCTAGACTTTGCTATTTCCCCCCTATGATCCACAGAAAATGGCGTCCTTGGTTTCAACAGCCTGGCCTTCACCAATAACACCGGCCCATCCTACTTAGAGGGCCAGAACTTCTTCACCGTCTTTGGTGTCTTCTTTCCCACGGCAACGGGCGTCATGGCGGGTATTAACATGAGCGGCGATCTTAAAGATCCCAAGAAGAGCATCCCGCTTGGAACTCTGTCTGCCATGGGAGTCACTACTATTTTGTACTTATTATTTGCCCTGTTACTAGGGGCAACGTGTGCTCGTTCGGCATTGCAGAACGACTACATGATCGCTGAGAGGGTGGGTATTTTGTTTTTATATCTTACAGAACGAGGCAAAATTACACAAGTCTTACAGATGAGAAAGTAGAAATAGTTGTTGCAAACTGCTTACCAACCAAAAGAACTTGTGTGGTATAAATACTTTTAAAACATCTTTCTAACCATATGCATTTTATAACAAACGGTTACAAACGCTGTTCAAAGACCAACTCCACCGATCCAAGGCAACGTGTTCCTTTAATTCTCAAGGCACTCCCTTTACAAGCTATGAATTCTTGTGCATAGCCGCCATTGGTTTAATTCCTGTTATTATTTGTATTATTATTATTGTTGATGTCTGCTTTGATCTTGTCGACACAGTCCTAAAGAAGAAAAATCATTCACTGACTATTCTATTGACATTTGTGTACATGTAAATTTTTTTTAACATAATTTTTAAAGCCATTTTATGGCTATTACCTTTATTCATTTTAATGTGTATTATTACATATGGGTAGACTTTTATAGTGTACTTTCTGGTATTTTTTATTATATATTTTTTTGTTGTAGATTTTTACAGTGTATTTTC
This sequence comes from Asterias amurensis, assembly GCF_032118995.1. NCBI lineage: Eukaryota > Metazoa > Echinodermata > Asteroidea > Forcipulatida > Asteriidae > Asterias > Asterias amurensis. The sequence continues at coordinate 13,393,059 of NC_092664.1, read as the reverse complement.
TGGTATTTTTTATTAGATATTTTTATTGTAGATTTTTACAGTGTATTTTCTGGTATTTTTTATTAGATATTTTTATTGTAGATTTTTATAGTGTATTTTCTGGTATTTTTTATTAATACTTAATTGTTCAGCACGTTAAAAAAAAAAAAAAAAATTACATTGGAATTTGCGCTAAATAAAAATGAATGTGGAATAATGTTTTGTATTTTAGATTTTAGACCTAATTGCATTTTTAATATTTCTGGATTTCTATTTATTAAGCTTGTTTACTAACTGGTTGAATGTTTTACATTCAAAACGCCCTCTGTTGAAAAAACACAGTATATGTCATGTTTTGCCGGGCAAAAAGACGCGTAGTCATGGTAAGATTGCATACACTTTCTAGCTGGCTGCCAAAACACGAAGGTTTTGCCCGGCGGTATGCGCGCGAATCATGTTATGATTGTCGTGTGACGTCAGAGGTCACATCGTCTATAAGTTTTGGTATTATTATTATTATTATTATTATTATTATTATTATTATTATTATTATTATTATTATTATTATTATTATTAATAAATTATGATTATTTATATTATGAATTTGCTTTTCTTCCCTGTCAGGTTTCCTTGGTTGGTTTTCTCTGGTTGATGGGTTTGTATATCTCCAGTTTATCCTCTTGTTTAGGAGGTCTATATGGAGCCCCACGGATCCTACAGTGTATAGCCAATGAGAACGTCATACCTATCATCAAAGTCCTCGGACATGGGGTGAGTGAAAACTTTTACACTGTGCTTTAACCCTTTCACAAGGCGGTCGCTACCGACCACCAAAAACACATCAAATTGGACTTGGATAAACCAATTCATGATAACTTCAACACCCATATACATGTACATGTATGCTGCCCTTATTCGGTTGTTTAGAGCGATTGTTGAGCTTTCGTTTGATGTATGTGATGTTCAATAGGGGGCGCTAGTAGCAAACTTTGAGAAAACACGGTTAAAATTGTTTTTTGTTTTTTTAAATTAATCTATGCACTAAAGGGTTAAAGGAATGGGTATCATACTTTAATCATAACTCCACATACCTTGCAGGAAAAATACTGTGCGCTTTGATACTCCACCTAGGGGTGTGAAACAGGGCTATCTAAGAACCGAGTATTATTTAGTCAATTGCACATTTTAAGTACAACTGTAATATTAAAGGAACACGTTGCCTTGGATCGGACGAGTTGGTCTATGAAAAGCGTTTGAAACCGTTTGTTATAAAATGCATATGGTTGGAAAGATGTTTTAAAAGTGGAATATAATGATCCACACAAGTATCACTCAAAATTGCACGGTTTTCATTTTACGTCGTGAACTAACATGGTCGGCCATTTATGGGAGTCAAAGTTTTGACTCCCATAAATGGCTGACCGTGTTTGTCGACGAGGTAAAACGAAAACCACGCAATTTCGAGGCATAATTGTGTAGATCATTGTATTCTACTTTTACAACATCTTTCTAACCATATCGATTTTATAACAAACGGTTACAGGACGCTTTTCAAAGACCAACTCGACCGATCCAGGCAACGTGTTCCTTTCAAATACTTTGATTTCAAAGATATATACTCATACCATTGTTAAATTGAATTAATGATGAATTACCGAAAGAATTTTTTTTACTATGTAGTTGCTTATGTAAAACTATTAAGTAATTAAGTAATTATGAAAGGGTATTCAGCAACATTTTAGAGGCAAGTTGTTCAAGAGAAATTAAAACTATCTTCAAACTTAACTTGTTTTCCTAGAATAATTTGCTGCTTGTTGTTCTGATCTCACTTTCATGCATCTTTTGCTCCTACATCATTTTAAAAATTACTTCTTTTGTGTCATTCTTGATTGTTTTTACAGAAAGGACCAAATAAGGAGCCTATATTTGCTTCTCTTGTGGTGTGTTTTGTGGCTATTTTATTCATCTTCATCGGGCATGTGAATGAGTTGGGTCCAATTGTGACGATGCCGTTTCTAGTCACCTATGCAGGTAAGTCTCTCGGGATCAAGTTATTTCTAAATGTCGTTAAAAAATGAAAGATCGCCCAACATCACAAGCCCATCCCAATTCAACCAATGCCAACCCAGACACCTGGGCCCAATTTCATGGCTCTGCTTACCGCTGAATTCTGCGCTTATGATCACCATTCTCCGCTTACTTACGTGCAAGCACCGAGTTTCTGCGCTAGCCTTGTAAGCTTAGAATACCTAGTAACGGGGAGTACGCACGCGCAGAAGCCAAAATTCGCCGCTTACCCGTGAAATACACTTGCTTGTAAGCACAAAATTCCCTGCTTTCGTAAGCGCCGATTCTGTGCTTACGGTAAGCAGAGCCGTGAAATTGGGCCCTGGTGTCAGGAATGTGATAGGTTAATTTGAAAACAAACTAAACACTCGAAAGCATGCAAGCTCGAAAACTTGCAAGCATGAAGCCCATTATTAACATTTGTCTTTGGTTTTAAAAGCCCGACTCTGCAATCTGGGGTGTTATTATGGTTTATTATAAAAAAAATTAAAATTTAATCTTTAAAAAAAAAAAAGTTCTTTTGTTTTCAGGGCAAAAAAAACACATGGAATTATTTAGAAATCTCGTCCATGTCATTTATATACATGTAAAAGCCTCAAAACAAGACTCTTTATCTGAGTTTTATGAGTTTTATTCATCAGTATTATCGGCCAATTGGTGTGTGACACCTCTATTTTGAGTCTTATTAGAAGTATCCCATAATTAACAAAAACATGAATCACCTTTCCTACATGTGAACCTTTTTTGTTTTTAACTCTTTGAAGGAATGGACTATGCCTACTTCTCCCTCGCTATGAGTTACGACAAAGAAAAAGCGGCCGGTCACGGCAAGAAGAAAGAGAAGGACAGCCTCCTCGCGCACGTCATCAACAAAAGCGACGACAAAGGTTACGGCGCCCTCAAGGGTGATGCGACCAAAGACGACGACATGAAGGAATTTAAAGAAGATATTGAAAAAGCTGAGAAGTTGTTTCCTAGAAAGGATGGACCAGCAGGAGGTGCAGAACCGAGCGGAGACTATGATGGATGGTCTAAGACTAAAGGAGGGGGTGATGGTCCGGTTGATGTTAGTGATAAGGAAGGACTGCTCGACAGAGATGATGGGCAGGAGAAACATGGTGAGTTGACTCAACACAATTTTCAAAACTGTGAAGCCATTTGCAAGTTTGGCTGTAAATCGCACTGGACACCTTGGGTAATTGTCAAAGACCGATAAAATTTAACAAACCTGTGAAAATTTGAACTCAATTGGTCGTCAAAGTTGCGCCTGAATAAGGGATAAACAAAACACCCTTGTTACACAAATTTGTGTGCTTTCAGATGCCTAAAAAAGTCTTCAGGCAAAAAAAAAGTCTTTAAATATTTTAGTGAGAAATTACATCTTTCTCAAAAACTACGTTAGACAGAGACGATGGGTAAGAGAAACATGGTGAGTCGTTAGTCAAGAGGCAAGACACTGCTCTAGAATTGCAAAGGTTGTGGGTTTGAAAACCACCTGAGTAACATGCCTGTGAGCTCGGGAAAGTACTGAGTATACAGTGCGAACACACATCGGTGTACATTGGTAAAACCAAAATTAATACTATGTTTAGATGTGACGATAATTTATAAGCTTTGTCTTGTTTGGTTTCCCATCAGATCAAAATCAGCCGTTTGCCACGGTGGATCGCATGCCAACGTCTTGGTACTCCAGATTCTGCAATAGATGGGTGTCATTTCTTGGGGTGAGTTTAAGTTGTAACCATGGTAACAGTGTTTACAGATACAAGGATTCCCACAAAACATCAAACCGGGCACTCTTCATCTCCCAAAGGTTTTTATGCATCTGCTCCAAACCTTTGGAACAATCTTCCATATATCTAACACGTCATGCTATTTCACTTACTTACTATTGGTTATTGTCAACGACCAGTCTTCTCACTCGGTGTATCTCAACACATGCATTAAATAACAAACCTGTGAACATTTGAGCTCAATTGGTCTTCGAAGTTACGATATAATAATGAAAGAAATACTTAAAACTATCAACAGCTCCCCGTTGCTCGTAATCAAGTAAGGTTTTATGCCAATAATTATTTTGAGTAATTACCAATAGTGTCCACTGCCTTTAAAAGTCACCTTTTCCATACTTATTTTTCTTACTAGCAAATTACTAGACTATTTATTTCATTCTTGTTCCTTTGTATTGTTAATTGTTGATTGCTTGTACGTTAACGATGTAAAACGTTGTGGTACCTTTTCTGTGTAAGAACGCTTATTATTATTATTATTATATTTATATATTTAGGTGTACTTTAAAAAAAAAAAAAAAGAAAATAAAATAAAATTCCCCTGGAGGGAGAAATTTATTCGAACTTCTTTAATATCCAAAACTACACAAACTGCTTGTAAAACCAGCTACTTTAAGAAAAAGAATAAAACTAAACAGCAAATGGCAAAAACAAGACTTTTTATGAATGTCATTTTAGTTAGTACTTACATGTAGCAATAAAAAAGGCTCCCATTATGTATTGAACTTATCTAAGTTGTTATTCTTAACGAAGATCACAAAGTTTGTAAATTTTAATAAAATTTCAAAATTTCAAACTTCCTTCAGGTCCTGGCAGCCATCGTGATCATGTTTGCAATCCAGTGGGGCTATGCTCTTGCCAATGTATCAGTTTATCTAATTCTCTATATCTACATCGGTCAAGCTAATCCGGGCGTTAAGCCGGGTATCTCAGAATTCAAGTTCTTCCAGTGGATCAAGTCACTGTTCAACAGGATATGCAGGTAAGTGATTAGCGAATCTGCTAAGCGGGAACTGTCGCTTCTAGACAGCTAGAGGAATTGATAGATTATTTGGTTTTATCCATACACCGATGTTTGTAAAGCACTGTATACAAGGTACATATGAGATTTGAGCCATTGCATAGTACTGTATCAATATATATTTGCTTTGAGGTAACACCATGTGGTTATCTACTTGCCAGGACGTAGAATATAACACAAGACAGTTCTCTATAGAACAAAAACTACCTGACAAGTAGATGCACACATGGTGTTACCGCATACCAAATATAAGGTACATTTACTTGCTCGAGTGAAAAAATCCACTGGCATATTACTTGGGTGGGATTCAAACCCTCGACCTTTGCAATTCTAGAGCCGATGTCGTACTACTAGACCACCGAGATCGCCCAGTAGGTTCGAATCCCACTTGAGTAAATATGCCTTTTGGGGTTTTTTCAACAGGATTCTGACACACATCTGTGTATGGGTGATTCCAAGTATATTTTTATCCCGATACAACTTTTACATCTATGAAAAGACTTTAGTTTGCAAACAAATATTTGTGTAAGCTAACGCTTGGTAACTTTAGCTGGTAACCGGTTTTTGCTTAGTCAAACCCTCTTTGTGCTTACTAAAAGTTGTTAACTCATGTGCTCTTAATCAAGTTAAATCTGCATGGAGATTTGAAATTTAGTCGCTGTTCCTTTCTGCTTTATTGACTTGTCTTTCTCACTTTTACTTTTCTGTTTCATTTTCAACCGATATTTTCTTACTTTGCTCTTTGTTTTCGTTAGCTTGAAGGTCATGTGAATGTATTAATCTATGTATTCTTTGACCTTTGCCCTTTGACCTCAAGCTTTGTACTCATTCCATTTTATGTACAAGGTGTGATATAATATAAAATAAGGAGCTTTTGTTAAAAGAAAACACTGTATTTGTACTTAATTTGTTAACCTGTTAGGAAATTTTAACTTTCAAGGCCCGGTTCACACTTCCTGCGAATGCGAAGTGAATTTTGACATCACATGGCTGCAAATATTTCACAGGAGTTGATGACAGTTAAATAGTTGCGAATGGTGTCAAAATTCAATTTGCATTTGCAGGAAGTATAAACTGGGATTCAGGCAAAATGGGTGTAGATTTTTTTAGTCGGGGTCATCTTCAGATCAAGTAAAGGTCAAGCTCAACTGGTCAGACTTCATATGGATTCTGCATGTGGAATGGCTGTCATGTCAACGGTGATGGGTCTTGAGAATTTCTTCAATCTTCAATCTCTCTTATCGCTGGATGAAACCCTGGGAGGCCGGTTTATAGTTGGTCGCGCGATGGTTGAGCGATGGAAATCTTGACTCGCGATAAAAAAAGACACGGTTTTTAGGCCTCAGCGATGACTATGAACTGTGTCGCGTAGCGAAATTCCCATCGCACGACCATACCGCGACCGACTATAAACCGGCCATAAGACTGGCTCATTCTTCCTGCAAATGTAAAGCGAATTTTGACATCACATGGCTGTTTTCGCAGTGAATGTTTCTCTTCAGTTAAACACAGTTCAACTGTTGCAAGTTATTGGTTGCAAATTTGTGATGTCAAAACTCGTATCGAATTGGCATTCACAGGAAGTATGAACCAGGCTTTACTCCCTAAGCTATCTCTCCGCTCTGTAGTAACTAAGCACCAGAGCTGACAACTCTCCCTGATTCTGCAGACAGTTCCCTGTAAATAAAGCCATGTTATGATGAGCACATTTCAAAATCTTTCTGATCATTGAAATATCAAACGTATGCAAGAGACGGCGAGTGGATTTGGATAAAATTCTAAATTTAACAAAAGCATTTGATTATCAGATTAGAATAAGTTTGCAATGTACAGCTTACTTTGTACAAAAAGGAAATTACTTTACTCAAAACCAATACGGTACCATCTCTTTAATATATGCTACTTTATTCAAATTTACTACTTTGATATTTTACGGTGACGGTAACAGACGGTTCAAGGGTTCTTTCATGCTACTAATTTGAAATCAACTTGCAAACCAATGTACCATCTCTTTAATATGCTGATTTGATCAAATTTTCTGCTTTTATATTTTATGGTGATGGTAACAAATGGTTCAAGGTTCTTTTTCCTAATCTAGTCATGCTACATACCGGTAATTAAAATAAATTTGCATGAAACTTCTTCAAACACAGGTGGTGGTTCAGCCTCAATATGTTGATCAAAAAACTTATTTGTTATATTTGGCTGGTTCTCTTTCCCCCCAAAACCACCACCCTCCTTACCACCCTCACCACAGATCTGGGCCACCCCCACCAGACCAAATCATTCTGACCCCGTTACTCCCCACCCCGGGGATGATCGAAGAACGACAGATCACGGAGGAGAATGGAGACTTCCAAGGGCGTAGTCGTTATCACCACTCGCGTATCATGAGTTCAGGGGACCAGTTAGATTGGGAATATGAACCAGATGGACTGCTAGAGAAGGGGGACCAGTTAAATGATGCGTACCATTAAAGGCAACTGGACACCTTTGGTAATTGTCAAAAGACCAGTATTCTCAGTTGGTGTATCCCAACATCAAGTGCATAATATTACAAGGCTTTGAAAATTTAGACTAAATTGGTCATCGGAGATGCAAGAGAATAATGAAAGAAAAACACCATTGTTGCACAAATTTGTGTGCTTTCAGATGCCTAATAAAAGGCTTCAGGCTGGAAGTCTTTAAATAATTTGAGTGAGAAATAACCACTTTCTCAAAAACTATGTTACCAATGGGGGAGCCATTTCTCACAATGTTTAATACTATCAAAAGGTCTCCATTGCTCTTTACCAAGTAAAATGTTATGCTAATAATTATTTTGAGTAATTACCAAAAGTGTCCAGTGCCTTTAACATCAGGTTTTCTTTATTAGTAAATCTTGTTCTTCATGATGAGGCTAGGTGGGATTGGTGACTTATTTGCAGAGGGAACAACGTCTTTGGGGGAAATGTGAAATATTTTAAGGGGGTACCGAGCGAGGACCAGGGGCATAGGGGCAAAGGCCTCTCTTGTCCCCATGAAATGTCTAAACTAACTTTACTAAACATTCTTGGTTACTTAACAAGCTCAGAAACTTTGCATGATGATTGATGACTTTAAGCATGATGATTGCAAGATTTTCATGCCGACTGCGCAAATCATAGCTATCAGCGCGTAATCTAAGCGCGCACGCGTACACACAACCCACGCGCCTCGAACAGATTTTTCACAAGGTTTTGGAGAAAAAAAAATTCAAACCTCGAATTCTCACTTATTAAACTGTATTTGTTAACGTTTTTTAACAACAGGGCATTTATGAATGGGAATAAAAGAGTAGTGACTCGCTCTTCAACGTTCATTTAAAAACTTGCAGGGTTGTTGCGGTGCAATAGAGGCCCTCGCCTTCGGTTTGGGCCTTTATCACACGGCTGCCGACCCTGCCGGCTTTAAACGTATGTTGAAGAACTCGTCGCTACCCTTTTATTCCCTTATTTATCCTTAGACTGGTCACAACTCTTTATTCAAATTATTCATATTTCAACTCATTATGTACTTGACTTCCGTTGTTCATAAAATAAGGTATTTGTTTTTTGATTTTTTAGTTATGGTTTGTCGGCTCAGTGCTTTAACTTTTTTTTAATTGCAATTTCAAACTCATAAATCAAAAGGTTTTTAAGGGACAAATGCCTGTACATGTACGTTTGAAGAAAAAAAATCCAAATCCACAAGTTAATGTTTTTCTTAGGTTTTTTTTGCTTACAACTAACATTGTGGGTTTTAATTATCATAAAAGTTAACTTAACTTTTATGATAATTAAAACCCACAATTTACTAACAATTTAGTCACATTTTGAAATATTAGCGATGTTACTTAATATAGCTACTGGAATATTTTCAAATAATTAGAAAAAATATAAGCAAATTTCCAGATTTTTTGGTTTTCTTGGTGAAGTTTAGATTCAAAACTGAGTGGAAGAAATTTATTCGAAATCTTTAAACAAAAGTTGTGTCGTGATATATTTTATTCTAAAAACGGGTTGTATGTATAACACAACCAAATAACACCAAATAACTTCTTTTGGTATATATGGCCGAGAAACAGTTACATAGGAAGAACCTAGAAATATGTACCGGAGAACTCTGAGCTCGGCCGCCCTCTGTGTCATCTGTGGTCTACGTGTATAGATACCATGCATTTCGGTGTATGGCAAAATCATCACCACGTGACATGCGTGTATGGCAAATTGACATCGCACATAGACCATTTCTACTTTCATTGGTCAATGTTCATGAAGTCTATTGTACATGTGTATTGCAAAATATTTTGTCACTTTTGGCAAAATATTTTGCCACTTTACAATTAAATTTGCCACTTTACAATTAAATTGGTCTACAACAAACCTGCACGCATAATGACGCACTCTGCGTTCTCCGGGTTTTTATTTTATTTTATGGAGAAGTAACTGTCTAGCCATAGTCACTATTAAACCAAAGCCACTAGCCAAAGTCACTAAGCCAATGCCCTCAATGTGAATGGAATAGAGTGCACAAAGCGTCATCAAACGCCATGTTAGATGATAAACAATAGGAAAAAGTTCATGCCTGTACGCTCTGCGCTTAACTCTCATCAAATAATAGCTTTTCGTCAAAGATGGTGTTCAATGACGTCATATGCGATCCATCTATACTGTACAATCATAAGCTGTGTGTATTTGCTACTTGCACAGATTTTTCATGTGTGTGTAGATCCTTGTCTTTGGATGAAAGTGTTGAGGCCCGGTCCCACTGCAGCGATAACGAGAACGATTACGATCACGACGCAAAGAGAACGCATTCTATTTGTTGAATTGCTCCACGCAGAATACGCACATGCTCATTCAACCAATAGAATGCGTTCTCTTGGCGTCGTTGTCAATATCGTTCTCGTTATTGCTGCAGTGGGACCGGGCCTTTATTGTATTACCATGATAATACAGAGTTATATTTTACTTTTATTCATTGATGTTCCCGATTTGAAGGTCTACACACAAATGGCTCACTGTGCAAGGGGCAAATACTATGATTTTACTGAAGTAGTTATTTGATTTATTTAAAGACACTGAACACTATTGGTAATTGTCAAAGACCAGTCTTCTCACTTGCTGTATCTCAACATATGCATAAAATAACAAACCTGTGAAAATTTGAGCTCAATCGGTCGTCGAAGTTGCGAGATAATGATGAAAGAAACACCCTTGTCACACGAAGTTGTGTGCATTCAGATGCTTGATTTCGAGACCTCAAATTCTAAACTTGAGGTCTCGAAATCAAATTCATGGAAAATTACTTCTTTCTCGAGAACTACTCCACTTCAGAGGGAGCCGTTTCTCACAATGTTTTATACCATCAACCTCTCCCAATTACTCATCACCAAGAAAGGTTTTATGCTGATAAATATTTTGAGTAATTACCAATAGGTTTCCACTGCCTTTAAAGATCACAAGTTATTTCATTATGTATTTTAGAGGTATATTGTTAAGAGGTTCATTGAACGATGTACTAAGAAGTATTGGGAGGTACTAATTTTGATTATTGATTGTTTATTATTGGTTATTTATTTATTGATACCAAGAAGTGCTAAGAAGTATAAAGATGTATTCATAAATACCTCGGACAGTTTCGCTATTCCTATTGGTCGAGAGCAACGGCCGGGACATTTGTGCCACATCACGCGATATGCGCGACTCCCACAGCATTCCCTTATAAAGAGGTGTTTACCCGAGGGTGGCGGAGGGCCTTACCATTTCATAGCTGGAGGGGTGTTGTGTTGAAAGAAATCATTGAACAATTATAATTTTTGCATTTAATTGTTGATGTTTTTAACCGAAAAGGTATTTATGATTGGGAATCAAAGTGTGTTGAATCGGTTTTCAACTAGTGGTTTAAACCCGCCGAGGCCTGGTTCTTTATAATTTACCTCGACTTTGTCTCAGTAAAATGATCAAGAACCAGGCCTCGTTGGGATTAAACCACTAGTTGAAAACCTCTTCACCACACATTGATTCCCTTAGTAATGTACTAAAAGATGTACATGTACATGTACAGAGTGCCATGGCCGTCTGGTTAAGAGCATGGAATTCAAGTTCTGGTGGTTAAGTCACCGGAGGGTGGGTTCGGATCCTAGTCCCAGGTTTTAATTTGGTTTCAGTATTGGATGCCATGCCTTAGTAACATGCACAAGAAATAAACACAGAGTACATATGTGCATTGCTATATGAAAATAAAGAATACCAGTGCAATTATAAAACAGATTTTGAAGCAAAATATACTTGTTACCTACTATAAGGCCACAATTGGATCAAGTTGTTTGTGTTACATATAGACTGAAATTATATTTTTAATTTCAAGTACATCTTTTTATATAGAATTTTAAAAGAAGATTTGATTTCTTGGGAAAAATTTTATGGTTTTGCACAGTCTATATATTGATTAAAAGGGGACAATTGCAATAATTATATGTCTATTATTAATATATTCTTGAAATAATGATGAATAATATTAAAAGTCTAACCAAATTTCTCAGTAGAAACATTTGTTTAAACCAGTTGTTCTATTTGTTTTTAGTTGACATAATACAATTCTAGTAAGATTTGCATTAACACTATAGAAGTATTATCTCTCGAAAGAGTTTTGGTGGTTTTTAAAAGAAAGAAATGTTGGTGTTGCAACAACTGAACTTGGTGTTCAACAACTTGATGTTTTGATCAGTATGCTCTGATTTTCTTCAGGAAAAAGTTGATACATGATTTCACATTGATTCCTACTTAATGTATATTTCTTTTGAATCAACGGACATCATTTCACAATTTCTGGTTTGGGATGATGATTTGAAATTTTTCAATGAAAAGGAATCTATCTGGGTTTTTGGTTTTAAAAAGGTATAGCTGAGCAAAGCGCATGTGTTCTTGTTATGCATGTTAACCCTCGATCACAATTAGCATGCAGATTAGGCCAAGTAAAAAAAGATACATGTTTAGCGTCCCCGCCCGCTTCCTTTTTACAGGACGCCTCCTTTTTTATTTTATTTTTTATGCGTATTTTTTTATGCACATTTTTTTTTTTTTTTTTTAAGGGTTATTTTAAATGATCTCAGCAAAAACAATCTGAATGTCTTGTCTGAATGCATCGACTAAATTGTTTCATTTACGTTTTGTGTATTTCAGCAGTAGAAAAAACAATGGATATTTGACATTTTAACAAAGAATGGCGGCCATCTTGAAATAAAAAATAAAAAGCTCCTCTTCCTCCTTTTTTTTGAAAAACCCGGACGTTAAACAAGGTTCTTTTACTCGGCCTTACACTTGGCAACCACTCTAGTAGCTTGGAGCACAAAGTAAAAATAAACAATTTGCGAACACCAGATTTTCAAACTTTGAAAGGTTTCTACTTGCACTCACTTTACCCTAGACTTCCATTTACTAAGGTGTTATACAGAATCGGTGAGGATTAACAAAACTAATTTATTGTTTAAAAATAGTCTGCAAATTTTAATTCTCAATTTTGAAAGTAAAGAAATTGGAAGACTGATTTTACAAACTTTTCGGAAATTATATTTTATAGCATTTTTTTGAAATTCTGCTTCCATGCAGGTCATTAAAAAAAAGTTAATGGTGTGTATCAAAAAATCATTTTTTTTATAAAAATAAATTTCACTTTAACAAAATGCAACACTTTGAAAAACAAAGCATTTTTTTTACATCTCAACTTGTAGACCTTAAATATCCCTTTTCTTCCTCAGAGCCAAACTTGACATAGCTGCATTTTCTTGCAGATGACATACATGTATTATTGATAAACTCTTCTTTCCATGCAAATGAATTGTATCAATGTTTACATGCTAATGACTTGTTTTTTTCCTTCTCCCCCCTCCCTCAAATAGGAGATCCCCGCCCCCAGAAGAGCAGATGATTGTCCACTCACAAAACTTCGCACCACAAATCATGACTGAACAGCTCACTGAAGATAATCAAGATTTTGCCTCCAGAGGGCGCTATCACCAATCTATGGTCAACAATGCCAACTTTGATGACTTTGAATACGGCCAAGAGCAGTAAAGGGAAACTATACAGGTCTAATGAATATGTAAATGATAATCTATGAATATTTAAACTAAGGTCATATGAATATTGATTAGGTCTACAGTAGATACGTATTAATTTGTGTTTCACTCGATTCATTTCATATTTTTATAAACAATGGTCAACAATTTGTTTCAGGACTAAGGGAAGAGTTGTGTTAATTCTTTAGAGACCATAGTGGCCATAAACAGCTCGTACTGAAATGCCCATAGCGGTTGAAAATGGCTGCAAGATATGACCTACTTTATCCTGATTTGATATTTTTTCTGTGTGTGATACATTGTATCCCTTAAAGCCATTGGACCCTTTCGGTTTAGAAAAAAAATAAAAGTTCACAGATTTACAAATAACTTACACGGTTTACAGAAGGCAATGGTGAAAGACTTCTCTTGAAATATTGTTCCATGAAATGCTTTTACTTTTTGAGAAAACAGCAAAACAATATAAATTCTCGTTAACGAGAATTACGGATTTATTTTAAACACATGTCATGACACGGCGAAACGCGCGGAAACAAGGGTGGGTTTTTCCGTTGTTTTCTCCCAACTCCGATGACCGATTGAGCCTAAATGTTCACAGGTTTGTTATTTGATATAGAAGTTGTGGTACACAAAGTGTGGGCCATGGACAACACTGTTTACCGAAAGGGTCCAATGGCTTTAATAACAGTACTTTGTTTCTACGACAAAACATAGTACTTTGTTTCTACGACAAAACAAAGTTTCTGCAGGGTTTTATAGGGTTTTTTTTATTCTTTGAGTAGGACACTTTTACAACAATAAATTGTTTTAAAAGTCAAGGAAACGAGATGTGGGCGTATTGTGTGGAATTGATACTCCACATAGCCTGGAACATACTGCCTTTGTATGCGAATGTGATATGAATTTTGGAAACACATTAATTTGCCACAAATAATTTGCATCAGTTAACTTTTGGCTGCGAAAACATGGCTCTGACCTAAGCAGCTCTGTGAAATTTGGCGCTTCTTTTTGCCTCAGTGAAGGCGCAGTATGAAAGTGTTACGACATAATGTAAGGGGTCTATTAGATGGACGTACATGTGCTAAGCAAAAGTGTTGTTCTTACCAAAAGTACAAGATTTATGAAATGGGGGGCCATGGAGAGAGAGATCGGTGACAAGCAGCCAGATTTGATGTATTCATCTAAGATTTCAGATTTTTAGTTTTGAACCCAATTCAAGAATTGGTTCGCCGTTGAGTTAACTATAAAGTGAATGTAAACTTTGTATAGATAAGTAGTCTATAAAAAAAAGAGCAAGAGAAAACTGAACTTGGAAAAAAAAATAGTTTTGTATATATACATGGAATCATATTAGCAGCTGTAAAAATGACTATAAATAAATAAAAGTAGGATGCTTAGCCAGTAAATATCATAATGTAATTTAGTTTGTAAGCAGGAAAAAAATGCCTAGCAAGTTTGCAAACCAAATTGATTTGCTTGCTAGCAAAAATGTTAGCAGGGCACCATTTAGCAGCAATGTAAATTGAATGGCATTTTATTCTTTAGTTGCCTGACGTACATGCGCAAATGGCATAATTTCCTGCTAACTTTTGAAGTATGCTTAGCTACAAGTAAGCGCAGAATCTCTAGCACGGATTTGTTTACAGTATGTAGTTGTAAATAAATTATACTTAAGTTGTAAGTAGAAAGCTTTTAACCAAAGTGTAGGAAGGTCACACTAGTAATATAGTATTTTTTTGTATATTGTTTAACAGGGTACAGGCATTGTAATTAGTCTATGGTTTCGTCTCAGTACTTTAATGATTGTGTTCAAGTACTTCAATAATTGTGTTCAAGAACTACTTAAAGAAAACTGTTAAACAACTGATATTTTTCAACTTTTATGATTTTCATTTTTAAAAACACTGGTATGTTTTAGGGGATGTCGCACAAGGCAGATTACTGCTCCAAAAAGAATTCATTTATGTTTCTGTTTTCTGTCAGGGCCAAACAGTTTAGGGCTGTGGACTCAAGACCTGTAATTTACAGATTGTGGCTTTGAATCCTGACCTGAGCAGTCCGGACACTTGTGTCCTTGAGCACAAAGCGATACTTTATACCATAATTACTTCTCTCCAACCAAGAGTACAATTGAGAACTGGGGAGTAACCTGTGATGGACTGGCATTTCTGGGGGAATAGAAATATTCTCAGTTGTTTGGAAATGCCAAGGAAGTCGGATATAAACACTGGCCTGATGAGCCATATTGGCTTGGGACAGTCTTTACTTTACTCTAGTTTTCTCATTATTTTCCTGGGCATGTTGAGTTTCAGTCTGTTGTGCTGCCAAAGTATTCATTTTGCATTCAGTGCAGTTGGTTGCCTAAAAGTTGCCTGAAAACGATGCCCTGTGTGACATTGCCTTTAGAAAATGCCAAAACTTAAGCTCTGGGCCCTTTTTTTGTCAACTTGCCGCCCAAAAGGAACAGGCTTACTGCTCAACATATTCACAGTTTTTTGACATTTTTTCTTAAATGGTTTGCCAAAGGTAGTGATTGAAATAATTTATTGTTGATTAGCTTTCTGTATGTTTAGTGTTATAGATTAAAAAAAATGTACTTTTAATATAAGATGAAATTATGTTTATACTGACACACAATTTTAATTTATTCATTTTTGTTTACTTGGCCTGGCATGAAATTGAGTTCTTATTACAATTTATTTTATCATTAAGAATGATATTTTAAAAATAGAAATGGTCACACCATAAGATACTTTCACTTTATGAATGTTTATACATAATATTTTATTATAATATTGAAATATTATATTGAGGATGGGGGTCGTGGTAAAAACCAGTCTTTGTTTTCAAACGATTGATACATCTTGGGGTAAATTTTCATTTCAATATCAAACTTCTTGAATTTTACATTTGTTCTGAATTATTTTCACCTTTGTTTAGTTGCAAAATGTTGCATTTTTGTGACAATTTTCAGGAAAAAAAAAAGACACCCGATTCTTCCAGCTGATTAGATTGACTAAAGATTAAAATGTATAAACGAAAAATAATACGATGTGCAAATGAATTGTGAAATATTATAGTTGATGTACACATGTAAAATGAGTATGGTATATATATTGTATATGTGGATATATAATTTTGTTGAAATTGTACTTAAATTATTGGACGATTAGAGAGAGTTTATTGGTTTTGATTGTGAAAAATTTAGCTGCAGATTTTATCCTTTTAGTTTGAATTCAAATCTATGAAACTTGGTGGCTCACATACAAAAGTGACAATTTAGTGAACGATTTCCCTTACATACATGTAGCAGAGCAAAATGATGTGCAAAATGTCTCAGTTGTTTCTCAACATTTGTATTCATTGTGCACAAAACATTCCAGTCAAAATTGTTTGCCATGCAAAATTGCTGGACGACATCGTTCCCTGCAGAAAAAGTATTGTCAGCTAAATAAGTACAGTTTGCGTTGACACCATGAGAGAAATCTGTTTGGGTAGCAGTGGCTCTGGGAAGAGCCAGTTTCTGCTTGACATTTTTCGATCAGGATACTCAGTATTCTCCGGATGGGACGTAAAGCCGTTGGTCCCATGTGTTGTGTAACGCATGTAAAAGAACCCAGTGCACTTATCGAAAAGAGAAGGGGTTCGCCCCGGTGTTCCTGGTTGTGGCTGCTTAATGCGCCGTAGCACCTTGTAAACCCTTATAAGGTGCTAAATAATTGGGTCTCAGAATTCATCACTGCAATAACCTATCTTTCTGAAAGTTTGTATATACTCAGCGCCTTGAGTACCTTGTTTGGTAGATACATGCGCTATATAAGACTTCGATATTATTATTATATTATTATTATTGAAATATCGATCGGACAACCGGCTCTTCTCACAGAGCCACCACTACTCAAAAGAAATTTCTTACAGTCATGGTTTCACCGCAAACCTAACTTACTACTTCCACCAAAATAGCTTCAAGTCTTATCTTATTGTCACTTAAAAATAGCACTTTCTCTATAAGCTAGAAAACATAGTTGGTGGATTTTGTTTTTTTCAGTATGCAAGTGTCATAATTATTAGTATTACTAAAAAGTACAATCTTAGTTCAATGCTGCTAGATATTTTAGTAAAAATGTTAGATTTTGGCGTATAATTTATGAGTCTCAAACTATTTAACTGAAGTGCAATGTTCATACTTCATTTAACATTCCAAAGTTAATTTCAAAACTAAAAAGTAGACATATTCAGGAACTTCTTTAGCTTGTAGCCAGAAGAGAGGGTGTGTCCTTGTGGATTGGGGTATAGACCAATTCCATTTAAAGGGAAGGTACACGTTTGGTAATTGTCATAGACCAGTGCCCTCACTTGGTGTATCCCATCATAAGCATAAAATAACAAGCCTGTGAAAATTTGAACTCAATTGGTCATCGGAGTTGTTGACCAATGTTGGTCAACACCCTTGTTGGACGAATTTGTGTGCTTTCAGATAGGAATAAAAGACTTCTAGCTAGAAGTCTTTTATTATTTTAGTGAGAAATTACCTCTTTCTCAAAAACTACATTACTTCAGAGGGAGTCGTTTTCCACAATGTTTACTATTACCAACAGCTCCCCAATGCTCATTACCAAGTCAGTTTTAAGTTAATATTTGTTTTGAGTAATTACCAAACGTGTACCTTCCTAAGTCACACAAGGCAATTTACAGGCAACCGGTTCCAGGCAGTCTCCAATAGGAAAACTTGTTCCTATAGTAACAACTATTAGAAGTATCTTGTGCTGCCAAAGTGTTCATTAGTGAGGTTGCTTGCCTCAAAGTTGCCTTAAAAAAATTACCTTTGTGACAAGGCCTTGGCCCAATTTCATGGCTCTGCTTACCGCCGAATTCTGCGCTTACGATCACGATTCCCCGCTTACGTACAAGCGCCGAATTTCTGCGCTAGCCTTGTAAGCGTAGAATGCCTAATAAAGTGGAGTTCATGCGCAGAAGCCAAAATTCGCCGCTAGCCCGTGAAACATGCTTGCCGTAAGCACAGAATTCTCTGCTTCCGTAAGCGCCGATTCTGTGATTACGGTAAGCAGAACCATGAAATTGGGCCCTGTCCATCAACCTTGAGGCCACACAGGGCAAGTAAGGATGATTAGCCTCCCTAATTGTTGCACCAACGGCACTTTTTATCCGGAGGTCGTCGGTTCGAATCCCACACTAGTCAATTCTCTGTTCAACCCCAAATATTATTATTATAGACACACTTGTACACCCAAAATATTGTGCCATGTTTCACTTGCTTGTTTAAATTACTACCAGTTTCTCAACCATTTTAGGAAAGTTGATCATCACCCTTATGGATCTTGACAATTCTCTTAACCATTTATCCAGTATCTATTCCATTGACTTAGTCTTAGTTCAAGGATTTTTTACTCCATTGGGGGCTTGATGTACAACTTGCCACACTATATTGGACTTTATTTGCATTACACATGGGTGTGGTCGGGTGTGGTCGGGTGTGGTTGACAGACAATATGGTGGGCGGGGCTCAATGGATCACTCGGTGAGAAATGTACAACTTGCCAGACCATATTGGACTTTATTCACATTACACATGGGTGTGGTCAGGTGTGGTCGACAGACAATATGTTGGGCGGGGCTCAATGGATCACTCGGTGAGAAATGTAGAGATGTAATAGTCTATAGAGAAAGACTGTATGTTTAATGATAGGGATTATATGCTTCGCATGTATTCAGTACAAGTCGAGACATGTGTTGATGATGACTGTACAAATAAATAGAATCAATGTCACATGTATCAGGTAACGAGTGAAGCTTCTTTATTTCATCCGAATCTCTTCTTATTTATGCCCGGCGTTAAAGCCTAAGGGGCTTAACGTTTGCCTTGTCTAGTGTGTGTGGGTTTGTATCCACATTCAAACCGAGGACCTACAACAAAAGGGACAATGGGTCCATGGTTGCTATCACAAAGAGTTGGACAAAGGAGCGTCCACGATTGCAAGTGTTTACACACTAGCGTATGTGTGTGTGCCCTTACACACGCTAACTTACTGGGTACTTTTAACAATGAAACAATGCTACCCCACAAGGTTTTCCTTGTTATATAGTGGTGCCACACAGAGAATTTCTCCCGAAAAAGGAAAAATAGATGCCAGGGCACCACATACCGTAATCCGTATCCGTAAATGTATGTGTGTGTGTGTGGTGGGGGGGAGGGTAGGTGCAACAATTTAAACCGAGGACCTCGACCAAAAGGATCTGCGAAAATTATATACCGGGTACAGTCCTCGCTTTCCTTTCTTCATCTTAAGTTCAGGGGCTATGTGTTTTTCTTAAGCAAGACACTGCTAAATTGCTTCTCTTCAACCAGGGGTAAATTCTGGATCTCTGTAAGGGCAGAGATGGTTCTTGTGATTGATTTAGATTGGTGCGCTACACCTCAGGGAGATGCAGTGATGGGGGACTCGAGACCCGTCTCAGTTAAATTTTTGGGGACTGAGACTTGGTCTCTGAGCACCGTGATTCAGACTACAGCACTGCTGAGATTGTCTACAATAAAATAACATCACAGACAACTTTTATGTCATGAAATTTCATTTCATTTGGTTTCCTTTTTATTTGGCATCACATTCAAAATAACACATCATTTTGTTCAATAAATTAGGGATGATAAAATTGTCATTTCTACATCACTAGACTCGGATGTTGATTGACTGTTGTAGATTCTGTATACAATGGCATGGATGTTGGAGATAACTGCAAAAACACCCTTCTATTGCCCAGCTTCATAGAGCTGCTTAAGCACAAAGAGTAACTAAGCGCAACAAAATTTTGCTTACCAGAACATCAATTTCCAGCCCAACTACCATGTCACATTTTCAATTTGTGACTGGTATCCTGCTCACTTCTGCTAAGGCCCAATGTCATAAAGCACCTTGGCACAAAACCTTACTAAATACAGACAACTCTTGCCTAGCAAAAAAGGTTACCAGCCAAAATACCATACAGTTTCATGCTGTGACTAGTACCCTACTCATTTCTTGCGTAGCAAAAAAAAAAGTTGCTCAGTAGAATCTTCCGCTTAACAGCTTCATAAAATTGGGCCAAGGTCTTAAACCTGTCCAAGTACACACATGCATTCAAGTTGACACTTCATATTTTGGTGGGATATTTACATGTATGTTCAGTATTGAAAGTTTATTCACAATTTTACCACTAGCTGTGGGTTGTTACTAATTCTTACACCAAAATTACCACTCTACTTGTGGTTCT
This sequence comes from Asterias amurensis, assembly GCF_032118995.1. NCBI lineage: Eukaryota > Metazoa > Echinodermata > Asteroidea > Forcipulatida > Asteriidae > Asterias > Asterias amurensis. The sequence continues at coordinate 13,372,853 of NC_092664.1, read as the reverse complement.
AAAATCCTCCAAAATCCTACTTGGGATAATGTCTGCCTAAGCAGGATTTGGTGCTTCGCAAGATTTGTTGCTAAGCAGAATATACTGCAGAGCCACACAACACATGCTGATCACTGGGCCAGGCATACAAATCTAAAACCCATACACTTTGGTAATAAGGTGGTCTACAATTGTTTTTTTTGAAAGATGAATAATTTGGTTTAAATTTTCCAAACTCATTGCACCGGATTGAACCATCATGGTCTTTTAGGAGGTATTTTCCATTATTTCTCATTTCAGTTGAAATTCACAGCAATTTCTCTAAGAACACACAGCAAATTTGTACTTAAAATCAACAACAAATAATAACTTGAATTGATGTAAAAAAAAAAAACGAACATAGCCTTGATTCAAGACGCAATTGCTAATCAACAATCCATTAACGAAAGTGCATCTTCCTCATACAGACTTGTATGGTTGGTTGAAGATGGCGCCCTCTTTTGAAAACATATCCTATATCAAGTATACAACAGTTGTGTCTTGAAACAAGGCTACTGTAATTTCTATCTTTTAAATTCTTGCATTACCGGCTGCTAAAATATAGGATTCGAACTGCCTCTAGCAACCGGGCCATCTCGGTGGTCTAGTTGGTATGACACTGCTCTAGAATTGCAAGGGTCATGGGTTCAAATCCCACCGGAATAATATCTGTGTGATTTTGTTCACAGAGCTCGGGAAAGTACTGAGTATACAGTGATAACACACATCAATGTATAATATGTGTATAACCAAAATTCATAAGACTACTGTTGTATCAGAAATTATCATACAAAACCTTAATATTCATAATAAAGTGATCTTATACCATGAAATTATTTTAAGACGTGCAACTAAAACAATTAAAAACGATATTAAAATGGCTGGTCCAAAGTTTGTCCAAATAAAAAAAAGTTATAAAAACTAGTGAAAATGATTTATATGTTAGCAAAATAATGGCAAAATTACTATAAATTCTTTACCAAACAAATTATTTGCACTCTACTCTAACCCTAGACTTGTGGACAAGTCGTTAATACGGCCCCACGCGCTGAGATAGTGGTCTCGCGAGATCACTATCTCAGCGCGTGGGGCCGATTTAACGACTGGTCCACAAGTCTACTCTAACCCAGGCTGAAGTATCTACCCCAACAACTACAAGAATGATTGAGATTTTAACAACCCTTCACCAGCTTTGAACTTCATTATAGCTGCCTCAGTCAACAGATCCAAGTCTGGCAAACATGCTGACAACAGATTTAAAAAAATGCATACTCTTTGAAATTTAATACAACTTATATTATCTGGAATTTCCAAGCTTCATGATAAAATTGAACAGAATTGATTAATAAGGAAAACTGTTACCCTGTAATTTAATCGTTACGGGCGATTCACAGTATAGAGCACCCTCTATAGTCTATCCCCGGAGAGGCCATTTACCAAATAAGGGTCGATCAAAGAAAGATTACCCTAGACTGGTACCCTGTCCTTGTGGATAAAGATTGGTGACACAGGCCCATTGATTACCACGTTCATAGACCTTTTTGCAAATACCCATTACGCAAGCTCTAACTGTTGAATGAGGTGCATGCTGGTCTAGCTAGCAAACAAACTTGATTGCTAACTAGACCAACATGCACTTCATTCCGTGCAAAACCGAGTGTTTGCATTAAAGGAACACGTTGCCTTGGATCGGACGAGTTGGTCAAAACAAAAGCGTTTGTAACCGTTTTTTATAAAATGCATATGGTCGGAAAGATGTTATAAAAGTAGAATACAATGATCCACACAAGTTTGCCTCGAAATTGCGTGGTTTTCCTTCTACTGTGCGAACTAACATGGTCGGCCATTTATGGGAGTCAAAATTTTGACCCCCATAAATGGCCAACGTGTTAGTCGACGAGGTAAAAGGAAAACCACGCAATTTCGAGGCATGTTTGTGTGGATCATTGTATTCTACTTTTACAACATCTTTCTACCCATATGCATTTTATAAAAAACGGTTACAAACGCTTTTCAAAGACCAACTCGACCGATCCAAGGCAACGTGTTCCTTTAAGGTTGACATTGTATGCAGTGGGCACGATGTGATCACAAAAACTTCTTCACCTTTTCCCCATGGTACACTGTAAGAGTGGCCTCTCTGGAGAAACTGTAGAGGGCGCTCTGCACTGCAAATCGTCCGTACTTACAACATCACTCAACAGTTTGTATTATATCCGACTCATTTTGGCAAAACATTTCTGTAAACCACACCTTGCCAAAATCTGACTTCAAATGAATTTCAACACTCAAATCCAAACAGGTTCAACGCCCGATCAAATTCATTCACATTGGAAATATGTTTTAACAATTATTAGTTTTAACTTTGAAGGTAAGGTCATGTCTAGTGAATTGAGGGCTGTTTGGCTTGGCTTTGGCTAAGAGCTTTTTGGCTCTTGGCTTTGGCTAAGAGGTGAGTCATTGCCTTGGTGCCCCTTGAAAGACCTTGAACTTTGCTCTTGAAGGGGCACATCAATTTCTCCCTAAGGAGCACTTAAATGAGGAAAATGAAATTTTTTATTAGAACTTTGCAAAGGGCAACAAAGCAAAAACACAGGGCACCACGGCAATTGCTGTGGGTGCCGTGGGGTTTTTCGAGGCCTGCCTTGAAATGTTCCAGTAGAAAGTTACTTGTCCTTAACAAAGGTGCTCTTCAATTTTTAGGAAAAAAATGTCTTAGCCTTACAAGACAAAGCATCAGGCCTGAACAGCCAAAGCCGTTTTGCATTTGGCTAGGGCTTCCGGCTTCAGTAGCCATTCTAAAGTATACGCATGGGCATCATTGAGACGTAGCCATAGGAAAACCAAAAGCCACTACTTAAAGTGTGTCCTCATTCAACCATACTTGACATTTGACTTTGTCCATTGACCTTTTAATCTTGTTTCTTGGTTGTTACTCCACCAATCACCTTCTTGCGTTGACGGATCATGTGAGAGTACAAACGTGGGAAAACTGAAAACAAAATAGAAGAACAGCAAAACGGTTTTAACAAGAGGATCGTATCTCGCCTATGTGGCACTATGTGGATTGGGTTTTCAATCACGACCTGATTGCATGGATTTTCCTGGAACAGTTCTCTGTTTTTGTCCTCCAACATCTAAAACTGAAACTTCCTTCCTCGTCTTCTCTCCATTGGGTTCTTGGCTAGTACAGTGATTAATTCGCTTTCTGCGAATCCTTGGTTGTACAACAACCAGAATTAATGAATGGTTTCTTTCTGCTATTTACTGCTGTAGACCCTGCGGCCAATTTCAAGAAACGCTATGATTAATCCTTTCTCGCGGTAGGACGTGTTACAATGGGTTCAATATGTCATAACGTCTTCGGATACGGAACTGAACTCGTCCCAATCCTAAGATTAATCCTAAGTTAGGAAGAGTTTGGTGAAATCGACGGCTAGTTCGAATCCCAGCTCAGACCGGAACCTTGTGTGTGGATTGGGTTTTCAGTCCCTACCTGATTGTATGGGTTTCCCCATTGAGGGTTTTTCTCCCAGAGTCTTTTTTCTCCAAAAAAGTGAGCATTTACTCTTGCTTCCTATTTATCCTGCTATACACCATTCCGGGCATGTTGAGTGTTGAGCACCGCGAGCCATTGCTATGGCCGCTGCAGGACCTTGATTATGCAAAGACACTGCAGTCGTTAATTTATTTCAGTAGAGGGCACTACCAATTTTGTTTTGTCGGTTTGGTCTATTGGCATTGGAGAATTTAGAACGCTAGGTGGCAGCAGACTTACCAGGTAAATTTCCATTGCTTACGCAGTTTTAAGTATGTGCACATTGTCGAGAACAATGAATTTTACCTGGTTAGTCTGCTGCCACCAACACCCTAAAAATCCCCCATTGTGCTGTTGAATGTGTAATAAGTAAATAAAGATATCAACGGTTGTATGGCTTCTGACTAGCACCCCCGAACAAAGATATTGTCAAAATAGGGACACCGCCAATATAGGGCTAGATAGCTCAGTTGGTAGAGCGCCGGCACGTTAATCCGGAGGTCGTTGGTTCGAATCCCACTCTAGTCAATTCTTTGTTCAACCCCAAATAAATAAAGAAATAAAGAAAACAAAGCCTTAGGGGTCAGATACTCACTTGGAATATAAGTACACATGATGACGATAAGAAAGCTCCAGTAATCAAATGAAACGTTGAGATTGTTGGGTAGTGTGACGGAAAAGAGTCCACTTTCTTTGACATGTGGCAGAGCTGCATAGATGGTCAGAAGTTCACCCTGTGTTTATCAACGAGATTCAATGATAAGATTCCATGGTGAAAACTTCAGAACTGCAGAATTGTTAGTTTAGTCACACCATAATAATAACGCGCCTTTTGCCAAAGGATACAAAGCACCAGGTATTATTACTGCAAGGAGTGGGGCGAATTTTTTGAGATATAAGACCTAATCCTTAAGCACCATGTAATGGTTTACAAGGTGCTGTGGTGCAATATGCTGCCAATCAAACCAGGAACACCGGGGCGAACACCTTCTCTTTTCGATAAGAGCGCTGGGTTCTTTTACATGCATTTACACAACACATGGGACCAACAACGGCTTTACGTCCCATCCGAACGACGAAGTAATGGTTATGTGTCTTGCTTAAGGACACAAGTGTCACGGCTGGGGATTCGCACCCACACTCTGCTGATCAGAAACACCAGAGTTTGAATTTGGTGCTCTTAACTGCTCGGCCACGACACTCCCACTACCATGTTAGACGTCACAGCACTAACTTGTCAAGCAGAATTTTTTGCTAAACAGCTTTATAAAATAGGGCCCAGGTTTATTATTTGTATACTTACAGTGACTCCGATTGGATAAAGCACAATAAAGAAAGTGTAGCGAGACCAAGTCAGAGCGTACGGTAGTCGATTGAGTAGACCCAGGGTGTAGAAGGCGTATCGCATCACTTCAGTAGTTGTCCAGGCCAGTAGGAATAATATAACGCTAAGCTCATTCTGGACCTGGTGAGCAAAAAAACCAAAATCAGTTGCGAGTGAACTTGAAAGGATATGGATAACTAGGATTTGAAACTTTGCATGGTGGAAATACGATATGGAAAGGTTTGCGGTAACACCATGTAATGAGTATTTCTAATGAGTTGGGGTGGTTCTGAAAAGAACCGTTGTTTGGTTTCAACCCGACGTTTCGATCAGTATGCTCTGATCGTCTGGTTTCAACTCGACATTTCAGTCAGTATGCTCGGATCGTCTCCAGACGATCAGAGCATACTGATCGAAACGTCGAGTTGAAACCAACGGTTCTTTTCGGAACCACCCCAACTCATTACAGATAGTCATTACATGGTGTTACCGCAAACCTTTCTATATGACGTGGATAACATTGGTAATTGTCAAAGACCAGTAACCACACTTGAAGTAACAAACCTGTGAAAGGTTAAGCTCAATTGGTCATTAGAGTCACCAAATAATGGTTGAAAAGAATGAATAAAATTGTTTTCACTGTTTTCAAACTGCAGGTTCTGGTCTTGTGAAATCAAACCTGATTCATGCCTGATACTTCCTGAGGCAATTCCCTGCTGGTCACTGCCTCGGTGCCCCTTGAATGTTGAAATAGAATGTTAAAAATTTCCCCATTTAGACATTACTTTATCCTTTTAAAGCCAGTGGACACTATTGGTGATTGTCAAAGACCAGTCTTCTCACTTGAAGTATGACAACACATGACAAATAACAAACCTGTGAAAATTTGAGCTCAATCGGTCGTCAAAGTTGCGAGGCAATAATGAAAGAAAAAACACCCATGTCACACGAAATTGTGTGCTTTCAGATGCTTGATTTTGAGACCTCAAATTCTAAATCTGAGGTCTCGAAATCAAATTCGTGAAAAATTACTTCTTTCTCTAAAACTATGTCACTTCAGAGGGAGCCGTTTCTCACAATGTTTTAAACCATCAACCTAAGGTCACCAAGTAAGGTTTTTATGCCAATAATAAATATTTTGAGTAATTACCAATAGTGTCCACTGCCTTTAATCTTGAAATAGAATGTTGAAAATGTTGAAAAATTTCCTCATATAGACATTTTTTAATCCTTTTAACTGAATAAGAGGCAATCAGGAATGATATTTGGGCCTTGCAAAAGGTATGAACATTCAAGTTTAAGGACTGACCTAAATGTACACATAAATTTCTGGCTATTAATAATCATAATTGTTCAAATTTTTCCATAGACAAGCAAAATTGGATGTCAGACTAGTAGGAAGAATACCATGCCAGGGCAATACAAGCTGACTTGCGATTGGTCAGTAGTTTTCTTTACCTGTGGTACGGCATGTACGATTGGCCAGACTAGCAGGAGTCTTGAGACGACTTGGAATCCAGTGAGCATCACAGAGGTCGGTACAATTCCAATAGCACAATGAACAACCTGCGATCAAGTCAAAAGCAGGAATAATAAGTCTGTTGTTAATTTCATATTCACTACCTCATATGCCTGGTTCACACCAAACTAGTTCTCAAAATGTCCGCAATTGTCCTATGGTTTGGCTGAAACATATAGCTTTGGCCGGAAAATGTCTATAGTATGACACTAGACTAGTTGCTTAAGTTGCTAAAGTACTTCAAATGGATCCGGTCTGTGTGCACACCTAACTCCATATGGCGCCTGACAAATTGTCCCTAGTTCGATCTTGCGTCCAGAGTATGTCCTTCTCGTTGCTATTCTGTTCATTGCAGGACGGGATGGTCTCCCACAAATTTTGTTTACTGGAACTGTGATCAGGGCCCAATTTCAAATTCCCTGCTGACCCGTGAAACAGGCTTGCCATAAGTGTGGAATTTCCTGCTTCCGTAAGCGCCGATTATTTGCTTACCATAAAATTGGGCTCTGGTGTCGATTTAAAGCTCCATATACACTACACACATTTTTCATACAGCAAAACATTATGAGCAACCCAAGTCTGTAATATCAATCATTCTCAGGTCGTATCTGAATTGGTGGCTACAGCTACAACTGTTGCTAAGGGTGATACTAAAGGATGATGCAAGCATGGCAGCCATAGCCCCAGTAGCCACCATTCCGGACCTTGTCTTACCTCCAAAAAGGCTGCAGTCTGAAACACTTTGAGTGGAATCTCGACTGCATCATAAACACCAATGTGAGACTTGCTCTGTAGATAGTGGCGTATACCCATCACACCTACAGCCGTCCATCTGAAGAAATGACGGTTGGAGAGAAAGGGGACACATTGTGAATTAGTTAATAACTCTGTAGAACTTAAAGGAACACGTTGCCTTGGATCGGACGAGTTGGTCTATAAAAAGCATTTGAAACCGTTTGTTATGAAATGTATATGGTTAGAAAGATGTTTTAAAAGTAGAAAATAATGATCCACCTGGTCGGCCATTTATGGGAGTCAAAATTTTGACTCCCATAAATCGCCGACCGTGTTATTGGACGAGGTAAAAAGAAAACCACGCAATTTCGAGGCATTTTTGTGTAGATCATTGTATTCTACTTTTACATGATCTTTCTAACCATATGCATTTTATAACAAACGGTCAAAGCGCTTTTCAAAGACCAACTTGACCGATCCAAGGCAACGTGTTCCTTTAAGCTCTGGTGTTTCTGTTTGGCACAGTCTGGGTTCGAATCCCGGTTGTGACACTTGTGTCCCTCAGCAAGACACTTCAACCATAGTTGCTTCTCTCCACCCAGGGGTAAATGGGTACCTGTGAGGGCATAGATAGTTATTGTGACTGATTTAATAAGCCGAGTAGCGCATATTTGTTGCACAGGCTGTATACTCCCCAGGGAGCTGAGATGGTCTAAGGAATGAATAAAATGACCCAGTGACCAGGGGTAATAATGTTGGAAGTGCTTTCAGACGCCCTTCGAATATGTTTAAAGAGCTATATTAAAAAAAAATTATTACTATTATTATTAGTAGTAGTAGCATTGCATGCCTGGAATAGCCCTTTCCAAAGAGCTGTTTGGGTTTTGTACAGGCTGCTGCAACATATCTGTGTATATTTCCCCCTTTAATTTTCTTCGTCCTATTTAAAAACGTTTTGTGTAGTTTTCAAAATGTGCTTGGATCTAATGCTTTTTTAAATGAATGTGCAATGTTTTTCTGTGTAAATTTTTAATATTTTATCTTAAGTTCACTTCTGTATATTGTTATTAGCTGGGATCCATGGGAGATCAGTGAGTTTTTCTTACTGAATGGATTTCCCAGGATAAACAAGAAATAAATAAATAAATAAATCTGCAAGGGTTCCAGAGAGAAGCACTGCCAGCTATATTAACTAATCTCTCTTAGTCAAATTAAGTTACAGTACACATTCTCACACTCGAATAATGTTCACATATTACTAACATCTGAATTAAAAGAAATATTTGAGCATACACAATTAGGTAGCACAGTTTTTACCAGACATAGGCCAGGCTAGTGTAAAGGGTGACAGACATGGGCCAGGCTAGTGTAAAGGGTGACAGACATGGGTCAGGCTAGTGTAAAGGGTGACAGACATGGGCCAGGCTAGTGTAAAGGGTGACAGACATGGGCCAAGCTAGTGTAAAGGGTGAGCCCAGCTCATAACAACAACATGCTTGAATTGGATTTCATGAAGGAAGGAAGTACAGACAAACAAGTTGGTAATTGACACATTATCATATCTGATCTTATCTGAACATGATTTTTAAAAAGTCTTTGAAATAAATATGACAAGCTCACTTCTTCCTGGTGAGATACATAATGTATTTTATTTCCTCCATGATTTAACATAGACCAGGCCTGATACTTCTCGGAGGCAACAGAGGTGATTGCCTTGATGCCCCTTGGTCATTGCCTTGGTGCCCTTGAAATGCTCCAGTAGAAATTAACAATTTCTTCATAAGGTGCCCTTCACCAAGGAGAAATTGCCTTGGTACCCTTACCCTTTCAAAAGCGTAGCATACACATGATATAGCCTGCCACTGCATAAATTAATCACCCAGCCGGCCCTGGTCAACCTTAGACCTAGTAACTTGGGTGCTCCACTTAAAAAATATAAAAGATGTATGGGTGGCACGGTTGGCTTGTGCGTAAAGCGCTCGCCTCTCACCAAGGTGACCCCAGTTCGATTCCCAGCCAGGGCCATATGTGAATTGAGTTGTTCGTTGGTTCTCTGCTGTGCCAAGAGGGTTTTCCAGACTATCCGGTTTTCCTCCCTCAGGAAAAAATCAAACACTTTCGATCTTGGCTGTGCTCCATGGTCATAATGGGTTGATGTGGCTGGCAGCTAAATGCGCCCTTGCATGCCTGCTTTTTGAACACGTTGTACTAGCCGCACCCTTCGCAATTCAGCTCTTAGCTGCGAGTAAGGATGATCAGCCCCCCAAATTATTATGTCAAAACTTCAAAAATGGAGTATCAATGTATATTTGGTTTGCGGTAACACCATGTGTGTATCTACTTGCCAGGTAGAGTTGTTCTTAGGGAACTGTCTTGCTTTATTCTACTGCCGTGGAGTAGATAATCGGAGGTTCGGGAGACTTCTCAGTTCTAAAACGTTGAGACCAATTTCAGAACTGACTCCGCGGCAGTACAGTTAATTACCATCCTATAAGCTAAAGTAGTAGTCCAGTCTAATTTCTATACCATCCGCCCTGGTAATAGTTAAAAAGCAGGACAGTTCTTTTCAGAACTGAGAAGTCTCCCGAACCTCTGAGTCTAGATATCTTAAAAAATAGTCTTAAATCACACTTTTCTTTGGAGCCATCCTGCACAAGAATAAAATTCTGTTAACCCGAGTGAAATGTAAAAGAATTTTAGTCCTTGTAATTGACACATCATCAATATTCCATCTTAGTTTATAGACTGAGTGAAAAGTCAATCTGAGCCGAGTGGGCAAAACAAAGAAAGTGTCCAGGACCAGTGTCTGTGTTTTTTTGTAAAAAAAACATTTTCAACATACTTTACTTATTCAATTTCTGTCCTGTGTGGTTTTTGTTAATTTCAGTCCTTACCAACATTCCAAGTTCAACCATGGAGTTGGTTCAACAAAATTGCCAAAACCTCAGCTTTTTTTTACTTCTTTATATTTATCAAACATAAATGCCTTAAAAATTAAGCCCACCTTGTTGAGCCCACCTTGTTGAGCTATAAATGGTTCTCTTTTAACATCGGTCTCATCACTGTCGCCATTACTGTGATGGAAGCGATGTTTAAAATGAACAATTTACAGCTCAACATTCCAACAAGCATGACATTGACAAGGTGAGCTACCTCACAATCATGCACGGACATAATGACGGAGGAAGAAACAGCCTCAATTATGCCTCAAATCACGACCCTCCCTTTACAATGATGCCTGCAACAATTCCCAGGGCCCCCTGGTAGATAAGCCCCTCGTTAAATCGGCCCATTATATGTGGCTTTTGATTGTACACTGTACGTACGACCATGTACGACGACCAGTGCTAGAGCGGAGTCCTCAGCCGACACCCACAGTAATATTCTGCTGGTACTGGTAGTGGTTCGTAGGCACCCTAGCCTGTGAGCGGGACGACTTATTTTCACCACCATTCATTAAAACTACAGCACATTATGTATTTATTTAGAAATCAAATACAATTAAACCAAATGTGAAATTACCCTGCACATAGTACCACATTGTAGATCACCAAATACGCCGTAGCCAGCCCTGAAACCTGACGTTTTGTTGGATGTTTAGTACTGTCTCCGGGGGTTTGTCCTGCACCGGCTGCCATGCTTGATCCTGGTGGGGCGATTTGGGCCTTATCTCCCCGTGTGTAGAGATTGCTCGCTAGCACCACCGGTCACCGGTCACCTTTTCAGCCTACAAGAATGTAGCCAGATCCCGCTAACATATTTATACCTATACACACTATTCAACTTCAGGGGACTAGACATACATAGACTAGCCAAAGATGATGTTCATTAATTTCCCCCGTTTTGGCTAGTCTATTGATTAAAAAGTGAGTTAGTCTGGCCCCGCCCAACTAATCAAGTGAAAAATAGAGGCCATACCCAGATCTTTTTGTTAGCGGGTGTCCTTGCACAGTGTGTTCTTTAATCATTACATTGGATGGATACCAGGGATAACAAATTGTCATCACATGATGATCCAATGGGTTTACCCTTTACTTTAATTTATTTCATGTGATCAAAGTTTGTGTGTGCGGTAGTGTTTGCCAAGACCGCTCGTCAAAGTTTACCAGAATAATGAAACTAATTAAACGTTGATTCTGCAATTGATACTGCAAATACCGCTATGCGGGTGCCAAGTTACTTATTATTATCTGGATTTTTTAGTTAGTTTGGTTTTGGTTACTGCATATGGTTTTTGCTGGTGTTTTTGTGGAATTTTGAGCGACCCTCGACTCGTCGGTAGATTTAGTAGTTTAGTTAGCACCGTCTGTGTTGAGAAGGTTGGACCATAAATAGAGTTTTGGACCACAGCCCACATTGCAGAACTTTCAAGGACGAAACAGAAAATGGTGAGTTGTTGTGAATAAATTGTGACTGACAAAATGTTTAGCTTTTCTTCAACCGAGTTTGTATCAGTATCACTTTTGCACGTATGTGCACCTGTTTGGGACTTTTAAGTTTATCTTTATGTATTTACTGTGCAATGTTTTTAAGTTTAGTCAACTTCAGGCCTGTATTATTTAATATTTAATTAAATTTAAATGGGTAAAGGCCCGATCACACAGGCCCCGAGAACGATAACGATAAAAATGCACGCCCTCGATTGGTTGAAATGCCCCACGCAGAATACGCCCACGCTCATTCAACCAATCGAGGGCGTGCATTTTTATCGTTCTCGTTTTCGTTCTCGTTATCGGGGCCTGTGTGACCGGGCCTTAAGGCTAGTAAAGGCTAGTAAAATAGATAAGGCTGAAAATTGTGATTTTTTTTAAGTACTACTATTACTAGTACTACAACTACAAGTGTATAACTTTAAAGTTCAACTAAAATAGTGCCAATTACAGGTTGAGCATATTATTTGTTATTATAAGTTTAGATATTTTTCCGTATGGCATCACCACTTTTTCACTCATCTTTTCATATCGAATGAAAAAGTGGTGGCGCCATACGAAAACTTTTCAATAATTTTTTAATCGATAAAAATGCACGCCCTCGATTGGTTGAAATGCTTCACGCAGAATACGCCCACGCTCATTCAACCAATCGAGGGCGTGCATTTTTATCGTTATCGTTTTCGTTCTCGTTATCGGGGCCTGTGTGACCGGGCCTTAAGGCTAGTAAAGGCTAGTAAAATGGATAAGGCTGAAAATTGTGATTTTTTTAAGTACTACTACGTACTAGTACTACAAATATGTGTATAACTTTAAAGTTCAACTAAAATAGTGCCAATTACAGGTTGAGCATATTATTTGTAATTATAAGTTTGGATATTTTTCCGTATGGCATCACCACTTTTTCACTCATCTTTTCATATCGAATGAAAAAGTGGTGGCGCCATACGAAAACTTTTCAATAATTTTTTAATCGATAAAAATGCATGCCCTCGATTGGTTGAAATGCTTCACGCAGAATACGCCCACGCTCATTCAACCAATCGAGGGCGTGCATTTTTATGGTTCTCGTTTTCGTTCTCGTTATCGGGGCCTGTATGACCGGGCCTTAAGGCTAGTAAAGGCTAGTAAAATGGATAAGGCTGAAAATTGTGATTTTTTTTAAGTACTACTACGTACTAGTACTACTACGTACTAGTACTACAAATATGTGTATAACTTTAAAGTTCAACTAAAATAGTGCCAATTACAGGTTGAGCATATTATTTGTTATTATAAGTTTAGATATTTTTCCGTATGGCACCACTACTTTTTCACTCATCTTTTCATATCGAATGAAAAAGTGGTGGCGCCATACGGAAACTTTTCAATAATTTTTTAGGCTATGTTTTTAAATTATGTTTTAAAATAAATTACATAAAAACATTAAAAAGTAATAAATTTATATTAAAAAGTTATAAGATCAGGTAATCAGGTGGTTTACGTTGTTATGCGCTCCGGGAAGACCGTCTTTACACAAGGTCCAGCCCTTGTCCCAGGCCCCACTCCATTCAGGTAAAATATGAGTAGTGTTGGTTCTGATAAGAATCGATGCCCGATGGTTGGCAACTCATCATTTTGATCCGTAATCTCTGATCATCTTCAGGAGGATGCCAGTGGCTTGCTTAAGCCATTGGACACTTTCGGTACAGAAAAGAAAAGAAAAAAGGTCACAGATTTACAAATAATTTACAGGGGTTTACAGAAGGTAATGGTGAACGACTTCCCCTGAAATATTGTTCCATGAAATGCTTTACTTTTTGCGAAAACATTAAAACAATATCAATTCTCGATAGCGAGAATTGCAGTTTAAAGGCGGAAGGTGCGGAAACAAGGGTGGGTTTTCTCGTTATTTTCTCCCGACTCCGATGACCGATTGAGCCTAAATTTTCACAGGTTTGTTATTTTATATATAAGTTGTGATACATGAAGTGTGGGCCTTTGGACAATACTGTTTACCGAAAGTGTCTTATGGCTTTAAGTACTGCCTTGGAGATGAACTGGTAGTTTGGTTTGGCTCAATGCTGGGCGAAGGTGGGAAGAGGAACAGGATAAGTTGGGCTTAGCTCTATGAAGCGTGCAGGCAGGAACTAGAACTGAAGCCTAAACTAAGTAGGGAGTGTGTGCTCACTGAACTGAAGCCTAAACTAGGTAGGGAGTGTACTGTGTGCTCACTGAACTGAATCATTTGGTGATAAGCACAGGGAGTGTGGTGAGGAAACCTGAGGGTACACTGAGCTATAGATGACACGTCTGAACCTGAATGAGGAGGGGATGTGACTTCCCTTGGGTGGCTTTCACAAAGAGTTAAGACTCTAGTCTTATCTCGAGTTAGGATGAGTTAGGCCTACTCGTACTAACTTAGGATTAGCCATAAGTTTTTAATATCTCCTAGGAATAGTCCTAATTCCTAAGTTCTTCGTGAAAATCGACCCCTGTGCATATAGGAGACCCATTAGTCAGAAAGATTGGGAGCAAAATCACAATGTGAAAGACTTTGTCTTGAGGAACTGTGTCGATGACCTCTCTGATCAGTCTGGGGTGCCATGCCTGGATGAGAGGGATGAGTTCTGCAGCCGATTTCACGAAACGCTAGGATTAATCCTATCTGGAATTAACTTAATAACTTAGGATACTCGTCCTAACCTAGGATGGGTTCAATGTGTCCAACGTCTTCTGATACGGAACTTAACTCATCCCAAGTCCTAAGATTACATGTAATCCTGAGTTAGGAAGAGTTTGGTGAAATCGATGGCTGCAGCATCCGAGTCTACTCGGTGCACCGCCCGACAGACCACCGCGTGGTCTGTGATGTTAGAGTGCTTGGTAATTGCTGACTTCTTGAAATCTTCCCTCCTTCTACTTCTACTTCTACATCGGTACTTGGCATAGTCCTTCAGTCAGGATGTAAACGCCAAGGATAGCTGCCTATGTGCGGTGCCAAGTGTTGCAGGTGCATTTTATTGTACATGGTGCAAGTGTTGGGAGGTAGCTAAATGTTTGCTCCAACCATCCCCTTAAAGACCCTGATGGACGGGAGCTCAAGAATCTGGCTGGGGAGGGCATTCCACCATAAGACTCTTCGTGGGAAAAATGAATATTTGTAGAGCTGGAGACGTGCTGGTATGACGTGCTTGGAACCATGGGTATGAGGTATTGAGTTGGATTGATGACTACTAGCTGAAGGCTGATCTTGTACTATCAAGGAGTGACTAGCAGCCTGTCTGCATTTTCCCAGAGAGTCCCATTGAAGATCATCTATCATTTTGGAGATGCTGTCCCTGCTGTGGTAGTTGTTGAAGATGAATCTGGCAGCTTGGCGCTGGTTTTTTCTATTTTGGTGATGTTTTTCTTGGTGTGCGGGGTCCAAACTGTGCTGCAGTATTCAAGATGTAGACGGACAAGAGAAAGATACGCTTGTTGCCATAGCTTCTGGGAGCAGCCTCTGAGGTTACTCTGATAAGTCCCAGCATCCTGTTAGCTTTTGCAGATATAATGTCTATATGGGATTGCCAAGTTACTTGTAAGAGTTAGGCCAAGATAGGGATGTTCAGAAACTGTAGTAAGAGCACTACCACCGAGATGGTAACTCAGTGTTTATGGTTTTACGTAGCAAAGCGAGGCATATGGTGTGGCATTTGTCTTTGTTAAACTTCATGTTCTATGTTTCAGCCTATTGCTGTAGGGTGTCAAGATCCTTTTGAAGAGCTTGGTGCTCTCATATACACAAATAGTACATAAACTTATATTATGCACCGTGTAACTTAGTATTTAGTAAGCTTTCTTCGCATTCCGATAGAAAAGAAATTTTTGGGGTCAAAAAATGTTGTAGAAAGAATGCAATGTGTGTTGATAAAGTTTCAGATGAGTATGTAGTAAAAAGGGAATTGAATTTATTGCTGTCTGGAATTTTGTAAAACGTAACGTTACGGAGGCTCAAAATCGGAGCCTTGTAAAGTTGCTAGAAAGTCGCAAATGTAATTTTTCGTTTGCGACACTTCTTTTTACAAAATCTCAGAGCAAAGTATACACATTGTGCTAGCGCAAACTGAATAAACAGCAATACCTCACCATGCAATGCCTCAAACGCACTTTTTTCCCCTTCTATATAATGCTGGGAATGTAGGCCTAAATCTACAGTCCTCCACAGTACAAAAGTCAGAAGTCAAAAGTTTAAAATTATCCATCTGTGATATTTACAATATTTGCACTGCGTTAACTTGTATAATCAATTTATCTTGTGTCAGAGTACACAGAAAACGGTAGTGTGTGACAGTGTGTCGATAATCTTTAGCCAAACTATTGTACTTTGTCCTGTGTTTGACTAGATGTAAGTGTTGTCTTTAAAGTTCAAAGTTCACACTTGAAACAATCTCTGTGTTTGATCATTCAATATTTTGAAGGAAGGAGTTTTCCAGGTAAAAGGTTAGAGTGGGGTATTTCCAAAATTTGTTCTGACCTACAAACTTGTACCATTTATCAGGTATAAGAATTAGAATAAGAATTAGAATGTTTTATTTTCTGCATCATAATTTACACAGAAATTTAGTTCCCATTTGCACAAAAGAATTAAACAACTGGTAGTTAAAAACTGTTTTTACAAAGTGACACAGATTAAAAGGACAGAAATAAACACACTAAAAATAAGTAAAACATCCACCAGAATTCATTAGAGAATAGAACATGAAGATTCAAGATTTGTAATAATTGTCATTTATTAAAAAGCATGTCATTTGTTTTCACCTGGAGAAATAAGTAAAGACATAACAAACAATAGACACCAAGAATTTTAAATTATGGTGTTAAAGGGTGAGGGGTTCTATATTAAGATACACACTTGTTCAACTGAGTCACTTGAAGTTTTCAAGAAACATCTCTAGACTTTCCTGTTCAATGGTTGATTGCTTTAAGACAAACTGTTTTCTCGTAACTAGTGCCTTTATTTATTTGCTTATTGTTCTGTTTCTTGTAAAAGTGCTGTTGTACCCTGTGCAGGAGCGCTCTTTATGCATACGTTATTATTATTATGAATGCATGTCAGGTTACCTCAACCATCTACTGTTAAAGGCAGTGGACACTATTGGTAATTACTCAAAATAATTATTAGCTTAAAACCTTACTTGGTAACAAGTAAAGGGGAGAGGTTGATAGTATAAAACATTGTGAGAAACGGCTTCCTCTGAAGTGACGTAGTTTTCAAGAAAGAAGTAATTTTCCACAAATTTGATTTTGAGACCTCAAGTTTAGAATTTGAGGTCTCGAAGTCAAACATCTGAAAGTACACAACTTCGTGTGACAAGGGTGTTTTTTCTTTCATTATTATCTCGCAACTTACATGACACAAACTGTTCACGTTGACATGGTATTTTGGCTGGTAACCTTATTCTGAAAAACATTTGTTCTGCTTACATGTGAACCTGTAGCAGAACTACCATTAAGTTAAAATCTTGTAGTATTCTGAGCGCTTTCAATTTTTGTAGCTAGTTTTTGCAATAAATAATTGGGCCCAGATCAGGAAAGACTTGGCTCCATATTTCATTCAGAATTGTGTATGGGTGTCTGACATCTCTAATGAACCGTGATAACGAAACAACTTTTCTTTGAAAGCTGACAATATGACCACAAGGGCGTATTTTACTGCAAAATAGCAAATGGATTCAGTCTGAAGAGTTCAGATTGATCATTCACTTGTGACCAGGCGAGGCATTGTGTAGGGACAATGTACAACAATGTACCAGACACCTCTTAGAATTGGAAACACGTTTTTAGAAAATATGTTTTGTACACATAGTGTAAGTCCCAAAAACCTGGGTTGATTTCAGAGGAGTTTAGTAAAAAAAAAAAATTAACAAGTGCTTGATTTAGCAACTACATATAACACCTACATTAGGTCTATTCTCTACATGTAACAACACAATTTTTCCTTTTTTTCAAGAAGTATCACCCCCCCCCCAAAAAAAAACAACACAACAACAACAACAACAACAAGACTTTTAATGAAGATGAAGGGGCAACCAGGGAGAAGGGGGGGGTGTTTTCTTTCAGCACCGATTGAATTTTAGTCAAACCATGATTCCCAGTTTTAAATCGAAGCTTAAATCCTCCTGGATCATCAGCACTAACTAATGACCAAAAATTCATGTGTGTTTAAAGGTTTGGGTTGGGATGATCAATGTGTCATGTGTATAAGACTATAAGTCTGATACTCCGATACTCTACAGTGCTCAAACTATAGCCCTTTTCACACTTCTCAGGAAATTCCATTCCCAGGAAAAAAATAAACCTGCTCAGGGGTAGGGTTAGGAGAGTTAACCCAAGGGTAAAATGTTTTCCTGGGTAAAACAAGCTAGTGAGAACAAAAGTGGGTTAAACTTACTCCAACTTTTACGTCCACAGCATCAGTCTGACATGTTAAAGGCAGTGGACACTATTGGTAATTGTCAAAGAGCAGTCTTCTCACTTGGTGTAAAAATTTGAGCTCGATTGGTCGTCGGAGTTGCAAGATAACTATGAAAGAAAAAACACCCTTGTCACACGAAGTTGTGTGCTTTCAGATGCTTGATTTCGAGACCTCAAGTTCTAAACTTGAGGTCTCGAAATCAAATTCGTGGAAAATTGCTTCTTTCTCCAAAACTAGGTCACTTCAGAGGGAGCTGTTTCTCACAATGTTTTATACCATTAGTCTCTCCCCATTACTCAGTTCCAAGTAAGGTTTTATGCCAATAATTATTTTGAGTAATTACCAATAGTGTCCACTGCCTTTAACCACATTTTCCTAGGGTTTGGTCGTTAGTGTGAAACGCCCATCATATTTCTAGGAAATAGTACCGTACTCCTGGGAGTTCCAATTGGGATAGTGAGAACAGTTGCTGGGGTGGCGGTGGGGTTCACTCAGGAAATTACTCTGTAATGTGAAAAGGGCTTTAGTAACCTCACCATCATGTGACACAAGGGGGGTGTTTGGGGTTACTTTGAGTATCTTGTTTATCGTCATTTTTATGTTATGTTCATGGCTTTAGTATCCTATCTGAAGGACGACAAAATTATAATGAAGTCTCGCTGGAGGACACAGTTACCACACCAGCCGTCGATTTCACCAAACTCTACCTAACTTAAGACTAATCTTAGGACTTAGGACGAGTCTCAACCCTGCACTGTAGCATGCAGACCTTAAGATTAATCCTAAGTTACGACGAGTTAGGAGATAGGATCAATCTTAGCATTTTGTGAAATCGGCTGCAGGGTCTCGAATCAACACTCCTGAGCCTGATTTTGTAGGGTTGCTTTTAAAGCAGAAAATAATGCTTACCAATTTGAAATGAGCAGGATACCAGTCAACAATTATATGTGACATGGTAGTTTGCTGGTAACCTTATTCTGGTAAGCATTATTTTGTTGTGTTAGCAACTTTTTGTGCTTATCAAGCTTGGGCGATACTACGATATTATCGAATATCGCGATATTAATTTGGACACGATTTCGATATCGGATGGATTTGGTTTTAATCGAAATATCGATATATCGCGATATATCGCGATAATCACGATATATCGATATATCGATTAAATATCGCAATGTATTTGCTAGCTGAGACATCTTGCACCCCATAGGTTTGGAGTAAAACCAGAAGAATAGGTCATTAGAACACCTCTCTTATGCTATGACTGTCTCTTCTACAACTTTCACTTGGAGTTTTAAGACTGATGATGTCAAATTTTATTAATCGCGATTATATCGCATATCACGATATATTGTCGGCGATATATCGTGAATAAAATAAATCGATATCGCCCAAGCTTAGTTCTTATAAAATGCAGTTCTATGAAATTAGGGCCCTGAGCTTTATACAGTGCTCTTATTAAACCGCATGGCAACAACACGCCATTTCAGTACTAATTTACAGAAGTATAATAAAGTAATTATATATCTTTTTTTGATTTGTTTCAGACGGCCACAGGAGAAAAGAGAGAGCATTTATACAAAGTGTTGGTGATTGGAGATTTAGGGGTCGGCAAAACGAGCGTTATTAAAAGATACGTCCATCAATTCTTCTCTCAACACTACAGAGCGACTGTATCCTTTGTTTTTATACAGCTATAAGAAGATCGGCAGCCATGTTATTCCTAGAAAATTTATAAACTTTGAAGAAGTTGTACAGAATGCAGTTATTAGGCAACTGAAAGCACACAATTTTATGCAACAAGGGTGTTTTTTCTTTCATTATTCTTTTGCAACTCCGATGTCCAATTTGAGTTCAAATTTTCACAGATTTGTTATTTTATGCATATCTTTGGATTGTACACTAAGTGAGAATACTGGTCTTTGACAATTACCCAAATGTGTCCAGTGCCTTTACATCTATAAGTTCAGAAGAAGTTATTATATAGGCCTGTCATAAGCCTCGTATAGACCCCTTGTAGAAAGGGACATGCCACATGGACGATAAAGTCACTGTTTTTTTGGTGAGTAAAAGACAGCTACAGTGTATGGTCAATAAATTGCCTCCGTTGTGGTCGCTGAGGGTGCTTTTTGGTTTCACTTTTATGTGTTGAATTCAACTATATGTACTTGTGTGTGTGTGTGTTTTTAATGTGGTAGAGTATATTTCCTGAAACACCTTCCCTTCAGATTGGTGTGGATTTCGCCCTGAAGGTCATCAACTGGGATGCAGACACACTCATCAGGTTACAGTTATGGGATATTGCCGGTAAGGTCAAAGGTCATTCCTAATGTCAAATTGAATCTTGAGAGGGCAGTCAGGATCTCAAGCTTTGAATTATACAAAGACTAATTATGATCTTTAGGCTCAAGGTATATTTTAAATGGTGTTTGAAGCTTTGCATTGTGTGAAGGATAAGAAGTACTAAATTGTAAACCATGTGTAAAATCTCTTCTGAGGGAGTGTTTGGTTCTGAAAAGAGCCGGTTTGGACTCGACGCTTCGAAGAGTATACTCTGCTCGTCTTCAGGAGACTGCTGGTGGTGGTTGAGCTTATGTATGGCTTGAGCACCAACCACCACCAGTAATCCAGCATTCCCCTAAAGATGAGCTGAGTATACTGTTCGAAATGTCGAGACCAAACCGGCTCTTTTCAGGGCCAACAATCCCTCAAAAGAGATACTATATTCATGGTTGTACTCGCAAGTACTATTTAGTCCTTTGTACATTTCTCAGGTGGGATTTGAACCCACGACTCTTGCAATTCTAGAGCAGTGTCTTACCGACTAGGCCACCGAAATTGCTTGGTACCCGCCGCTAAAACATAGGATTCAAATTGCCTCTATCTACTGCCTCTATCTACCGGACAATCTCTGTGTAAGGGAAAAAACAAAATTAATTTGTTCTTAATATTTAAAAAACATTCTAATAATTTTAAAACCATTAACTTGTATCTTTATCAAGATTTAACCCGTGACCTTTGAACTCTTAATCTCTACCCAGGTCAGGAGAGGTTTGGTAACATGACGAGAGTATATTACAAGGAGGCGGTTGGAGCATTTATCGTATTTGATGTCACGAGAGTGTCGACGTTTGAAGCAGTAGCAAAATGGAAACATGATTTGGACAGTAAAGTTCAGTTGGCTAACGGTACCAATATACCAGTGGTCTTACTGGCCAATAAGGTAAAATAAAGTTCAATCAATCAATCAATAATCAATTAATCAATCAATCAATCAATCAATCAATCAGTCAATCAAAAGAAATTTATAAAGCGCAAAAATAGAAAGTTTGCTCTACGGCGCTGGTGTATGAGCACAAACAGGAGAAACGTTATTGATGATACACCTCCTGAAACAGGTGAGCTTTCAGGAGTGTCTTGAATGTATGCAGTGAGGTGGTATCTCTGATGTATTGTGGAAGTTTGTTCCAGATTCTGGGTATACAGAAAATGATCTATCGGCAAAAGAGACACAATGGGTTCTAGGCTCAACAAAGTTTGGTGAATAGGAGGCTGATGATCGAAGTCATCTCTGTTGAGAACTTATTTGGAGCATGTCCGTGATGTAGGCTGATTGGATTATACCAGTGGTGTTACTAAATAGAAACACTACGCCTTGAGCGCCTTAATTTTGTGGATTTTTGTGGATTTTGTGTTTTTCCAATTGTGATGCAAGAAAATTCACTTCTCTCGAAGCATTTCGCTGAAAGTATGAATCAGGTTTAAACCTGGAAGTCCTAACTTTTTTCATTTTGAGGTTCCGGATCATTGCATTGTACCTGTCTTAAACTATTATTCTTATTCTCAGTGCTTTGCAACCATTTGGGAAATGTTCTTTATAATTGTTTGTATTATTATTGAGGGTTACGGCTCTCAGTCAAAAATCACCTTTGTTTTCCTCAACATTTTTCTTCCTTCTAATTTTTCTTTTCTTTTAATTTTTCTTTCCATCTGATTTTTCTTTCCAGCCGAATTCCATATAGGTTTAATTTAGGCATGAATTTTGTGCGCAGATTTGTTCGTTATATACTCATATGGAATAAATTGCCAGTTCAATTTGCAAAGCTGACTCTTCAGATTTTCAAGGGACTTTTAAAGACCCATTTGTTTGATTCTATATTTTTGTAATAAAGTGCTTTATATATTTTCTAATTTCATTGTTTTGTACTTTGTGTTGTGCATAGGGACTCCTGCATTATGCACTAAATTAGTGTCTGGTATTATCATTATTATTATTCAGATAAAATAATTATCTTTGTGTCTGTTTGAAATAAGTAACTAGAGTGAGTGGTTGATTTTATCCTTGGCCATCATACAGCTTTTCTTCCAGTTCAAACTAGAAGCTCAAATAATAATTATTTAATAAGAGTTATGTTAAAGTTACGACTAAATTTATATATTTAAATATCTTATTAATTTTCAGTATAAAATGTTGATGTTGAATGTACTTTTCCCAGCGAAACCCCATTGTATTAATTTTACGAACTCTTAATTTCTAGTTATTATTATTATTACCACTCTCAGTAATTAAACGTAAGCATGTATTTTTGTTGTTGAGCGCATTGATATTTCCTTTAATTCTGAAATGCGCTATATAAGAATGACCTATTGTTATTTCTATTATTATTTCTTGTTGACAGTGTGACCAAGCTAAGGAAGGATTGGTTAACAACAGCGCACAGATGGATGAATATTGTAAAGATAAAGGATTCATCGGATGGTTTGAGACCTCGGCTAAAGAGAATATTAACATCGATGAGAGCGCTAGATTCCTAGTCACAGCGGTAAGAACCAGACATAAACCTTCTTCAATTGGATTTCCCATTTTTGCTGTTCTCAGAAAAAAATTGGAAATTGTTTTACAATAGCCTGAAACCCTATCAAAACTTTTACCATTTGTAAAAGTGTAGGTCAGCCTATCTCAGTCAAATGTTTGTTTATATTCTCACTTAAAGCAATCGCAAAACATCGCTGAACAGTATTGTCCAAAAGCCAACAATTTGTGTATCATGATTTATATATAAAATAACAAATGTGTGAAACTTTAAGCTCAATCGGTCATCGGAGTCGGGAGAAAATAATGGGAAAACCCACCCTTGTATTCGCACATTTCGCCATGTCATGACATGTGTTTAAAATAAATCCGTAATTCTCGCTAATGAGAATTGATATTGTTTTACCATTTTCTCAAAAAGTAAAGCATTTCATGGACTAATATTTCAAGAGAAGTCTTTCACCATTACCTTCTGTAAACCCTGTAAATTATTTGTAAATCTGTGAACTTTTTTTTTTTTCTGCACAGAAAGGGTCCAATGGCTTTAAAGCAATCGCAAAACATCGCTAAACAGTATTGTCCAAAAGCCCACAATTTGTGTATCACGATTTATATATAAAATAAACGTGTGAAAATTTAGGCTCAATCGGTCACCGGAGTCGGGAGAAAATAATGGGAAAACCCACCCTTGTATTCGCACGTTTCGCCATGTCATGACGTGTGTTTAAAATAAATCTGTTATTCTCGATATCTAGAATTGATCATTGTTTTAACGTTTTCTCAAAAAGTAAAGCATTTCATGGAATAATATTTTAAGGGAAGTCTTTCACCATTACCTTCAGTAAACCCTGTAAGATATTTGTAAATCTGTGAAATTTTAATTTTTGTTCTGTTCAGAAAGTGTCCAATGGCTTTAAATGTTTTCCATTCTTGGTCTGTTTTGTTTCTCTCTTTTTACCAACCCCTGCTCTACACAATTGTTTATTTATTTTTGCTATTTTTTTTTAATTTTTGTTGTTCAGTTTTTTGTCTGTCTTTCTGTCCTGGGATTTGCCCCCATATCACTCCCTCTTTAGTTCTTGTTTATTATATGGCCATTTTGTATGCCTCTTTTGTTAGTTTACTTAAAGCCAGTGGACACTATTGGTAATTGTCAACGACCAGTCTTCTCACTTGGTGTATCTCAACTTATGCATAAAATAACAAACCTGTGAAAATCGGTTGTCGGAGTTGCGAGATAACTATGAAAGAAAAAAACACCCTTGTCACACGAAGTTGTGTGCTTTCAGATGCTTGATTTTGAGACCTCAAGTTCTAAACTTGAGGTCTCGAAATCAAATTCCTGGAAAATCACTTCATTCTCCAAAACTACGTCACTTCAGAGGGAGCTGTTTCTCACAATGTTTTATACTATCAACCTCTCCCCATTACTCTTTACCAAGTAAGGTTTTATGCCAATAATTATTTTGAGTAATTACCAATAGTGTCCACTGCCTTTAATATAATTGTCTATTTTCTGAATGCACTTCTGTATTTGCGTCTTTCTGTGATATGGAAATCAATGTTGTAAGAATGAATGAATGAATGAATGAATGAATGAATGAATGAATGAATGAATGAATGAATGAATGAATGAGGGGCCAAATATCATGCCTGAAGAACTCAGGCAGGCATATTGGCAGGATTGCTCTCTTGCAATAGTTTTTTTTCAAAAATTGATTAGAGCCGGATTTGAACCTACGCTCTCTGGATTAATATGCCTTAAAGGCAGTGGACACTGTTGGTAATTACTCAAAATAATTATTAGCATAAAACCTTTCTTGGTGACAAGTAATGGGGAGAGGATGATC
Source organism: Asterias amurensis (assembly GCF_032118995.1). Classification (NCBI taxonomy): domain Eukaryota; kingdom Metazoa; phylum Echinodermata; class Asteroidea; order Forcipulatida; family Asteriidae; genus Asterias; species Asterias amurensis. Next base: position 13,348,187 of record NC_092664.1, on the reverse strand, counting down.
GTATAAAGCATTGTGAGAAACAGCTCCCTCTGAAGTGACGTAGTTTTCAAAAAAGAAGTAATTTTCCATGAATTTGATTTTGAGACCTCAGATTTAGAACTTGAGGTCTCAAAATCAACCATCTTAACGCACACAACTTCGTGTGACAAGGGTGTTTTTTTTTTTCATTGTTATCTCGCAAGTTCGATGACCGATTGAGCTCAAATTTTCACAGGTTTGTTATTTTATGCATATGTTGAGATACACCAACTGTGAAGGCTAGTCTTTGATAATTACCAATAGTGTCCACTGCCTTTAAAGGGTTTGGGTTTTTTGGTACAACACAAAACACAAATGTCCACAGATTTACACATGGTTTCAAGATAATGATGGTAGAAAGTTTCCCTTGAAAAAATTACTCGCTGAGGTTCCTTCAGTTTTTTAAATGAGTAAATAGTTTCAATTTTAATTTCAATGTGCAATGATTTGAAATGTAAAATTGTAGCTTTATTTATTGAGTACTTTTCATCTGTTATTTAATATCAATTTATAATATTTTTTATTTTTTGTAATTCAGCCTTTGTGCTGCGAGGAATTTTTTTTAATAAACCATTTTATCTATCTATCTATCTATCTTTGTTATACATTTTTATGACATTATTGATTATTAATGTGAAATGCCCCAGGGGTTTTGTTGTTTGCTTCAATTTCAGATCAATCTTTGATATAACTTCATACTTTTTTTCTTCGCAGATCCTTGCAAATGACAAAACCATCGACCACGACGATAAAGAAAGTGACGCAGACGGCTTTGCGATAGATTCAAATCAAGACGGTGAACAAGAAGGCAAAGGATCATGCTGCTGACGATGATGTCTGAGAAACTTTCCTTTCTTAATCCCATCCCACCTCCCTCCTTATGACTCCAGCCTGCCCTAACTAAGGAAGATCTTAACTTCAAGGCACTGCAGCCGATTTAATCCTATCTCGAGTTAGGACGAGTAACCCATCCTAACTTTGGATGGGTTCAATGCGTCCTAACGTCTATCGATACGGAACTTAACTCGTCCTAAGACCTGGATTAAAGACACTGGACACTATTTGTCATTGCCAAAGACCAGTATTCTCACTTGGTGTATCCCAACATATGCATAAAATAACAAACCTGTAAAAATTTGAGCTCAATTGGTCATCTAAGTTGCAAGGGCATGGTGAAAGAAAAGTTTCTTTGCTTTTAGATGTACTTAAAAAAGGCTTCAGGCCTGAGGTCTTTCAGTATTTGAGTGAGAAATTATCTCTTTCTCAGAAACTGTGTTACTTCAGAGGGAGCTGTTTCTCACAATGTTTTATACTATCAACAGCTCTCCATTACTTGTCACAAAGTAAGTTTTTATGCTAAAAATTACTTTGAGTAGTTACCAATAGTGTCCAGTGCCTTTGATTCTTTCATATGAATCAGTCATACTCATTCATTTTACTTCAATAAACCTCACTCTGTAAGCGTTTTACAGTTTTAATTTGATGACATTGACTTTCTACACTGAACCCCAAGCCACTTCACACTATGCGAATTTGATAATTTACATAATCATGTAAATATATGCGAGAATCATGAATATTGAGGATTCTTTGTATATAAACAGGTTGTAATTTACAATAGAGGATACTGATCAAGAAACTTAACATACTCCTTTGTCAGAATAAATTATCAGTTTTACATAATAAAGACATTCCTTTTTTTTCTTGCATTTTTTTCCTGAATGAATGAGTTGTTAATTGAAATTGATGAATTTGCATTTAAATATGAGGCATGGTCTGCGGGGGCAGTTTTTAGTTGTACAACATCGAAAATGTGGTTTTGTTTTATATTTTATGAGTAACACATATTTTCCATTGTGTTAGGTTGATTTTCTTTGTTTGTGCTCTTCCAGAAATAATGACTACTTTCAGACCTTGATTCTTGTATTAATAATAATAATAATTGTATGGAAGTTTTATATAGCGCATTTATACTGAACAAGGTACTCAAGGCGCTGAGTATATACAAAGAAAGATAGGTTATTGCAGTGATGAATTCTGAGACCCAATTATGTAGCACCTTATGAGGGTTTACAAGGTGCTACGGCGCATTAAGCAGCCACAGCCAGGAACACCGGGGCGAACCCCTTCTCTTTTCAATAATTGCACTGGGTTCTTTTACATGTGTAACACAACACATAGGACCAACAGCTTTACGTCCCATCTGAAGGACGAAGCAATGGTTAAGGGTCTTGCTTTAGGACACAAGTGTCACGGTTGGGGATACGAACCCACACTCTGCTGATCAGAAACACCAGAGTTTGAATTCAGTGCTGTTAACCGCTCAGCCACGACACTTCCACTAGTGCGGTGACTCTAGGGCCCAAAGCCTTCTACTTGTGAGATTTGCTGGTGCAGTGGCTTGCTCAGTGTCAAGCTTCTACTTAAAATTCCTCAGACTACAATGTATATTGATAGTTGCTTTGTTAAATTGTTCGGGCAAGCTTTTGTCTAGCAACCTCCAGATGAGCAAACCCTGGTATCATTGTGCCATATACATTCATTCAGTATTGTGTGTAATTACATGGAGAAAATTTGATTGCATTTTCGACTTCAATGGAGCCTTCTTGTATTGTAAAGTCTTATTTAGCTTGTGATCTACCAATAAGGTACCAAATTAAGGCGCTTGAACAAACAAACATTTTTAGACAGTAATGAGACCAATTTCAGATTACAGGCAGCTGCTGGAAGGCAAGCTCTGATGGAATATTTGGATTGATTTTTAAAATTATTTTTCGTATACATTAATATCAAACTTCTATCTCATTGTCACTTTTGAAATCTAATTTCTATACTTTTATAAAAAGACAAATGTATGTAATCATGATGTGAGGTCTAATCTCAAATGAATTAATAATTTATATTTAAATGCATTTTTGACATAAATTGCTCTAAAGCTAGTGATAAATATAAATGATTACAGCAGATCTAGTTTTGTAAATATTTTTGCATGACGACGAGAGAAGTATTGATTAAGTATTGAACCCATGGGGGAAACTTACTGGGTAAACTTTGGTTCGGGGTTGAACAAAGAAAATTGATAGAGCGGGAGTTGAACCTGAGACCTCGAGAGTAAAGTGTCAGTGATTAGCGCAATGCTGAGCATAATACTGAGAATGCGCGCTCGTGCTCGGGAACCGATTGGTCTGCTGCTGCCAGCATCTCAAACGTCTCCACTATGAGATCTTGCCTAACGGTGCAAGTTGATATTAAGGTTCAGCAGGCATCTATGATGAAACAAGTTAGCTGAGAATGCTGAGAATGCGCGCTATTGCTCGGAGACGATTGGTCTGCTGCCAGCGCCTAAAAAGTCTCCTACTATGAAAGATCTTACCGAACTGTGCAAGTTGATACCAAGGTTCAGCAGGCACTATGGCCTTATCTGTGATGGAATAAGTTAGCTGGGAGTGCTGAGAATGCGTTCTTGCTCGGAGACGATTGGTCTGCTGCCAGCGCCTAAAAAGTCTCCTATTATGAGATTTTACCGAACTGTGCAAGTTGATACCAAGGTTTAACAGGCACTATGGCCTTATCTGTGATGGAATAAGTTAGCGTTTCCCAGACCTTGGCTAGGGTTTTGGGTCGGACTTCATAGCTTGGGTCCAGGCCTATACTTTTGGACAAGTCGTTAATGGTTTGTTGAGGTGATAGTCAAGTCTTGAAGGTAGTAAAACGATTCATGTCTCCACGATCAAATACTGCTCTAACAAGATCACTGCTCTCGCGAGGAGCTGCTGGCTGACGACTACTCCCCCATTTAGGGTGCGTTCGTTTAGCTTTCCTGGGTCATCCCCGGTCTGCCCCTGGTGCGTTCGAATAGCTTTTGACATCATTCAAGGGGCTCACCCAGGTCAGCCCCCAGTGCCCTGCTTGTGGAGTGGGTCACTTAGGAGCTTGCCCCAGGTAAACGACGTCACTACGAGAGCAGTGAGTGGTCGTTCGTTTAGCTCTTGTCAGGGGGCTCACCCTAGTGAGCACTGCGGGGTAGACCCAGGGGAAGCTAAACAAACGCACCCAAAATGAGACTGGGGCCAGCAGTCTCACGAGAATACCGCCAGTGCCGCGGAAATTGCAGAGAGAGTCGAAACCCTTTCATCACATGACAGACATTTAACGACTTGTCCACAAGTCTGATCCAGACCATGGTGTGCTGTCTGATTTTGTGACGCATCACACAGCTGAAAAGTTATATACTCGGTGCGCGCTTCTTTTCAGCTGTAATTTACATTGGTTGAAGGAATATATTGAGTGTGATGCACTAATAATTGGTGCATAATTTCAAATGGATTCTTCGGTAAACACATGAGATTTGAAGGCGTTGTGTTCTTGCCGCAGTTGCAATGACCGACTTTCGAGCTCATTCCAATATTTTAAAATATATGATCTCTTTCAATGGTGCTGTAGTTCATCCAAGTGTGTGTAAATTTATTTTGTATAATATGTGTCACTTGATTAGCTAAATTTAGATTGAGTTGATTGTGTTTTAAAGTAGTGGTAGAGAGTTATCATTATAAAACCCCATTTTGAAACGAAGTAAATCGGACGCCCCATGCTTTAAACATGTACTGTGATAATAGTTTGCCAAGTTTAGTTTGATAAGTATTTCTTGATATAGTGCAGGAGGGTCACCCATGCTGGGAAAGGTTTTTTTTTTTACATCATGGTACAGCAATGATCCATGTAAATGCCCATGTAAGGAAATGGACACTTGCTGACCCGTGGTCATGGGTGCCATTGCGGAGAGCCCCAAAAATGAGCTAGATCAGTGGGGCCAAATTCCATGGCTCTGCTTAGCACCAAATTCTGTGCTTATTATTACCATTCTCCAATAAGGTGCAAGTGCCAGTATTCTGTACTATCTGTGTAAGCGAAGAATGCCTAGTAACGTGGAGTCACTAACCCGTGAAATACCCTTCCTAAAGCGCGGAATACCCTGCTTCCGTAAGCGCAGACTATTTACAGTAACTTACAGTAAGCAGATCCATGATGGGCCCTTGGGAGTTAACTGATAAAAACCTTTTAGAAAATGTTCCAACTCTTCCAAAAAACTAATGTCCATTTCTTTAACGCAATCTTCTTTTTCAGAAAAAAATATAAATATCTTTTAAAAAACTAATTATGTGCATTTCTTCAGAAAAAAATATCTATCATAAAAAATCGGGGCTTTTACAGCGCAATAATATTTCTCAAAAGGGTTGCCATTGATTATAAAGACATGTAGCTTGCCTGGTACTTTGCTCAAACATGCATTTATATTAATCTTTGTGTGGACCAACTAATAACTTTTTAAAATACGCCGTTTTATTTATCTTTAATTTGATTGTTAAAAATCTTAAATATTTAACAATGGAATTACAACGCTATTCACAGAATTTAATCATTAAAGAAACATAAATATCAAGTTGTTATGATTTGTCTTGTTTTATTGAATTTCAAAGTTTACCCAATCTTAGTGACTACTGTACAGAAACTGTTGAGTTTAATTTTCCAGTGCGAGTTTTCGATCAGATTGGTATCATGGATCAGTTGCTAGGGATGTTTACTGTTTATACAGGATTGCAGACAGTTGCGATCACGAGGTAGAAATTTCTACCTCCATTGGGTGTGATCAAACCAACCAGGGCCCAATTTCATAGAGCTGCTAAGCACAAAAATTTGCTTAGCATGAACTTTCTTCTTTGATAAAAACAGGATTACCAACCAAATTTCTATTCGTTGCATATTGCTTGTTACTCGTATTCAGCTGTTGTTAGCTTATCCCGAGTGTCACATGGAAATTTGGATGGTAATCCTGTTTTTATCATAGGAAGAAATTCCACGCTTAGCAAATTTATGTGCTTAGCAGCTCTATGAAATTGGGCCCTGGAGTTTTGAGTCTGGAGTTTCCAAACTGTTCATGTTATGGCGCACACTGTATTTTGCTCAGAGTGCACAGCAAAACATTTTGAGACCTGGGCAGACCTGCCCAGCAAAGACCACAGCAATTGCCGTGGTGCCCTTTGCTTTTGCTGTGGTGCCCTTTGCAAAGTTTAAATACAAATTTCAAAGGAATTTGCTGTGCCCCTTCAAGAAAAAAAAATTCAAGGCCTGCCCCCATATTTCAAAAAGGCTAACGGGAGGGACCCTAGCCAAAACACATAACCAATTTTCAGGGGGGGAACCCAGTAGTTCCAAGGGAACTTAAACCTCAACGCCACCCCATGTTATTTCAAACTTTTCCTGGGAACTTGTCACCCCGAGGGTAAAATCCTCCTTAATCCTACCCCTTAATCCCGATCCTATACCCAGAAAGTGCCTAGGAGTTTCCTTGGGTAAGCAATTAAAATGTGAAAAGACCAAATCAATATTCCGCAGGACCTTCCAATGAAACTTGTCAAGTGCAAAAGATTGAATCTGTACGATACACATCAACAAACAATTTTAATTATTACAATAAAGCAATTACATAAAGAAGATAAAAAAAAGTCACTGACTTTTTCCCTCTGGTGGTAATAAAAATGGACTGGACCATCGGCCAATAGTAGTAAGATTCCCTGTATTCGTTACGTAGCACGTTATGATCAATCCAATGATACATCTAAGGGCCCAGACTATTTCAAGCCTCTTGTTGCCTCTAAAGGCCATACCCGAATTAGCGGCTACAGCTACGGCTACAGCTACGGCTACTGCTAGATTTCCACTTCATCATGTGTTGGGAGTATCTAGAATGTCCTTAGCAACACCCTTGTCAACATTTGTAGCCGTAGCCACAAAATTGGAGACAAGCCAATGACAATATATTGACCGTCACGTGGTGCAGATGTACTGTTGATCTCGCATTCATTTGGCAGGCAAATTCTACAGACTTGTTTACATATAAAAACATCATTATATGGATGTACATGTACTGTAATACACATACTTGTATCCAATGATTTCGCTGGTTCTGTAAAGGCAATACCTGTCTTTATCCTTGCTGGTTAGGACAGGAGACCAGTCTAAAAAACATTGTTCTATGGATGTACATTTACAGTAAAACACATGTCAATGTATACAACGGCATCGCTGGTTCTTGTCATTGCAGGTAACGAGTTACGACAGGAAACCAGTCCAGACCCACAACTACTTGATGATTCAGCAAGTTTCTTTCTTAGTCTGGGTGTCTCTCTAGTGAGGTAACGCACAGTGTCGTTAATAAATAAACCAGTCCTCATCATAACCAAAGAATATTGTGATTCTCCTCTACAGTTCTGAAAGGCATTTAGTTCAAGCTAGCGTCAATCCATGTGTTATTTCCTGACAACGTTGTGTTTTGGGCGGTCAAACTTTGTCATGGGGGCACCACCTACGCCACACGTTCCGATTCCAACCTTTCCTGAGGTGCTTTCTGGTGAGGCAAAGATACTCTTCTTTGTCATGCCTTTCTTGCTCTTGATTGCCTGTCAGGTGCAAAACAAAAAAGGAGTAATAGAAATAAGGGAATCAATGTGTGGTGAAGAGGTTTTCAACTAGTGGTTTAAACCCAACGAGGCCTGGTTCTTGATAATTTTACCGAGACGAAGTTGAGGTAAATCTGTGGACATTGTGTTTTGTGTCCTACAAAAAGTACCCAGACCCGTCAAAGGCACTGGACACGTTTGGTAATTGTCAAAGACCAGTGTTCTTTAATACTGGTGTATCCCATCATAAGCATAAATTAATGAGCCTGTGAAAATTTGGGCTCAATTGGTCATCGAAGTTGCGAGAAAATGATGCAAGAAAAACCACCCTTGTTGGACGAATTTGTCTGCTTTCAGATAGGAATAAAAGACTTCTAGCTACAAGTCGTTTAATATTTTTGTGAGAAATTTTCTCTTCCTCAAAAACTACGTTACTTCAGAGGGAGTCATTTCCCACAATGTTTTATACTATCGACAGCTCTCCAAAGCTTGTTTCCAAGTCAGCTTTTAAGTTAATATTTGTTTTAGGTAGTTACCAAACGTGTACCCAGACCCTTTAAGGAAACTACTATCTCTTTACCTTACTGCTGAAGTTGAGCCAGCTGTTCTTTTGCTCTTCGTGTTTCTGTTCCATATGTTTCTGACGATCGATCTTCTTTTGTGTCTTTTTTTTCTTGTATTCTCTCTGCTTAGCCTGAAGCTCTTTCCTTCAAGAACAAGTCAAGTATATTTTAAGAAAGAAAAAGACAACACTTAACAAGAAGAAAGAAAAAGACAACACTTAACAAGAACTGTAAATGTCACTTAAAGTCAGAATAAACACTTGGTTTTTGGAACCGTTTGATTGTCTAATTCCTATTTACAATGAAACTAACTGTTTTCCTTTTTTTATAGTATTTAATATTTTTATCCATCCTGTAATTGGCGCTAGCACTGTTGGATGTTGAATAAAATAAAATAAAATAAACATGAAAAAATTTCATTTAATTCTTGGTCGCATTTTTGAGGTATCCACAATCTGAGAAAAGTTACCAGAATAAACAAACTACCATGTCACAAGCATAATTATTGACTGGTATCCTGCTCATTTCTGCTTAGCAGAAAAATTGTTAAGCAATTTTGTCAATTTCTGAAACTGGACCCTGCTTAATATTCAGGTAATTGATTACAAACTAATGCGCAACTTACTTTGATAGTGGTTTGGAGTTACTTAAGCCAGCCTCCTCACTCGTCCTCTTATTACTGCTCTCTGTTTCTTCAGTCTGTTTTAACTTGGAAATCTGTCAATTGAAAAGATTTGTAGAGATTTCTTGAACAATATTCCATCAATTGAGACACAAGCAGTTTGTTTGTACCTGAAGAGTAATAAGAATTATGTAAGTTGTAGCTAGACCAATTTTAGTGGAGGGCTATAAATCTTCTTCTTTTTACGTCCACCAAGGGCGAGCGGATCAACAAAATTATTCATGTTGAATTATGGGACCCTTATTGCTGAAGTGCGAGCTTCAGGCACTGGCCTGACACTTGCCTTCGTGCCCCCTGGTTAGTGCCTTGGTGCCCTGGAAATGATCAAGTAGAAGTTACCTATTTCCTCATAGGGTGCCCTTTCCCAAGGAGAAAATGCCTTGGTGCCCTTGCCCTTTCAAACACAAAGCACACAGGAGTGCAGGCATAATACCAGGTTTCCAAAATGTTCATATTATGGCGCACAATGTATTTTGCTCAGAGTGCTGAGCAAAAATTATAAGTCCTGCCGTCGATTTCGCAAAGAGTTAGGACTCGTCTTATCTCGAGTTAGGACGAGTAACTCGTCCTAACTTAGGATTAATCTTAAGGTCTGCATGCTACAGTGCAGGGTTGGGACTCCTAAGATTAGTTTCAAGTTAGGAAAAGTTTTGTGAAATCGACAGCTGAGCAGGCCCGCCCACAACACTGTCCACCGAGAATGGACACATAAAGGCTAATTTAGGAGATGACCTTGTTGAACTGACAAGACAGTATAAACAACGGCAAGTTAAACCTAAGGAAATTGGTTTTCCGCCAACCTAAGGTTACTTGTCAACTTACGGGAACTATTTCTGTGTTTTCGTACTCGTCAAATGTTACAGTAACTGTGCTGTCGTTGTGAACCTCATCTATTGTACATTGGTAGTACCTAAAGGGAAGAGAAACAAACAAACAAACAAACAAACAATTAATTTCAATCTTAACAAATTATACTCTGAGATAATAGTGAACAATTATGTCTTAAATGACAGTATGACACCCCTAGGAATAATTATCAAATCAGGGGTATATTTAATAAAGAGCTAAAATTAGTCTTATCTCGAGTTAGGACGAACTCGTTTTAATAGCTCCTTAGCCTAATCCTAAGTTAGGACTTTCTTTGTGAAACCAACCCCCCGCGTGAAGATTGTAATTAACAATTTGTGGTGTGATACAAGACGATACAAGACATCTTATGATATAACAAATGTATAAAATCTCTTCACTGGCTTCCTGTTTGAGAGCGAATACCTGGTCATTGGGCCAATAAAATTCCATAATCTTTCTCATCTCCCTGTGGAGTATACAGCCCATACGCTCGGAAGGCTTTTTCAAACACATTATCAACCTCTACTCTCACAGGTACCCATTTACACTCCCGGGTGGAGAGAAGCATTTAGACTAAAACGTCTTGCTCAAGGACACAAGTACCACGACCGGGATTCGTAACCACAACTCTGATGACTTAACCACTAGAATTTGAATTCGATGATCTTAACCGCTCGGCCATGACACCCCACTATATGTATATCTATTGATATTACTAAACAGAGATAATAATAATAATAATACACGGTTTTTATATAGCGCTTTTTCACGGGGTGTCTCAAAGCGCTTCCGACATTATTACCCCTGGTCACTGGGCCTTAAATCATTCCTTAAACCATCTCAGCTCACTGGGGAGTATACAGCCTGTGCAACAATTATATGCGCTACATGGCTAAACCAATCACAAGAACCATCTCTGCCCTCACAGGTACCCATTTACCCCTGGGTGGAGAGAAGCAATTATAGTTAAGTGCCTTGCTCAGGGACACAAGTGTCACGACCTGGATCCGAACCCACACTCTGCTGAACAGAAGCATCAGAGCTTGAGTTCGGTGCTCTTATCCACTCGGCCACGACACCCCACGATCTCTGTGTTATTCCGTGACTGTATTAATACACAAAGTCTCGTACTTACAGTCCATCTACACTGTATATGGCTTCACACCTATCACCAACATTCCATCTGGTGATTTCATCGGCGGCGGGGTCGGCTGTTTCCTCTTCTTGAGGTTCACTCGATCCTGGTGCTGCTTGTACTAAGTCTGTTGTTAAGTCTATCACATCCTGTGAACAGAAAGTACTGTTAAAGAGACTGCCAAACAGAGCGTCTGAGATCAATTTAAGTATCACCCATAAAACAGACGAGATAAATCTTCTTTTAGTGTTTTGTTCTGATAAAACAGTTCAGATGAGAAAACCACATTCTCATTTTGATTCTCGTGCCTTCTCATTTTGATTCTGTTCTTGTAAAGATTCTGAGCTACAAGTTCTGTGTGATCTTGTGGATTCCCCTACCATGTGAAAACCTATCATGTGGCTATTTTTGTGATCAGACTCAAACTTTTTTTACATTTATCCACTGGAATTTTTGTAAGATGTTGTACTATCCTACCTGTAAATCTGCTTTCAGCTTAGTTAGTTCTTCATTTTCAGGATCGTTTGTCAATGCAGCCTCAACCTGTTGGAAAATGAATGTTTGATTTAAATGAGATAATTTGATAACGATGAATGATTTCTGTCACTGTCAGTCTGTGGCAATGAAAAGGTTATGAATTGATTTTTATGTCTCTAAATTTGTTGTTTCACTTTCATTTATTCATTCATACATACAATATTTATTTCCATATCACAGAAAGACAAGCATACAGAAGTTCATGCAGAAAATAGCAGAAATGTAGACCCAGTAACTGGGGCGCTGTACTCCTTTTTTCGAACTAGCACGACCGAGAATGTCAACATTTCGAAAAAAGGAGTACAGCGCCCCAGTTACTTGGTCTACATTGATACTGTTTTTTTCTGCATGAACTTCTGTATGCTTGTCTTTCTGTGACATGGAAATAAATGTTGTTTGAATTAACAAATGAAAACAACACATTTAGAGACATAAAGATCAATTCATCAAAGAGTCAAAAACTGTCTATCTATTCTATTTCAATTTCATGTGACAATGTCTGTGACTGTGCTCCATATTTTAAATTTTTGTTTGATAATAAACACAACAACAATTAATAAATGGTCACTTCTTGTCTTGATGGATTATATTAAATTGGGAGAAAATTACTACAACTAACTTTGAATACTCAAGTAAAATCCTATACATCAAGAATATAAACGAGACTTTCTAGTCTCAATTCAGGCAGGTCGAGTTGTCTTACTATTCCAATGGACAGTGCATAATTTTTAAGCAAAATAAACCGAACAAAACGTCATCACACAAATCACTCAAAATTAACTAGATTACAATCAAATAAAACACAACATCTTCAGGAAAACCCAAACACCAATATCTTTAAGTGAAAGAAGCAGAAAAATGTGATATTTACCTGTTGGAGTTGGGCTCTGTAAGTGAGTAAATTCGCCGAATAATCTTCTGCCATTTTGCTATGCTGTTGTTTGTTGTAAATCTAATAACTTGTAAATGGCGCCCTCTAGAGTAAACTTTCAGCAAAAAGCAGTTTTCCATCAAAACTTGCTAAGCGCAGAAACTGGTGGTACCTCTGGCCAAAACTCTAAAAAGTTTACATTGTTGCAACAGGTGCCCACACTAACTTGTTTGCAAAGAAATTTATTGAATAAAACAGTATTTTCTGCTTAACAGCTTTATGAACTTGGGTCCTGCTAGACAAAATTTCTATGCCATTTCCATTATGGAGCATATGTCATAAAGTTTAAAACTTAATTTTAAAAGTAACCTGTAACCCGCTGTTTCTGTTAAGCAATACTTTTCTGTGCTTAGCAAGTTTTTCTGCTTAGTTAGCAGCTCTATTAAATTGGGCCCTGGTGTACATGGATTTTATCTTCCCTTGATCCTCAACCCAAAATGATACATAGTTGAATTAGTTAATCCCTGGATATTCGGTCATGCAGAAATCTTGTGCTATGAAATGAAAGTCTTCCAGTACCTGCTCTAAAAAAAACTATTCCTTTTTTTTATTTTACCAAGGACAAACTTAATCCCCTTGGATAGTCTGCTGCTTCTCTTTACCGTTAACCCAGACACTACCCTGCCAAGTTTTACGCTAAAATACCTCTTTCTAATTAACCCTACTTCACTCCACTGTAGAAGGAAAGCCTCTTCATCAATTCTCCATTTCACTTTATCTTGCGCTGTATGTTGCTAAGCAATGTCCCTTTATGTACTTAAATCATCTCGCCCTCTTCAGTTTCGTCTCCCTCTTTCTGAGTCTTGTTAGGTAACTTGGAATTTGGTTGTTTTGCAAGCCCATAATTATGTTTATATTATACATAGAACCCATGCAATATGAATCACACTAGTCAAAGCAGTGAACATTTAATGACAAACCAAGGAAACTGTACTCATTTTCATCATTTATTTTTGTCACAATTCCAAATGAATCAAAACAGTTTGAACAAATTTCAATAACATTCCGAGTCTTAAACATTTCAAGATACTCATATCTTGCAACAATAAAAACAATTGTTATATCAAACTACACAGAAAGTTTTTGTTCCATCACTGTTGTATGCAGAATTGTTTTGATATTTTGGTACATTATTTCAAATAAAACAATGGACATAACATGATGTTGTCTCAGTTTCCACTCAAACTTTTGAACAATTAGTCATGCACTCTTCATCCACTATTTGAAAACATAAACTCCAAACTCCAACTGACGTCCACTCACAATATTATTTTATGTGCCATTCATTGACAGTCAATGTATGTTACTAGTTTATAAATACTTATGATTTGACATTACGGAAGATGTGGCCATACCGCTACAAATTCTTAAAGGCAGGGAATAGTATTTTTCAAAGACCAGTATCCTCACTTGTCGCACATTCCAACAAATGCATTTATATTTATAAAACAAATCTGTGGAAATATTTAGCATAACAACTTAATACTTGGTAACGAGAAATGGAGAGCTGTTGATAGAATAAAACATTGTCAGAAACGGCTCCCTCTGAAGTAACAAAGTTTTTGAGCAAAAGGTATCATTTCTCACTCAAATATTAAAAGACGTCAGGCTTGAGGCATTTTATTATGGCATCTGAAATCACACAAATTTGTGCAGCAAGGGTGTTTTTCTTTCATTAATCTCTTGCTACTTCGATGACCACATTAGTAAAAGTTTGTTAATTTATGCATATCTTTGGATACACCAAGTGAGAATACTGGTCTTTGACAATTACTAAAGGTGTCCAGTGCCTTTAATCTAGAAGTTGTTTTTATTTGAATGACTTCAGCAACCATCACGTTCTCGTCGTGTACATGTCTTTATCTTCGGGGTTTGACATTCCATGGTCAGCCTGCGACTCCACAGCATCTGTAGAGGGCGCTGTTTCAGTGACATCATCACCAGGGGTGGGCGTGTCTTCTTGATTGGACATAACTGGTTCTTCGGTTTGTTTCTGCAAAAAGCAAATTTCAAAACAAATATAACATGCTTTTCACCACATAAAAGCAATAATAATAACTTATCCACCCGTAGAGTGTCCAAGGCGCCTACAATAATACAATATAATAACTTACCCCCAAACAAAATTACACATGGAAAATGACGGTCAAATTACAATGAGCTAGAAAGGCCAGAGACATTAAATGAGTTCTAAGCTCACATTTCAAAGTACTTAAGGAACTAGATGTTTAAACATGTAGTGGTAACAAATTCTACAAACAAGGGAGCAGCTGTATCAAACAGCCTGTCCCCCAGCTTCTTTTCGAATGTGGCTCAAAATCGACCTGCCACCGGAAAACCTTATAACTGATATTCTTTAGTGGGTATACAAGCATGCAGCACTTTCTTGACCAATGACATCCATTCACTGGTATACCCAGAGCCTATGTATATCCATTGTATATCAAAGACAAGGCACCAGTCTATCATGCATACCTTTGCAATGGCTCCACTCATTCTTTCCTTGACTCGTTCAGCCACTCCGCTCCCAACACTGTCACTCCAGAATGTTTTCAATGCTTCATACTCTGCTTTGGTTATCCTAACAACCTGGTACGGATAGCAGAGAGAAGCAGTCGCTGTCATCAGACCACCGGAGTACACAATCTTCCTCAGCATCCCTCCTTGAAAGAAAAACAAGAACGCTTTAAAATTTAAAGGATTCAGGTACTTTTTCAAAATGTCCACAGATTTACATTAAACTTACAGTGATTGAAGATAATGAAAGTGGAAAGCTTCCCTTCAAATATTACTAACTGAGGTTGTGTAGTTTTTGAGAAATGAGTAAAACAAGTCACGAAATAACTTTCGTCTCAGGAAGACGAAAATTATTCTATTAATTTAATTACTAATTTAACACCTTAAACAAATCTGTGGTTATAATATGTAAATCTTCCTCATTTCCAATCTGCTGTACAAAGAACTACCCCAAAAGGTTCTAAATTCTGATGTTACCTTTTCTTGCTAGAACAACTCCAGTAAGACCAGCCAAGGTGATAACTCCTGCTCTTTGGTAGATCCCTTCCTCTGTCTTGACAAACTCAACAATATCTTCAAGAAAATATGAAGAAAAAAACCAGTTGATTAATAACATACATTGATATCGTGGGTGCTTATTATCCATCACAATCTCAATCCAGGCATATTATTGGTTAGATTTTGACACTTAGGAGGAAAAATTCAACAGGAAAAAGTCACCATCAGGTAAAAAATCCAATCCAAATGTGGTCTTTGGCCCACAGGATCCCACCAAGACAAACAAGCAGGGAAAGATCATCAAACTATATCACCCATTGACACCGCAAATATGTAAAACAATATCTAGTCTGCAGTTAAAGACAATGGACACTAGTGGTAATAAGTCTTCTCATTTGGTGTATCTCAACATAAGCATAAAATAACAAACCTGTGAAAATTTGAGCTCGATTGGTCGTCGGAGTTGCGAGATAACTATGAAAGAAAAAACACCCTTGTCAGACGAAGTTGTGTGCTTTCAGATGCTTGATTTCGAGACCTCAAATTCTAAATCTGAGGTCTCGAAATCAAATTCCCGGAAAATGACTTCTTTCTCGAAAACTGTGTCACTTCAGAGGGAGCCGTTTCTCACAATGTTTTATACTATCAACCTCTCCCCAATACTCGTTATCAAGTAAGGTTTTATGCCAATAAGTAACTACCAATAGTGTCCACTGCAGTTAAAAAATATTATGTTTCTGGTAATGAAACAAAGAATGCCTCATAAGTTAACTTGATCACTATAGCTCACAAGCCTAAGGAAACATGTAAACAATGGTGCTTGCTATGTGAACCAAGAACACCAGGGTTAACCCAGCCTATTCCTCCATGAAAAGTGTTCTGGGTTCTTTCACATGCAATGGACCTTATGCATTGACGTCATCCAGCCACCATCTTAGAGGAAAAATGATGACGAAACAATCGAGACCCACGGATTTGTATGCGCGGCGCACAGTATTGACTAATAAACAACCTCCTTTTGACCTCTAGGTGAGGGCACCTTATGTACATGACGTCATGTACATAAGGTCTATACCAATCCTAGTACACATGACCTACAGCTTTTAAAATGTCCCATCCAAAAGACAAATAAATAATGGTGAAGTACACAGGACTGGGACTCAAACCTGCTGATCAGAAACACCAGAGCATGAATCCGGTGCCTCGTACCCGCTCAAACATGACACGCCCCAACAAACGCTCCTTGATATTTAACTCTTATATTAACTCTCATACTTCAACCATGCAACAACTCAAGTCCAGGGCCCGATTTCAAGCAGAAAATATTGCTCAACATTATTCTGCTCAGCAAAATTAAGCAGGATACCAGTTACATTTTGTAAGTGTTAAATGGTACTTTAACTGGTAACCTTATTTTGGTTACATCATTTCAGTTGTGCTTAGCAACTTTTTAGGCTTAAAGACAGTGGACACTTTTGGTAATTGTCAAAGACCAGTCTTCTCACTTGGTGTATCTCAACATAATTCATAAAATAACAAATCTGTGAAAATTTGAGCTTAATTGGTCGTCGGAGTTGCGAGATAATAATGAAAGAAAAAACACCCTTGTCACACGAAGTTGTGTGCTTTCTGATGCTTGCAGCCATGATTCTAAAATTAGCCATTATGAACTGTATTATATACAGGAATCTTGCTATCACCTTTTTCTTTCTGTTCAGCAAATTTGTAGGCTTGTTTGACCTTCTCTACTGCACCCTGAAAAAAAATAAAAAAATAACTTGAAGTACAATGTATGCGGAGCAATTACACAACTACAGAGGATTGCTGTAGAAAAGGGAATAATAGAACAGCAAAAGCACTGCAGGATCTGTACAGTATGTTGGTGTGTTTAAATGCTACTTACAAGGTGTGGACCAGAGAACAAACGAGGTCCACATAGTGTAGGGACTTGAAACGCTCTGTGGACTTACACATGTAATGGAACAGCAATAGCACTGCAGGATCCGTACAGTATGTGGGTGTGTTTAAACGCTACATACGAGGTGTGGACCAGAGAATAAACGAGGCCCACATAATGTGGGGACTTGAAACCTGTGGACTTACATATGTCCACACAGTGTTTTTAAATTAGTGTTGAAGAATAGGATTTCCCTTAAGTGTACAGAACAAAGGACTCTTCAGAGTGACTGAAACAAAGAGCTGTGTGGGTGAGTAGGTATAATACAAAACCAAACCGGGGCCTATAACAAAAGAGGACAATAGGGTCCACAGTTCAGGAAAAGTCCACAGCAAGTTACCCACTGGTATCAACCGGATTGATCCGGTGTGGCGGTTTCAGTCTTCCGCCGTGTTCAGTTTTCCGGGTGACGTAGTCGGTCATATCAACACGTTGTTCAAACGGTTTTAGCTTTCCGGCGTGTTCAGTTTTCCGGGTGACCTCTCAGATACCGCCGCGAGTACCCTGGCGAGTAATGTAGTTCTCTCAGCAGTGACCCCACATTGTTTATATTACGATTCTTTTCTGTCTAGTCACATAATCTCTTGTCCTATCTTTACATGTATTCATGGGAACAACTTCAGGCAGGTCACACTCTGCTTGCATAAAAAACAACTCATACGATCCACGCGTTTCAAACGCCGCCATGACAGCTACCGGAGGGTAACGGATAACTCAATACGGCACTAAAAATGGACTACTTTCGCTTGCTGTGCGCAGGCATCGCATGACGTAATGCTACCGTATTTGGTCATTCGGAAAACTGAACACAGCGGAAAGTTGAAACCGTAACACCGGTACCGTTGGGGGGGGGGGGGTCAGGGTAAGGGGTCAATCTTACCTGAACAGAATCAGAAACTGTCCACACATTCTGCCGGACAATAGAAACTGCCTGATACAAGTACCCACTGGTATCAACTGGATTGATCCGGTACTCCACTTGTGCATCATCATATATGGATAGATTCCTGGGTAGAACTCCCTGTCGTTTGGCTTCCCCTGGATTAGTAACAGCGTCAGCCTTCACCACTGGTAAACCAAGAGCTAAACCAGCTGATCCTAACACAGGCAAAGCTGCTACTCTTAATATTCGCCTCATCTGTAAAAAACAAAGATAGATAGTTGTCACAACACTTAAAGTTATCAACACTTATTGGGCACAGCAAAAGTTAGTCAACAAAAATGTTGAGCAGACAGCACCAAATTTGCGCAAGGCCTGAAACTTGGCGTGGCATATCGGGGGCCTTTCTCAAACCACGGCTTGGGCTCCGGCTCAGGCTTAGGCTCCGCGCGCTGTGTTCCAGCTCGGCCTTTAACCTGCATTTTCAGCGCGTATTGCTGATTGTTGAGGAAAGCCCCTGGTGCGCAGGCTTAAAGCAGTGCACAAATTTAAAATCGGGCCATTGTTTGGCGCTCAGCAGAGGCTGAAGTTTGCGCGAGGATTAAAGTTCGCGCCCAACAGCCTCATCCACTTCCATTTAATAATTTACTATTCTATTTTTCTAATCTAACTAACTCTCAACACTGAGAGTGAGATATCACTTTTTGTAAAAATGAGTGAAAAAGTGATGAGTATTGAGTGATTGGAAAGTTATCCGTTAGTAGGGTTAGGGTTGTCGCCGAGTGTGGCCCTGTATTCTATAGTTACTCCCTAGTAGTAAGTAAGGAGCTGTTTAATAAATTTTCAAGATCAAGACTTGAACTTCATATTGAAGTTGAACCTGCACTCTCTTCATAACAATATATAACACTAACAGTCAGTGCACAGCCCCATTTCAATTTTGGATGCGCTGCATGCACACAATCATAATAAACCAGTTGAACAATTCAACTCAACTCGTTCATAAATCAACAACCACAATTAAGTCCGATTCGTGATGATTACAAAAATGAAACTCCAAGCCACACTACAACTGTGTAATACGTTGGTAACTCCTCACCTTTACCGATTTCACGGGAGGCGAGGGGAAAAAGAGGACAAACTTACCTGTTTGGCGGCCATTTCGATCTTCGCCTTGTGCAGAGAGTCATCAGAGTAACCTTTGACCTCATCAATAATGACAAACCTAACGAAAGCTCATGCATTATTCATCATATTGCGATGTACAAATTAAACACGTGTACGGTTTGGTTATTCAAAAAGGTTCTCAAAACACAAATTTTGCGATTCAAAAAGCTTCTCAAAAACAATTTGTTATGATTAATGTGATGGGATAATGGATAAACTTTTTTATGAATAAGTGTAAATGTAATGCATCTTAACCCCTTTGATCATAGAGTCCTTCCTCTATGCTTTGATGAATCACCTGTACTGTATTCCAGAAAATTGCAAAACCTAGCTCTTGGACTTTGAGTTTTAAAACGGAGTCGAGTGATACATGATTTACGTAAATTCAAGTCAAGTGCATTTTTGAAGAACTTATTTACCAATATTTAGGGATGCCTATTTCAATTTGACTGTCACATTACTATTTAAATACAATCAAAATTTTAAACTTTTGAATAATTTTGTACAAACAAGGTATACTTTTGATCTATTATTCGGAATGAGTCTCCACACATTGTGCCGCGCCTATGGATGACATGACACTTGAGGTGAATTTAAATGAATCGAATGTACACAGAAAGCATAGGTTATGTAGGCCCTACTGGAGGTTATGTCGATCCTATGATTTGGAAATAGATAGTTATTGGAGTGCAACTCAGCTCATCAAGTAAAACTGCAGGCATCAACCTTTTTGGTTATGTATACCCATGGAGTTCTACCACAGTTATACCCCACCCCACCCTTCATTTTCTTCTCTTATGATTTGTGAAACTGAGGTATAGGAAAGCTGTAGAGCAAGATGGTTTATGTTTTAGGTCATATCACCCCCCCCCCCCCCTCATTATGTTCACTTTTTTTTTTCATTTCGATTATTTCAATTCCAAAACGAATCGATTGTCTACAATAGGCAATAGTGACCTAACGGACCTCCAAAACGAATCGATTGTCTACAATAGGCAATAGTGACCTAACGGACCTCCAAAACGAATTGACTGTCTACAATAGGCAATAGTGACCTAACGGACCTCCAAAACGAATTGACTGTCTACAATAGGCAATAGTGACCTAACGGACCTCCA
Source organism: Asterias amurensis (assembly GCF_032118995.1). Lineage (NCBI taxonomy): Eukaryota > Metazoa > Echinodermata > Asteroidea > Forcipulatida > Asteriidae > Asterias > Asterias amurensis. The sequence continues at coordinate 13,327,878 of NC_092664.1, read as the reverse complement.
AAACGAATCGACTGTCTACAATAGGCAATAGTGACCTAACGGACCTCCAAAACGAATTGACTGTCTACAATAGATAGTGACCTAACGGACCTCCAAAACGAATTGACTGTCTACAATAGGCAATAGTGACCTAACGGACCTCCAAAACGAATCGACTGTCTACAATAGGCACTAGTGACCTAACGGACATCCAAAACGAATTGACTGTCTACAATAGGCAAATACGGTGACCTAACGGACCTCCAACAACGAATCGACTGTCTACAGCAAAGTTGCTTGGCTTGTGAAACTCTTCGAGCACTTGCCGGACCTCCACTATGTAGCAGCCCCCCTTGGTAAACATAGAGGAACCCGTATACGTATACGTCATGTGGTATGATATCGCTGCTGTGCGTGTGGATGGAGCTTGTGAAGTTGACAAACTGCCCTCCATACATCATGCACTTAGTGAGGCCGCCGTTCCCCGTACTATGTGGGTGTACCAGTTACTTGAAGATCTGCTGACTAGCCCAAAATAATCTGTCTTCGTCGAGGACTTCAACCAAGTTTTGACACAAACTTTTGAACGATTTCTCGTCGCCGACAGTACACCCAGTACACTCAGAATTAAAGAGTAAAGAGTGGTAGTTCATTTAATTCCGTATGCAAGTTTGCAGTTTATTTCATGGTGAGTAAGAATTGTGAAGTTTTGTTGCTGGTCTTCGGACTTCGTGCACAAAGTGTGTGGGTGAGTGTTGTGTGTGTGTGAGTGAATTTCTATACATGTAGTGTACAGCGACTTCATCAACGCACTGTGCTATCGTAATACGATGGCATTAAATGGCGGTGTTGGCATAAGAATATTTGCAACTTTTTCGGCACCAGAAGTTTAAAAGGCCGGATGGGTTATCGGTATAAACCCACAATCTGGTCGTATCTTTTACTACGGTCATGGTGGGATTGTGTGAGTTTTCCGGTAGTTAATAACAGGGAAATGGTGGGAAAGGTTGCCACAAGTTGTTTGGTAACTTTGGTAGGGGGTGGGTGATTTCGTTTTCGTGAAAATTCAAAGTACACGCTGTGAACTCCAACCACCTGTCATGCCTGTACGTACGTACAGTACCAATGGGTGTCATTTTGAATCAGATGTACAGTGCATGGATGCTTGTTGTGTCTAGACTGCATTCCATTGTACTCCGGCCTGGGATTTAAACTTTGTGGAATTTCTAAGTAGTAATAAGAGTTGGGCAAAAGCAACTTTGTTATTTTGGACTTGGTTATTTGAGAATTGTCTTCAATAATGAATTCACTTAGCAAAAAAAGTTGTAAAAATAGCTAACTTTCCCTCCATAAATAGGTAGGCAATTTTGCTTTTCAACTTTCTGTTTAGCAAAAGGCAGGAAAAGCCAAGCACAGTATGGTCTAGTGATTTGGGCCTATTTTCATTAAGCTGCACATCAAGCACAACAACTACAACTAACTAAGCAGAACAAAAATGCTTACCAGTAAAAAAACCAGTAGGCCTATGATATGTTACTGTACTGGTATCCTGCTTAACTATTGCTAAAAAGAAGTTTTTAAGAAATACTTTTTTGCTTTCGCAGCTCTGAAATTGGGTTGTGGTACTTTTTCATCCTTTTATTTTAGCAGCTCTAGGCATTTTGTTCAAACTTCATAAAGTTTGTAAGCATAAAAACTTGCTAAGCACAGACAAATCTTGCTTAGCAGAAATATGTAACCTGCAAAAATTCCATAACATTTACATTTTTAAGACTGGTGCCTAACAATTTTGCTACTTGATTTTTATGCTTGACAGCTAAATAAAAAATTGTTTTAATTAAGACCGGTTTAATAAAAACATGGACATAAAAACCATATAGGACACACCAGATTGCAGAGTAGAGCCTTTAAAACCCAAGGCAAATTTATCGATCTCACAAGCTTTCACGGTCGAAAATTTTCATGCTTGCATTCTTTCGCACTGTGTGCTCACAGTTAAAGGAACACGTTGCCTTGGATCGGTCGAGTTGGTAAATAAAAAGCGGTTGAAACCGTTTGTTATGAAATGCATATGGTTAGAAAGATGTTTTAAAAGTAGAATATAATTATCCACACAAGTATCACTCACAATTGCACGGTTTTCCTTTCACGTCGCGAACAAACACGGTCGGCCATTTATGGGAGTCAAAAATTTGACTCCCATAAATGGCCGACCGTGTTAGTCGACGAGGTAAAAGGAAAACCACGCAATTTTGAGGCAAATTTGTATGGATCATTGTATTCTACTTTTAAAATAGACCAACATGTCCAATCCAAGGCAACGTGTTCCTTTAAAGTTTTTCAACTGCCTATCACATCCCAGAGTTTTCATTAATTGATTTCTTATAATCAAGGGTCATTTCAGATGAAATAATTTTGCAGAAAGTTTACTACCATGACCACCATCTTATAAGAAAAAAATGTTTTGAATAAAAATGACACAACAAATGTTTAGGTTCACAGGCCTGATACTTCACGGAGGCAACGGAGGCGATTGCCTCTGTTGCCCCTTGCCATTGCCTTGGTGCCCTTGAAATGCTCCAGTAGAAATTTACAATTTCCTCATAGGGTGTCCTTTGCCAAAGAGAAAATGCCTTGGTGCCCTTGCCCTTTCAAAAACGAAGCATACAGTCCTGGGGTCATTTACCAAAGCATGACCCTTTATATCTTAATACCATTTGTTACAAATATGGTTCTAGAGCCACTAGTTTCCTCTATAATTTTCTGTTGGTGCCATTATGTAAGAAAATGTCACACTGACTAATACTTTTAATGGCCCGTGGAAGAGGAGTTTAAGTTGGCTGTGAAAGAAAAACAATATTTGTTTAATACCAATAAGAATTAATAAATTTCACTTTGTTTACGTTGAAAAGTAGTTTTTTTCTTTTGACAATTGTCAAAATTATGTCATCTTACTATATTAGCACCAGTGAATCAAATCCTTAAATGTCATCCATCCAATAAGCAAAATCATTTTAAACATTTTATTTAAAATTTACCCTGCAGTAAGTAATTTTCTTCTAGTGTTTTTAAAAGTAAATTTTTAGAGTAATGGAATGGAAAAAGGGTTCAAAATTAACACTGAACCAGGCCACAGACCAGTGTTTGTAGTGTAGGGCCAGTAAACTTATGAATATACAAGTCTAGTCGTCTAAGGTCTTGTATTTTTGAGAAATAAAACCGCGCCTCTTCTTTTAGATAAAAAACTTAAAGGAACATGTTGCCTTGGATCGGTCAAGTTGGTCTTTAACCATTTAAAGCGTTTGTAACTGTTTGTTATAAAATGCATATATATGATTAGAAAGATGTTGTAAAGGTAGAATGCAATGATCCACACAAACATGCCTCAAAATTGCACGGTTTTCCTTTTACCTTGTTGACTAACACGGTCGGCCATTTATATTGGAGTCAACTTTTTGACTACTCCCACAAATGGGACACAACCATACACAAGTCAATGGGAATTGACACAACCATACACCAGTCAATTGGAAACTACACAACCATACACAAGTCAATGGGAAACTACACAACCATACACAAGTCAATGGGAAACTACACAACCATACAAAAGTCAATAGGACACTTCACAACCATACACAAGTCAATGGGAATGGACACAACCATACACCAGTCAATGGGAAACTACACAACCATACACAAGTCAATTGGAAACTACACAACCATACACAAGTCAATGGGAAACTACACAACCATACACAAGTCAATTGGAAACTACACAACCAATACACAAGTCAATGGGAAACTACACAACCATACACAAGTCAATAGGACACTTCACAACCATACACAAGTCAATGGACACTTCACAACCATACACAAGTCAATGGGAATTGACACAACCGTACATAAGTCAATGGGAAACTACACAACCATACACATGTCAATGGGAAACTTCACAACCATACACAAGTCAATGGACACTTCACAACCATACACAAGTCAATGGGAATTGACACAACCGTACATAAGTCAATGGGAAACTACACAACCATACACATGTCAATGGGAAACTACACAACCATACACAAGTCAATGGGAAACTACACAACCATACACAAGTCAATGGGAAACTACACAACCATACACAAGTCAATGGGAATTGACACAACCATACACAAGTCAATGGGAAACTACACAACCATACACAAGTCAACGGGACACTTCACAACCATACACAAGTCAAAGGGAATTGACACAACCATACACCAGTCAATGGGAAACTATACAACCATACACACAAGTCAATGGGAAACTACACAACCATACACAAGTCAATGGGAAACTACACAACCATACACAAGTCAATGGGAAACTACACAACCATACACAAGTCAATGGGAAACTACACAACCATACACAAGTCAATTTGACACTTCACAACCATACACAAGTTAATGGGAAACTACACAACCATACACAAGTCAATGGGAAACTACACAACCATACACATGTCAATGGAAAACTACACAACCATACACAAATAAGTCAATAGGACACTTCACAACCATACACAAGTCAATGGGAATTGACACAACCATACACAAGTCAATGGGAAACTACACAACCATACACAAGTCAATGGGAAACTACACAACCATACACAAGTCAAGGGAAACTACACAACCATACACAAGTCAATGGGAAACTACACAACCAAACACAAGTCAATGGGAAACTACACAACCATACACAAGTCAATGGGAAACTACACAACCATACACAAGTCAATGGGACACTTCACAACCATACACAAGTCAATGGGAATTGACACAACCATACACCAGTCAATGGGAAACTATACAACCATACACAAGTCAATGGGAAACTACACAACCATACACAAGTCAATGGGAAACTACACATCCATACACAAGTCAATGGGAAACTACACAACCATACACAAGTCAATGGAAACTACACAACCATACACAAGTCAATGGGAAACTACACAACCATATACATGTCAATGGGAAACTACACAACCATACACAAGTCAATGGGACACTTCACAACCATACACAAGTCAATGGGAATTGACACAACCATACACCAGTCAATGGGAAACTATACAACCATACACAAGTCAATGGGAAACTACACAACCATACACAAGTCAATGGGACACTTCACAACCATACACAAGTCAATGGGAATTGACACAACCATACACCAGTCAATGGGAAACTATACAACCATACACAAGTCAATGGGAAACTACAAAACCATACACAAGTCAATGGGACACTTCACAACAATACACAAGTCAATGGGAATTGACACAACCATACACCAGTCAATGGGAAACTATACAACCATACACACAAGTCAATGGGAAACTACACAACCATACACAAGTCAATTGGAAACTACACAACCATACACAAGTCAATGGGAAACTACACAACCATACACAATTCAATGGGAAACTACACAACCATACACAAGTCAATTGGAAACTACACAACCATACGCAAGTCAATGGGAAACTACACAACCATACACAAGTCAATGGGAAACTACACAACCATACACAAGTCAATGGGAAACTACACAACCATACACAAGTCAATGGGAAACTACACAACCATACACAAGTCAATGGGAAACTACACAACCATACACAAGTCAATAGGACACTTCACAACCATACACAAGTCAATGGGAATTGACACAACCATACACAAGTCAATGGGAAACTACACAACCATACACATGTCAATGGGAAACTACACAACCATACACCAGTCAATGGGAAACTACACAACCATACACAAGTCAATGGGAAACTATACAACCATACACACAAGTCAATGGGAAACTACACAACCATACACAAGTCAATTGGAAACTACACAACCATACACAAGTCAATGGGAAACTACACAACCATACACAATTCAATGGGAAACTACACAACCATACACAAGTCAATTGGAAACTACACAACCATACACAAGTCAATGGGAAACTACACAACCATACACAAGTCAATGGGAAACTACACAACCATACACAAGTCAATGGGAAACTACACAACCATACACAAGTCAATGGGAAACTACACAACCATACACAAGTCATTGGGAAACTACACAACCATACACAAGTCAATAGGACACTTCACAACCATACACAAGTCAATGGAAATTGACACAACCATACACAAGTCAATGGGAAACTACACAACCATACACATGTCAATGGGAAACTACACAACCATACACCAGTCAATGGGAAACTACACAACCATACACAAGTCAATGGGAAACTACACAACCATACACATGTCAATGGGAAACTACACAACCATACACAAGTCAATGGGACACTTCACAACCATACACAAGTCAATGGGAAACTACACAACCATACACAATTCAATGGGAAACTACACAACCATACACAAGTCAATTGGAAACTACACAACCATACGCAAGTCAATGGGAAACTACACAACCATACACAAGTCAATGGGAAACTACACAACCATACACAAGTCAATGGGAAACTACACAACCATACACAAGTCAATGGGAAACTACACAACCATACACAAGTCATTGGGAAACTACACAACCATACACAAGTCAATAGGACACTTCACAACCATACACAAGTCAATGGAAATTGACACAACCATACACAAGTCAATGGGAAACTACACAACCATACACATGTCAATGGGAAACTACACAACCATACACCAGTCAATGGGAAACTACACAACCATACACAAGTCAATGGGAAACTACACAACCATACACATGTCAATGGGAAACTACACAACCATACACAAGTCAATGGGACACTTCACAACCATACACAAGTCAACGGGAATTGACACAACCATACACCAGTCAATGGGAAACTATACAACCATACACAAGTCAACGGGAAACTACACAACCATACACAAGTCAACGGGAATATACACAACCATACACAACTCCAGAGATGCCAAGTCCAGAGGCCAGCTATGCGTGAGATTTTTCAAAGCTCAACACCCCCCCCCCCCCCCCCCGAAAAAAAAATTGCCAGTTTTAGAAGGCCTTTCGAAATCACCGCCCAACTTTTTTTATTATTTAATTTATTTTTTTTATAAAAAAAAAATCAGAAATTTAATTGTGGACAAAAAAGTGTTCCAAAATGCATCAAAAACCTCTTCATAATAATTAAAACTAACATGAGGTACACAGAATTTGTTGATGGTTAATGTGGATGTACGATTGTGTCAGATTATTTCCTTCCGAACTAAAAAAAAATTGACTAAAAATGATGCCCAAAAAATCCTCCGCTCACTTCCTCTGCCTGTTGTGTCTTCGCTAGTGGAGCGCATTTCACGAGTTTGCTAAAACGAATCGGGAAAAACTTGTGCGCAATAAGCGTTTTGCGCTCTGCCGAATTTGTGAGTCTCATGCCTAATGCGTGGAGACTTGATAGGTCTGCGGTTTTGGACATGTTACATATTTTCTGGTCCAGATTTTTTTTTGAGGTACAACCCTTCAGTAGTGTAATGGTCGTTCTAGCCATTGGAATGAGAAGGATACTAAGCTAAGTAATTGGTCTTAAAATTAAACTTATTTATCCAACATAATTTTGTAAATTTAGTCCCTTTTCGATATCTCAAACTAGCCAGTATTATAGGCAAATAATGTGTGTTTCTGCCCAAACTTTATCCACATCATTATTTGTGTAAATATTTTGATATAATTTTGTTCAAAGATAAGTAATTTGTGCGGTTAAACTATAGAGACAGGATACGAAATGAATAAAATGGAAATTTTAATTGTCTTTTTATAATTTTTTGTTTTGTTTACAGACCTACAAGAACATTTCTCCTGGCTATACATTTAAAAATGTCTATGTCGGCTGAAGTGGCAGGTGAAGATGTACTGAGCAGCTTGATAATTAGAGTAGGAAACAGTCTCCCAAAGGCTGAGAAGTTCTTCAAGGACTCAGCTCCAAAGAATCTCCCGGAAACCATCACAAACCCCAACATGGCATCTGAATCTCAGGATAGCATTTTGGAAACCATGGCAACAGCAGATGACTATCAGTGGATGAACAATAAAGGAGATGACGATGCGACGATGGGGATCAAGATCAAAGAGGAGAATAATAACGAGATTGATAAAAGTTCAGTGTATGATTTCCACGAGGAGGATGAGCCAGTTCCTTTGGATGCCATTAAGATTGTACAGCAGATATCGAACGAAGCTAACCATCTATTTGATAAGGCTCCCCTGCAGGCCCAACCTCACCGCATCCAGAAGAATTTGAAAACAATGCATTATGAGTGCCCCTACTGTTCCTTCTCATCATTGTACTACAGCGCCGTCTCAAACCACACCTTAATACACACCGGTGAGAAACCATACCAGTGTCATCTGTGTAACTACCGCGCTCGCCAACGAGGGCACATCCTCATCCACATGCGCATTCACAGCGGTAAGAAACCCTTCAAATGCTCCAAATGCAGCTACTCCACCATACAGCGGAACCACCTGAGGGTACATATGCAGGTGCATAGTAAAGACAGGCCGTTTGAATGTCCGGGGTGTCCGTACCGCTCTAAGCATCTCTCCATCCTTCAGATGCATGTCAAGAAATTCAAGCACGATCACATCTATGAGTGTGATCAGTGCGATTACACCTCGTCACGAAAACACAATCTCACCCAGCACATGTATATTCACACCGGAGCCAAACCGTTCAAGTGTGACATGTGTCCGTACGAATCCAGCCAGAAAGGTCATTTGAATATTCATATCCGCAGTCACACCCGCGAGAAACCTTACAAATGCATGGAGTGTCCGTTCGCATCCACTGTTCCAAAATCCCTTCGTGAGCATATGTGCATGCATCACGGGTTACGCCCTTACAAGTGCACCTATTGCAGTTTTTCAACGAGCCAGTCGTTCTCCCTCAAGAAGCACACCGCTCTTCACGTCACTGACCTTATGACCTTTAGGTGTAAAAACTGCAACTTCAACTCCACGAACGTAGATGATTTTTTAAAGCATCGCAAAGTCCACAAAGCACCCAAGTCTTACACTTGCAGCATCTGTGATTTTACAACTCCGTTTAAGTTTCAGTACACCATCCACATGCAAAGCCACGACAATCTAATGGTCAGTTTGAACATGGATGATGTCTCGACCAAAGATAACTCGGACGGCTCTCAAAGCTCACCAATAAAGTATAACAACAATGTAAAGGACCGTTCTACATGTGAGATGATCTTAGTGAACGGGAAACTTCGTAAAAAATGTTATGTTGATCGCGATGTTCAGAAATCACCTAAAAGAGAGCAGCCCTCGGATGTTAAAACAGGGACAAAGTTGAAAATCAGTGTCAGTTCACTTGTCAATGGGGGGAAGAAAACGCCCACCAAGACTACGCCCACCAAAACTACGCCCACCAAGACCAAATTAGGACAGAGTGAAATGAGTAATGAAGCACAGTCGAGGTTGCCACGGACTACACAGTCTCCAAGTAGTGCCACTAAGAAGAAAATGATGAAGAATTACTTGTGTTCGTATTGTGACGCTAAGATACTCGGTCAGGAAGACTGGGAACGTCATGAAGTACGCCACTTCAAGCAATGGCCAGAAATAGTATAGATACATCGTACATCTTAGACTAGTGGACAAGTCGTTAAATGTCTGTCGCGGTGATTGCGTTCCGACTCTATTTAGAATCTCCCCGCAATTCCCGCGGTATCCTCGCGAGACTACTGCTTAAGCTTACTACTGCTTAAGCTTACTACTGCTCTCACGTCGACTACGGTCCCAAGTCGGCAACTAGCAGTGATTTCACGAGAGCAGTATTGCATCGCAGAAACGACATCGCCACAACTCAACTATCTCACCGTGGCAAACAATTAAAGACTTGTCCACAAGTCTACGCACATCTAGACCAAAGACCTTCGACTCGTACATTCTATTCCAGAATCTACACTTTCTCGTCCATTCTACTTAATTTAATTCCACTATCAATTAGGATTCTTGTGCTATTGTATCCCAAGTTGTACATATGAAAGACAGATAAAAAAAAATCAAGCAAAGGTTTGGGGCTCGAAGGGTGCGGGGTGGGGGTACGTAACAGCTGGTAGAACCTCAACCCTCACATGGACAAAGTGACAAATCTCTGAGTGTAAAAAAGTATCTTACATAAAAGACAGAGAAATAAATGAATACAAAATTGTCACACATGAACTTGGTGATGCTGAGAGGGAGTGAGGCCCCCCCCCCTCCCAGCCTGGCACTGAACAATCAAGTGTAATCACAAAATATTTGTTTCAGATTTTTTGAAATTTACAAAGTGTCCCTTTATGGTTTATGTGATTTTGAGTGCTTCCAATTTCTTATGGACTTGAAGCGCAGACAGGGAATGGATTCCCTCCACCAAAGTTTTAAAGTTTTGTCACAAAACAGTTTTTCCATTGTTTTGAAATATGCAAAGAATTTATATAAATTTTTATTGTGAGTGCCTTCAAGTCGAACATTTGTAAAGTAAACATACTATGCAAAAGTGTAAAAGTGATTTTACACATGATGCAAGAAAAGAGTTTTTTTTTCCTGTTTTCTAAAAGATACGAACAAGTAATTGAAATGCTTAACTTCCAACAAAGTGTTTAATGAAAAAGTGTTGTGTTTTAACCAGTTGCCTTCTATTATAAAATAACTCTATGGCCAGTTTAGAATTCACAGTTCGAGCTTCAGCTTACATGTTTGTCTCCAAGTGGTTGTTTAGTGACATATTATATGCAAAGTGTGCCTCAAAATCAAATATTTGTAAAAGTTAACTTGTAACTATACTATGCAAAAGTGTAAAAAGGTGATTTTAGACATTTATATTAATACAAGAGTTTTGTTTTCCAGTTTACTAAAATTATATGAACAAGTAATTCCAATGCTTAATTTCCAACAAAGTGCTGCCATTTTTAGTATTTAACCATTTGCCTTCCATCATTGCCTTCTACTACAAAACAATTCTTTGTCCAGTTTAGAATTCACAGTTCAGGCTTCAGCTTTAATTTTTTTTTTTAAGTGCACTCACGACAAACAACAGCGTACAGAGGACAAAACATAGACTACTGATTGGCTGATTTGACCAGTAAGCTAAATCACTTTAGAGAAACAAATGAGGCTTCAGCTTACACGTAGGTCAAGTTTGTGAAAGGACCAAAAACTAGTGGTTGTATAGTGATATACATAGAGCATGCGCACATACGTTAAGTGCAACCGACTCTAGATATGTCAATGTGCCGGGCGACTCGATCTTGTGCTATGAAATTGATATTTTCCTTTTAGCTTTGTATTTGAATTGAGCAGAAACCAGCACTACAACACATTGTTTGTTGGTTGTTTCAATTTGTTTTGAAATTTTACTTATTACAAAAAAACATGCACTTTTGTGAGCTTTGACTTGTTTTTATATGAAAGTGCCTTTTAAAATCCTTTATGTAGTTTTTACATATACCGTGTAAGTTTCTTATTTTTGTAGTACATACAATGAGCTTCCTACTATGGACCTGTGAACTGAGGGCATTTTTTGTTTTAAAAAGAGTTCCTTTTTCACTTTTTTCTGTTATTTTTACAAATTTACTTAATTATTCCAAAAATGAATAACATCACATTTATATCCTTAAAAGTTTCTGGTTTTCATTACCTTAAAGCCATTGGACTCTTTCGGTAAACAGTATTGTCCAAGGCCCACACTTAGTGTATCACAACTTATATATAAAACAACAAACCTGTGAAAATTTAGGCCCAATCAGTCATCAGTGTCGGGAGAAAATAACTGCAAAACCCACCCTTGTTTCCGCACGTTTCGCCGTGTCATGTCATGTGTTTAAAATAAATCTGTAAATCCGATATCGAGAATTGATATTGTTTTAATGTTTTCTCAAAAAGTAAAGCTTTTCATGGGATAATTTTTCAAGAGATGCTTTTCACCATTACCTTCTGTAAACCCTGTAAGTTATTTGTAAATCTGTGAACGTTATTTTTTTTTCTGTTCCGAAAGTGTCCAATGGCTTTAAAGGACTTGGGTACTTTTTCAAAATCTCCACAGATTTACATTAAACTAACAGGGTTTGAAGATAATGATAGTAGAAAGCTTCCCTTAAAATATGACTTACTGAGGTGCTGTAGTTTTTGAGAAAAGAATAAAACAATGTCACAAAAATAATTTTTGTCGCAGTTTTAGCATGTAAAAACGTATTAACCAGTTATGGTATGTTGTGGTATTATAATATCATAACTGGTTAATATGTTTTTACATGCTAAAATAATTTTCGTCTCACCGAGTCGAAAATTATTTTGTGACTTGTTTTACTCTTTTCTCAAAATGATGATTCTTAGTCAGTTACAGCTAGAATTATTACATTAATTATTTGAACAAGAAGAAATTCAGAGACAAACTTTTTTTGGTTAAATTTAAAGTACACAATTTATTTTATAAATGATCATTGTTTATAATTGTTACAACACATATTGTAATAAATCCACTTGACAGTTTTCCTTGATATTTCCTTTCATTTTGTTTGTGTTTTCTGACTAAGCATGATTCAGGTAGTCACTACCTAATAAAGTATGTGCCCCAATCCCCAGAGAAGGGGGCACTGGATCTATCCTTATGTGTGATGTAATTCCACTATTGGACTTTTTTTAAGTACCTAAATTGATCTTTAGAATGACCAAATTAGGCTTTGTAAACTGACCTCCCCGACAACTTATCGCGACGACGATGTAAAAGGAAATGCCTGTCCGAAATAAGACCTTGGGTAAGGTGAGAGTCTTTCCTTGCGGAGGTCTGAAACTAAGATCGAAGGAGCTTCTTGGAACCAAATCGTCAGTGATAGAGAAGTAGGTCAAAGAGTCAGACTCTATTTACTTTGAGAAAATTACAGCATGTTTTTGTTTAGCAGGCAGACTAAAAAAGCCTGAACTCGGATGAAATTTCTCAGCTCCTGTCAGTCAATATTGTCCAGGGGTCTAAAGGACTGCATGATTTGCAATCACAAGGTTGTAGGTTCAAATCCTACCAGGCTAACCGCTGATTTCACAATGGCTAGAATGAGTCTTGTTGTCTAGTTATTGAATCCCAATTTCTTAATTTGTGCAATTCATAATCAAAGACATTAAACCAATGTGTGTATGAGAGAGATTGGCTGTTGCCAGCTTGGTGTTTATATCCCCCTAGGGGGCGTTTGCCAAGTTTTCTTGGTAGGAAAAACGTCTAAACAATCAAACAAACACTCTATCCATACAGCTACTTCATGTCAGTTTGACCTCTGACCTCTGTCCATATCACTACCTCCATTAAGGGTCTCAATTACAAATGAGACGTTAAACCAATGTTTGTATGAGGAGATATTGGCTGTTGCCATCTTGGTTGTTTATATCCCTGTGTGTGAGTTTGCAGAGTTGCCCTGGTGGGAAGATCTTCTAAACACTCTATCCATACAGAAGCGTTCATGTTAGTTTTGAAAACCTCTGTCCATATTAAAACCTCCATTAAGAATCTCAATTATAAATGAGACGATAAACCAATGTGTGATGAGGAGATATTGGCTGTTGCCAGCTTGGTGTTTATACCCCCGTGTGTGAGTTTACCAAGTGGCCATGGTGGGAAGATCTAAACACTCTATCCGTACATGTCCGTTTTTAAAACCTCTGTCCATTTTTACTACCACCATAAAGAATCTCAATTATAAATGAAGATCTCTAAGGATTACGTTGCTTGCTCTCGTTGTTCTTGCTGCTCCTTTAGTAGCTTCTTCTTCTTCTGTGTGATTCCGGTGGATCTGAACTCGGCCCTCTCTGCAAGGTACTCCTGTTTGCACATCTCAAAGAATTCTGGATCTTTATAGCTGGAAGAAAAAAAAAGGGGGTAGCAATAATCGCATAAACAGGTTTTGAACTGTAGATAAGTTAAAAAGTTAAAGTCTGTCCCAAGATGGCTCATTAGGCTTGTGTTTATACCCGTTATCCTGTGGATAAGGCACCTCCAGACCATTCAACCCCATGGTCTAATCGTAATCTTTGTAGCTGGAACAAAGCGAAGGGGGTAGCATTAATCACATGATAAACATGCTTGAACTGTGGAGAAGTTCAAAGTAAAGTCTGTCTCGAGCCAATATGGATCATCAGGCCTGTGTTTATATCCGGTTTCCTGTGGATAAGGCGCCTACAGATCATTCAACCCTATGGTCTGAACATCCAAAAAAGAAATGACTAATAACCCTTTTTAAATTTGCCTTCTCTTTTTTACACAAATATCCCATTCTCATTCACTACTTTTGTTCTTTGTTTTTCCATCTTCTTGTGTTGTTGCTCCTTCTTACACAACATTTCATCCAAACACTAACAAGCAGTATGGCCTAATTTCATGAAACCTGTAAGCATAAAAACTTGCTTAGCACAGACAAATCTTGCTAAACAGAAACTGGTTACCAGCCAAAGTTCTAAAAAGTTTACATTGTTGCAACTGGTGCCCCACTCATTTTTGGCTTAGCAAAGAAATTTGTTGAGCACAGAGGGCACATGCTGAGTAACATGTTTACTCCATAGCTAGGTGCAGTGTTAAAATAAGGGAATAAAAGGGTAGCGATGAGTTCTTAAAGACCCTGGACACTATTAGTAATTGTCAAAGACCAGTCTTCACACTTGGTGTGTCTCAACATATGCATAACATAACAAACCTGTGAAAATTTGAGCTCAATTGGTCGTCGAAGTTGCGAGATAATAATGGGAAAAAACACCCTTGTCACACCAAGTTGTGTGCTTTCAGATGCTTGATTTCGAGACCTGAAATTCTAAATCTGACGTCTCGAAATCAAATTTGCAGAAAATTACTTCTTTCTCGAAAACTACGTCACTTCAGAGGGAGCCGTTTCTCACAATGTTTTATACTGTCAACCTCTCCCCATTACTCGTTACCAAGTAAGGTTTTATGCTAATAATTATTTTGAGTAATTACCAATAGTGTCCACTGCCTTTAAATGGCCGTTTTAAACCGGCAGGGTCGTGGTTCGGCTCGGGCCTTTATCGCACGGCCACGACCCTGCAAGGTTTTAAACGGCAGTTTAAGAACGAGTCACTACTCTTTTATTCCCATTCATAAATGCCTTTTTGGTTAAAAGGCGTAATAAAGTAAGAAACTCTGTAAAACTTATATTAGTTTTGTTTTCTGTAAAACTTTGTTTTCTGTAAAACTTATCCGTTTTCCGACGTCCTTGAGCTCTGTACGCATGTTGCATTCTTATGACTGAGACAGTTTTCGGATATGCTTAGTGCGCGGAGTTAGTCTTGGTGCAAGACGTTTCTCGTTTTCCTTTCACACACAGCGCGGCCAACTCACCACCAGCGCCCGTATCGCCCGTAAGGAGAAACAACCGGTTATAACAGACCTCCAGCTGGTCATTACCAACCGTTTCAGCACCCCCAACGTGGCGCACTCTCCACCAACAGGAATAGCGAAACTGTCTGAGGTATTTATGAATGATGAATAATTGATAACTTACTAGTTTGTGAGGCAGTTTTTCAATGCGTTATTTTGTTCCCTACACTGCACGGCCATCAGTAATCCCTTCTCACGACAACAAGAGGTGAAAGCTGTGGGGATAAAAGTGGGAAAAAAACCCAACAATTTTAAATATAAACGCTAGCTTAAAACTAAAATTTAAACTCAAATTAAAATTGGTATTGTAAATAATTCAGATTTCCTTCAGAAGAGAATTATGAATTTGTTTTGGAGACACTAATTTGTGTTTGTGAAATTTTCCTTAAGTTTTTAAGCCATTTTTGATTTGAGACATTTAATACTGGTTTATGAAAGAAATTTCTGGCCTTGTCAGTCGCGACACTTGTGTCCTTTAGACACTTTATCATAATTGCTTCTCTCCACACAGGAGTATAAATGGGTACCGGGGAGAGCTCGGGAGTATAACCTGTGATGGACTGGCATCCTGTCCATGGGGAATAGAAATATTTTCAGTTATTGATGCCAGGGAAACTGGAACTAAACATAGCCCTGATGAGCCACATTGATATTGGCTCAGGACAGACTTTATTTTGTTTTTGTGTTGTGTAATGCATGTAAAAGAACCCAGTGCACTTATCGAAAAAAGATGAGGTTCGCCCCGGTTTTCCTGGCTGGATTGGCAATACATATTGCGCCACAGCACCTTACTGTTACATGGTGCTATGGATTAGGTCTCATAATTCAAAACTTTGTCCCACTCACCTTGCAGTAACGCTTTGTATTCTTTGAAAAAAAAGCGTGTTATAAATACGGTTATTATTTATAAACCTCACCACTTACCATCGACATACTCAGCACATCGTACTTTAGCTTTATCTCGCATCTTCTTTGGTATCAAGACTTCTTTTTCAACAGTTCGGAGATAGGTCTCATCATTCTGCCAAACTGGGAAAAAAAATCATAAAGTTTACAAAAACATTATTGTGTGGTCGGGTTGGTGTAGTGGTATCTTTCCTCGCGGACCCTGGTTCGAATCACACCGGGGCAGTGGATTGTTTTTAGTTAGTCCCTACCTTGGGTTTTCCCTGGAGCAATTTTCTGGGTTTAGGTCAAATAAAATGACAGTTGATCGTCCTCGCCCGCATCCTTTTTAGGGCCGTGTTTTTTTTTGTTTTTGTTTTTATTTTCAATAAAAAAAATTTTTTTTTTAAATTAAAAAAATCCATCCTTTCAAACCGACTGGCCTAAGGGGTTTTTCCCGAATCTAACGGGATGCTCACGAACACAGGTAACCGTCTGTTTCATAAAACAAAATAAGTGAATGCCTACCAGCAAATCTTTTTCTTTTAGTGTAATGATCCGACCATGTTAACCCGGGTCCTCATGCAACAAATAGATGTAAAATAAGTTTGCGGTGGGTTCAAACTGAAGAATTTGTGGCCTGTTTGAAGCGGCCATCTTGGGAGAAAATGAAGAAGAAAAAAAAGAAGGAAAAAAAAGGCCCTCATCCACCTCTTTTTGGAAAAATCCTGGCGATCAGCTGGTATTTTTTTTATTTTACCTTATTAATTAACTTAAACTGAAATTTCATTCAGTTCTCTTAGTTGTTAAGAAAGTTAATGGGCTTTTTGTAACTGAATTTACTGTTCTTGATCACAGCTTTTGCTTGATCATCAAGCAAAAGCTGTGATCGAGAACAGTAAAAACAAGATTACTAACCAAATTTCCACACGATTTTTTAGAGTTAGCAAACAATAACTGAATACCAGTAATTATTAGCAATAATGCAGCAAAAAGAAATTTGTTTGGTTATCCTGTTTTTATCAAGGAAGCAGTGTCATGCTAAGCAAATTTTTGTGCTTAGCAGCTCTATGAAATTGGGCCCTGGTGTTTGTACAGTCAGTGGTTAACAGATGCAGATGCTATGTTGTGCTATTCCCTAAACTAAAACTTGTAAACGTTTTAGTAAAAAACAATGAATGAAAAGGATCGATACCACTGGTCCTTGAGTAGTATTACCAGGCTTAAGTTAAGGCTTAGCCTTAGTGGAAAAGTTTCCGTATGGCGCCACCACTTTTTCATTCGAAATAAAATAATATAGTATCTAATTAGTAATTTACCTGATTGATATATCTCTTTTTGTAAAAATGAGTGGAAAAGTGGCGGCGCCATACGGAAAGTTATCCGCCTTAGTAAACAAAATGTATGCAAACTAGAAAGCACAATTATTGTGCCTGAGGCTGAGCGGCTCCTTAAAAAATTGGGCCCCTGATTAAAATGTGATTACATCATACTGGATGGAGAATACATAACAACACGCAACAACAACCATTTTCGATGATCGATTTATAAATTATATTAACTATTTATTCAACAAAAACATGATTCAAATGCAATAACTTTTGATAATGCAATGCATAAAATTTTCAACCCTTTAAATTAAACAAGCTAAGGATCATCTTTCTGCGAATGATGAAATTAATGCTTTTAAATGCGGTTCCGAGTTCTTTTATCTTACCGAACTTTTTTGACTTATTTTCCTCTGCCATGTTTATGCGCTGATTTTCACAAACTAATGATTCGGACAAGCGCCCTCAAGAGCATTTTTTCAATTTTTGGTCAAAGAGTTGACCCCGCCTACCCTGGCGCCCCTCCCACTCAATTTACAACCAATTTCTATAGATGAAAAGACCGCATTATTTCTATAGATTGAAGAAAAATACTTATAATGACCTAAAGTGCGTATAAAAACCATCAACAACATATTACATTCGTGCATGATGTTGAAATTGTTGTTTGAAACTATCAAAAATGAAAATAATGGCCTGACTGCGTGACCTTTTAACCCATGACCTCGATATCCGGTTCGAGTAAAGTCTCTCGAGAGAAGAAGCTAGTTGCCGAAAAAATGCAGAGATCGGGTCCTGTTTTTCGGGCCTGTTTCAGAGCTCAGGCTCTGTGCAGGTCGGTAAAAATTAATCCATTAAAGGCTGCAACTGTTGGGAGTATTCATAGTTGTAGAGCAGCGTCAAGGTAAGCGAATTTACTGAGTTTTTACTGTATTTTAGAGAAACGCCGGCTGGACCAAAACTGCCGTAGCCACAGCACAGTGATCTGTCTAGTACTACTGTAGTAAACTCAGCTCAAGTTGTAATCTTGACATTTTTGCTGGTCAGTTGATGCGGGTGGGATGGATTGTTAAATAATCAATCCTTTCTTTTTGATTTATGTCATAGATGGACTGGCAGATATCTTCATCAACCACAGCAAACATGGAGGATAAGAAATCCAGTAAGATTTTACTCCTCAGCAGAAGGTGAATTTGTAATTAATTTTTTGGGTTATTTTTAATTTAATTAGGGTATTTAGTTTAAAATAAAATAACATTATATGACATTTACTTTATTGGAAAGTTTTCGTATTGCCCCACCACTTTTTCATTCGATATGAAATAATAAAGTATTATACTATCTAATTTAGTATTTACCCTAAAAAAAAATTAGATATCCCTTTTTGTAAAAATTAGTGAAAAAGTGGTGGCGCCATACGGAAAGTTATCCCATTTATTATTCAGAATACAAATGCTGTTCCAACCGACCAAGGTTCACATTTGAATGATGTTATATAGGCCCACTGCCACATATATTTGATTGTAGTTGCGATAATCGTAACCCTCCATCCTCCTCCTGGTTGCAGAGGTTGGAGGGGGGTTACGATTGTCGCATTGACTAATTATTGCATTATGTCAGTTGTTACTTTGTGTGAAACTCTGGTCTAAGTTTAAATATTAACATAATAATAATAGATTAGGACTCTAGGATCAGAAGGTCTAAATTGGGATTTGAACCCACAACCTAATGACTCAGCCATCAGAACTTCAGTCCGATGTACTAAACCGTTCGGCCACAACACGCCATATGTGACCCGCTTTGTGAAAATGAATCAGATGTTGACAATTTCAAGAATTGAGTTGTATGCATGGCTGGAAAGAACACACCAGCAGCAGTAATATGGTCATGTCTAAGCTTTGGGGTGTGTCGCGTTGCTGAGTTACTCCTGTTTGAAATTAGCAAATACATCATTTTTTCTGAAAAACGAATTACAAGTAAAGTGATGTTTTAAACTACCATTGTGTGCGCGCGAAAGGATACAAATAAGCCATAAGTATGATCACAAAATTCTTGTTTTCATAGCTTTATAGCCTAAAGGTAAGTGTTCTCGAGGTTAACCATGCAAATAAAGATCTTAAAAAGTAAAAAAAACAAAAAAATGTTTTTTTTCCCAACATTAAACTGTCCATAACTTTATAATGCATTGGGCGACATCTGACTCATTTTCACGCAGCAGGTCACATATTAGGGCTAGTTATAACAAGATGCATTGAAACACTCTGTTACAAATCAAATTTGAATACTATTATGAAAGGACAATGTGTTTTTTCCTCTTTTATCAACAGATTTGCCATCACATTTCAAGATTACTCTTCCAGCACTATCACCAACCATGGAGATGGGGACTGTAGTCAGGTGGGAAAAACAGGTAAAGTAGGAAGATAAGTGGATGTCAAGTAGTGTGTGATCTTAGCCGTGTCTTGGGCCAATTATGTTGGCTAAATTTTACAACTACCTAGTGGCCGGGTCAATTAAATCTGTCCTGCATTTGTATAAAGTGGTCACACTTCATCACAAATGAAAGGCTGGCTGAACTGATCGATGGACGGTGGTGTCTCACAACCGATGAGGTCTTAGAGCGGAAGGCGTAACGGTGCGCTCATGTGATGAGACAGTGAGGCCTACCCGGCACAGCTATAAATGGTCTGCCTAACAGGTACAATTCGAGGCAGAGGCCGCCCTAAGCTGGACTGGATAGACAGCGTCAGAAAGTGGAGTGGTAAAGGCATAGGAGAGCTGAGAAGAGCAGCGGTTGAGAGTGATCAGGTGATGGCGGTGACTCCAGGAGTGTGCCCCCCACTACAATTTGAGGACGAGGATGAGTGATGATGATGCATTTGTATTGGGTACATTACACCATGTGACCTTTTAGTGACCATTGTCAGGGCTTGAATTTTGGGGAACTCGAGTTGTATGCCATTGATTTTGTGTCACAGAACTGGGGAAAGTACCGTGTTTACAGTGCTAACTAACAATGGTGTTAGGGTAAAACCAAAATTAACAAGCAGTTTCATTATTGTTATTATAATATACTTGGTTAGTGGTAACACCATGTGTGTATCTACTTGCCAGGTAGAGTTTGTTCTTTAAAGAACTGTCTTTCTTTATTCTACTACCGTGGAGTAGATTTGTCGCATTGTTCGGGAGACTTCTCAGTTCTGAATTTAACTTCTACCTGGGCGGAAGGTATAGAAAATTTGATTAGCATGAAATTTTTGCCTTAAATAACAGTATGACCAACCAAATTTCCACGTGATTTTCAGGATAAGCAAACAACAGCTGAAAAACAGTAACACGCAACATGCAACAAATGGAATGTTGGTTGGTCATCCTTTTTTTATCAAGGAAGAAATTTCATGCTAAGCAATTTTTTGTGCTTAGCAGTTCTATGAAATTGGTCGCTGGAGACTGTTATTATTAAAATTTATCTGTTTGATCTTATTACAGGAAGGTGACTCTTTGAGTGAGGGAGACTTATTGTGTGAGATTGAAACTGACAAAGCAACGATGGGATTCGAGACACCAGAAGAAGGTTTCTTAGCTAAGATCTTTGTTCAAGAAGGAGCCAAGGACATCCCTGTTGGAAGGGTGAGAACATAAGCTTATCTTTCTTATCATTATGAAGAACCTTCGCCATAAGTTATCCTAAATAACTAATGACATTTTATCATACATTAATGACTGAACTAATAATAATAATGATAACAACAAATTCTTAAATAGCGCTTTTCACAATAACTGTCTCGATAACATCCCTTTAATCTTTCTTAGCTCCCTGGGGAGTATACAGCCCAAGCTGTTGTGACGTTCCAAAGGTTTTTTCATACACATTATCAACCTGTACCCTAGCAGGTACCCATTTATGCCCATAGGTGTAGAGAAGCAAGCATAGTTAAGAATCTTGCTCAAGGACACAAGTGTCACGACCCGGATTCGAACCCACACTCCGATGACTTAACCACCAGAACTTGAATTCGATGCTCTTAACCACTCGGCCATGACAACTGACATAATACTTCGGCAAACATATATGGAACAGCCTTATCAAGAAAGACTGAAGACTCTGGGTCTTATGTTGCTGTCTGACAGAAGAATTTTTTTAAACATTTGCTTTATTGTAAAACTGTTGATGTCCACTCGGTATAGTTTTATGAATGACTTAACTGATCTGTCTAAAGTTAACTCCCGTCACACAGAATTGCTCACTTTTCATCACCTAAAACCTAGGACGGATGCTTATAAATTTTCTACCATTGTTCGCTTTCCTAAAATGTTCTCAGAGCTCACTTTGGATACCAGGAATGTTTTGATTTTGGAGGGGTACAAGTCCTTTCGTATGAAGCTGAGGGGGGAATTTTTAGTATGTTAAAAGTGCTAGTGGTTTTAATTGTCTAAGGGGTCTTTGTGCTTTTTGGGTGGTGTTTGGGGAAGCTCTCTGCTATCATTGTCCTCGGGCCCAGTGGGTTGGCATGAATCTGTGAGGGTGCACTCTGTGCCAATTTTATTTTTTCTGGGGTTTTTAGTCCATTCTATGTTTTTTATTATTTTCAATTGTTGTCCCTTCCTCTTATCGCTGCGGTGTTTTGTTGTGGGTGTAGTTTTTTGTTTTCAATAGTCTGATTTTGTTGTGTTTTAATGATTTTTATTGTGTGATTTTCTTAAATGTTTCAGTGCAATCATCTTTTTATATTGTATAATTATATTTTTATCGTTGGCAGGGGTCTGGTTTTACACATCTTTTGATGACAGTTTTATACTTTTGTTTTAGCCTTGACAGCCCATGTACAACTTGCAACTATTGTGTATGTCTAAAGATTTAAAATAAAATAAATAAATAAAATAAAATTCAGAAATAGTAATAGTAATAACAATAATAATGGACATTTGTAAAGCACCATATCTGTCAGAAACACACTCCTGGCGCATAAAGAACTCGGCTAATGACGGTACTTAAAGCTATATGACTGAACAAGTAAGTTTTAAATTTAGTTTTGAAGTTGGAGAGAGTGTTTACCTAGCAACTTTATAGTTGTGAGCCGACGATTTGATCCTGCAGTCTAAATATTGTCAATTGGTCCATGTCTACAGCTCCTGTGCATCATAGCAGAGAATGAAGGAGATGTTGCAGCCTTCAAAGACTTTGAAGACAGCGGAGAAATCATCACAGCTGCTCCTGTTGAAGAAGACATTAAAGTAAGAAATACACGAGATGTCACATTTCAAGCACTTGGGAAAAGTTTGCGAGGTGGAAAGTTTATTCATGTTTAAGGATGAGACCGTTGTAGCCTTTTGGGGAAATGGTGTGTCAGCAGCGGCATAAAAATCCCAATCGCGATGATTCACTACATTCTGTTTGAACAGAACCACATTTTTCTTCTTTTTCCTTCCTTTTCTATTTAAATTTTCAGTTTTCAAGAATACATTTATTTCTATACTCTCATAAAAGAATAACGACAGTTACATGTATTACGGAGTAAAGCAAAACATATTATTAAGTAACAGTAAACATAAATAAATAAATAGAGTACGGGGCCGTTTTGGTAAGCATGAGCTTGTAAAAAACAGCCAGACAGACAAGAAAACAAGATAACCAAACAGACAAAAGGACAGATGAACATAAGACATGACATAACAACTTTGTAATAATAGCGACAATGGCAGAACAGTTTAACAAGCTGAAAATAAACACCCTTTGTATTTTTGTGAATTACGCTTGACGTAAGCACAGAATTCTCTGCTTCCGCAAGCGCTAGGTGTGATTTTATAGGGTGTGTCAAATGATGATGTACTGACCTACAAAGTAATTTGACTAAAACATGTTGAAAACTACAATTTTGGGGGTAGGGGGGTCCTGAAAAGTAGTACTCTCCGACAACTTGAAAAAAGGTTTACAACTTTGAACAGTCCCTTAGTAAAAGTCAACTTTTTTTACAATTTAGTGGCGTCTATCCTGGGCCCAATTTCATAGAGCTGCTAAGCACCAAAATTTGCTTAGCATGAAATTTCTTCCTTCATAAAAACAGGATTATCGACTAAATTTCCATTTGTTGCATATTGCTTGTTACTGGTATTCAGCTGTTGTTTGCTTATCCTGAAAACCACATGGAAATTTAGCTGGTTATCCTGTTTTTATCAAGGAAGAAATGTCATGCTTAGCCAATTTTTGTGCTTAGCAGCTCTATGAAATTGGGCCCTGTTTAGTTTTGTATTGTAACAAGCACATCCATTACAAGCCTCAGCTTTTAGGATGATGCCTCCGTGTGCATACATGTATGTGGCAACGAAAAGTGGCTGTTGCCAGCTTGGCGTTTATATCCCCATGTGGGAGTTTGCTGAGTTCCCTTGATGGGAAGAAACAAACAAAACAAACAAAACTCCCTCTTTTGACCGCCTCTCATGTTTTGATTTGTTTTACTCCCTGTAGCCTACTCCACCCCCACCTCCCCCTAAACCATCACCAGTAGCTCCTCCCCCTCCAGCAGCCAAGCCTCAGGTACCCGTACCTCCACCTCTTCCGTCTACGCCCAGACCTTCCCCAGGCCAGCGAGTGTTTGCTAGTCCTCTTGCTAAGAAGCTCGCTGCCGAAAAAGGGATCAATCTCATGGTAAGTAATAATTGTATTGTATTGTATGACATGTATGTTTTATTCCAAACTGGAACATGCCTCATAGCCCTGGGGAGGGTAACAATACTATAAGAATAAATTACAGTTCATGAATCAGTCATTCGGATAGGAATTTTAACTATGGAAATCTGTTTGTTGGCCCTAAAAAAATTACCCCCCCCCCTAAAAAAAAAAAAACTAAAGAAAGTAAGATCAAATTCTTAAAGAAATGGAAATATAACCATATCATAATGCCCCAGAGTGCAGAGTAGGGCTTTTAAAACTAAAGATAAATGTTAATATTTAGGCTTCACGTTCGTAAGTTTTTGACCCTGCATGCTTTCAAGCTTGGCACTTAGAGTTAATTTTGTTTCGCGTCACTGATTTTAACAGAAAGATCGGTTATTGAAGTTATGAATTCTGAGACCAAATAATGGGGCACCTAACAAGGGTTTACAAGGTGCTACGGCGCATATAGCAGCCACAGCCAGAAACACCGGAGCGAACCCCTTCCCTTTTCGAAAAGTGCACTTGGTTCTTTTACGTGCGTTACACAACACACAGGACCAGTGATTTTATGTCCCATCTGAAGGACGAAGCAATGGTTAAGTGTCTTGCTTAAGGACACCAGCCAGAACAATGCAAATTTAATGTAAATTAGGCTGGTAACCTGACTCTGTCGAGCCACACTCTTTAGTGAGTTGTTGTGCTCAAAGGCTTTATGAAATTAAGCTCCGTTCTGATTGTTTTTCAAGGATGTATCCGGGAGTGGTCCAGGTGGGCGTGTCCGTAGAGCTGATATAGAGTCCTTTACTCCGATGGCTGTAGGTGTACCAACGTTAGCTGCAATGCCTGGTGCCGTCTTTACAGACGTACCAGTAGGAGAACTTAGACAGGTATCAATTGCATTTTTAATACTTCAGGAATTCTATGTATCAAGTAACATGTTTACTAACAGGTTGAAAGTTTTAAAGAATTTTTACTCCCAATGTTATAATTCTTTTTCTTATTTGCCCAATGTAAGCACACCATTCTTTTTAGTACATCGCGCAAATGTATAAATTATATCACATACATGTATAGGCCTAGCAAGTAGCAGGTGCAGTGTGCTGCAAGAGCAAACCTATCAATGAATACCTAATGCCAATTAATGATAATCAATAGCTGATAAATCTACATTCAATTCCTGTAGAACCAGATGTCATTTCACAACAGTAGTTTATTTTCTTTCATTTGTTGTCATTTCTTTGTTGGTAATTTGTTCATGTATTTTATATTTTTTACAGTTCATAGCAAACAGAGTAACTCAATCCAAGCAGACGATCCCTCACTACTTTCTGACAGTGGAAGTCAACGTTGAGCATCTCCTCAGGTATTTACTTCTAAGTTGGTTCTAATATCAATCAGCCACAGCCTGTGTCATATTCCCAGACTTCAACAGCGATAATGAATACCACTTCTCATTATACTAAAAAGGTGTCAGGCAAACCTTTCCTTCCAGCCAAAGTCCCACTTGTCTTCAAGGTGATGCTCATTGACCACAAAGCACTTTAATGGCAAGGGAGTTTGTGGATATGTGCGCTCTATAAAACTTCGTTATTATTGTTATTATTATTATTATCCTGTCTTAAGGATGGCTTGAATGGATTTCTAGACTACCTGAATATTTTGTTGATATTCTGTTTTTGTCACATTGATAACCAGGTTGACCTCTGACCTGAATGAGACTGTATCAGCTGATGGTATTGAGCTGACTCTAAATGATTTTGTGGTTAAAGCTACAGCCTTAGCGAGTTTGAGAGTCCCTGAAGCTAACTCATCATGGATGGACGATAGAATAAGACAGTAAGTTCCTTTAAAGGCAGTGGACACTATTGGTAATTACTCAAAATAACTATTGGCATAAAACCTTTCTTGATGACGAGTAATGGGGAGAAGTTGATAGTATAAAACAATGTGAGAAACGGCTCCCTCTGAAGGAACATAGTTTTCGAGAAAGAAGTACCTTTTCACTAAAATATTTGAATTTGATTTTGAGACCTCAAGTTTAGAATTTGATGTCTCGAAATCAAGCATCTGAAAGCACACAACTTCGTGTGACAATGGTGTTTTTTCTTCCATAATTATCTCGCAACTTGGGCGACCAATTGAGTTCAAATTTCCACAGGTTTGTTATTTTGTGCATATGTTGAGATCAGTGCACCAAGTGAGAAGACTGGTCTTTGACAATTACCAAAGTTGTCCATTGTATCCTCTACGTCTTTGCTAATTAGTTGCAAGTAAAGTTAACTTAGAAATTGACCGATTGGTCGGGTTGGCATAGTACAGGAAGTTTTGGAAGTTTTGGATGAAGCACTCTGAATTTAAACATTGTTCATATAATAAAAGCCCCAATGTGCATTCTAGAGCATTATAAATGGTTTTTTTCTAGGCATCTCAGATTAAAAACTACCAGGGTTGTGGCCATGCGATAAAGGACCTTGCCTACAATAAAACAGATTATATACCTCATAGAATCCTCTAATCTGATTGGTTAAAAATGGAGTCATGGAAATAGCTGGGCTCCCTTTTTCTATCCAGATGACGCCATAGTTAACTATGTCCAGGGCATAGCAATCAACTGTGCCCGCCCTGAAAATAACGGTCGCAAATAGGAGTAGAATTCCGTGTCACGGTAGTCAGTTTTTTTGAATAGAAGTATCTTTACTCGGTATATAAAAGAAATATTGACTGCTTATAAATCGAGGCACACTTAAAATTATAGGCCGTTAAAATCCATAAGGATGTTAAAACCATGGCTATGCCCTCAGCTTTGCTCCGGGCACAGTCATAGTTTTGACATCACCTTGGGCCTATAATTTTAACTGTGTCCTTCAGTTTTATCAAATTTTTATCAAATTTAATCAAATTTTTATCATTTTTTGTGCATTCATGCCTGGAGCTTTTCTTCTCTTTTTTTAAGTCAGAGTTTGTTGTTTTTTGTAACTTTTTAACAATAACGAATGTAAACATGCCAGTTTAAGTCTTTTTAACTTCTGTCGTGTATTTTGTGATATTTTTAATAAACCTTAATGAATTGAATGAAATTGAATTGAAATTGAATAGCAGTCAATATTTTCATACTATTGACTATTGACTATGACCCTCCGCTAAACCGTGTTGCTTGTTTGTTCTGCAGATTTCATCATGTAGACGTTAACATTGCTGTACAGACTGAAGCAGGAATGATGACTCCAGTAATCTTCAGCGCTGACACAAAGGTCAGTATGATGGCCGATTTGTGTGACATGACCCTTAAAGCCATTGGACACTTTCGGTAAACAGTATTGTCCAAGGCCCGACACTTCGTGTATCACAACTTATATACAAAATAACAGACCTGTGAAAATTTAGGCTCAATCGGTCATCGGAGTCGGGAGAAAATAACGGGGAAAACCCACCCTTGTTTCCGCACGTTTTGCCGTGTCATGACACGTGTTTAAAATAAATCCGTAATTCTCGACAACGAGAATTGATAATTGTTTTAATGTTATTTCAAAAAGTAAAGCATTTAATAAAAGTAAATAATATTTCAAGAGAAGTCTTTCACCATTACCTTCTGTAAACCCTGTAAGTTATTTGTAAATCTATGAACTTTTTTTTTTTTCCTGTGCCGATGGTCGCGCGATGGTTGCGCGATGGTTGCGCGATGGTTGCGCAATGGCAATCTTGATGCGCGATCATAAAAAGACACTGTTTTTAGGCCTCAGTCTTAGGATCGCGTTCAAAATTTCCATCGTGCGACCATCGCGTGACAATTGTGAACCATCGCGACCGACTATAAATTGGCCTTAAGGGTCATGTCACACAAATTGCATTGGCTTCCATTCAATGTTTGTACAATTTAAAACAAATTGCTGTTAACTAACTTTCAAAACTCAAACATGTCAATCTCCTGCTTATTTCTCTGAACTTGTTAACCATTATTCCCCTTCTCGGATTTTACGATCATCTCAACAGTCTTTGCTTACCACAACTACAAGAGCCTCTTTCATTTTTCTTCTGCTCCATTTCTTTGGAATAGTCTTCCTTTTTCCATGATTGTAATTCTAAATATCTCTCTGATTGTTGTATACTAACTGTGGTTCTGTATAAGATAAGAATAAGAATATGATAAGAATATGATTGTTTTGTCTTGTAGGGGATTAGTTCAATTAATCAAGAAGCCAAGGAGCTAGCAGAGAGAGCTGTTGAAGGAACTCTTAATCCTCAGGAATATCAAGTAAGAATCAATGTTAGGTTTTAGTAGTCCTGGCTGATTTTCTACCTTCCCAGGTAGTAGTTTAAAAGCAGGAAAATTCTTCCTAGAACCAAGTAGTCTCCTAAACTCTGAAAGCTACTCCGCACCAGTGAAGGAAATATTTCTCTTTGAGGTCTGCAAACAATATCCTCTGGATTCGCCATG
Source organism: Asterias amurensis (assembly GCF_032118995.1). NCBI lineage: Eukaryota > Metazoa > Echinodermata > Asteroidea > Forcipulatida > Asteriidae > Asterias > Asterias amurensis. Next base: position 13,299,125 of record NC_092664.1, on the reverse strand, counting down.
CTTAGCACTATGTTTTTGTTATGTAACAGAAGCTTATGTCTAGTTATTATTATTAGTCCGTGTCCGAAACAGCGACTTCGGCTGCAGCTACGACTAGTGTTGAAGAATAGGCAGATGCGCTCGATCTAGCCGTAGCTGTAGTCAAAGTCGCTGTTTCGGACACTTTCTTATTATTGGTCAATGTTTAATCTATTTATGGGAGCTGACGTTAAAGGCATGCGGGAGATTATGGAGAAGTGTATCATTTCTCAAATCAATAAGATCATTTGCGACCCATGCCACCCTCTACACCCTCACATTATCCAAAACCACTCAGGCAGGATCCGACAGCTATGCTTAAAGACCAACAGGTTTAAGGATTCCTTTCTCCCTAGTGCAATTAAGCTTTTTAACAGTAGATGGTCCAGATAATTTGGTTCACGCTTATATTTTGTACTTTTTACATGCTCCCCCATATCTTTTTATCTTTATATTTGTATATATCTGTTTTTTGTAATTTTATTCTTGTTGTCCATTGTTGCTATGCCTTTCTTGTATGTATTGTATAGTCTCCTTTACACAGGGAAGACAAATTTCATGTTTCTTATCATGACAATAAATATTTTTCATCTTTTTTTAATCTTTGCTTTTCTCGGGTCCACACTGATGTTGTTTTATCTTCTCTTCTAGGCTGGTACCATCACAGTATCTGACTTGAGTAGTCTTGGGGTCAAACAATTTGCCACTATCATCAATCCAACGCAGTCATGCGCAGTAGCTGTTGGTGCCCTGCAGAATGTCATGGTACCTGATGAAGACACAGACGAAGGGTAAGTGTTTCCAGCTAAGTTATGGCTTGGCCGTGGCTACGGCTTAAGAACTGCATTATGTGTGTCTGTCAACATAGCAACTAGAGCCAGTAGCAGTAGCCACAGCCAAAGATCACTCAAAGATCTGACAAAATGTATTAGTTATGGCTATTGCTATGGCTTAAGGCAGTGGACACTATTGGTAATTACTCAAAATAATTATAAGCATAAAACCTTTCTTGGTGACGAGTAATGGGGAGAGGTTGATGGTATAAAACATTGTGAGAAACGGCTCCCTCTGAAGTGCCATAGTTTTCGAGAAAGAAGTAATTTTCCACGAATTTGATTTCGAGACCTCAGATTTAGAACTTGAGGTCTCGAAATCAACCATCTAAACGCACACAACTTCCTGTGACAAGGGTGTTTTTTCTTTCATTATTATCTTGCAACTTCGATGACCGATTGAGCTCAAATTTTCACAGGTATGTTATTTTATGCATATGTTGAGATACACCAACTGTGAAGGCTAGTCTTTGACAATTACCAATAGTGTCCACTGTCTTTAAGCACTGCATTATGTGTGTCTGTCAACATAACAACTAGAGCCAGTGGCACTAGCCACAGCCAAAGATCACAGTCAAAGTATTAGTATTAGTACTAAAATGTATTGGTTATGGCTATTGCTATGGCTTAAAGGCACTGGACACTATTACTCAAAATAATTTTTAGCATTAAAACTTATTTGGTAACGAGCAATGGAGAGCTGTTGATAGTATAAAACATTGTGAGAAACGGCTCCCTCTGAAGTAACTTAGTTTTCAAAAAAGAAGTAATTTTCCACTAAAATATTTCGATTTGATTTTGAGACCTCGGAATTAGATTATGAGGTCCCCAAACCAAGCATCTGAAAGCACACAACTTCGTGTGACAAGGGTGTTTTTTCTTCCATAATTATCTCGCAACTTCGACGACCGATTGAGTTCAAATTTTTGCAGCTTTGTCATTTTAAGCTTATGTTGGGATACACCAAGTGAGAACACTGGTCTTTGACAATTACCAATAGTGTCCAGTCATTACTGAGTGGCTTCTGGCTAGTGACTAAGCTGTCTTTGTATCAACAGCTGCCAATAGAATCTGCAGTTAAGTCTTTATTTATTTTTCTGTTTTATAGGTACCGGGCAACAACCATAATGAATGTAACACTGAGCTGTGATCATCGAGTTGTGGATGGAGCCGTCGGAGCTCAGTGGCTGCAGAAATTCAAAACGCTTCTAGAAAAACCACACACAATGCTTCTCTAATCAGCAATAATCACCCCCCTCTTTAACCCACTGTAGCTGGCCCCAATTTCAGAGAGCTGCTTAAGCAGAAAATATTGCTTACCAATTTCCTGCTAAGCAGGGTACCAGTCACAAATGGTACATGTGGCATGGTTGTTTGGCTGGTAACCTTACTCTGGTCGGCACAATTTTATTTTGCTTAGCATCTTTTGTGCTTAAGCAGCTTCATAGAGCTGCTTAAGCATAAACAAATACTTAACATACAAAATTATGCCTACCAGAACAAAGTTACCAGCTAAAACACCATTTAACATGTAGAAAATTTTACTGGTATCCTGCTTTAGTTATGCTTAGCAGAATAATGTTAAGCGAGATTTTCTGCTTAAGCAGCTCTATGAAATTGGGGCCTTGGTTTGTCTCTAGTCTGATTGATGAGTGCTGTTTTTACATTCTTATGAAGGGTTCGTCAAAAACGAATGAAATTTGTCCGTTTTATAGCGGCTTTCTCGTTTAGTTTTCAAAGCACGTGAAAGAATTTAATAGATGTTAAGATTGCATCGGGGATAAAGAATATTAATTTTGGTTTTACCCTTACACAGATGTGTGTTAGTGATGTGTACTTAATATTTTTCAGGGTTCGAATCTCACCTGGGTGATGTGCATGTGATTTTTTTTCACAGAACTCGGAAAAGTACTAAATATACAGCGCTAACACATCAGTGTGAGGGTAAAACCAAAATTAGTATTTAATTGAAATTTCCAACATACCATTGATGATGACAGTTGTTTTTTGCCGACTGTGCTGGATCCAGTGGGGTGCCAAAGGCAATTTAGTCCTTTGTATAATAATAGCCCTCTGGATTAGTAATGGCCAAGTCCCTCCATAGAACATCACTAATACCAATAATTGAGTCTTAAATATAGCGCAACATTAAGGTGCTTGAATGAATCTAAGCACTTTTGTGTTAAAGCCATTGGACCCTTTCAGTTCAGAAAAAAAAAAAAAAGTTCACAGATTTACAAATAACTTACACGGTTTACAGAAGGCAATGGTAAAAGACTTCTCATGAAATATTATTCCATGAAATGCTTTACTTTTTGAGAAAACAGCAAAACAATATAAATTCTCGTTAACGAGAATTACGTATTTATTTTAAACACATGTCATGACACGGCGAAACGCGCGGAAACAAGGGTGGGTTTTTCCGTTGATTTCTCCCGACTCCGATGACCGATTGAGCCTAAATTTTCACAGGTTTGTTATTTGATACAGAAGTTGTGGTACACAAAGTGTGGGCCTTGGACAACACTGTTTACCGAAAGGGTCCAATGGCTTTAAAGGCAGTGGACACTATTCGTAATTACTCAAAATAATTATCAGCATAAAACCTTACTTGGTAACGAGTAATGGGGAGAGGTTGATAGTATAAAACATTGTGAGAAACGGCTCCATCTGAAGTGGCGTAGTTTTTGAGAAAGAAGTAGTTTTCCACGAATTTGATTTCGAGACCTCAAGTTTAGAACTTGAGGTCTCGAAATCAAGCATCTAAAAGCACACAACTTCTTGTGACAGGGGTGTTTTTTCTTTCATAGTTATCTCGCAACTCCGACAACCAATCAAGCTAAATTTTTCACAGAATTATTATTTAATGCATATGTTGATATACACCAAGTGAGAAGATTGGTCTTTGACAATTCCCAATAGTATCCACTGCCTTTAAAAACAGGGTTTTAATTTTTTGAATTATGAGACCCATATTTATGTAGCACCTCATAATATAAGGGTTTACAAGGTGTGGTGGCGCATTCAGCAGCCACTTTCAGGAACACCGGGGCGAGCCACTTTTCTTAGCGAAAAGTGTACATGGCCTGGGTTCTTTTAGGTGCATTGCAGACCATACGGCTTTACGTCCTATCCAAATGGCGAAGCAATAATGGTTTAGTGTCTTGCTTACACAGGTGTCAATACCAGGATTGGACCCTAAACTCTGCTGATGAAAATCAATTCCCCCCCTCACCCCTTTCAGCAAACCCGTCACTAGATCCTCCGGACTGGGACCTGTGTTTATCTCACTCATTAATCAAAACAAGATATAGACTACTGGAGTGATTTGCAGCTTTTTTTTAAATGGAAAATCAAAGAAAATGAAAGTATTGTGTGTTTATTTCATTTTATTTAATTATTAAGAAATTGACCTTTTTGTGAGGAGGTTTTGAATTATAAGATATATGTAAGAAAGTTCATGTTTTTACCAGAGTGTTTTTATTAATAATTGAGATGGTAAATAGAAAAGGTTTGTGGATGCTGATTTTGGGACTGTAGTTCTAATCTTGTGTTGTTGCTACGGAAAACATACTGATATTTTGTTGATTAATAAGGGGCCTAAGCCATTTGCGGGACTTCATTTTAAAAATGTCCAGAACAATTATTTGCTTTTGCACAAGGTAAATGTTCAATTTTAAAACTCATTTTAGGAACCCTTGTACTTTCTGACCATTCAATATAATCCACTGTGATTCTGAATGATAGGCTATTTCCATTTGAAACATTCTGGTACATAAAAGCCCCTGACAAGCTGAAGGACTTGGTTTTCTCGATAGGGTTATTTATCCAGTGCTAAAATGACTAAAGGTTCAACTCTGCAGCCCCTAATTTCATTGAGCTGCTTAAAGGGAAGTATACACGTTTGTTAATTACTCAAACCATGTATTAACTTAAAAACTGACTTGGTAACAAGCATTGGAGAGCTATTGATAATATAAAACGTGAGAAACGACTCCACCTGAAGTAACGTAGTTTTTGAGAAAGAGGTAATTTCTCACTAGAATAATAAAAGACTTCTAGCTAGAAGTCTTTTATTCTTATCTGAAAGCACACAAAATCGTCCAACAAGGGTGTTTTTTCTTTCATCATTTTCTCGCAACTTCAACCAATTGAGCCAAAATTTTCACAGGCTTGTTATTTCATGCTTGTGATGGGATACACCAAGTGAGAAGACTGGTCTTTGACAATTACCAAAAACGTGTACCCTCCCTTTAAGCCAGACATGTAAACGTTGCAGCAAATTTCCTCCTTTTCTGTTTATAACCGTGCCATAGAAAACTGAAAAACACTGAACAAAATTTAAGTGATCGACCATTTCCTCTTTTTTTTTTTTGCACAGTAGAAAGTTGCATGTCTGTTATGCAGAGAATGCTGCGGAACTTTCTGCCAAGCAAAATAAACAGGATGCCAGTCAAAGGATGTATATATTAGACACAGTACTTTGGCTGGTAACTGTATTCTGTTAAGCAAAGGAAACCTTTGCTTAGCAATTTTTTTAGGCTTAAGAAGCTCTTGAAAATGGACCCTGGTCAGTGCTTAGGTTCAATGAGTTTCATTTTCAGATCCATTTGCAAGATCCAAGTGAAGTAAAGCCCGTCCATACTTCCTGCGAATGCGAATGCTAAGTGATTTTTTTTACGTCGCACAGCCCTGTTTTCGCTGCAAATGTTTCGCAAGAGTTGAACACATTTTAACTGTTGTGAATTATTTAATGCAAATTTGTGACGTCAAAAGTTATTACTGCATTCGCACTTCCAGGAAGTATGCAACGAGCTCAACTCATATCTGTTTTTGTACTGGACATTTTTTCGTGCGGACAATGTTTGCATTTTACCAAAATAGATACGGACTAGACTGATATAAGTTGTGCTAACTAATACAGCACTCATTCAATCAATCTACTGCCTATATGCGTTCATTTGTAAATTTTAAGGCCTCGTCTCATGAGGCAATTTTTACAGGCAATTTGGAGGCAACCAGCTGTGCTGCAAATTGAAAGACTTTTTTTAATACTATCTTGGCCTGCACTAAACATCGCACTTTTGCCGTGTTAAACTCAAAATATTTTCCTGCGACATTAAAGGAATCGGTGACAAACGTTGAATTTATTACTGTCCCCAAGACAATTATGTAAAATGAACATTTAAATTTTTTCTCTGAGCCTGAAACTGGTTGCCTGTAAATTGCCTCATATAAACATGACACTTAACAATTGTAATAACAAACATTTATGTAGGAGTATCAAATTAAATAACCAGATTTACCAGTTTCAAATTATACATGTATATTAAAAATGTAGTTTTGTCCATTGATGTAAACATTGCCATTGTTTTTATTACAGTTTATCTTTACTTTTGCTTTTATTATCCTTGTCTTGTTCCCAGTGTACAATGGTAATCATGAAGTGGATGATTGACACTACAGCAAGGGATCGTACTAAATTCTCCCTCCGTCTAAGTCGTGGTCAGTTTAGGTCAGGCTTTGTTTATTATAAAAAACAAACAAAAATTAAGTATTAATGGTAGCAATCACAACCAGTTGAATATTCTAATGAAGTTACATTCACACACTCACAAATAATTTGAAATTACCAAAAATATGTACTTCTCATTTAAAAAAGTAGAAATATATTGCACAGCTTTTAGTAGCTCAAAGGCGAATTAATGACGTAAAAAATGTACAATAATGGCACTTTCAGAATACATAAAATAGATCTAACATTTACAACTTTGCAGGCACTGAAAGACTCATTGGGTCTTGTGTGTTCTGTAGATGTTGCTCTTTGAAAGCTGACGAGGTTGTATTTCTTGCTAAAGAATAGCGCAAAATTTTGAGTTGGTTCTTTTAAGGCCCTTGTTAAGTTCAACCTGTGATGACATTGCTGGCGACAGTCTAGCGCCTAGACTGTTTGTAGGGGCAGATCTGTGTAGAGTCTGTTCAGTCTGGCCTCCAGGACCCTTTGACCTTTTTATCTGTTCTGTCTGGCCTCCATGACCCTTTGACCTCTCTATGTGTTCCTCAGTCTGGCCTCCGTGACCCGGTGACCTCTCTATTTGTTCATCAGTCTGGCCTCCGTGACCCTGTGACCTCTCTATCTGGCCTCGGTGACCCCGTGACCTCTCTATTTGTTCAGTCTGGACTTCTTGACCCTGCGTCCACTCTGCATTTTGAAGACGCATCTCAAGAACATCAATCTGGTGTTTGAGGAGTCTCTCTTTGTCTTGGTTCTCCTCACTTATTTTCTGGAAACAAAAATATTGATAAACAGAATTAAGAAAAATGGCTCATGGTTACCTTCCCCCAAAACTCTCTGAAAACGGATCTTTTCAGATTGGTATATGAACACATCTGAGAATTCTTTGATTGACATAGACTGGCACCTTTGAATCTTTAAAGCCATTGGACACTTTCGGTAAACAGTATTGTCCAAGTCCCACACTTCGTGTGTCACAACTTATATATAAAATAACAAACCTGTGAAAATTTAGACCCAATCGGTCATCGGAGTTGGGAGAAAATAACGGGAAAACCCACTCTTATTCCGCACATGACATGTCATGTCATGACATGTGTTTAAAATAAATTTGTAATTATCGATAACGAGAATTGATATTGTTTTAATGTTTTCTCAAAAAGTAAGGCATTTCATGGAATAATATTTCAAGAGAAGTCTTCCACCATTTCCTTCTGTAAACCCTGTAAGTTGTTTGTAAATCTGTGAACTTTTTTTTTCTTTTCTGAACCGAAAGTGTATTATGGCTTTAACAGAGAAAGTGCGCCTAAGAAAAGCTGTGTCATTATTATTATTATTATTATTTGAGAGAAGATTTTGTACCAACCAGACGGCACCATGCCTGAACGTCTTTGGCTCTTAGCGGTCCTTGCACACTCCCATCTCGTCGGATAAACACCTCTCCTTCCGGTGTCTCATACAACATGTTTGAATGACCTGCTTTTACATCGATCGCAACCACCTTCAGATCGGTCATTCTATCTGAGTAAATGAAAGGCATTTGACACCTTTGGTAAATACAATGTACTCAAAATAATTATTATCCTGAAAATCATGTGGAAATTTGGTTTGTGATCCTTTTTTTATCAAGATAAAAATTTCACGCTAAGCCAATTGTTGTCGGCTTAGCAGCTCTATGAAATTATGCCCTTCCCTCTAAGCGGCTCATAACATTGACCCCTGTAGATGACCCTATGACCTTTACTGACCTCTATCATCTCTAACAGGTATGAAGTCCAGACGATACATTGGGGGCAAGACGGGTGGATCAAACATATGAATTAATTGATCGAACATGATGCGGAAACTATCTTCAATCTTGTGATTACACTGGACACCTTGCACAAAACCTTAAAGAGGAAAACACAAAGATATGTTACAAATTGTACCTCAGTAAATGTTTGTAAACTGAACAGCTGAAAGATCTTTTTTTAAACAGGGTGTTTGTTGAGAAATCCAAATAAAAATATTCAGTTCATATTTCTAAAATGTATATTTGTTTTTTTGCTTACACATTTAAAAACATAAGACCTTGGTTAAAATATAAATTTTCTTTGATTGCTTTGCATCCACAGACACAGTCTGACAAAATCTCAAGTTATTCAAACCAAGCCCTGAGTTCATGGCTCTATCTGCTTTGCGCAGAATGCGGCGGTAATCAGGTCCCTGAAATTAGGGCCCCGAACTAAGATGTAAATGGAGAGTGGTTCATGCTCAGTAATGCGAGAGTAGGTCTAAGCACGCGTAATACTGGCAAGAACTCTGAAAAAGGACTGTCCAAAAGTCTCCCATTGGATTTAATACTATTGATAAAGTTAATTATTCCTAAATAAAATTTACAATTCTTCCACAATACCTTCATCATCAACCCCAATCATGAGTTGTCCACCCTCGCTGTTCAAAAAGCCACAAACGTATCTTGACAGAACTTTCCTCATGTATTTCTCCAAGATGTTCCCCCCTCTCTTAAACTCCAAGGATCTCGTCTCGTTCCCCATGTGCTGATACTTCACTAAACACATATTCTCGTTAGTCTGGTTCTTTGACGGTTGGCTCAACGGAGCTCTCGGAAGACTGTTAGACTGAAAGTAGTCGACTCTTAGAGTCCTACCGCTCTTCACCAACCCGTTAGGAATGTGATGATTGCTCAGCTGCTGTAACGTCTCAACAGTACGTCGCTGGAGCTCAATGTCATGAAGATTGACATTAGCAACGTTACACCTAGATGGCTTAGAATGCCTCATGCTGACGTCGTTTTCTTGAACGCGGATTCCAGTCGCTTGGAAGATCAAGGAGATGATCATGGCCACAATCTCCATCTTGGGAATGTCATCTTCAAGGTTGCTGAAGAAGACGCCAAAGGACTGTGGATCCCTGAGGTCATCCATGATGCAGAATCAGATCTGGATATTTATTCTCAACGCTCTCCTATTAGAGCCAAATAGGAAGGGAGAGGACAATGAGGAAATTTCAGTTTTAGATGTGGGAGGAAAACCCCAGAGAGTTGTTCCAGGGAAAACCCACACAGGCAAGTAGGGACTGAAAACCCAATCCACATAGTGCACTGGGTGGGATTCGAACTGGAGTCCTAACAGTGGAAGGCGAGGCAGGACACTCACTACACCAACCTGACCGCCCTTGAGAGATGAAAGGATGTTCAGAGAGGGTGTTCTTTAATCATTTCTGGACCGTTGGAATGTGTGTGAGGACATCGCAAATCCCCATCCAACCTTGGCGCTATCCTCCTGAAAAAAAACATAAAAAGAAGATCATCATTAAAGCCATTAAACACTTTCGGAACAGAAGAAAAAATAAAAGTTCACAGATTTACAAATAACTTACAGAGTTTACAGAAGGTAATGGTGAAAGACTTCTCTTGAAGTATTATTCCATGAAATGCTTTACTTTTAGAGAAAACATTAAAACAATATCAATTCTCGATAGCGAGAGTTACATATTTATTTTAAACACATGTCATGACACGGTGAAACGTGCGGAGACAAGGGTGGGTTTTCCCGTTATTTTCTCCCGACTCTGATGATCGATTGAGCCTAAGTTTTCACAGGATTGTTATTTTATATATAACTTGTGATACACGAAGTGTGGGCCTTTGGACAATACTGTTTACAGAAAGTGTCCAATGGCTTAAGGTAATTATTTAAATTAAACTCCAATTGAAGTTTAATTTAAATAGTATTGATATTACTACTACTACTACTACTACTTATTTTAGATCATAGAGGTCACCTAGGCTATTATCTGATTATATTAAAAGACTGCAGCAAAGGTTGCATAATTAATATACCCATTAAACCGTAAGTAGTAGTAACACCTGTAAACCGTAGCGGTACCAATACCATCCGACAGGCAACTACAAAGTTTACAACAGTCAACACCGTCAACAAGACAATCTTGTCTGAAGAATGGGGAAAAAACAACAACAACAATTGTGACACTGACACTACTACTAGTAGACTACAGTACTAGTATAATACTTTAATAGTATGTTTAGTTTTCTTCGATTTTCGACAGCATTTAAGCAAAAAACCTAACTCAATCGAAGCATGTAAAGACTGAGTTACAAACGACAATGGTTAATAAATTAAAGAAATTTCCAACAACCTTACTACTTTTAATACTAGTAAAAATAGGCCACCTGTCTCTGCTGTTGTTTACATTCACCATGTCTACCGCCGTCCTAGCAGATGTGCAACGCAATGACCCTGGATGAACTTAAAATAAGTGCTTTCAATAATAAACTTTTAAATATTATAACTTTTAAAAATATTATAATATAATTAGAATTAATAAATATTTTAATTTTTAAAAAAGTTTATTTATTAGAACTAATACATACATTTTTTATCTATGTGTTTAGAAAAAAACACTGAATTATTTTAAGGTTATTTCATTTTAAATGACGTCATTTCTTTCAGCCAGTCCCATTCGTTTTTCAGCGATGATTAATCTACCGTCAAGTATGGGCGAAATCGGCGAGGTATTTCCCCATTTTAAGACCCATTCAACAGCAATTTGTATCTTTGGATAGGAAGGTAAACTGTCATATGTGTTTGTTGGAAAGTTGTATTTGAACCAGTGTTTTGATTTATGTTACAGAGAAGTTGCAATTTTAGTTTTGCTTAAAATGTATGTGTCGAGATAATTTTGTACTGGTAAAAAAAAAATGAAAGTTCGTTGACATGTATTATCTGTACACATTGTCCGGTGTTTATTCTATACCTTTTGCGGTCACTTTTAGTCTCACGGCCTGGGTGCGTGATTGGTGAGGAAAGGGTTGGTCTATTTTCTTCCTCCATGGTCTGAGGGGCCAGGAAGGGTCTGCTGAAGTGAATTTGTTTCTTTCTTTTTGGACTATGCCTTGTCTTTTTGCTCTTTATAAGTTTATGGTCTGTGCCTCCCAAAAATGTTTACTTAGGTGTTTTTTTGAAGAGCGGTGTAAACTCAACTGGTCATCCGTTGGTAAGTCAACTCAAAGAACGAGAATTGATGCTGTTTAGTTGTAATTAAATACACTATTCTTTTATTGGCTTAATTTTAACCATGTTAACTGTTAACAGTTATAATAATATCTTGTCTTGTGAGTCTAAACTGTTTGTTTGCCTGGGATGGGAGGTTGTATGCTGGTTTTTTTTACAAAACAGGTACATGTATTGTAAACAAGTTTTAATTTTATGGTACTGTTTTGTTTTATAAAACCTAAACTTTAGTCTAAATCCTTTCTTCAGCAATCTCAGTCAGAAGTAAAGAAACTAATTCATATTGACTGATAAATAAAATGGTGGGTGATACAGATATTTCCCCTACAAACTTTCCTCCACGTTTGTATGTGGTGGAATAAAGGAAACAGCAAGAAACTTTACCAGCCTGCATATAACGGTGCATGTTTTTGTATTTTATTTTACTATGATGATTGTTACAAAATTATATTGCATAGTTTTTAAAACTCCATATTGACTTTTTATTATTTATATGTTGTCCCTATCTAGGCCCATGAACTAGATTGAGGGAGATTTTTAAAAATAGTGAATGGTTACAATAATGCTAGTTCTTCTGCATTTATAACCACAACATGTTTCAAACTTTAAAATGACAATGATTCTTTTTCACCATTCTTCGATCAAGGTCATAAGAATTTGATTTTTTTTTTTGTATTTTTAAATGTTGGTACTTTTTGTAACACAAAACACAATGTACACAGATTTACCTTAAACTGACACCGTTTGAAGATAATGATAGTAGAAAGCTTACTTTTTACCTGAAAATAATAGTTGCTGAGGTGCTATAGTTTGTGAGAAATGAGTAAAACAAAGGTAAGAAAATACGTTTTACATGTACATGCAAAAATAATTTTCAGCTCCTGAGAAAAAAATTTGGTGTGTAACTTGTTTTACTCATTTCTCAATAACTACACTATCCGCTTGACGTAAGCGCATAATTCCCTGCTTCCGTAAGCGCCAATTCTTTGCTTACTGTCAGCAGAGCCATAAAATTGGAAGTTTTGCTTGTTAGAAATGCTCAACATTCTTTTTTGTTTTAAAACAATCTTTACATAAACAGCTAATTGTAGAAATTAGGCACCATACGAGTTAACGGAGAAGAGAGGTGGCCTAAAAACAGAATTCCATGTTGGACTCTGAAGCAGAGCCACAAGAATGGGCTCAGCTACCCTTCTGTTGGATAATAATAACAAAGTCTTATATAGCGCACGTATCTACCAAACAAGGTACTCAAGGTGCTGAGTATATACAAACTTTCAGAAAGATAGGTTATTGCAGTGATGAATTTTGAGACCCAATTAGTTAGCACCGTATAATGGTTTACAAGTGCTACGGTGCATACAGCAGACAATCATTTTAAATTAATACTGTTTATACACAGGCCCAGCTCTTTTTGTTTGTTAAGTAGCCAACTGGGCTACTAAACAGTTGCCCTGATTTTAAACATGTATTGTCAGAAATATGTATCTTTCTGATGTGCCAATGGCAGCAATTACAACAAGAGACAAATAAAGTTATGCTGTAAAACATTCACAAATAAATCAACTAAAAATAATGTAAATATTCATATCTAACTGGAAGAAATATTCATGAGCATTTTAAACAAGTAGGTTGCACAGTTTTTAGTAGCCCACGGGGCAAGTTGGTTACTAGTCCATAGTAGTTTTTACTAGACAATGTACATGTACAATGGGCGAGCCGAGCCCTGGTTTACCTGCTTCATATTCGGTGTATTTTAAAGATAATGTACTATTCTGCAAGGATTGTTCAGCAAACTACAGGCAAGAGATGATTGCAAATACCACCTCCACGCAAATACCAAGCCTTGATTTCGTAAATCTGTTATTTTTTGCTTAGCAATTTGTTTATGTTTACCAACTAAGTGATTGGTGGAATTTGAGCAGGGTGCCCTGATAAGATTCCATTGTGTGGCTAAGATTTAATCCCCTTATTTAATCTCCCAGTCAAGGATAATCAGATAAAGAGATTCATTGTCTTCTTTGTGGGAGATCCCTTCTCATTTCAACATCTGAAGTTCAGATGTTGAAACAATTTGGTCAAATATGAAATACATACATATACTAGTCAGGCCAGCATGTATTTAGCATTTCCTTTCCTTAGACAGGATATTGATGGGAGATTTTTTATCAATGTTGTCTTCACTCAAAACAAGGCAACTATTCACATTACAAGGTTTCATTTGTGTTAATTTTGCATCAGGAAATAATAATTTAATTTTCTTTGGTGCCCTAAAGCCCGGTTCATACTTCCTGCGAATGGGAATGCTATATGAATGTTGAAGTCACAAATTTGCAACGAATAATTCGCAGCAGTTCATCTTTGGTTAACTCACTTGCGAATATCGCCGCGAAAGGAGGGTTGTGACATCAAATTTACGTCAAATTCGCTTGGCATTAGCATTCGCAGGAAGTATGAACCGGGCTTTAAATTACAGCACACCAATGTGTATATGAAGTGCTAGTCTATTTTTGGACTTGTACTTTCCTCTGTTCCGTGTAAAAAAGAATCTGTAGGCAGAGGTTATGGGTTCAAATCCCACCCGAGTGATTTGCCTGAGGGTTTTGTTAAATACAATTAATACTTAGGAAATTACTGAGTTGCTTAACTTTGGTGTAACTGTTTTGGGGAAAAACAAACTATAAAGTTTTGTTTGAATAAAGGATGCACTGTACAATAGTTTAACAAAAAATGGGTTTAGCTTACCAAGTTGATTTATGTTTGTAATTAAGGGGTTTACACCAATGAGTTGTACAAGAATAACATTGTTCTTAATTTTAATTTTTCAGTTTTGATTTCATCAAAAATAATCTTGTGTTTTATTTCTACTACTTTGACCGATAATGGCATTCGATTTCAAACCCTGTTTTATTTTTGCCACGTTACATGGTAAATTAGCCAAGTGGAACTCTGTCTGATCACAGAGCAATCAGATCCTGTCCAATTATTTGAATTGAGGGAACACCTCCATGTGATCGTTCAGGTGTAACATTTTCAATTTGTTCTGCAGAGTATTATATCAGGCAGCGAGTTCGTTGTTGTGTAGGATTTGTTTGTGAGTGGGCTAAGACATCAAGAATGTAAGGCCAAGTAAAAAAGTACCACTTGATTGTCCGGTGTTTTTCCAAGAAGGATGAGGGCCTTTTTATTATACATTTTTTCATTTTTTTCAAAGGTGGCTGCCGAGCATTTTAATTCAAATTGGCCACCAATTCTTCAGTTTAGAGTCACCACCAAACTTGATGTAGTTACAAGTTCTTCCAGAAAATTTGTCTCTTTTAAGAAAAAAAAGAGTGAAATATAAAATAGTAACAAAAAGGATGCGATCTCAAAAAAGGATGAGGAAGGGGACGATCAAATGGTATTTCATCTATTTGGCCTTATATCAGCAGTGAGTTCTCATGTGTGTGTAGTTGTTGTGTAGTAGAGTTTGTTAGTGAGTGGGTGTAGACATCTAGGATGTAACACAGTCTCAATGAATTAAGCCCTTTAGTCTGTGTAGCACTCTAGTGGGAGTTTGTAATGAATAGAATCCTTCCCTGCATTCTCAAAGCTAAGTGAGTCATTCCCTGCTATGCTCCATGCATAGAGCAATGATTTGGTCCTTGGTCGATGCTGTATGACATGCATGAGCAATATTCTAGTCCTGTGGTCAGAATCTGGGCCCTGGCATAATGGGTAGTGTCTGTGGCAATACATACACTCTTTTAAATGCAACAAACTTGTGAAAATTTGATCTCAATTGATCACGAGTCCAAGTTGCGAGAGAATAATGGAAGAAAAAACACCCCTGCCACACAAGTTTTCAGATGCTTAAATGGACCCTTTTTAATAACCCCTTTTTGCTATGAAAAGTCGCCATCTTGTAGGGCAAACCATATGCGCGTCCAAACGTGTACATCATTGAAGCACGCAGCACGCAACATTCCCGGTTTGATTTTTATGGCACATGCACGCACACACGTATGCACAAGCACACAGACGCCATCTTGTACATGTGGGTCAGATGTTAGAGCAATAGCGTCATATGTATTCAATACGGTCTGTACAAGATTTTCAGCAATATTTAAAAAAAACTGTACCACCTTTTTAATACAAAATTTCAAAGGTTATTTTATTTGTATACCACTAACAAAACAATTAAACGGTTCCGAGAGCCATGGGCATTTTGTTTTAGCAGTTAGTTTTAAAGGCCCATGTGTACACACATTTCTGTACAAATCAACATGGATGATTTACAAAACTGATGTATTTATTATTTCTTTCTCAGTCATTCAGTGGCAATGCTGGGGAAAATAGTGGTTAACAGAAATTTGGTTTCGTTTGAAGAGCTAAAAATAAAAGTCGTCAAATGGTGGGGGTCTCCAAAAGGAAATGTAGGAAGTGATTGTACAGGAAATTATTTATTCAGGACTTTCTTTGACTATGGTTGGTTGGAACATGGTGGGAATTAGGTCAAATTGATCAAATGTTGCCCCTAATACTTTTTGTCTGTGACTTGTTTGACTCGAAAACTACAGCACCTCAAAAAACAAGTAATATTTTAAGGGAAGCTTTCTACTATCATTATCTTCAAACCGTGTAAGCTTAATGTTAATCTAAAAGTACCCAAATCCTTTAAGAGTTTTTTAAGAGTTGTTCATAACCTATTCAGTGTGTTGTTATTAGTGAGTAGCATTAGGATAATCATAAACTTGCCTCTTGTTTCACACCCAGCAGAACACACAGTGTCAGCCATTTTGTGGAGTCAAAAATATGGTTCTTTAAAATAATGGACTGTGTTTTGTCATGGGCTTACTTAAAAGCCATACGATTTTAGGGGACATTCATGATTTGAATCTGATTCTTTTCAACAATAAATTCATTTGGCCTACATAACAAACGTTTTGTAATAGGCCTAGCCTAAAGGGCAAAATAAGAAGGCACTGCACTCAGCCCTTTAAATATTTAGGCCTACACACATTCTGAATTTGCTGTTGGTTGACACAGCTAGCCCTTTAATTCTCGGAATTTCCTCTTTCTCATTGTTCTGGTTTCTTAGGGGCCCCTCGGCTGGCCTTCATTCCTGTCAAGTAGAAGATGCAATCACTTTAATTTATTCCCACTCTATGTGGGCGGTGTTGGCGAAAGTAGTATTCACAATCGCAGTCAATGACTTGCTAGTAGTCAAAGGGTTGACTTTCAATCACCAGGCTATAAAGTATGTATTCACTGGAAACGAAGCTTGTGTGGGTGTCATGCAGAAAAGCTGCAAATGCTCCTCGTTTCTCACTGAAAGTGTGAAGCTTATTATCAGTGAGTTGTCATGCCAGTTGTACATGTGGCACTTTCTGCCTTCGTTTTCCAGTAATTGTTGTTTTGCTCACAAATACATGTCGCCCATTAACAAATCCTTTAATGGCACTGGACACTATTGGTAAAATTTAACTACTCAAAATAATTGTTAGCATAAAAAATTACTTGGTAACAAGCAATGGAGAGCTGTTGATATTAAAAAACATTGTGAGAAACGTCTCCCACTGAAGTGTACAAAATAACGTAGATCTTGAGAAAGAGATAATTTCTTACTCAAATATTTAAGAGTCCCTGCCTGTAAGAGTGTACCAAGTGGTGATTCATGGGTTCTCAGATCTTCTTCTAAAAAATTAGAGTGATACATCATCATACCAAACGAATAAATCCAAAATTTTAGTTTGCTGACGCTTTCGGTTTTGGAGTTACCAGTTATCAAAGTTTCGACCTAAAAGCCCTCGAGAAATGAATAGTACATTCCCTGTAAACACAAAAACCAGCGCCAAGGTCATCCCAAAAAAAGTAAAACATTTTTTGAAACCTCCAGTTGGGCTTATAACAAAAGTAAAAAAAAAAAGTTGGGATCTCGTTGGCGCGTCATGTTACGCGCACCTGAACCTTTGACGAACAGTGCCCTCGTGCCATTTTCAACGCCTCATAACTCAGCGCGCCTACAGGATCCCATGAATTAAACAAGTTCAAATGAAAGAGCTTGCATCCCTAAAACAAATTTAAGTGCAAAGTGCGTGGGATCTCGTTGGCGCAGAGAGATAATAGAGGTCAAAGTTCAAATTTTACCAATATATTGCGTTTTTGCACCTCCGTAACTTCGCGCGCCAAAAAAAAAAAATTGTTTTTATGGCAACTGGGTATTGGAACAGTTTTCATCTAATGAAAAATGAAAAAAGAATCTTGGGATCTCTGCATCTTGCATGTCAAAAGATTTTTTGAAAATTTTCTAAAGTATTGTCATTCCACACATTTTGGCCTAAATTGGGACAACATTCACTTTTTTCATCACTGTAAGTATCTGTGCCAAAAAGATCCCATCAATGTTTTCTTGTATTTGGTTAAGTTGAGTGTTCCTAAACAGATTTCAATTGAAAAATAATTGGGATCATGTTGGCCCACCAATGTAACAAAGGTCAAAGGTCATATGAAACTACACTACTGCCTATTTCGGGCAATTTTACGTCGTCTAGAAATCCACGCGCCAATATGATCCCATTAAATTGTCTGCATTTTATGATTATATAGATTCTCAGCAACACATAAAAAGCAAAACATATGGTTGTCCCAAAATAATTATAGAGCCCTTCCTTATTTGATAAAATGTTGACAGGGCTTCGAAGTTGGCTCTCCACAGAAAATGAATTACAAAACACCAATATTTTCTGTGGAGAGCCAACTTCAAAGCCATGTCAACATTTTATCAAATGAACAAGGGCTCTATAATTAATTTGGGACAATCACATGTGCCTAGATATTATAAGTGGCTGTCCCAAACTGAAAGGATAGAGCCCTTGTTCATTAAATAAAATCTTGAAAAGGCTCTGAAGTTGGCTCTTGACAGAAAATATCAAAAACAGCCATATTCTTTGTAACCTTTGACCTTGGCAACAGTTACCCACCAACATTAAACTAACACCATTTGTAAAAACAAGTCCAGTCTATCTCTTGACCAAAATTCGTTTTGGAGACCTATCCCCTTCATGGTTTGCCAACATTTTCAAATTGGGGGATATTTCTCGCTTTCGGTTGCCACAGCAATGCATAAGTATAGGCATGTATTGCGAACTTTTGATCTGTAGTATTTGTTAGCGCCACTCAAATCCCATTTGATTTTTGCTTTTTATGTGTTGCTGAGAATCTATATAATCATAAAATGCAGACAACTTAATGGGATCATATTGGCGCGTGGATTTCTAGACGACGCAAAATCGCCCAAAATAGGCAGTAGTGTAGTTTCATATGACCTTTGACCTTTGTTATATTGTTGGGCCAACATGATCCCAATTATTTTTCAATTGAATTCTGTTAAGGAACACTCAACTTAACAAAATACAAGAAAAAATTGATGGGATCTTGTTTGGCACAGATACTTACAGTGATGAGAAAAGTGAATGTTGTCCAAATTTAGGCAAAAATGTGTGAAATGGCAATACTTTAGAAAATTTTCAAAAAATCTTTTGACATGCAAGTTGCAGAGATCCCAAGATTCTTTTTCCATTTGTCATTAGATGAAAACTGTTCCAATACCCAGTTGCCATAAAAACAATTTTTTGTTGTTGGCGCGCGAAGTTACGGAGGTGCGAAAACGCAATATATTGGTAAAATTTGAACTTTGACCTCTATTATCTCTCTGCGCCAACGAGATCCCACGCACTTTGCACTTAAATTTGTTTTAGGGATGCAAGCTCTTTCATTTGAACTTGTTTAATTCATGGGATCCTGTAGGCGCGCTGAGTTATGAGGCGTTGAAAATGGCACGAGGGCACTGTTCGTCAAAGGTTCAGGTGCGCGTAACATGACGCGCCAACGAGATCCCAACTTTTTTTTTTTACTTTTGATATAAGCCCAACTGGAGGTTTCAAAAAATGTTTTACTTTTTTTGGGATGACCTTGGCGCTGGTTTTTGTGTTTACAGGGAATGTACTATTCGTTTCTCGAGGGCTTTTTGGCCCAAACTTTGATAACTGGTAACTCCAAAACCGAAAGCGTCAGCAAACTAAAATTTTGGATTTATTCGTTTGGTATGATGGTGTATCACTCTAATTTTTTGGAAGAAGATCTGCGAACCCATAAATCACACCCCCCCCTAATTTGGTACATTCTTACAGGCAGGGACTCTTAAACAGTTCAGGCCTGTAGGATTTTGTAGGCATTCTTTGAGATACTGCCTGAAGCCTTTTAAAGACAGTGGACACAAGGTAATTGTCAAGACTAGGCCTGGGCGAATTATTCGAATATCCGGTTAATGGCAAATAGGTTTTCCTATCTGTAACCGCGAATGCCTTTTTTTTCTTAACCGGATATCCGCATAGGGCGCAAATACCTGTGTACAAACCGGATAATTCTGTAATAACAACCGAGTAACCGGATATTCTTTAACTATCCGAATATCCGCGGACGTCGGGCGACAACGGATATAAATGTTTCGTCTGAATCCTTATGAAACTTCTGTTAAGACAGCATAAAACAGTATAAATTAAGTATTTACTATGCTCACCTCCGTGAAGAGTTAAAACAATGACATTTCTGACGTAATTTGTCCAAAGATTACACAAGTTTTCCTTCACGTAGAGTCAATCACGATCAAAAGAAAAAGCAAATCGCCATCTTTAAATTAGATCCGGTCATTTTTATGAATGAACCGCGTGACACTGTCTTAAACTAATATCAATCCGCCCATAAGATCTCATTCACAAACGAACAGTGCCCTCTATTGGCAAAAAAAAAAAGCGCCCTCTCGTGGCGAAAAAAATTATTCGAGTATCCGGTTAATTTCGGATAGTTGGCCAGCGGTATCCGAATAACAAAATTTCACTATTCGCCCAGCACTAGTCAAGACTAGTCTTCTCGCTTGGTGTATCTCAACATTCTTCACTAACATCTTCAAAAATGGCATTGACGATTACCTCACCAAAAACATTGACATGTACAGTTTTGCAGGATGTTTACCACAAGATATATGGAAATATTAAGTTCATTCACTTCTGCTCTCACATTTGACTTTGCTACTTCCATTGTAAACAGGTAACATATGGATTTATAACAAACATGTGAAAATTTCAGCTCAATCGGTCGTCGAAGTTGCGAGATAAAAATGAAAGAAAAAACACCCTTGTCACACGAAGTTGTGTGCTTTCAGATGCTTGATTTCTAGACCTCAAATTCTAAATCTGAGGTCTCTAAATCAAATTTGTGGAAAATTACTTTTGTTCTTGAAAACTTTGTTTTTTCAGAGGGAGCCGTTTCTCACAATGTTTTATACTGTCAACAGCTCCCCATTACTTGTTACCAAGTAAGGTTTTATGCTTATAATTATTTTGAGTAATTACCGATATTGTCCACTGCCTTTAATATTTTAGTAAGAAATCACCTCTTTCTCAAAAACTAAATTACATTTGTACTCCAGAAGGAGCCGCTTCTCACAATGTTTTATATTCAAAGGCTCTCCATTGCTCAATACAAAGTTTTTTTTGCAAAAAAAAATGTTGAGTAATTAATACCAATAGTGTCCAGTGCCCTAACCTGGAATAAAATTGAAGTAGATTTTTGTTTTCTAGTGACCTTGTTTTAATAACAAACAGAAAGTTCCTCTGTGGTTCAACATGCTAACTCTGATTAACAACTTCATCATGGCATTGGGAGAGATTTCTAGCCTGCTGAGTGTGGGACCTTTTGCTCCTGGATTGAATACAATGGTGTTATGTATTGCTTCAATCCGCTGACACCCAACAGGGACTGTGTGGTAATTTGGTTACAATTGACTTGGATTTCATTACTATGTACATTCACAGACAGGCATGTACATGTACAATGTATGTAATGTACATGTGCAGCATGTACATGTAATGTACATGTGCAGCCTTGTAATTGTACAAGGCTGTGATCAATCCATGCTGACTCTGGATTTCACCATGGATAGAAAAAACGCTACACACCGGGGTCGACCCAGGGAAGCTAAACGAACGCACCCTGTATGTAGTTTGTGGTTTGTTGTTTGTTTTCCTTTGTTATTTTGTGTGTGAAGCGATAGAACCATTCAGTTGGAACAATCCAATATTAATATAATGATCCAATACAATGCAATTGTCAGGATTTATGTTGTCTGTGTGATAGTTTGTACACGTATCCTGTACACATGTAGTGTAAACAAATGGACAATCAATAATATAGTCATCTAAACACAGTGCATTATGTACACTTTACATTTGCATCTGTGTGAATAAATTGATCGGTTCCAGGGGTTTATGTTTGTAGTACTACTCTCAGCGTACTTGCGGTTTGTTTATCATCATGACTGATCATTTATGAATTTGAAAGCTGATTGCAATTTATCCTGACTCACTGATATGCAATACTTAATAGATGTGCTCACTTAATAGATGTGCCCAGCTCAATTGAAAAAAAAAAAAACCTGATAAGATTCATCTTGAGACGAGTTGATGAATCTGAAACTTAACATTGTGTTCTTGTAAATTTATTGTATGAAACGGATGCAGGGTGTGCCCTTAATAAGGTGGCCAGCATGACTATGGAGGGTTCTTCTTCCTCCATGGCATGACCAATTAACTTGTCATTTCACGAGTCCCGTCAGCTTTGCACTAGTCCTAACATGTATTTCAAATGAAACAGGGATGCTTTTTAAAGGAACACGTTGCCTTGGATCGGACGAGTTGGTCAAAACAAAAGTGTTTGTAACCGTTTTTTATATAATGCATATGGTTGGAAAGATATTTTAAAAGTAGAATACAATGATCCACACCAGTTTGCCTCGAAATTGCTTGGTTTTCCTTCTACTGTGCGAACTAACACCGTCAGCCATTTATGGGAGTCAAAATTTTGACCCCCATAAATGGCCGGCGTGTTAGTCGACGAGGTAAAAGGAAAACCACGCAATTTCAAAGCATGTTTGTGTGGATCATTGTATTCTACTTTTACAACATCTTTCTACCCATATGCATTTTTAAAAAAACGGTTACAAACGCTTTTCAAAGGCCAACTCGACCGATCCAAGGCAACGTGTTCCTTTAACACTGAACTAGCCAGTCGGACTACAATACATGCACTTGGATAGAATTTTGACCATGGTCCTTGGTTTTTCAACTGGCATTTGGCCAAGGGGCCTCTAATAAGTGTGAACACTACTGGTATACATGTATGTACACTGTACTGTTGATTGAACTGCTTGTTTTTATGGGCGATTTATACATTACCTATGTCTGTGTACAGTGCTAAAAATAGCAAATTGTTAAGTTGTTGACATTGGCCTGTTTGTTATTATTGACACTCAAACCATATGTTAAGGTCAGGGGTCAAGACTACATACCGGTACATGTATGCATCCAGTGAAGGTCAATGCCACACATGGTTTGTGTTTATTAAGCTTGTGATGATGATGCTGTGGCCTTGGTCATGTAATATGATGACCTTGATCACATGACTTGCATGGAGCTAACAGTTTGCACAATTGTAGGGGCAATGGTTTTCTGTTTCAGGGATGGCAGCTTTCGTTCTTATATTGTATGTACATAAGTTTGTTTGTTCATTGTGCTAATGAATTAGTTTCAAAAAATCATCCTGTAACCACCAACCAGAAGTCTTGCGGCAAGGACTATCTTTAAAACCGTTTGCAACAAAATTGTCTCTATTTTAAAGCTACGTTCATGACCCATGTATTTATCAGTTCAAGTTCACTGGCGAAAAAAGTTTTTGGTCCAAAGTATAATAATATTGGCACAACATCAAAAGTCAGTTGTTCATGTACACAATGATTCGAACACTGTGGTTGTAAATGCATACTGCAACACACGTTGTGTGTGTATTACAGTTCAAAGTACATACATTGATCATCCTTTGTCAATGATTTACCTACAACAATGTTTGTGCAATTTATCAATTTTTTTTCTACAGACACTACAGCACAATCTATTGTTGACATTGCATATTGACTTGCGGCAGAGTCACTGTTTGACTTTGTTTCATTTTTGTTAATTTTTTTTATAAATGCCAAAAGTAGTAATAGTGCACTCAAATTGCAACCCAAGTACATGTAAGTGTGTCTCACAGCGAAAAGGTTCTCTACTACAGGAGTATGTTTTAGTGGTTTTAGCGACCCTAGCCAAGCCCAACAAGGTGGTTACAGGTTGGTCTAAATAGTATTGTCACCGCGATTCAACCCAACACCCGATAAACGCTCAGCGGATGACCAATGTTGGGGGTCGCCAAAATGCACTCACACCAGGTGTACATCTGTAATATGTATGTACCAACCATTGAGCTATGTTTACTAGAGCGCTCACACCCCGTTATACACGCACTAAGGTTTTGAAGCCGTGTGGGCGCATCCATGTTTATGCACAAACCAGTACAAAAGCTTGAAATTTTGTATGGCAATTGTACGGCTATTTGCAAGATAGTGCGTTTGTTCTGTTTTATGTGCCATGGAAGCAAAAAATGCAGTAAATGTGAAAGCACAATCTGCTGATCAGCGCACAAACTGCGAGCGTCATGTGCGTCAAGATTAAAAGGAGGCGCGTTTACTTTTGTTTAGTACGGCAGTCAAGTCGAAGTTACGGTTTTCGTAGCGCGGACGTACGCGACCGGACAGTTGCGTACGTAACACGCCGAATGTAAAATAATCGCGGCAATGTGTGTTCTCTTAAAATTCCGAATTCACGCAACACATCAAACATGTCTGCGCCCAGAGTGGCTTCAAAACGCAAGTTAGCGCTCTAGTCAATAGCTCTATGGTCCCAACAGAGTATTATACTATGCTACATGAAGAAGGTTGGAACTGTGATACACCTTGGTTAAATTCATTCTCTATAAATAATCAGTAAACTATCATTATCAATATCAGTGCCTGGTGTGTTAACAGACTCACTGTTTTGTTTTTGGTGCTTGTTTTATCAGTTGGGTTCTAAAGGTCAAAATGGTCAGTTTAAAGCATTGTTGGACTCTACTCTCCATGATAACTAGTGTCTTCTCACATGTATTGTACATGATGTCATGTACAATGTGTATTACATCAAGGGTGAAGAATATTTTGTGTTTTACTTCTACACTGATGTGTGTAAAGCACTGTATCCTCAAGGCTTCCTGGTGTCTGTGAAAAAAAGAAAAAGAAAAGTGTTTTCATTTAATTTCACATGTTGCATGATTTTCACAAAAAATATGTGTTTTGATGTGAGAAAGAGAAAACTACAGGATTTAGAATGATGAGTACACCGATGCTTAAGATCTGTTTTGCAACTCTCTTTATTCATGATCCAGCCCCTACATGTGTACATGAGGTAGTAGTTGAATATTACAGGCCTGATGCTTCCTTTTGGAAGGGCAGGGCCCCAAGGCATTTTCTCCTAGTAAAAGGCACCTCTATCTTAGGAAATTTAAACTTATCTTCTTCGTATTCTCTCACAGGTTTTGTTCCAAGAGAAGTCCGAGATGGATAAGACTGTGAGTCTTATTGGAAGGTAACGCTGGAACTGTTCGCCAAGTTGAAGATGGAGAAAATCCCGGAGGTCACAAACCCCCTCCGAGTACACCAAGATATCACCATGGTGAATGGTCACAGTTCAGAGGTCATATCAGAAGAGGATGAATACACGGAGGTCAACGGGACGGAGTCAAACCACCACCAGCCGAACGGCGGTACCGACTACCTCAGTATGAAGAACATCACTGAGACTAATCTTAGTAAACTCCACGCAAAGACCGTTGATCAGGGGAGAGGTCCCACAAATGGATTCTGTAAGCTGAGGGTCGGCGCTGAGCAGCTCCGGTCCGAACCAAACCAAGTGCAATGTCCGATGATCGGCTCCCCGATGAGTCCTAACGGGGACCTGACCAACGGGGAGACCCTAGACCCCAAGACCCTAAGCCTCAACTTGCCTGTGTCGTTGGTATGTGAGATACCACAACAAACTGAAGAGGAACGTTCTAGCAGCAGTCCAACTGTGGTACTGAAAGGAATCACCCCGGTGGATGTTACGATCAGTATCAAAGATAAACTGCCTCCTCCGAAGGAGTCGTTACTCTTAAGACTGTTTGAATCTAAGCTTCTTGACGCATCCATTGCTATTACCCACTTGTACAGCTCCAAAGAGCCTGGTGTACAGACTTATATTGGTGAGTGTAAACATTGTACCAACATCTAGGCCCAGTTTTATATAGCTGCTAAGCTCAAAAAATGTTCAGCATGAAATGATTTGCTTAGCATGAAATGTCTTCCTTGGTAAAAACAAAATTACAAACCAAATTTTAATTTGGATTGCATATTGCTTGTTTATTACAAATTATTGGTTATCCTGAATATCACATGGAAATGTGGTTGACAATTCTGTTTTTATCAAGGAAGAATTTTCATGCTCAGCAAATTTTTGTGCTTAGCAGCTCTATGAAATTGCAGAATGGCATAGGAGAGGCTCATGTGTTCTTGCTCACACGTGCGCCGTGGGCGGAGCCTAATGGATCGGTTTATTCACATGGTTTGCAAGCCTCAAATTTCACAATTTTCAGGGCAAGGCCACTTTGGTCTTGGAACAGTCCAAATTTCGGAGGGTAGTGAGGCCAGAAGAAAGAACGCCATGATCAAAGAGGTGAAAAAAAAAAGGCGTGCAGGCAACTAATTCATGAAAGTTGTAAAACAAAATAAAACCATAGTGCATGTGACATTGTTGCATTTTCTTTTAACGACACATCAATGTTGGGTTGAAGCAAACATGGTATTAAATATAAATCTTTGACTTGTATTTCCCTCTGCAGCCAACAAATTATTCAGTTTAGAAGAGGCAGATTTTGACTTCTACTTGCCGCAAGTTCTCAATATTTATCTCCATATGCATGATCTAGCAGAGGTCTTGCGACCCTACATTATTCACAGGTAAGGCCTGGGCCCAACTTCATAGAGCTGCTGAGCACGAAAATTTGCTCAGCTTGAAATTTTTTCCATGATAAAAAACAAGA
Source organism: Asterias amurensis (assembly GCF_032118995.1). Taxonomy (NCBI): domain Eukaryota; kingdom Metazoa; phylum Echinodermata; class Asteroidea; order Forcipulatida; family Asteriidae; genus Asterias; species Asterias amurensis. The sequence continues at coordinate 13,272,699 of NC_092664.1, read as the reverse complement.
TAACAAACCAAATTTCCATTTGTTGCATATTGCTTGTTACTGGTATTCAGGTGTTGCTTGCTTATCCTGAAAATCACATGGAAATTTGGTTGGTAATTCTGTTTTTACAAGGCAAAAATTTCATGCTTAGCAAATTTTTGTGCTTAGCAGCTCTATGAAATTGGGCCCTGTTTGTTGCTACATGGTGTGTCAAGTATTTGCCTGAACTATTGATTGCTTAGTCGAGTCCTGACTATTTTTTTTTGTAACTACTCGTTTATGGTGCCGCCACGACTACTACAAAAATAGTCGCAAGTACTACGAAATAGTCTTGACCACCTGTTTGGTGAACAAATTGTGCCGCACACGACTATTCACGACAACATAATTTACTTCTGAAACATAAGCAGACATCAGTGACACAATCCTTCAGTCTTTTCAGCGTGAATTTTACTATTGAGCCAGCGGCAAACAATGTGCAGCAATGCATCATGGGAATTGGCTTTGCTTCATTTGAATCCAAGACAAAACTGTCCTTCCTTTCCAGCGTGATTTGTATAAAAAAAATTGACACTTGTTTTGTTCCCATTGACGAACAGGTGTAAATCAAGTATAGATTTTTCACTGCAAGTAGTCTGGCTCCTGGATGCCTACATGCAGGATACAGGGGTCCAGACCCGTAAACACTCCCGAGGCACTAAACTCAAGAGACTGATCTTATCCGAGGAGTTGAGACCGGCGAGTAAGAGCAGTAAGAAAGATTGCTCGATGAGTAGTGTGAGTAACCCACCTCTGAGTCCTACTGTCCTCTCACCGACGAAGAAGACTCATTCCAGATCAAGATCAGACGCTTCTTGTTGTGAGTATTCAAAACTATCTTCAGTAAAGACACTGGACACTATTGGTTATTGTCCAAGACCAGTCTTCTCACTTGGTGTATCTCAACATATGCATAATGCAACAAACCTGTGCAAGTTTTAGCTCAGTCAGTCATCGAAGTTGCGAGATAAAGATGAAAGAAAAAACACCCTTGTCACTTGAATCTGTGTGCTTTCAGATGCTTGATTTTGAGACCTCAAATTTTAAATCTGAGGTCTTGAAATCAAATTTGTGGAAATTTACTTTTTTCTTGAAAACTACATTACTTCAGAGGGAGCCGTTTCTCACAATTTTTCAGACTATCAACAGCTCCCCATTACTTGTTACAAAGTAAGATTTTATGCTGTTCATTGTTTTGAGTAATTACCAATAATGTCCACTGCCCTTAAGTTGTAATAGATGTTAAATTTGCATCGGGGATAAAGAATATTAATTTTGTTTTTTTACTCATACACCGATGTGTGTTAGCACTGTTTACTCAGTACTTTCCCATGTCCTGTGAAAAAAATATCACAGGCATATTACTCGGGTGGGATTCGAACCTATGACCCTTGCACTGCTCTAGACAGTGGGTCGTGGGCTCAAATCCCACCCGAGTAATATGCCTGTGATATTTTTTTCACAGGACATGGGAAAGTACTGAGCATACAGTGCTACCACACATCGGTGTATGGGTAAAACCAAAATTTAAAAATATTAAGTTGGTTCTCACCCTTACTCCAATGTGTGTTAGCCTGTATACTCAGTACTTTTTCCGAGTTCTGTTTTGTTTCCCAAGTATTTTATGCCTGTGATTTATTTTGCGCAGAACTTGGGGGGAAAGTGCATTGCAGATGCAATTTCAATATTTATGTTTTAAATTGTTGCGGTACCCCTGCTAAAAAATATAGCTTCTCTCCAGTCAGCCGTCACTCTATGCTTGGTCAATATTGGAAGTCGATATTTACTTTCTATTCAAATTTCCTTAATAATCAGTTGTAATTATTTTGAATTTGTGCTTAGCTCCTGTCCAATCAGCGGTCATTCTACCCAGTGTCAATATAGGAAGTCGACATTTAGTAGTTATTCAAATTTCTCTAATAATTAGTTGAAATTTTTTTGAATTTGTATTTAGCTCTTGTCCAATCAGCGGTCACTCTACCCAGTGTCAACATTGGAAGCCGAAATTTAGTAATTATTCAAATTTCTCTAATAATTAGTTGTAATTTTTTTTGAATTTGTGTTTAGCTCTTGTCCAATCAGCGGTCACTCTACCCAGTGTCAATTTTGGAAGTCAACATTTAGTAATTATTCAAATTTCTCTAATAACTAGTTGTAATTTTTTTGAATTTTGTGTTTAGCTCTTGTCCAATCAGCGGTCACTCTACCCAGTGTCAACATTGGAAGTCGGCATTTAGTAATTATTCAAGTTTCTCTATTAATTAGTTGTAATTTTTTTGAATTTGTGTTTAGCTCCTGTCCAATCAGCGGTCATTCTACCCAGTGTCAATATTGGAAGTTGAACATTTAGTAATTATTCAAGTTTCTCTAATAATTAGTTGTAATTTTTTTTGAATTTGTGTTTAGCTCTTGTCCAATCAGCGGTCACTCTTCGCCGGGTCAGCAGCACGACCTCAGCAGCCTCAATGGGCGATCTCTCCTCGGGTCATGCCTTCGATAGTGGCTGCACCTGCTTTGATAACACTGCCAATGTCTTGAACGCCATGAAGGGGAGGTCAAAGGTCAAACTGGAGTGCCATTGTCAGGTGACTATTGTAGATACCATGTGACCATTGTTTGTCATTCGGTAACATGTTAACATTTTTACGTTTCGGCAAAACGTAAAATATGGCAAATATGACAGTGTTCAAAATTGGCTTCAATTCAGGCCTGATACTCTTCCTACTTTAATCTGATTTCCGATTGGTTTGTCCCCAGAAAACAAAATCAGAAAAATTGTTATTTGAAAAGCTCAGGCTCAGTGCCCATAAACATTTTCAAACTCTTTTCTTAAGGCCAAATATCAAGCTGGGCAACATTTGTGATTTTCTCTGCCTAAAGCAGAATGTGGTTAATTCAATCAGTCAATCGTTACGTTTATTTGCTGCCATATTCCAATGGTCATTGCTCATGGCAACGTTCAGTTAGCTCTTGTAAACGGGTGAGATTTGAGTGACGTCTTAAAAATCTGTATTGTAGGTGATTGTCTGATGTTGTTAGAAGACTCTTCCATTTCCTTGGGGCCCAAACGGAAGTTTGGCTTGGTTGGCATGATTGGTTTGTGCGTAAAGCCCTTGCCTCTCACCAAGGTGAATCTGGTTCGATACCCGGCCAGGGCCATATGTGAGTTGAGTTGTGCGTTGTTTTTTTGCTGTGCCACAAGGGTTTTCCAGACCATCCGGTTTTTCTCCCTCGGGAAAATTCAAACACTTTCGATATCTGGCTGTGCTCCCTGGTCATAATGGGTTGATGTGGCTGGCTGCAATAGGTGCCCTTGCATGCCTACTTCTCGAACATGTTGTAGCCGCGTCCTACGCAATTCAGCTCTTAGTTGCGACTAAGGATGATTAGCCTCCCAAATTATATTATTTTATGTTTCTCTGTGTAGGCACCAAGGCTAGCCGTTGAGGTTCAGTTTATCAGTGCACTGATGGCTATTGGCAACAGACTCCAAGGACTACCTACAAGAGAAATGAGAAGTAAGTACAAGTAGAGTCTTAAGAGAAAAAGGAAAGTTAGGAATAGTTGCAAAACTTTTTATTAACGAGAGCAGACAAACAACTCTCCAGACGTTCTTTTAATAAGGAAGCAAAAATAAAGTACAATCTTGTCCCGATGTTAATCTGGACACTATTTGTAATTACTCAAAATAGTTCTTAGCATAAAAACGTACTTGGTAATGAACAATGGAGAGCTGTTGATAGCATTAAGCATTGTGAGCAACGACTCCTTCTGGAGTAACGTGGTTTTTTTCCTACTCTAATAATAAATGGCTTTTGGCCTGAAGTCTGTTTTCTATATTTTTTTAAGCAACTGAAAGCACACATATTTGCGGAACAAGGGTGTTTTTTCTTTCATTATTCTCTTGCAACTTCTATGACCAATTGAGTCAAAATGTCCACAGATTTGTTATTTTATGCATTATATGTCGAGGTGTCCAGTGCCTTTAAGTCTTTTGATTTTTAATCTTTGTGTCTTGTTATTTTTCAGCGAGCAGACTACTAGCAGAATTATCAATGCTTAATATGAATCTTCCAGCTAGGATCTGGCTCCCGACTCACTCCGACTTTGACTATCACATAGTACGCATTCCTCATGCGTCTGGAGTTGTCCTCAATTCCAAAGACAAGGTAAGATAAAGCCCAGCTGATCCTGTTCCTCTACCCGTCTGTGTGCTCCATTTCTTTGGAATAATCTCCCTGTGCATTTTTTGCCAGGCTAGTGTCAATTCAATTTTAATTCAATTTTTTTTATTTCATCACAGTTCTTGTGTGATCTAGCTGCACGCCAAGTTTGCTCGAAGATAAATACGTTATCACACACACGCTCGATGAATGCGAACAAATAAAGCGCGTCTGCGTCCCATATCCAACTCCGCCTTGGCCTTCCGCCTCACTAGATATGTGACGCAGAAGCGCTATATTTTTCTGCTCGCGCTTGTGTGATAACTAAGCAATTGTTTGTTCAACACCCAAAGTCCTTTAAAGATTTGCGCTGTCAGTTTCTCTCGTGGTTGGTATTGATGTGTGATAATATAAATACCTTTTTATCATTAATACTATTATTCTTACCAACCTCTTAGGCTCCATACCTTATCTATGTTGAAGTCCTTGAGTGTGAGAACAAGCACACCTCCCCACTGCCTCAGAAGATCCTGGAGAACACGCTCCGTTACACCAAATCCGAGGAGAATCTTCAGAAGTATTTCCACAGTGACAATCAGATATCGCAGACACCGCCGGGAACCTTCTCTGTCTACCATCAGAATGACTCTGATCACGATTGTTGGTCCCAAGAAGATGATGAGATACTACAGGTGAGACAAGCTCCACACGTAGCTGTCTTGAGATGTAGTAATACAAATAATAATCAAATGCATTTATATGGTGCCTTATTTAAACTACCTTAAGAGGCACTGGACACTATCGGTGAAAATTTGAGCTCAATTGGTTGCCAAAATTGCGAGAAAATAATGGAAGAGAAAAGCGCCCTTGTTGCACAAGTTGTGTGCTTTCATATGCTTGATTTGGAGACCTCAAAATCTTATTCTCAGGTCTCGAAATCAAATTCAAATATTTTAGTGAGAAATTACTTCTTTTTTTTTTCAAAAACTGCATCACTATAGAGGGAGCCGTTTCTCTCAATGTTTTATCTTATCGACAGCTCTCCGTTGCTTGTTACCAAGTCAGTGTTTTATGCTGACACTTATTTTGAGTAATTACCAATAGTGTCCAGTGCCTTTAAAGCGGTTTTGTTAATAATTTTTTCGAATTTCTCAACTGAATTTGAAATTCTTTTGGTATTCAAAGCAGTTATGATCAATCCAGCCTTTTAAAAAAAAATGTTTAAGATTAAACCATGTTCAGAAAGTAAATAAATAAATAATCACCACCGATTTCTCTTTATGTTCCTCCAGTCTTACCAATATTCCAAGAAGAACGGTTCAAGTGATACCATATCCCAGATGTCACATGACAGTATTACGAGTACCGATAGCAGGGAACCAGTGTATATCGCTGCCGGAGACGTCAGACGTAGACTAACTGATTACCTGACAGCACCAAGTACTTACTTCAAGGTAAGAAGAAGATCAGAGCATACTGCAGCCGATTTCACAAAACGCTAGGATTAATCCTATCTCAAGTTAGGACCAGTAGCAATGCATCCTAACGTCTATGGAAACGGAACTTTACTCGTCCTACGTCCTAATATTAATCCTAAGTTTGGAGCATCAAATTGTTGAGTTATCAACCACTCTTGCAAACTTATATTTTTGCACTGCACTGTCTAAAATATTGATGTTGTCTTAAAGGATTTGGGTACTTTTTGTTGGACACAGAACACAATGTCAAAAAATTTACATTGAACTTGCACCGTTTGAAGATATTGATAGTAGAAAGCGTACCTTAAAATATTACTTGCTGGGGTGCTGTAGTTTTTGAGAAACAAGTAAAACAAAGTCACGAAAATTTGTTTTACATGCTAAAATAATTGTCATGACTAGTTTGAATAATTTCTCAAAAACTACTGCACCTCAGCAAGTAATATTTTAAGGTAAGCTCTTTACTATCATAATCTTCAAACTGTGTGAGTTTGATGTAAATCTGTGGACATTGTGTTCGGTGTCCTACAAAAAGTACCCAAACCCTTTAACTTCTTTTTATATTTTGTTGTGTGAGATGGTTAAGAAATTTTAAGAGCTTTAATCAATTTAAGACATGTAAATTTTCCGTTTTTATATTTTTCAAAGATTGGACAATAAAGATTTGAGTTGATGAAAATGAATATTTCCATTTGAATCTTGACAGCGAGATCCTGAGGATCCATCAGCCGCTGCTCTGAAGGAACCTTGGGAGGAGAAAGCTAAGAGGATTCGAGCATCTTCACCTTATGGTCATCTTCCTAACTGGCATCTCAAGTCGGTCATCGTTAAATGTGGAGACGATCTTAGGCTGGAGTTATTGGCTTATCAGCTTCTTAAGCAATTACAGGTACGGTGCTGTCCATTTTATGCAACCGGACTTAGAGGGCGCTTTTCTCTCATTGTGGCATGTCTTGGTCGGGCGGTCTCATTCACCGGACCAAAGCTCTGGTGTTGTCGGCAGTAGAGTGTGGGTTCCAATTCCTGGTCATGACACTTGTGCCCATGAGCGAGACACTTAACCATAATTGCTATGTGAAAAGCCAGGCTCCTAGTGGGTGATACCCAAGACTACATCCTTACAGATTTTGAAGAGGGTAACCCTGTTTCAGCCCACGGAGTAGGAAGCAACCGATGTGTATACTATACACTCAGTACCTTCCCAAAAATGCGTAAATAATGTTTGTCTCATTAAAGACACTGGACACTATTGGTAATTGTCAAAGACCAGTCTTCTCACTTTTTGTATCACAACATATTCATAAAATAACAAACCTGTGAAAATTTGAGCACAATTGGTCGTCAAAGTTGCAAGATATCTATGAAAGAAAAAACACCCTTGTCACATTAAACCGGTTAAGTTTAATGTAAATCTGTGGGCAAATATGTTTTGTGTCAAACAAAAAAGTTTGCAAACCCGCTATCAATTCATTAATTTCTTTGATTTTGTTGTATTCTTGTGTAGAACATCTGGAAGCAGGAGCACGTTCCTCTCTTCGTTCGTCCTTCTCACATCGTTGTGACGTCAAACAACAGTGGACTAATTGAGCCAATCATCAACGCTGTCTCTCTACATCAGATTAAAAAGAACAGCAAGGTCAGTGACATCAAAAACTCTCAGTTCGGTTTCTGAAAAGATTTGTGTGACCTGGGGTCGATTTCACAAAGAACTAAGACTGAATGCTTTTAATAATATTAATACTAAGCAGTTACGTAGTAGGATGTAGTGCTCCAACCCACCAGAAAAAGTAACACAGCGCTAAATGAGGGTTGACTGCATTAGTATCTGAGTTGTGAAAAAAACTTGCTTAGCATAAAACACTTTTGCTTAGCAAAAATAGGTAACCAGCCAGAACACCATACAGTTGCCATTGCTGCGACTGATACCTCGGTTATTTCTTGCTTAGCTAAGAAATTTGCTAAGCAGAATTTTTTATAACGACTTTTAGAAACTGGGCCACGTTCAGTTTCTGCACTGCAAAATTGTCCTCATTTGACCGTTTGATTTTTTAGCTGATGGATTGTTTGTTTGATTGATTGATTGATTGATTGATGCCCCAATCCTTTGGAACAATCTTCCTTGCTATTTCACTTTCTGATTTCAAAACATTGCTTAAAACTCACCTTTTCCAGACTTATTTTGCTTACTAGGCTATTTATTTCATTCTCATTTCTTTGTATTGTTAATTGCTTGATTGCTTGTCATTTTTGTTGTAAATATTGTGGTACCTTTTATGTGTAAGAACAGTATATAAATGCTTATATTTTTATTTCTAGATTATTACTGATTTCATTGAGTGATTGACTGATTGATTGACTGATTGATTTGATTGATTTGATTGATTGATTACAGGTGTCATTGCTCCACTACTTCTATAGTGAGTTCGGTGGGCCTAGCACAGAGGGGTTCCTAACAGCGCAGAAGAACTTTGTACAGAGTTGTGCAGCATACTGCTTGGTCTGTTACCTCATTCAGGTCAAGGATAGGTAAGAATCTTGCACCTCATCAAGTAATATTTTAAGGGAAGCTTTCTACCATCAATATCCGTGTAAGTTTAATGTAAATCTGTGGATGTTTGTGTTTTGTGTCGTACAAAAAGTACCCAAACCCTTTAAAGGTAGACCTTAAAAAATGTAAATGGTCAATGGACCCTTCCCATGTAAATTGCACGTAGCACAGGCGCTCTTACATTTTGGTTAGCAAAATGAGGGAACATCGCGCTGTTTTGTACACCGCTTATGGTTGCGTGACGCCTCTGCTTAGTGCACAACTCTATGACGTTTGCCAACCAATAGGGTCTGTACGCATGCGTGAATTTAATTAGCATATTTCTTGAAAAGGGTCCGTTGATTAATAGTTAATGTTCTCTTGACTATCAGACACAACGGTAACATTCTACTGGATCCTACTGGACACATCATCCATATTGACTTTGGTTTCATCTTGTCGTCATCACCGAGGAATCTTGGCTTTGAAGCGTCCCACTTCAAGCTGACTGCAGAGTTTGTTGAGGTGAGTAGTAAACATTGATCGAGATTAGATGATAGAAAAGGAAATCAAGTTAATAATATCAATCAATCAATTATGTTTATTTCCTTTTGGTAATCAAAGTGATAGAATATAACAAAGTCATAATTGATAGATTAGACTGACTTATTATAGGCTTGAAAAAGCATAGGAATTAAACTGTAAGGATGCCGATTTGAAAAGCCGCGGACAGAGACAAGACTAACAGAGACAAGACAAACGGACAAACAGAGACAGTATGGAGGCTGATTCGAGAAGCCGAGGCTTATAGTAATCAGTCTGTGTCTATATATTGCGTTCCGTAAATTCGCGTAAATGAGCTTTCCGCCTAACACGCGAAGCCAGCCGGTCATAAACAGCTCCAGCTATGTCTTTATCAGATGTTTAAACACCCAATGAAACATGTTCTCCATCAGTAGGAATAGCGAAAAACTGCAGAGGATTGTTTTTATCAGCTGGTGGAAAGACAGAGCCAAGACAAACAGACAAACAGAGCAACGACAAACGGACAAACATAGACAGTATGGAGACTGATTTGATAAGCAGAGGCTAGTAGTAATCAGCTTGTGGACGAACAGAGACATGACTAAAGCACGGTTCATACTCCCTGCGATTGCAAATGCTATGCGAATTTGACGTTAATTTGACGTCACAACTCTGTTTTTGCTGCGATACAAGTCAACCCTGTGAATTGTTCGCTGCGAATTTGTGACGTCAACACTCGTATCGCATTCGCATTCGCAGGAAGTATGAACCAGGCTTTACTGACGATACAAATGTATGAGTGAAAATTAACATGTGTCTCCTGGCTTGATTGTACCTGTGTAGGTGATGGGTGGTCTAGGCAGTGACATGTTTGAATACTTCAAGATCTTGATGCTACAAGGACTGATAGCTGCCAGGAAACACCAAGATAAACTGGTTCAACTAGTAGAGGTCTTGCAGTCAGGTGAGTTCATTAACCACTTAACTAGTAATTGGTTTAGGGCTGATAGCTGCCAGGAAACACCAAGATAAACTGGTTCAAATAGTAGAGGTCTTGCAGTCAGGTGAGTTCATTAAACACTTTACTAGTAATTGGTTTAGTACTGATAGCTGCCAGGAAACACCAAGATAAACTGGTTCAACTAGTAGAGGTCTTGCAGTCAGGTGAGTTCATTAAACACTTTACTAGTAATTGGTTTAGTACTGATAGCTGCCAGGAAACACCAAGATAAACTGGTTCAACTAGTAGAGGTCTTGCAGTCAGGTGAGTTCATTAACCACCTTACTAGTAATTGGTTTAGGACTGTTAGCTGCCAGGAAACACCAAGATAAACTGGTTCAACTAGTAGAGGTCTTGCAGTCAGGTGAGTTCATTAAACACTTAACTAGTAATTGGTTTAGGTCTGTTAGCTGCCAGGAAACACCAAGATAAACTGGTTCAACTAGTAGAGGTCTTGCAGTCAGGTGAGTTCATTGACCACCTTACTAGTATTGTGCCTTAATTTTGACTGAGTGAGGGCGCTCTCAATAGCATTTTTATCACTTCCCGGGGTATAGGCGATTCGTCCTGCACAGTTTTAAAGGCGTTTTGTCACTTCTGTTGCGCTGTAGTTTAAAGTTGCTTTAAAGGTGCATTATAGGGCTCCTTTAAATATCTTTTTGGCCATGATGGAGGAAGATGTCTGTGGTGGTAATGTGTTCCAATCTGTAATAACTGTTTGGGGGTATGAATGAATATTTCCCTGGTAGTGATTGAGAGCGCCCTCACACAGTCAAAAATATGGCGCGGTGGTTTATGTAATTGCTCGAAATAATTGTTAATATAAACACTTGTCATAATTTGTATCTGCAAAATGACAAGTGTGGTAGACAGGATCCCATATGACATCGATGCTGGAGATCAATACATGTGATTTTTCGCAGGTGACACTCTGGAACTCACTTCCGGAATACCTCAGACAAATACTCAACATCCAGCAGAAGTTAAAACACACTTGTTCATGCTTGCTTTCCAACATCTTGACAAAACATTACCTTAAGCTTTTCGGGCGGCTGGGAAGGGGTCTTGGGAGGGTGGTTTGAGGAAGGTGGTTGGCTTGGTGGGGCTGGGTGGTGGTGGTGGTGAGGTGGTGGTGGTGGTGGTGGTGGTGGTGGCTGGTGGAGGTGATGATGATGATGATTATGATGATGATGATTATGATGATGATGATGATGATGATGATCGATGATGATGCATGATCGATGCATGATCGATCATGCATGCATCAGATGCATGCATGCATCATCGATGCATCGATGCATGCATGCATCATCGATGCATGCATCAGCATCGATCATGCATCATGCATCATCGATGCATCATGCATCGATGCATCATCATGCTGTCATCATCATCATCATCATCATCATCATCATCATCATCATCATCATCATCATCATCATCATCATCATCATCATCATCATCATCATCATCATCATCATCATCATCATCATCATCATCATCATCATCATCATCATCATCATCATCATCATCATCATCATCATCATCATCATCATCATCATCATCATCATCATCATCATCATCATCATCATCATCATCATCATCATCATCATCATCATCATCATCATCATCATCATCATCATCATCATCATCATCATCATCATCATCATCATCATCATCATCATCATCATCATCATCATCATCATCATCATCATCATCATCATCATCATCATCATCATCATCATCATCATCATCATCATCATCATCATCATCATCATCATCATCATCATCATCATCATCATCATCATCATCATCATCATCATCATCATCATCATCATCATCATCATCATCATCATCATCATCATCATTTTTATCATTTTTATCATTTTTATCATTTTTATCATTTTTATCATTTTTATTATTTTTATTATTTTTATTATTTTTATTATTTTTATTATTTTTATTATTTTTATTATTTTTATTATTTTTATTATTTTTATTATTTTTATTATTTTTATTATTTTTATTATTTTTATTATTTTTATTATTTTTATTATTTTTATTATTTTTATTATTTTTATTATTTTTATTATTTTTATTATTATTATTTTTATTATTATTATTATTATTATTATTATTATTATTATTATTATTATTATTATTATTATTATTATTATTATTATTATTATTATTATTATTATTATTATTATTATTATTATTATTATTATTATTATTATTATTATTATTATTATTATTATTATTATTATTATTATTATTATTATTATTATTATTATTATTATTATTATTATTATTATTATTATTATTATTATTATTATTATTATTATTATTATTATTATTATTATTATTATTATTATTATTATTATTATTATTATTATTATTATTATTATTATTATTATTATTATTATTATTATTATTATTATTATTATTATTATTATTATTATTATTATTATTATTATTATTATTATTATTATTATTATTATTATTATTATTATTATTATTATTATTATTATTATTATTATTATTATTATTATTATTATTATTATTATTATTATTATTATTATTATTATTATTATTATTATTATTATTATTATTATTATTATTATTATTATTATTATTATTATTATTATTATTATTATTATTATTATTATTATTATTATTATTATTATTATTATTATTATTATTATTATTATTATTATTATTATTATTATTATTATTATTATTATTATTATTATTATTATTATTATTATTATTATTATTATTATTATTATTATTATTATTATTATTATTATTATTATTATTATTATTATTATTATTATTATTATTATTATTATTATTATTATTATTATTATTATTATTATTATTATTATTATTATTATTATTATTATTATTATTATTATTATTATTATTATTATTATTATTATTATTATTATTATTATTATTATTATTATTATTATTATTATTATTATTATTATTATTATTATTATTATTATTATTATTATTATTATTATTATTATTATTATTATTATTATTATTATTATTATTATTATTATTATTATTATTATTATTATTATTATTATTATTATTATTATTATTATTATTATTATTATTATTATTATTATTATTATTATTATTATTATTATTATTATTATTATTATTATTATTATTATTATTATTATTATTATTATTATTATTATTATTATTATTATTATTATTATTATTATTATTATTATTATTATTATTATTATTATTATTATTATTATTATTATTATTATTATTATTATTATTATTATTATTATTATTATTATTATTATTATTATTATTATTATTATTATTATTATTATTATTATTATTATTATTATTATTATTATTATTATTATTATTATTATTATTATTATTATTATTATTATTATTATTATTATTATTATTATTATTATTATTATTATTATTATTATTATTATTATTATTATTATTATTATTATTATTATTATTATTATTATTATTATTATTATTATTATTATTATTATTATTATTATTATTATTATTATTATTATTATTATTATTATTATTATTATTATTATTATTATTATTATTATTATTATTATTATTATTATTATTATTATTATTATTATTATTATTATTATTATTATTATTATTATTATTATTATTATTATTATTATTATTATTATTATTATTATTATTATTATTATTATTATTATTATTATTATTATTATTATTATTATTATTATTATTATTATTATTATTATTATTATTATTATTATTATTATTATTATTATTATTATTATTATTATTATTATTATTATTATTATTATTATTATTATTATTATTATTATTATTATTATTATTATTATTATTATTATTATTATTATTATTATTATTATTATTATTATTATTATTATTATTATTATTATTATTATTATTATTATTATTATTATTATTATTATTATTATTATTATTATTATTATTATTATTATTATTATTATTATTATTATTATTATTATTATTATTATTATTATTATTATTATTATTATTATTATTATTATTATTATTATTATTATTATTATTATTATTATTATTATTATTATTATTATTATTATTATTATTATTATTATTATTATTATTATTATTATTATTATTATTATTATTATTATTATTATTATTATTATTATTATTATTATTATTATTATTATTATTATTATTATTATTATTATTATTATTATTATTATTATTATTATTATTATTATTATTATTATTATTATTATTATTATTATTATTATTATTATTATTATTATTATTATTATTATTATTATTATTATTATTATTATTATTATTATTATTATTATTATTATTATTATTATTATTATTATTATTATTATTATTATTATTATTATTATTATTATTATTATTATTATTATTATTATTATTATTATTATTATTATTATTATTATTATTATTATTATTATTATTATTATTATTATTATTATTATTATTATTATTATTATTATTATTATTATTATTATTATTATTATTATTATTATTATTATTATTATTATTATTATTATTATTATTATTATTATTATTATTATTATTATTATTATTATTATTATTATTATTATTATTATTATTATTATTATTATTATTATTATTATTATTATTATTATTATTATTATTATTATTATTATTATTATTATTATTATTATTATTATTATTATTATTATTATTATTATTATTATTATTATTATTATTATTATTATTATTATTATTATTATTATTATTATTATTATTATTATTATTATTATTATTATTATTATTATTATTATTATTATTATTATTATTATTATTATTATTATTATTATTATTATTATTATTATTATTATTATTATTATTATTATTATTATTATTATTATTATTATTATTATTATTATTATTATTATTATTATTATTATTATTATTATTATTATTATTATTATTATTATTATTATTATTATTATTATTATTATTATTATTATTATTATTATTATTATTATTATTATTATTATTATTATTATTATTATTATTATTATTATTATTATTATTATTATTATTATTATTATTATTATTATTATTATTATTATTATTATTATTATTATTATTATTATTATTATTATTATTATTATTATTATTATTATTATTATTATTATTATTATTATTATTATTATTATTATTATTATTATTATTATTATTATTATTATTATTATTATTATTATTATTATTATTATTATTATTATTATTATTATTATTATTATTATTATTATTATTATTATTATTATTATTATTATTATTATTATTATTATTATTATTATTATTATTATTATTATTATTATTATTATTATTATTATTATTATTATTATTATTATTATTATTATTATTATTATTATTATTATTATTATTATTATTATTATTATTATTATTATTATTATTATTATTATTATTATTATTATTATTATTATTATTATTATTATTATTATTATTATTATTATTATTATTATTATTATTATTATTATTATTATTATTATTATTATTATTATTATTATTATTATTATTATTATTATTATTATTATTATTATTATTATTATTATTATTATTATTATTATTATTATTATTATTATTATTATTATTATTATTATTATTATTATTATTATTATTATTATTATTATTATTATTATTATTATTATTATTATTATTATTATTATTATTATTATTATTATTATTATTATTATTATTATTATTATTATTATTATTATTATTATTATTATTATTATTATTATTATTATTATTATTATTATTATTATTATTATTATTATTATTATTATTATTATTATTATTATTATTATTATTATTATTATTATTATTATTATTATTATTATTATTATTATTATTATTATTATTATTATTATTATTATTATTATTATTATTATTATTATTATTATTATTATTATTATTATTATTATTATTATTATTATTATTATTATTATTATTATTATTATTATTATTATTATTATTATTATTATTATTATTATTATTATTATTATTATTATTATTATTATTATTATTATTATTATTATTATTATTATTATTATTATTATTATTATTATTATTATTATTATTATTATTATTATTATTATTATTATTATTATTATTATTATTATTATTATTATTATTATTATTATTATTATTATTATTATTATTATTATTATTATTATTATTATTATTATTATTATTATTATTATTATTATTATTATTATTATTATTATTATTATTATTATTATTATTATTATTATTATTATTATTATTATTATTATTATTATTATTATTATTATTATTATTATTATTATTATTATTATTATTATTATTATTATTATTATTATTATTATTATTATTATTATTATTATTATTATTATTATTAATTATTATTATTATTATTATTATTATTATTATTATTATTATTATTATTAATTATTATTATTATTATTATTATTATTATTATTAATTATTATTATTATTATTATTATTATTATTATTATTATTATTATTATTAATTATTATTATTATTATTATTATTATTATTATTATTATTATTATTATTATTATTATTATTATTATTATTATTATTATTATTATTATTATTATTATTATTATTATTATTATTATTATTATTATTATTATTATTATTATTATTATTATTATTATTATTATTATTATTATTATTATTATTATTATTATTATTATTATTATTATTGAATAACCTTAACCCTTTGACCTTTAACCCTTGACAGGTTCCCAGTTGACGTGTTTCAAGCAAGGAGCGAGTACAGTCCGAGCCTTCCGCGATCGATTTCACATCAACCTGACCGAGGAACAGCTTCAACTATGGACCCAGAACATGGTGGAATCTAGCATGCATTCACTCACCACTAGACTGTATGATGGATTCCAATATCTCACCAACGGAATCTTCATATGAGTGTCTAGGAATGACCCGGTGAATCATCATTGGGCATGTATGCTTTGTTTTTTAGAGGGCAAGGGCACCAATGCATTTTTTTCCTCGGAAAGGGGAAATGAGGAAATTGTAAATTTCTACTGAAGCATTTCGAGGCCACCAAGGCAATGACCAGGGGGCATGGAGGCAACCAGTGGACGCCCCAAACCACTTACTCTTAGCATGACGCCTGGCACATCAATCTTATCAGAGTCAAAACAATTGGGAGTTGAGTTTACATAGAGTGGGATATTTTGATAGATTTGGCAGTGTACGCCAAAACCACCCACTATTAGCATGCCGCCTGGCACACCAATCTTATCAGGGTCAAAACATTTGGGTGTTGAGTTTCCATAGAGTGGGATATTTTGATGGATTTGTGATACTAAACCCTCTCAACTGCCTATTCTTAGCTTGAGGCCTAGCTGGCACATTTTTGTGTTGAAATGTTGAGTTCCTGTAAATTGGAGCATTTCGATGGAATTAGGGCCGTGCCGAGACACTTTCAAAGTCAACTTCCTCTTTCATCATGAATATTCATGTATTGTAAATAATTAGCATATTGATTACAATTAATTTGCATGTGTATACAGTGTATAGAATGTACAGATATACAGCTACTGATATTTTATATGATGTTATAGGACCCCGTAGGCAATGGGCAGATGATCTTAGTGAATTGAATTTCTAAAAACGACTGGCGGTTTACATCTTCTAGGGGAGTCCACAAAATGCATGGCTGTTCTAAATCCATTTCGGGTATCTAACCACATTTATAAAGAATGCTATTTCATGTATGCATGGCTGTTCTAAATCCAGTGGGGTACGCTTCTCTTTTCTAAAATGTATGCCTTCCTGTTGTTAGTTAATTTTCCTTTAATTGAAAAGGTGTAAATTGTCTGTTAATGGCTTTTCTCAATCCAGAGGAGGGTAGTTTTAACAGGGTTGCAGGAGTGAGTGGATTTAAGAATTTACATGACCACCATGCATTTCAAAATCTGTTATTTATTCTGCAAATAATAAACAAAAGAGGGGAACATCAAACCTGGGCCCAATTTCGTAGAGCTGTTTATGTATAAAAAGTAGCTAAGCACAGCAATACTACGCTTACCAGATTAAGGTTACCAGCCAAAAATACCATGTCACATGTACAATTTGTGATTGGTATCCTGCTCATTTCTGCTAAAACAGGAAAGTGTTAAGCAATTTTTGCTAAAGCAGCTCTATGAAATTGGGCCCTTTAAATGGAGCAGTTAATTGCCGACAATGAAATTGGGCCCTGGAATGGGGCAATTCATTGCCGACAAATGGACTCGACTCCCTCTAGAGTTTGAACTCTCCCCGTCAACTTTGGATGTACAATGTTAAAAAACTAAACAGTGCACTGTTAGTTTTCCTCACACTGTGAGGAAAAACTTGTTGAATTTTGTCAGTTAATTATTCGGTGTCCAGATGGGACAATAATCATCCTATTGGTATTAAATGTTCTTATGTCGGCATTAAATGTTCTTATGTCGGCATTTATGATATAACGGTCCAAGTTGATCATAATATTTGAACATTCTTGATCCGATTTAAACATTTGGCCATCTGTCATTTTATGAATGCACTGTAGATTTGGTCAACTTTGTTTAATGTGTGCCTGTCACAAAAATCAATGAAAATATGTAAAAACAAATAAGTAGTTATTGTAGATGAAAATTGGCAAAAACAATGCAAGAATTTGTGTAAAGAAACTTGAACTGTGGCGATTTAGACGGAGAAACTTGTCCGTCATGATGAGTTGAGATGTTCATTTCTTCCATGTGAGGATATGTGGGTGTAATATCAGATGTTTAAGAATGTTACTTGTAAATCTATGCCCAATTTCATAAAGCCTGTAAGCGTTCAAAAAAAACTTGCTAAGCACAGCATAAATCTTGCTTAACAAGAAGTGGTTACCAGCTAAAATTCCACAATGTTTACATTGTTGCAACTGGTGGCTGGTGCCCTGCTAATGTTTTGCATGTTTACATTGTTGCAACTGGTGGCTGGTGCCCTGCTAATGATTTGCTTTTAAACAAAGACATTTGCTTAGCAGTCTTTTCTGCTTAACAGCTTTATGAAATTGGTCACAGGTCTCATGTTGAGTGGGTCCAAACTTGCCCTAGGCTAGGTTTTCACAAAGCACTTAGATTCCTCTTAAGATGAGTTGTTATTATTACCATAGTGATTTGTATTGTGACAATACATTTTGCTTAGCGATTTAGACTGACATGCAGTTAAGATCAATCTCGGTTCTTTCTGAAATCAAGCCATGAAGTCTTCTAATCTTATTAATTGGCAATTTTGTAAAGTTGGTGAAGTGCATCAATGCAAACATTGCTTGAAAGTTAAGTTAGACAACATTGCAATACCTTTTTATTGCAAGAAAATACGTGATTTTTGTGCCCCTCGATAATTCCCGTTTATGCTATGTCATATTTTGATTTGATGTGACCTTAAAAAATGACCTCCCTGACCTTTGTGAGGGGTCGTGCGAAGGAATGACTTGAGAATGGTTTCAAAATGACCTTGGAGTTGTGATATAGATCAAGGAGGAGTAGACCTGGGTGTATGTGGTCTGAGAATTGCATGTTAATGATTGTCAGGAAAGTGACCCAGGTGGTATGACCTTAAACTGACCCCTGACCTCTAATGATTAGTCTCCTTATGGCCCATCCTTTCTGGTGTGTATTTGTGTTGTGTTTGATAAGTTGGCCCATATTGGAGACTACTTCAGTGGGGGTGTGTTTAGTAGAAACCTTGATCTAGCTGCGGCCATTTTGTTTTTCTCTCTAACCAAAACGAGGCTGAGGAAAAAATAGTCTGGTCCTTATTTGGTACATTGATCCATGTCTGAAATTGCAGACACATGCTCATTTTCATAGCGCTGCTTAGCGGCTGATTTTGTGCTTACTGTGTGATTTCCATTTCATAGCGCTGCTAACGGTAAGCACACGTGGCATGCTAACCTTCCGATGCTTACTGCACAAAAATAAATGACGTCACAATGCAAATCCACGGTGAACCTTTAAGATGGCCGCCTAATTTCCAAATTAACCTGTGAAATACGGTTACACCTTAGCAAACTTTTCTGCTACAGTAAGCACGAAAATTTGTTTACCGTTAAAGCAGTGCTGTGAAATTGGGCAATTTAACTAGACTTAGGAGGTTGCAGCTATATTAAGGTCTTTTTGCATGATATAAAAAAAACAAGTGCATGATTTGTGTTATTGTTGTAGGATTTCTGGAGAGTGTGAAATCATTTTCCAAAGTATGGAATTATAATTTATTTTAGGCTTATGTTAAAAATCTGCAATCTTGTGCTCCGATTGGTCGAGTGTAATTTATTATATTTATCATTTATTTTGTTATAGTGTTATTTTATTTGTGAAACCAGCACAGCTTCATTTTTTTCAAAGGCTAACCAACACTGTATCCTTAAATTTTTATTCTTCGCAAACGTCAAAACTGTTGCCCCAAACTTCGCTTTGCACTACACTTTGCAATTTTTTTGAAGTTCCAGACTCTGGTATAAAGCGGAGAGAAAAAATGCTGATAGGAGATTATGGTTACCAGCCAAAACACCAAATAGTTTACATTTTTCTAACTGGTACCTAGCTACTTATTGGCTAAGAAAGAAATTGTTCTAAGCCTTAAAAAATGGTTTTGGTGTTGTGTTGCTTATAATTTGAAATATTCAGTAAGCTTTTGAGCTGAATACTTGCTGAGCACACTTATTTCTAAGCAAAATGTTGGCAGGCCACCAGTGACAAAGATAACTTCAATGATATTATACTTTTTTTGCTAAGCATGATTTTCCCAATAGTCAGGCAGCTTATGACCATATTTGAGATGGATGTGGACGTTCCGGACAAAAGCACCAAATTTTGTCCACGTGTTCCTTAATACCTAAGCTTTGCATTTTTGATAGGAACCACCTCACCAAGACGTATTATGGCGGCCATCTTGGATTTCCAAGATGGCCGCCATTTAAAAACCTGTTTTTGCCAGTATCTCACCTCCTGAGTCACCTAGGATCACAATTATGGTGTCTAGATATACATTTCCATGGTCAAGGAATACATCTTCACCACTTAGCAAAGCAACAGTGCTTTATTTCCTTTGTATGGCGGCCATCTTGGATTTTTAAGATGGTAACCATATGAAAAACCCATATTTGCCGGTATCTCGCCTCCAAAGTCACATAGAATCACAAATAGTGTGTCCAAATATATATTTCCATGGTCAATGGATCCAACTGTACCACTCAGAAGAGCAGCAGTGCCTTCTTTCTTTTATATAGCGGTCATCTTGGGTTTTCAAGATGGCCGCCATATGAAGAAAACACATATTTTATCAATATCTCACCTTCTAAATCACTTATAATCACAATTATGGTGACCAAATATACATTTTCATGGTCAAGGAATCTAACTGTACCACTCAGAAGAGCAGCAGTGCCTTCTTTGTTTTGGATGGTGGCCATCTTGGGTTTTCAAGATTAACGTCATGTGAAGAAAACCCATATTTTTTATCAATATCACACCTAAATCACTTATAATCACAATTACAATTATGGTGACCAAATAATATACATTTTCATGGTCAAGGAATCCAACTGTACCATTTAGAAGAGCAGTGCTTTCTTTCTTTTATGTAGTGGCCATCTTGGGTTTTCAAGATGGCCGTCATAAGAAGACAAAAACGTATTTGCCAATATATCACCTTTAAGCCACTTAGAGTCACAATAATGGCTTCTTAATATATATTGTTATGGTCAAGGAGTGCAACTGTACCACTTGGCAAAGCAGGCCATCGATCACTTTCAATATTGCTGCCAAGTATAAACCCATTCAATATCTCACCTCCTTCGTTCGTTGATCTGGATCACAAATTTGATATTTGACAACTTGGGTCATACCCCACCTAGTACAACTGCAAAAGGTTAAATTTCATAGCACACTGGTCCAGACGTGGCAGGTGATTTGATGGCATTGTCTTGGCCAGATAATAGTAGATCTGGGCCAGGTATGATGTTAGATCTGAGCTAGGTCTGGCAACACAAGGTGAGATGTTGTTAGATCTGAGCCAGGTCTGGTTACACCAGGTGAGCATCTAGTGCGCATTCTTGATTGGCTGTCGAGAGTCCATGTCTCGGCTCCTTACAGAAGTACAGACTCAACTGTGGCAACTGTTGATGTCACCGTGGAGACCTCACTCGCCTCATGCCATGAAGTGCCTTCCATGCCAAGACTCTCCTTACTCTTAAACTACTTATTGTACAGTATGATACGGCTAGTGACCTTAAACATGTAAATGAAACAAAAGAGGGGTTGAGCCAGAAGAGAGGCAATGGAGATCCCCAGATTATAAGTTATTACGAGTTGCCTAAAAGATTGGAGTGACAGCAGAGTGAAAAAACCCACACATTCCAGTGACTGAGGATGGACTCTCGTTCGAAATATTGGCTGGAGTTCTGCAAGGCGACACGCTGGCTCCATTTCATTGCACTTGACTACGCCCTGAGACGAGCCCTCAAAGAACACGAGGATCTAGGCTTCACCATCACCCAAGAAAGTTTAGAAGAATCGACCCAGTGATCCTCTCCGACCTAGACTTCGCAGATGATATAGTCCTACTGTCTGACAACATCATAGAGGCGCAAGAGCTACTCAGCAGAGTTTAGTCGAAGTGTGAGAAGGTTGGTCTCCATCTCAATGCCAAGAAGACGGAGTATATGGTATACAACATTGGGGATCATGCTCCGCTAAAAGACCTTAGGAGGTTCATCACTAAAGGAGGTGGACGACTTCAAGTACCTCGGCTCCACGATGCAGAGAACAGAGAAAGACATCAAAGTCCATAAGGCGCTTGCATGGAAAGTCCTCCATGCCATGAAGAAGATCTGGACATCTCAGCTCCCAAATGGTTTAAAGCTGAGATTCTTTCATGCGGTAATAGAAACCATCCTGCTGTACGTGTGTGAGTCTTGGACTCTCAACAAGGCGATGACCAAATCTATCAGTGGTTGCTACACCAGGATGCTACACCAGGATGCTACAGATGGCACAGAATGTCTCCTGGAGGGATCACATCACCAACCTTGAGCTGGTCACTGTCTACGGCACCGAGAGCTACCAGCCAATAAAGTCATCATGTGGGAGCCCACTCACGGCAGGTGCGGCCCTAGAAGACCCACCAAGACTATGCTAAAGACCCTGTTTGAAGACGCAGAAGTAATCAACAAGGAGGAGCTATTATCAGCTGTATGCAGGATAGAGTTGTGTGGCGTGTCAGACATAGAGCCTGACTCAAACATGCTGCAACGCGACAACTTGGGTCGACTGAGTGAGTGAGTGAGTGAGTCTCGATGATGACAGCCAATTATTGGTTCCTAGGGGACTTTTTTACCTGGTGCTTTCAAGGCCTTCATTAAAACTTAAAACTCCCAGATAGCCACCATAAAAAAGAAAACATTGCTGCTGTTCTATTTGTATGCATTAGCCATGCAAATGTATGTATTTGACGTGACTTATAAGTTACATGTAGATCTTGAAAACCCAAGATAGCCACTATATATAACAAAGAAGGTACTGCTGCTCTTCTGAGTGGTACAATTAGATTCATTGACCATGATAATGTATATGTGGTCACCATAATTGTGGTTATAGGTGATTTAGAAGGTGAGATATTGATAAAATATGTGTTTTCTTCGTATGGCGGCCATCTTGAAAACCCAAGATGGCCGCTATATAAAAGAAAGAAGGCACTGCTGCTCTTCTGAGTGGTACAGTTGGATCCATTGACCATGGAAATATATATTTGGACACACTATTTGTGATTCCATGTGACTTTGTAGGCGAGATACCGGCAAATATGGGTTTTTCATATGGTTACCATCTTAAAAATCCAAGATGGCCGCCATACAAAGGAAATAAAGCACTGTTGCTTTTCTAAGTGGTGAAGATGTATTCCTTGACCATGGAAATGTATATCTAGACACCATAATTGTGATCCTAGGTGACTCAGGAGGTGAGATACTGGCAAAAACAGGTTTTTAAATGGCGGCCATCTTGGAAATCCAAGATGGCCGCCATAATACGTCTTGGTGAGGTGGTTCCTATCAAAAATGCAAAGCTTAGGTAATAAGGACCACGTGGACAAAATTTGGTGCTTTTGTCCGGAACGTCCACATCCATTCGCTAAGCTGCCTGACTACAATGATAAGCAACTGTTGTGCTTGTGAGCTTTTAGTAGATTGTCAACTGATTTAAAAGACCACACTCAATTCACTCAATCATGGTTTATTTTGTAGTTTGTGAATTAATGTGTTGCTTGTATAGCATGTACATGTAATGCTATTTTGGTAAGCCTCCAGTATGTACAAAAGTGCATTTTTTGTAATAATAACATTATTGAAAATATTAGAAATTGTACATTTGGATTCATTTATTTCTGGCCTTGAACTGAATCGCTTAAAATTTCTAGGGTTCGGTTAGGTTTGATGGCCTAGTACCCCCTCTTTAAACTTCATGGTTAGGGTTGGTGGCCACTCCCCCCCCCCCACCTTGATGAGTACCCACCCCCTTATTTCTTGGAAGGGTCGGCCGGGTTGCAAAATGATTTTTTCCAGGATGGTAAATGCCAATAGATTTGCATACACGCTCCCATTGGCTGCCACTCACTTGACGCTGAATTATTCATCAGTGGGAATACGTGTACAATTGGCCTTTACCATCCTGGGGAAAAAAATCGCGGCCGGGTTGGCTTACCCCCTCTTTTAATTTGTTGGGTTATAGACAATGGACAATATTCATTGGTAATTGTCAAAGACCAGTCTTCTCACTTTGTGAATCTTAACATAATATGCACAAAATAACAAACCTGTAAAAATTTGAGCTCAATCGTTAGTCGAAGTTGCGAGATAATAATGAAAGAAAAAAACACCCTTGTCACACAAAGTTGTGTGCTTTCAGATGCTTGATTTCGAGACCTCAAATTCTCGGTTACGATCACCATTCTCCCTATACATAAGTACATACGAGCGCCAAATTTATGGACTAGAAGTGACACTTTAACTTTTCTCCCTAAGAAGGATTGGAACTTTGAGAAAATAGTGATTTTCTGACCCCTCTCAAAATCGCTAACTTCTGCTGTCAATTTTTGCGCACACCCCACTTGAGTGGTCTGGTGCTAATTTGAACTCCCTCACTGCTATATCTTGGGTGTAATTGAGGATTTTTTTGTCAAAAGGATGACGTCATTGTTTATTTTGAAAAAACAAAGTTCCCCAAATCTTTCGATTTGGGCCAAGTGAAAAAATACACGCTCAGTTTGTAAATCGCCACAGCGCGCCCTCATACGGTATGATTTAACCAACTTGCTGTCCCTCACCTTTCAACCAATCAGCGCGCGATCGTAGCAAGGTGACCCCCATAGAGTCCCCCCGCCTGGTGGTGTCAGAGAGTGTAGGGTCATGTTTACACATCCGTCCATGCTGTTATCACATGGCTGCTAGTTTATGTCGATGGTTTGTGTAACTGTGTAAGAGCGATTTTCACGAGAAAAGAAGAATTGCCTGTGTGTGTTTTGAATGATTTGATAAATAACTTCGTCTCTGAATATAGCCGGGATAGATTCAGTCGTCATAGTTGGTGGATTCAAAGACGAATAACTCAACTGAGGAAGATTGCATTGGCAAACAATTCCGACCGAGGTCCTTTTCTTGCAGCCAGCCCTTTTTCCATACATAGCAAAGGACAAGCTGAGAATTTCCGCACTTGGACTCGGCGCGCGTACTGTCGTCGTGTATGCGGCTATTCATCGACGAGAGTCGTTTTATCACAAAGAAGTGGTGAGTCGAGGGAATCACATTTGTTGTTTTCTGTGTTATTTGTGTAAATATACTGACACTTTTTTACTGGCATTTCGTTCAATCTTTGTAATACTATATATAATAATTAAAAGGCTTTGCTCCCGTCTTGATTTTTATGCAAAAAAATAGTTAAATGATAATGGAATAATGGCCTGACGTTTCGACCCCAGCACAGTTAGTCTTTCCATGCTTTCTCCATGGTCTTTCTCGAAGGCTGATTAATGACAACATAATAATAATTATAATAAAGCGCATTACAAACAGAGTCCTGATGCGCTGTCATGTGACTGTGTCAATTGAGTTTGAGAACATACAAACAAAATTATTCAGTGTTTAACCAATGAGTTTTATTTTGAGAAGGCGTTTAAATTGATCCAGAGTGTGTACATCTTTGATGTTGCATTGCAGGGGAGTTATTACTTCTAAAACTTCTAGAAACTAATAAGGTTCCCCCCATAGTTTCTAGAAGTAGGGAGTTATTAACTGGACCCAGTTACTGGGCTGGGGTGATATAACGTAACCCTCCTCCCTACGGCCGAGGAGGAGGGTTTCGATATGGCAACTAGTGCGCTGTAATTCTTTTAAATTTGTTATTATTGGTCATAGTAGGACCAATAATTCAAAATTTTGAAGAATAAAAAGGATTTCAGCACCCAAGTATAAACTAACTGGGTATAGTTCTATACTGTTACATTCATTCTTTTCTGTTTACATTTATTTCTGCAGACGTGCAATTCTGAGCGTTTTTTTTTTTTAACATTTATTTTAAAAATTCTCTTTTCAGGGGCCCGTTGTCAGGAGAAACATCAACTTTCAGTGAATTGAATGCCACGTTGTTGCTGATCTTCTAAGTTCACTTTAGCCTGGAACTAGGATAGCTATGATGGCTGCCGTGTCAGATGCCACACAAGTCCGTGAAAATATCAAGCATGTTGTTTTGAAAACAAAACTCAAAGATGTGGAAAAGATCCTTGGCTGGCTTGCTGATGATTTGTGCAGCAGAAAGGAAAAGATGGAGCGTGTTATCGTTTACTGCCAGTCTAGAGCAACTTGTGTTGAACTTTACTCTATTTTCGACAGCAGGAATCCACCTGTGGATCCAAAATTTTTTAGTATGTTTCATGAAAATACACACAGTGATGTCAAGGAAGAGGTTCAACACAGTTTTTCAGACCCCAAGGGAGCTCGTCGTATTCTCTTTGCGACAATGGACTTTGGACAGGGGACTGATGTAAAAGGGACCCACAATGTTGTTGTTTTGGGTGCACCAAACGAACTTGCCGACTATGTGCAGCTGAGTGGGAGAGTAGGGCATGATGGGCAACAGGGTTCATCAATCCTCATTAAGTACGGGAGACACAGACAAACACCACTTCAGAAGCAGATGGAAGAGTTCCTTGACACCTCACAATGTAGGAGAGGCGTGCTACATGCAGCATTTCCTGTAGCCGCAGGCTCACAAGAAGTAAAAGAAATTGTGCCGCATAACTGTTGCGACAACTGCGCATCTAACTGCAACTGTGGGGATGATTCTTGCTCTGCCTGTCCAAGCTACTTGGAGGAAAACTTCATGAAGAATCTAGAGGCGGCTAAAGGTTTTGAAATAGTTACTCGTTCGGTATCAGAAGACCAATACACGTCAGTAGAAAAGGGTCTTCAAGAGTTTAGAGATGAACTGATTGGACCTTGCACGCATCTATACACAGGAGTAGATCTAGCTTGTGGCCTGGCAACCTACACAGTAAACCAAATCTTAGATGAGCTATCTTTTTCATTTTCTTATTCTCAATTCTGTGACAGATATTTCTTTGGTACTAAAGTAATAAGAGAGCAAGTCTGGGAGATTGTTAATACCAATCTAGTCGGTTCATCATCTACAGGCAGTGCATTTGTAGCAGCTAGCGACGACGACTCTAGTGATGACGAAGATGAGGCAGACCAGGACGAATATGCCAAAGCATGTTTAGGATACACTGACAGCGAGACTGACAGCGAGAGTGATAGCGAGGCTGAGAGTGATAGCGAGGCTGAGAGTGACAGCGGGGCTGAGTGTGATTAAGGCATTTCAACGTTGATCTGTGTTATTTAAAGGATTTGGGTACTTTTTCAAAATGTCCGTAGATTTACATTAAGCTTACAGGGTTTGAAGATAATGATAGTGGAAAGCTTTCCTTCAAATATTACTTACTGAGGTGCTGTAGTTTTTGAGAAATTAGTAAAAAATGTCATGAAAATACGTTTGTAAATGATTAAAATAATTTTCGTCTCATGAGACGAAAATTATTTTCATGACATCGTTTTACTCATTTCCCCAAAACTACGGCACCTCAGCACGTAATATTTTCAGGGAAGCTTTCTACCATCATTATCTTCAAACTGTGTAAGTTTGGTGTAAATCTTTGGACATTGTGTTTTTTGTTCTACAAAAGTTACATAGACCCTTTAAAGGGAAGGTACATGTTTGGTAATTGTCAAAGACCAGTCTTCTCACTTGGTGTATCCCATCATGTGCATAAAATAACAAGCCTGTGAAAATTTGGCCTCAATCGGTTATCGAAGTTGCGAGAAAATGATGAAAGAAAAAATAACCTTGTTGGACGAATTTGTGTGCTTTCAGATAGGAATAAAAGACTTCTAGCTCGAAGTCTTTTATTATTTAAGTGAGAAATTACCTCTTTGACCTACATACTTCAGAGGGAGTTGTTTCCCACAATGTTTTATACTATCAACAGCTCTCCAATGCTCGTTACCAAGTCAGTTTTTAAGTTAATATTTGTTTTGAGTAATTACCAAAAGTGTACCTTCCCTTTGAGTCTTTGTGCAAGACGTTTCTCGTTTACCTTTCACGCACTGCCTGGCCGACCCGCGCATTCAACTGGCCAATTTGTGCTCGCCACGATCCTGACCTCCATTAACACTATTTGTTTTACTATTTTTTATTTTTGTAGAAAAAAAAAAAATCATGTGTAACCATGTGTTTCATAAAACAATGTTAGTGAATGCCTGCCAGATACCAGCAAATCTTTTTTTAGTGTAATAATCCAACCCTGTTAACACAGGTCCTGCATGCAAATAGATATAAAATAACTTTGCGGTGTTTCAAACTGAAGAATTTGTGGCCTGTTTGATTTCAAATACTAACGGCCATCTTGGGAAAAAAAAAAATATTAAATAAAAATGCCCTTATCCCTGTTTTTTAAAATTTATTTGGGCTTAGCCCACGAACCATTATTCAAGGGGACGGTTCGTTGGCTAAGTCAGGGTGTTATGGACGGTTTGTGCACTATACACCATAAGTTTGTTGTGTGGTCGGTCGCACTGTGAGGAATGTCTTTAACCAAGACTATTATTCAATGAGACAACATCATGATTGTGATGCGATCAAGCTTATAGAAAAGGGTCGTTTGATGAAAATGTCAGTGTTCAGAAACAAGCCAAAACAGTTATTGCCAACAGGGGGTAAATTTTAATTTCTACAACAAATATTTTATTTCTATTGTCTACTTTCTTTTCCTGATAAATAACATTAAAAAGAATTAAAATTATCATTGAAAGAAAAATGTGCCTACTGCAAAATTTTCAGTAAAAGACTTTACTTTTAACCCCCGTTTTGTAGATTATGTTCTCTCACATCTCTTGGTGGTTCTACTTTCACAAGTTGTGGACCAAAAGTCATATCAAAATGTGGTTAAATAGTATTTTTAAAGCAAAGATTTTGCTCTTTTCAAATAAACATTGGCCCAGTTTCATGGAGCTGCTTGAAGCACAAAAAGTAGCTAAGCACAACAAAAGTATGCTTACCAGAATAACAGGATTACCAACCACATTTCCACTTGATTTTCTGGATAACAAACAACAGCTGAATGTCAGCAATACGCTACCAATTACCATTTGGTTCGTAATCTTGTTTTTATCATGGAAGAAATTTCATCTTAAGCATATTTTTTTGTGCTTACAGGCTTAATGAAATTGGGCCCTGCTCATTTCCAATTGGCAGACCTGCCTTTAATAGCAGCTCTATGAAATTGGGCCAATCGAAGTAGTTTTTGCTACATAGCTCAATGCTTTTCTCTTTATAAATGAGTTTGTCTTTAAAGGCAATGTACCTGTTTTGGGTAAAACTTGTGTAGTGTTCACAATTTAAACTAACCTTTGAAAATTTCATTTTAAATAGTGGCTGCGTGTTTTAGATGTTGCCAAAAATGAGAAGAATGATCTCTATAGGAATAACACAATCTGAAAAGCAATACAGGTTCAAATTTTGGGGCAGAACAACATCTCCTTTCATAAGAACCAGGTTACTGCGATGCATGATGTTTTTCCAAAAGGCTTTTTTTTATCAAAGGCTGCTGTTGGCAGCTAATCTATTAAGTGCTAAGTACTGTTTTATAATTTATTTTTAGACACTATTGGTAATTGCCAAAGACCAGTCTTCTCACTTGGTGTATCTCAACATATATGCATAAAATAACAAACCTGTGAAAATTTGAATTCAATTGGTCGGTTGAAGTTGCAAAAAAAAAATGAAAAAGAAAACACACCGCTTCCAAAATTTGCATAATAAAAAGCTTCAGCTGAAGTCTTTCATTATTTGAGTGGGAAATTACCTCTTTCTCAAAAACTATGTTGCTCCGGAGGGAGCTGTTCCTCGCAATATTTTATACTACCAACAGCTCTCCATTGCTTGTTACCAAAATAAGTTTTTTTTTGTGCTACCAATTATTTTGAGTCATTACCAATAGTGTCCAGTGTGAATAATTTATTCTTACTATTTCCTTCTTACATATCTTTGGGGGTGGGGGTCCAGCATGAAGTGATGAATTAAACAGAAAAAGATGCCTCTTTTGGAGAACGATCTTGGGCAGATATGTTGGGGTTCAGTTTTAGAAAGATATTTTAAAAGTAGAATATAATGATCCACACAAGTATCACTCGAAATTGCATGATTTCGACTAACACAATCTGCCATTTATGGGAATCAAATTTTTGACCTCAAATTTTTGACTCCCATACATGGCCAACTGTGTTAGTTCGCAAAGTAAAAGGAAAACCAAGGCAAATTTTAAGGCAAATTTGTGTAGATCATTGTATTCTACTTTCAAAACATCTTTCTAACCATACAACAAATGGTTACAGACGCTTTTCAAAGACCAACTCGATCGATCCAAGGCAACGTGTTCTACGCTGCTCTACACAAGGAAGAAAGTTGGTCTTACGCAATGTATTGCCTGCTTATTAGTAAAGTTCATGTTTTGTTTAACATTGAAAAGTTCTTTTCTTGTTCGTATTTTGTTGAAATAAAAACAAAATTGTACTCCTTTTTAATGAACAACAGCTTTGTCGAAGTGTTTCTTTTTTAAATGATGTTTCCTTTTATCAGTTGGTTTAGCTAAATAATTAAACACATCAATTAGAATTGGAAGAATGAATATTATGCGCTGCTTTAAACTCTAGTGCTTTTCATTTTGCAAACTATACTTTCAAATCAAAATGACTAGAATTGTTTTTAAATAAATTTGGGCTGAAAGTGTGGTTGCAGGTTCAAGTCCTGCTCGAGTCAATGTGACTACATGGTTCAACCATGGAGGCCATTGAACTTCAACCAGTACACCCAGTAACTGGGGCGCTGTATTCCTTTTCGAAATGTTGACATTCTAGTATGACAGAAAATGTCAAAACTTCGAAAAAGGAATACAGCGCCCCAGTTACTGGGTCTAATCAACCAGCATATCCATGGTTCAGCCGTAATGTTTGTGAACCAAGGCAAGGCAAAGCATGCACAAACTCAGTGTATTGAGTAGGGATTGAAGGAATGCAAAGAAGATAAATAAATAAATAGCGGGTTTTTTCCTTTAAAAAAAATGACGTGTATGAACATTTTCTGCAGAAACACCTCCATGCACAGACCATGGACTCCATGGTCGGTGCAGATCAAACGCTTTTTTGTGGCCCCAAAAGTTTCTTCAGGGTTCGAGGGTTGGATGCTGCAACGAGGTTGCATTTATGCTTGTTTTGCCCATCGATTGCAGCGTGTTGTAGTTCCTAAGTATTTATCCAGGGGTTAGTGTTGCACTGTCGCGTGCTGCATGCCCATGGTAGCGAGGTTGCGTGCCACTAGTGTTGACCAACTCGGCACCATCCAATGTAGCCATCTAATTGTACATGTATGTCAAACTCGTCTGGCAATCTTAACGAGCTGTTACTGAGCTGTTGCACCTTACTGACCAACTCGCCCTTGCTTTTAAGGTCGAGTGATATTTAACATTTACACGTGTGTGGTTGATGACCGAAAGTGTTGCACAATCATTTTTCCCCAATAATTTAATAATATCGAGATTAAAACTAGAATAACAGAAAACAGGTGTATTGTTCAACATGGAGTATTTAGATCAACAACAGACGAGTACTGAAGGAACTATGTAAGTAGAAGTATTGGATTTCTCAGATATGCTAGACTTGGTTTGGTCAAAAATAAAACCGCCCCATTTCTTCATCCCCAACCAAGAAGTTTGCCAAATTTAAGGTGAAAGTCCATCCTTCCTCTAGCTAGCTCTACCGACACATGTTTTTGACATGTCAGGAAAATACATGACATTCCGTAATGATATATTTGGGATAACTTTCCGTATGGCGCCACCACCTTTTCACTCATTTTTACAAAAAGGGATATCTTATTGAGGTAAATTAGATACTATATTATTTCATATCGAATGAAAAAGTGGTGGCGCCATACGGAAACTTTTCCTATATTTGTAAGACAAAACTTATTTCAATACCGGATAACTTTCTATATATGGACTCTACTTAGTCTTAGTCTTACTTACTTAGCCCTAGCCCCATAAATCGGTCCAATCCACTCCGGGAGGGGGAGGATGGATGGAGGTTTACGACGTCATGATATTTTCACTCACGCTTTACTCTTGTTTGGTGAGATGACAGTGCCAGGCACTAACTAAACTACATCTCTGACCGCACAAATTTTTATTCACAAACAGATGCCAACGGTGCCAACCCTTGGACATCTGAGAAATGATTCATGCATGAAGCGATTCTCAGTTTAAATTGTTTTTATAAATTTCTCATCTACAGGGGCATTCTAACCAAATTATTTTGCCGGCTACTTCCATAACCATTTGTAAGCTTTCTGATATAAATTACAAACAAATTTCCCGGGTCAAAAACCAAATAATGACCCAACCTTCTAAGAGCAAGGTCTGGATACGATGAGAGTACAAGTACATGTAGGAGTCCATATTAAGTTCTTTTTTTTTCATTTGACAATGTTTGAATTGTAATGTCTTCTTTTTTCTTGATAGTTTGTGTTGCCAGTGCGGTACCCCAATCCAGCCCAACCCGGCTAATATGTGTGTAGCTTGTCTACGAACACAGGTTGATATTACTGAAGGAATCCCAAAGCAAGCTACCCTCTACTTCTGCAAATCATGTGAGAGGTTTGTATAAACACCTTCTTCCACTTTAAGGCACTGGACACTGTTGGTAATTACTCAAACAACTGTTAGCATAAAAACTTAGTTGGTCACCAGCATTGGAGGGATGTTTGTGGAAGTGTCGACAGTCGTGGTCGAGCGGTTATAGGAGCACCGAATTCAAACTCTGGTGTTTCTGATCAGCAGAGTGTGGGTTTGAATCTCCCAGTCGTGACACTTGTGTCCTTTTAAAGCAAGACACTTGACCATTGCTTAGTCGTAAAGCCATTGGTCCCATGTGTTGTGTTACACATGTAACACAACATAATTCATAACTTTAATTACCTATCTTTCTGTACAAATGTATGTATACTAAGCGCCTTGAGTACCTTGTCAGTAGATACGTGCACTATATATTATTAATAAGAACATTGAGAGAAATAGCTCCCTCTATTTCCCCCCAATTCAAGCCATGACAATGCATGAATGTTGACTTATGTATTATAACTGTTAAACCTCATCTTAAACTGTGTGTTGTTTACAGATATCTTCAACCTCCTGCCCATTGGGTAAAGTGTTCCTTGGAGTCGAGAGAACTTCTTGCTTTATGTCTCAAGAAGCTCAAAGGCCTTAGTAAGGTATTGTAAGAACAGTCATTGAGTAGCGTATAATTTGTTATTACCCTTACACCGATGTGTGCAGGCCTGTATGCTTCGTTTTTGAAAGGGCAAGGGCACCAAGGCATTTTCTCTTTGGCAAAGGGCGCCCTATGAGGAAATTGTAAATTTCTACTGGAGCATTTCAAGGGCACCAAGGCAATGACAAGGGGCAACGGAGGCAATCGCCTCCGTTGCCTCCGTGAAGTATCAGGCCTGTGTGTATTAAGCACTGCACACTCAGTACATTCACAAGTTCTGTGAACAGTCACTCGGGTGGGTAAGGGTAAAAACAAATTATGTTCTTTATCCTGATGGGAAAAAAAAGATCTCGGCTGGGGTTAAAATGTCATGCCATTAACTATTTTTTGCATATAATACAACGGGTTCTTTTTAAGCAGTTTACAACAGCTGATTCTACTTTCTCAAGAAACTAAATTGTCAACATGGTTGGACCAACTTTGTTCCAGATGTTTGAATACACACTATGTGGAACAATTCAAAACTTTGTCCCTAATGAGCATAAATTGCAGATATTCAGAAGTGCAAATAATTATATTACATGTGTACATTACCAGATTACAGGAATCCTGAGGTGCAATTTTGAATTTTGTCAAATATAACCACAGATCATTTTCTTACCCAGCACCATTTCTTTGGAATAGTCTTCCTGTGCATATTCGCCAGGCTAGTTCTTTACACAGTTTTAAATCTCCGTTAAAAACTCTTGTTTGAAGCAGCTTATTTGTAACCTGCCTGTATTTAATCATTTTTTCACTCATTGTATATTTTATTGTTCCCTTTATGCGCTCAGAGGCTTTTGCATGAGGCGCTTTACAAATGACTTAATTTTTATTTTGTTTAATAACCTTTAACCTTTGACCCGCCATACCTACAGGTCAGACTGATCGATGCTGGTTTCATCTGGACTGAGCCGCATTCTCGTCGTATCAAGCTCAAGCTGTCCATCCAGATGGAGGTTATGGGCGGGGCCATCTTAGAGCAAGTCTTCGTCGTGGAGTTTGTCGTCAGCACTCAGATGTGTCCTGATTGTCATCGAGTTGAAGCTAAAGACTTCTGGAAAGCTGTTGTCCAACTCAGACAGAAGGTGGTTATCATCTCTACTCTTCTTTAACCTCAGACATTTTGTCTCCTTGTGACCACATGCCTCTTCCGTACAGACTAAGGTCATGTCCGCAACAGCAACTTCGGCTACAGCTACCGCTATATCCTGCGCATCTGCCTATTCTTCTACACTAGTAGAAGTGCTGATCTAGCTGTGTAGCCGGTTTGGACACAGCCTAGAGCTGTTTGGCTAGAGTGCGGCCAACATCCTTGAAAAATGAGTGTATCACAAAACAGAGTTTTACCCTTGGATCCCTTATTTAAAGGGTTTGGTAACCTTTTGTACAACACAAAACTCAAACATCCACAGACTTACACTAAACTTACACGGTTTGAAGATAATGATGGTAGATATCTTCTCTTAAATTATTACTAAAATGAGGTGTTCTAGTTTTTTTAGAAATGAATCACAACAATAATTTTCTGCAGGCACTTCTTTTGAGAAACTTAAATTGATTCCTGTTTGATTTGATTTTCCAGACATCTCACAAGAAGACCTTTTTCTACTTGGAGCAGTACATCCTGAAGCACAGCATGCATGTCAAAACGCTCAACATCAAGCAACATGACGAAGGACTTGACTTCTTTTACACTACTAAGGATCATGCTCGGAAGATGGTGGACTTTCTTATGAACGCTGTACCGTGCAGGTTAGTAACATATATGTGATTGGAAGAAAACTTGGATGTTTATATTTATTTAATTTCTCGCGTGGATAAAGAAGTACAGTCATTTTAGTACAGCACACTAATTAGGTAAAAACATTCAAAGATACAGCAATGAGCAATTAAAATACAGAGGAAGGAAAAGGATTCAGCTTGCCCCTGAATGATTTCCTGAAAGAAACACAGTTTCTGTCTAGAGGCTCTCCTCTTCAACAGGTCCTCAAGAGAACAACTGTATATTATTAACATACAAAAACATACATGTGCATATAGATGTGATTGTAAAATAAACTAGATGTTATGTTAATGAATTTGGGTACTTTTTGTAACACAAAACACAGTGTCCACAGATTTACATCAAACTTACACCGTTTGAAGATAATGATTGTAGAAACCGTACATCAAAATATTAGTTGCTGAGGTGCTGTAGTTTTTGAGAAATGAGTAAAACAGTGTCATAAAAGCACGTTTTTACATGCTAAAATAATCTTTGGTCTCATCACTGAGACGAAAGTTATTTTTATGACATTTTTTTTTCCTCATTCCTCAAAAACTACAGCACCTCAGCAAGTAGTATTTTCAGGGAAGCTCTCTACCATCACTATCTTGATACTGTGTGAGTTTAACGTAAATCTGTGCACATTGTGTTTTGTGTCAAACAAAAAGTACATAGACCCTTTAAGAAACCATCATAGATTATAAATTGTATGTATTCAGTGATGTGTTTTCTCAATTTTTAACCTGATTTTTATTTTATTTTAAACTCATCACCCCTACCCCCCCCCAAAAAAAAATAGAAAATGTATGTTTTTAAATAGATGGTCTTTCAAATTTATTTTTCAGATACAAGACAGCACAGCAGTTGATATCTCATGATATTCATAATAATACATACGTCTATAAGTACACCTTCTCTGTGGAGATTGTGCCAGTATGTAAGGTAAGACAACTCCATGTAGGGGCTTGACTTTCTTATTTCCATTATCCCTTATAAAAAAATACTTGTTTCATGCTTAAAGTAAGGTTTGAGTTAAAATCTCTTGTGTGAGAAGTGCTGATTCTGGTTCTGAGCAGAGTATACTGTTCGAAACTTTGTGACCAAACTGGCTCTTCAGAGCCAACTCCCTCAAAAGAGAATTTTTAGATGGTTCTACCCACAAGTTTACTATTATTTATACTCTATTCTTATCCTTCACACCATGCAATGCTTCAAACATCACTTCAACCCGGTTCATACTTCCTGCAAATTTTAAGCAAATATTGACGTCACAACTCTGTTTTTTGCAAGAGCTGAGCACAGCTGAACTGCTGCAAATGTTTTGTTGCGATCTTGTGATGTCAAAATTTTATTCGCACTCGCAGGAAGTATGAACCAGGATTCCAGGCCTGGAATTACATGAAGGCCATGGAGGCTTTTGCCTCTGTTGCCCCTGGTCTTGGCCTCGGTGCCCCTTCAAAAGTTTCCCATTGATTTTAAGAATTTCCAATGAAAATGGCCTTACCCTTTCAAAGATGAAATTCCAGGCCTGAGCTTTAGACTCCATGGTGTAATACAGATGTCATTTCATGTCTAAAGCGTGATCTTGTATTGCTTTTTTGCAGGATGAGATTGTTTGCCTGCCTAAGAAGGTAGCGAGGTCGCTGGGTAACATTGGCCAGCTTGTTCTCTGCACCAGAGTTACTAGTGGCTTACAGTTCATCGACCCTCTTACATTACAAGGTAAGACGGCCCTTGATTCAACCCTGAATCAATCAGGCCTGAAAATAACCCTCGGCACTCACGTCAAATGTCCTGCCAAAAGGGAACAAACATTTACTTTTTTTTGGAAGCCTTAAGCCCGGTTCATACTTACTGCCAATGCGAATGCGAGGCGAATGTGACGTGAATTTGACATTACGACCCTCCTTTCGCAGCGATATTCGCAAGTGAGTAGAGCAGAGTTCAACTGCTGCCAATTATTCGTTGCGAATTTGTGGAGTCAACATTTGTTTCGCATTCGCATGAAGTATGAACCAGGCTTAACCCTGCTGGCATCAGTAATGTTTTGATCTTTTCATGAGATGGACACCTCTTACCCCACCCAGGCCTCAAAATAACCAACAGCACCCACATCAATTGCTGTGGTGCCCTGTTCTTTTGTTGTGGTGCCCTCTTGTTGCGATTACATTTTTCCTCATAGAAGTGCCCCTTCAAAAACGAAAATTCATGGCCTGCTAAATACAACCCTCCCCCCTCTAATTGGAACTTCCACTACACTGTATTATACAGGATTGGTAGAGCTGACAAAATAGTCTGAAAGCTTGCTGGGTTCGAATTCATGAAGTTGTTAAGCAGAAAACACTGCTTGACAAGTTTCTTTGCTTAGCAATGCTTAGCAAACATTGAGTGGGGCACCGGTCACAGCATTATAACTTAAACCTAATTTTGGCTTGCTAGCTGTTTTCTGTTAAGCAATACTTTTATATGTACATGTAGTAGCTTTTCCTGCTTACAGGCTTTGTCAAATCGGGCTCTGATTATGAAGTTCAGACAAGAACCATCATTATCTTGGAAATATTTCTTTCTGAATTTAAGTCGTGTACAAAAAAATAATAATCTGAAAACTTTTTTTTTTTTTTTTTAAAGGGAAGGTACACGTTTGGTGATCGTCAAAGACCAGTGTTCTCACTTGTTGTATCCCATCATAACCATAAAATAACAAGCCTGTGAAAATTTGGGCTCAATCGATCTTCGAAGTTGCGAGAAAATGATGAAAAAAAAAACACCCTTGTTGGACGAATTTGTTTGCTTTCAGATAAGAATCAAAGACTTCTAGCTAGAAGTCTTTTATTATTTTATGAACTACGTTACTTCCGAGGGAGTCGTTTCCCACATAACTATCAATCAACAGCTCTCCAATGCTCGTTACCAAGTCAGTTTTTAAGTTGATATTTGTTTTGGGTAATTACCAAATGTGTACCTTCCCTTTAATACTGTTATTTTACCTGATTTGTCATTTCTTGTCAATAGTCGCTGATGTTTCTGCCTCCTCATTCTGGCGTAGTCCTTTCAGTAGTTTGTGTGACAACCCTAAACATTTGACTGAATTCACCGTCCTGCAAGTAGAAAGGATTGAGGAGAAGGAACAACCCCATGTGGCTGGCCATGGGTCAAGATCAAACAAGGTGTGATAGGAAAATTATTCCTGAAAATGTTCATTTAAAGGAACATTACAGAATTGGTTTTTGCTAGCAAGACAGTTGCTGGCAGTATAAGCACGTTATGTAATCCACCATATACATAAACTGACAAACCTGTAGAAGTTTGGGATCGATCGACCATCTGGGTCACACACAAAAAAAGTGAAAAAACGATTACACATTTTGCAAGACATCGATTTGAAAAAATTAATAAAACTTACTGAGCGATTAACTTCAAATGGGAAATAATTTTATTTATTTCTCATCAAGTATAACATTTTAGACAGAAACGTTTCAAGGGAAGTTTTCTACTTTCGTCATCATTAGACCGTGTTAGTTTTATGTAAATCTGTGATCTTAAGACAATTTTGTTTTCTTACCAATTCTGTAATGTTCCTTTAACCACCCTCTGACAGTTCTGAAAAGTCTTTCCTGTGTCTCTGCGCAATTGTTTTTTTCTTCTTTTTTTTTCAGAATTTTTCAGTATTTTTTGTAAAGAGAATATTGTGGTCGCAATGAAACGCTGGCTAAACAAAGTAAAGACAACAAACGATCTCCTATTAAATGCACCTGGATTTTTGTTTCTTCTCTTTCATGAAATTGTAGAATGTCTTGCATGTACCATGAATAGGCTCGGACTGTCGCTATAAGCCACGATTGATAAATGGCTATTGTATATTGGAATCCGAGTGTACAGTGATTATCACAACTTGGTAATAATCTTGGTTGCACCATTTAGGAGTCAAAATCCCCATGTGTTATACAAGCCCACTCTTCTCTTACCTCTTCAGTCTCCTGACGATAGCTAGAGCAAGCTAGTCGAAACGTTGAGACCAATTAAAGAACTGACTCCACGGTAGTACAGTTAATCATGAGCCTATAAGCTGAAGAAGTAGTCCCAGTCTATTTTCTATACCATCCGCCCTGGTAATAGTTAAAAAGCAGGACAGTTCTTTTCAGATCTGAGAAGTCTCCCGAACCCCCGAACACCCCAGAATAAAGCAAGACAGTTCTCTAAGAACAAAATCTACCTGGCAAGTAGCTACACACATGGTGTACCGCATACCAAATATATATTGATACCTCACCATGCAATGCCTCAAATCCTATTATCCTATACAGTGCTTCTGCAGAATTTAGGTGATGTGGTGTTTTCATGCGTACATTAATATTGACCTGACATCATCAAACTTACTGAGAAACCAGTTTCATTGTGCAACTTTATGTACTTCTGGGTACATATCTTTTTGTTTTAAATCCTTTGTTGTTATTTCATTGTGTTTTCTTCAAGTTGTACAGTTTTATTGTTTACTTGCAAATCGGTTGATGTCGTGAATTGTAAATGTTTACAAAACCATGAGTAAGTTGATGAATGAATGAATATTTATGTGCAATTTCGTTCCTGAAGTGGCAAGCGAATACGATTCTCCTGATGTGTCAGACATTAGCTGCATGTACATGTATGACATTAATGCAAAGGGTAACAAGCTAAAACACTCAAACTGTAGTGTGAAAGTTCATCTGTGTTGGTAGTTAGATACATTAGGTAAACTCTTGATCGAAACACTGAAAATATTTTCATATGGTCTTGGGATCACGTGTCCGCAAGGTCACGGGTTCAACATCCTGCTGATGAAGACAGAAGTGTTGGTCGAAAATTTCAGGTATGAAAATATTTTCAGTGTTGTGATCAAGAGTTTACCTAAATTGTACACTCAAACTTTGTTTCATTTTTCTTCCTTCTTTGCAGCATTTACTGGCTGATGTGTGGGTGATGCGTACTCAGGATATGGGTGTATGTGATACTCAGTATCATTGCCGTAGCCATCTTGGGCACCTGCTGCGTGCCGGGGACCTGGCAATTGGCTTTGATTTCACCAGAACCAACGTCAACAATTCGTACCTTGCAGAGGTAAGTGGATCAGGGCTCAACATTTTTTTTTGCTTAGTAGAAATGAGCAGGATACCAGTCACAAATTGTGCATGTTACATAGTACATTGGCTGGTAACCCCTTATTTTGGTAAGCATATTTTGTGTGTGCTTAGCTACTTTTTGTGCTTAAGCAGCTTTATGAAATTTAGTCCAGGGGGGAGAGTCACTACTGACAAAAAAAACTTTAACTAACAGCCAAATATTAGGATTTTTTAGATTTAAAAAAAATGATATTGCCTATTATGTCACAAGGTCCCCCACCCAAATTTTGTCGATCCGTCTAATTTTATACAGGATTTGAGGCATTGCATAGTGAGGCATCAATATTATTTGGTTTACGGTAACACCATGTGTGTATCGACTTGCAAGGTAGAGTTTGTTTTTAGAGAACTGTCTTGCTTTATTCTACTACCGCGGAGTAGATTTATCAGAAAAGAACTGTCCTGCTTTTTTAAGTATTACCCGGGCGGAAGGTGTAGAAAATAGGCTTGGACTACTACTGTAGCTTATAAGATCGTATTGCACTACTGCACAGTAAGTTTTTGAATTGGTCTCAACGTTTTGACTAGCTTGCTCTAGCTTGCTCTAGTCAACGTCAGGAGACTAATTTTCTTTCATTCTTTCTCTCTGCAGATGAGAGCTGATTTACTTCCCGATGTTGTTCTGATCAAGAAATACTACGGCAATCGTCAGAAGCGTAATCGTAAACGCAACTGGAAACTGAAGATGCTCCGTAAGGATGAAGAGGGAGTGAATACTGACAGAGCAGACAGGTAAGAAGTGTGGTTCGAATCCCACCGAGGCCTGCAGCTAACATGTCTGATATTGATCTTTATTGAAAATAATATCCTCTCCTACTGTTCATCTCTGTGAAGTGTGGTTCCAATCCCACCGAGGCCTGCAGCTAACATGTCTGATATTGATCTTTATTGAAGATCATATCTTCTCCTATTTTTCATCTTTGTGTAGTGTGGTTTGAATCCCAGGAAGAATAGTCCGAAATTGAAATACTAGTTTGAGAAATGCTTCGTGCTCAGATTGTAATGTCGTTGAATCCCTCTCTCTTAATCCACATTCCTTTGAAGGGAATCATTTCTCAAAATGTCACACATATCAACAGCTGCATTGCTTCCTCCCAAGTGCGTTTTTATGTCGCATATTTTATTTTTCAAAGGTATACCCTCCCTTTAAGAAGAAATAGTAAACAACTTCTTGTTGGAATGAACCTAATATTTTGGTTTCTTTTCTTGTCAGGGATTACATGGGTTTCCTGGAAGACCTTGAAGAAGATACAGACTACAGAAAGAATGTCAACATCTACTTGGGTAAGTCATCTTGATTGTCAGTTATTTTTGATATCAGGGCCCAACTGCTTGGCTCTGCTAACCGCCGAATTCTGCACGGCAAGCGCCAAATTTCTGCGCTAGTAGCATTGTCTCTTCATGATTAAAGACACTCGACACTATTGGTAATTGTCAATGACCAGTCTTCTCACTTGGTGTATCTCAACATATGCATAAAAGGTCATACCATATCCTTTTGGTTATTAAGCAGTTTGCAACAGCTAATGCTATTCTTTGTTTTGTGCATAGCTTATTTGCTTGTCCGAGTTAACAATGTTCCGACTTTGATTGATATCTTGATGGTCCTTATTGTCTTGGTTGTCATGCAGATCGTGATAAGGACATTGCCGTGGAATCAAGCGACGAGGATGATGCTCCTCGTATCAGTCTACAGGAGATGCTGGATGATTTGCGTCTTACTGATGCAGAAGATGATCAGGAGAATATGGAAGGTGGAGGAGCAGCCGGATCAATGGCTACAGCTTAAGATGTTAAGAGCAAGTTCGAGTGTGCACAATGGTTAACTAAAGGTTGACTACTTTGACTCGGTGTGGTCGACCATTTGGAACCAGCCTCAAGCCCATGGTTTCTTAACTGGTCCCAACAGCATGTTCTATTCTAATATGTGTTAAGCGCAGAGGGGCCCCAGTGACACTATAGCGAAAAGGTGGAAGGTTGACTGGACTTCCAAACGAGTCGTTCGATTGAGTGCGTCACTGCGCATGTACGTTGCTGGTCTGTAGTCAACCACGGGTCGTCTGAATGTGCCCACTTAAACTTGCTCTATGATGGTCTGTATCAACCGGCTACCACTATTGGCTGCAGAGATAGCATTGACTAGAGCCTTGTTCATACTTCCTGCAAATGTTTCCTGCGAAGACTTTCCTTCGAATGCGATACAAATTCTTTACATCACAAATGCAGAGCGAGTAATTCGCATCAGTTGACTTGAACTCAACTCCTGTGAAACATTTGCTGTGAAAACAGCCCTGTAACGCCAAAATTTATATCACATTCGCAGAAAGTATGAACCGGGCTGAACAGGACTGGTCAGCATTCCGATGTGGCAGGAGAT
Organism: Asterias amurensis; assembly: GCF_032118995.1. Taxonomy (NCBI): domain Eukaryota; kingdom Metazoa; phylum Echinodermata; class Asteroidea; order Forcipulatida; family Asteriidae; genus Asterias; species Asterias amurensis. The sequence goes on along the minus strand of NC_092664.1, from coordinate 13,229,625 downwards.
TCTGTGTTCCCCCCCCCCCCCCCGCCCATATTGAGAATTGTGTAAGATAAAATAGAACTGGATCTATCTGGATCCATGGCTTGCTCATAAAGATAAGGCTTGCGTATTGTAAGATAAACAATTATTATTTTCTAGTATTCCATCTGGATCCACCTGGTTCTATCTGGATCCACCTGGTTCTATCTGGATCTATCTGGATCCATCTGGCTCCATCTGAATCAAATCTGGATCTATCTGGATCTATTGCTTGCTTATAAAGGTATGGCTTGCTTATTGTAAGATAAACAATTATTTCAGGTAATTATTTCAATTATTCAATCTGGATACATCTGGATCCATTTGTTGCTTGTTAAGATGTGGCTAGCTTAAAATGTAAGATTATAAAAATTATTTCAAGTAAAAAAAAAAGAAAAATCAGGTCAGAATATCTTGTATGGAATCAAAAGATACATGTACATGCTTACAAAAACAAGGGATAAATAGCTCAGTTGGATGAAGGTTGTGGGTTCAACTTGACATTGGTGTGAATATATGATATATTTCCAAAATATTGAAGGCACTGGTCACAAACGGTAATTACTCAAAATAGTTGTAAGCATAAAAACTTGAGGTTACGTAGTTGTGCAACCTTACAACGAGGGTGTGTTTTATTTTATTATTCTCTTGCAACTTCGATGACCAATATCAGATGTGTTATTTTATGCAAATGTTGGCAAACACCAAGTGAGAATACTGGTCTTTGACAATCACCAAAGGTGTCCAGCAGTCATTGACCAGTGCTTTTCAAGAGCCAATAAAGGATGATCTCAATATTTCAACTATTACCTTTTTATGGCCAAAAAGACATGTTACTCTCAAAATTTGCATTTAGTAACGAATAACTTGAGTCAAAAATGCATCCGTTCTCCAGCTTTGTCAAACTGAGGGCGCTATTTTCCACACCAAATAGCCGCCACTGACGTCACGATTTCTTTGTCGCGCAGGTTTGTTTGACCCCGCGTTTTTCAGAAATTTGGCTAGAAGCGTTCTGTAGAAAAAACATTTTTACCATGTTTTAACGTGAGGTAAGAGACTCGTTATATTTTTTTTATGTTTCCTATGGACTCCAGCTATTAGAAAACTGTTATATCTATATATTTGAGATCATCCTTTATTGGCTGTTTAACATACGCCCTTGTTGAACTTTTGTAAAGTTGCATTCACATTGGTGTGTGAAGTGATATGTACTATGGTCGTCACAAGTGACAGAAAACACTGGAATCAAACACCCATTGTACAGTTGGTTAAATTTACTATTAAGGCATCCTTGTCATCATTTATAGAACGGTGTGATAATGTTAATATGGAAATCATAAAATGGCGCGATACTAAAACAAACCATGAATTGTAACAGACCTGTAACAGTTAATACTGGAATCAGATACTAATGTACTGTAACAAATGTATTCACAATTAATATAGACTGTGAAGAAAAGATGATCTTATGATTCGTGTGTACTTGTTAAATTTTGCCTGAAAATGTGTATATTTGTCAAATTTTGGCTAAAAATGTGTACAAGGCTATAGTCTTGTATATTTGTCAAATTTTGGCTAAAAATGTGTACAAGGCTATAGTCTTGTATATTTGTCAAATTTTGGCTAAAAATGTGTACCAGGCTATAAGTCTTGTATATTTGTCAAATTTTGGCTAAAAATGTGTACAAGGCTATATAGTCTTGTATATTTGTCAAATTTTGGCTAAAAATGTGTACAAGGCTATAGTCTTGTATATTTGTCAAATTTTGCCTAAAAATGTGTACAAGGCTACAGTCTTGATTATTTGTCAAATTTTGCCTAAACATGTGTACAAGGCTATAGTCTTGTATATTTGTCAAAATTTGCCTAAAAATATGTACAAGGCTACAGTCTTGTATATTTGTCAAATTTTGCATGAAAATCTGACAAGGCTAGTCTTGTATATTTGTCAAATTTTGGCTAAAAATGTGTACAAGGCTATAGTCTTGTATATTTGTCAAATTTTGGCTAAAAATGTGTACAAGGCTTATAGTCTTGTATATTTGTCAAAATTTGCCTAAAAATATGTACAAGGCTATAGTCTTGTATATTTGTCAAATTTTGCATGAAAATATGTACAAGGCTATAGTCTTGTATATTTGTCAAATTTTGCATGAAAATATGTACAAGGCTATAGTCTTGTATATTTGTCAAAATTTTGGCTAAAAATGTGTACAAGGCTATAGTCTTGTATATTTGTCAAAATTTGGCTAAAAATGTGTACAAGGCTATAGTCTTGTATATTTGTCAAAATTTGCCTAAAAATATGTACAAGGCTATAGTCTTGTACATTTGTCAAATTTTGGCTAAAAGTGTGTACAAGCCTGTAGTCTTGTATATTTGTCAAATTTTGCATGAAAATATGTACAAGGCTATAGTCTTGTATATTTGTCAAATTTTGGCTAAAAATGTGTACAAGGCTATAGTCTTGTATATTTGTCAAATTTTGCAGGAAAATATGTACAAGGCTACAGTCTTGTATATTTGTCAAATTTGGCATGAAAATATGTACAAGGCTATAGTCTTGTATATTTGTCAAAATTTGCCTAAAAATATGTACAAGGCTATAGTCTTGTATATTTGTCAAATTTTGCCTAAAATAGTGTACAAGGCTATAGTCTTGTATATTTATCAAATTTTGCCTGAAAGTTTACAAGGCTAAATATAGTCTTGTATATTTGTCAAATTTTGCATGAAAATGTGCACAAGGCTATAGTCTTGTATATTTGTCAAATATTGCCTGATAATGTGTACAAGGCTATAGTCTTGTATATTTGTCAAATTTGGCTAAAAATGTGTACAAGGCTATAGTCTTGTATATTTGTCAAATTTTGGCTAAAAATGTGTACAAGGCTTATAGTCTTGTATATTTGTCAAAATTTGCCTAAAAATATGTACAAGGCTATAGTCTTGTATATTTGTCAAATTTTTGCTAAAAATGTGTACAAGGCTATAGTCTTGTATATTTGTCAAATTTTGCAGGAAAATATGTACAAGGCTATAGTCTTGTATATTTGTCAAATTTTGCATGAAAATATGTACAAGCCTGTAGTCTTGTATATTTGTCAAATTTTGCATGAAAATATGTACAAGGCTATAGTCTTGTATATTTGTCAAATTTTGCATGAAAATATGTACAAGGCTATAGTCTTGTATATTTGTCAAAATTTGCCTAAAAATATGTACAAGCCTGTAGTCTTGTATATTTGTCAAATTTTGCATGAAAATATGTACAAGGCTATAGTCTTGTATATTTGTCAAATTTTGGCTAAAAATGTGTACAAGGCTATAGTCTTGTATATTTGTCAAATTTTGCAGGAAAATATGTACAAGGCTACAGTCTTGTATATTTGTCAAATTTTGGCTAAAAATGTGTACAAGGCTATAGTCTTGTATATTTGTCAAAATTTGCCTAAAAATATGTACAAGGCTATAGTCTTGTATATTTGTCAAATTTTGGCTAAAAATGTGTACAAGGCTATAGTCTTGTATATTTGTCAAAATTTGCCTAAAAATATGTACAAGGCTATAGTCTTGTATATTTGTCAAATTTTGCATGAAAATATGTACAAGGCTATAGTCTTGTATATTTGTCAAATTTTGGCTAAAAATGTGTACAAGGCTATAGTCTTGTATATTTGTCAAAATTTGCCTAAAAATATGTACAAGGCTATAGTCTTGTATATTAGTCGAATTTGGCATGAAAATATGTACAAGGCTATAGTCTTGTATATTTGTCAAATTTTGGCTAAAAATGTGTACAAGGCTATAGTCTTGTATATTTGTCAAAATTTGCCTAAAAATATGTACAAGGCTATAGTCTTGTATATTTGTCAAATTTTGGCTAAAAATGTGTACAAGGCTATAGTCTTGTATATTTGTCAAAATTTGCCTAAAAATATGTACAAGGCTATAGTCTTGTATATTTGTCAAATTTTGCATGAAAATATGTACAAGGCTGTAGTCTTGTATATTTGTCAAAATGTGCCTGAAAATATGACAAGGCTATAGTCTTGTATATTTGTCAAATTTTGCATGAAAATGTGTACAAGCCTATAGTCTTGTACATTTGTCCAATTTTGCATAAAAATGTGTACAAGGCTATAGTTTTGTACATTTGTCCAATTTTGCATAAAAATGTGTACAAGGCTATAGTCTTGTACATTCGTCAAATTTTGCATAAAAATGTGTACAAGGCTATAGTCTTGTATATTCGTCAAATTTTGCATAAAAATGTGTACAAGGCTATAGTCTTGTATATTTGTCAAATTTTGCCTGAAAATGTGTACAAGCCTGTAGTCTTGTATATTTGTCAAAATTTGCCTGAAAATGTGTACAAGGCTATAGTCTTGTATATTTGTCAAATTTTGCATAAAAATGTGTACAAGGCTATAGTCTTGTACATTTATCCAATTTTGCATAAAAATGTGTACAAGGCTATATATAGTCTTGTATATTTGTCAAATTTTGCATAAAAATGTGTACAAGGCTATAGTCTTGTATATTTGTCAAATTTTGCATAAAAATGTGTACAAGGCTATAGTCTTGTATATTTGTCAAATTTTGCATAAAAATGTGTACAAGGCTATAGTCTTGTACATTTGTCAAATTTTGCATAAAAATGTGTACAAGGCTATAGCCTTGTATATTCGTCAAATTTGGCCTGAAAATGTGTACAAGGCTATAGTCTTGTATATTCGTCAAATTTGGCCTGAAAATGTGTACATTTGTCAAATTTTGCATAAAAATGTGTACAAGCCTATAGTCTTGTATATTTGTCAAATTTTGCCTGAAAATGTGTGCAAGGCTATAGTCTTGTATATTTGGCCTGAAAATTCGACATTTGTCCAATTTTGCATAAAAATGTTTACAAGGCTATAGTCTTGTAGATTTGTCAAATTTTGCATAAAAATGTGTACAAGGCTATAGTCTTGTATATTTATCAAATTTTGCATGAAAATGTGTACAAGGCTTTAGGGAGGTTTAGCTGCACACTAAAAAAATTGTGTCGTTAAAATCTCATGTTTTGAGCGTACCTAAAGTTAACATTTTTATGCCCGGTATGTACTAGCACGCAGACGTCCCACGTGAGAATGAAATAAGCCAAAAGTGGTGACGTCTCCTAGAAGTAATCAATTTTCTGACGTTTACGCTTTTGCTCGTGTAAAATGCAGCTTAAAGGAACACGTTGTCTAGGATCGGTCGAGTTGGTCTCTGAAAAGCGTTTGTAACCGTTTTTTTATAAAATACATATGGGTAGACAGATGTTGTATAAGTAGAATACAATGATCCACACAAACATGCCTCGCATTGCACGGTTTCCTTTTACCTCGTCGACTTACACGGTCGGCCATTTATGGGAGTCAAATTTTTGACTCTCATAAATGGCCGACCGTGTTAGTTCGCACAGTAAAAGGAAAGCCACGCAATTTCGAGGCAAACATGTGTGGACCAACTCGTCCGATCCAAGGCAACGTGTTCCTTTAACCGGCCAATAACCACAGGTTCTTCTCAGAATCAACACTAATCAAAAGAGATTTTCACAATGTGTTAACGAAAACCTCACCTAGTGATACTTGCATCAAAATTATGAAAGACAGTGGCACCAAATAACCTAGCCCTTTTAATAGTCATCAACAAATATTTGCGAGGTTGAAAAAATGTAACTGACAGTTTCTTTGGCTCCATATGATTTATGAGAACCAACACCCATTGAAAGATATAACTTTCATAGCTGAAAGGAAAGGAAAATGAAGTCCTGAACTTATCCATTAACACCGCCATCTTGTCTATAATTATAAACAAACTTGATTAACGATGGGTTTATCATACACTGATGACAGATATAAAAATGTTGTTGTGAAATTCTGGTCTCCGACAAAGTTAACCTTTGATTTTAGCTTAGCACAAAAGTAGTACCAAACCTAGTCTTGAAATCAAGTCTGTAATTGTTAAGCGATGTAGTTACAGGGACGGTATACACATCCTCGATCCCAGTATGTGCGTGAGTTAGTGGTTAGAGCTGTGTGCTGACTGACCTTGCCACGTGCTACCTACAACCGTTGCATGAACGATAATCGCACTGCGACTGTTGCATTAACAGCAGAATGTGTGTTAGGGGCAGCGATAACGAATTGTCGTCGAGTCTATACCAAACCAGGTGCAGTGTTCATATCATTTGGCATAATAGTAGCCAGTAACAAATCATACCAAGATTAATGTTATTTTAGCTGGTAGTCTGCAATGTTAGAACCACATTCAACATTAGTTTGAACAACTTGTCCATAACCAGAGATATTTTCAAATGTGTTCATCAAAACATGGAAAGATTATTTTATTTTCAGGGAACTTTCTTCAGAATCAGGGAGAGATTGAAGCTCTGTTCTGGGTGTGTGTGAGTAGACAGCAACTAGTAAACAGACTCTAATTTGAATCATTCTTAATCATAATTAAGACATTTATCAAGTGCAAAAAAAAAAACATCAAGCGGTGATCAAGGTAAGTAATTAAAAATGGCGTGTCATAAGGATTCAATTTGGTCATGAAACTATCAACAGTCCCACATGTCTTCACTGCGTTGGGAAGTTTGTTCCACATGCCAGGAGCTGCGGGGGCAATTGCTTTGCTCAATCACACCGTGATTTTTTTGATTAAGGGACAACAAGTGATACATTAGATAAGATCACTAAAGGCAGAGGAAACAATAAATGTGCTGTGTCTGTATTTAACACACTTATTTTATTTAGCATGTATTCGAAAACAAAAAAAACATCTGTTAATGTTTAAAGTTTGAAATAAACATGTGAGAGAGAACAGTTAATTTTTTATGACTAAAATAAGATCACACAAAATAAACAAATTAAGATTAAAGGAGCACGTTGCCTTGGATCGGATGAGTTGGCCTACACAAAGCGTTTGTAACCGTTTGGTTATAAAATGCATATGGTTGGAAAGATGTTTTAAAAGTAGAATACAATGATCCACACAAATTCGCCTCGAAATTGCATGGTTTTCCTTTTACTTTACGAACTAACGTGGTCGGCCATTTATGGGAGTAAAACAATTTGACTCCCATAAATGGCCGACCATGTTAGTCGACGAGGTAAAAGGTAAACCACCCACATTTGCGGCATGTTATTGTGGATCATTGTATTCTACTTATACAACATCTTTCTAACCATATGCATTTTATAACAAACGCTTTTCAAAGACCAACTCGACTGATCCAAGGCAACGTGTTCCTTTAAGGCAGCAATGCAATTACAACTTTGGTTCATGAACTACAAGTACCAAAAAAAGGACTTGTTCTCGTGATATCACACTCAAAAAACAATTTGCAAAAAGCATTTCAGAAATGAATATGAATACATGGTGTGTCATGGTTAGAACCTATTGTTTGTAAACCCAAACAAAAAATGGGGATATGTTTGGCTTGGACCAGGGGCCAAATTCATAGAGCAGACATGAGCAGAATACCAGTCACTATGATGCGTGTGACATGGTATTTTTGCTGGTAACCCTGTTCTGGTAAGCGCAATTTTTTAGTGCTTAGCTACATTTTGTGCTTAAGCAGCTCTATGAAATTGAGCTGTGATTGACTCAGTGCGATATTACCAGACACACTTGAGACCAACTCAAGACCAGGGCCTAACTTTATAGCTCTGCTTACCGCTGAATTCCACGCTTACGATCACCATTCTTTGCTTACATGGCAAGCTTCACATTTATGTGCTAGTTGTGTAAGCAGAGAATGCCTAGTAGTGTGGAGTACGCAAGCGCACAAGCAAAAATTCCCAGCTAACCCGCGAAATGCACTTGACTACAGCGCGGAATTTCCTGCTTTTGTAAGCGCTGATTCTTTGCTTAGGGTAAGCGCATAAAATTGGACCCAGGTCCGTGGTAGGGATGTGAAATGCAAATTTATCATGTTTTAGTCATGCTGCATTTTGCACAGAATTTCTTAAATTATTAAACCACAAGCTTCCTTGTCTACATTCAAATTTTCTACTTTAATCAAACCAATTAAAAACCTGGGTGCTTAATCAACCTTGACTCTAGCCCCCAGCCTAAACCGCCAATTGGACGCAATGTAGTGATAGATAACGGCTTGAATGGAGGCTATGCTGGGGCAGGAGACTAAAGGTGTAAAAGACCCCTTATGTTACAATGTAAAAGACCCCTTATGTTACAATATTTTTGGTACAATGATACATGTTAAAGGTAAGGTACTAAATGTCAATGTTTTGAAAAATTAATAAAGTTAATAAATCTTGCAAAAGTGCGCTCAATAAGCAATCTCTGTGGTCTAGTTGGTAAGACACTGCTTTAGAGTTGCAAAGGCACGACCTTTCGAATCCCACCTGAAAAATATGGCTGTGATTTGTCCATAGAGCTCGGGAAAGTACTGAGTATACTTACGAGTATACATCGGTGTATATGGGTAAAGCCAAATGAATAATCTTCATCCCGATAGGTTTTCATCTAGTGCTAAATGCTTACTTTTCTAACAATATTTCAAGATGCACATTTAAAATTATTTGTTAACCCTTATATGAAATGTTTACTAAGCCCTCAATGTGGACGATATAAGTTATCAAGGGGCGAGTGGATTACAGAAAAAAATTGCGCTTCTGGGTTTCATATCCAACGACTACCATTCATAACACTTGAGCATCATGCTTTACTTAAATTGCTTCTGTTCACCTAGGGTACATGTATAAATGGGTACCTGAGAGGGTAGAGGTTGAAAAAAAAAACGTGGAGTGCAAAAGCAGCCAGGGGTTGTATACTCCCCAGGAAGCTGAGAAAGATTACATGAATATAATTATTGACCCCTCATGTAAAGCGCCTTGTAATGCACTACAACATTTTGTCCATTCCTGTTAGTGAATGAAACCTCCTCATTCGTTAGAAAGCAGACATGCAACTTGTTATAAGCAAAAAGAAAAAGAGCCCAACTCGAACAAAAATATATGATATTTTTCAGTTTTCTATAGAACGAAGACACAAAAAAAACACTTGAATTAGGAGGAACTCAACTTATCCACTGAGAAGTTCAATGCTAGACACTACCAGACTCTGAGTAGTTGTGAACAAGATATTGCGAAGTTCAACAGTTATTTTAACATTTTCAACGACTAGTTATTTATAGTATACCTGTACCTTACCTTTAACCAATAAACATATATATTTAAATAATAAAAAAATAATAAAAAATAAACAAAGCCTGCATTGATACAAGCATTTATAAGCACACTCTTCAACATGTTTTATATTAACATATTTGGTATATTTTCAGTAAACCAATTAACTAATTTTGCACCTGTGAAGTTAAACATATAATTTAATGTTTCGTCCCTCACTTTAAAGGAACATTACAGAATTGGTTTTTGCTTAAAAACGAAAAAAGTGGTGGGCAGTGTAAGCTTTTATACAACCCACCAAAATATATAAACTGACAAACCTTTAGGAGATTGAGATCAATTGGCCATCTGGGTCACGCAAAAATAGTAAAAAAAACCTATAACACAGTTTGCATGACATTGCTTAAAAATAAATAAAATAAAAGGCTCACTGAGCGATAAACTCCAAGTAGGAAATTTGTTTTATTTATTTCTTACCAAATATGACATTTCAGACAGAAATATTTCAAGGGATGTTTTCTACTATTGAAATCAGTTGATTGTGTAAGTTTTTGTAAATCTGTGACTTTCTTTATTTGTTTTATTAAATACCAATTCTGTAATATTCCTGTCAGTACTTGTAAATAAGTAGTTCACTGATAACCAACATGTGGTCATTGGACATAAGACATGCTTAACATCCTTCTATGAAAAAACCCACAACATTTTGGTGCAGGTGTTTTTGTTTCTTCTTCTTCATTTTTTGTTCTATTTGATAATTTGGGGTTGAACAAAGAAAATGTAACAAATTGTTCAACCCAATATTATGTTTAAAAAAAATAACCCAGTCAGTTTCCCTTCTGGTTTACTAATTGAAAAGCTTACGTTGTATCCCTCAAAACCTTTCTTTGAAATCCTCATCTGAATCTGTCGATTTTAAGGACCTTTAAACAACGACTTTACAGGGAAAAAAAAGTTCTTCAAAAAAATTCACCCTCTGTCTCGCCCACCATATTTCTGGGTTCTTTCTTTCGCTTTAAGAACCCCAACACAATGTACAATAACTTGAATAAAGACAGGAAATTCTGCCTTTATCCTTTTTATAAGTTGAATGACATAACTTTATATATACAATCCAGAAATTAACCAAACAATTTAGTTCTAACTTCAGTTACATTGGCATATCTAGCATAAGCGGTTGCAGAGTCTAGACTAGCCTCCTGTCAAGGTACTCTCCATAAGGTTTGTCGTGATTAGAAGGGGCAGTTTGCTCTGCGGTGTATGTTGTCATGCACGACTCGCGTACGCAACGCCTATATCTTTGTGTGGGTTAAACAGCGCCCTCTCTTGATATTTTGCTCTGCGCAATAAACCTTATTTCCTGGATTGTACCCAACAGGAACAAGGCCACCCCCTACGCAAAGATTCAAGAAGACTGGTGCAAGCACTGGAGTCGGCTGCCGCAAGAATAGTTCTCTTTCTATATCCACAACAGGCACTGGTTTCACAGACAAATTGATTTTATTGGATACAATGTTTTCATTGGATTATTGTGCAGTGACGTATCTGTATCTGTGTTGTGATTCATCCGAGGTGATGTTTGTCAGCTGCAACTTCAGTCGTCTGCTCGAGCATGCATAAAAATGTGTACATGTACATTTGTTCTACCTAAACATGTACAGAGGATTTGACTGTGAATCTCCAAGTGAAATGAGTGCAAGGTCAAAGGTGCATTTGGAAGGGGATTGATGTAGGCTCAGGGCAGGTGTCCGGCGTCATGCATGAGCCTCGAAGTGTGACATAAGATGTTCAGACTACGCTGTCGCTCGCACCAGTATTTTTACATGTTAGCGATGGCGGCACTGTTTGTGGTGAATACCATCAGAGAGAAATGCAAACGTCTTGAGAGAAGGCTATATCATCTAGACCTTAGCAACAAACTTACTGGCACTGTGAATAATAGGCCGTGTCCGAAACGGCGACTTCGGCTACAGCTACGGCTAGATCGGGCGAGTCTGCCTATTCTTCAACACTGGCAGACATGCTGATCTAGCCATAAATGTAGCCAAAGTCGCCAGTCAAACTCGGCTTTACACTTCATTTCATTTGAGTGTTTTCACTTTGTCCTTTCTGTGTACAAACTTATTTCTTAACTGTATATTAAAATGAATTTTAATAAAATTCAGATAGCAGCGAGTATATGTCTTTTTACGTTTCCTCTTAAATAATTTGTTATTTTACAACAATTCTTAAGATTAAATACTATATCTATAGACAACGACAGTCGCATGTAGGTTGTTCAGAAATGTCCAGAACTTCCTTAAGAATTGCCAAACTTCACTTTAAAGTGAAAGTAAAAGTCATGAACTAATATTTTGAATGTTTCAAATGTTGATATAATAATTCAACAACAACAAAAGTTCTGTTAAATAAAAAAATTGCAAAAACCTTTTTGCATAAAGTGCTAATAATATTAGCAATATCTGGACGTATAGTGATGATAATAAAGAAATGAATTGTCTCTTTAGAGTTAAAAGTAAAGAGTTTTCAAGTAAAAAACACATGTTGATTGTAGTGGTACAAACAACTTCTTACTTTTTTAAATGAAATGTTTAATTCAACTCTAATCCTGGTTAACATGCTAATAGTGTCCCATTATCAACAACTGTACAATAATCATCTAATTATTATTCACACAAACTTATTTTGGCACACTAAGTTCACAATCTTATTTACATATTTATAAATAACCTCATTCAAAAAATAAACTGGTCATCGTTTGCATTTCTCATTTCTTAAAAAACCGCCTCTAAACATTTTTGGAGATGCAACTACAATAGACCCTTAAGCTGTAGCCATCTTTGTTAGTACCCAGTGTTCAGTGCTGATATTGAATACTGTTATACCAGTAGGAAGCAGACTATTTTGTTTCCTCAATCTCAGGGGTGCGATTCGGCAGCAGTAAGTAACAAATAACTGTTTTGGTTTAATTGGCTATTGATTAATCACTGGGCCAATGAATGAAACAGCTATTGGTAAGGGCCACAAAAACAAAACCTTGAGGCCTACCCGTACTGCCGCTGGTAGTTACATGTACGGCTAGATCACTACTTCACATGCATTGAGGCATAGGCTACCCAACGCACTTAGCAACAGACAGTCACTAATAGACCTTATGCCGTGTCCAAAATGACGACTCCGGCTACAGCTACAGCTAGATCAGCACGTCTGCCTATTCTTCAACACTTGCAGACGTGCTGATCTAGCTGTAGATGTAGTCGAAGTTGCCGTTTTTCAGACACAGCTTTATGCACTAATGTTATTTGTATTAACGTGCCCTCTGCTTAAAGCCAAAAGGAGGTTCCTTATTGGCTCATCTTGTGCTGGGATGGTTATTAATTATTGGTTATTGGTTATAAAATTTTGTTTTGTACAAATAATTATCCGGCAATTTTATCCCACTACACCATGAAGTTAAAATCACCACAAATTAAGATTCAAATGTGCTCTAGGAAGATGTTATTTGCCAATGGGGCATCATTATTTTCAAAGAACAGCTAATAATGGAAATATTATTTTTCCACCTTGTCTTAGGTCTTATAAGACAATAATATTTCCCTTTAAAGGCAAAATTTCAGAAAAAATTTCAATCAGAAAAGTTCAGCTTTTGCCTTAAAAGCTTAATGATATTTTGAACAAAATGTACATTGAAAACTCTAGTCATAAACATGAAATAATGGAGAAAATTACAAAATGCTAAAAGAGAAGAAAATACTACTGGCAAAGAGTTTTCAAATGGAATTTGATTTCACAGGTCTCTTAGTTGAAGGGAGTGAATTTTTCTCAGTGCAATTTTTTGAGTCAACCTGTAACATATAATCTTCATAAAATCTTCACTCAAAACTCATTTGTTCAATAATCACTTTTCTGTTTGAATTACGTTTTTTTTTTCTCTTTAATGCGCAATGAGTGTCATGCTTTACGGCGCTTTACAAGTATTCATTATTATTATTATTGTTGTTGTTATTATTTGAATAATAACGCCAACTAAGAAACCTCTTATACCTCATCCTTACTTACTACTGTCGAATCCTAACTCCTTGAGAGAAGTCTAACTCACCCCTGCACTCACTCACAATGACTGAGACAGACTGTTCCGATTAGACTTGGCCTCAACTGTTTCTACACCGGACTCGGCGTCCTTGCTAAGAGGAGATACAAATGGAGGCTTGAGCGGAGACTGTTTCCGCGGAGTTAAGAAAGGAGACGGCGGTGGAGTCTCTCCGTCCAGGTAACCAGGAAATTTCCGTGGCGATATACACGGTGACAATGGCGGGGTACCAGGAGGAGTACTGTTGCTGCGAGAACGAGAAAACATCTCGGAGAATCTCAAGGGAGCATCTAAAAACGAAGAGGGAAGAATTAGCAAAAGAAAATGGGGAAAAAATTTCACAAAGAGTGAAAAGGTTGTAATGGCTGAGTGGTTTAGCGCATCAAATTTAAGTTCTAGTGGTTAAGTCATTGGAGTGCAGGCTCAAATCCCGGTCACGACACTTGTGTCTATCCTTGAGCAAGATGCTTTACTAATTTTGCTTCTCTTTACCCCGTGGTAGAATTTGGTACTTGCAAGGGTACAGGTTGATATTGTGTTTGAAAAAGCCTTCGAAGCGCCACGACGGCCCGCTATTATTAAGACTTCAAATTGATCTGAAGACAAAATCAATCTTAATAGACCCTTCCCATGAAATATGTAAATTGCACATAGCACGTGCGCACTAACATTTTGGTTGGCAAAATGAGGGAATATCGCGCTGTTTTGTACACGGCTAATGGCTGCGTGACGCAGGCGCGATCGCGCGTCTGCTTAGTGCACAACTCTATGGCGTTTGCCAACCAACAGAGTCTCAGGGCTGTATGCTTCGTTTTTGAAAGGGCAAGGGCACCAAGGCATTTTCTCTTTGGCAAAGGGCACCTTATGAGGAAATTGTAAATTTCTACTGCAGCATTTCAAGGGCACCAAGGCAATGGCAAGGGGCAACGGAGGCAATCGCCTTCATTGCCTCCGTGAAGTATCAGGCCTGGGGTCTGTGCGCATGCGTGAAGGTAATTAGCATATTTCATGGGAAGGGTCCATTACTAAGCAAAGGGTGATGTCAATACAAATGGTAAAGAATCTTGTTGGTGAAACAGAAACCTTCGCAATTCCACAAAGACCTGAGATTGACACTACTACATTGATTTGGTTTGATAAGAAACATTCATGCTAATACAGTGATAATAAAGTGAACACTACACACTAAAAACTGACATCACCATGTAGTGATTTTTGTTGAGGGGGAAAATGAGCATCGGGCGTCAAATATCAAGGGTCAAAGACATGTTATTGTACACAAATTGGTTCAAATTTCACATTAAGGGTTTTTACATGTATGTACCACTGTTCTTTTACTTGCTGGCTTTGCGTTAAAGGCACTGGACACTTTGAGTAATTACTCGAAATAATTGTTAGCATCAAAACTTACTTGGAAACAAGCAATAGAGAGCTATAATCTAGATGTTAAATTTGCATCAGGGATAAAGAATATAAATTTAGGTTTTTTTACCCATACCCAGTGTGTTAGCACTGTATACTCAGTACTTTTCCGAGTCCTGTGAAAAAATATCACAGGCATGTTACTCGGGTGGGATTTGAACCCACGACTCTTGCAATTCTAGAGCAGTGTCTTACCAACTAGACTACCGAGGTTGCCCGGCAGCTAGAGGCAGTTCGAATCCTATGTTTTGGCAGCGGGTACCGCAGCGATATAATAGATGTTAAATTTGCATTTGGATAAAGAATACTAATTTAGGTTTTTTTACCCATACACCGATGTGTGTTAGCACTGTATACTCATAATAGAGAGCTGTTGATAGTATAAAACACTGTGAGAAATGACTCCTCTGAAGTAACGTAGAGACCAGAAGTAATTCACATTGATTACGATTGATGTTAAAATGGTGTCAGAAGTTGGATGAAGAGTGAGCGTGTTAGCAAACAGACAGTGACTGACCATTCATGCATTTCCTAAACCTACTAGAGCCAAATATGGTCAGCCTGGCATGCGGTTGTCATCCCACTACAGTGAGGTTCTATAAAGCCACAACAGTAAGGGCTTACCATCAAAGGATCCAATTTCTGGTACGTAAAAGTCTGCGCATGTTTTCCACGAATTCCATACAAAAAAAGTCCAAAATGTCTTACTTGTGATAAACTTGGCCAGTGAGGGTGACGTAGGAACTTCTGCAGGGGGTGAGAGAGGGGGAGAGAGGGGAGGTGATTGGGATCCACTACTGGCCTGCTGCTGCTTGGCTTGGCGGGCATGTTGCTTCTGGTTGAGACGTCGAAGGCTATCTGGGGCAACAAAGCAACCACCTGGAATTGTCGACATAATTTTCTCTTCAGGAGTTCTGGACTGACTTGAGGAGGGCTTCTATTGGAAGCGACTTGTGATAAAGGGAAGCCTGTATTAAAAGACACAAAGGTTGAGAAGGTTGAGAAGGTTATTAGAAAAAGAGAATTGCTGTCCTGTTGCCGAAATTGTTCAAATTGTTGAGGACTGGAAAACACCTACATTTGTAAGTCACATAAACAAAAACAACAACCATTTGTCCATTTAGTTGTTTATAAAACATCGTGCTGCCACGACCCAGCAATTGCGCACAGCCACTGGCAGTAAACAGCACTTACGCATGCAGGCTAAAATGGAACGGTATATAAACGCGTATCGAATATGATGTTACCATTCAAATACCTGTCCCACAACATGGCGTCTGTAAGCGTTGTGTGTGATGGTGCATGCTTTTGCCATAGAAATCAAACCGGGAATGCTGCGTGCTGCATCGGTGTACCCGTTTAGAAGTGCAAACGGCCTGCCCTACATTATGGCCACTTTCATAGCAACAAAAGGTTTTTTTTTTTTTTCGATATTAATAATAAGCTAGCATTTATATAGCGCCTTTTCATAGGTTACCAAGCGCTTGGATATGTCCAACACAGATCAAAAGTCAAAATCAAAGACAAAACAAGTGAGTCTTTAGCAATTTCTTGAATGAATCAACTGAGCTTGCTTTTCTGCAGCTATCAGGAAGTGAGTTCCACAGAGCTGGGCCTGCATTTGAGAAGGCTCGGTCTCATGCACTAGTTCTTGTCCTATGCTCAGTGAGAAGGTTGCGTGAGGAAGAATGCAGCATGCGTGATGGTTGATGTTGCTGAAGCCTTTCACAGATGTTTACTGGGTGTTTCAGAATGTGTGCCTTGAAGATATGTAGACAGATTTTGAAGACAACGCTTATTAACAGGTAACCAGTGGAGTTTCTTCAAGAGAGGGGTAGCACTATCACAACGACGCTTCATGAAAACAATACGTGCAGCCTTATTCTGTAATTTCTGTAGGTGGGTCAGAGAGCGTTTGGATATGCCATAAAAAAGGGAATTATAGTAATCCAATCTTGATAAAACTAGGGCTCGCACAACGGTCTTTTATGTGTACACTCACCATTCCGTGGTCATGGTTGACTTGATAAAAACCCAACAAGAAAAATATAAAGAGCTCTTGCAGTGTGTAAAAAAGTTGTAGCAAACTTTCAAAACAACTTTATTAACAGCTGCTAAACAACTCCAAAAACTCAACACTCTGTAAGATGTTCCAAACACACTGTACTAATCAAGCAGTTCTTATATCAATTAATGAAGGACAGTACACCATAAACTTGTTAATAATTAACAAAATGGTGATGAATATTGCCATATTTCTAATTACAGTCCACATGTATCTGTGGTTTACAGATAAGACTAAGGGGAAGGACCTGATAACATTAGGCTTACATTTTAGTATCAAAAACTGTTCCAAGTACAAGGTGCACTTGTTCAGGGTGAACAGTCTGGGCCCAATTTCATAGTGCTGCTAAGTTAACAAATTTGCTTAGCGTGAAATTTCTCCCTTGATGAAAACAGGAATGCCAACAAAATTTCCACTTGATTTTCAGGACAAGCAAACAACAGCTGAATACCAGTAAGAAGCAACATGCAACAAATTTAAATTTGGATGATAATCCTGTTTTTACTCAAGGAAGAAATTTCATGCTAAGCAAATTTTTGTGCTGAGCAGCTCTATGAAATCGGGCCCTGGGCCCTATTTCATAAAGCTGTTATAAGCCGAATAAACTGCTTGACAAACTTCTTTGCTAAGCAAAAAATTTAGCGGCGGCTCAATGCTGCAGGCTTTGCCTGGTCGTGGTTTTCCGGTTGGTTTTTTATTTCATTCCCATTGTTGTTGTTTTTTCTTGTCATTCTCTGAGTGCTTTGCAACTTTAGGAAAAGGCGCTATAAATGGTGTTATTATTATTATTTACAAAGAAACCTTAATGTAACTTTGAAACCTAATGAAACCCAGTTTCTGCTAAGTGATACTATTCTATGCTTAGCAAATTTTTGAAATTGGGCCCTGGTAATTTCTCAACACGCTTTACCATGAAATTTGGAAAGCAAAAATTTAGTGGGGCACCAGCCACAACACAGCAAACTTAATGTAATTTTGGCTGGTAACCTGTTTCTGCTTAGCAATACTATTCTATGCTAAGTAACTTTTCACCACGCTTGACCATGGGATTGGGTGTCATTAAACCTTGGCATAATATTATTTGTTTACTTAGATCTGTACGTATGTATGTAATCAAATGTGCAAACAAATTGGAGGACATGCAATTCACACCCATGTTAAAGTCACCTGGAAATAGATTTTTTTCAAACATAAGAGTATATGCTTATGAACAATAAAACAATTTTTTTAGTAATTGTTTGTCACAATTTATATGTTTAAAAAACATATAAAGTTGTTTGGGGGGCTGACTCCGCCTACCCCTTTTGTGACGTCAATCGAGGCAGACTTTGCCTGCAATGCGTATAGTAAATACACGTGCAAAGTACATGTACGTCCAAGTCGTGAGTTGGTACATGTCAAAAAGTGTTTTTCTGCATTCAGCAGCAATACACCTGGTCGGCAAAAAAGATTTTTTTTTTTTGAAACGTACAAACTCACGATTTGGTCCGTACATGTACTTTGTAATTTTGTTTACTCTACGCATTACAGGCAAAGTCTGCCTCGATTGACGCCACGAACAGCGCCCTCTCGGGTCGGGGTCTACTCTTAAATTTGTAAATAACATAAGAACTGATTTTTTAAAACCTTAGTTAACTGTTTGTTCACATTCCACTCATCAAAACACATATATTAGTGACAAAAGCTTTATTTTGAAAAAATACCACTTCCAGGTGACTTTAAGCCAAAACAGTGCTTTGGAAAAAAGTAGGAATTTTTGATTGAGTACAAGTACATGTACACATGGTGTATGCTCTCATACAAATGTACATTTCAGGCTATTTAAACACAATTTGTCTTATTTTTTCAAGGGCAACAAAATCAGAAAAACAAACTTAACTTTTAAGTACTTTTTTGTAGGAAAAATATCATGCCTGCTAAAACCCCCAAAATAAGTTTTTTTTTTTAACTGACGATTTGATCCAAATGCAGACTCAATCAATCTACAACATGTTAACAAACTAGTACAGGACAAGCCAGCTGGCTCCATTTTCATGGCTCTGCTAACTGAGCTTACGATCACCATTCTGAGCTTGCACGGCAAGCACAGAATGTCTGCGCTAGCCTTGTTAAGCATAGAATGCCTATTAACACGTTGAGTACGCACGCGCAGAACGCAAAATTCCCTGCGAACCAGTGAAGAATTCCCCTGCTTCCGTAAGCTCCGACGACTTTTTGCTAATGGTAAGCAGAGCCATGAAATTTGGCCCAAGTCCCGCTGGTTATTCACTGAAAACATTAAGATCAAACCCTGCAATGTTCATTCCAACCCCATCCAGCCATCGTCCTGCAGGTACAACCATGGACTATGGAGGTACCTCCATGGTACCTCCATGGTACAAGTGTCATCACTTTTTTTAACTCCACGGTATCATTACATAGCTTGTTTATCAAGATAATGCCTAAGGTGCAAAGTTGAAGTTAACCATGAGTTAACCAAACACATACATGTACATGCCATCAGTGCATGTGATGGTAAAATTGAAGTGTGCATTCCATACCCCCATCATGTAGTATAGGTTGTTAGGAATCCTACATACATTGTGTACACAAATGTATTCCATGGGGATAAGAGATGCAGTGTGAAAAGGGCTCATGTGATAGTGAAATTAACATGTGCAGTGTGCACTCAACCCCCCCCCCCCCCCCTCCCAAATGGATGGTATTATGCAGGTTGATCATCGTACATTGCTCATTGTACCGAAGGGTGAAGTTTTATGAAAGTTAATAGCAGTGGACACTATTAGTAATTACTCAAAATAATTATTAACATAAATCCTTTCTTGATAACGAGTAATGGGGAGATCAGGTTGATAGTATAAAATAGTGTGAGAAACGGCTCCCTCTGAATTAATGTAGTTTTCGAGAAAGGAGCAATTTTCCACGAATTTTATTTCGAGACCTCAGATTTAGAATTTGAGGTCTCGAAATCAAGCATCTGAAAGCACACAACTCTGTGTGCCAAGGGTGTTTTTTCTTTCATTATTATCTCACAACTTCGACGACCAATTTAGCTCAAATTTTCACAGGTTTGTTATTTTATACATATGTTGAGATACACCAAGTGAGAAGACTGGTCTTTGACAATTACCAAAAGTGTCCAGGGTCTGTAAGTGCACATTCAGACCCCCCCCCCCCCCAACAATCCTTCCTCATGGCCTGTACCACAGAGCTGTATGCCTGTACAGCCTACAGGTATCAGGATGTTAATTGTACTTTGCCCATGGTACAAGATTGAAGTTTACCAAACACATATCAGTGCATGTAAAATTAATACCCGATGTCATTATAATATTTGACACTTGATCTTGTCTGGATCGACACCCTGGGAATAAACTGAATAATGAACATGGTTAGCACCAAACTGAATAATGAACATGGTTAGCACCAAACTGAATAATGAACATGGTTAGCACCAAACTGAATAATGAACATGGTTAGCACCAAACTGAATAATGAACATGGTTAGCACCAAACTGAATAATGAACATGGTTAGCACCAAACTGAATAATGAACATGGTTAGCACCAAACTGAATAATGAACATGGTTAGCACCAAACTGAATAATGAACATGGTTAGCACCAAACTGAATAATGAACATGGTTAGCACCAAACTGAATAATGAACACGGTTAGCACCAAACTGAATAATGAACATGGTTAGCACCAAACTGAATAATGAACATGGTTAGCACCAAACTGAATAATGGACATGGTTTGCACGACACCATACAAGACTACCCTGCAAATACTTCCCTGTGCGCTTCGTTTACAAACCCACTCAGAGTTGGTTACCGGCCAAACTTTATGATGTGCCTTGTTGAAGGCAGAGGAGTGGATTTCACAAAGAGTTGAGGCTAGTCTTATCTCCAGTTAGGATGAGTAACTATGACTAGCCTTAAAGGAACACGTTGCCTTGGATCGGTCGAGTTGGTCTTTGAAAAGCGTTTTGTAACCGTTTGTTGTAAAATGTATATGGTTAGAAAGATATTGTAAAAGTAGAATACAATGATCTACACAAATATGCCTCGCAATTGCGTGGTTTTCTTTTTACCCTGTCGACTAACACGGTCGGCCATTTATGGGAGTCAAAATTTTGACTCCCATAAATGGCCAACCGTGATAGTTCGCGACGTAAAAGGAAAACCGTGCAGTTTCGTGTGATACTTGTGTGGATTATATATTCTACTTTTAAAACATCTTTCTAACCATATGCATTTCATAGTAAACGCTTTTAATAGACCAACTCGTCCGATCCAAGGCAACTTGTTCCTTTAAGTTTTCAACCTAAAGAGACTTAGGACTAGTTTTTTGTGTAATCGACCCAAGCACACTTTTGGTATTTACTCAAAATATATATTAGCATAAAAACTTTCTTGGTAACAAGCAATGGAGAGCTGTTAATGTACATGTAGTTTAAAACATTGAGAGAAACGACTCCTTCTGGAGTATTGTAGTTTTTGAGAACGAGGTAATTTCTAACTTGCATATATTTGAATCTGAAAAAGACTTCAGCCCTGAAGCTTTTTATTTGGGCATTTGAAAGCACACACTATTGTGCAACAAGGGTGTTTTTTCTTTCACTGTTCTCTTGCTACTTCAAAGACCAGTTGAATCCAAATTGGCACAGATTTGTTATTTTATGCATGTTGAGATACATTCACCAAGTGAGAATACTGGTCTTTGACAACTACCAAACGTGTCCGGTGTCTTCAAACAGAAACTCAGAGTTGGTTACTGGCCAAATGATGTGCCTTGTTAATGTGGAGTTGAGCCTAGCATAATAACAAATCATGCTGGTCTATGTGATTGTGGGCAAAGGATCAGATATCAACGTTGTCTAAATTGGTTGCAACTGTTTCTTCAATCAATATTGGTCAAAACTTGTCCTGTGACATTTGTTGCTTCGCAGTTTTCTGATATCAGGTCCTACTGTCTGCCTCTGACTAATACCTCTATTGAAATCAAAATAAAACCCCAGCATTAAAGGCATGGACACTATTGGTAATTACCCAAAATAATTGTTGGCCTAACTTACTTGGTAACTAATATGGAGAGCTGTTGATAGTATAAAACATTGTGAGAAACGGCTCACTCTGAAGTAACATAGTTTTTCAAGAAAGAGGTAATTTTTACTCAAATAATAAAAGACTTCCAGGCCTGAAGCCATTTATGTTGTGCAACAAGGATGTTTTTTGTTTCAATATTTTCTTGCAAATGTGATGACTAATTGAGTCCAAATTTTCACAGATTTTTTGTTCTACAGCATATGATGGGATTACACCCAGTGAGAATACACATCAGTCTTTGACAATTACCAAAGGTGTCAAGTTTGTCTTCAAAGGAATTGAAGACGAAGAATTAGGGCAGTTCCTTATTGAAACTAGTCTTCAAGGATGAGGACCCTTTGATGGTTGACACACATCATCATGAAAAGCTTTTTAAGAAAGACAAAAGAGGTTTCACCCCGCTGTATTTTAAGATTAAAAAACAAAAATGTGAGTGAGTTCCTTATTGAACCTATAGTCTTCAGGGATGAGGTTCCTTTGATGGTTGACATGCAGCATCTTGAAAGCATTTTGCTCTTGTTTAAAGGAACACGTTGCCTCGGATCGGACGAGTTGGCAGTATAAAAAGCATTTGTTCAAAATGTTTTAAAAGTAGAATACAATGATCCACACAAATTTGTCTTGAAATTGCGTGGTTTTCCTTTTGCTTTGCGAACTAACACGGTCGGATCATTGAATTCTACCTTTAAAACATCTTTCCAACCATCTAGCATTTTATAACAAAGTTACACTTTTCAAAGACCAACTAGACCGGTCCAAGGCAACTTGTTCCTTTAAGAAAGACAAAACGAGGTGTCACGTCACTTTTATACTATCATCAAAAGCTGCTGTGGACTTTGAACCAATATATATATTTTTTGCAATCAAATTTAAGAGGGATCACCAAATATATCCTTAGGATTTGGGTACTTTTTGTAACACAAAACACAATGTCCACATATTTACATTAAACTTACACAGTTTGAAGATAATGATAGTAGAAAGCGTACCTTAAAATATTAGTTGCTGAGGTGCTGTAGTTTTTTAGAAATGAGTAAAACAAGGTCATGAAAATGAGTTTTTACATGCTAAAATAATTTCGTCTCACGATCTGCACTGAGAGAAAAATTATTTTCATGAAATTGATTTACTAATTTCTCAAAAACTACAGCACCTCCGCAAGTAATATTTTCAGGGAAGCTTTCCACTATCATTATCTTCAAACTGTGTAAGTTTAATGTAAATCTGTGGACATTGTGTTTTTCGTCCTACAAAAAGTAAATAGACCCTAAGCAATTTGGAAGGGATATCTTCAAAGCTACGCTTTACTAAACCCACCTCGTACTAAAGTAGTCTAATCAGAGCAGGGTAATCTGGTGACAATTCCTTTTATGTTGCAGGGTCATGTTCGTGGAATCAAGTTTGTGGTCATGAAATTAATCCCTACTCACTGTAAATGATGGCGTAATGTACGCACCGGTAACACAACTCACATATGGAGAAGTTTCAGCTTTTATCAGTCTTCAAGTTTTTGAAGAAAAAAAAAGTGAATATTTTTTTTCAGGAGAGTTGTGTAAATCCGTTAAAACTACAGCAACTTGCAGTGAGTAATATTTAAAGGGAAGTTTTTTACATGTTCTATCATCTTTAAACCTTACATGTATGTAAGTTTAATGTAAATCTTTGGTGTAATTTTGTGTTTTGTGTCACATAAACAGTACCCAAGTCCTTTAAAAAGCAGCTCTCTGAAATTGGGCCCAGGTCTCAACATGTTAACCGAGTTGGCTGTAATTCAGAAACTCTTAACATTTTTTTGGAATCAATACCTTCTGCTGCTTCAATGCACTCACTACATGCTCAATGTAGTATTGATACCTTACAAATCGATACACACGATTACTACCCACAACATCCGCAATGTGCCTACGTGCATTTTAGGAGACCGTTCTCATTTATAATTCAATGTGCTGGCTGGCTGACATTAATGGGCTATTCATGTCAATGACTCAAGTCCGTCATGTTTGTACTGCGGGGAAATAATTAGAGCATATCGAACAGCATGCAACAATGATATCTCTGATACAATTGTAAAGGAAAGGAAAATTAGGTTTTCCAAAAAGTATGGAATTTGAGGTATTGCATGGTGAGGTATCAATGTAAATATATTTGGTACCCCTCGATCCACTTATATCCACTACAAAGCCAAAGTAGTAGTCCCAGACGATTTTCTACCTTCCGCGGAGGTACAATGTAGTTAATAAGCCGGATAGTTCTTTCCACAACTGAGAAGTCTCCTTAAATCCGAAAATCTACCTCGCGAAACTGGAATATTAAGCCAGACAAGATGTCAAAAGAACTAATCTACCTGGAAAGTAGATACACACATGGCGTTACCAGGCCAAATATATATTTCTCTCAGTAGAAAAACCAAAAACCAAAACAAGCTTGGCTCGATTCTACCCTGGACCGCAGGTCGGGCTAGTAAACTCATGACCTAACAACTTTTTTAAAAGATTGGGGTTTTTTTTTTAAATAAAAACTGAATAAAAACCAATGTGTACATGTGTAATTTTGTCAATGTGTGTTACACAGAGGAAAAGCCAATGGTTTTGTGAAATTTAAATAAAGAATGGTGGCAATCTATATAATAAAAAAACGGGGGGGGGGGGGGGAATATAAAAAAACTCCTGCTTCCCTTTTTCAGGAATTCTGGATATTTTTTACCTCTGCCTATAAATAAAACTCTAACATGTAAATCATGGTTCATACTTCCTGCAAATATGATTTTTGACATCACAAATTCGTGATGAATAATTATTCACAACAGCAAATGTGCTGAACTGCTGCAAAACCTTCGTTGCGAAGACAGCCATGTGACGTCAAAAGTCGCTTCACATTCGCATGAAGTACATGTATGAACCGGGCTTTACAAGGGGAGCAAGTTTGCGTGAAGTGGGCCGTGATTTACCTTGAAAGTACATCACACTTAAGATAGATTTTGTTTCCATGTCCCCTGTGAAAAAGAACCTATGGTGTACCATGGGTGTACCAACTCAACGACCACTTGACCAGTGTAGTGTCTTGCCTGCCAGGATGTGCCACGGAATATTAACAAGGTCATTCCTTTCACAAACAGGGTTTTTGTGGTTGAGAAAAATGTAAAAGAACATGTGTCATGGTGTGGTCTGATACAACTATTTCTGGCGATAATGCTCCTTTATTTAAAAGGCAGTGGACACTATTGGTAACTACTAAAAGTATGTATTAGCATAAAACCGTACTTGCTAACAAGTAATAGGGAGAGGTTGGTAGTATGAAACATTGTGAGAAAGGCTCCCTCTGAAATGGAGTAGTTTTCGAGAAAGAAGTAATTTTCCACGATTTAGATTTCGAGACCTCAAGTTTAGAATTTGAGGTCTCGAAATCAAGCATCTAAAAGCACATAACTTCGTGTGACAAGGGTGTTTTTTCTTTCATTATTATCTCGCAATTTTGACAACCGAGATTGAGCTCAAATTTTTACAGGTTTGTTATTTTATGCATATGTTGAGATACAGCA
The DNA here is from genome assembly GCF_032118995.1 of Asterias amurensis. Taxonomy (NCBI): domain Eukaryota; kingdom Metazoa; phylum Echinodermata; class Asteroidea; order Forcipulatida; family Asteriidae; genus Asterias; species Asterias amurensis. The sequence goes on along the minus strand of NC_092664.1, from coordinate 13,204,204 downwards.
AGCGAGAAGACTGGTCTTTGATAATTACCAAAGGTGTCCAGTGGCTTTAAAGGCCAAGTGTTTTTTGGGGGGTTTTAGGAAACCATTTGATTGTTTTGAATGGTAATACATTTTCAAAAGGTAGACATATTTTTTAGCCCCGAAAATCCGGAGCAAATATGTCCATGCCGGAAGAATAATCCCAACTACACAATCTGAGCAAAAACGCATCTCAGATTCAAATTTTCAATCTTTTCTTTTTACATAAACTATAACCACATTCATTTGAAGTAAAATGTCTCAAAATGCTTTTAATGTGCATAAACTATTATCAAAAGCTTGCATTGCAGTTAATTTCCAGAGTGATTTTACCAAACGTATATACCGTCCCTTAACGAGCGAAGTCTTTGCATTACATTAGCCTAAATCTTCACGGATGCTTGCATCTCGTATTTTCAGTCAGTCATTAAACTCCACTCTGAACTGATCCATTGATATCCACATTGGAACGAACTTTCAATACCTCTTCACGATGTCGTTACCATGGATACAAAAACCCACATGAAAAGGCTTAAGAAGTGCAGTTAACTATCCAGAGCTGATGGTACTTTGCATTCAAATTAGGCCGGATCCGAATTGGCAGCTACAGCCACGGCTACGGCCGGAACGCCGCGTCATCAAGCATTGAAGTATAGAACGCCCTTAGCAACACCCCTGGCAACGGTCGTAGCCGCAGCCATAGCCACCAATTCGGAAGTGGCCTTAGTTTGACTCAAAAGACGTTAATCCAAAGAGAAAAGCAGTCATGGAGGTTTTTCTACGAATAATCAGACACAAAATAAAAGACTGATGAACCACAGTCATCAAACTTACTACTGATTCTAAAAATCCAGATCTGGAAATACATGAAGGCCAAGGATTAGTTTTGGCTGCAGTGCCCCTTTTTGTACTTAAGTGTTTTGTTTGCATGTGGCGCTAGCTAATGGTCACCTTGCCAGTTAGTTTATTTTTTTTACATTAGTAGGCATGCCTTTAACTTCGCTCAAGAAGGACTAAGCAACTTTTCTCTTTTCTCCAAAGAACTGTATTTTTTATTTTTTTTACATTTTATAATCCTCATTTCAATGCAAACAAAGTGAAAAGTATGCCAATATGCAGTTGACCGAGATACTTTATTTAGCCTGTGCAGCTGGTTCAATGCTTTGCCCCATTGGTTCTTTTTACAAATACCCCAAGGGGCATAATAAGTACAGTAAAAATTACTAGCCTTCCAATATGAAATTTAACAAACAAACATTTATTTTAAATTTTGTCAAAAAAATTTGCGAAAACAACCTCAACAAGATACATAAATATATGTTTGAATTACTTCTTAAACTGCATGTTAACTGCATGTTTTTCCTTTGACTGGCGAGGCAACAGCAACCCTTCAGATTAGAAGTGTAATCCGATATCATTTTTAAAAAGCTTGTTTGTCTAAAAGCTTTCCTTCGACTTGAACAATTTTTAAATGTACAAGTGTTGTTTGAAAAATGAAAATGGCCTTGTCCTCTCAAAGGGTGAAAACTCCCAGACCTGATGGTCGCTACAGACATAATCCTCCACATTCAGAAAAAAACACACAACAACAACAACAACAACAACAACTGATATCATAGTTAAAGACACTGGACACTATTGGTTATTGTCAATGACTAGCCTTCACAGTTAGTGTATCTCAACATATGCATAAAATAACAAACCTGTGAAAATTTGAGCTCAATCGGTCGACAAAGTTGCAAGATGTTAATTAAAGAAAAAACACCTTTGTCGCACCATGGTCACACGAAGGTGTGTGGTTTCAGATGCTTGATTTTGAGACCTCAAATTCTAAATCTGAGGTCTCGAAATCAAATTTGTGGAAAATTTCTCGTAAAACTATGTCACTTCAGAGGGAGCTGTTTCTCACAATTTTTTGTTCTATTAACCTCTCCCCATTACTCGTAATCAAGAAAGGTTTTATGATAATAATTATTTTGAGTAATTACCAATAGTGTCCACTGCCTTTAAAAATCAAACGAATTGTAAACAACAGTGTTTTCATAAACAGAAATATTGCTTCACTTTTCCCCAGGCACATCCAACAGGAATGTAAATACATCTACCTGGTAGTACCATCATAAAACAACCTGGGACCCAGGGCTCTTCAAGATGTTGCACAAGGCCCTGGAATCGACCAACAGTACAGTGCGCACGATCAAGACAATGTACCCTGTGGGGTGCATTTATAACTTGTATTCCCCTCAGCCAGGTAGCCGATCTTTGTAGCAAATCACTTGGATCTCGTCCAATAAAAATTCACAATCTATTACCGTTTTATAACAGCCAAACATGTAACACTCATCCTTCATACCAGAACATTTAACTTTTGTTGAACTTGCAGTGTAAATACACACTGAGTACAGAGTGGAATCATTATGTTGACAGTCTTGTCATTCACTCCAGGGGTGGGTTTCAGCCATGGAATTTTATCTGTAAAAGGGCAAGGTCATTTTCATTTTGCAAAGGCCCTTTTATAGGAAAATCTTAAAGTCAATGGGAAAACTTTAGAAGGGGCACAAAGGCCAAGACCAGGGGCAACCGAGGACATGGCCTTCGTTCGTGGCCTGCCTGTAATAGACTGATCCATTAAGCTCCGCCCCATTGTGTATTGACCAATCACAACCCAGCGAAGGTCCGACACTAAGGTCCGACATGCGTGCACGTATGCTTGGCGCGCGCGGCAGAGTTGTGCAGAAAGGCATTGGAGAGCCCCACGTGTTCTTGCTCGCGGAGCCTACTGGATCGGTGTATTCCCAGCCTGGGATTTCACAAAGAGTTAAGATTAGTCTTATCCCGAGTTAGGACGAGTTACTCGTTCTAAATTAGGAATAGCCTATCTCCTACATGTACATGTTGGACAAGTCCTAACTTAGGAGATGGAGGAAAAAATAGATTGGTTAGGACATGGAGGAAATAAGCTTGGGCGATACCACGATATTATCGAATATCGCAATACTAAATTGGAAACGTTTTTGATATCGTATCGATTTAGTTTAAATAAAAATATCGATATATCGCGATATATCGCAATATCGATTAAGTATCGCAGTATCGCGATGTATTTCCTGGCTAAGACATCTTGCACCCCATATAGGTTTGGAGTAAAACCAGAAGAATAGGTCATTTAATAGAACACCTCTCTTATGCTATGAATGTCTCTTCTACAACTTTCACTGGGTTTGTAGACTGATCATGTCAAATTTAATTAATCGCGATTACATCGAATATCGCGATTTGTTGTCGGCGATATATCGTGATTAAAATAAATCGATATCGCCCAAGCTTAGGAGGAAAAAATAGATTGTTTAGGACTAGTCCTAACTCTTTGTGAAATCGACTCCTGGTTTCCATGCATGGCAACCTAGGAAAATTTCCCTTTTTCTAAAAGGTCAGCGGGTAACTGACAAATTTATCTGAATTTAGGATCTAGTGGTAATGAAATTAATCATGGTCCAGTTAATTTTCATGCCTTATGAATTTAAAGCCATTATACACTTTCAGTACAAAACAAAAAAAAAGTTCACAGATTTTCAAATATGTACAGGGTTTACAGAAGGTAATGGTGAAAGACTTCTCTCGAAATATTGTTTCATGACATGCTTTACATTTTGAGAAAACATTAAAACAATATCAATTCTCGATAGCGTGAATTACGGATTTATTCTAGACACATGTCATGATATGGCGAAAAGCGCTAAAACAGGAGTGGGTTTTCCCATTATTTTCTCCCAACTCCGATTACCGATTGAGCCTAAATTTTCACAGGTTTGTTATTTTATATATAAGTTGTGATACACAAAGTGTGGGACTTGGACAACACTGCTTACCGAAAGTGTATTATGGCTTTAACACACTGTATGGAGAGGAATTTAATTATTAATCTACCAACACAGTTGTGCTGGTTGTTCAACTTGCTGGACAGGACTCTATAAAATACAAGATATTAATTTTATAATATACACATCGCAACCCTCGTAATCTAGGCTCTGACAGAGAGCTGAGTGTTATTATCACGCAATCGCCGCAACTCGACAACAATTTATTAACAGCTTGTCCACAAGTGTAAAGTGAGAGTTGTTGATGACGACCAAAAGAATCTCTAAGAGCAAGTTCGGGTGAGCGATTAGACTAAACAGTGACGTAGCTCTCGAAATGAGCAAATTGACCATGCTCCAGTGTATGATTCGATAAAGTCAGTCTCCCTGTGCTCCATGGTTTCTTGTTAGTCGAGTCGTTCTAGTCACCACCTGAACTTGCTTGCTCACTAATGACATCCATATGCCAGACTAACATACATGTATAATGAGTAACCTTGTACTACCAGTGTGTCAAGCTGATTGTATATTTATGTTGAGAAACGAAATGTTTTGTTAACCATTTATAAATACATACAACCGGCCATGACCACACACTGAGACATTAAATTACAGGAATTCTATATGGCTGTTGAAAAAACTTCTGAAATAGCCTTTCTCTTCGGTCAGGACCCCACGAAGGTAACATGCTATCAAATTTTCCATACTGATTTACGTGTTGCTTAAAGGCAGTGGACACTATTGGTAATTACTCAAAATAATTATAAGCATGAAACCTTTCTTGGTGACGAGTAATGGGGAGATGAAACATTGTGAGAAACGGCTCCCTCTGAAGTGCCTTAGTTTTCAAGAAAGAAGAAATTTTCCACGATCTTGATTTCGAGACCTCAGATTTAGAACTTAACGTCTCGAAATCAACCATCTAAACGCACACAACTTAGTGTGACAAGGGTGTTTTTTTTTCTTTCATTATTATCCGCCAGCTCAGGAGATTGCAATATAAGCAACATTGGTTGGTGCTTAATAATTAGTACATACTGTATGTGTAATAAGCAGCTACGTACAGATTGTGCCCAAATTCATGGCACTCCCGTACACTTCAGCACTACACCCTGCCATGGCTCATATCATATTAGGGCGTCATAAGCGCAAACATATTTGGTTAAGCAGTACTATGAAAGTGGGCCCAAATTCATCATTTTGGAAAGCAAAATTGAGCAGATTACCATTCACTGAAGATATATTTAGTACAATGAACAGCATGTGAATGTGAAACGGTAAATTTAGCTGGGATTCTTTTCTGAAACAAATTACCTGGTTGTGGAGTTCGGCCCGAGAAATGACTAGAGAGAAGGGGTTACTGACTTCACATCAGCCTCCGTCCTCTCTTACACCCCCCCCCCCCCCCATCAGTCAGTCCAGAGTCCTGCAAGACGCTGAACGTGACAGGACAAGAACAATACTCTGATTAAAAGAAATGCATTCTGTCTTCATCTCCCTGAGATGTGATTAATTTCTAGAGTGCCAAGTGAAGAGAACACCGGCGGTAAATGCACTCAGATCCCATTAAGGAATGAATGACGTTTTCTTTTTTTACTAATGGGATAATGGACGACATTCCTACCATGGACAAGAAGAACGCACTAACCAAGGACAAGTAGTAAACACAAATACTATCCATAGAATCACTGAGCTGGCTCGCAGTACCAATACTAAGCCCTGATGGCATTACACTTTCGTATCATACTACAGTGACATCCCGGATAACAGGGTCCATTTCTGGGGGCGGAAATTTTTTAAAGCTTCATAACTCAAATCTTACTTGCAAGAAGCCACTAATTTCAAAAGATTCACATTGTTTTTCATGGCAGCATACATTTTTCCTACATGTACAGCACAGACGAAGGGTCCTATAGGGCTATAGCAATACATACATGTAGATGTACATGCATGTAGGTTACATAGCAGCAAGAAAGCCATTCAATTTTATTTCTTTAGCAGGGAACGACTCATCTAGCAATTTGGCATAGCCAAGTATTTCGACTGAACAGATTTTGGGCACTGTGAATGCTATGAGTAGAAAATTATGATTTTTCAGTAGCAACTGACACATTTTGCTCCGCTATACAAACAAGGGAAATCGTTTACTGTACAGTTGTCGTCAGTTCATGATTTGTTTTGAGTGGCATACTTGTATGGGGGTTTGCCTTTCGCATTTTCAGTGACTGGCCAGCAGTATCATCTTGTCATTTCACAAGTCCAGGAGCTTTTTCACTGGTCCCTATTTCTTAAAGGTTTTCTTGTAACACTGTCATTTCTACCGTGGGCTTGCATTTGAAACCATGATTATTCGGAGTAGGCAGCTGGTTTTATTAACTTATAGTGTTACCCCAGCCACACCACACTATCTGTACTAGCTGTGTAGATAATATGTAATATAATATGTTCTTTAAATGAGAACTCAATGTCACGCTATAAATTCTACTGCTGCAGATTTTTTCGGATAGATTTTTCGAAAAGAATTGTCCCACTAGACTTTAATAAGTGCCTTGTTAAAGGCTCTGCCTGGGCGGAAGGTAGAAAATCGACCGAGACGACTGTACTATTGCTTAGTGGATCGAGGGGACTTCTAGTTATTAACAACACTGTCTTTTCTAAATGAAATTTGCTTTAGTGTGTATGAAGCCTACTTGTAAAATGAGAAAGTGCAACCTTTGTCTTTTCTTTATGATATTTGCTTTAGTGGGTATGAAGCTTACTAGCAAAAAGAGAAAGTACCAGCTTGGTCTTTTCTCTACATGTATTTGCTTTATCGGGTAGGAAGCTTACTTGCAATAATAGAAAGTACATGTACCATATGTATGTTCCACCGTTGTCTTTTTTCTCTGTTTGCTTTAGTGGGTATGAAGCCTACTTGGGTAATTTGGTCCTCTCTCTTTTATATAAAGAGAAAGGACCACATTATTTGCTCTATGGTATTTGCTCTTTAGCATTATCAAACACTTGCCAATCAGTGATCCAATTACCTAAACGACACCAGTAACTGGACCAAGGGACCTTCTTTCATGGTTATGAAAGCCGACAATGGACATCAATGCCTTGTATTCATAGACCCCCTGGGGTGTATCCTGCCATTAGATCAATAATTGACCTCCAAATCAATAGAAAACTGACCCCAACAGTATGTATCAATTGATCCGTTACACAAGCTTTATGGCTTCCAAAGGTGCAATCCTTGACTTGCTTCAGATTCAGACAGAGAGAAAGGTGTCTGGACACTTCATACCTTTGCCACTTCGTACCCCGCCCACCAAGGTACGAAGTGGCAAATTTGGTAACGTTACAAAGGTACAAAGTGTCCACGGTACGAAGTGGAAAAGGTACGAAGGGTTCGACATCCTAGAGTTTTCTAATCTAACATTAAGGGGCCATTCGGAATGTCAATTTTAAACAAAAAAGTCCATCCAAATTTTGATTTTAAAATAATTGAATGGCTTCAAAAATCCATACAATGTACATGTATAGTGACTCAAATGAACCAATTTGTTTTAGATCATCATCTCCAATATACATGTATGAGTAGTTTCCTGGCTTAAACCCTCAAACAGACACATCTGTACACAAAAAATTGTTTTAAAATCATGCGCCTTGACTTGCTTCAGATGGGTTTTCTAAACTACAGATCGGCATTAAGGGCCATTCACAATGGTCAATGTTAAAAACAATATCCCACCCCAGATTTTGATTTTAAAGTATTGAATGGACGATGTTACCTGTGACATCACATGTTTACAAAAGAGCCACAGAGCCTGGACTTCCTCCAGGCACGATTTGTACACAGCCTAATGGAAGAAAACATAAAATCTTGCATTTCATGGAGATTGCACAGTCTAATTTCTATCAACTTTTGATAAAAGGGGGCACATCTCAAAACTTGTCCAGCTTTTACTTTCAAAATTCTTGGATATATGTGGAAATTATGACACAAAATGTAAACTTTCCCATAGGACCAGTGTAGTATCTTGCCTGCCGGAATACTCAAAGAATGCACCAGGTCACACTTATGCTAAACAAAGTTCACATGGTCTGATAGCATATTTAGATCACTATAATCTAACAATAAGGTTTGTACACTAGTTTAAAATCAGAAATGAAATAAATTTTATGATCTTGGCCAGCTGAGTATTTTATCTGAATTTTGATTTTCAGTTATTTATTTTCAAAACAAATTTGTTAAAATTACTTTTATTTGATCAAATCACATGACAAACTTTTTCCTTCCGAAAAAACAACACCTTGACGTCAGATAAACTTCAGATTCAGACAGAGAGAAAGGTGTCTGGACACTTCGTAACTTTGCCACTTCGTACCCCGCCCAAGGTACGTAGTGACAAATTTAGTTATGTTACGAAGGTACAAAGTGTCCAGGGTACGCAGAGGGAAAAGTACGAAGGGTCCGACATCCTAGAGAAAGGCTTCACTTGGGTTTTTGAATCTAACATTAAGGGGGCCATTCGGAATGTCAATGTTAAACAAAAAAGTCCCACCCCAAATTTTGATTTAAAAATAATTGAATGGCTTCAAAAATCCACACAATGTATAGTGACTCAAATGAACCAATTTTTTTTACATCATCATCTCCAAATACATGTATGAGTAGTTTCCTGGCTTAAACCCTCAAACAGACACGTCTGTACAAAAAGAAAAATGTTTTAAAATCATGAGCCTTGACTTGCTTCAGATGGGTTTTCTAAACTACAGATCGGCAGTAAGGGCCATTCACAATGGTCAATTTTAAAAAAATATCCCACCCCAGATTTCGATTTTAAAGTATTGAATGGACGATGTTACCTGTGACATCACATGTTTACAAAAGAGCCACAGAGCCTGGACTTCCTCCAGGCACGATTTTCACACAGCCTAATGGAAGAAAACATCAAATCTTGCATTTCATGGAGATTGCACAGTCTAATTTCTATCAACTTTTGATATGATGAAAGGGGGCACATCTCAAAACTTGTCCAGCTTTTACTTTCAAAATTCTTGGATATATGTGGAAATTATGACACAAAATGTAAACTTTCCCATAGGACCTGTGTAGTAACTTGCCTGCCGGAATACTCAAAGAATGCACCAGGTCACACTTATGCTAAACAAAGTTCACATGGTCTGATAGCATATTTAGATCACTATAATCTAACAATAAGGTTTGTACACTAGTTTAAAATCAAAAATGAAATAAATTTTATGATCTTGGCCAGCTGAGTATTTTATCTGAATTTTAATTTTCAGTTATTTATTTTCAAAACAAATTTGTTAAAATTACTTTTATTTAACAATCAAATCACATGACAAACTTTTTCCTTCCAAAAAACAACACCTTGACGTCAGATAAACTTTTTTCCAGATAACATCTCAGCCTCCGAAAAAAATCAATCAAGTGCAGATTTGTCTTGAAGAGATGAGAGCAATAACATCATGCAGGTGAAAATACCTTATCCCTAATCTTAGAACGACGGTCAAAAGCAAGTTGACGATGCACACAATGTTCAAACCCCTTGGGCTTTTAATCGACAATCCACTCGCACGCTCTACTACCTTTCCGGTTTTAACGCTAAATCCAAGATTAAGTACCGCCGCGTAGCAGCGTTTTACAACGGAACTTTATTAAAATGCACGTACACTCTTATTTTGCGGTTGTACAGTTAATTTGGTCGCGGTGTGCGCTTGGCGCCACGGTGATTTGTTAATAAACACTTGCTCCGAGTGAGCAGTTGGATGTTTGTTTGGAATTCTATTATTTCCTGCCCGAATGCAGAAGAATCCCATGTTCTATAAATATTATGGTAAGGGGAAATGAAGTGGAAGTTGGGCAAATTGATTTTTTGAGAAACGGAACTCGGTGTGCAGTAGTACGAAGATTATCAGTCAGACAATCAAATAAACCAATACAGATGATCCTCTTTCATTTTGGAGTTGAATTTGTTGAGACATTGTGTAATAATCTGATTTTCTTCATTGATATCCATCTCCTAAACCTGCATGTACCTGTTCCCCAGATTGTTTGAGAACAGACCATTGATGAACAGTAGCTGCTACATGTAAATCAATGTATTTATAATAAATCGAGGGGGAGGGGGAGCCGAGTCAAAACCCTTCCTTTCCTTGTTTGCTCAGCTTATAACCCATTCATGGGCTCAAAGCATTCCTTATAATGTAACTAACTAAACTCCTTAGGACTATGCAGCAACATTTAACAAACATTTAACAGAATTGACAAGATAATACTAATGCCGTGTCCGAAACGACGACTTCGGCTACAGCTAGGTCTAGATCAGCGCGTCTACCAGTGTTGAAGAATAGGCAGACGCGCGCGATCTAGCCGTAGCTGTAGCCGAAGTCGCCGTTTCGGACACGGCCTAATACTGATAGAAGGTTCATTGTAGAAACATTATTTCGGTGCAATATTTCCTTCTGAAATGAACTTACATGTATTTAAAGATATTGGACACTATTGGTAATAGTCAAAGACCAGTCTCCTCACTTGGTGTATCTCATGCATATCATAACCAACCTGTGAAAATTTTAGCTCAATTGGTCGTCAATAAAGTTGCATCGTCTTAATCTGAGGTCTTGAAATCAAATTCATGGAAAATTACGTCTTTCTCGAAAACTACGTCACTTCAAGGTGAGCCGTTTCTCACAATGTTTTATACTATCAACTTCTCCCTATTACTTGTTACCAGGTAAGGTTTTATGCTATAATTACTTTGAGTAATTACCAATAGTGTCCACTGCCTTTAAGAAAACCTGAAACCCCCCAAAAACGCAAACAGCTGATTTCGGTTGTAAAACATTAAGGACAATGTGTTCACATGCTGAAAATTGCACATGTTTTTTAAAAACTATTTTCTGTTGACTCACGCTGCTTAATCTACTGTGTGACACAACAGATAAAGCTTGAATTGTCATTGTTATTTCATGTATGGTTAATCACACAAACAAAAAACACTGTCTGCAACTATTTTGTCAGCTCTACTCACACTGTTTTACTACCTTTGGTGGTTAGACTGCAAGACTAAAGCTACATAATGTAACCGCTGGGTTCAAAATGACTCGAACTTAAATAAATGTTGTCGTCTAGAACCAGTACAAAGTGACCAATTTGGTTACGGTACGAAGTGTCCCGAAGGTACGAAGTGTCCAGGGTACGAAGTGGCAAAGGTACGTCCGACATCCTTAAAATCCCCTTGTGGGATCAAGCTTTGCCAAGTTTGCTCGACGGGAAGATTATCTTAACAAAAAACAAACAAACAAAAACAAAAACAAACAAACAAACAACCTAACAAGCAAACAAATAAACAAATACTAGTTTGAAAGGGCAATTCAACTTACCTGACTTAAGATGGTAATGCAACCGATGTCAAGTTTAGTTTTCTTGCAGTAGGTCTAAACCTACAAAGTATCTACACAATGTTTTCGTCAAGTTCACCCTTTTTTTCAGGGAACTTGTTCGGAGACTATTAGTCCAAGATTTTAATGATAACTTGCAGGAGCATTTCAAAGTAGCCCGGATTCATTCTTGAAGTTCTTAGCGTTAACCGCTCCAATACTTGCACCAGCTACAAAAAAACGTGGGTAGATGAGGATCCCGGCTCGTCAACTTGATATGTGAAGCTTATCTAGCCAAGCACTGTGAGGGTTCTGCACTGTGAGGGTTCTGTTCTAATAGTGACTTCCTTTATGTGATGCAACAATGCTGGGTCGCAATGCTGGTAGTCCAGGGGGTAGCCCTGTAAGGAACAAGAGAACAAAAGACGGGTGGTTGTTAGTTAACAAATAGTGTAGTCACATTTCACTTGCTATCAGGAAACCTCAAGGTTTCAATGCAGGGTTGAAAAGTTCTGTGCAGCGTTCCATAAGGGAAGGCATTGTAGACATGGTTTGATTTGAGTGATTATATGCCTCTTTTAATATTCATGCATGAGTACGTCACAATTCTAACCCAAAACAAGGCCATAGGCACAGCCGCTGCAAGTGGTGGCGGACGTGCGCCAATAGCCTCATTTTGGGTAGGAGTTATGCCGTCATGCATTTATATTAAGAGAGGCGTATTAAATGCCGAGTTGATTTTTTTCATGCATGTCGCCAGACACACGAGGAAGGAAGGCCACTTCAAGATGGGCTACAATGTTTTCCCAGGGCCCATTGTCACCTACACCTTGGGCTGAAACAGTGTTACCCTCTTCACAGTCCATACGAATGTAGGCATGGGTATCATATTTTATTGTGCAATTGTTAATATTGTGTACACTTTTTAAATTCTGCAAAAGAAATACAAATAGTAAATGGCCTGACGTTTCAACCGAAGCAAAGTCTTTCTTAAAGCCATTAGCCACTTTCGGTAAACAGTATTGTCCAAAGGCCCACACTTCGTGTATCACAACTTATATATAAGATAACAAACCTGTGAAAATTTAGGCTCAATCGGTCATCGGAGTCGGGAGAACGGGAAAACCCACCCTTGTTTCCCCACGCTTCGCCATTTCACGACATGTGTTTAAAATAAATCCGTAATTCTCGCTATCGAGAATTGATACAGCGAGAATTGATACTGTTTTAATGTTTTCTCAAAAAGTAAAGCTTTTCAAGGAATAATATTTCAAGAGAAGTCTTTCACCGTTACCTTCTGTAAACCCTACAATACATTTGTAAATCTGTGAACTTTTAACTTTGTTTCTGTACCGAAAGTGTATAATGGCTTTTAAGCATTGAGGAGTCAGAAATTACACCGAAAAAAAGCAAGACGTGAACAATGAATAGGGAGACAAAAGGGGGTGGAGGGAAGGGGTTTTTGAAATTGCAAAATTTGATAAGCGCGTTGAGTGTCTCTTTAGGCTGGCTTTGTTTGATGAACCACCCCAACTCACTTAGAGATTGTTATTACATGGTGTTACCGCAAACTCTTCTATATCTTATCTCCACCATGCAAAGTTTCAAATCCTACTGATATTATTATAAACAAAAGAAGTCACAACTGAAAGAATTTTAAAATCTTGCCATCCTAAATTGTCAATATCATTGGAATAATTGCTGCTTGTACTGCGATCAAAACACACAACTATCAGTTCCAGAACAACAGAACAAATCATATTTGTTTTTGTGCTACTGTACTGTCCATTCGATAAACTACAAAGTGCTTTTTGCAAATTACACCGACAACTTTGAAGTAGACGTTTCAAAGACCATTATTTAAAAAAAAAATTACACAAAAGAGCTGCTCAGGTAGATGGACTGGATGAGAACCTTACATTAGGAATGAAAGAAGTACGTGTACATCCCTAGAAAATGGCTTGCGACCTTCGATTCCTCTTCCCCCTGTTTTAGACCCTGAACTTCCCAGACATCTTGTTTTGGACACGATGTGGACTTATTCTCTCTCCCTTTAGCAAATCCCATGTACTTCTTTCATGGAAATTTGCATGCATTGAGAGTTTTAGAAAACATAATGATATGCCTGCAATTTCATCTTTGAGACGGCAAGGTCATTTTCATTTTGCAAAACTCACTTCCATTTGAAAAACTTAAAAGTCTTGGAAACTTTAAAAGGGGCACCAAGGCCAAGACTGGGGCATTAGCCTCCACAATTTCGGGCCCTTTGAAGAAACATCCTGAGAAATCGCAGCCTGCTTTATATCGTTTTGAAAATGTTTCATGCCAGTAAGATCTACATAGGCACCTGTGAATACAACTTGAAGTGGCTGGTAGAGTCAAAGAGCAAACTGTGACAATCAAATTCAGATCAAACCTTGGCTAGGGGGTGGGGTTATTGAAGAGGTCAGCAATTGCTAAGCTAAGTTCAACCCTACGGGTATCATTCATGATTTCTAAGGTATTCTAGGGTATCATTCATGATTTATGATGGCTTGATCCATCCATTGCCATAGAGACTCCATAGACTTGTAAAGAAGCTGTTAAATGTCCGTAGCAACGATAGCAAAATGGCTCTCTCATAATTATCTGCTCTACGTAAGACGACTTTGTGTTCATCAATTCCAAAATTCAACTACATGTATAGTACACTCAGAAAAATATTTACACAAGTTGTGTAAAAAAACATGTTTTAGAGGCAGGGGGTGAACCTGCTAACAGTTAGGTAAACTTTTACCAGTTCGTTGCAGGGTAAAACTTACACAACAAAGACTTACAAACTTACTTCGTTTAGGAGTAAACATATTTACCTAAATTTTAAGTAAACGCTAGATATGTAAAATATTACACAATGATTATTACATGTAAAACTATTCCGCGTTACCCTTTTAATGGGTAAAAACTTTGATTTACCTTATAGCTGTGTAATTATTATTATTTTACCGTTTGTTTAGATAAAATGTTTACTTGGATTGTTTGTAGTCGTACAAAATTGCATATTTTTACCGTTGTACGTACCCTTTTCCCGTCTGAACGTTTGAGTTTGTTCTAACACGACCCTAAGGCCTTACTGCCTGTTCGTGCTCATCGAGCAAAAGTTACAAGCATGGGGATTTTGCTCCTTGATGATGGACGTATTGAAAGGTGAGTTTCTCAAAAAAATTGCGATCTTCAGTCATATACAGACACTGATCTGGTCGTATTATTATTTGTTAGTTTTATACAACCATTTCGGCCTACATGTTTGCCACAAACTTGAACATGTCTGCAGCGCTATAAAGTGAGCATGTTTTGTAACGTGTTGCAACATGTTGTCTTGCTATATCGGCACTATAGCGCTGTATACATCTTCAAGTTCATGGCAAACATGTAGGCCAAATTTTAATGGTTGTAAAACTAACAAAAAATAATACGACACGCATCAGTAGATATGGCTGATAACAACTTTTGAGAAACTCACCTTTTAATATGTCCACCTAGGGGCACAAATCCCCATTCTTTTGCTCGCCGAGCACGAACGACATGACTGCATGGACTGAGACGTTAGCAACTTGTCACCACGCAGACACGCGCGTGCGCACACGCGGGGAAAAAACATAACTTGCATGTAAACACCGGATTCTTTTTACAGTTCCTTGTAAGACCTACCAATGCCATGTAAAGTTTCTCTTTACTTCGGTAAATCTTACATAACTTTGATTAACTGCAATACTTACTCTCAAAACATGTATATATTTTTTTACATTACAAATCAGTATATATTTTTGGCCGTGTTTTACTTTTAAAGTTAGGTAGTTTTTACATAACTTTTTTTACAAAACATCTTTTTACCATTTGTTTTCTGAATGTACGCTTTAGTCTAAAATTTAGACCACGTCGCAGAAGACAATTGGGAGCAACCAAATGCACTGCTTGCCAATTGATGCTTTGACAGTACAGGACACATTCTTCTATCTGTAACCCCAGGAAATAAAAAGAGAATTGAAATTGTCAGAAACTTCTTAGAACTGTAAATTGCCAAAACTCAACTAGGCTGAAGGCCTTGTTGCAGAGGACAAGTTTTTCAGGCAAGTTCGAGGCAACAAACTGCACTGCTTGCTCAACAAACCCTTTGGCAGCAAAAGAGACATTCTGCAGCCTGTAATCCCAGGAAAATATTAAGAGAACTGAAATGTGAATTAATTTTCTAGTCAGAGACTGCCTGAAACTGGTTGCCTATAAATTGCGTGGAATGTGACACTACCCTTGAGCTATCGTTTTCCCTGCAAGTTGAAATTGGCGTTTTCAAACGAAAACACTTCTCGAGTTTCGCATTAAAATTGGACGGAGTATTACTCACGACTGTAGCGTCCGATCTACATTTAGCCATTTGCCCCCTGAGCGCTTCGGATTCCAGGGCCTGTAATAGACTGCTTCTCATAACATTCTGCTCTGATTTCATCGGCTATAATTCTAGTTCTACATTTCCCACCAAGCCGGGAATATCGGTCAATGTATTAATATCAGCTCAGGTTGTGTCTACATAATAGGGTTTGGTCGGTAACCAGTTATAAACAACTGTTGAAATTCGAATCACGAATTTCCTTTAAGTTAAACGAAGCCGACAGTAACGAAAAATTACACTTTTTTTGTTTTAAATGTTAGCCCAGACACTCCCCAAGGAGAACGATTGACATGCTTTTTGTTGGTAATTTTCTTTAAGTTAAACGAAGCCGACAGTAACGAAAAATTACACTTTTTTTGTTTTAAATGTTAGCCCAGACACTCCCCAAGGAGAACGATTGACATGCTTTTTGTTGGTAATTGGTACTTGTAGAATTTTGAATCCCCTGCAATTTGTTATAGTATGCTACCCCACTGTGATATTGTGGTTTTAAACTAGTTCTAACAGGATACCAATGACAACGCGCTTTACATTAGTCGTTGGGCCTAGTCATTGGGCCTTAAAGCCATTGGACACTTTCTGAAAAGAACAAAAATTTAAAGTTCACAGATTTACAAATAGTTTACAGGGTTTACAGAAGGTAATGGTGAAAGACTTCTCTTGGAATATTATTCCATGAAATGCTTTAGCCTACTTTTTGAGAAAATATAAAAACAATTATCAATTCTCAATATCGAGAATAACAGATTTATTTTAAACACATGTCATGACACGGCGAAACATGCGAAAACAAGGGTGTGTTTTCCCTGTTATTTTCTCCCGACTCCGATGACTGATTAAGCCTTAAATTTTCACAGGTTTGTTAACGAAGTGTGGGCCTTTGGACAATACTGTTTACCGATGTTGTGCGATTGCTTTAATTGGGCCAATAACATTTCCGTTATCTTTGAGTATGTAACCCTGTATTGTGTATTCCCCTATAAACACACAGACCTGAGCTGCCGCAGCTCTCCAAAGGCTTTTTCAAAAATGAAATCAACCTGTATCCTCCCAGGTACCCATTTATACGGCCTGGATGAAGAGAAGCAATTTTAGTGAAGCATCTTGCTCAAGAACACAAGTGTCATGACCGGGATTCGAACCCAAACTCCCATGACTTAACAACCAAAACTTGAATTTCAAGGCTGTATGCTTCGTTTTTGAAAGGGCAAGGGCACCAAGGCATTTTCTCTATGGCAAAGGGCACCCTATGAGGAAATTGTAAATTTCTACTGGAGCATTTTAAGTGCACCAAGGCAATGACCAGGGGGCATGGAGGCAATCGCCTTCGTTGCCTCCGTGAAGTATCAGGCCTGGAATTTGATGCTCTTTTAAGTTAAAACTGCTGGGCCATGCCTCCGGGGCGACATTGGGTCACAGCTTTTATTATATTTGAACATGTGTTGACATCTGTTCCTTTTTACAGATGGTCTAATGGTTCCCATTGGAATCAGCAGACAAGGTTAAACGGTTAAAGCCATTATACACTTTCGGTAAACATTATTGTCCAAGTCCCACACTTCGACGTTCATGTATTACAACTTATATATAAAATAACAAACCTGTGAAAATTTAGGTTCAATCGGTCATCGGAGTCGGGAGAAAAGAACAGGAAAACCCACTCTTGTTTCCGCGCATTTCGCCGTGTCATGACATATGATTAAAATAAATCTGTAATTCTCGCTATTGAGAATTGATATGTTTTAATGTTTTCTCAAAAAGTAAAGCATTTCATGGAACAATATTTCAAGAGAAGTCTTTGACCATTATCTTCTGTAAACCCTGTAAATTATTTGTAAATCTGTGAACTTTTTTTTTTTTTCTGTACTGAAAGTGTATAATGGATTCAAACGGAAGTCACAAGTTCAGTGTTTTCAACGCTAATGAAAATAAATATTGCACGACTCAAAACACATGATACAGTATGCACCATAATGTACTTCTCGCCAATATCTGCTTTGGGGACGTTCTAAACAAAATTGATGGGCATGGAAAAGTTTAACACTATGGTCACTATACACCAAAATTCTAGCCCAGTATTGCCTAGCCCAGTGATAAGCAACTCATATTATGATATAAAGTCCTGCATCCTCCGCAATCAGAGGGGATGCATTGAAAAATCGATCAGACTCGACACCCCTGGTTTTCAATTTTCATCAGTCCTGCCTTCAGGGTCATAGTAAGGCTAAAAAATAAAAACATGTTTTATAGCATCCCTGCCAGCCTCCTTTTTAGAGGCCATCTTCTTTTTTTCCCTCTTTTTCTTTACGAAAACATTTTACTTTTTTACCTCAGCTGAAAAAAAAATCATTTAGAAAAATAGCCCAGCTTTTTGTCTTTAAAAACGTATCGTCGGCCATTTAAAAAAAATGAAAAAAAGAGACAAAAATGGCCCTCCCCCTTCCTTTAAAAAAGAAAAAGGCAAAATTCTTATTATGTTTTTTGTTTTATTTGGCCTTAACCCTTACCATGACGTAAATAAACAAGCTCCAGTTTCCAGCAGAGTCATCAATATTGATAACTGCTGGAATGTTGCTCAAGGGTGTCATATTTCAACTACGGTCCAATTTTTTTCATCAAAAATCTTGACACTCCGTGATTTGATCCCCTAATTATAGGTATACGACTAATAACAAAGTAAATGACTCTCGGGGTCTAGGGCTAATTACAGGTGTTTAGGGCAAATAAGACCCTTTCCATGAAACATGCTAATCACCTTCAAGCATTTTTTCGTTCCATTCATCATGCTATTTTCGTTTGATCTGATTTGTTCTATTGCATGGTGCATACCACATCACTACGTGCGCGTGTCTTTGATAATACATAGATACTGCGAGGCTGCACATTTAGTACATGTGTACATTACAGCCCCTGCATGTCTCAAAATACGCAGCAGTACAGAGCGCACTTAGCCACTGTTAACTCCAAAATAATTAGCTAAACCATGTTGTAACCAATTGTGTAATCAATTAAATATTGCTCGCTTTGTTTGTTTAGAAAGTTGTGTCCTCCAATGTTTATTAAAAAACAAATAATGAATGTTTTTCATTCATGAAAAAGTAAGTACATTTTCATTCGTTTTAAGATGGAATGTTCCACTCAACTCGACTCCGCCTCGTTGAAAAGAACATTCCATCTTCTCACCATTGCACTCATAAACATTTGTTTTTTTGTCAACGCTAACTGTTCATGCGAACTGCAGTGCTTTCCTTTCCTATAATATTGGACCGCTGCCCAAACGTTAATTAAAATATCTACGGATCAGGCGAAATTCTCACCAAGTGGTCCAGCTGGCTTGTCCAGTGTTGAAAAGGATCCCTTTATTATTACAAAGGATGGTAAAGCTGGGAGACTAATGAAATGACAAACTATAGTACATGTACGTGTTCATGGTTTAGCCAATAGGGTGTCTCAAATCTTGATGCATTCACCCTGAAAGAACCAGGACAACAAAAATAATATACAGTGTAGGCGTGTGAATATTCTACAAGTGAACATTTCAAACATTTGGGTTTGTTGCATAGCCACAATCATGGGTAAATTTTTGCTACAAAGACACCAAATGAAGAATCTAGATTGACAAAACTCAAGCACTTATATTCATTATTCACATAGCGATTGTTTAATTTGATATTTATATGAATTTTAACACTGGGATCAAATCTATCAGTGGTTTTTAAAGTGTCAAGATTTGTAAAATGAAAACAATATGAACCCATGAATTTAGCGGAGCACTTAAACAAATTTTTTAAAAACCTTTAAAGTGTTATTCTTGCAATTTTTCTTCGTGTGAACAGTGAACATGTACTCCCACAGGTGTGAACACATCAGACTTGTCGATGACAATGGTAATTATATTTTAAATACAAGTATCAAATGTTTTAAATAAGTGCAATGGTACGAATATTTTCATTTGTTGAAAGATGGAAAGTTCTATTTAATGAGGCTTTAAAATCTTTCAACTCCAACAGGCTTTTTCTCACTGATTAATATTTGCCAATCCTGACCCTGACCATAATCTCTGCAAGACGATACCCTAATCCATGAATGCCAACTTTCTTCTCGACTATCGGGCCTGATACTTCCCTAGGCAACCCGTATACGCAGAAAATGTAAATTTCCTTTTGGAATAATTTCAAGGGGCACTGAGGGCGCAATGACCAGTGTGCTTGTGGACCTTATACACCTATGCCATTTGAGTAGGGCGCCCTCGGGGTCGGAGGAAAGTTGTGCGTATAATAGATGTGCGTTTTCTAATGTGCCCTCAGCTAGAGGTCAAAACAACATTGCACACTGTGTGCTTTTTCTAATTGCATTATCATTTTATCTAGAAAAGCACTGAGACACTATTGGTAAATTACTCAAAAATAGTTGTTTGCATAAAAATTTACTCTGTAACGAGAGACTGAGAGCTGTTGATAGTATAAAACATTGTGAGAAATGGCTCCCTCTGAAGTAATGTACATAGGTACATCTCATTCAAATAAATGACTTCAGGTGTCAACCCTTTCATTAGGCATCTGAAAGCACACAGACATTTGTGCAACAAGGATTTTTATCTTTCAATATTCTCTTGCATTTTCGATGACCAATTGAGTCAAAATTTTCACATGTTGCATTGTTGGGACACATCCAGTGAGAATGCTGGTCTTTGACATTACTAAATGTGTCCAGTGCCTTTAAGATGGCAGCATGATGATGTCAATTCAAATGGTCTACAGAGGCAATCATTGCGTCAACGAAGTGTTAAGCCTTCATTATTCCATAATTCTACCTCCAGGATCAGATGTAGCACTATGGCAATCTGGATTATCACCCACATCATTATCATTTTGTTGGACTCCTTGCAAATGGTCGTGGGCATGGAAGAAGAATGCAGGCCTGATGATACATGCTTTATTTTTGAATTTAAAAGGACAAGAGCACCCAGGCATTTTCTCTAACTAGTTAAGGGCACCCTATAGATGAGGACATTGTAAATTTGTACTGGAGCATTTAAAGGGCACCACGGCAATGACCAGGGGGCATGGAGGTAATTGCCTTCGCTGCCCCCGTGAAGTATCAGGGCTGATCCTACATGTAGTGCTACAGTGTATGGCAATCTGTACTGTATTATAAACCACATCATTATCATTTTATTGGATTTCTTGCAATGTCAAGTGCATGAAAGGACGTAACGAAAAGTTACCGGAGATTGGGTGAAAATAAGATAATGAGCAAAATTATGTTTCAAGACAACTGAGTGTAAAGGATTGATCAGTTTTCTACCATTCATTAGTCATCATACAAAGGTTCAGTTCTGCATGGGAATGAGAATTGGAAACAGTAATTCTAGCAACTAAAGTGTAACACTAACAGTAATGCCAGATCTTTGTCAGCAGCCATTTTATTGCTTACGTTACAGCTTTTTATTTTGGGAAAAGTACTTGTTCTTGTGTCCAAAAATACCTTTTTATAGGCAATATTATTTAAATTAATTGTATTTTCTTTCCTTTTTAACCGTATTTGTAGAGTTGTTTCTAATTTTTCACTGGCTGGTCCAGATTTGGGTATTTTCTTAAACTGCCTTTTTTTTATATTTGTTTTTTTAAATTGTTTTCTTCGGAAACCCTCTGTATTGTAATGTTGTATTTGGGAAATTGCTTTTTACCTTTGTATCTAGCGCTTTGAGGCCTTTTTGGCAATTTGGGGCTTTATAAATGTCTTTTTATTATTATTATTATTATTATTATTATTTGCCCTTGTAATGTAGTTCCGCGATCATGACGATACAACTGCAAGTATGTAGGTTTTGTTGTCTACATGTATGATGTATCTTTAATTCCACTCTGCATGTCACACTCACCCTCTACATTACAGATATATCAAGGAGCCATGACAAAATGCGAACACACATTGTATCGAAACATTCATGTGATACATTCATGGATGATGTATAGTCATGGGAAAGTGAATACTTTATGATTTAGGTTTCTGGGTTACCACACAATGATGGGGACTGTATTTTTTTCCCTTAACAAACTAGAACAAGGAATTGAAGGTCACTGGTGCAGGTGTTTCCTGTTATGTAGTTCCTGGAATGGGCATGATGTGAAATTCAGACAAGCAGGCATCTGATAGCACACCAAATGGCTGACAATTCAATATAAAGTGTTGTTAAAGTAACATTTGGTAGTTGAGCCCCCCCCCCCCAAAAAAAAAAAAAAAAAAAAGTTAAAACGAAAAAAGGGATTCACTTCAATGATCTCAGAGTCAGACAAAGAAAACAAATTTTGAAATACAAAAAAGTCAATAAAAATAGGTGTGTGTCACATTGTTTCATTTTAATGTTATGGTACTCCGCATTCAGACAGTACCATATGCTTTTCTGACAGCAATCATCAGCCACGTACATGTACCACCTACATACAATGTACATGAACTGCCAGGACTAGGGGTGAGGGTTTTGATATCTTTTTTAGTACATGTAGATCATGGTCCAATTTCATAGCACTGCTTAGCGCCCGATTTTGTGCTTACTTTGCAATTTCTATTTCATAGCGCTGCTAACTGTAAGCACACGAAAAGGCATGCTAACCTTCCGGTGCTTACCGCACGAAAATAAATGACGTCACAATGCAAATCCGCGGTAAACACGCAATATGGACGCCCAATTTTTCTGCTAACCTGTGAAATACGCTAAGGCTTAAGCAAATTTGTCTGCTACAGTAGGCATGCAAATTTGCTTACTGTTAAGCAGCGCTATGAAATTGGGCCCTAGTTTTTGGCCATGACATGAATCCCTACTTACTCACTGCTAATGGAGATGTACATCATGTATGTAATTTACATGAAGAGGTTTCAGCTTCATTGTGGTCGGAAAGTTTTTGAAAAAAGTGAAAATCACTGAGCAATATTTTCAGGAAAGGAGAATCGTGTTAATAATAATAATTTAGGGGCTCATCATCCTTACTCGCAGCTAAGAGCTGAATTGCGAAAGACATGGCTACAAGTGTTCGAGAAGCAGGCCATGCAAGGGCGCCTATGGCAGCCAGCCACAACAACCCATTATGACCACGGAGCACATCCAAGATCGAAAGTGTTTGATTTTTTACCGAGGGAGGTCTGGATAACCCTTGAGGCACAGCAGAGAACCAACGCACAACTCAACTCACATACGGCCCTGGCCGGGAATCGAACCGGGGTCACCTTGGTGAGCGGCGAGCGCTTTACTCACAAGCTGACCATGCCACCCAATTGATACGATGTATGCTAAAACAATTTTTGTCTCCCCAGACATAAATTATTTTCTTGACATTAGTTTACCACTTTCTCAAAAACCCTTTATAGAGGTTGGATGAATCATACTTTCACAGTGTCAGTGTGGACAGGTTTAGTTGGACTCAAGAAGAATTGTGTGAATTAATGGAAAGGGCTACATCGTAACTACGCAGTCAGAGCCATGACATTCAGCCCAGTACACTAAAGTCCGCTTCATACTTCCTGCAAGTACAAAACGAATTTCGACGAAACAACCTGTGTTTCGGTGCAAGGGTTTCGCATCAGTTGAGCACAGCTTCTCTTCCTAGTTGCAAATTTGCGACGTCAAATTTCACAAGAAGTATAAACTCCAATCGCGCATAACAATATTGTCTGCACTGCTTTAGAATTGCAAAGGTCGTGGGTTCGAATCACACCCGAGTAATCTGTGATTTCTTTTCGCAGAATTCGAAAAAGAGTATACAGTGGACACACATGTGACATCAGTGTATAGGTAAAACCAAAATGAATTTTGTATGCATCCCACCAACTCCAATCAGTACACACTCCCAGGGGTTTGTGTCTAGAATAGCCTACCAGTACCATCCGTATCAAATATCATGTATTCGTAGGCCCTAATTAGAAGCAACCAGGCACCCATGATTATCAACAGCGCAATACCATTGTCAGTGTCATGAAGGCGTCAGACTGTCTATGCTGGAATCTTCTCATCAGCAAGATCAGGGGGCCTTCAATAGTAGACATACAGAGGTGAACATTTAGCAATTCAAATTTAAAGGCACTGGACACCTTGGTAATTGTCAAAAACCAGTATACTCACTTGGTGTATTCAAACAAGTATAAAATAACAAATCTGTAAACACAAATTCTCAAATGGTCATTGAATTTGCAAGAGAATAATGAAAGAAAAAACACTCTTGTTGCATTACTTTGTGTGTTAAAAACTATGTTACTTCAGGGGGAGCCGTTTCTCACATACCATCAACAGCTCTCCATTGCTCATTACCAAGTAAGTTTTTATGCTAACAATTCGTTTCGAGTAATTATGTACCAATAGTTCATGTCTACAGTGATGGCCATTTGTAGAAAAGATTAAAAGCCATCCACCTTGGCTGCTAAACCAGTTTCTGTAAAGTAACATTTTTCTGTGCCAGCAATCCTTTGCTTACAGGCTATGAAATTGAGGCCAGATAGAACTGGTTAGAACTGGGTAACCAAAGGAACCGATTCTCTGTGAAAAACATGACTGGCTATTGTGGCTCAATACAGCCAGCTGTCACTGACATTCAGTGGACCATGCCATCAAGTTCAATCTCTACAGTGAGCAAGGTCATTCATATCCCATGTGCTGCTGGGTGCTATCTGTAGCCTACACCCATCCATGGATGATGGCCGATAGCCTCTGTATACTGACCATGCCATAACACGTGTACAGCGTGCACCAGTTCAATGATCAAGGGGAGTACATGGTGTAGAATACAACTTGTAGTGCTCAGAGCTGCCAACATTTGCATCTTTCAATCAGAACGATTTTGTACAACAGTCAGGGACTCAGGGAGATATTTAGATATTTTCATGTACATTCAATATTAATCATAGAAAACTAGTTTTTAGAAACAGAGAATTCACAAATTGATCATCCGAACAAGGAAATACTAGTTTACTTTGCATCCTGCATTCAGGAAGAAAGATTTTTAAAACAATCAACAAAAAAGGGGAAATGTGTCCATAATCAGGCAAGATTTTCAAATGTTTTTCATCAAAACATGAAAAATATTGGGGGGTTTTCAGGGAAATTTCTGCAGAATCAAGGAGAGTTGACACTCAGCTAAAGATAAGCTTTTAATTTAAAACAGAGCTACCAAGAACTTTCATCTTGCAATCAAGGAAATTTAATATAGACCAGAACTTAGCACTGTTTATAAAGGGTATATTCTTCCTTTGTTTGATTAATGCTGATGTTGTATGGCACTCCTCTATTACACTTAAACAATCTTCACAATTAGAAACTCTTCAATGGCGAGCATAACTTTTCGAGTAACTTACATTTAAAATTAAATAATATAAAAACCGTACGAATTACATAATTATTAAAAACTAAAGAAAGGAAATTAATGTTTGGTTAAATTATAAAGAAAACTTTCAAGTTAACTTATAATAATAATAAATAAGATACAAAATCTACTAATTATTAATAATAATAATAAACAAGACTTATTAAGCGCATTTTACAAGATATCGTAGCGTCATACGTTATCGACCCTCATATGTTTTCGGTCCCCAACTCTGATTCCCGTTTACCGCGAAATTGTGCAAGCTGCACCGGTGACAGAAGCTATGCAGTTTACTCACGGTCTGTATTTTCATCAGGCTTAATCATGCTGAGAATAAAGTTTCCTGTCGTTGGTTATGCTCAAACATTTATAAAATGATTGATTTTTGGTACTAATCACTAGTGCATTATTATGCCAACATTCAAGTGAGTCAAAGAAACATCATCCAACCTCGAAAGTTCAAAACAAAATTACTATCTGCTAGATTGAGTTTCATTCTGCTTTAGTCACTAGATGGATCATGTGAGGTGGTTACTATTTGGGATTCTATGGTGTGCAAATGTGGGGAAAATATTAAAATATTTTAAGTGAAAAGGACAACAATTTTTTTTATTTATTTACTGCATACTGTAATAAATTCCGATAAGCGTAATAAATATTAAGTCTACATTAAATTTAAAGAGAAAATATCATAGATTGGTTTCTTATCTCCTGAAACCAAACATTACTGGTCTGAAATGGGGGAAAAAGGATTTGTTATGAAGTGTGAGTGCATCAAGGATGGGTGGGGTGTTTTACTTTCATGCCTTATGATATCTCTGGATTTTAATATAGTAGCCATAATTCCTTAGGACAAAAAATGTAATTAAATTTGTTAAGTAGTAATTAAATAATATTTTTGATTTATTTTGCAAACATACTAGCTTCTGAATATTCAATAAAATACCAACCAATGAAAGGTGTGAAAACATATGACGTTGCTCCAATGTCGTGCATGCATTTAAGCACTGTTAATGGCGGACTGTCTCTCGCAACATAAAACCAAAACTTTAAATATTTCAACACACCATGAAGTGCAATGGTTATTGTTAAAAAATTGGATAGATGATTTGAAAAAAAAATATTAAGTTTTTGATTGTGAACAATTTTCCTGTTATCCTACTCTACTGAAAACACATGACACCAGGATACAATATAAAAACTAAAACTATAGCCTATTAATTTAAGGAAATTAATGTTTGGTCGTAAATAAATTGTCAAATAACTTGGGTTAATTGTTAATCAGATTACTCCTCAGTCAACATGGTCATAAGTGACATAATGGAGGAAGAAATATTTCTTCCTCCATGACATGATGATGACATTGAGTTCACTAGCCCTGGTAGGACGTCAGTCAGCGTTGCCTGCAACCATGGAGGAATAAATTATTCCTCCATGCTGCAACGGAGGAGTCCAACCTGGGCTATAAGTTCACATGCACAAACTTACACAACAAAACAGTGCCGTCTTCAAAGATAACGGAATTTTAAAAAATAAAACACAAATCGAAACCGACAGAAACTACCGTTTTAAACACAAGAAGAAGGTTCAGTTATATCTATTATTTAAACAACTGTTCACAATACGTATGCTTCTAAAGAATAATTACCTTTATAATTGGAGAAATTCCCTCAAGTTCTTGGCAATCAAAGACGGAGTGCCTAAGCCGAAAAATGCACGTACGCCGTACTGCACCAAATTGACGAAGTGTGTACTCTTAAAATTGTGTGTGTGTATTTTATTATTTCAGGTCGATAATCGACGCTTCATATGTAACCCGTTTACGCAAGTATAGAGGGCGCAATTCACTTTGGGTTTGAGCTGCACGAAAAATCTGTCCCAGCAGCTAGCAGTGGTGTGGGAATTTTGTCCCAGGAATTCTGACCGCCGGAGATTCGGTCCTCCAATGATTCAAAAGAGGGCGCTATCAGAAGAGGTTTGTACACCGTTTGCCATAATATGGGGGCGGGGGGGGGGGGAGGGGATCTCCGGGGCACCACACTCTAAAAATATGTTAGTCAAAACAACACTAATTAGTCGTAGGGAGACATGATTTTTAATCTAAGTTAGTCAAAACATGTCTCATATGACTAATTAGTGTTGTTGTTTTTACTAACATATTTTTAGAGTGACTAAACAAAAGTGCTGCGACAAAAGGTACACACATAGCCCATCGCAATAATTATGGGGTGTTTTTTTTCTGTGTTTCGTTTTGAATCAAACACCTAGATTCCTCTGTAGTCTATGGTAGAGTCTGTGCACCAAAGGGAGTCCAGTCCTCCCTCCTTCCCCTGCTACCATAAGACAACAATACGTCGCAGTGGCAGCAGAGATTCGGTCCCCCACGGAAAACATGGGTACCAATTTCTCCTGAGAGCTGTTTTGAATCACCATCCTCCATCCAGCCCATGGCCACTTTTCGTGAAAAAAAGTAAAACATATAAAAAACATAAAATCTGCTTTTCTGCTATTCTGATATACCAGAAAAGCAGATGGCCACTTTTCGTCCTCCATAACCAATGTGAAACCTTACTCGTACTTTTTAATATAATAGGTATTGCACGGCCCGTCGCGGCGGGCCGCGTCGTGTTATTTGCATCCAATAAAAAATAAATTTAGGCGCATATATACAGTGGAAGTTCAATTCATCAGTCACAGCACGTGAGTTTCAAAATATGACGTCACTCTCTTGATGATCCGCACGCTTTGTTGGAGCTTCGTTCTTCGATGTTACGTAACTTTGTGGCTGCTTCGTTTTTTAATTCTTTATCTGCGATTAGGCAAAACCAATAAAAGACACAAATACAAAGAATGGTCAATATTATGCACTTATTATTAAAAAAAGAAAGTGAAAATGAAATGAAAGACTACAAAGTAGATAACTTCTGATCTGTGCTGAGATAGATACCAACCACCGCTTCTTTTCACAACCAACAGTACTTAAAAGAGATTTACCCATGGTGCTGCCACAAACATCACAGGACACATGGGATGTCCTCATGGTTAGCGTCTGGATGGTCTGGAACCAATTTCATAGCGCTGCTTAACGGCGAGCAAATTTTCAAAAAGAAATTGTCGACAAGGTGTAATTCGTATCTTTTCACAGGTTATCAAGAAAATTAGGCGCCCATCTTGCTCTTCACCCCCGCGTTCACAATGTACTTGCATTGTTACGTCATTAATTTTCGTACAGTAAGTACCGGTAGGTTAGCACGCCCTTTCGTGTACTTACGGTATAAGCAGCGCTATTTAATAATTGTAAATTTCCAAGTAAGCTCATGAAATTGGGCAATGCACAAACAGCGCTAGCCTTATACTTACTTTCCAAGTGTCGTTTCATCATGGATACGAACCAATCTTCAAAATTCATCTTGATGACTTTAAATAACCCAGATGTCTCCGCCATTGTGAAAGCCATTGGCGCAGCCTCAAACACACCGCCGTAGAAAGCCAAAACACGGACAGTGAAAACAATCTTTTCTACACCAACGATCGGGAACTGGACGTCCCAATTTTCCCTCCTTGTAGGAGATGCGTTCATCCTCCCCCATATCTTCTTTCTTATGTGTTCTTCAAGACATTCAGTGACAAGATCTTGGTATTTCTTGCTGAGTTTTCCATCTTCTACCTCGAAGACGTTTCTATCATCAACAGCAATTATGACACCACCACTGGAGTTTGCCAAAGCACTGATAAGGTTTGATAAAACTTTATCAAATATTTGTGTAATTTCTTCTCGCTCAAGGAAAAGGTTCTCACTTTTGCCTTTATCTTTGTAAATGAAAATAGTCTTTTGGAAAATCTGTAACTGTGCATTTGCGGTTGTTTTTAAGTCATGACAAAGTTGACATGCGGAGTTGGAGTGGTTGCGGTTGAATTCAAAATCCAATTGCTGCGATTCTATTGGTTTAGAGTGTCTCTCCGATAGTTCCTTGCGTATCAGAATAGCCAATGCCTCTTCAAAGTTCCTGACTACGCGCGTGACGTCAGCGGCAGCTGATAGCACGTGAAGGTTGTACTCCAATGTTATTGGTCGAACGGAAGGCGTCACGTGACAGAATAGATATTCTTCGTCTTGTGATTGGCTGCAGAACTCAAAAATATCCCAGTCATCAGGTATGAGCTTTAAAGCTTCTTGATCAATAATCATCTTCCATTGGTCAAGGTGCTTCGCTGTCACTTTTTCATGGAGGCCACTCTTTCTGGTGTGCCCGTCACGTTGTAAGTTTCGCATTCTGATGACACCACGCCTTTGGTAATTTGAGATAGCAGTTATTTTTCTTATGATATCTTCCTTTTCTTGTCTTAATTCGTCTTTCTTTTTCATTATATGTACGTCGATTGTAATTTCAAGCAGTTTATTGTCGGTTCTGTCGGCCATGTTCTGCACCTCGACAAACAAAACAGTAAATACTGTAAACATGGCGTTTGATGCTTTGCATTGTGTGAAGAATAAGAGGTAACTACCCTGACGACGAGCAGAGTATACTTGTTCGAAACGTCGAGACCACACCGGCTCTTTTCAGAGCCAAACCCATATGATATTATGGTTGTACCCGCAAGTTTACTTATATAGGTTTTCTCGGTCAATTTCGGCGAGAGCAGCCAATTTAACCACCAAGCTATTCTATTTCGCGCGAAATCGAATGCTACTGAAAAGGATTATTCGATTTCGTTTTATGATTAGTCAAATGTAATGTTGCGTCATTCGATTTAACAAAATATTCATTTAACTTATCAATTCATCAAAGCAGCATTCAAATTCGCAGACGCTTCTTGAGGAAGGCACTAAAAACTAACCTCTACAGCGGTTCGGAACTTTTCGTGTGCTCTCGGAACATTCCGGCACGGTTCGCGACGATCCCCCACGCATCAGGTTTGGGGAGTTGTTACATAAGAGTGGACTAACCACTAGGACCTGGTTGTTAATGATTTCATGTCTAAAAGATGCAAGTACTGCTTCAGACCTCTTTATTCAAGTACATTTGTAGCAGCAGGTTTGGGGAGTTGTTACATAAGAGTGGACTAACCACTAGGACCTGGTTGTTAATATTTTCATAGATGTTAAATTTGCATCGGGGATAATGAATATTAATTTTTGGTTTTTACCCATTGTACACCGATGTGTGTAGCACTGTATACTCAGTACTTTCCCGAGTCCTGTGAAAAAAATCACAGGTATTTTACTCGGGTGGGATTCGAACCCACGACCTTTGCAATTCTAGAGCAGTGTCATACCATGGAGCAATAGCTCCATGGTCATACCAACTAGACCACCGAGATTGCCCGGTAGCTAGAGGCAGTTCGAATCCTATGTTTTAGCAGCGGGTACTGCAAACGATTTAATAGATGTTAAATTTGCATCGGGGATAAAGAATATTAATTTTTGGTTTTTACCCATATACACCGATGTGTAGCACTGTATACTCAGTACTTTCCCGAGTCCTGTGAAAAAAATCACAGGCATTTTACTCGGGTTGGATTCGAACCCACGACCTTTGCAATTCTAGAGCAGTGTCATACCAACTAGACCACCGAGATTGCCCGGTAGCTAGAGGCAGTTCGAATCCTATGTCTTAGCAGCGGGTACTGCAAATATTTTCATGTCTAAAAGATCATTTCTGCTTCAGACCTCTATATTAAAGTACATTTGTAGCAGCAGGTTTGGGGAGTTGTTACATAAGAGTGGACTAACCACTGGGACCTGGTTGTTTATATTTTCATGTTTAAAAGATGCAAGCACTGCTTCAGACCTCTTTATTCAAGTACATTTGTAGCAGCAGGTTTGGGGAGTTGTAACATAAGAGTGGACAACCATAGGACCTGGTTGTTAATATTTTCATGTCTAAAAGATGCAAGCATATGCAACTTCTTGAGGCGTGTGTGTCACGAAAAGGAATGCAATACACTCAATTGAACAGAGTGCTAAAGGAATTTGACTCGACTCTAAACGAAATTAAATGGCCGAATTCTGCATTTGAAACGCAGTAACAACTGGAGAGGCAAAACAGCTTTAATTCGAACGCATGAAAATGAAATTGACTGCTCATTTGCCGAATTTGACCGAGAAAACCTATATTTAAGTTACTTCTTAGCAATCCTTAAAGTCCGGATTGCCTGCCCGGTTTCAGAATCATCTTCTTGGTTTAAAAAAACCCTCAGATAAATGGAAGCAGATTGTGTATTCTAATAACGGATTCATTCTTCCTGCGCGGGGACATGACCGCTCCAGAATTGTCGGCAACAACTCAAAAACGCTACTATACCTTTTGAAAGTGGGTTTTATTGTAGATAGGCCTATCTACATTTATTATTCAAACAATCGAACGGTTCCAAAATCAACATGTATAAATACCTTGCCTTTCAAAAAGCTGGAGCTCTTCATTGCTCGTTACCAAGTCAGTTTTTATGCTAATAATTATTTTGAGTAATAACCAATGTTGGTAATGGTTATAAAGACCAGTCTTTCCACTTGGTGTATTTCAACATATGCATAAAATAACAAACCTGTGGAAATTTGAGCTCAATTGGTCGTCAAAGTTGCGAGATATGAATGAAATAAAAAAAACACCCTTGTCACACGAAGTTGTGTGCTTGCAGATGCTTGATTTCGAGACCTCAAAATCTAATTCTGAGGTCTCAAAATCAAATTTGTGGACAATTACTTCTTTCTCGAAAACTACGTTATTTCAGAGGGAGCCGTTTCTCACAGTGTTTTATAGGCCTACCATCAACAGCTCTCCATTACTCGTTTATACCAAGTAAGTTTTTATGCTTAAAATTATTTTGAGTAATTTACCAATAGTGTCCACTGCCTTTAACGAGATGAGTTGAGGGAGCGAGTATATAATTATATTGGAGAACCGTGCTGGGAAAACATGGATGCAAGCACCAGGCCCGTCAGAGCAAGATTCTTCCGTTCAATCTATGGTTCCTGCTTTGAGTTGAGGCAAATTTAATTCATACAATGTTGAGTCAGGTCACCATCATGAACAACGATGTCGCAATATACCCTGCTGTTCAATGACACGTATACCCAGACATTGTTAGCATTTGTGAATATTTATTATGTTTGTCTGTAATGAATAATGTTGTATTGTGGGCTTCCATTTACCACTGTTGAGACGAAGGGCGAAGTGCATGTCAAGTTCAAAGGTGGAAATTGCTCCATCAGATAATAGCTCTTTCATTGCACGCAAACAACAGTCTACACTAACAATACATTCCAGGAACTTTGGAAGTTGGAAATACCCGTTGAATTACATCCTTATAAAAAAAATACCTTGAACAGTCTCTGTTTTATTTCGGTTTCGATTTTAATCTTATTTGAGCTTGTGTTAGAAACAACATGGCTGCCCGTGGCGAATTTGCTCCCAGTGGTTTCACTATGGATATTCACATCACGCTTTCCATGGCAAAACCGAGTAACGACGAAGCACTGCTGATGAAAACGGAGCGGGAGAAGTTTGTGCGTGCTGCATGCGCAGCCTTCAACTCGAAACAACGAGAAGTTCTGAAACTGGGAATTGTTACCAGGGGTGTGGCACAGGAAAGCATTGACCAATGGAGGGAAGGCACTTGGGGAGAACTCTGTAAGAGACTCAAGCCTCCTCAGTGGCAGAAGTGTCTTGATTTCAGTCGTCCCTCATCGGAGTTTTTGTATTATTATACCAAACCAACTTCACAACCGACCACTTTGAGCTATAACATCAGGATACCAACAGACACGAGTACAGAGCTTGTGGAAGGCTACCACCAGGTGATGACGATCTTGTCGAGGGGGGACGGAGGAGCGGCAGCAGGTCGCCCATACTTTGATTTCGATGAACACTTACCTCAAGTCGAGAGCCCAGAGCTGCCAGAAGTTGCATCTAATGACGATCGATGTCATATCATTGGACTTATAGAACTCAAATTGGGTGACACCTTCAACACACCGGAGTCTAAGACAGTCCAGTTTAAGAAGTTGAAAGACGGAAAGGCGCTGGCTGCTAACATTGACAAACATGCATCAGACTACATGGGTGCATTCGCAAACCACGAGGGAGGTTGGATAATCGTGGGTATTGAAGACACCAATTGTAAAGTGATTGGTCAGGAGGTTTCTGAAGAAACAAAATCTAAGATTATAAGTCATCTTGACAAATGTGCCAAACGGAAAATCTGGGGGAGTAAGCAGGAGGTTCCAACACGAGGGAAGCACTGGGACATCTTCTTTCAGCCCTTGGGAGAAGAGAAGTATCTTGTTGAGATTCGAGTGAATCCTTTCTATGGAGGGGTATTTCAGAAAAAGCCTGAATCTTATATTTTCGAGGTTAATGAAGATGGAGAAAAGGTGGTTGAGGAAATGAAGTTTGGAGTTTGGATAGAGGCAACGATGCGGGAGAAATTAGCTGGTATGTAGACAATTCAGATTGAACCAGGCAGGACTGGCAATGGATATTAGGGGAATCAAAATAATCTGAAACCTCATCTTATTCAAGTTTATACAATGCAGTACGGTACCAATCTTCCAGAGAGGTATTTCCATCCAAAGTTCATACCAGTATCAATCCTCTGTTAAATGTTTCCATCTAAAACCTCACTGATTCTAAAGTTTAAACTAGAATTAGCTGTTGCAAACTGCTTACCAACCAAAAGGACCTAAAGCCTGTGCGGTATTGAAGGCTGATTCTAAGTTCATACTAGTTTCATCCAATCCTCAAGAGAACTAAAACTGTATTTTCATCTAAAAGCTGACTTATTCTAAAAAATGGTTAAAGTAGATTGATTCTAAAGTTCATACCAGTACCAATTCTCTATAGAGCAATATTTCCATCTGAAATCTCACTGGTTCTAAAGTTCATACCAATACCAATCCTCTATAGAGTAATATTTCCATCTGAAATCTCACTGGTTCTAAAGTTCATACCAATACCAATCCTCTATAGAGTAATATTTCCATCTGAAACCTCACTGGTTCTAAAGTTCATACCAGTACCAATCCTCTATAGAGCAATATTTCCATCTGAAATCTCACTGGTTCTAAAGTTCATACCAATACCAATCCTCTATAGAGTAATATTTCCATCTGAAATCTCACTGGTTCTAAAGTTCATACCAATACCAATCCTCTATAGAGTAATATTTCCATCTGAAATCTCACTGGTTCTAAAGTTCATACCAATACCAATCCTCTATAGAGTAATATTTCCATCTGAAATCTCACTGGTTCTAAAGTTCATACCAGTACCAATCCTCTATAGAGCAATATTCCATCTGAAATCTCACTGGTTCTAAAGTTCATACCAGTACCAATCCTCTATAGAGTAATATTTCCATCTGAAATCTCACTGGTTCTAAAGTTCATACCAGTACCAATCCTCTATAGAGCAATATTTCCATCTGAAATCTCACTGGTTCTAAAGTTCATACCAATACCAATCCTCTATAGAGTAATATTTCCATCTGAAATCTCACTGGTTCTAAAGTTCATACCAATACCAATCCTCTATAGAGTAATATTTCCATCTGAAACCTCACTGGTTCTAAAGTTCATACCAATACCAATCCTCTATAGAGTAATATTTCCATCTGAAATCTCACTGGTTCTAAAGTTCATACCAATACCAATCCTCTATAGAGTAATATTTCCATCTGAAATCTCACTGGTTCTAAAGTTCATACCAATACCAATCCTCTATAGAGTAATATTTCCATCTGAAATCTCACTGGTTCTAAAGTTCATACCAGTACCAATCCTCTATAGAGCAATATTCCATCTGAAACCTCACTGGTTCTAAAGTTCATACCAGTACCAATCCTCTATAGAGTAATATTTCCATCTGAAATCTCACTGGTTCTAAAGTTCATACCAGTACCAATCCTCTATAGAGCAATATTTCCATCTGAAACCTCACCAGTACAATCCTCCCGAGAAATATATTCGCCTGAAAACTATGTTAGTAAACAAATTAGCAATCATCCAAATCATTCATAACTCTTTTAACCTTCGAGAAAGACTCTGCCCTTTTTTTTTTTCTTTTTTTGCATTTATACCCTCGGTCCTTTTGGTTGGTAAGTTAATTCTTTTGGTTGCAACAGCTAATTCTACTTTCTCTTTTATTAATCAGATTGAGATGATAACTATCTTCCTCCCTTTAATATTTTAACACTTCATCACTGTGGCTAATTATTCTTTTTTGTTCCCCAGAGGAACGATGCAGTTACGAGATGCAACAGAAGTTTGAAAAGCTGAGTACTTACACGGCCGGTGGCTGCCAAGTGTTTGCTCTAAAAAACTCACACAGAGACATTCAAGAAAGAATGTTTACAAGTAAGGATGGTATATATTTATTTTGCATCAGGATAAAGACAACTATTTGGTTTTTTACACCATTGTGTATTACAGGTTTTCTCGGCCAATTTCAGTAAATGAGCAGCCAATTTTATTTTAACCACCAAGCTATTCTATTTCGCCCGAAATCGAATGCCACTGAAAAGGGTCATTCGATTTCGTTTTGTGATTAGTCAAATGTAATGTCACGTCATTCGATTTAACAAAATAGTCTTTCAATTTAACAATTCATCAAAGCAGCATCCAAATTCGCAGACGCTTCTTGGGGCGTGTGTGTCATGAAAAAGAATGACAATACGCTAAACTTGACCTAGTGCCCAAGGAATTTGACTCGACTCAAAACGAAATTGAATGGCCGAATTCTGAATTTGATATGCAGTAACAACTGGAGAGGCAAAACAGCTTTAATTCGAACGCATGAAAGTGAAACTGGCTGCTTATTTGCCGAATTTGACCGAGAAAACCTATTATTATACTCGGTACTTTCCTAAGTCCTCTAAAAAAAAAAACCCACACATGCATGTTGATCGGGTAGGGTTCAAATCAACGACCTTTGCCAAGTGAAGCTACAGCACATCTTAGTACACAGAGCTAGATCGGTGGCTTTTTCATTTCCTATGTTTTTAGCAGCTGGCCGTGGGTTCAAATCCCACCAGTGGTATGCTTATACGGATTTTGTTCACAGGACTCCAAGATTTCAGACATTCGCTCATCATTTTCATCAGTCCCTTACAACATACCGCAGACATTGCCACATCTTCAACCAGAGTGTAGACTATCTGTGTTTGAGCCTGCCACTGTTGCTGAGATTCAAAGGGTTATTATGAAATCTCCTTCAAAATCCTGTGAGCTGGATCCAGTATCAACATCCATGATAAAGCAAAACATTGATATATTTGTACCCTACATCACTAAGCTTGTAAACGAATCTCTCAGTTCCGGTTGTATCCCCGATAGCCTCAAAGTTTCCTACATCAGGCCGCTCATCAAGAAACCAAACCTGGACAAGGAGATATTCAAAAACTACAGACCGGTTGCAAACTTAAAATATCTTGGAAAAGTCATCGAACAAGTAGTGTCATCACGTATTTCTGATCACATTCATACTTTCAACCTGTCCGACGTGTTCCAGTCAGCATACAAGCCTTTCCATGGGACCGAGGCTGCACTAGTCCGTGTGAGCAACGATATTCTCTCTTCTATGGACAATGGTAACCTTACAGCACTAGTCCTGCTAGACTTGAGTGCTGCTTTTGACACTGTTGATCATAACATCCTTCTCTCTCGGCTCCAGAATCACCTTGGCATAGAGGACACAGCCCTAGCATGGTGCAAATCGTATCTCCACAACAGAACTCAGCATGTATGTATTGGCACTGCAATATCCGACCCTGTTGTTTTGAACTACTCTGTGCCACAGGGGTCGGTACTCGGCCCGCAGTGGTTTACGCTGTACACTTTACCGATTCGTGACATCATCCTCAAATTTAATCTGAATTACCATGTGTACGCAGACGACACTCAGCTATACATCACGTTTAAATCTTCTCAAGAAAACGCCAATGCATCTATTGCAAGACTTGAGAAATGCATCCAAGAGATTCGACGTTGGACACAACAAAACTTCCTGAAGTTAAATGATGATAAGACAGAGTTCCTTTTATTTGGGTCACGTCAACAGTTAACTAAGGTTTCAGTGCCATACATCTCCATCGGTGATGCTCGGATAGCTCCCTCGCTGAAAGCTCGGAACTTAGGGGTTATTTTTGATTCATCGATGACACTTCAGCCACACATCAACAACATTGTTCGTTTATCATCATATCACATCAGGAATATAGGTAAGATTCGCAAGTACTTGGACAAAAGTGCCACTGAAAAGGTCATTCACGCATTTGTTACTTCTCGTCTTGACAACGGCAATGCTCTTCTCTACAGTCTTCCTAACAATCAGATTTCCCGACTTCAACGGCTCCAAAATACTGCTGCCCGCATTGTGACACTGTCTAGAAAATCCTGTTCTATCACCCCCATTCTGAAACAACTACACTGGCTCCCTATCTCTCAACGAATCATCTTCAAGCTGATGCTCATTGTCCACAAAGCTCTCAATGGCAAGGCTCCCCACTATATTTCTGAACTGCTTCAAGTTTACACTCCATCAAGGAATCTTCGATCAAGTTCCATGCTTCTCCTCATTGAACCCAAGTCTCGACACTCATGGGGTGACAGGTCTTTTTC
Source organism: Asterias amurensis (assembly GCF_032118995.1). Taxonomy (NCBI): domain Eukaryota; kingdom Metazoa; phylum Echinodermata; class Asteroidea; order Forcipulatida; family Asteriidae; genus Asterias; species Asterias amurensis. Next base: position 13,166,545 of record NC_092664.1, on the reverse strand, counting down.
TGTAGCCGCGCCACGCATCTGGAACTCTCTACCACTTAATCTTCGATCTTGTCTTTGTACCGCAAAATTCAAGTCTCTTCTCAAAACTTATCTTATGTCACAGGTTTTCAATGACTAATTTTGTTCTGTCTGTTTTTCTTTGTGTTGTGTTTTTGTTTTGTTTTGTTTTGGTTTACTGCGCCTTGAACACCCAGCAGGGTGGATATGTGCGCATTACAAGTCTTATTATTATTATTATTATTATTATTATTATTATTAAAGTATTACAGTGCTTAAAATTCACACCAGTGCAAGGGCAAAAACAAATTTTTCTCAACTAGTATTACATTAGCATACTTAAAGGAACACGTTGCCTTGGATCGGTCGAGTTGGTCTTTGAAAAGCGTTTGTTATAAAATGTATATAGGTAGAAAGATGCTGTAAAAGTAGAATACAATGATCCACACAAACATGCCTCGAAATTGTACGGGTTTCCTTTTACCTCGTCGACTAACACAGTCGGCCATTTATGGGAGTCAAATTTTTGACTCCCACTTTTAAAACATCTTTCCAACCATATGCTTTTTATAACAAATGGTTAAATACGCTTTTTTATAGACCAACTCGTCCGATCCAAGGCAACGTGTTCCTTTAATGCTCCAGGTGTAGATTAATCAAACAATGTATGTTATATTTTCAGTAAAGAAAGGTCTACACATTTGGCCAGAGACTTACAACAGTCTGGTGCATAACACGGCTGCTCCATTTCTCCAAAACGTCATCCAAGCTTTGAAGGACAGGTTTACGACCACTAAGGGAGTATGTGTTGTTTCTCAGTGTATACTCTCTGACATAGGCATTCGAAGACCTACAACGGCTGCAGGTGTAAAATGTGATGTTTTAGTCTTCACTGAAACTGATGTTCCATTTATAATAAGCTTAGGGTCATCAGAGGATGGGGAGCGATATTGTAGAAGAGCAGCAGCAGAGCTTGATGATCTTCTAACTAAACACAGCGGAGAAGGTCGGTTCTTCACGAAGAGCTGCTGGTGTGACCTCTCAACAGATCAAGACTGTATTCCAGGCCTCCTTGAGAGTCTCCTCTGTTACCATCCTGCAGACAAACCAGCCAGCTACCACCAGATGCATCTCCAGAAACTACAAGCATTAGTCAGTGGCCTTGTCATCGCCATAGCAGCATTCACACCCGAGACTTACTTATACATGAACGACTTGATGGGAGTCCAGGTAATGAACCTCTTGACTCCATCTCAGCTCTTGGCTCTGAAGACGTGTCAGGAGGTCCCCTATGTCTGCATCCAGGGCTACCCAGGGACCGGGAAGACGGTAGTTGGCATTGAGAGAGCCAAGCAGCTACGTCTGGATGGAGCTGAGGTTGAAGAGGTCTTGTATATCCCATCAAATGGACAGATGGCACGATATGTAAGGTGAGTGACCTGTCCCATAAATCTAGCCCCACAGAAGTGTGGGGATTTGTCAGAGTTGGCCACATAGTTGGTGGGGCTTATATAAACCCAGCATCTCATCCTCTGAACAACCTCCCTCCTAAGAAGTTTAAGGAGGAGAAGTGATCATAGTGGCATCCTTGCATCCAGTAGTGCATTCTAAGAGTAGCTCGACAAATCAGCGACTTTGCATTGAATACTAAATGTCTGAAAAAGGGTTAGTCCTCTGCACCCAGCCCCCCCCCCCTCCTCCATCCAAGCAGCATCGGAGATTGTCCTGCATGTACCACCGCTAGTTAAAAATTATGCTACCACCAATTAGCAAAAACAACTGATGACCTGTCCTATTTTGAGACAAACTTACTGAGCTGAATTCTAATCCTGCCCGAAGTGATAACTCATGTGCCCTCTAAAAACTCCAGGGTCATTATTGGCCCTTGATTCGGGTAACAGTGAGGCCAGTCCCTTTTCTGGGTCAGTATGACCCAATCTGTGTTAAATGACCCATCAATGGGTCAAACTTACTCAGAAAAACATGTCATTTTTGAAACCAGTTTCTGTGTCAGTCTGACCCCCCTCCCCCCCCCACAAAAAAATAAATAATAATAAATGGGTCAGGTACCCTGCTGTGAGATCTGAGCTCAATTTCATGGCTCTGCTTACCGCCGAATTATGTCCTTACGATCACGATTCCCCGCTTACGTGCAAGCGCCGAATTTCTGTGCTAGCTTTGTAAGCGTAGAATGCCTATAGTAACAGGGAATACGCACGCGCAGAAGCCTAAGTTCGCCGCTAACCCGTGAAATACGCTTGCCATAAGCACAGATATCCCTGCTTCCGTTAGCGCTGATGCATACGGTATGCAGAGCTATGAAATTGGGCCCTGGACTCTGGCAGCCCGGAACTATTCAAAGAGCAGGCACTAGGTTTGAGATACTACCATTTAAATAATTGATGGAAACTTCCTGTTTTTATTCTGCTTTCTCCTAGAGAATTGACGTTTCCAAAGAACTCATCTCTACATGGGAGTAAAATTTGTCTCTCGGAGGCATTTAAGGACATCATCCAGAAGTTGAAAGATGGGACGATGCCTCAGACAGTCAAATACCTAATATTGGATGACACACAAAACTTACTCAGTAGGAGAAACGTTCCAGCAACAAACTTAGAGGAAGATATTAAGAATTTCACACCGGATATGAAACACCTTGCCGTGAGGAAGACAGAACCGTTTGGGCTATTGAGAATTGAGAACTATCATGTTGACTGGTTGAGATGTGTTTGCATCTGGGTTTGCACAAAGCAAGACTCTAAGATTGTGATCATATGCGACGAATCACAGAGCCTTGAGAAAGAACATTACTACAAAACATTACAAGAATTCATCAAGGAATCAAATGGTTCAACAGTGACGTTGAATGTCGTCATAAGAAACTCTGAAGAAATTACCAAGTTCTTTCAGCATTTTGTCTCCACAGAGGCCTACGGTGAACTCCCAACAACAGCCCATGACTTCAAGGGTAAACCACCTGTTCTAAGACCAACTTTGTTATCAACAGAATCACTGCACAAGACCATCAACAAATTCATCTCAATGGGATACAGTCCAAGTGAGATTTCCCTTATTCGTCATGAAAAAAGCAGCGACAGAGCTGCACCAGACAGGTGTTTGACAACACCACAGCAAAAAGAGTGCATGACTCTGTACCGAGATATAAACCAACAGTTGATAGAGATGGGTATAGGACACAATGGCATACCACACCCACAAGTCCTTCATGCTGTTCTCTTCTTTTGCCTTCTCACACAAGAATTACAAGTAAGTCAAGAAGACGGTGATCAAGATGCTACATTTAAAATCAGCCTCGCATCATCTTGCTTTGCGAGAGGAGAGCACGCAGTGACTCCTCCAATCTTCTTGCAACATCTTCTTGGTGACAGAAGTAGATATGATGCCCCTGTCAGGGATGCTGTGGTGTGTCTTTTAGAAAAGAGATGGCAGTATCTTTGTACACTTTACAAGACGTTTTTAAGTCAAGATCATCCCCTCTCAACTGACGAAGATCTGTTGGAGGAGAGAAAAGTATCCCTTCTCGGTTATGGGAAACAGAAGCTAACAAATCTTCAGAAGTTGTATGTTATTTCTGAGTTTCTTTTAGGTCCTGTCACCATTCCAGAACACATCTTTCGCATAGTTGATGTCCAGCATGCAGGTTTCTACAGCTTGATCATTTTTCACATTCTCCCAAATGTTCATGCCATACAAGGCACACACGAAGTCCCTGCGCGTGGCCAATGTATACGTATTGAGAGTTTAGAAGGTTTTGCAGGGCGGGAGAACCAAGTGGTGATTGGCTTAATGCCAAGTGAAGACACACTTAAGACTTACAGATATGCAAATTATATAGCAGCCTTGGTATCTAGGGCCAGAACCAAGTGTGAAATCTTGAGTTTTGACATTTGTTTATTCATAACCGAGATGAAACGTGATAAGATAAAATTGAAAATGGTCGAAACATACTTCGAGGATGATGAAGATGGCTCCTCTGAAGATGACAAACTCCTGGCCATGATGGGTTTGATCTAATCAGATGGAGTCTGAACTGCTCAGCCAAAATCATAACCATGCTTAGCATTAAACCTTCTCTGAGATTACCCGAGTTTGATGGATTCAGTGTGTAAGGGGAAAGGGAAACCATACATGTAGACCGGTGCAAACAGACCAGGCCCAATTTCAAAGACCTGCTAAGCACAAAAATTTGCTTAGCATGAAATTTCTTTCTGGATAAAAACAGGATTACCAACTAAATTTCCATTTGTTGCATATGGCTTGTTGCTGGTATTCAGCTGTTGTTTGCTTATCCTGAAAATCACGTAGAAATTAGGTTGGTAAGCCTGTTTTTATCAAGGAAGAAATTTCATGCTAAGCAAATTTGTGTGCTTAGCAGCTCTATGAAATTGGGCCCAGGAGATGAGAACAAAGTGACCACAAAAAAACTGTTTTGATGGACAAAAACATATGTTCATCATATGAATGTGTTTACAGGACCCGGGACGAACTCAACACATTCAAAAAGCAATGAATATCAGAGCATGCTTATCAGAGTCTTAACTTTGAGCCAAAAAATCGGCCCAAATGACCTCCCTATACTATTATTTGAATAGTTCCCGTTTTTTTCCTTTAAACTGCTAAAGGCGCTTACTGTAGGCTCCTATAGTAAAGGAAATAAAATTTTGTCACAGATTAGGATAATTGTTATTTGGAGAAAGGAGTAGGATTTTTGTTTTAATATTTTTTGTATAATAATTTGTAAATAATAATACAGAAAAATACAAAATCACAAACCAAATTAAAGACACTGGACACTATTAGTAATTGTCAAAGACCAGTCTTCCCACTTGGTGTATCTAAACATACGCATATATAAAAAAAACTGTGAAAATTTCAGCTCAATTGGTCTTCGAAGTTGCGAGATAACTATGAAAGAAAAATCACCATTGTCACACGAAGTTGTGTGCATTTTGATTTCGAGAAATCAAGTTCTAAATCGGAGGTCTCAAAATCAAATTTGTTGAAAATTACTTCTTGCTCGAAAACTACGACACTTCAGAGGGAGCCGTTTCTCACAGTGTTTTATACTATCATCCTCTCTCCATTACTCGTTACCAAGTAAGGTTTTATGCTTATAATTATTTTGAGTAATTACCAATAGTGTCCACTGCCTTTAAAGTAGAGAGAATTTCAAGCCTGTTATATTAATGTGTTTTTGTTTCTTCAATAAAGAAATGGCACAGCATTGGTTGAAAAGTAACACACTTTTGCCATTGTTCAAAAGTCTGATTATTCTAAAGCTCAATAAATATGTGAAATGCTTCAAGTCTGTGCCCTCACATTGACTATCATCGTTGTGTCAGTCATCTGCTTGCAAGAACTGGGCCCAATCTCATAATGCTGTTAAGCAGAAAATACTGCTTAGCAAATTGCTTTGATTAGCACACACTTTATAGTTGCAGCAAATGTAAACTTTATGGATTTTTGGCTGGTAACCAGTTTTGCTTTAAAAGCAAGATTTGTCTGTGCTTAGCATGTTTGTATGCTTACAGGCTTTATGAAATGGCAAGTTATGTGCCTTTTCCTTTGCTTACAGTTAGCAACAATTATAACTGCTATTGGGTGCCTGGTAAGCAGATAATATCTGCGCACCTTTTTAAGAATTTGGGTCTAAATATTTGTATTTTGAGTTATCAGAATCTTTCAAAGGATTTGGGAGAGCATCTCCCATGGTCACAAAGGGAGCTACGATGGCAGTAATACATGTGATAGACTACATGTGTTGCACACTAAATCATAATGACAAATTTTGTCAAAATAATAATCTATGTGAGGGGGGATAAGATCCTCTTTTGGAGAAAATTTCCTGAATTAATTTTATATCATTAATTGTATGGACTCTTCTATAAACCAATGCTATAGACCTTCATCATGGGCAGCCATCTTGAATTTCTCCTGTTGATATCAATGTAACCAAACCGAGGCTGGAAGGACAAAATAGTCTGGTTCCTGTTTGCAAATTATAATAGCATTCATTATTGTTATTCTATATGAGGAACATGACCAAGATGGAGGGGGCATGACAAAGGTCAATACTTTCTTCTTATTGCATAAGTGGTAAACATTCCCACGACGAAAAATGCACAATACCTTCCAAAAGAATGGCATACCTATTTGTTTATTCATTACCTTATGACATGGGTGACACAAATTCTGCTTAATAATATAATAAAATTATTTAACATTTTTATACATAAAATTATGCTTCCAGATATATTTATGTACAGTGGAAAATGGAAACAATACATGCAAGTATCTGAGGGTCAGTTTCGCTTTATTAAAAAAAAAACTGTTAAAATAACTTTTTCTTGCAAACATTTTCAAGTAAGGAGAAGGCTTGCGATACAGCACTGGGTCTGATTTTTAATGTAATACTTTCCCAATCAAAGAAACAAATCACTTTTCAGAAATGTGTCGTTATGTAAAATACCATGCTATGCAAAACAGTTTGAGAAAATAAGAATTGTATGTAGCTTTTGAAAAATGCTTAGCAATTTTAATGGTTAATACCAACAAAAAGGACCTATGGTATAAATGCAAAAAAATAGTTAACGGCCTGGGCCCAATTTCATGGCTCTGCTTACCGCCGAATTCCAAGCTTACGATCACTATTCCCCGCTTACATGCAAGCGCCGAATTTCTGCGCTAGCCTTGTAAGCGTAGAATGCCTAGTTACATTGACTACGCACGGGCAGAAGCCAAAACTTGCCGCTAACCCGTGAAATAGGCTTAAATAAGCACAGAATTCCCTGCTTCCGTAAGTGCTGATTCTGTGCTTACGGTAAGCAGAGCCGTGAAATTGGGCCCGGATGTTTCGACCCAAGCAGAGTCTACTGGGGTTGTCAAACATCGGGCTATTAATAAGGTAAAATATACCTTTGGTAATTACTCTTAAAATAAATGGCAATATAAGTTACCCTATTTGGTTAGAAGTACAGCAGTTTTTGATTTAGTATAAAGCATTTTGTGAATCATTCCACTTCGAATGAATGTGGTTATGGAAAAATATATCGCTTTTTATCCCCAAAAATTTGAATTTGAGAAGCTTATTGACTGAATGTGCGCGAGTGCAGTTACTGGGTGAGAGTTCATGATTTCATGTGTAGCCACAAGCATGTTATGATCAATGATAGCAGGGAGTCCCCCTTAAAGTAGTCTTGAAATCAAGTTGGTAATTGTGCGGTCTTATTTGGCACCCACTGCTCTGTGTATTGTTCCCTCTGTAGTTGCAGGGGACGGTACTCACATCCTCGATCCCAACGTGTGTGTGAGGACAACGCCACGTGCTACCTACGACCATTGTAATCGCACTGCGACTGTTGAATGAATGATTATAAATGTGTTATGGAGATGCATGTGCATGTAATAGGCAGCACTGGCAGATAAATAGACACCGACTAGCGACTTGTCATCAAGTCTACCCTTAAAGGAAAGAAGCAACAGTTCTAACAATTTGAAAGGTGTTTTCTATAGACTGCGCTAGTCTTAAGCATAACCAAACATTGGGACTGATAAAGCGTGTCCTTTGCGTTTTAAAGCCATGTACAGGAGACCAAAGTGGTCCCAAAAATATTTGAATACGCTTGAGGCTTGCACAGTCTATTGAACCATGCGGTTTCCATTATGAGTTAAGGTAATGTTCCTCCCATTAGTTAAATAAAATAAAACTACCCAGAATTATAAGTTAATGTTTGATGCTTTAATTCATCTCCTATTAAAGATTAATTCAAGCATAAAGTGACAATTAAAGTGAATGGAAATTGTTAGTCCATCATCATGTTGCTGCCATTAAGTCTTGCTCCTTGTACAAAAAAGCAATATTGATTCTCATCCTACTAGAAGGTACCAGACTATGTTTTCCCCATGGCCTCCTATTGGATTACTTTTTGAGTGGTAGGAAAAACAAAATGGCGACTAGCCTGACTGACTAGTGAAATTTACTTCTCAACAAGTCGTCCCGCCTCAAATAAGTGCGACTTTGACACTTGTGACGACTAACTTTTAATTCTCAAGAAGCATTGCGGGGCACAATAAAGTGAAATTCATGCTGAAATGATTGAAGGATTGTGTCACTGATGTCTGATTGTGTTTCGTATAAAGTAAACTATGTTTTTGTTATGTGAATAGTCGTGAGCAACATAAATGGTTCATTAAACAGGTAGTCATGACTATTTCGTAATAGTCATGGCGGCACGATGAAGTGAGTAGTTCAAAAACGATAGTCCTGACACGAATAAACAGTCAATAGTTGTGACGACGACACTAGTTGCACCAGTCGCCCAGGCTTAATGGCGACACCATGATAGAGGTCTAAGACCTAATGTTGGAGTATGATATTCAAGACAACATTGAAATACTTACATATCTTTTAATATTTACAAAATAACTGTGGAGATAATTCCGTGGCTACACAGTTGGAGTGAATTTCATGACTTGATTTATTACAATGTTATTTATACAAATTATTTAACCTTAAATTCTCAAGACCTCTCAAATTCTCCTTGAGTTACGGTACCGAGGCTGAATGTAATGTGAGTCGTGTTAGTGGTGTTACTAGAGTAACAGTAGCTATGACACTGGCTGCCTACAAACAATTCTTCAGATTTAATAGATGTCAGGTTTGCATCAGGGATAAAGAATATAATTTGTTTTTACCCATTACACCGATGTGTATTACGCACCGTTTACTTTCCCACAATTTCTGTGAAAACAAATCCACAGGCAAATCACTCGGTTAAATTAACTTAATGCTTGTAAGACACTACCCCCCCCCCCCAGTGTTCCAGTACATGTACCTAGTTACACCACAGGATAAATAACCAACATTTGTTTCCCGATCAACAACCCCATAATTTGGCGTTTTTTTTTATGCTTACGCAGCTCTGTAGGCCCTGTCGACATTTACTTGGAGGATCACATATTATACATTGGCTGCTGCTGTTGCTGCAGCGGTTGCTGCTGCTGCTGCTGTCCAGCCATGAGTTGCTGTGCACCTGCAGGTGCTATGTAATTCTGTGTCATTACTGGAGGTCCCTGCACACCTGCAGGTACACTCCCCTGAGCTGTGTAGGACGTTGATGTAGTGACACCCATCTGATGAATGGAATTGACTGGCATGGCTTGGTATTGGGTCATGTTGTTGGGGCCCTGGGGTTGCTGGCCTGGTAGGGTCTGGTAGGCAGGGGTAGCTCCAGGACTGCAAATAAAAACAACAAACAGTTTTTTACATTCTGCAACTCTGTTTTCCTTTCATCAAACAATAAAAAGATTTAATAGATGGAAATTCGCATCGGGGATAAGAATACCAATTATGGTTTTACGTGTTGCACTGTATACTCTGTACAATGTATTGCTTTCCCGAGTTCTGTGAACAAAATCACAGGCATTACATTATTCGGGTGGATTCGAACCCACGACCTTTGCAATTCTAGAGCAGTGTTTTACCACATAGACCACCGAGATTGCCCGGTGGCTAAAAAATATTAAACATCATTTATATAGCGCATTATGATTCATAGATTTCTCAGTGACCTTAACGATAGGAGCAAAAGCTAAAATATATTAAACAAAAGCCCATATTACTATATTATAAAATTACCAAACAGTATTTATTGACAACTACATTGTGAGAAATAACCTCTTTCTCAAAAACTATGTATCTCACAATGTTTTATACTACCAACCTCTGCTCTGTACCAAGTAAAGTTTTTATGCTAACAATTATTTAAAGGCAGTGGACACTTTTGGCAATTACTCAAAATAATTATTATCATAAAACCTCACTTGGTAACGAGTAATGGGGAGAGGTTGATAGTATAGAACATTGTGAGAAACGGCTCTCTCTGACGTGACATAGTTTTCGAGAAAGAAGTAATTTTCCATGAATTTGATTTCGAGACCTCAGATTTAGAATTTGAGGTCTCGAAATCAAGCATCTGAAAGCACACAACACCGTCTGACATGGGTGATTCTCCTTTCATAGTTATCTCGCAACTTCCACGACCAATTGAGCTCAAATTTTCACAGGTTGGTTACTTAATGCATATGTTGAGATATACAAGTGAGAAGACTGGTCTTTGACAATTACCAATAGTGTCCAGTGTCTTTAAAATAATTACCAAAAAGTGACCAGTACCTTTAAGCACACAAAATGTAGCTAAGCAACATTTTCAATAACTGGGTAAGTGAATAAGGTAACCAGCTAAAATATCATTCGTCATGCAAAGTCAGTGACTGGTTTCCTGCCGAGTTTAGTTTAGCGGATAAGACGAGAGAGAGATAGACTTACTGTGAATACATTGCTTGACCAGGTTGTGCCATCGTCATCTGCCCCTGCTGCATAATGGGCTGGCCCATCTGACCTGGTGCCCCTTGTGGTACGTACATACCCTGGGGTTGACCATACTTGAAGGAGGGTGGAAAATAAAGCAGAATATAACGTCAGAGGTGTAACTTGAAAAGGAAAACAAAGTTGGGGCTGGGTCTATCTATATGGGTGCAGTGTTCATTCCATGCACAAGCTAGCTTATTGGGTCGATATGCGACAATCACATGCCAATAGGAGAGAATTGCAAAAATTTTCTAAATTATGTCTTTCTTTCTGAAAGTTTGTATATACTCAGCGCATTGAGGACCTTGTTTGGTAGATATGCGCGCTATATACAGGCCTGTGAGCGGGTCATGAAAAAAAAAGCGGAAAATTGTTGTCCGGATTTTGGGCCAGCACTACGAACGTAATAAAAGGCTTTAATTAAAAACTGAAGCGTAGACAACACATTCACAGAAACATAGGCCACAATTCTTACATGTAACAATGTGTTGTGCATCCTCATTTTCAATATATTTTTGTAGCATTCCTTTAGGAATAAATCCACAAGCGCGATGAGTCCTCGTCGTCGACTGCCATTTATTTTACTTCTCGCCAAAAATTACACACTGTACACATCACAACGTACATCGCGTGGTGGAAAAACATGTGTGCCTAATCTTGTCTCAAGGTGTTGGCTTTTTAGTTAAGCGCCCTCTATTGGCACAATGGACCAATGACATTGAAGTACATGTAAAATAAATACATGCGCTAAACGAAAAAGCAGGTACGTGCTGCTTGACGATCTATTTCGAATGTCAAAAAAAAGAAGATAAAAACGGAACGGGAAAAAAGCGGAGCCCGCAAGAAAAACAACAGGAAAAAAGCGGAACCCAAGAAAAATGCGGACGGGAAAAATTAAAAAGAGCGGAAATCCGCTTTAAAGCGGAGATTTCACAGGCCTGTATATAAGACTTCAAAAGTTTTCAGAATTATTTCTTGCTTTCTGAAAGTTTGTATATACTCAGCGCCTTGAGTACCTTGTTTAGTAAATACGTGCGCTATATAAGACTTCAAAAGTTTTCAGAATTATTTCTTTCTTTCTGAAAATTTGTATACTCGGCGCCTTGAGTACCTTGTTTGGTAGATACGCGCGCCATATAAAACTTATACATTTACTATTATTATTATTATTTACTTCAGATCAAATTCACAAAAATCACAAATATAAAACCATTTAGAATATCCCAAATTGCTCATTAGGGCAGGTTAAAACCAAAAATAAATACAAAGAAAAAAAAATATTCTGAATTCAGCTTCCTTTGGCCAAACCACACAATTGTTACAAAAAACCTATGATTTCCAGTTAAAATTGAAGAAATATTTACAGGTTGTTCAGCATATCCAGGCATGCCTTGAGCAGGCATTCCTTGTGGGTACTGCTGTGCGCCAGTCATCATGTTAGTGTTCTTGAGGGAGTAACCGTAGACAGGTGCCTCCTTCATTAACTTGTGATACATCTCAAATGCATCTACTAGCTTGCCGTTGAGAACGGTAAGATCCATGTGTTTCCGATCCACGGATTCAAGTTCTTGATCGATGAGAGGGTTCATTCTCTTGCAGGTATCTGTAAAGATTAAGAAAATATTAATATAATAATAGGAATGAAAGCTTTAACAGCACACAAACCCATCAAAGTGCTCTTGGCGCTATAACAAACAATAACATACATATTTACCAAAATTGAAACTTGAGCCTAAGCTATGGAGAAATCTAGAACATGTGGTCAAGAAATAGAATACAAATGCGATATCTAAGAAAAAATCGAAGGGTAAAAATCAATAACATACACAAGTACAAAAACCAAAATTGAAAGTAAGCCTAAGCTAAGAACTTGTGGTATAGAAATGCAATACAAATGCACTATTTAAGAAAACATTGGTGGGTAAACAAAATCAAACCATTAACTCAAATTTCAAAATGGGTTCAAGAAACAGATGATATTACTAGTGCTGGCAATTTGTTCCAAAGGAGAAGGAGATGTTAGAAAGCAAAAACACCCAAGTAATCAGAGCTAAACATTTGTTTAAATAAAAGTCTGAAATCAGACAAAAGTCTGAAAAATCTCAACCCAGACAACAAGATATTAGACTTGCTTGGACTGACCTTCTAAGACGAGCATTTCTTGTGTATCTGGTCTCTGCTCCGTTGGATCAGCATTCTGTAACATCTCAATACATTTATCCATCTGATCTTCGTTAATGTCAACGACCTCTGGAGTCATCGCTTCAATCGTCCGAACCTCAACCTCCTCATCGAACGACACTTTCTTTTCCCGTTCCCGAATATCTAATTGGAAAAGAAAGTTAGGAGTAACGTTATTTGCTTGTTAAGTAAAAGTTAACATTAAACGCAGAACATCCTAACGGCGCCTTTGTGTTTGAACCAGCGCCGCCACAGCTGAAGTACAGTTTTAGTGTGCACACCAGCGATGGTAATTATTGCAATTCTGGGAAAACCTTTTCCCGAGCATGCGCAGACATATCAAGTCTTTGGACGAGGCGTTAGTTGTATCTCTCACGTAATGCATCAAGGTATTTCACCAATAGAGGGTGTTTATTATCATTAAATCGCATTGTTCTGAAAAGCCTTCAAGCATTCAATGTTTCTTGCCTTTGTTGTAGAACGCAAAGTAATTGAGTTAATTAACACTGTGACCCTGTAATAGACCCTTCCCATGAAATATGTAAATTGCACATAGCGCGTGCGCACTAACGTTTTGGTTGGCAAAATGAGGGAACATCGTGCTGTTTTGTACACGGCTAATGGGTGCGTGACGTAGACGCGATTGGGCGTCTGCTTTTTAGTGCACAACTCTATGGCGTTTGCCAACCAACAGGGTCTGTACGCATGCGTGAATGTAATTAGCATATTTCATGGGAAGGGTCCATTGGAACTCATGCGATGTCAACCCATTAACTATTGTCATGGAAAGCAGAAGCTAGACCAACTTGGTGGGCTCTAAATCTAATTTAGTCCACCAAGGGCGACCGATCCAACAAAAAATCTCATGTTTAGATATGGGGCCGTCATTGCTGGAGTGCAATTCTAGGGGAAATTTGTGCTGGACAGCACAGTGTATTTTGCTGTGTGAACTTTGTAAGCTCTATGCAGGCCCGCCTGGCACCGCCCACCATGGCTACAACATTGGTTACTTCCCTAGCTTATTCCGACTGAACTTACCTGCATCGGTCTCAGCTGTCAGATCTGCAGTCACAAAGTTTGATGGCAAGAGTCCCGTCCCTCTGAAGTTCTCCCCTTTCCACCAATTAGAATCACTGCAAACAAATAACAAATTACAAAATTAATTGTCATTGCTTATATTTGTTTGAATACTTTGATGTTGAATTTCATACAGCCAAACTAGAAAGCACTTAATAGAGTGTCCACGTCCACCATTTTAAGGGACAAAAGCCATGGACTTGCCCCAAAATTTGTATGGCACGCGCATTTTCAGGAAGAATTCTATGACCTTTAACCTCAAACAACAAATATATTTCCTATTGGAAAACAACAGGAGACTTCGGAACGCTAGGTGGCAGCAGACCTACCAGGTCAATTTCCATTGTTTACGTAGTTCTGAGCACACGCACATTACCGAGAACAATGAATTTTACCTGGTAAGTCTGCTGCCACCAAGCGTCCTGAAAGTCCCCTATTATTGAACCTTACCTATCATCTAAAATGCTAATAAGTTCTCCCGCTTTGAACGTCAGCTCGTTATCCTCCGCAGCCTCAAAGTCATAGAGTGCTTTGACCTTTCTAGGTTCCCTCTTTGGTGATGATGTAGTGTGTGTTGGCGTCACGCTGGCATACATACTGGCAGAGGGGTAAAGGCTGGATGTTTTCGCTTTATCGTTCTCTTGTAACGAGAGTCGAATAGCTGTGGAAAGTAGGAACAAATTCGTATCAATTTATTATCAATACAAATTAGTGGGCTGACATTTCCATCCCAGTAGAGTCTTTCTCAAAGGCTAAACGTTTTAGTGAATTAAAAGATTCGTTTTTACAAATCGGGAGGCCATTTGGATCAGACGTAGGGGGAGAACACTCTCAACATAGCTTACAAGCTCCAGAACATTTAGGACCAATAAGTCCAAACCATGCCTACAACGCCCTCTATGTCCACCAAGAAAGAGTATAAAAGGCAGTTCGGTTTTGGACTCGGTCACCAGTCTGACGAAGCTCCTAGCTTAGGAGTGAAACGTAATTACTAAATTAAAAGTAACATCATACATAGTTTTGGATTTGTAAAAACAAATCTTTGAATTCATGATCATCAACAATCCAGATGAACTGATTTAAATAAGGCTTTAGTGTTTTTATGTTTCGATTTGTTAGTGTATTTAAGATTGGTGCTTTTGTCAAAAAAACATTTGGGCCCCAAAAGACCCTAAAGCATACAAATTTGACGAGCAAAATGCAAAATATTCCAAATTGACAAAGCGCTATATAAGAACCCAGCCATCGATTTCACCATACTCTTCCTAACTTAAGATTAATCTTAGAACTAAGGATGAGTTCCAACCCTGCACTGTAGCATGCAGACCTTAAAGGAACACTTTGCCTTGTATCGGACGAGTTGGTCTATAAAAAGCGTTTGTAACCGTTTGTTATAAAATGCATAATGGTTAGAAAGATGTTGTAAAAGTAGAATACAATGATCTACACAAATATGCCTCGAAATTGCACGGTTTCCTTTTACCTCGTCGACTAACACGGTCGGCCATTTATGGGAGTCAAATTGTTCACTCCCATAAATGGCCGACCGTGTTTCTACGTGACGTAAAAGGAAAACCTTGAAATTCCGAGGAATGTTTGTGTGGATCAATATATTCTACTCTTGGGTTATCTTTCTAACCATATGCATTTTGTAACAAACGGTTTCAAACGCTTTTCAAAGACCAACTCGACCGATCCAAGGCAACGTGTTCCTTTAAGATTAATCCTAAGTTAGGACGAGTTACTTGAGATAGGATTAATCCTAGCGTTTTGTGAAGTAGTATTATATAATTGTTTACCTTTTGCAATGTCGTCTTCCTCTTGTTGGGTTGACACAACATCTGGGTTACTTGATGGAGCGGGTCGCGGTGACGGTGCCTAAAAAAAACAAAAATTAGGAAATAATTTTAGCTGAAAATAGTGATGATTTTCGCTGAGGAGCAGTAGGTCACATTTAAGTGATGCTTAACACCATGGGGCTGCTTCCTGCTAGCCCTGAAAGTGTATAAATCTACAGGCAGTAAGCGCAGAATTTCATCATAAACAGAACCATGAAATATACAATCTGAGAAATGTTTCACCAATGAAACATTTCATAGAATCAAATAATGTTCGATCCCCCCTTTCTCTACAATCACATTCCTGAGAGCGGCATCATTTCTTAAAATGTTCTACAGCTGCACTTCTTTGCACCAAGTTCATTTTTACGCTCATTAATTTTTTGCTGTGATTACCAAAGGTATACCCTCCCTAGAATGCTGGGGTTGCGTTCCACCAGCGCAAACATTGCCAACGTTTGTGCACGGTAGCCAACAATTTAAATTGGAACGAGTTGTGCGCCGTCACCGTTTGGCGAACGTTGGCAACTTTACGCGAACACACTTCTGAGGTGTTGGCAAGTGGTTTTTAAAATGACGGACAAACATACAGTATTATTTCTTTGTCACAAACATAATTACATTGTACTTTCGGTTGTTGATATTGAAGATTTGAAATAACACAGCTAGTTAGTTGATGTAATGATGTACAGAAGGGGACTACATACAGCAGAAACAAAGTTTTAAAAAATACTAGTACAGTGCACGCCATCTTCATTTCAGGGCACCGCCGTATTGAGTTCCAAAAACAAAAAACGTTCCAAAAAATAAAAAAACGTTTGCGCGAACAGTTGCGATAGGTTCGCGCGAGTGGAACGCACCCCTGATTATACCTACTTACAGAACTTACCTTTGAGCTTTGCTGGTCTGTTGATGGAAAGTCTATTCCTTCAGATTTTAAACTGTTGTAAAGTTGTACTATCAGGCTGAATGTAAAAGAAAAAGAAAAAGTAAATAAATTACCTGGGGTGGATTTCACAAAGAGTTAAGACTAGTCTTATCTCGAATTAGGATAAGTTACTTGTTCTTACTTTGGACTAGACTTAAAGGCAGTGGACATTATTGGTAATTACTCAAAATTATTATTAGCATAAAACCTTACTTGGTAACGAGTTATGGGGTTGAAAGTATAAAACATTGTGAAAAACACTTCGTGTATGATCTCAACATATCATATGCATAAAATAACAAACCTGTGAACATTTGAGCTCAATTGGTCATTGAAGTTGTGAGATAATAATGAAAGAACAAACACCCTTGTTAACGAAGTTGTGTGCTTTCTGATGCTTGATTTTAAGGCCTCAAATTCTAAATCTGAGGTCTCGAAATCAAATTCGTGGAAAATTACTTCTTTCTCGAAAACTACATTACATCAGAGGGAGCCATTTCCCTCAATGTTTTATACTATCAACCTCTCCCCATTACTCGTTACCAAGTAAGGTTTTGTGCTAATAATTATTTTGAAAAATTACCAATAGTGTCCACTGCCTTTAAAAAAGGAAAAACGCAATTCGTCTAAAGCTTTCTTCTGCTTAAACATGTTGAATTGATTCTGCTGCAAACTACTGTTTAGATTTGTGCTGACACAAATAGTATTTAATGTCATTAAGGATGTCATTTTAAACGAAAGAATTTTTTTTTTCTCAAATCTTACTTTAATTGTGGATCGTTCTTGAACTCCTCCGCCCACTCCTTGATTAAACCCTTCATCTTTTCAGAAACTTTAGGGTGACCCTTCAGGAAAGAACAAATAATTACAAAATATTAGTTTGTATTGGTGTCTAGATATCTAAGCATACTTATTTAATTGTGAATTGTTGGCAACAAACTTTTCCACCTTCTTAGAAGATGTGGAAAGACACATTTTTGGGCATTTCTGGTTTTAGCTAAATGCGTGTGTGTCTGTTTACACAGGCCTCAACCTTTAGCTTCAGAGGGGCAAGGCCGCTTGGCCTCAAAAGCTCTCAAAAAGAAAGGGGCACCAAGGCCAACTGAAAGGGCACCAAGGCCATTTTCAAACCTTTATTTGTTGATGATTATGTTAAAATACTTTCCACTGATTTCAAGATGGTGGTCAACTTTCCAACCCATATTTATTTCATTGTCGCTGAAATTGAATATAAGTTTAAAAATATTTGTTTCTGAATTATTTACAGTTTTTTTGCAGCGCTCGAATTGCAAACGATTACCCCAGTAATTAACTTACCCCCTAACCCTTATTCATCGACTTAATTAAACTCCCTTCTGCTCATCTGAAAACAAATCATTGCTCCAGAACAAAGAATTGTTGAAAAAATCATACAGAAAAAATATTAAGAAAAATAATTCCCTGCGTGCTAATCTGAAGAAAAAAGATCAATTAGTCTCTGGCTCACCACTACCCCAACTCTGCGAGACAAACGAGCCCAACCCACCCCACGCCAACAACCCCCATCATACACCAACAACCCGGAGGCTCAGCTAAATCCGATGATTTGGAAAAATATTTATTTCTTTTTTTTCCCTTCTTTTTTTATATAAATATGATTAAGAAAATTAAAAACGAACCCCCAACCCCTTAGCACAAAATAATTGGCCTAGCATTTAGCTAAACTTGTAAGTTGTATTTTGCATGCCGGCGTTTATGCCATGCTAGACTGCGCTTAATAATTACTATAAAAAAAGTAAACAAACACACCTAATTAAAAAATGCTTCTAAAGTTGGCACTTTGCTACCACTCTAGCCCTTTCGCCTCCCTGCTTATCTTGCATCTTTTGTGGGATGGCATGCTGATTAATCCATAATTAACTTGATGGAGTATGATGGTTGCCAAATTAGGGCTCTGCCGTTTGACATTTTACAATTCCACGCTTGTTGTGTGTACACAAACATGTGTTTGGCAATGAAAAACAAAGTCGCAAGGCAGGCAGATCACTGGTAGTGGTTGGTCACAAACATTAATCCAGTACAAGCCTTGGACACCAGCGAAATAGCCAGGGGAAAAACATAGACTGTATCCAGCCCCCGGCCGCGCGCCTCCCCCGCCCCATCCGCTACAAATACAGATCTCAATGGACAAAATCAGTGCGAACATGCGTAATTTAATGTAGGGACTTGTAGCAAGTTTATACATTGGAGTAGTCTGGTGCTGCGTTTTTAGTAGTAAACAGCTCAACTACGTTTGATATGGTTACCATGCCACATTCTCGACACATTTTTTATTGCACAGAAGCAGCATTGTGAAAAACTAGTGTGCGGGTTCGTACGTTCCGAATTTTACCTCCATATAAATTAAATGGGTCACAATGTTAACATTAAATAACTTTTTCAAATAAATAATGTTATGGAATCAATGGAAAAGGGCACGACGGCCAAGTGGCTGTAAGGTACGTGATTTTTAAAAGGGCTTCACGGCAATTGGCTGGGGCATCGCGGCAATGGCCGCTGGTGGTCGCTGTAGAGGTCGAGGCCTGTTTACATGCACAAAAGCCTACCTTGGATAGCCAGCAACTTTGTTTTTAATTACCCATGCTGTGAAGTCTTATTAAATATTTATCTTTCCTTCGCCTCATGTATGTTCAAATGGACCAACCAATAATGTACAAATATTAAGCACACTTTAATTGTGGATTGTTGGCTTTAGCTTAGATTGGGACAACGTTGGAACATTGCTATCTCACCTTGTTTATTATTGTCCGAGCTTCTGAAGTGAAATCTCTTGAGCTAACCTCTAGATGGAACACCTTCCCGCAGTTACTGACGCATGCACCCAAGAGCTACAATAAAAATAAACAAAACCATAGTTATCCATTTTAACCAAACCTTCCTCCATGTTTCATTGAGACAACAAGTCCAATTAGGAAGGTGCCAAATTCACCACATGAAGTTATTCTTTTTCCAGTCTTTCACAGATGCATTAATTTACGTTGTGGCTCATGCACCAGTGGTCGAAGAGTCCTCGTAGATATTACCAACTCCATCCTAACTCGCTAGTCTTAACTCTTTGTGACATCCACATCCACGGGCCTTCTCAAACCTCAGCTTTGGCTACGGCCCCAGGCTCCTTCTGCTGATGTCCGAATCACAGCGTGCAATACTCCCAGCTCCAAACATGCAGGTTAAAAGCATATTAATTGCGTACGCAGCACGCGAAGGCTAAGCTTGAACCCAAGCCCAAGCCAAGGTTTGAGAAAGGCCTCTGGTTTTAACAAAATGTTATTGGGCAAAAATAAGTAAACACGAATTACCACTAGTTTGTTGTAAAGAATGTCAAAGATAAGCATACATAAAGATAGAGCATGAAAGAGAGACAATTAACCAAAAATCCTTTAAAAAAAGGGGGGAACTGTCGGTCACCTGTACATTCAAGTTCGTACCAATCTGATCCCAGTCCAAAATTGTTGGTGTGAGGTGACATAAGAGTGGAAGATAATGGATGATTGAGGTCACCTCTATTAAAGCTGTAAGGTGCTGAACACTATTTTGAATTGTGACTTACCGTGATCGCCTTCAGGCACACAAGTGGAACTGGATTCCTTATCCTCTTCATTATAGATTTTAAGACATCTTTAGCTCTGTTGTTATAGAAATAAATGAAGCAGAACGCATGGAATTGAAAAGGTTAAAAATCTGAGAAATTTACTCATGACACAAAAAGTATCTTTACATTCGTAGGCTTCATACACCTTGACCAGTAAACATCAAATCAATCTGTTTTTTAATTTCAAATGTCCATGAGAAACCCCAAAACAAAATATTTAACATCTAGCATATAATATTGTGTTCTCCATCGTGGTATATTCAGGGATTTTTTTCTTCATGGATTTATCTTTCCAAGGTATGCACATTTTTGTTGCTATTAAATTATTCATATAAACAACATGAAGTATTTAATAGCATGAAGTGTTGTTCTCCCTTAAAAGCAAGTGATCCACTGGCTAAAATGCCAGTTCAAACATCTGAGGACAAGTCAGAATTCTCTCCAAGTGGTTCAGCTGGCTTGTTAAAAATCATCTATAAATATTTAATTTGAAATATTGACTACTGAAACAGCTGATGGAACAATAAAATCAAATTAACTTCTGGCTAGTAGTCACTAGGGGCAAACCCTGGAACGGTAGAAGGACATGGCCAAGTGGTCCACTGTACCGAACTTGAGCTCTTGGGGTCAAGTCATTGGAGTTTGGGTTTAAACTCCGTCATAATTAGGGCAAGAGCTCAGGAGAAAATCCACAAGACTACAGGGCTTGTGGCTCAAAACGTTTACTGGACCAGAAATTTGTGTACAAGACCTGAATCAAAATGAGAAAAAAATTCCCCAGTCCTGACACAGCCACAACCTAATATGCATGTTTTTATTTGAACTACTAAACTTTTAAGAGAGACACCTTTTTGTTGATCTCAGACTTTTGTTAATTGGTGTACATGTTTGGTACAGCCACAAACCTTCCTGGGATTAACCAGTATTGCTTTTAATCACATACCCAAGCTCTGGGGTCACAAGGATTTCTCTTTCTTTCACCTCTTGTATTTTCAAATGGACCAATCAACTTTACGGCACTGAGTGTTATTATTTAAAGACAATGGACACTATTGTTAAGTGTCAAAGACCAGTCTTCTCACTTGGTGTATCTCAACATGGGCATAAAATAACAAACCTGTGAAAATTTGAGCTCGATTGGTCGTCGGAGTTGTGAGATAACTATGAAAGAAAAAACACCCTTGTCACACAAAGTTGTGTGCTTTCAGATGTTTGATTTCGAGACCTCAAATTCTAAACTTGAGGTCTCGAAATCAAATTCGTGGAAAACTACCTCTTTCTCAAAAACTATGTCACTTCAGAGGGAGCCATTTCTCACGATGTTTTATACTATCAACCTCTACCCATTACTCATTAATAAGTAAGGTTTTAAGCTAATAATTATTTTGAGTAATTACCAATAGTCTTTAAGCTGCCTTTAAGCTGTTCAGCAAGTGATAATTATACTTATTCAATTGAAAGATATTTTAGAGACTCAAAGTCAACATTTGTGCAAAAATTGTTTGTTATTCAATTGAACTACACAAGGCCACCAGAATTGACCAGTCATAAGTTTACTGGCCTGACAGTGACACTATCAACTCAGTGTAAACTCAGGCCTGATACTTCACAGAGGCAACGGAGGCGATTGCCTCCATTGCCCCTTGCCATTGCCTTGGTGCCCTTGAAATGCTCCAGTAGAAATTTACAATTTCCTCATAGGGTGCCCTTTGCTGAAGAGAAAATGCCTTGATGCCCTTGCCCTTTCAAAAACGAAGCTCACAGGCCTGTAAACTTCTAGCCCTGGTGATACTTGTGTCCTTTTAAGAGCAAGTACTTTCACTCAAGGTTTCTTTCCACTGAGTAAGTTATGACAGTAGAAAGGTTATGTTTGAAATGTAACTTACGCTTGTGGACTGCCGGCAACTTTATCGCATATATCTAATATCACACCCCAATCCTCAGCAACATTGTTGTCATTTGTTGCTTTCTCTGTAGGGTTAAACAAAATTACATTATACCTTTTATTTAAAAACATTACACACAACCTGGGAAGCAGAGGGATCACCTTCAGGGGATGTTTTGTCACCTTTCATTTCTACTGAAAATACTTTGGTCTTCTGATAATTAAAAGTGTGAATGAGACATATTGCCACAAACCATAGAGGAAAAATGCACAAACACATTCACATGACTGTGACTCGCGAGTGAGGTTAGACAGATACAGCAAGATGATTCCTCCATGAGTCTGAGTCATCATAATTGTCGATAATATAAATTAATTTATTATCAATCAATTTATTTGCAACCGCGGTAAACAACAGAGCTTTGATTTGATCGAGTCTTTTGTAAACAGGACGAGATGACCCAGGGTTTTTCTTCGGTCGGGGGATTTGAGAATGCTCCAACAATGCGCATGGATGTACACCCTCATCAGCTCACTCATCCCAGCATGCCCGTTGTTGGATGGATGAGGCACTCCCGAGTGGTGGGACCGTCTACCTCCATGAGAAAACTTAAGTCCACTGTATTTTATTTTTAAGACTTAAGAGCTGCAAAGAGTGTACTGTAAGTCATATCATCAGTGAGAGGGTTTTGGTTAGGTTGGCCCTCTATGGTTGGTTGGCCCATGTTGGCATCAGTTTAGTTATAAATTAAAAGGAAAAGTTTCTGTATGGCGCCACCACTTTTTCATTCGAAATAAAATAATATAGTATCTAATTTACCTGATTGATATATCCCTTTTTGTAAAAATGAGTGAAAAAGTGGTGGCGCCATACGGAAAGTTATCCAATTAAAAAGAGGTTTTTTTTATAGAATTTACTAGCTGTGTAGATTATATTTGGATGGTTGGAGTTTTAAATTTTATCAACATGAATCCCTTTAACAAAAATCTTTGTTTAATCTCGTCATGAATAAACAATCCACATCAAAATGTGCGGATCATTAAATGGAAATTATTAACAAAACCAATCCCTTATCCACGCAACTGGACCGGTCCCACACTCACGAAAAACTATTGTCTTATCAAATTATCTTTTATGTCATGTATGCAACCTGCAGTTCATGAGGATAGCTCTATCGTTTATAAAACGGGAAACACAGCGACAGTTTTTATATATTCCGTAAGTCAACTCTAGTCTCTAAATCAAACAAAAACGCATCCATAAATATCCAAGTAACTTAGGAAATCACTGACATAGTATTTATCTACTCTACTTCAATTTCAACTTACCAACACTTTGGTCAAAAGGTGAGGAACCCCCAAAAAGCGGCATTTTGTAAGGAAGTTTTTGACGCTATACTGCTGAGTAATTTACTCTCAGACGTCCGTGACCATCAGATTCACAGGTCACGCAATGCACTTGTGCGCATGATCACATCTACCCTTTCTAGCCATGACGTCATCGTAAACATTACAAAACAACACATGATCAAAATGTGGTCGGTGAGGGGGGAGATGACGAGCAAATTTTTAAACAATGACTTTGTCCATTCTTTAAAATTTCAACAAAAACCGTATGCCGATATGGGCATCCACGCATATTATTTGGGTAAGAAACATAGAAATAGAATTCACGGCTATCGGCTCATTAGTCTTACTTCAATACGCCAATATTATTAATTTCCGTGAACGGTCTCTCCCGCGGTTGTGGATTATGAACAAGATCGTCTCGAATCAAGACTATCAACAAGGACACAGTACCATTGATCTCCATTATACTGACTGGATAGGACATTGCGCTATGCTGCGTGCATAAACACGCGGCCCAACAATGGCGGCGCAATTCTCCTTCAAACGGGTTAAACTAATGCGGTCCTACTAAAAGCCGACAACAAGCCGACAACGCCGACAACAAGTCCAGAGCGCCGCCAACACGCCGCCAACACGTTTTAAATACCTCAAAAATGGCAAATAAACCATATACATTTTAGAACTATATGTGTTCTGTAATATAAACATAAAGTTAATGTAAAAACTTCACAAAAAGTGTGAATTTTTAACCAGAAAAAAACTTCACTTGCACGGAAAGCGGTCGGACGCCATCTTGGCTTAAAAACCGTGTTTGGACCAGACCATTATGATACGGGTAGATTTAGCACTTGTCAACAACAGAGGGCGGGCTTCATTTGAAGACCTTCACTGCAGTGTGCACAGTGCATGACGCCTGCCCTCTATTGCTAAGTCTGACTCACCCGCATCATAATGGACTGGTCCAAACACGATTTTAAGCCAAGATGGCGTCCGACCGTTCTCCGTGAACGTTAAGTTTTTTTTTCTGGTTAAAAATTCACACTTTTCGTGAAGTTTTTCCATTAAATTTATGTTTATATTACAAAACACACATAGTTCTAAAATTTATATGGTTTATTTGCCATTTTTGAGGTATTTAAAACTTGTTGGCGGCGTGTTGGCGGCGCTCTGGACTTGTTGTCGGCGTTGTCGGCTTGTTGTCGGCTTTTAGTAGGACCCAACTAATGTGCACTTGGTCGGGTTTGAGTCTGTCAGTTGAAGTTGTAAATTGAGAATAGAAATGTGGGGAAAACATGACGATCGATAGTTTGAAGTATGAAAAAGTTTCTGAGTGAAATGCAATAAAGCAAACTAACTTTACACTTGTTTCTATCAAATGCCCTATTAGTATTATGATAATGATATTTAAATTTCTAAACAAACACTCGGCCGAGAAACTGTAATGGGATTCAGGTACATGTTTTTTTTTATTCTTTCAGTTCATTGAGAAAATGGCAATAAACCATATAAAGACAAAACAAGAGTCGCTCCTACAATAAACAATTCGAGTAGGCACTAGAGTGAGAACTACATACTCGCTAAAATCGAGGGAAAAGAACAAGAAAGATGAAAACAAAATACAATGTGATAAGTGAGAGTTGACTCCATTAACAAATTTAAACTTTTTATTGTGAAGCTTCTATTCATCATGTTAATTGAAAAACAATCCCAACAGCAAAACTTCCATAACCGTTTTACTGTTCCGCCAGAAATAAATATTTTTATTTTGGTCACAAATAACGAAGTCGGCTATTTCCGAGATGACTGATCCTCTCAACGAACTTGTATCGTCTGTACATAATTCGCATATACTTGTCGCTTTCCCGAACCTTTTAATAATTGATGCTATGACAAACATCTGTTGAAATCCGGGCTTCCCGTCCTCGTCGATTCCAGAAAACCATCTGTAACGGAGCGAAAACAAAAATAGTATTGCTCGGTAAAAATAACAAATACTTGGTCTATAATAATTATTTTATGAAAGATAGTTTAAATTTCCGGCTTATATTTGTAATATAAGATTATTAGATATAATAATAATAATAATATGAATCGCTAAAAAAATGCAAAAAAGGCCTACCTACTTATGGAAAGCCGACAATCCCTTTGCCGACTCAGTTTTCCCTCCTCCAGTGATTGACAGCCGCGCACGACTTCACCATCAGCATTTTTAGTTTGTTTGATCCAATTCCAATTGTATTTATCCCCAAATGACAATTAAAAGGACGAAAACTTCTCTCT
Organism: Asterias amurensis; assembly: GCF_032118995.1. NCBI lineage: Eukaryota > Metazoa > Echinodermata > Asteroidea > Forcipulatida > Asteriidae > Asterias > Asterias amurensis. Next base: position 13,140,988 of record NC_092664.1, on the reverse strand, counting down.
GCTTGCAGCAACTCCGTTTAAAAGTGTACAACGCATTTTGTGTGACGAACGGTCTTCACCCGTTTGAAAAAATACGCGCGCGGCCTGCGTTTAGACGCGATGTCCTATCCAGTCAGTATAATGGAGATCAATGCACAGGGGCCAATTTCATAGAGCTGCTTAAGCAAAAAATGTGCTTAAGCACGAAAATAGCTCGCTTATTTTACACATGTTACTGGCCAAAATTTCATGCCATATACATTGCTTATGACTAGTATTTAGCTGTTGTTTACTTAGCATAACAATTGAGTGGAGTCTTGGACGGTAATCTGATTTTACTAAGCAATGAATTTTTTGCTTAAGCAAAATTTTTTGCTTAAGCAGCTCTATGAAATTGGGCCCAGTACACGTACAAAAATAGAAAGCGAAGCTTCACAAGGACGCCCTCTAGAGTTGAAATTTAACCATGTAAAAAACACATCCGACGATACTTTTCCCGAACTCCTAAAATCCCCATGGCCTGATCACAATGCATTAATGTAAGTTTCACTTTTGTCTTGGAACCTTTAGTTTTCCTGAATGGAGACAATTTTGATGAAGAATGTACTAATTAATATAAACAATTAATGGTTTGCCTAAGGGAAGTTTGGCTTGAGAGCTTCCAATGTGAAAGTCGACTACGCTTCATGTTTCGAAGTTCTTATGTTTAGCGCAAATCAAAAACCCGCGCAAGCCTGAATTTCGTGCGCTAGTTTTGATATTGTGTTGAGTTGTATACAGGCAAGTTCTAAACTTGCGTGCGCAAAAGCTTTACTTTTGCGCTCAATATCACCATTTTGTTTTATTAATAAAATAAATTAACTATTTTAACCTTCCACTCCAAGTCCAAGTTCCACACCAAATTACTCCAGGGTCCACACCCACTTTTTAATATTCTATGCAAGCAGGAAATTAATCTAAGTAGGGCCCTAATCGTTTTATAGGCTAAAGTAAATTGTTTGCTTGTTATCTTATATCGATATATTTATAAAAAATATGTACATGATCATGATGTAATTGTAAGTTGTATTGCTTCAGTGCTGGGCTGGTAGAGTACGACTTACGAGTAGTACTACTATTTGTACTAAGTACTACTCCTTTTTAGTTTAGTTACGATCGATATTCAATAACGTAAAACGATAAAGTTTGGCCCTACTTCTAGAAACTATAAGGCTCCCCCGCTCATGGGGATAGTTTCTATAGTATTAGTAGTTTGACACTATGGTTTGACATCACGACCATGATGATATGTACATGGAGGTAGAAAACGTTTAGCTAGGACAACTTTTCGTATGGCGCCACCACTTTTTCACTAATTTTACAAAAAGGGATCTCTCTAGCGACTGATAATAATGACAAATTAAAAGAAAAAGGAGTACAGCGCCCCAGTTACTGGGTCTACCTTTGAACAACAGCAAATTTTGTCAAAAAGTTTATTTCTCGATACACATATGCCTGTATAAAATTTATTCATAATTACGATGTTATTTGGAGAAAATAGAAAAACTGATTGTAAATTGCTTATTAACCAAAGGGACCCATGAACTGGTATAATTATTAATAGGTTGACGTCATTTCGAAGGCTAAATGATAACACAACACACAAGAACAGGTAAAATAGGTGTAACAGAAGCTGTCAAGTTGAAATACATGATTTAAGACAGATAGAGAGGGGCAAAAAAAGACCTTAAACAAGGGGTAAACAATGATTAGATGTAATGATATTTTTATTGATTCTGATTTTATTTTTATGTTTCAGCTCTGGGATTCCTATCTTGAAAGTATCCTCATGTACCAGCTCCCCTGCAGTTCAATCCTGGACTCTCTAAAAGAGGTTTTATCATCAAAGCCTTTGTATGCACCAGAAAGAAACCCACACCTTCCCTCATCACCAGATCCGTTCAGAGTGCGGCAATGTACCCTGGACTAGAACAGCGATGAGACGTCCAATTTTGGCCGGTGATTTTGACCAGCGAGGGCCGTACATGGACAGTATGGAACGACCGAATTACAACCAGAGTTCTATTGAGTATCAAGAAATGCAACAACACGCTAGCAATGTTGAATCTAACAATGCAGGTCCAGCCAATGCAACACACAGACGCAGGTCAGTCTGCACTGCCCAAATCAAGTTAGCCCATTAGATCGACCAAACTGCAGTTGGATCGGCCCAGCTGTAGTTAGATCGACCCAACTGTAATTAGGTCGGCCCAACTGTAGTTGGATCAACCCAACTGCAAGTGGATTGGCCCAGATGTAATTGGACTGGCCCAGCTGTAGTTGGATCATATCAAGTGTAGTTCGGATTGGCCCAAGTTATGGTTGAATTTGACCCCAATTTGGGTCCATTGTGTAAGGCAGATACGACATTATTGCAACTGATGCCCTACTAATTTTTTGCTTTAATAGCAAATGAAATTGCTAGGTATTATTCTGTGCTTAACAGCTTTTTGAAATTGGGCCCTTGTCTTTGCATACACCCTGATTAATATAAAAACCAACTTGTGGTCTTTATCCACCGCTGCCTCTCCCCTATAGAATGGCCTTCCTGTTCCCATTAAAATTGCTCAGATGGTTCTGTCTTCCAAAAAAAGGGACTTAGACTTTTCTGTTTTCAAATCTGTAGCTGTAAGAGATGTTAAACTTGCATCAGGGATAAAGAATATTAATTTTGGGTTTTTACCCATACACCGATGTGTGTATACTCGGTACTTTCCCGAGTCCTATGGTAAAAAAAAATATATAATCTGTCGCTGGTTGTCACCATCCCTTTGGTCTTTCGTTTTTCACTTATAAGCGCATTGCGCCCTTCGGTAATTTTCCACTATATAAATCCATTATATTATTATTGTTATATCTTAGGCCAAATGCGAGCCCTAAAGGACAACTTAAGAGCAGGTCACCGTCTCGATTGGTCCTTCTCTGTCAGCTGGTCTACAGCTTAGTGTCTTATATCATTGCAACATTCTGGGGGTTATGTACACCGTGGATACTGGTACTTGTGTTGTGCTACTGTATGTATGACTCAACGCTGGTATTGCTGTTGGTGCTAGCTGCTTTGCTTGGTGAGTCTCTATCGTCCAATCTTGTTTTGGATATTCAATTCAGTTCACATTCATTCCAATACTTTCCATAATAAATTGTACTCAATTGGTCGCCGAAGTTGCGAGACAATAATGGAAGTAAAACACCCTTGTCACACGAAGTTGTGTGCTTTCAGATGCTGATTTTGAGACCTCAAAATCTAATTCGAATATTTTAGTGGGAAATTACTTCTTTCTCGATAACTACATTAATTCAGAGGGAGCCGTTTCACACAATGTTTTATACTATCCACAGATCGATACTATTAACAAGTAAGTTTTTATGCTAACAATTATTTTGAGTAATTATCAAACCTGTCCAGTGCCTTTAAAACCTACATTTGAATTTTCAGGACTTGCCTACAATGTACAGGATAACCTTCTGTATTTTCCTGACGAGCCGATAACATCTCGTTACTACGTTGCCTCGGCTGCCTCAACTGGCCTACCTCATGAGAACCTCTACATTCAGACCTCAGATAGAATCAAAATCCATGCTGTACTCTTCAAGCAAAAGGAACCACTGTTCAGCAGAGCACCGACGGTTTTATTCTTTCACGGAAATGCTGGAAATATTGCGCATCGGTAAGTCCTTAAAGGCAGTGGACACTATTGGTAATTGTCAAAGACTAGCCTTCACAGTTGGTGTTTCTCAACGTACAATAACGAACCTGTGAAAATTTGAGCTCAATCGGTCATCAAAGTTGTGAGATAATGAAAGAAGAAGTTGTGTGCGTTTAGATGGTTGTTTTCAAGACCTCAAGTTCTAAATCTGAGGTCTTGAAATCAAATTCGTGGAAAATTACTTCTTTCTCGAAAACTATGGCACTTCAGAGGGAGCCGTGTCTCACAACGTTTTATACCATCAACCTCTCCCCATTACTTGTCACCAAGAAAGGTTTTATGCTAATAATTATTTTGAGTAATTACCAATAGTGCCCACTGCCTTTAACATGGGTGTTGTGTTAATGCTCCTCGGAACATTATCAGTACGTACGATTCACTTAATTCAAAGACTCACGGAAGATGATTTGTTGTTAGTCTATTTATTTATACAGCTTTTCATACAGTAGTGCACCGCACCATCAGGTGCCCAAGATAAGAGTATAACACTTACTTTCCCCATCCCATTTGCAGGGTTGTAGCTAGACCAATTCTAGTGGTGGGCAATCAATCAAATTTTCGGGAAGTCTACCGAGGGCAAGGGGATCAGCAAAATTATTCATGTTTAATTATGGGCCATTATGGCTGAAGTGGGGGGCCAGGTTGCCAAACTGTTTGTGTTATGGGGCCATGCAATAAGCTGATGGCCTTTTTTGATTGTGTTCTTTCTCTGTGACGTGTGATACTCTTTATCGTTAGTTTTGTCTCAGATCAATGCAAAAGGGACAATATTTGAAATCTGTGCTGGGCAGGGTAGTGTATTTTGCTCAGAGTGCTGGGCAAAAATTGTGAGTTCTAGGCAGTCCTGCCCAGCAGCTCACCGTGGCTACAACGCTGCCCACTTGTATTTCCCCTCAAATCATTAAGAAGTCACCCAAGCTCTGGGTGAAAGTTTGACACGACTAATAATGAAATTACGATGGGTTTCTTTGAGAAACTGTTCTACTCTACCGTAATTTCCTGTGGATTATCTGACTTTCAAAGGTAAAAAAAAATTACTAGGACTGAAAATGTAAATTTAGTTAATTTCTCTAATTATTTTTTTTTCTCGTAATTTTTTTGTAGGTTTTTCAATGCGCATGGGTTGTATCACATGACCGGGTGTAATATTCTATTTTTAGAATACAGAGGATACGGAAGGAGTGAGGGACGCGTTAGTGAAGAAGGTGAGTGTTCGCCCTGTGTACCTCATACAAACCCATTGGTACCCAGATTAATGCCCTGTAAATCGCCCTGTGTACCTCATACAAACCCATTGGTACCCAGATTAATGCCCTGTAAATCGCCCTGTGTACCTCATACAAACCCATTGGTACCCAGATTAATGCCCTGTAAATCGCCCTGTGTACCTCATACAAACCCATTGGTACCCAGATTAATGCCCTGTAAATCGCCGTGTACCTCATACAAACCCATTGGTACCCAGATTAATGCCCTGTAAATCGCCCTGTGTACCTCATACAAACCCATTGGTACCCAGATTAATGCCCTGTAAATCGCCCTGTGTACCTCATACAAACCCATTGGTACCCAGATTAATGCCCTGTAAATCGCCCTGTGTACCTCATACAAACCCATTTGTACCCAGATTCATGCCCTGTAAATCGCCCCATGTACCTCATACAAACCCATTTGTACCCAGATTAATGCCCTGTAAATCGCCCTGTGTACCTCATACAAACCCATTTGTACCCAGATTCATGCCCTGTAAATCGCCCTGTGTACCTCATACAAACCCATTTGTACCCAGATTCATGCCCTGTAAATCGCCCTGTGTACCTCATACCAACCCATTGGTACCCAGATTAATGCCCTGTAAATCGCCCTGTGTACCTCGTACAAACCCATTGGTACCCAGATTAATGCCCTGTAAATCGCTCTGTGTACCTCATACAAACCCATTGGTACCCAGATTAATGCCTTGTAAATCGCCCTGTGTACCTCATACAAACCCATTTGTACCCAGATTTACACCCTGTGAAACATAAATCATTGCTGCCCTAACCCTTTTCAAATCTTCCCCGTTTGTATGTTTGCACTGAAGTAATATTATGTCACCTACCCTGTCTAAATCTACTCTGAGAATCAAGAAGTTTAGAAGGCTGAACATTCTTCACTGTTACCCTACCCCTTCTCTTCTTAAAAGAACCTCATATAGACTGGTGACCTGTAATAACAAAAAGAGTGACCTTGCACATTTGATGCCATTTCCTGGTAGGCTAGATACTGCACGGGTCATATGGTAAATTTTACATTTTGTGTGATAACTCTTTCTACTTAAGTCTGATTTCTACTTTTAACAGCCAGGTAGTCTGCAGCTTTTTGACCTCTTGACCAGGTGTTCAACTTTCAAGCACACCCCTGCATTTGACCCCTACCTTCTTCTTCATTTTGCATCTCTGATTCTTCTTATCTCTTACCACCACAGGTCTCTACCTCGATGCACAAGCAGGTCTCGACTATCTTCACAAACGAGGTGACATCGACAAACGACGCATTGTTGTCTTCGGTCGGTCACTAGGGGGCGCTGTAGCCATTCATGTAGCATCTCAATCCTGCAATAAGGGACGGATAGCTGGTGTGATTGTAGAGAATACGTTTACAAGTATTCCTGATATGGGCTCTGTGCTCTTCAAGATGGAGTTTTTAAGATGGATTCCTCTATTTATTGTTAAAAATAAAGTAAGTTGGCGACATTCAAGTTCAATTATTTGTGGTTGGTTCTCTTGCTAATTTTCTTGAGCAAGATACTTTAACATAACTGTTAAAAGCTTCAACAATGTATATACTTATATAATTACAAAGTGAGTAGGGTAGATGGCCTTATTTTTCGATCCAAACCGAACCTTCTCCAGAGGCATAAGCAAATGCAAACAAATCCATATCCATTTATAGAAAAAAGAGGAGCAAAGGATTAAGGGAAGGAAGGGATCCAGAAAAAGTGGGAAAATTATAGCCTTTCAAAGTTTCTACTTAAGAAATAATTGGTGGCTAAGAACCACAAGGAGTAAAGTGGTGAGGACAAAGGATGTTCAGTATGAAAGGGTGGATTACTGGACCATAACAAAATAATTGGTCATAAAACCTGCACAAAAATGTCAAGTTTTTACAATAATAATAATAATAATAGACCATTTTTCTATAGCGCTTTTCATGCCCGAGGGGTGTCTCAAAGCACTTTACATTACATGTACTATCCCTGGTCACTGGGCCTTAAATCATTCCTTAAACCATCTCAGCTCCCTGGGGAGTATACAGCCTGTGCGCAATGCGCTACTCGGCTAAACCAATCACAAGAATCATCGCTGCCCTCACAGGTACCCATTTACCCCTGGGTGGAGAGAAGCAATTATAGTGTCTTGCTCAGGGACACAAGTGTCACGGCTGGGATTCGAACCCACACTCTGCTGAACAGAAACACCAGAGCTTGAGTTCGGTGCTCTTATCCACTCGGCCACAACACACCATGTAAGGAGAAAAAGTAAAGGTATATAATTATACAAACTTTGTTTTTATCTCTCTACAGTATTTTTCTATCAACAAGACAAAGCATATACGCTCATCATCTCTCTTCATCTCAGGCATTGAAGATGAGTTAGTACCAGCAAGAATGATGAGTGATTTATTCCGTGTAAGTCATCCTCCAAACTTTAAAACCAGGGCCCATTTTTCATAGAGCTGCTGAGCGGCCGATTTTGTGCTCACTGTGCAATTTCTATTTCATAGTGCTGCTAACCGTAAGCATATCAAAAGGCACAAAAATGAATGATGCCACAACGCAAATCCATGGCAAACGCGCAATATGACCGCCTAATTTTTCTGCTATTCCTCAAAATACGCTTGCACCTTAGCAAATGTTTCGGCTACAGTAAGCACAAAAATTTGCTTACCGTTAAGCAATGCCATGAAATGGGCCCTGTTCCTCAGACCTGGGTACAATGGTACATTGTCATGGCTTTGCTTACTCTAAGCAAAGAATCGGCCTATTCAGAAGGAGGGAATGCCATGAAAAATTGACTAGAGCAGGATTTGAACCAAGGACCTCAGGATTAATGTGCCGGCTCTCTACCATCTGAGCTATCCATGGGTTATTCAAATCCTGCTCTAGTCAATTTGTCTTTGTTCAATCCCAAATCATTAAAAAATGTACCCAATCTGTTTAAATTGTGGTTCAATATTTGGTACTCTTATTATTGTTTAATACAGAATACTGTACCCTACCTTTTACTTTTTATCTATTTTTTGTATGGTACAGAAATGCGGCACAAGACACAAGCAGCTGATTCGGTTTGAGGGCGGTACACACAACGAGACGTGGCGTTGCAATGGCTACTTCACTGTCATCCGAGAATTCCTTACAAAGGTACAGAGAGTAGCTTGATTATGAAGTTTCCATTTGCACATTTGATTTTTTTAAAATTAAGTTCGGAGCTATGACTTCATTACTCGCAAGTTACCGTATAAATTTTAGAAAGTTGCTATGTCAAATGGTTGGTGGCAAGCTTTTAAAGCCATTATACACTTTCAGTACAGGAAAAAAAAAAAAGTTCACAGATTTACAAATAATTTACAGGGTTTACAGATGGTAATGATGAAAGACTTCTCTTGAAATATTGTTCCATGAAATGCTTTACTTTTTGAGAAAACATTAAAACAATATTAATTCTCGATAGCGAGAATCCCAGATTTATTTGAAACACATGTCATTACACGGCGAAACGCGCGAAAACAAGAGTGGGTTTTCTCATTATTTTCTCCCGACTCCGATGACCGATTGAGCGTAAATTTTCACAGGTTTGTTGATTTGTGGGACTTGGACAATACTGTTTACTGAAAGTCTATAATGGCTTTAAATAGCAACCTGTAGATGAGCAAATCCTGGTCATACACATTCATTTGGTTTCCATTGACTCTTCCGTAACTATGCAGAAGCTTGCCCCAAATCATCTAACATAGCAACATTAGTCTGAGGAATTTAAATTTAAGAATGAACTTTTGAGTTTTTGAGGCATCGCAGTTACACAATGTGTATATGTGACCCACTCTGAAAATGAGTCACATGTCGCCCAATGCAATATTAAGTTATGGACAGTTTAATGTGGAAAATGTAAAAAAAAAAAAAACCACTTAGAACACTTACTTTTAGGCAATAAAGCTATGAATACAACAATTTTGTGATCATAATTATGTCTAATTTGTATCCATTTGCACACAATGGTAGTTTAAAATATCATTTTACTTGTAATTCAAAAAATGGTGTAGTGGCTAATTTCAAACAGGAGTAACTCAGCAACGCGATACACCCCAAAGCTTAGACATATACCAAATTACTGCTGCTGATGTGTTCTTTCCATCCATGCATATAACTCAATACATCTGACTCATTTTCACAGAGCGGGTCACATATACACTTTGCTGTGTAGATTTGGGAACTGGGTCTTGTAACAAGAAAATGAAAACCAGGATTGGAGTGAAAATATTTGTCTTTTCATTGTTTTTTTTCCCCTCAGGTAACATATCGAGAAACTGATCCTATCACAGTCTTACCTTCTGGTGCTCATTGTGTTCAAGACATCAATGCAACCTCCTCAAGACATCCTGTAGAAACAGTATGATACAATTGTCTCTTCAAGTTTAGAGGGACAACATTAATTTACATAATTACATGCTTGACAGTTGTTAATCTCTTTAGTAAAATTTAACCTCTGAAAGGCTCTGGACACTATTGGTAATTACTCAAAATAACTGTTAGCATAAAAATGTTCTTGGTAACAAGCAATGGCGAGCTGTTGATAGTGCAACGTATACAAATTTTTTGAAACGGCTCCCTCTGAAGTAACATAGTTTTAAAAAAACAACGTAATTTCTCACTCAAATAATAAAAGACTTCAGGCCTGAAGTCTTTTATTATGCATCTGAAAGCACACAAAGTTGTGCACCAGTGGTGTTTTTTTTCTTGCAACTTCGATGACCTATTGAGCCAAAATTTTCACAGGTTTGTTATTTTATGCATATGTTGGGATACACTGAGAATACTGGTCTTTGACAATTGCCAAACGTGTCCAGTGCCTTGAAACACAAAAATTAGATTTGTTTTGTAAAACAATTTGTCTTAATTTTCATGAAGACACTTCTTGGTGTAGTTTTGGAGCTCTGTAATATTTGTTTCATTTAAAGGAACGTTACAGAATTGGTAAGAAAACAATCGTGAAGATCACAGATTTACATCAAACTTACATGGTCTAATGATGATGATAGTAGAAAACATCCCTTGAAATATTTCTGACTGAAATGTCATATTTGATGAGAAATAAATAATCTAACTTCGCGTTTGGAGTTTATCGCTCAGTGAGCGTTTTATTCATTTTTGTTTTGGCATCGATGCAATGCAAAATTTGTAATAGTTTTTTTCACTATTTTCTCGTGACCCAGATGGCCGATCGATCTCAAACTTCTACAGGTTTGTCAGTTTATGTATATGGTGGATTACATAAAGTGCTTACACTGCCAGCAACTGTTTTGCTAGCAAAAACCAATTCTTAAATGTTCCTTTAAGCTTCTTTAACTGTAAAGTATAAGTTTTAAGATGCTGTCTCTAAACAACATGTATAAGGAAGATACATCATAAATAAGGTGAAAGCAATGAGATTAGAAAAGCAATTATTGTTATTATTATAATTTGTTTTCCTCTAAAGAAATATAGTTACTAGTGCCAGGCCTAGAATTTTAACTTTGAGAGGGCAAGGCTGTTTTCATTTTGCAAAGGGCACTTCCATTGGGAAATCTCAAAGTCATGAGGGTGCACCAAGGCTAATACCAGGGGGGGTGGCAACAGAGGCCCGGTGTAGTTCAAGGCATGAACTACATTTGAGTTGTGGATGAAATACAACAGTTATTTACTTTTGTCCAATCTATGGTTTTGATATTGAATGACTCACTGTACTAGTTGTTTTTGGATGCATAGACAAATAGACTATACTAGTTTGATCCAAATAAGTTTGGGTTTCAGACAAGCAAAGTTTAACATTAACATTTACATTAGGTTCGGCTCAAGACAAGATCACCGCCTGAAACCAAGGCGCTCCAGAGTCGTTTCGAACTCATGCAAGTGTTGGATTTAACTCTATAGTTTTTATAGTGTAGTTTATTTAAATTATTAGTTTATTAAAAGTAATTCATCTATTACATTTGCTTATTAAACAAAGTTATGAACAGAAGGTTGCAAACTAGCAAGACTTATTAGCTCATATTTTGCCTCTTTTTTTTTCCCCCTGTAAATAATGCAAAATAAAAGTTATTATTATGCAGATTTTTATATAAAAAGTACAGTACTTTCTGTCAATGATAGGTAGGCCCCTTCCGGTTTAGTCATCACTCTTAAAATTAACGAATGGCAATAAAAAACCTACTTGGCTAGAAGTACAGCAGCTTTGAATAGTATTTTTTAATCAGTTTATATCCCCAAACATTTTAATCTGAGAAACGTTACTTATCAGCAGCACACTCGTAAAAAGTGGGACTTATTTCAGCCTCTGTGAAAAACCTCAACGCATTGGGGTTTTGTTTAGAGAAACATAAGAAAATATCACTCTCAAGTTCACACATTACACTGGGTTAGCAGATTGGTTTGTTCTCAGAGTTTGTTTCCAATTACGGATCATTCTTTCTGCATTATGGACATGACCCACCTCCATGCATAACCGCTCCAAACTCATTGGCCTCTAAAAAACTACCGACTTTTGAAATAAAATTTTCACATTATTGTATATATCTACATTTCTATAGGATTCAAACAATGTAATGGTTAAAGAAAAAAGGATTACTTTGCTTTTAAGGGTTAAGAAGCATCTTGTTATAAATTTACAAAAATAATGATAATTTTGACTTTGGCATTTTTGTGTAATAATGGACACTGGACACTATTGGTAATTACTCAAAATAATTGTTAGCAAAACAAACTTACTTGGTAACGAGCAATGGAGAGCTGTTGATAGATGGTATGACGAACATTGTGAGATGGGCTCCCTTGAAGTAAAGTAGTTTTTGAGAAAGAGGTAATTTCTTACTAAATTAATATTAAGTCTTTGAAAGCATCTGAAAGCACAAAAAAACCCGCAACAAGGGTGTTTTTTCTTTCATTATTCTCTTGCAACAAATGGTGTCCAAATTTTCACAGATTGATTGTTATTTTATGCATATGTTGGGATAAGTGAGAATACTGGTCTTTGACAACTACCGCGCAGTACGTACATTTACAACAACTTGAAGGAGAGAAAAAGAATGTGTCCAGTGCCTGAAGTACGGAAACTAAACTGTATTTTATCAAACGAGGGCGCTATATATAAGCTGCTCTAATGTTGAGAAATTGACACGAACTGTTGTGCAGGAGCATACAGCAAGAAACCTCTATGCTTCGAAGTCCCTGCACTGTGCTTTTTAGCATGGATATCATTGGGATCAAAGTGTTCAGTCACGTAGAAAAGAATCATGGACGAAAGAAGATTATGGCTGCTGAAGGGGCCGAGATAGTCAAATAAATGATATCATTAACATTTTCTATTATGTCAAAATTTGCGTTGGGGATAAAGAAGTAATCATAATCTTGGTTTTACCCATGTATTATATACACCGATGTGTGTGTTTGCACCTACTACTTTCCCAAGTAGGCTGTGGAAAAAAACATGTATAGTATTACCATAGAGCTAACTCGGTGGTATTCGAACCCACGGCCTTTGCAATTGTATAGTAGAGCAGTTAATTCGCATAGTGTATAAAGACCATATCTTTTTGCTTGATGACCTGACCTTAAAAATCATTATAGGATTATATTTTTTACAAATTCGGGAAATTCATGGGGGATTTATAATTATCTACATTAAATATTTATTCGCGGTTTTGACAGAGGCCCCTACACCGACCACCCATAGCCAATCAATTTTATCTGTCGACCGCCGTCACAAAGTGGCGATAAAAAAGATTGGGAGCAAACAAACAACCAGATTATAACAAAAACTAAGTGATGATCTACTGATGTTCAATCTATTTTGCTAAAGATTTTTTATGGAGGCATAATATTTATAAAACTGTCACTGAACAAGTAACAGTCTTGTTCTATGCATATGTGCATACGAAAGAACATAATTATGTGTAACAATGGGAGTTACGGGAATCGTAAAAACGAACAGAGAAAAACCGTCACCGACTACTTTTACTTTATTTAAAAAATATTTATGTTGATCTGTATCTTGTATTGTGTAAAACACAGACTCTTATCTCAAAAAATATGATTCGTATTTGTCTTGTATTTCACGTTATGAGTCCAAATTCTTCAGTTATTTTCCAGCTTGACTTCGTGTTTTTATCAATTTAGCTCCATATTTGGGGAACATTTTTGTTTAAACTTGTATAATTTACTGTTTAGAAATGTACACTACACAAACACCGACTTGTTTCCGGCAGCTGTTGTGATTACATATTTCGCATTCGAGATAACCAAACATTGGTCTCGCCATGGTCTCGCAGAAAGGTTTTGTTTTGATCATAATTATTGTATAGGGTCCTATGATTTGGGGGAAAAAAAAACACACAACATTATTTTTGTATAAAAATTTAAAGTGACTTCAGTTTCAACATGGAGGAATAAATTTCAAAGAACTGTTTCCACCCACTTCACACAATCCAAAACACACCTACCCCATTCTATTCGGACTACTTCGCTAGTTAACCTACTGTATTTTCAAAAACTATTTTCTAAGAATAATTATTGTCACCCTATTCGGGCCCCTTTAGCATAGCGCAATGCCATGTCATTCAACGAGTGCACAACACACTCGCTTTAATAACCCGTGTACTGGCATTCAGCCAACTTTCTGATGCCGGCCGGCTAATAACAGAGAACATGTGATCTTTATTTACTGCCGTTCTACCTGCTGTGCACCCTCCCTCCGCGCGTGGATGCATAATCGTTTCTCGGAAGTCCACTTCTGCGGTCAATACACGCATACGTTATTTGGTTCATGGGTTATGCGCCTTTGAGCGTTGTTCTGATGGTCGTGTGACTGCAGTATAGGAAACATACCGTCAGTGTGTGTGCGGTATTATAATATGAAGAATACACTGACATTTTAGTGTCCAAATCCAATTAAATCAAGATAAAAAGTATAGATGAAATAATAAATCGTAATAAAAACTGTGAATTCTAGCTGAGATTGGGAGTTCTATTATACTGCCCCTTGTTTCGCGAGTTTACCCGTGTAAATTTCAACCAATATGCACCACAATGAAAACTAAATGTGAATGTTTAACAAATAATTTTGCACCAACTCGACCTCTGGATTAATATGCCGGTGCTCTACCACCTGAGATATCCAACCCAATGTTGGCGGTCTGTCAATATTGTGTTCGGGTAAAATTAATGATTAAAACAAACACACACCAGATAAATAAATAAATAACCAAACAACTTACAAACCTAAGCGGGAATCGAACCTGCACCAACCCGGAGGGCGAGGCTCACTCTGTAAACTCAAACATCGGAGGGCTTGTCTATCCAGCTGCCTAAAAATATCAACAAAATAAATTTTCAAGAATGAAAAATAAGTTACACAAGCGACAACAAACACATATACAATAAGGCTTTTTAATTTTTAATATGGAGCAACTTTGTCAAGAAACTATTTTTAATGTGAGGCAATACCTATAAGAATAGAAAAATTAATTAAGGAAAATAGAAACTATGGCGTTTCCAACATTTTTGAGTCACTTTCTGTGTACATTTTTGATGAAACTTGCACGCGTGAAAGGTTTTCATTGGCTGAGAGTCGTGCAGCGCGTACACGCGCGTGCACGTTTCCATTGTTTTACATCAAAGATGGTTGTCAATGACGTCATGTGCAACCTATTAGTGCGATGCGCGTTGTGCATGCATTGTGCTATAAGGGGGGGGGTCAAAATAGACCATGTTAACTTTGTTAAAAAAGTGTGACTATGGTGGTGGACGGTGTGACCTTGTACATTCTTTGAGTATTATTGCAGGCACAATACTGCACAGGTAATATGGGACAGTTGACATATTGTGTAATAATTTCCACATAAAATCCAAGAATTATGAAAGAAAGCTTGACAAGTTTTGAGATGTACCCCCTTCATCATCATATCAAAAGTTGATAAGAATTAGCGGTGCAATCTCCATAAAATATAAGATTTTATGTTTTCTTCCATGAGGCTGCGTACAATTCGTGCCTGCAGGAAGTCCAGGCTCTGTGGCTCTTTTGTAAGCATGTGATGTCACAGGTCACATATCGTCTATGTTTCCAAGTCAAATCTCAACTTCCCGCTCCATTTGATGTCATCTTTTTCATTTTCATTCTCCACGTACAATAATATTGTGCTTCCTTTTGAAATCTAAACATACACCGGATGGATTTTTCATGTGGTCCTCCCGACATTGCCTGGTTCTTCAAACCAGCCGGAAAGGTAGAATATGATATCAAGTTCATCACCACGTCTAGACCGCTGAGGACACTTCCCGTGCAATGGGATCAGAGAGCTTCCCCGAAACAAACTTGTTTATAATAATTGTTATAAACAAATTGTTTTCATCTTTTTGTTCTTCGACTGCTTCTGCAACATTAAACAACAAAAGGCAACTTCTTGTTAATTGGAGCGGTCAAGACAAGAAAACCCCAGCAGATGGAATAAATATAACAATATTCAAGAAAAGACAAAAGCCAATGACATCATTGCAAAGATAACGGGGTAAACTTAATTTGTAAAGTTATTTTAATACATAACTTTATTTTTGTTGGTAAGAAACGCAATGTACATTGTAATCAGTATGGGGCCCATAGGTGGTTACACATACTATTCCGACACCCCTATGTTCCGACAACTCTGCCTAAATTCCGACATCCAGACCAGGGATGTCGGAACACAGGGGTGTCGAAACCATAGAGGAAGAACAGACCTTCCTCTATGTCGATACATAGGGATGTCGGAATATAGAGCAGTCACCCCTCAAGTTTGACAGCAGAAAAGTCTCTCTTTTTTCGTGGTCTACGTGCGGCTTGTGCATCAGTGATTGATGATAGGACAGCTTCATGGTAAAACCACAGCCCATGGGATACCCTCTTACCCTGGTGGTTCTGTGGTAAACCTTGAAATGTGGTTTCTAGATCTGTCAACAAATTAGGCAGCCTCTAGAAATGTTACGACTGTTCAGCATGTGAAATAGAACAAGTCTGTCTCACGTCTCACACACACACACAAGGACAGAGATGGGATCAGAGCCCACGTTGTAGGTTGTTTGGCTCTCTTTTAGCACCGGTACCGGTCTAGTAGCTATGGGATCTTATTTGACCAACGTAGGACAATGGGCCGTTATTTATATGCTCTTACTACAATGCTCAAAGCCTGAGCAATAACAGTCCAACAAGTAATCCTCCCCTCATCCGTGCCCAATTTCCCATTACATGTAGTCACTTTTCATTATAACCAAACTGTTATAAACTGCTTACCAACCAAACTAAACCGGTTCGGGTTTAACTTGGTACGCTGTCTGAACATACCCTTTAAGCTGTATGGTGTTATAGTTGTGTACAATACATCCTTTGATTGAATGAAAGATTAGTAATGGGAACACGTCAGGACTTGTGCTCTAGTTCAGTTGCTGGATGGTTATTATAGCTTCTGGTAATATAAGGGCATTGCTTTATGGTTGCTGGTACTGCACATATTTTGCAGTATTTTGTTATAGCCACAATTTGTGCGCTTCAAAATAAACCCACTACAATTGGGCCGGGAATTCAACCTGGAAAACCAACATTTATTTCTAAGAAGTCCTTATTGAATCATAATAGACATGTAGAGCAATGCTTTTAATTGAATCGAAAATTACATTACGCAATATAATGTGTTCACACTAACTGTCCTTGCCCTATATTGCATTGCACACATATGAAACTTCCCTGAACGTCTCTATGACCTAGATCGGCATTGCACGATGAACACATGGCAGGGACTACCCTGGTAAACATGCGGTTTCGCGCACCAGGGCCTTATGAATGGATTTATTATCATCATACACAATCCCAATATGCAAAGTGAGAAAAAACGCTGGCCAATCAATTCTCGGCTGCTCCTGTAGAGCTATTGCAGGAGCCAATGAGGGTGTTTCATTAATGACCGCGCCATCATAGGATCGGAAGCCGGGTAATAGGCTCCGCCCCCTTGTGCAAACCAAAACAACCGGCCGGCGTGTGCGAAAGCATTCGACTATAAACCACTTCAGATTGTGTGGTTAGATATTCAGCGTGTCAGCGAGAAATAATAGCATAGCTTCGCCTGAATTCTGACACTACGTACTCACCGCAATCATAATCTTTAAAAATCTGGATTTTCAACAGTGAATTTAAAGTTTTTTCGACAAGTATGTACGGAACAAAACGACTAGCGAAGAGGTCCATCGTAGGAACCCGTGTGTGCGCCCAGTGGCCAGATGGTGTTTACTACGCTGGGGTTATACACAAAGTGGAACTCGAGAATAAGTCCAACTGTTTGGTGGATCCAAACTACACCATATGTTTTGATGATGGGTACATCAGAAGGTATAAGGAGGGCGACATAGTTGGCCAGGGTTTTAGCGGAATCAGCAGCGTGCACCTCAAGTTTGGACAGCGAGTGTTCTTTACGAATCACGGGAGAGAGATGGTTGGATTTGTGCAGAAACATAAAAGGCCAACGAATGAGGTATGTTTGTATACAAACACGCTACCATGCACGCAGCCTTCCTTGTTATTGTATTTTAATGTGGCCACCGTGCATTGTATTCAGAGGTTTGTGGTTTGCCTTTTGGAATTATGAAATAGATTCATACATCAACTTGGCCAGTAATATTGTATGAACAAATATAATATTGTACGTAGATGTAGGCCTTACAAATAAAAAAAAATAAACGCTTTCCAAACAGCAATCTATAGTGTGAATAAATAAGCCATGGAGGTAGAAATAGACTCCATGATATTTCAAAAGAGCAACGCGGCAAAAGGTGCGGATGGTCTGGTGTTTATTTATTCTTATGTGAATTTTTGGTGTCGGTATTTTTTAAAGCTTTGTACATTATCACATCTGGAGTTTTCCCTGGGTTGAATGTATCGCTGAGACTTATGACTTAGTTAGGGGTTGAAATAAGAATAAGGAAGGTTAAGAAAGGACAGTTGAGGAGGGACTGAGCAAGTCGAATGATCAATGTTGACTGTTGCTAGTCTAGGATTTAAAACTATTTGTTGAGCACGAGGTTTGGCCTTGAATCGAAGCCGGCTCTTACTATTGACTGATGACCAGTAGGTTTCCCTCCTTTATCCATGGAGGTCCAAACAAATACAAACTGCGTGCAGCTTCTGCGAAGGGAGCAAAAGAATAGTTATGTAATCCCCTTTACCGATAGTGGACTCGCACATTGGGGGTTTCACTAAGTAATCCAAACAGGGTGCGTTCGTTTAGCTTCCCTGGGTCGACCCCGGTGTGTGGCGTTTTTTTTCCCCAGGACGAACGTGGGTAATTATCTGCACACGTTCGTCCTGGAAAAAGAAAACGCCACACACCGGGGAAGCTAATCGAACGCACCCACATATAAACATTGAGTGGTGAAAAAACACATGTCTTTCCTTCCATGACCCAGGGGACGATTTCGGCCAGCACTTTTGCATAGCAACACAAATATATGTAGCCTGAACTTGTTTTGGGCTCACTGAATTCTATTAATAAAATTATTGAGATAGCATATGGTGATTTTTGAGTTGAGACTGAAACATTTTGTGTAGCAATTAGACCATGTGAACTTTGTTTACATTAAGTATGACCTTCAAGTTGTACATTCTTTGAGTATTCTGGCAGGCACAATACTGATATGATATGGGAAAGTTGACATTTTGTGTCATAATTTCCACATAAATTCAAGAATTTTGAAAAGTAAAAGCTGGACAAGTTTGAAATGTGCCCCTTTCGCCATATCAAAAGTTTATAAGAACTAGACAATAAGTAGACATTGCAATCTCCATAAAACATAAGGTTTTATGTTTTGTTCCATTAAGCTTTGTACAAATCGTGCCTGCAGGAAGTCCAGGCTATGTGGCTCTTTTGTAAACATGTGATGTCACAGGTCACATGTACAAGGGAAACCGTTCACTACATGAAAACCACTCGATGAAAAAGCCCAATTTAACTTGTTCTGTGCATTGCATGCTAATAATTTTAGTAGCAAATCGTAATTTGCTCTGATAGTACAAGGGAAACAATTCAATGCATGAAATACACTCAGTGAAAGCTCAATGTCATCCCTTTTGTAAACAAACTGACCTGGCCGATCCAGGTCTGGGCTCGTCACTTCCAGATACAAATCCACCATGTTTTCCCTCAGGCTAAAATGAGTTAGCGTGCACGGAAATACTCTAGCGCTAGTCCCTGGCAATCCAAGGTCACTATTGCTATTATTACACAGCATTGACATCGTCTCGAATTGTAAACAACATTTGCAATAAAAGCTGAATAGTATGTCCCAGGGAACTCCGTCCGCCGGTGATTCTGTCCCCCATGTTTATGGGAAATTAACAAGGGCTGGAGGATGAACCTCGAAGAGGGCGCGATGTCAGAAGAAGTTTGTACATAGACCTTTTCGCAAATACTGGGGCGGGCGCGTAAAGCTTGGAATTAGGTGCATTGTGGTCTAGCTGGTAGCAAAATTTGATTCATATCTATCCCACAATGCACCTCATTCAACAGTCTGCGCTTGCGCATTGGTATTTGCGATAAGGTCTATGATCGCCATATGGGGGACAGAATTCCCTGCCACACCAGCAGATTTTCTACCATCCGCAGGACAGTTCTTTCTTTCCAGAATTGAGAAGTCTCCAGAATTCCTACAATTTACTCCGCGGTAGTAAGTAGAAAATAAAGCTCGACAGTTTTCTAAAGAAGAAAATATACTATGTATAGATGTTGTTACTGCAAACCAAACGCAGACCAGTAAATGATTCGTTTTTGAAAAGGCAAAGGCACCAAGGCATTGGTAAAGGGCACGGGCACCCTATGAGGAACTTGTAAACCGCCTTAATTAGGCCGTGTCCGAAACGGCGACTTCGGCTACAGCTACGGCTAGATCGCGCGCCTCTGCCTATTCTTCAACACTGGTAGACGCGCTGATCTAGACGTAGCTGTAGCCGAAGTCGTCGTTTCGGACACGGCCTCAGTATAGTTGCCTCCGTGAAGTATCAGGCCTGCAAATATTATACATTTGTATATCATATCGTTACAGGTCTTTATCAAAGTAGACGATGGTTCGGATAGAGTAGTGCAGAGGAAGTTGGATGAGATCAGGCTAATGGAAAGTAGAAAGTCACCTCGGCTGGCTGATCACGAGACGGACTATCTGAAACTTGCTGATATGACCCCACCATCAGAGTCCAAGAAAAGAGCTGTGTCCAGTTGCATCGATGTCCCAAGGTAAGGTTTAACTTAGTCCCATTTTATTTGATGAATGTTAGCCTTTAGGCACAAAGCTTACTTTTAATGTGAGAGGTCGTAAGCTGTTCCGAAGCCACAATAGTGCTAAATAAGCTACACGGTCAAGAAGAGAGCCAAAAATGAATAGAAAAACGATGTGTGGAAAATGTACTCCCACTGGTAGTACTATACGTCGTAGATAATAACATACTGATGGCTGGGACACTTCAATATAACTCAGGAGGAATATTGTATTTTTTTTAGGGGGGGGGGGTACCCTCACCCTAGGATGACATTCAGTCAAACCAAATTTCAGTCAAATTTTGACATTCAGTCAAACCAAATTAATTTGCCAAGAGGACGCGTCAGGTACCTCTTTAGTTCGACACACAACATATCGGTTAGTATAGACTATACCAAAACCACGGTACCTCTTTTCTGTTCTTGAATG
Organism: Asterias amurensis; assembly: GCF_032118995.1. Lineage (NCBI taxonomy): Eukaryota > Metazoa > Echinodermata > Asteroidea > Forcipulatida > Asteriidae > Asterias > Asterias amurensis. The sequence continues at coordinate 13,120,276 of NC_092664.1, read as the reverse complement.
CCACAGTCATAGTCGTGTGGCCGTACCTCCGTCCACTGAGCAGCATGGTGATATTTTAAATTGATTTCCAATTTTAGTGACCCTTAGGAAAATCAGATTTTTTTATATTAAATTATTATTAAATAGCCTGAAAAGTCTATCATGTATGTCTAGCCTGGATGTCAGCCCTTATATACTCCCCAAAACAATGTTTCCAATCCCAGATCATGTATAGCTCTATGGTCAGTCAGATAAAGTTGGCAGCTGTGTAAATAATCATGGGTTTATGCTAGCCCTGGCGGCCTACCCTTTCGTGTTGTACTACTCTGTATCTGTGTACAGAGGAAGAGTCCTATATATAGGTCTAGGGTTTATGCCAAACTCGTCAGCATTCCATAATTCTTTGCTAACATCTTGCCTTGTATTGTTATATCTAACCCGATGAACTGTTTCAACTCCTGTTTCATTTGGGGAGGGGGGGGGGGCTGCCGAAATGGTAAGGCCGTTTCCGGAAGGACGTGTCTGTTTAAAGAGTAATTTGGTAGTTGTTTTAACATTAACCAAAACAGCGCGCCTGGTAATGTAGTTGGTGCAGGTTTTGATTGTTTCTGTATCTCTATAACGGGAAGTTCAACAAACTATTTTAGTTTCCTTTTTTCTGGCAGAAGTTGAATAATTTGAGTGAGAAAGTACCTCCTTCTCAAAAAATACTTTAGAAGGAGCCGTTGCTCACAGCTCTCCCCATGGCTCATTAGTTTTTATGCTAACAACTATTATGAGCAATTACCAATATTGTCCAGTGCAGTGCAGTGCCTTTGAGTCGTCATGTTATTCCAGTTCTATTTCTATTTTAGTTCTAAAGCAGATGGTTTTCACATTAGCAACATTGACATTACCATAATTAAACCGCTCATTCTCTGAGTAAAATGTGAGTGTTTTATCGGATGTTTTAAATTGATCCACTTCTAAAAGTTCACAATTTGCTTTCAGCGGTGATTGCTTCAACTTGATAAAAGGGCTTGTATATGTATCGTTTGGCGACTTTAAAAATTAAAGTCATACAAACATAATTGTTTAAGAAGTACAGCAGATTTGGATAGCACAATGCATTTGAGAAACTTGTAACTCAGAAGAATTGAGGTGATGCCTATAGAAAAAGCTTTTAATTTTGTATCCCCAAAAATCTGAATCTGTGAAACATTTCCCAGATTATGGTTTCAACATTTCCCAGATCATGTTTTCAAACATTGCAGAATATTTTTCTGCTTGGACATAAAAATACAGATATTCGGCGATATCTTTTAAAAACGATACCACCAAGTTTTGAAATAATATGTTCACAGGTTTATAGTTTGATATATTGTCTATATTCAACACTATTGGTTAACAGTGTGTTACAAATACCAAATTTATACAACCCCTTTAAATTGTCAAACAATGATGTTTTCATCAAGCTATTGTGTAATATGTTGAATACAATATCATTATCAATGACTATTATCAATGTAACTGCACGTCTAACATGTCCCCAAAATTATGAATCTTTATTCAAAGAACAATGTTAATGTTCATGTTTATAGGCCAATAAGAAATAGACGTGTTTGTGTTCTGATAAACAAATTCTTTATTATCAGATAAGTGACGTATACAGATGACTATTTGTCAGATATTTTGACAGTAGATGAGGACTTTGTCCTTATGGTTGTTTATGTATAACCAACGACTTTGTATCTGGGCCAACCACTTGCGTAATTGTTTGTTTTGTTGTCCGGTAAACAAAGTCACGACCAGCAGACGATTCTTGAACATTGAATTATCTTTAGATGTCTGAAGTTGTTTGTCAACAATTTGCGATTGTTAGATTGTTGTTATAAATGTATTTGGAATTAATAAATATTGAACAGTATTATTGCTCTTTATCAGAAAGTACAGTCGTATGACGTTTATTGCAAGAGCGCTGGGACTAATCAAATTATCTCTTTATAACAGAACTTTGCTATCTACAATAATTTTTGTAAAATTGTTTGACTCATGTCCTACAGCACCTCAGCAAGTAATATTTTAAAGGCAGTGGACACTATTGGTAATTACTCAAAATAATTATCAGCATAAAACCTTTCTTAATAACGAGTAATGGGGATAGGTTGGTATAAAACATTGTGAGAAACGGCTCCCTCTGAAGTGACGTAGTTTTCGAGAAAGAAGTAATTTTCCACGAATTTGATTTCGAGACCTCAGATTTAGAAATTGAGGTCTCGAAATCAAGCATCTAAAAGCACACAACTTCGTGTGACAATGTTTTTAAAATTATTATTTCATTCATATCTCGCAACTTCGACGACCGATCGAGCTCAAATTTTCACAGATTTGTTATTGTATGCATATGTTGAGATACACCAAGTGAGAAGACTGGTCTTTGACAATTACCAATAGTGTCCACTGTCTTTAAGGAAAGCTTTCTACCATAATATATTCAAATAAGAGGTCATAGGAAACAGAAAACAGAAATGAGATTCAGGTTTAATAAACAGACCTGTTTAGAACAGTGCTCCAAAGCTGGCTTAGGCCCTACTCATCGTAATGTATTTTTTTTTTTAAGTCACCCATGCATGTATCGTTCAAAGCATTGTTCGGGACCAAACCTTTTAATACTGAAAAGACCTCAAGTCTTTTCAGATGAATGTAAAAGCCAAATTTAATCTATTTGGTTTGTAACAATACCACGTGTCCGACATGTGTACAGTTTTGCTGGTATAATATATTCTTTTCAGTGAGAACTTGTCTTGCTATAAGGCCTATTTATTCTATAACATACCTCATACATATTCATGACCGAGAGTCGAGTTCTCATTGGTCCATTCCTCATTATTGGAAATTGTCAAACTAGTTAACTTTCAGTTTTTGGGAGCTATTATCGACTAGTCACCCTCAAACCATGTTATTTGGTATACTACCGCAGAGCAAACCAAACATACACTGATACCTCACCATGCGACCTTAAACCCCAAGTTCACTTACTAAACTTTTCTTGCATAAATCAACAACCAAGACAATTTACCTCAATGCAACTCACTATCTGGTCATCATTGGAGCCAAGCTATGTAAAGTGGAGCCAGGCATTTACTAAAGTGGGCGTGGCTCACAGTGGGATGACGTCATTCTTTACGAACATAATTGGGGAAAGTACCAAGAACATTTCTTCATAATGTTGCGTCATAAAAGGGGAAAACAATGATGTCATGCTCGTGCATTGCAAAATCTAAGGAGTTACACAGTCATCAAAAATAGTCCCTTCGTCTAGACAATGACGACAAGTTGTTTTCAATTCAAACCCACAAAGGACTTGTGTATGCCCCAATGTATTTTAATTGAATTCGGTTTAACATGGTTTAACAAGTTATCTCAATTGACATTTGTATGGGATTGTTGTTGAGTGATCTAATTGTCAAATTTAAACACTAAACTTGATATCATACAAAACACAGGTGCATTGCAAAATCTACTGAATTACATCAAAAAATAGTCCCTTCGTCTAGACATGACGACATTGGACTTGCGTAAACCTCAAGGCACTCGAAGTGAATTAACTCATCTGAATGGGTTTGTTATTGATCTAATCTTATCAAAAAGCTGTAGATGGATTGCACATGACGTCATTGACCACCATCTTTGATAGGCCTATAAAACAATGGAAAAGTGAAGACGTTTATAGGCGCTGCGCACAACTCTCAGCCAATGGTATCCTTTCACGCGAGTGACGTTTCATCAAAGATGGCGGCCAATGCATTGCAAGGGGTCTATTGTTTGATTTTGACCCTGTTTGCACGAGGAGAGCTCGATCTTGGGGCTATTTGTTGGGACGATTTAAAAGTGATTTTAAAAGATAGCTCTGGAGGAAATAATATAGGGGAGGCACGGCGTGCTCAGCAGCTTGGAACAAAATATGACTTTATGCGCAACACCCGGCCCACAGTCATGGTGCGCCCATCTCACCAGGGCCACCAGGAAAAACAATTACGTTTCTCTTCCACTATGTGATATTTGTTATCGATACCACACTTGCTTGTTTATTGTACTTAACTGATTTTGACTACGATGGAAGGTAACTAAAGCTCAAAAAGTGGTGTCCGCACACTTCGTTTATTGATCACATCTCAGTGTGGGATTTGGACTTGTGTGGATACCATTTCGACATAGTGTCTTGTTTCGTAGGCTGGAATCTCAAAACAGAACCATCTGTTTTTTTCACCACAGGTTTTTAGAGAAAGAGAGAGTTCATGAAAGTTCGTATTAAATTTATTGAAAAACTTGTTCAGACATGTTCTATATAAAATGTAATGCATGCCCCGACCAGCACGTACTCTGTACCTGCAGCAATACAAGGACTTTCAAGGCACTGTAGCCGATTTCACACAACTCTAGGATTAAAGACAATGGACACTATTGGTAGTTGTCAAAGACCAGTCTTCTAACTTGGTTTATCTCAACATATGCAGAAAAATAAAAAACCTGTGAAAATTTGAGCTTAATTGGTCGTCGAAGTTGCGAGATATTACTAAGAAAGAAAACACACCATTGTCACACGCAGTTGTGTATTTTCAGACGCTTGATTTCGAGACCTCAAATTCTAAGTCTGAGGTCTCGAAAATCAAATTCGTGGAAAATTACTTCTTTCTCAAAAACTACTTCACTTCAGAGGGAGCCGTTTCTCACAATTTTGTATACTGTCAACCTCTCCCCATTCCTCGTTACCAAGTAAGGTTGTATGCTAATAATTTGTTTGAGTAATTACCAGTAGTGTCCACTGCCTGTAAATGCTGTGCCTATGGTTAACTCGTCCTAAGTCCCAATATTAATTCTAAGAAGAGTTTGGTGAAATCGACGGCTGGACACGTTTGGTAATTGTCTAAGACAAGTACTCTCACTTGGTGTATCTCAACATGTGCATATAACAACGAATCTGTAAACATTTGGGCTCAATATATTGGTCAACGAAGTTGCGAGAAAACTATGGAAGAAAAAACACCCTTGCTGCCCAAATAAAAGGCTTCAGGCCTGAAGTCTTTTTCATCATAATTTGTGAGAAATTACCTCTTTTCAAAAACTTCAAAGGGAGTCGTTTTCACAATGATTTATACTATCAACGGCTCTCCATTCTCGTTACCAAGTAATTTTTTTGCTGAACATATTAACCAATGTCCAGTGCCTTTAATGGCAGTCGAAAATTGGATCCCTCAGAAATATGTCATAAAAAGAAATAAATGTAGAATTAACGGTTTATTGGAGGTTTAGAATAGTGGTGTCAGAATCAGTTCATTAATTTTAAATTATTTTTTGTTGTTCGTGACTTTGAATACCAGTAGATTTTGAAGGATTTGAACTAATCAGCATCAAGGTATATTGACTGATATTGACTGTACATCAAGGTCATGACATCGAGGTCACGAGTTCCGGTTTAGTTTAATTACAAAGGCACACTATCAATATCAAGTCTTAAAGTAAATTAAAGTTGAGTCGAACTACTTGGAGGTATTACGGCAACTTCTGTAAAATCCACGTACGGTTTTAGAATTCTCTCCAGTCAACGCAACGAAACTAAAATGATGCTTGTGGCTCAATATTTGTTTTTATATTAACATTGTTTGCGTATTTTGTCAAACTATATAAGGCCTATAGTTTGACAAAACAGATACAGGTTTCTGATGGTCGTGCGTGCATGCTTAAAGCCATTATACACTTTCGGTAAACAGTATTGTCCAAGTCCCACACTTCGTGTATCACAACTTATATATAAAATAACAAACCTGTGAAAATTTAGGCTCAATCGGTCATCGGAGTCGGGAGAAAATAATGGGAAAACCCACTCTAGTTTCCGCGCGTTTCGCCGTGTCATGACATGGGATTGTGTTTAAAATAAATCCGTAATTCTCGCTAACGAGAATTTGTATTGTTTTAATGTTTTCTCAAAAAGTAAAGCATTTCATGGAACAATATTTCAAGAGAAGTCTTTCACCATTATCTTTTGTAAACCCTGTAAATTATTTGTAAATCTGTGAACTAGTTTTTTCTTTTTCTGTACCGAAAGTGTATAATGGCTTTAAACTAATGTTGCCATTGAGTTGACTCCAGGTTTGAGCCGTCCAATATTGTTCCCGATTTAATAAGGACCAAAGCGGGTTTCTGGTTATAATAATATAATGTTGCTTACCGTAAGCAATAATAAACATGACTTGTAGTTTCACTTTTATCACCTATAAAATGCAAACAAAACTTGACATGACGCGACTTGCAAACCCAACCCTTAACTCGCATTCTTTTCGAATGAACTTGGGAAAAATTCCCCTTCACCGACATCAGTATGTCACAATGACTCTTTCTCTGACAACGACAACAACAACCAGGGTTTAATTCCCTCATACCGGAAGAAATATAAAACCACAAAAGTGCCTGGATAGATTGTTTGCGTTGCAATGCCTTATCAATTTAATATCCGGGGAAATAATGGAATATTCCTTTGAAAAAAAAATGGTACGGTCCTGTTTTGTTGGCAGCCAAAAGAAAGTCCCGCCTATTATGAATTTAACTATAACTGTGGCTACAGAATTTGGGTTGGCTTTCTTCCTGCAATAATGGATATTGTTAAACTTTTTTGGGCTAGTTTTGTCAACAATGAAGTTTTCACTTTTTGCTTTCACCATGCGTGCATTCAAAATACACATAACACATGTATATGGTTAGGATTTTACAAGTAAGTGAGCCCGTTTTCGAATTGGTGGCTACATAATATACGGCTACGGCTGTTACTAATGGCTGTTGGTAAGGCCGGAAACTGCAATGCAACGCATGATGACGTTCAATAGCCATACCAAAGGCTGTTAGTTGTAGCCGCCAATTCGGTTACGGCTTAACACGTCATCATAACAAAACTACCAGCATTTTAGATTGATTCCTTCCCACAAACACATGAGGTGATCACTCTAGCTAAATATATCATCATTTTTATGAACCTTCAACTTTCAGAAAGCTGCCCTGCATCACGAACTATCAAGAATCGCAAAAATTACGGCTGAATACGTTTTTTATTTTTATTTAAGCACCCTTTAGTCACATCAAAATTGTGTTAATAAAAAAGAGATAAGACAAAATCTAACTGTACGACTTCCACACCACAAACTGTGAGATATTTTCTCCCATTGACCAGTGTAAATTAGAGGAATCGGACTCTGTGGCTCTTATTGCGTCACAGGTTACGTAACTTTATCCTTAAGTGACGTCACGGATTGCGTCGCGTGATCTTTAAGTGACGTCACGGATTACGTAACGTGATCTTTAAGTGACGTCACTGACTACGTGTAATGTTTTTATGAACGCTATGGAGCCGCGTTATCAACAGACTCGGTGCATGGTCCCTTTACTTTAGCTCCATATCTTGTGTAATTATTTACCGCAAAAACTCCAGACAGTAGACGATCAAAATACAGTGGTTTTTTGATCTGTTAACCTCAAGACGTGTGTTGTATATCATGTCCCACATCCTAAAGTTCAACAACAAATGTTGGCAGGAGTTTAAGTGATTTTATGCATGACCATTTTTGTTGGTGTGGAACTGTAATTGAGTCTGGTTGAATCTGACTTTTTTAATTTGGAGAATAGGAAGGACGATAGTATTACTTGACCAAAACATAACTCAACAGTGCTACCAAAAAGTCTCCATTTCTAGCTGCGTTCAAACATGGAGGAACAATCTGTTTCGTCCTCCATGGTTCAAACAATCGTTTCGTAAACCATAATTATTCCGATAGTAGAACACTCTTGCTGAGATTATTTGGAACATTACTCCATGTTTGAATAGAATGAAAAGCGAGACATAGATGTGATTTTTTTTATTTATTTTTTTATTTTTTATTTTTTTATTAGGAATGCGTAGTTATCTTGCAAGCTATTTTGCTTGCTCAACATCATTGTCAAAAATCGTTGTTGGTTGAAAGTGTTTTTGCGAAACAAAACTAAACAGCTTTTTACATTGGAACGCACAGCGAGATTAAACACCCCTATAAAAAGGCTGATAATGGAATAGCCCATGAAGCATTGTATGGTAATGAGGTAAGCGTGCTGCCTCATGACGTATTCTTGTAGGTCTAGGCACGAGGCACGCGGGTGGACGTGCAAAAAGCGCGCCCAATGCTGTATTTCAAAATGTTGTTGGAGATAAACTTCTCCCGGCCGGTGCCAAATCAGGCCTAGTTTGACATCAAAGAATATACAATAAAAACAATCTCCTTTTTTTGTCACTTGAACAAAAACAATGAACTGGAGAAACATGAAGGAGATATTCACCGTCTGACTTTGAAGGGCACATTGAATAATATGACTTTTGGCTGAATTCCGACGTTTTATGTCGGCCTGGTGAAGAAAATCAGACGTTTCCACAAATAAAGAAATCCTGCTCATTGGTCTACTTCTCCAGTGCTTTGGATACTGTTTCAAAAAGCTCCTTGAAATCTATAGCCCCAGGGAAATATAAAACAGTATAAATGGCATCACTTCAACATACCTTTGAATTTGTATCCAAGTTTCAGACTTTTTTGTTAGTAATGACTCTAACCCCTGATTATAGATCAATGATTAAAGACAAATAATGTTACTCATAACACATTTTTAGCGTTACGTAACAAATACGAAGCATGGGTATTAAGGTGAAATGTTACAGTTTTATTCGCTCTTGTTGTTGGTGTGGGGTGTTTGTTTAGTAATTTTTTTGTTTTGTTTTTGAGGGGGGGGGGGGGTTGTGTCTTACACTGATGTTGATTCGAAGGAATAAAGTTTAATTAAATTTCCCTCATTATGATAATTTTTTTTTTCAAACTGGTTTATTCTTGTCAAAAATGTTCAGCTTTGTTTTAATCGCAACTTTGCATCAATAAATTAGGGCCATCAATTGGCCTACGTGCAAAACATTGGAACATCTGACACAGTCGTCTCGCTCTACATTAATGATTCATCATCATCATTAATGAATGAATTGCTATTCAGGTTATTGACCCATTATTTGCAAACAATTGTTTATATTAGAAAGCGGATCCGGTAAAGCGATGATAGAGTCATCGAAACCAAGTGGAACTTCCGTCAACAAGTTTAAAGGAACACGTTGCCTTGGATCGGTCGAGTTGGTCTTTGAAAAGCGTGTGTAACCGTTTGTTATAGAATGCATATGATTAGAAAGATATTTTAAAAGTAAAATATAATTATCCACACAAGTATTACTCGAAATTGCGTGGTTTTCCTTTTACCTCGTCGACAAACACGGTCGGCCATTTATGGGAGTCAGATTTTTGACTCCCATAAATGGCCGACCGTGTTAGTTCGCAAAGTAAAAGAAAAGCTATGCAATTTCGAGGCAAATGTGTGTGGATCATTGTATTGTACTTTTTAAACATCTTTCTAACCATGTACATTGTATAACAAACGGTTACATACGCTTTTCAAAGACGAACTCGACCGATCCAAGGCAACGTGTTCCTTTAATACCAATTACTCTGTTTTTAAAGGCACTTGACACGTTTGATATTGCCAATGGTATGGAATACCAGTATTCTCACGTATCTCAACATATGCATAAAATAACAAACCTGTGAACATTTTGACCTCAATTAGTCGTCAAATTTGCAAGAGAAGAATTAAAATAAGAAAAGAAACAACCCTAATAATTGTGTGTTTTCAGATGCATAATAAAATTATAAAAGTTTTCAGCTTAAGTGGGTTGGGGGCGTTAAATAAAATTATTTCAGCAATATAGCACCATGTAGCATTTCTAGAGCAAGGAATCGCCAAGTTGAGACCATACATCTCTATAAAAAGGTGTGAAATAATAAATAAAAATCGAAAATAAATTATATTTATTGTTAATTTACACAAAGCAAGACTTCCTGGTACACCAATATTATATGATGGGTCTTAATTGTGATTTTTTTGTATTGAACTTTAAAAGCGGGAAAGGCATTTATTATTGACAAACATGTGTTATAGACACCAGCATGCAATATCAGTCTCAAGTCAACAAGAACTGTTGTTGTGTGAACTTCTGATCATTGGTTAGGTCAGGAATTGTGATGTTAATTTTCCCAGCCGGCGTGATTGTGTCATGTCAATTGGAAGCATGGGCAAACTGCACGTAGGCCATGAAGACATACGGAGTTTTTTTTAAAATCGCCCAACAACGGAAGGGAAAACAATAAATATTAACATGGTCATAGTAAATATTAATTCATCCGGTGATAATGGTTCAAGAGAAGGTTGGATCAGGCCGGGCGAGGGGCATGGGTGGCTTTCAAGCCGAGAGGGCAAATTGTATTATAGGAAAATAATGGAAGGAATGCTTGACTGATTTCCCAGTGTAACCGTGGTGTTATACTTGTAGACCAACTTTGATATGTCAAAGTGACGGACAGGTTAACACCATTCAAAATACCGAACATTCAAACGGAATTCATTTTAAGATCAGTTCATAAATAAATGCGACTTAACTAAAACCTGGTTGGAAAATTTATAATTGAAATGTGCATGGAGAGGCTCATATGTATATGAGGTTGCTGTTAACAAACTGCCACACTTTTTAAATAGTAAAATTTCTAAAACCGAGCATATGGCTATTGTAACCTCACTTTATATAAAAGAGCGCCTCTGAGCATTTTGCCGACCCTGGATCGAACAAAACTTGTTTGGGAAAATTACAAATTGATTTGGGATATTTAAGACGCGAACTATTGTTTCAAAACCATGCAGATATAGCAATTCAATCAAACAAAAATACATAGGCACTTTTCGAATCCACGGTTTCGGCTCCAGATTCTCGGCTCAGGCTAGCTTGGCCCCACGGTTGTTCTGACATATTTTGCGCGTGCTATGCGTACGTGCTCATCGGGCTTCAGACGAGAGAGAATGGAGCCGAATCCAAAGCCGAAGCCGTGAGTTATTCTAATAGGGACACAATAAGTTATTCTGAAATTTGCGCCGCTTAGTCTAGAAAGAAAACGCGATCAATGTCGTGTGGAAATGATTTTGAGTTGGACCAAGATTTTCGCGCCCTGCGCCCAATAATTTCGCGCCGAAATCAAAAAGTTGTTCAGTCAGCGAAAATTTACGTCATGATCCGCCGAGCGAGAAAAAACGCTGCTGATATTTTATCTGCTTTGCAATAAATTGAGTCATTACTTCACCGATTTCGAAATAAAACCCCACAATTCTCTTTTTCAATCCAGATGGAAATACTTTAATCGATCGAGTGTATGAGATAGAAAAATTCAATTTGCATTTTGAACAGACCGCTATCGTCTCTCCAGTGTTTTTATTCAAACAAGACCCGGCCTAGTTTACCAGAGTTCCGAGAAATGAAAACAAACAATCGCGGAGCAGAATATTGAAGCGTGCGCGTTCGCTCAGTCCCAACCGACCTACGGCTGTTGTATGTTGACACTACGAATTACTGCCCACCCCCCCCCCCCCCATCCCTTTCTTTAATTTCTCGGAAAAACTCTCTTTCGGACGAGCACTGAGGTCGCAAAAAGGCTACGTGACAGGCGTGCGTCCACAATGAATCATTTACTATGCTCGGTTTTTGTTTAATGGTTAGTTGTAGTTCACTGAACTCAACATACTGACTAGCTAATGAACAATGCTTGATAAAATAATAGATATTGCTCATCCGAGTGTAGGCCTATTATGAACAATTGCATCCGATGAACTTCATGATACGAAAGTTGTATGCATTGTTTAGTTTGCCTCAAGTGTTTCCAATGCCACTACCCTCCTTGTTTTGTAGAACCTGGTAAGTTTGTTAATTATTCTCTGAGCTCATTAAACAAATTTCAAGGATAACGATTTAATTAAAAACAAAAGTATTTAAGATATTTTAAATACCATGTTTAATGGGATTTCCCAAATGAGATTAATTATAAGTTGTGACTTTTTAATTATTTTGTGTGTGTGTGTACCTTTTCATTTTTATATAGGGTACATCATAAATAATGCATTTTAATTTAGTGTGAGAAAAAAACACACCAGCAATTATTGGAATATGTGATAGGGTTACTACCACTACACTTAATTTTCAATTAACACAAAATTAATGTTGCATTGCATTTTATTGATTTATGTAAAGCAGGTGTTTAAAAACTGGTTTGGGTGGGTTCACCATTCAGAAAAAAAAAATTTGGACATGGACTTTGGATTTGGAGTCTGAGAAAAGTCATTTCCAGAAAATAGTTACTGCTGGTCTTTTTTTTATGATTATTTCAAGTTGGTAATTTCTTCAGGCCCGAGTCTATTATTAATTGAGTGAGAAATCACTTCTTCCTCAAAAACTATGTGTCTTAAGAGGGAGCTGTTTCTCACAATGTTTCATTGGGTTGCTGGGTAAATTTTGCGTGTAGGCCTATATATAATAATATGCCTTTGCCTGTTTGTGTATACTTTTTTTTTTTTGGTGATGGTATGATTTTACCAATTTATTAATTTTGTGTTTGTGTATAGATTTAACATGCTTATTGTAAACTCGATTTTTCCTAACTCTGTAAACACTTTGTAGATTTAAATGTTGTCAACCTTTTGGTTTTGTTTTATTCAGATTAAATAATCCATTAATAATAATAACAACACTAAGAATACAACTATCAACAGCTTTTCATTGCTTGTTACATAGGTAGATGTTATGCTAATAATTATTTTGAGTAATTACCAATAGTGTCCAGTGCCTTTAAATCAACTGGGGTTATCATAACACAAAGCCAATTATCATTTTAAGGCCCAAGATAATTACACTGTCACTGGTCACTTTGGTCAGTCCAGCCTTAAGTAGTTGGATGGAAAGGTTGGTTCCATCTGTGGAGGAAGGAAATGATCCCATGGGTCAGTCAACAATATTATCCATGAATGATCCAATCATCCATGAAGACACTTAAGTGGACAAAGTCCATCACTTCAGACCTGTGGTCAAGCCACCATGACCAACTGACCATCCATTCACAATATGGTCTCAATGACCCATTGTCCAATACTGCTCATTTTTAAATTTCCATAATAATCCATTGGAAGCTTTGACTTATACACAAGCTGCCAAGTCAAGGGAGAACAACTCAACTGACAATAAATTATTTGATGGTAGTTATTTGTCTTTTAGCGAAAATTCCATTTATGCAGTTTTGATATGTCACCGAGGCAAAGAAGGCGATTGCCTCCCTGCCCCCTGGTCATTGGTTGCCTTGATGACCTTGAACAGTAGAAATTTACAATTTTTCTCATAGGGTGCCCATTTACTAAGGAGCAAATGCCTTGGTGTCCTTGCCCTTTCAAAAACGAAGCATATCGGCCTGCAAATTGGGCAATTTTTGACCACAATTAACTGTCCCTTCTTCCTCTGTCATGCATCAGAATACCTTGCATGTTTATCAAGGTTCAGTTAATATTTTATGGTTGACTGCTGCCATTAGTTTATGTCCATTAAAGCATTTGGACACGTTTGGTAATTGTCAAAGACTCAAAGACCAGTCTTCTCACTTTGTGTATCCCAACATAAGCATAAAATAACAAGGCTGTGAAAATTTGAGCTCAATTGGTCATCGGACTTGCAAGATAATAATGAAAGAAAAAACACCCTTGTCACACGAAGTTGTGTGCGTTCAGATGCGTGATTTTGAGACCTCAAATTTAGCTCGAAGTCAAAGGAAATCATGGAAAATTACTTCTCATGAAAACTACTCCACTTCAGAAGGAGCCGTTTCTTACAATGTTTTATACTACCAACCTCTCCCCATTACTCATACCAAGTAAGGTTTTATGCTGATAAATATTTTGAGTAATTACCAATAGTACCTTTAAAGGGTTAGGGTACTTTTCTACGACACAAAACACAAAACGTCCACAGGTATTCATTAAACTAACACCGTTATGATGGTATAATAGAAAGCTTCCCCTTAAAATATTACTTGCTGATGGGCAGTAGTTCTTGAACAATTAGTAAAACAATTTCACAAAAATATTTATTATTTTAGCATGTAGTTGTACAGTGGATTTACGCAACTCTCCTCAAAACATTGCTTTGTGATTTTCCCTTTTTTTTCTCAATTTTGTTTTGACTAATGATGCCATAGGTAAATTATATTACAAACATCTGTATTCACATTGAGTAGGGACTCGTGTCATGGCCAAAAACTTAATCTACAAAAGTTATTAAAGGAACACGTTGCCTTGGATCGGACGAGTTGGTCAAAACAAAAGCGTTTGTAACCGTTTTTTATAAAATGCATATGGTTGGAAAGATGTTTTAAAAGTAGAATACAATGATCCACACAAGTTTGCCTCAAAATTGCGTGGTTTTCCTTCTACTGTGCGAACTAACATAGTCGGCCATTTATGGGGGTCAAAATTTTGACCCCCATAAATGGCCGACGTGTTTAGTCGACGAGGTAAAAGGAAAACCACGCAATTTCGAGGCATGTTTGTGTGGATCATTGTATTCTACTTTAACAACAGCTTTCTACCCATATGCATTTTATAAAAAACGGTTACAAAGGCTTTTCAAAGACCAACTCGACCGATCCAAGGCAACGTGTTCCTTTAAAACCCTTTAATTTATGTCCATCAGAAGGTATCATATCCTATCCGCTAGTAGTCAGAAGCAAACATTATAAGGTCAAATTTGACAGAAGCAATTTATTCACTGGCCAGAGAAAGGTCCCCTGACCTACGTTTCGTACTCTGGGGATGTCCAGTTTATCATAGTAATGACCAAGGACTATTGTCCAGTCCAAACTAACTGACCTGGACTAACTAGTGACCTTGTATGAGGTCATGTGATGGCCAAACCACAAAGACACTGGCCCCATGGTCAAACCACCTTGCTCTTTTATGGTTAATGGTCAATCCCAACCAACCATAACCACATTGTCAACACAATTGGGCTACATTTCACAGAAAGTTTGCTAAACAATTTTCTACAAACTAAGCTGATGGTTTTTTGACTGATGGTCCAGATTCTCTGGTAAGCAACATTGTTTTTGTACTAAGCAAAACTAAGCAGCTCTTTGAAACTGGACTCCCGGTCAGTTAACACACAGGACACTTTATTGAGACACTTTTATGACGTGGAATCAATTTTCGGATCTAATATTGGGATTTAAAGACTAGCAGGTAATGTTTTTCTTTTTAAAATGTTCTGCTTTTTTTTAACAAGAAGATCTTTTGGTTGTTATCAGTTGCTGTTCCTTGTGATTGTATTTTAATGTGTACCTTTATCAGTGAATTTGAGAGAAATTAAGGTAATCTGGGGCCATATTCACACGACAGCAATGTAGCAGGGGTCCTTTGCTTAACTTGAGCAGGGTTGTAAAATTTTAGGACTGTCCGAGGTCCCTAAATAAATCTTCTAACATTTTGCTTTCCTTTTAATGGACAGTATTAAAGGCAGTTGACACTATTGGTAATTGTCAAAAGACTAGCCTTCACAGTTGGTGTATCTCAACATATGCATAAAATAACAAACCTGTGAAAATTTGAGCTCAATCGGTCATCGAAGTTGCGAGATAATAATGAAAGAAAAATAACCCTTCTCACACGAAGTTGTGTGCGTTTAGATGGTTGATTTAGAGACCTCAAGTTCTAAACTTGAGGTCTCGAAATCAAATTCGTGGAAAATTACTTCTTTCTCGAAAACTATGGCACTTCAGAGGGAGCTGTTTCTCACAATGTTTTATACTATCAACCGCTCCCCATTACTTGTAATCAAGAAAGGTTTTATGATAATAATTATTTTCAGAAATTACCAATAGTGTCCACTGCCTTTAACACAAGGTGCATTTTGTAAAATTTCGCAACAATGCTAGCACAGGACCCTTGACTAATTGCTGTTGTGTGAAAAGGGCTTTATGCCTCAGCATGGTTAATATTTATTGGAAGAACCTGTTCGGGAAATCACAAGAAGTATTAACCTACTGTCGGATTGAATAAGTAACTGTTATATCTCAGCTGTGATGAGCAGATGATAGAATAAGTAACTGTCATATCAGCAATGATGAGTAGATGATGGGATGAGAGCAGTAGGGTATTTTCTTACTGATACTCAGCGTGTGTTTGTTTATAGTGGTATTGGCATTACTCATGTACGTCACCTCCAATATCAACCACAAGACTTTTTGCTCTAATCAGGGCTTGCGCTTAAAGGCAAAATATACCTTTGGTTTTTGGAACCTTTTAATTGTTTTTATTCTATATAAAATGTAGCTAACCTGTGCAACTTTTATTTTGAGATATCGCTAAACATTCAGAGCGATTATGTCCACGCAGGAAGACAAATATTTTCCTAAGAAACCTTTTTGACATAAATGTTTCTCAGATTCAAATTTTTAGGTATAAAATCTGATACATTTTCCCATATAACCAGCCACATTTGCTCGAAAGGAAATTATTCTGTGAAAATTTTGACTCATTTGGTGCAAGAGATAAATTAAAAACTGCCCTTGTTGCACAAATTTTTGTGCTTTCAGATTCCTAATAAATGACTTCAGGCCTGAAGTATTTTATTATTCGAGTGAGAAATTACCTCTTTCTCAATAACTACGTTACTTCGGAGAGAGCTGTTTCTCACAATGTTTTATACTATCAACAGCTCTCCATTTCTCAGTACTAAGTGAGGGTTTATGCTAAGGGGAAGCCCTGTGAATGTTGCAACATCTCCTGACTGATGAATATTTACACGAATTGATGATGCAAGACACAGTTAAAATTTCCCCTGACATTATTGCAAAACTTCTGAGTCATTTTCACGTCATGATGTTTTGTGCCATTGATGAAAGATTTTTTGGATGAAGACTGACCTTCTAGAAAAAGGGTTGTTATATTTGAGATATTTATACACCATGCCTATTATTATTTATGGTTCTAGAGTTCTTCGTGTCCGGTCATTGTCGTGGTTCTTTAGGTAAAGTATTTCAACATACTTGGTTGTGAATTAAACAGATATAACACAGGATAAAACCTGTTGTATGTACCTGTATTAACCTTTTAAATTAAATGTTATAGACATTTTAACAAATTTTCATGTAAATTAGATTTTGCTAGATGTACTAATGAATCAATCTGAAATGATAAAAACAATTTGATATGGCTTTCATTTGATTTGATTTTTCATTTTTATTAATTTAGTTTCATGTACTTCATGATTATTTTATGCGGTGTGATTGAGTTTACTAAGTAGAGTGTCTTGAAATGCCCTTAAATTATTGGTTTTTTGTGTCGCGACAAAATGAAAAAAAACAATTGGAATTGTCGTGAAAAAGTGCAAAATAGTTGTCCAAGTAATACGCACAACTTTCGTGAAATCTGCTGCTGATGTTCCGACCCTAGCAGAGTCTTTCTCGAAAGGCTTTGACCCCATAGTAGAAGTTCTCAGAAAAACCTTTTCTGGTGTGATCTCACTAATGAATGATAATAACCTACTTTGTCTGTTTTTTTTCTTCTAGTGTGAATTCACCGAAAGAGGAATGGGAACCATAAAATAGATGAAAATAACCTACTTTGTCTGTTTTATTTTCTAGTGTGAACTCACCCAAAGAGGAACCGGAACCACTAATGGATGACGTGATGGCAGCCATGGTGTTAACAAGCTTATCAGGAAGCCCTCTATTGTCCAGACAGGATAACTCAGGTAAGAGAGCGAAGACCATCGGACAGCTGAAGATTTGAGAAGAAAAGAAAAGAACCCTGGAAATTAGATGATTAAGTTCTGTGGTTTGTTTTTGCTGATTTGTTAAAATTTGGCCTTAGTTTCTTAAGCCCTTTTCATAAAGAAACAAGTTTGCCAGGAAAATTCCAAGGAAAGTTAAGTTCACACTTGAATTACTGACCACGGAAAACTCATGGGTGACCCCTTCATACCTACATGTACCCTTGCTTGGGAGTTCGCCCTATATAACCCAGGAAAAAAGCAATAGCCCCTAGAATATAGGTCCTTTTGCTTCCACAACCCTAAAAAGGTACGCTTTTTATTATTAAGAAATAAAAAATTACTGTGTACCTGTTGAACCCAACTCTAGACAATAGCTGGGCATGTTAAGAAGTCACTTCGATGTAAAGATTGATGGGAGATGCTTAGAAAATAATGTTTAAAATACCTTAGATTTTGTCAGGATTATTTACCTCTTTCAAGCATTGGGGTAAAGCTCATTAGCCATTTTGAGGTTTGGTGGACAGTTTATAATACTGTTTGGTTTTGGGTAAATTTGTCTGTATACACCCAACCCGAGGGCACTCCTTTTTTTCCCCTGCATTAAAGGATTTAAAGGCACTAGGCAGCTCAATGAAACTCGCCCTTGTTGTCTTTTTTCCTCGTGCACTTAAATACTCAGTGTTTTGACCCCAAGGTGATGTCATTACCTTGAATGGTCTTAACTGTTCATTCAATATTTTGAGCAAACTATAATAACCTTGCATTGTGTCTGGATTGACTTTTGAACAGTGTGCTTTGTAAACAGCGCAAGGACAATCAATGTATGTTGAATGTTTAATCACTCACGTTCGTACATGATGTTCAATTGACAGCATTGAATACCAGATCTGATATTCATGAAGGTAACCAAGGCGATTGCCTCCATGCCCCCTGGTCATTGCATTGGTGCTTTTGAAATGCCCCGATAGAAGTTTACAATTTCTTTATAAGGTACCCTTTACCAAGGATTTTTGTTTTACAATTAGTTTGATTTTGAAGTTAAACAATGGAGGTAACAATATTACAGATATAATAATAATTTTAAAAAATATTAAAAAAATAAAAAAAAATATCAAGCACAAATACTTTTTTTTAAATAGAAGATCTGAATCAAAACAAGATGGTCAAAACAATCTCAACTTTTCATAAAAAGAAACACCATAAATGGAGAGTAAAGCAACAAACACAAACACAACAGAAACTACACCCTCCACATTTTATAATCTAAACCTTAGCCTCTCCTCTCCCCAAAAAGGACAAGGGGCGGGAGGAAGAAAAGAAACATTCTGAGATCGGATATTATTTATTTGATTATGCTAAGACAATCCATTATTGTCCTGGTCGCAAGTATTTTGTTGGGCTATTAAAATACTTACTGGCACTCCCTGAGTCAATAATAACAGTTGGAAAGCTGCCAACAATGCATCAGCCAATGTTTTTAGACTTTGGTTTCCTTTCCGATCAATTTGTCAATAAATAAAAACCAGACATTTTTGTTTAAGATGATCTCCCCTGTCACGGGAATTAGGCAAACTCCCCGCAGGGGATATAAACACCAAGGGTATGAAGTAGTGTAGTTTTTTTTTATAGTTATAAAAAGGGTAACTAGTTTCCCAACACAATTATGTCCATATGGGCTGGGGCACATTCTGGCAAGTTTGGCACCTTGCCAAGCTTTGCCTGCTGGGTGGGTTACAAGTCATCCATCATCAAGAACACTGCACCTTTAAAGGGTTTTGATGTAGATCAAAGTTTTGGCAGTGACAATTTGAATCCACACTCCCAGAGAATGAAGATGTTTTTAATTTACCTGTAGAAGTTTCAGCTTCAGTCAGCAGTTATCATTAGTTTTTTTTTAAGAAAAAAAATGAAAATCACTAAGGAAATTTTTCACCATGAGAGTCACGTAAACCCGTAAAAACATGCTAAAATAATTTTCATCTCACTGAGTGAGGAGACAAAGAATATTTTTTGGTGAAATTGTTTTAGGCCTACTCATTTCTCAAAATCTATAGCACCTCAGCAAGTATAAGGGAAGCTTTATATCATCAATATCTTCAAACCGTGTAAGTTTAAAATCTGTGGACAATTAACTTGTCTTCGTCTGTGAAGTGCAGATTCGATTTCATGAGTAAAAGCAGCAAAAAAGAACACAAACACTTTTAAATCCACCCTGATCATGGTGTGCTGTTTACTGGTGTTTTTGCTTGAGCCCTGCTCAATAACAAGCCGGCCGGCTGTTTTGCATATTATTGATGTCAAGGCCACGCTTTTTGATGGATACACTGAGGGGCATTACCCTGCTATACCAACTGGACTGTAAATAATATTGTTATGATAACAGTGTAACACTGGTTTGTGGGAAGTGCAAATTCAATTAGAATGCACACTGTGCACTGGTATTAAAACACTGGTGTCTAATGGCAAAAACAACTAGTGTCAAATTGTTAAGTTTTTTTGACAACACAGCAATATTGTTATTTGGTTTGTTTTTGCCAGGAATTGTGTGGATCATGTTCCATGTTCAAAAAACCCCAAATGAAATTGAGCTTGATTTAACAACAGTTTCACTCATTTGAGAGTGAATGCCAATCTGTGTAACTGTTTTTGAGCAAAATTGGAACAAACTGCACTCATTTTAAAGGGAAAGTACACGTTTGGTAATTACACAAAACAAATATTAACTTAAAAAATGACTTGGTAACAAGCATTGGAGAGCTGTTGATAGTATAAAACATTGTCAGAAACGGCTCCCTCTGAAGTAGCATAGATTTTGAAATAGAGTTCATTTCTCACTAAAATAATAAAAGACTTCGCTAGAAGTCTTTTATTTCTATCTGGGTGTTCAATCCAACAAGGGTGTTTTTTCTTTCATCATTTTCTCCCAACTCCGACGACCAATTGAGCTCAAATTTTCACAGGTTTGTTATTTTATGCATATGTTGAGATACACCAAGTGAAGACACTGGTCTTTGACAATTACCAATATGTTACCTTCCCTTTAAGCTAGGTAAAAGTACCCGCCTTTCACTCTAAAAAAACATTGTCCACCATACCTGTGTGGCTCTTTGCAAGACAGGTATGGCAGACAAAACAAGTGGTTTGCAGTCTTTTTCATTAAGAGAGAGTAACATTTAAATTCCACACTCCCAAACTTTATTGTATACTGTGGCTGATAGCACATGGCAAGAAGCCAAGGTTTATCCTACACAATAATCTAAAAATATTCACAAACTTTGTTGGCAAAGTTATCGTAGATCCATGCTCCACAAACCGACTATTCATGACTCACAACAGTGTGTATGATTGCTCTGTTCCATGATCCTTTCTCTGAGCTGAGAGAGAGTTTTGGT
The DNA here is from genome assembly GCF_032118995.1 of Asterias amurensis. Lineage (NCBI taxonomy): Eukaryota > Metazoa > Echinodermata > Asteroidea > Forcipulatida > Asteriidae > Asterias > Asterias amurensis. The sequence continues at coordinate 13,099,189 of NC_092664.1, read as the reverse complement.
TGACTGGATGAATATAATATCCGACTTAACTCTTGCCCACCTGATATATATAGCCCTCTGTTTTGTTATTTATTCCAAAGACATTATTAACTGCGTTTATAGGATATTATCCTTTCTTGTCACAAGGCGACTTTTGAATTGAACAATACTTATGACTACATGGATTCAAGTATTGATTTATCTTTCAATGTGTTTGTGTGAATGTTTATTCTTGCACTCAAGTTTTCTGGAAGGCGGGTCTTAAGTTGTTGAAAGGAACAACAATTAACAATTGTTGTGTACAACTGTCAGACAAATAAACAAACACCATGATTCAAGGAATCCAGGCTGGTATCAGTTGTTGTCATCAAAAGCTACGGAGCATTTTATTTAGATACAGTGCTGAACCATCTCAAGGGGAGGGGGGAGTTAGGTAAAGGTTTTAATGACTTATTATGTACTTTGAAGAATAGTCTTTGGTTTAATTGATGTACATGTGTATTGGATTAACAAATATTGTTGATTTGTTGGGATTATTTTGCATCTTTATAAAACGAGAAAATAGAACTAGCTGTTGCAAACAACTAACCATGGAGGTAGAAATGTCTACCCTCATGATCTGACCAACCTAAAAGGACTGAAGGTATAAATGAAAAGAAAAAAAAAGTTGATGGCCTGATGTTTCAACCCTATACAGAGTCTTTCTCGTAGGTCTGCTAGGGTCGAAACGTCAGATCTTTGTTTGCATCTTTATAAAACCAGTTTAAGTTTGTGCTGATGTAATTTGGAATGAGAAGTTTTAGATACCAAATAATAAACCACTTTTATTTTTAGTTCAGACTTTAACGTTTGCCTGGTGAACCCCCCCCCCTCGCCCCTGTTATTTCAGTTTTAATTCATGGTCTGACTTCTCTGGCCATGAGGACAGTGTCTCTACAACTCCTTAAAGGCAGTGGACACTATTGGTAATTACTCAAAATAATAATCAGCAAAAAACCTCACTTGGTAATGAGTAATGGGGAGAGATTGATAAAATAAAACATTGTGAGAAACAGCTCCCTCTGAAGTGACGTAGTTTTCGAGAAAGAACTAATTTTCCGCGAATTTGATTATGAGACCTCAAGTTTACAATTTGAGGTATCGAAATCGAGCATCTGAAAGCACAAAACTTAGTGTGGCAAGGGTGCTTTTTTCTGTCATAGTTATCTCGCAACTCCGACTACCAATCAAGCTCAAATTTTCACAGGTTTGTTTTTTTATGCATAAGTTGAGATACACTTAGTGAGAAAACTGGTCTTTGACATTTACCAATAGTGTCCATTGTCTTTTATATCTCCAGCTCCTAAGTTCCGGTTGTTATCACAAGTTTGAAATGTCATCCAACAATATTCAAGCTCCTAAAACAATAAGATCCTAAAAATTGTTTGATATTAAACTCTTTTACAGACAAAACTTATGTTACCCCTCGGCCTAGTTCTGATTTGGATACAGGAGCCTAAAAATAACATGTTATGACAATTTATGACAAGCGTCAACTATTTCATTACAAGACTATCAGACAGGAAAACAATTACCACCTTCTATTGGGTCGCCGAGAATGTCGGAGGTCGCGAAGGTCTGGACGTGCTAGGTCAATAAAGCGATACAAACATAAACTTTTATTTGGGAAATGGAGGCAAGGGGATATGACATTTGAGATACGGAGTGTTGTAAAAATAGAATCTTTTTTGGAAGAATGGTAATTTGATAGACAATGGAAACTAGACAGCTGGAAGATTCAAAACAAGTTTGTCAAATCAAACTGAAATGGTAACTTTGATAAATGATGACAATTTCAACTTTTTTAAAGTAGGATTTGAAACTTTGCATTTTGGGAGTATAATTAAGTGAGGTGAGGTTTGCAGTAGTTTTGAATTTTGCCCTTTTTGCTGAATTGTCAATTTGTTTTCCCTTGCAAGGAAGTGTTGTAGTTAATGAATGATTTACAACTAATATGAGAAATTTAGCCAAAAAGAAAAAATCTATTTCAAGAGTTAAATCAATTTATTTGATATCTCTCTTTTCCCTGCAGTGCCCTACAGCCCAATAAGTCCAACAGGGGGTACCACAACCGGTTCTTCAACGGGTACTGGAGCGTCATACAGCCCATCCAGCAGTGGTCATTTCAGCTGGGACTTTCATTCCCGAGGAACCCCCTCCCCAGCTTCCTCGACAAGTAAGTATGATAAAAGTAAAGATTAAAAGATGCAGCTTTGTGATTTCGTGTGGGGTGTCATGGCCGAGCCAGCCATAGACCGAGTGGTCTAGGGCCAAGGGTTCGAATTCTGGCCGGGCTGTTGCTGAGCAAGGCACTTTATCATAATCACTTCTCTCCACCAAAGAATACAAATGGGTACCGCCGAGAGCAGGGGAGTAATCTGGGATGGACGGGCATCCGTTCCACGGGGAATAGAATTACTCTCAGTTTGTTTAGTGTCAAGGAAACTGGATATTATTATAAACACTGGCCGGATGAGCAGTATTGGCTCGGGACAGACTTTACTTTAGCCCTAGTTTGCGTCCCCAACCCAAAAAACTTACAGCAAAGAGAGGGCAACTGATTTTTAAAGTTCAGTGTACAAACATTTAAAAAAGTATATTTTGAAACTTAAAAGAGTTGCTCATGCTAGTCTTATTTCTTGTGCCAAATTCGTCGTTCGGGAATATAAGTCTAGGAAGGTGGGAACGCACTGTAGAATCTCGCCAAAGCCAGTCACTGTAACTTTAAGCATGGCAGCGGAAGGAAAAGTCAAATGGGAACACGGCTTAAGATTGTTTATACAGGGAGGAAACCGTTGACCACGAGTCAAAGTTAGAAGTGTCTTGGTTTCAAAGATTATGTCATCACACACTGAACTTGACACTGACAGTCCAGGAAATCAGTCATAGCCTTGAACAGGAACGAGTCCAGGAACCGTTTACTCCTCTAACTCAAAACACGGACCTGTGGCAAATGCCAAAATCTTAATTGGATCTGTTCTATGATGTCACAGTTGTCATGGTAATGGCATACAAAAACATAGGATTTTTTTTCGGGGCAAGACACAGTGAATCAGATTATTTCTCTAAAAAACAGATTGAGTTTTGAGGGACCCAAAAGAGAAATTAACTTTATTTTATTTTGATCTAGTTTAAAAGGGAAAGTATACAATTGGTTTTTGAAGCTGTATAGTAACAAAACTAACCTGTGACAATTTCATTTCAAAAAGTGTTTGCGATTTTGAGAAATTGGCCCAAATCTGGAACGACTATGTCCATGCAGGAAGAATAATTTGTAATTTAAATACACAATCTGAAAGACGTTAGTGTCAGTAAGGCTTCTCAGATTAAAATTTTAGATTTTCAAAACGCTTTATACTATTATAAGCTTCTGTACTTCCTAACCAAGCTGAGTAACTTTTTATTGCCATTCACTTTCCTGTTAGTGTTAACCAGACCATGACACTACTCGACAACAACAAATCTAAGTGTACTTTACAACAAATGTCTACACCCAATTCTAAAAGCACAAAATGTGGACATACAAAAATAGCAACCCATTCACAATACACTGGAATGACAATGTACAACGATGTCAAAATAAAGGTTTTCCCAAAAGTTTACAAAAAGGTAATGCAATGCAGGCCTGTATGCTTCGTTTTTGAAAGGGAAAGGGCACCAAGGCATTTTCTCCTTGGTAAAGGGCACCACCCTATGAGGAAATTGTATATTTCTTCTGGAGCATTTCAAGGGCACCAAGGCAATGGCCAGGGGGCATGGAGGCAATCGCCTCCGTTGCCTTTGTGAAGTATGAGGCCTGGCAGTGAAATTTGCTGTTCCCTTTAAACACAAGGTCAAAGACCAACTACTGCTTGGAGATTTATCCTCCATACAAATGCGCTGGGGTGGAAAACAAAGCTATAAATACATTTGTACCGAATTGTTGTAGTAGGAAACTTGAAAAACATGTTGGTTTGATGGATTGTATAGCAGATGGGCTTTGATAGGCAAGGCTTGACTGGGTATTGTGGAATCTTTATCGCGACCTAAATCAAAAAAACATTCTCTTGCTAGGCAATATTAATTGAAGAACCAGTTTCCAAAGTTTATTCTCATTTTATTTGATTTAATTACACTTGTACTAACTTAGTGAATTGTTCTCAGTGAATTAAACGAGAAAGTGATGGATCAACAACCCCAAAATCTACACAATATTGTCAACAAAGAAATGATAAAGATGTGCTGCTCTGACATGAAAACAAAAACCATTTTAGCCGATGAAAGGGCTCCCACCTAACTTGGTCTGATCGTAGAGATTGTAAACATAAGATATAAGACAAAAGAAACTGTATTACTTTCCAAAAAGAAAAAATTACATTGTTTGCACTAGTTTAAAAGCACCACAACGTATCAAGAATTTATAATACAACTATTGCTGAGTGAAAACAACGCACGAGGATTTAAGAATAAACTCCCTACACACCAAGCAGCCTTGTATGTCACAGCCTCCTTGGTAGAAACAAGTGATTATTATCTGGATGCCCTCTGGGCCTGTGAGATTTACTTCCACAGAGGTCAAAGATCATCGAAGGAACTTCACTTCTGGGTTTAGAATTGCATTCAATTTGGTTCCCTGGGCATTTAATGATAAACAGATTTGAAGCGTACAGTGAGGCCAATTTAGGGGGAAATTGAAATATCCTTTAACTTTTTGTTTTTACGGTATTGATGTGGGAACATTAGTTGTAGTATTTCCAGTGTTTCTGTGGAAAGTTCGCAAAAGTTGTGTAAAGTGGTTCAGAAATTTCACATCTCAGTTCATTTTGGTTCCCTGGGCATTTTTATGATAAATGGATTTGTGGAGCATACAGTGAGGCCAATTTAGGGGGAAATTGGAATTTCCTTTAACTTTTTGTTTTCACGGTATTGATGTGGCAACAATTTAGTTACAATATTTCCGCTATTCATGCATGTTTCTTTGGAAAGTTTGCAAAAGTTGTGTTTAGTTTTTAAGATTAAGTGATCAATTAAAAATGGTCCTATAGGCTTTCATATTCATTTTAGCACCTTTTGAAGAAAAATGGATTGTTTTCATCTGAAATGATGAATTGAAAGTGCAGATGTTTTAACATTTTTTTCTATACACTGTTCTGAATGATGGCACAATGGTAGGCCTACCATTGGTTTGCTCATCTGGAGATTGCTAAACGTAATCTTGCCCCAAACTAATGTTTTGAGGTAAAGAATTCAAATCTAGATGGTAACTTGTGAGTAAGGAAGTCATTACACCGAGTATTTTGTTTTCAAATGGCCTATTCCCATCCCCGCGTATAACAGAGTATTTGACGTTGAGTTGTTGCGATTTCTCAACAGGTGATGTGGATTGTAGTGTGGCAGGACTCACGCTCACTGATATCGGTTCAACTAACGGCTTAATCTTTGGTCCGCCCTCTGTGGATGAAGGAATAGATGTGAGCGAGGTCGGAGCTTTGTGTACAGTAGATGTTATTCCTGCTAAGAAACCAAGGGTAAGTACAAGTCAGATCATCTTAATTTTTTTTTTTAATTTAAAGGCACTGGACACTATTGGTAATTACTCAAAATAATTATCATCATAAAACCTCATTTGGTAACGAGTAATGGGGAGAGGTTGATAGTATAAAACATTGTGTGAAACGGCTCCCTCTGAAGTGACGTAGTTTTCGAGAAAGAAGTGATTTTCCACGAATTTGATTTCGAGACCTCAAGTTTAGAATTTGAGGTCTCGAAATCAAGCATCTGAATGCACACAACTTCGTGTGACTAGGGTGTTTTTTTCTTCCATAGTTATCTCGCAACTCCGACGACCAATCAAGCTCAAATTTTCACAAGTTTGTTATTTTATGCATATGTTGAGATACACCAAGTGAGAAGACTGGTCTTTGACAATTACCAATAGTGTCAATTGTCTTTAACAAAGAGAAATTGACTATGCAAAAGACAATGGCCTGACGCTTCGACCCTAGAAGAATCTTTCTCGAAGGCTATAATGACAACACAACAAACATGAACAGGTAAGTTGTGACTTAGTTTTTTATACCATAGATCCTTTGGGTTGGTAAGTTGGTTGCAACAGCTTATTCTATTTCCTCACAAGTTGACTATAGCGGGATTTGAACCTGTGACCTGCGGATTAACGCGCAGGTGCTCGACCGACTGATTTATCTCGTCACTATGTTGGCATTTTTTCTATTTTTTCGATATCTTTGTTCGGGGATGCCAGTCAGAAGTCATTCAACCTGTAAAGCATATAGCTAGGGATCACACCCAGTTACAATACAACCTGTGAAGCGGCACAATAATTATAAGGGGATGTGACTTCCCTCTTTGAATCGGGTGAGAGCCCTGGCTATACGACAGTTATAGGTTGAGTTGAAATTTCATCTGAACATATATCTTTTTTGGTGCTCATCGGTTTTCATCTTTAGACCAAGGGAAGACTGATTCACAAATTTTCATTTGTTTTTACTCCACAATCCTGACTCCCTACTGCCCCAATTCAACAAAATAGTGGCACCCCCTGGTTCCACCACCACCAATTGGAATGTCACAAATACTAAGCCTACTGCTGTTACTTCAACAAAGTTCAACCCAAGAAAGTCTGTGCTTATTTTGTAGGACTTAATAGTTTTGATTGATTAGGATTTAACGTGTTTAGAGACCTTGCTCCTGTTATGAGGTTCAAAGTTTTACAGACAAACTTTGGGTCAGGGGAATAACACCCAGTCCACTGGGTCCATCCACTCATGATAGAGAAAACTCACACACATTGCTACAACCCATGAAAATCTGGCCTTGTTTTGTAGGGCTAAAACGTTTTGATCGATTTCGGATTTAACATATTTAGAGACCTTGCTCCTATCTTGAAGTTCAAAGTTTTACAGACAACATTTTGATCCACCCACTCAAGACATCGCCTGTTCAATGATTTTTAATTTAAAGGGTTTGCCCACAGATTTAGACTTGACTTACACGGTTTGAAGGTAATGATTGTAGAAAGCTTTTCCTAAAATATTATTTGCTGAGTTGCTGTAGTTTTTGAGAAATTGGTAAAGTTATTTTAGCATGTACAACGGGTTTACGTGACTCTCCTGAAAACATTGCTCTGCGATTTCCACTTTTTTTTCTCTCACAAAACTTGACAACTAATGCAGTTCTATCGTCTACACCTTTAAGGATTTATGTCATGGCCAAAAACTTGATCTATAAAAGGTATCAAAACCCTTAAAGCCCCACAGATTATTTCCAAGACCAAACAGAGAAAAATTCAACCACATCTTTTTAAAGTTGAGGGTGCCTTGATATCGAGGCCTTGCCATCTCTGGCCTTGAGCCAACTTCCAAGAGCATCCACTCTCAGCTCAAGTTGAGGTTTGTTTATATCAATACCGAACTCTGCAAAGAGCCATGCAGAGCCTTCTCACCACCCCCAGCCAGTTGTTTTGACACCACTGGCCCATGAAACAGCGTGATTTCACAAGTGTGGTGGATGGAAAATGGTGCTTTCAAGAAATCAATCTCAACTTTAAAGGGAAAAGTACTTGATTTATCCTAGGCCTGGTGTTACACGGAGGCCCCAACAGTGCCCCTTAAAAAGTTTCCCATAGACTTAAATATCTTCCAATGGGTGTGCCCTTTGCAAAATGAAAATGGCCTTCCCCTCTGAAGGTTGAAATTCCAAGCCTGCTATCCCAACCCACTTTGTCTTCAAGAATGAGGTCTTGTGTATTCTATTCTTCAGGAGAAATACAGTAGGGGTAAAATATGGGGGGAAAGTCCACTAGACTGTAGGGCTTGTATAGCTCAGAATGGTTACTGGATCAAAATCTTATTTAGAAGACCAGCCAGATCGATTTCATTAAACCCTTCCTAACTTAAGATAATTCTTAGGATGAGATAAGTCATGTTAACCATAGGAGCTAGGACGCAACCCATCCTAAGATACTCGTCCTAACTCAAGATAGGATTAATCCTAGCGTTTCGTGAAGTCGGCTGTAGGACTTGTAGCTCAGAAACTTTATTGAATCGGGAATTTATTTACAAGATGAGAATCAACATGAGAAGAGACTAGAATCAAAATGAGAACACATGGGGGCTCAGCCTGATTGAAATATATTTGTGAGACTAAAAGCTCATTATTTTGAACATTATTCTTCTAAGACAAAGATGTTGTTTAAACAAAACAAGACCACAGAACTTGTCCTGTCTTGAGTTTACTGACCTGATGCTAAGATCATTGGCTTGGGGCTGGTGATCTAGAGGGTTAAAGTTGTGCCCCGAGAAAGCAGTCTTGTTTATTGGCGTGTTTGTGTTATGGTTGAGAATATTTTCCCCTTGGCAAATACAGGTTTTGTGTTTTTTCAAAATAACAGACTTGCAACTTTAAAAACAGCATTTGGCCATAAAGATTTTGTTCTTAGTTTTTTAAATGTTTGTGTTGATCAAAAACAAAATTGACTAAGGCGGAAGGCTGTGCAACCTCTGAATTATTAACAGGGTCAACCAACTGAGCTATCTTGCTATAATATTGACAGTCTCTCTATTTTGTTATTATCTTTGCGGTTTACCACGTGTGGGTTATATTTTGGCACACAAAACAAAAACAGAAAAACAACAGAGAAAGCCAGCTGATTTGATCAGAAGTTAAAATACCTGAAACTAAAACTAAAATTAGCACGAAGTTGCAGTGAAAAAACGCGCATATTTGTGCAACAAGGGTGTTTTTTCTTTCATTATTCTCTTGCAACTTCGATGACCAAGTAAGTCGAAATGATAGTCAAACAGATAATAATGTTATTTTATGCATATGTTGGGATATACCAATTGAGATAACTGGTCTTTGACAGTTACCGAAGGTGTCCAGTGCCTTAAGGGAAGGACGTTATTGTAGAAGATTTTGAAATCTTAAATAATTTTTTCCTGACCAGTAAGAAGAGAAAGCTGAACATTTCTCTCTTGTAGTTTCAGTTTTATATTTGAGTTTGTCTTGACTCAAGACTTTCTGTTTCCTTTTCTCTTCTTGTTGAACTTCATATTATTTTATATTGAATGCAAAGGTGACTGATCAGAAGAAAGGATAATAAACAATGAAACAAAATCTGAAAATGTATTTCCTATGAACTAAAAATGGCACTGGTAATATTTTCTCAGCACAAGGTTCTCCTAAAAGGCAGTGGATACTATTGGTAATTACTCATAATAATTGTTAGCATAACAACTTACTTGGTAACAAGCAATGGAGAGCATTTGAAAGTACTTAGTATTAAACAGTGTGAGAAACAACTCCCTCTGAAGTATACGTAGTGTTCGAGAAAGAAGTAATTTTCCACTAAAACTTTTGAATTTGATTTTTAAACCTCAGAATTAGATTATGAGGTCCTGAGCACACACCTTGTGCAACAAGGGCATTTTTTCCTCCACTATTCAGTGTCTTTAAAATTGATGTCAAGTCAACAAAACTGCCAGGTTCCAGATTCTGTTCATTCATGAACTTCCTGTACCAGTTTGTTTTGGCTGATTTTCAATATTTTACGAGCCAAACCCCTTAGGAAATGAATCACATGGTGTATTCTTGTAAAGGTCAAAGGAAAAAAAATAACAAAAGCGGACAATAACCAAGAAAGAAACAAACCAGCACAATGCCAAATCACAATGGATTTAAAGGAACCATTGTGGAAAGCTTTTTCCCTTTTTTCCTTAATTCCTTCTTAGACTTTCTTTCTCAATCTTTAAAGGGTTTTGTCACCTTTTTATAGATCCAAGTGTTTTGCCAAGACATGAACCCCTACTCATTGTGCATGAAAATGTATTTGATAAAAAGTGTAGAGACAAAGAGGAAGTTTTTCAGGAGATTGGCGTAAATCCGTTGAACATGCTAAAATAATTTGGTCTTGTTAAAACAAAAGTTATTCTCAAGAAATTATTTTACTAATTTCTCAAAGACTACAGAACCTCAGCGAGTAATATTTTAAGGGAAGCATTCTATCATCATTATCTTTTAAACATCATGTAAGTTTTATGTAAATCTGTGAACTTTTGTGTTTTGACAAAAAGTACCCAAACCCTGTAAAGCAAAGCTTAGAATACTGTGAGTGGTTAAGTCAAGTCATAATTCATTGCCAAGTCTTATTGACATTCTTTTTATACATAGGCTTATCCAAAGATTCTCTAGCTCCTAGTGTTGGAAGCCCAGTTTAAGGGTTTGGGTACTTTTTGTACGACACAAAACACAAACGTCCAGGGATTTACATTCAAATTGCATAGTTGAAAGATAATGGTGGTACAAAGCTTCCCTTATAATATTGCGTGTTGAGGTGCTGTAATTTTTTTAGAAATATAATTGTTTTACAAAAATTATTTGAGCATGTACAATGGTTTTATGCAACCATTTTAATTCGTAAGCAGTTTGCAATCAGCTAAATCTTTTTGTCAAAACCGAAACTCTGTAAAAGGTCATGTCTGTTTTTACGAGAGAACTGGTAAATAGAAAGTCTGTTTTACTTTTACTTTGTTCTTATGCATCGACACTTCAAATGTTGTCTTGGCCTAAGACGTCAGTGGTCGATAGTGGATAGTGTACTAGGCTCAGTTGTAAATGTAGCGTTTTGTACTTATATATGTTATTGTATACATTTTTAAAATTAATGCTTTTTTATTTTCCTGTATTTTTATAAACATGTATGTTTTTTGTTGGAGGGGTCTGGGAGGGCACATCGCTTTTATGACAGTTTTTATAACTTTTGCCTTACCCTGGAGGGGCCCTGGCAATAAAGAATTATGTCCGAAGATTTAAAATAAAATAAATAAATAAAATAAATCTCTACAGTGCGCCTTCATATGGTATGATCGAGCCACTCAACAAAAAAGTAGAGTGGGATTTGAACCATCGTTCTATGGTTTGACGGTTTTTACATACAAACTGAGCTATCTATTTCTATACTGTAGCAGTCTCCTTATTTTGTCAATATTAAATCTTTGTTGGGGGTGCCAGTCTAAAGCCAAACAATCCTTAGCTGCTGTTTGAAAAATAGGTTTACAGGAAACATAAAGATATTTATACATGGCCAGTCCTATGTGGATAATTACACAGCATAAGGTCAGGTGATTATCTGTGCTCACCCTCAATGATTTGGTGTCAACAAACCCTTAATTAAAATGGTACAGTCTTTGCAGTAAGCCAAACATAATAAGGTATGTTTACTACAAGTCCTGATCCAAGGGCAACAGGAGGGGTGTAAGTGTGTGGTGGTTATGGAGGGGACCAAAGTGATGGGTTTGTTTCCTTTTTTAGGGGGGGGGGTGGTGGTATGGTTTGACTCGGTGATTATTAAAGTAAGGTCCCTGGATTTAGCATGGATCAAATGCCACAGCTGGAATAGGTAAGGGAATGTAAACAGCAGGTTCTTTGTGTTTCGGTTATTTCATCAACGATATAAAAATAAAAATATGGATGGAAAATGATTGTCGGGGAGTATTAATCAATTACTTTTCATTTCATTTTAATTAAGACATTTATTTCCATTACAACCAGATAATCAAAATAATTACAAAGAATTGTAGTGAGGAGACATGGAAATGGGGGCATGGACCAGAAAAGCCTGTGGTAGGCCTGTCCAAACCTTCTACCTCCATGTCCAAACAAACAAAAACACAAACAGACAAGGTACGATGTTTAACAATGCCTGCAGAATAGACTCTATGCGAACTGAGTGGGCAAAATTTATTTTTGATGGATAAATAGGAAGCCTTCTCAATTGGCTAACTGGTTATCTACGATTTAGTGATTAATTTGTTCTCATAAAAAATGTTTTTTAACAAATTCTGTTTGAAACTTATTTAAGCGTACATTTGCTGTGTGGTAACACCTGTTCAACCAATAAACATGTGACATACAAAAATATTTTGATATACTAAAAATAACAATCGTTGCACTTTTGTCTCAAAAAATTTAATCATGTTGGCCTAAATAATTTGAATTTGTGTTAACGGTCTATTAAATTTGTGTAAATAGACTACATAAAATCTTGTAGGGTATTGAAAAACAAAACCCAGTACCAGTTGAATGTAGAGTTGTTTAATTGCATGCCCCCACTGCAATATCTAGAGCACAGCCCAGAGGGAGGGAACCAATACAGTCAACAGCATCATAACAACGATATTTTTTACATAAGGGCTTTTAAAAATGCATGTGTAAGGGCAAGGCTGCAGGGACAAGGTTTTTCTCCTATAATATGCTAAAAGGCAGTGGACACTATTGGTAATTGTCAAAGACTAGCCTTCACAGTTGGTGTATCTCAACATATGCATAAAATAACAAACCTGTGAAAATTTGAGCTCAATCGGTCATCGAACTTGCGAGATAATGAAAGAAAAAAACACCCTTGCCACACAAAGTTGTGTGCGTTTAGATGGTTGATTTCGAGACCTCAAGTTTTAATCTGAGGTCTCAAAATCAAATTCGTGGAAAATGAATTCTTTCTCGAAAACTACTTCACTTCAGAGGGAGCTGTTTCTCACAATGTTTTATACCATCAACCTCTCCTCATTACTCATCACCAAGAAAGGTTTTATGCTAATAATTATTTTGAGTAATTGCCAATAGTGTCCACTGCCTTTAAATAGCTTTATTATTATCGCTGTGACATCAACAGAAAGTGGATGTGTTAAAAAAAATTCAAAATTAATTGATGGGTTTTATGTTTTGCTGGCAGAACAAACTCAGAGAATAATTTCATCTAGCACTTTTAGGAGCAAAATATTTTGACAGAACAGACCAGACTTTATGCACACAGAATCCTATTATATTGAGTTCCAAATTTTGATTATTTTTGAGACGCAACTAAGACATTTTTTGTAACATTTTGCTCTGCTATACAAGGGAAATTGTTCACTGCAACTCATTTTGATAAGTTAAGGCTATAAAGGGATAATTTTGTACCCCCCTTTTGTAGTATGTTTTATGTAGACATCTACATGTTCCTTCTTGAAATAATTTCAAAATTTGGTTTGGACATGTTTTTAGGGTCACTTGTGATACTTCAAACCATAGAGAAAGAAGAACCTGTTCAAACAAACACATTTTGAGAATTTTGGGGTAAGTGGCAATTGTTGGAAGAGCCCCAGGGGCTGTTTTAAAGGCAGGTGTTGTGTGTGGAGGTTTAGTGAGCTGTAATATTATGTTGGAGGTGTACATGTACTACTTGTTATTGATAGTCGAGTGATCCCAAACATATGTTGGAAAATAGATGAAAAGACTTAGGATTTTACACTGTGGACAGCTTAAAGGGGCACTCTCCCCCCACTACCTAAATACTTGAGTGCATAGTACATGTACTACTACTTGTTATTGATAGTTGAGTGATCCCAAACATATGTTGGAAAATAGATGAAAAGACTTAGGATTTTACACTGTGGACAGCTTAAAGGGGCACTCTCCCCCCCCCCCACCCAAATACTTGAGTGCATAGTACATGTACTACTACTTGTTATTGATAGTTGAGTGATCCCAAACATATGTTGGAAAATAGATAAAAAGACTTCAGTTGATTTTACACTGTGGATAGCTTAAAGGGGCAGTCTCCTCCCACTACCAAAACACTTGAAAATTGAATGAATAAAGCTTGTCCAATAGTACATTCTTGTTACTTATAGCGGAGTGATTCCAAACATATGTTGGAATGGCTTTGGAAAATGAGATGAAAATAATTAATATTTCACACTGTGGATATAGGGACTCTGTTAAGAGTTCCAGAGTTTAGAAGCGGAAACTGAAAAGACATTATCGCCATAGAAAGTTGTTAAAACAACTAGAAGAAGTTTCTTTGTAGATCAACGATGATATAGGCCTACATTATTTTATTATTATAAATAACACATACAAATGCTGCAGTTCAAATTTTCATCCAAATCATATTATCAAATACATCTCTGATAGAATTTTAAAGTATAAACTACAAGGGACACCATGAAAAAAAAAATCAGCTTTCAGTTTCGTTTCTATAAACACAATGTAAATCATAACAAGTGTAATATCTGATGGTTGTGGTTATGAGGTTGATATATAGTCGGTTCCCCATCAACGCCTCCACCCCTCAAACCATATCAATCATACAAGTATTTGTGATTGAGAACATTAGGAACACAAGGCCGTGTAAAAAAGGAAAGATGTTTAGCGTTCGGATTTCTCAAAAAAAGGAAGAAGGAGGGGCTTTTTATTTATTTATTTTTTATTTCAAGATGGCCACCATTCTTTTTAAAATGTCAAATTTCCATTGTTTTTTCTACTTCTCAAACACACAATACATAAATGAAACATTTTGGTCATGACATTCAGACAAGACATTCAGATTCTTTTAGCCGAGTTCGTTTAAAATAACCCTTTTTTCATTAAAAAAAAAATGCATACAAATATGTGATAAAAAATAAAAAATAAAAAAGGAGGCGGCCTCTAAAAAGGAAGCGGGTGGGGACGCTAAACATAATTCTTTTTTTACTTGACCCAACAGCTGAACAATTGCTAGTTTATGGTGCTCTCAGAAACATGGATGAAAGAAGTATTCAGGCCAGCCTTTAAAGGCAAAGCAGTGAACGATTTCCCTTGTATAGCAGAGCAAAATGCTACGCAAAATGTGTAGTTTCTCTTCAAAAGTCCCTTTTGCTACTCATTCTGTGTGCACGTAAAATTTTCAGTTGAAATGTTTTGCTATGCAAAAGTGCTGATGAAATCATTACCTGCAAAGTATACCTTCGGTTTATGGAACCAATTGATTCCGGTATAAATGTATACATTTACTATAATAAAAAAAAGTACAAATTTTATTTTAAAAGCTGGTCGCGCTTTTGAGATATCACGAAAAATCTGGAGCGAATATGTGTCTACACAGGAAGAATAACCCTGGAATATACAATTTGTTTTGGTAGAAATGTTGATAGTACGCTTCTCAAATTCAATGGGGCATACAACTTATCTGTTTACATATGTCATTAAAGTGAAATGTTTCTAAAAATGCTTTACACTATCAAAAGCTGCTGTAACCTTCTAAAAGTGTTTATGGCCGTTAAATTTTAGAGCGATTATCAATCATCCCTTTAGTTTTTGTAAGCCTCATTGGATATTTCCAATAAAAGTAGAAATTGGAAGAGTTCCAAGCCCAGCAAGCAGCAGGTGCAATTACATAATCGCTGTTACACCATCAAAGAAAGACCTTGGTCAGTGGTCAGTATGGCCATTAGAGACTGGTGGTCATTTCTCTATTAATAGCAGACTTTGCTCTTAGAGAGAGTGAACAAGCCTGCAATTACGTAATGCTGTTATGCTATCAAAAAATGACCTTGGTCAGTGTATTATGCTTTGCTCTTTATGAACATGGGGAGAGTGTATGAGCTTTTTTTATGCTCTGTGGATTAGGCCTCTCGGCCCAATTTTATAGGGCTGCTTTTCAAAAGCTGAACAAAATGCTTGGCAATTTTCTGCTTAGCCGAATGATACATATGACCGGGGCCCAATTTCATAAAGCTGCTAAGCAAAACATGAGTGGGGCACCAGTTGCAACAATGTAAAACTGATGGATTTTTGGCTGGTATCCACTTTCTGGTAAGCAAGCCTTTTGTGTGCTTACCAAGTTCTTATGCTTACAGGCTTTGTGAAATTGGGCCATGGTATTTAGGCTGGTAACCTTAGTCTTATAAGCACAATTTTGTTGTGCTTAGCTACTTTTGTGCTTTGAGATGCCTGGAAGTGTTGTATAAAAACTTTTTATCATATTCACTCTAACCGTCTGACTGACGAAGTTGTTCCACAAGTCGCCCCAGGTAGGAAAAGATGATCACCGCAAGCCAGTTTAGAAAAAATTAAATTGGCCATTAGCCATCCAGCCATCAGGTCAATGCCATGGCCAGGCCAGTTGACCAGGCAGCCAGGTGGCCAGGGACCTAGAACGGTCAGGCAGCCAGTTGAAAAGTCAGCCAGAGAGTGTATGCAGCGTAAGTGAAAAATGAGCTTGGTCACCAATTGGCCGTTAGCCATCCAGCCATCAGGTCAATGTCATGGTCAGGATGTTTAGTATCTTGGCCCTGTTGAAACAGTGACCTTCCCACTCTGCTGACGAACGGTCAATGAACAAATACTTCTCAAAGTCAAACACACAGGAAGGGGTTGAGATGACAAAGTGGGGCAAACTCTTCCCCAGGCTAAGGAGGAAAGGAAGCTCAAAGTAGTTCTTGGAACTCTCTGGAAGCTGAGTCAGAAAGGTTTGCATCAATTCAAACCCTAGGGCGGAAGGGAAGGAACCAAAATGGTGACTAAGACCCTCAGCTTAAATTAGAAGTTTTAATTATATTCAGTGGTGTAAGTCCAGATAATGGAAGAGTCCAAACATGAGGAGAGGTTGAGGGTCTTGTTTAACGGATCCCAGTAGGATGCTTGGTACACTTTTGGTGGATTGACTCAGTGTGATGACTATGTAGTGATGTAAACATTGTACTTCTGCTAAGTGTCCAATTGGTACAGATGCATTTGATGGGTAGTCGTAACTTGTTTTCCTGGGGTCTATTTCACAAAGGTGGTCCCAACTTAGGACTAGTCCTAGGACTCTTTAGGAATTATTTAAATAACTTAAGGGAATCAATGTGTGGTTAAGAGGTTTTCAACTAGTGGTTTAATCTCAACGAGGCCTGGTACTTGATAATTTTACCGAGACGAAGTGGCACAACTGTTTCAGCCGTTGCTCTCGACCAATAGGAATGGAGAAACTGTCTCACAAGAACAGGTGCAAGCTTGCGTGTCACGCCTATGTTTTAACACTTTTTACTGGTCATAAACGAAGGTTTATACACACCCACGTGACGCGCTCTCCACCAATAGGAATAGCGAAACTGTCTGAGGTGTTTATGAATCAAAACTTATAAACAGTTTTGCATTTGTGCTGGTATTAAAGATGAAAGTGCATTGAGGTTGCCTGCAGGAAGTGGCTCTGTGGATCTTCTGTATTGAACACTTTATTTCACAAGTTACTTGGTTGGTCACAGATCATGGATGTAGATCTATCTATACCTCCATGGTCACAGATGAGATACCGACTCTTGTAAATTACAGTTTATGGGCCTTCTCACCCCATGGCAACTTTAGGCAATGTCTTGGAGGCAATCAACTGCAGTGCATGCTAATAAAGGATCACTGTGGTAGCACATGAGTCATTTTCCAAACCATATCTTACGATCCTCGAGAATAGTAATGTAGACATTAAAATGTTGAATGTCTTTCCTTCATGGAGGTTGCCTGGAACTGGTTGACTGTAAACTGGGCTGTATGACATGATCTGAGATTGACAGCCAACATTGTATTTTGGTTTATACCAAAAAGTTACGAAATGCAAAACAACAAAAAAATGACAAGTTTCACCCCAAAAATAAAAATCAACTGGACATCAAACAATAAAACAAGCCGACCAATTACTTTTAAAAGAAATCTCTGTGGAAGTAAGCGGGGATCAAACTGAGTTATTTGATCAGACACTTCAAGGAAAAATGAGTATTTCTTCAGCCCAAGATTAATCTCACCTAAGGCAAGGATTGTCGGCTGAATGAAAATCAAAAATTTATAAAATCAAAACGGCCTTCCTTGTTGCTAGAGTAAAGCCTACAGATCACTATAAACAGAAAACCCCTTGAAACCATAATGAATTCCAAATAAAGACTGATACAATGCTATATTAAAATGCATTTAAATTATTGATGACCCTGTGCATGTCAAAGAAAATCTTTTAAAGGAGAGACATTTAAAAAAAAAGAAAAAAAAAAGCTGAAGCCTGCAAGAATAATTTGCTTTTAAATATTGATGAAAGATGGCCTTGTTGAAAGTACACACAGAAAATAAAAAGATAAATTATAATTAAAGTCATGCCTGGGAAAATCATTAATAAGAATTACAAGGACACGTTCAAAGATGGAATATTTTTCCCGGGGAAAGTCGAGATGTGTTACGTAATAAAAGATCAAAGCTCTATCACATGTTATTCATCATTTATATATATATATCTGTCTTTGTGATTAGTGGGTCCTCTGACAACTTTAACACAAAGACAGATGACTCAACCCTGTCTGTTAAATGGTTGAAGGAGAAAGAACAAATTATATATTCAATACATTTTAAAGTATTCCATTGTTTGTTTTAAATGTTTGATTGTTTTAGTCCTATTGTAAATAGACACAATAAAACTAACCTGTAGGCTACAGATTTCAGGTGGCCACG
Organism: Asterias amurensis; assembly: GCF_032118995.1. Lineage (NCBI taxonomy): Eukaryota > Metazoa > Echinodermata > Asteroidea > Forcipulatida > Asteriidae > Asterias > Asterias amurensis. The sequence continues at coordinate 13,080,907 of NC_092664.1, read as the reverse complement.
TTTTTATGTTCACAAAGGAAGAATAATCTGTATTAATTGGACTATACAACGTTTCACAAAGGAAATTGAATATATCCTTCAGTTTCACAAAGGAAATTGAATGTATTTTTTTGAAGGATGAATAAAAAATAAGACACAAAATGAAACAAAGAATAACACATTGAAACTCTTAACCGTAAGATAGACACAAAAAACTACAATTTTCAAAACCTTTAACAAAGAAATTAATGGGAAAAGGGGATAGAAGCGTGAACAAACATACGACAATTGCTTCATTTGTGATTTAAAAGCTGGTAGGCTAATTTGGTACAAATGGAATTCTGTATTCTTTCAACAGTTCAGCAAAAAAAAAAAAAAACAGTTCAATATCCAGACATTTTCCAAACAACATTACATTCTTCAAGGAATATCACAAAGCTTTTTCAGTCACGCACAATTTATTGACAAAAGAATCCACCGAAATTGAATCCATACCAAAGAACCCACCCCCAGAGAATTGTGCATGAATGGAATAGCATGGTCAGTAATTGGATGCCTGCATGTATTATGTAATCACTAGATGAGAAATTGACAAATGACCTCCAGTGTGGTATTAATAACAGGGTTGTTGATTACAGAATATAACATCCCTGGAAAAATTAACAATAAACTTCAGGGGGGGGGGGGTTCAATGTCATCATCTTGCTGGTGAGATAATGTAATGCCATATTAATACATGCCCATTTTACACAGTTTAAGTAATTATTTTCACGGAACCTTTCTATCTTATCTTTTAATATTGTAAGTTTTATGTAAGTCTGTGGATGTTTGCGTTTTGTGTCATACAAAAAGTACCCAAACCCTTTAATACATGTCACTTACTTGACTCAGAATAGAACAGCAAGTGTTGCAGATGTTATGTAATAGTGTGTGAATTTTGAGAGTAGGAACAAAAGTAAAGGAAAGGCAGCTTGAGGAGGAATAATGTACGAAGCAATTAAATGGGAAAATAGACAATATATCGCAGGGGGGGAGGGTGGGCACAATGACATAATCTTGGTGGGGAGATGCTTTTGTAAGACACGCCCTTTTTTGCACAGTTTGACTCCAGAAGCTGTTTGTAAATGCATTGAGCCAATTGAGTTCTACTGGTTACAAGTGTTGCAGGTGTTATGTAATAGTGTGTTGAATTTTAATGGTAGGACCCAACATTATTAATTTAAGGAAGGGCAGCTTGAGGAGGGAGAATGTATATGAAGCAATTAAACGGGAAAATGGACAATATCGCAGGAGGAGGGGGGAGGGGGATTAATGACATATGTGGGGAGGTGAAGCATTTCTATTGTTGAAACATGCCAATTTACACAGTTTGATTCCTGGAGCTGTTTGTATGCATTGAGTCGATTGAGTTTACGACTTTCTTTAGAGACTGGTTAAGATTAACTCGTGAGACTGGTTAAGTCATGGAGAGAGGAAGTAAATCTATGGTTAAATGTAGGTTTCTTTTTCACGAGTGTCTGGTAGGGATTCAAGGTCTTCAAATAAGTGGTATGGGAATGAATGATGTATTTGGAATGGGGGAATTTAACTTGAATTATGCTGAAATCTAGGTCATCTTTCGTGCTTGAAAGAGGGGGAAACTCATCATGCAACCTTGGTGGAGAGAACACGCTCCATGATGCAACCTATGCTCAGACATTGTTACATTCATTGTGTTGTATTTTCCATTATTTTAACTGTAGTGTTCTGTGTATTTTGAAGTTTTAATGCTGTCAAAAGGCCTAATGAATTTCACATGGTTGGACAATAAAATTTGATTTTGTAGACCAAGTTTTTGGCCGTGACATGAAACCATACTCACTGTGAATGCAGTGTGTAAACTAATTGACCTAAAGCAGTTCCAGCTTCATTACTCGTCAAGTTTTTGAGAACAAAAAGAGCAATGTTTTCAGGAGACTGGACGTTTGTGTTTTGTGTCCTTCAAAAAGACCCAAACCCTTGTCAATTCCTGGACTCTGTATGGAAATGCAAGTGCTGCAGATGTTGAATTTTTAAGTCCTGAACCAACGTCAAAGACACTGGACACTGTTGGTAATTTTCAAAGACCAGTCTTCTCACTTGGTGTATCTCAACATATGCATAAAAAAAAAAAACCTGTGGAAATTTGAACTTAATTGGTCGCCAAAGTTGCATGATAATAATGAAAGAAAAATACCCTAGTCACACGCAGTTGTGTGCTTTCAGATGCTTGATTTTGAAAACTACGTTATTTTTTAGGGAGCCGTTTCTCACAGTGTTTTATACTATCAACAGCTCTCCAATGCTTGTTACCAAGTAAGTTTTTGTGCTGAAATTATTTTGAGTAATTACCAATAGTGTCCACTGCGGCATTTAAAGGAAGGGCAGCTTATGGATGAAGAATCAATTTATGACCCAATTAAGGAATAGCAGCCTGAGGCGGGACAATGCCTTGGTGTGAGCGCACCATACAGTGGGATAATTGCCTGCCAGAGGGGCCTCAAGAAATTTCTGTAAAAGAAAATTAACAAATTAGTAAACACAATTTTAAATATCTTTATGGGAGAGTAGGCTATACCTTTGGTTTTGGGAAGTGTTTGATTGTTTTAATCCTATATAAATGTATACCATAAAACTAGCCTGGAAACCATTTGAAATTTCATTTCAAAAGGTGGTCGTGTTTTTGAGCAAGAAATGTTACCATTTGCCAGTTATAAATTACCATACTTTTTTTTCGTGACATTCTGCCCAGGGTTCACAATTAAAGTCTGGCATGTGCGGGATAGCGGAAATACAACCCATCATTCACACCTGGCATCACACTTCCACAGCAAATGATGTTTACCACTAAAAAATGCACAATTCGATTAACATTCACGCTGGTTCTTTTCATCAATATTTTGATGGATATAAATCAACATGAAACCATTGTGTGGTCACAATAAAAGTAGACATTATGTGTTGCAATTATAAACCAGTAGTGTCTTTTTCTATTCTCAATTTGGGTTTTTTGTGTGAACAAAAATGAGTAGAAGGCCCTGGGAATTGGTGTACAAAGTAAAAACAGAGTACAATGTATTGACCAGTTTAACACTGGTTTAAAGGCAGTGGAACACTATTGGTAATTACTCAAAAATAATTATTAGCATAAAACCTTTCTTGGTAACGAGTAATGGGGAGAGGTTGATAGTATAAAACATTGTGAGAAACGGCTCCCTCTGAAGTAATGTAGTTTTCGAGAAAGAAGTAATTTTCCACGAATTTGATTTCGAGACCTCAAGTTTAGAATTTGAGGTCTCGAAATCAAGCATCTGAAAGCACACAACTTTGTGTGACAAGGGTGTTTTTTTTCTTTCATTACTATCTCGCAACTTCGATGACCCATTGAGTTCAAATTTTCACAGGTTTGTTATTTTATGCAGTATTATGTTGAGATACACCAACTGTGAAGGCTAGTGTTTGACAATTACCAATAGTGTCCAGTGTCTTTAAAGGCACTGGACACTATTGTATTTACATCAAAACAAATGTTAGCATAACAACTTACTTGGTAATGAGCAATGGGGAGCTGTTAAAAGAGGTAATTTCTCAAATAATAACAGATTTTAGGTGAATTCTTTTATTATGCATCTGAAAGCACACAACTTTCATTATTCTCTTGCAACTTTGAAGACCAATTGAGTCCATAATAATTTATTGATTTATATTGCGACCATTCCATTCAATGTACTAAATTGCTCAATTATCATGAAATTATTATCCTAAAGGGGACAATATGATAAATGACTAAAATGATTAATTGCTACTCAGTGTCTTAAATGAAATTGTGCAGAATCCAAGCAACAGAAATAGCATAATGTCTTTGTCTTTTTGCTCAACGATAGATAATAAAAATACAATTTGATTGCTTTTAGCATTTCCGAATACAAAAGAATGCGGTTATTGTCCTGTAAACCCATCACGCATGACCACTTTAAAGCACATCCCTGGGAATCCAAGCATTTTTATGTTGTATGAAACTGATTAAAGGCACTGCCGACGATGTCACAAAACTCTTCTGAACTAGGGATTAATCTTAGGACGGGTACAGTTCTGTATCCAAATGCGTAGGAAGCATTGAACCCATCCTAAGTAAGAACAGGTTACTTGTCCTAGCTCAAGGTAGGATTATTACTAGAGTTTCAAAAAATCCGCTGCTTGACATGTGTTTTTTTCCCCTTTTTTTTTCCTTCTTTTTTCGAAGACCAGCATTCTGGCTTAAAATATAATTAGAGCCTGTGTGTTCATTCGGGTCAGCCCTCGTACTTCAAAGGTGTATGTACTTTTTGTATGTCGACAGATTTACACTAAACTTACACAGTTTGAAGATAATAATAGTAGAAAGCTTCGCTGAAAATATTACGTGCTGAGGTGCTGTAGTTTCTGGGAAATGAGTAAAACAATGTCATGAAAATAACTTATTTTAAGCATTTACAAACGTATTTTCATGACACTGTTTTACTCATTTCTCAAAAACTATAGCACCTCAGTAAGTAATATTTGAAGGGAAGCTTTCCACTATCATTATCTTCAAACCCTGTAAGTTTAATGTAAATCTATGGACATTTTGAACAAGTACCCGAATCCTTAAATAAAATATTGCTACTCCATGTGTAGTGGTTGATGCTTCATGAGCTAAGAAGGCATGTAATAAGGTCTCTTGCATCTCTTTGATTGAACCATTGGTGTATTATGTCCCTTCGCTGGCTAATTAGTCTTGGCACATGTACAGGCATGTGAGATTTCCTCTTTTTAGTTGATTTCCTCTTTTTGGGTTTTAAATTTCCTTTTTTTCCCTTCACTTTTTGTGCACAAAAGTATATGAATATTATCTTGTCCCCTTTTTTTCTTGCCAGGTTTTCTCTTTTCCTCTTCTTTCATGGATAGTTACTCACATGCCTGCATGTAAGAAGGGCAAGGTTGTCAGGGGTTCTGTGAGGGGGGGGGGTGGTGGAGGTTCTGGTCCATGATGAAAGCAACCATGTGTTCAAGTTTTTTATTAAAGGCAGTGGACACTATTGGTAATTACTCAAAATATTTATTAGCAGGAAACCTTACTTGGTAACGAGTAATGGGGAGAGGTTGGTAATATAAAACATTGTGAGAAACAGCTCCCTCTGAAGTGGAGTAGTTTTCGGGAAAGAAGTAATTTTCCACGAATTTGATTTCGAGACCTCAAGTTTAGAACTTGAGGTCTCGAAATCAACCATCTAAACGCACACAACTTCGTGTGACAAGGGTGTTTTTTCTTTCATTATTATCTCGCAACTTCGACGACCAATTGAGCTCAAATTTTCACAGGTTTGTTATTTCATGCATATTTTGAGATATTTTTTGTGTGTCCACTGTCTTTAAAGGGTTTTGATTCTTTTTATTAAAGGGTTTTCAAAGATCAATTTTTTTCCCCCATGACATGAATCCCTACTCACTGTGAATGAAGATGTATGCAATATAATTTAACTGAGCAATCTAGCCCTAATCTTAGTTGCTTCTTATTGTTTTCATGTACAGGTTTCGCCGACCAAGACGGTCTACAGATGCACATGGCAAGGATGTGATAAGATGTTGTGTACTGTACAGGGGATTGAGAGACACATCAGGACTCAACATCTCAGGTAAGCAGGGAGTTCATTTCTACGTTTTTTTTCATCAGAAGAAAAAATGAAAGTTCACAGATTTACAAATAACTTACAGAGTTTACAGAAGGTAAATGGTAAAAGACTTCTCTTGAAATATTATTCCATGTAATGTTTTCCTTTTTGAGAAAACATTAAAACAATTATCAATTCTCGATATCGAGAATAACGGATTTATTTTAAACACATGTCATGACATGGCGAAACGTGCGGAAACAAGGGTGGGTTTACCTGTTATTTTCTCCCGACTCCGATGATCATAAAGGAAGTTGCCATTACAAAATGAGACATATATATTTTGGCATTCAATTTAAAAAAAAAAAAAATGTTTAAATTTCACCCCTGTTGGCCTATTTTTGGCTTTTTTCTCCTAAAGGATATTTCCCACCAACGACCCATTTAATTGATTGTATTACATTTGACAACATGGTACAAAGTCCATCCAGGCTCATAAACATCTTTGAATGCACCTGCTAGACCACGCAAAGTCAATTATTTAATTCCAAAACATGGTTTTTGAGATTCAGTCATTTCCATGGCAACCAGCCTTCTTTCAATGATTAGATTGTCAAAATAAAGTTGGGAGAAAAAGTGGATGAGTCAGAAACTCCCTGGAATGCATTTTTTTCTCCCTTTTTTCCCCGCCATTTGTTACCCTTTGTCTAGGGGAGAAGAGAGTTGATAATTATCTGTAAAATTTTGTGGTTTAAATTTTATTTCATAGATTCTTTGTAATCTTCAATTTTGTTTTCCCAAAAATCACTCCAGAGTTGATTATCGATAAAATATAAAAAAACAATCATAATGTTAGTAAATATCATGAGACAAAAATTATCAAGAAAATCGGTTGTCACTAGTGGTAAATATTTTCCCTTAATTTGTGATGCCAGTTAGTTCATTCTTCATTTTTGGTAATTGGGTCGGTAAACAACAAGTGATAAAAACGTCTGATGGACTTTGTATGCCGTGTTGTTCACCATGTGATCTAAGGAGGGTAAACACTTGTTGTTATGTAAACGATCTGCTGAGTTGTGTAATGGTCAGGACGAGAATGTTTGAATTTTTAAGTTACCGGTGGAAAATATTGACTTTGATTAGTATTTGGGTCTGCTGGCCTTTGTTCGGAGTTGATCAAATCTTAATATTTTGACACTTCGTGAAGTGGTTGTAGGGACAGGTGTTGTAGCGGGGATTCTGGATTCTTCTTTGTTTTCTGCACCTGATTGCCTTTATAATAATTCCTTTGATTAGTATGTAGCTTCTGTGTTTACAGTGGCTGGATTGTTTTTTTGTTTTGTCTTTTTTTAAATGTTCTGTAAAGCAGAAAATATTTAAGCAGCATTTTCTGCTTAAAGACACTGGACACTATTGGTAGTTGCTTGATTAGATGCTTGATTTCAAAATGTCCCTAAATCTAAAGTCTCTAAATCAAATTCGTGGAAAATTACTTCTTTCTCAAAAACTACGACACTTCAGAGGGAGCCGTTTCTCACAATGTTTTATACTATCAACCTCTCCCCATTACTCGTCACCAGTTGTAGAATATAAAGCAAGACAAGTTCTCAAAAGAACATAATCAACCTGGCAAGTAAACACACACATGGTGTTACCGCAAACCAAATATTTATTGTTATTTATTTCGTTATGGAGTCTCAATATGTTACTTATCTCATTATGTTATTTATCTCGTTATCTCGTTTAGGTTAAAAGCGTCCAGTAGCAGCCATGAGGAGGAGTTCTACTACACAGAAGTTGAGACGACGGTGGATAGCATGTCCGACATGTTTGCCGATATGTACACCTCCTCCCCACCCCCTACGCTAAGCCATATGGATATGGTCAGACCCCCGTACGAGAACCCTGAAATACACACAGACAACAATGGCAACAACAGGACATGTCAGGATGAGGTCAAAGGTCAGGCTGTGCCGAACTTTCAAAAGAGTGTCATGATGGTAAGAATGGAGTTTTATTTTATATTTATAACAATTATTGAGTAAACTTCACAATCTGTCAGTGAACTTCAAAAGCCCCAAATTAACTTTACAAGCCATGAGTAAACTTCACAAGCCACATTTAAACTTCACAAGCAATAAGTAAACTTCCGAATCCAGAAGTTAACTTCACAAGCCACAAGTAAATTTAACGAGCCACATTTAAATTTAACAAGCCACAAATCACAAGTAAACTTCCAAATCCTGAAGTTAACTTCACAAGCCACAAATCACAAGTAAACTTCCAAATCCAGAAGTTAACTTCACAGTAACCAAGTTAACTTCACAAGCCACAAATGACATGTAAACTTCCAAATCCAGAAGTTAACTTCACAGTAACCAAGTTAACTTCACAAGCCACAAATGACATGTAAACTTCCAAATCCAGAAGTTAACTTCACAGTAACCAAGTTAACTTCACAAGCCACAAACGACATGTAAACTTCCAAATCCAGAAGTTAACTTCACAGTAACCAAGTTAACTTCACAAGCCACAAACGACATGTAAACTTCCAAATCCAGAAGTTAACTTCACAGTAACCAAGTTAACTTCACAAGCCACAAATGACATGTAAACTTCCAAATCCAGAAGTTAACTTCACAGTAACCAAGTTAACTTCACAAGCCACAAATGACATGTAAACTTCCAAATCCAGAAGTTAACTTCACAGTAACCAAGTTAACTTCACAAGCCACAAATGACATGTAAACTTCCAAATCCAGAAGTTAACTTCACAAGCCACAAACGACATGTAAACTTCCAAATCCAGAAGTTAACTTCACAGTAACCAAGTTAACTTCACAAGCCACAAATGACATGTAAACTTCCAAATCCAGAAGTTAACTTCACAAGCCACAAACGACATGTAAACTTCCAAATCCAGAAGTTAACTTCACAGTAACCAAGTTAACTTCACAAGCCACAAACGACATGTAAACTTCCAAATCCAGAAGTTAACTTCACAGTAACCAAGTTAACTTCACAAGCCACAAATGACATGTAAACTTCCAAATCCAGAAGTTAACTTCACAGTAACCAAGTTAACTTCACAAGCCACAAATGACATGTAAACTTCCAAATCCAGAAGTTAACTTCACAGTAACCAAGTTAATTTCACAAGCCACAAATGACATGTAAACTTCCAAATCCAGAAGTTAACTTCACAGTAACCAAGTTAACTTCACAACGCCACAAATGACATGTAAACTTCCAAATCCAGAAGTTAACTTCACAGTAACCAAGTTAACTTCACAAGCCACAAATGACATGTAAACTTCCAAATCCAGAAATTAACTTCACAGTAACCAAGTTAACTTCTCAAGCCACAAATGACATGTAAACTTCCAAATCCAGAAGTTAACGTCACAGTAACCAAGTTAATTTCACAAGCCACAAATGACATATAAACTTCCAAATCCAGAAGTTAACTTCACATGCACCAAGAAAACTTCACAATCCACCGGTACATTTCTTTGGACAGTGACTTTCAAAACTCAAACAATTCAAAGTTGTTCTTAGTACTAAATCCAAATTGTTGCCACTTGACTCTGAATGATAAGACGTCAGGGAAACATATTTTGCATTGCCTGCTTTTTCACACAGAAAATTTCATTTTGAGAAAATATAATTGGCTGATGTTGCAAACTACTTACCAGACCAAGTAATTTGGTCTGACATATCGACCCTAGCAGTCTCTCCTGAAGGTTAAAGGATAACACAACACATATTTTACTTGTTGAAGTATGTTTTGTTGTCATTAAAGCCTTCCAGAGGTCTCTGTTAAGGTGGGAACATCGGCCATTAACTATTTTGTGCGATGTACATTTTGATAGGTTTCACTGATGTGTACAGGTCAACAGGTCAGGGATTCTAAGGCCTTGATTGACAGTTTCTCCCACATGATTCTATTTTCTAGGTTACACAACCCAGTCAAGTCTTGCAGCAACAGACAACTTTTACTTGGCAGACGACATCCCCTCCTCCTACCACATTTATCACCCCTTTCCCGGCAAATGGAACGGGCCAGGTAAGAATCTGGAGTTGTGATTTGGCTGTAGTTTGGCCACTGTAAGTTTGTTTCATTTCAGTTGGTAAATTAATCAATACTTTATTTACACTCAATCAATTTTTAGCAACTTACACTCAATCAATTTGTAGCAACAGCAGCAGGCTCTTTAGTCATAAGCAAAAGCCACATCCACAGGCTGATTAGCCGCAAGCAATAGCCACTTCTGCAGGCTCAATAGCCACAATTGCAATAGCCACATCCATGGATAGGCTGATAAGCTACAAGCTATAGCCACAGTCAGAGTCTGATTAGCCTCAAGCAACAGCCGCAGTCTGATAATCCACAATTCATAGCCACAAGTCATGGACACATTGGCAGGCTGATTAGCCCCTGGCCGTAGCCACAGTGGCATGCTGATGAGCCATGAAAGCTACAGTCACAGGCTACAATAGCCACAGCAGGTTGATTAGCCATAAGCTATATCCACACTGCAGCAGACTGATTAACTCCAAGTAATAGCCACAGCCACAGTTCAACAAGCAACAAGCCATAAACGCTCGATGTGTAAACATTTACCCAGAGAACCTTAAAGCCATTGGACCCTTTCGGTAAACAGTATTGTCCAAGGCCCACACTTCGTGTATCACATCTTCTATATCAAATAACAAACCTGTGGAAATCTAGGCTCAATCGGACATCGGAGTCAGGAGAAAATAACGGGAAAACTTACTCCTGTTTTCGCGCGTTTCGCCGTGTCATGACATGTGTTTATAACAAATCCGTAATTCTCGTTAACGAGAATTTATATTGTTTTACCGTTTTCTCAAAAAGTAAAGCATTTCATGGACTAATATTTCAAGAGAAGTCTTTCACCATTACCTTCTGTAAACCCTGTAAATTATTTGTAAATCTGTGAACTGTTTTTTTTTTTTCTGTACCGAAAGGGTCCAATGGCTTTAAACCACCCCACATTTTCTAAATCGTCATTAAATCGGATTCTTTATTCCTCCTTTGCTTTGACACAGTATTCATCACCGATCCGTACCAAGGCAAGTAGCATCGTCCAGCAGCGTCAACAACTCCATCAAGCCGCGTCTCCCAAGACCCATCTCCATTTTGCCACATCCTCAAGCTCCGTCTCCCCCGGTCACCACCCCAAGAGCCGAGAAGGAAAGAAGTGTCGTAAAGTCTACGGGATGGAGAAGAGAGACTTGTGGTGTACGCAGTGTCGCTGGAAGAAGGCGTGCGTTCGCTTTACGTGCTAGTGCCCTGGTTTATTTTTATTTGTGGGGTCACACTGTGACTATGTGTTTTGATTCATGGAGAAACACTCTTGTAGCTTTTTGAGGTGTGCAGTAACTAAGTGTATAATTACTGTGTAATGTTTTGAGGTGTGCAGTAACTATGTGTATAATTACTGTGTAGTGGTTTACATGATACAACATGCAGGCTCTGGTGCCTTTATCCTATACAACCATTTATATGATTAGTCTTTGACTGTGATTAGCCAAAGGTACGATTTGTAGTGCTGAAAAAGAGTCTCTGATTTTGACTCAGAGAGAAAACTTTTTGTTAAGTGGGTCTCACAAGAAAGTTGACAACCTTCTTTTATTAAAGGAAAACAGCTATCTAAAGGCTATGTCACACATGGCAATCACTGTTTACAGGTAACTTTGAAGCAACCACTCTTCACAAGGAGCACATAAGACATTCTTCTACCTGGTAAAGGAAAAAATTCTACAAGGAAAATGTCAATTTGTATTGGAACCTTGCAAAGAGCACCAAAGCAAAAAGCACAGGGCACCACGGCAATTGCTGTGGGTGCCAGTGGTTGATTCAAGGCCTGGGTTCAATTTCATACATAGAGCTGCTTAGCACAAAAATTTGCTTAGCATGAAATTTCTTCCTTGATAAAAACAAGGTTACAAACCAAATGTCCACGTGATTTTCACAATAAGCTTCCGAACAACAGCTGAATACCAGTAACAAGCAATATGCAACAAATGGAAATTTGGTTGGTAATCCTGTTTTTATCAAGGAAGAAATTTTATGCTAGCAAAGTTTTGTGCTTAGCAGCTTTATGAAATTGGACCCTGATTGTATTTGTATTGGAAGGCACCACAGCAAAAAGCACAGGGCACCATGGCAATTACTGTGGGTGCCATGGTTTAGTTCTTGAGGTCAAGTAGAGTTTGTTTCCTCTTGGATACCTGTAAACAATTTCATATGGGACGAGGCCTTAAGAATCTTGGAGGATGCAGTATTTTCCTATGGTATTCTTATTAAATGCATTCATTCAATGTTGATTAAGAAGTGTAAAGTAGCTGAAATATTAGTACAAAATATCTAAAGAATCATTGTGTATATACCACAGTTTATGGTTTTTGATCCATCAATTCAAAGAGGCATTTGGGTGGATTTTAACGACCGTGACAAATGAAAAAGGAATTAATGGCGACAAGAAAAAAAAGAAGTAAACTTGTCTGGCTAGTGGGTTACCAACGTTGGCATCTCCTGCAATCATGTTGCAAACTATTTTCAGAGATGTATCTTCAATTTCGGTGCGAACTACCGTATAAAATGTTGAAAGATTCCAGCTCAAGAGATGAGATCTCACATGCCTGTAAAATCCAGTCATCTGAAATTCTATTTATGTCCAAACTTTTCATGTTTTGTACAGTTTCAGACAAACAAGTCTTTATGTCAGATTTTAAAAACAATTGATAGTTCCAAGTAGATGTCATCTTCACTTGCAAATTGCATTTTGGCTTGCAGGCGCATCAAGTGCACAGTAATGCATGACTGTGACTCCTGTGAGCTCCAAATTGCTTACTAAGATGGCCGATTTATGTCATATTGCAACCTTATCAATACTGGGAGTGTGATGAAGTTGTGTTCTTCATCAAAATCCTTATAGTTTCAATACGTTCTTACACACTTACTGTAAACTCTAAAAATGTAAATAGAACTTTAAAAATAATTAGAAATAAATCAAGAAGAAAGTGTGACCTGATTATACGAAACGTTTCTGAAAGTCAGTTGAGGTGAGATTTGACTTGGGCTTGTGAGAAAGTTCTGCAATCTTATGTGTTGGAATCAAAAATGAAGAAAAGTGACTTAAAATTTCAGAAGTAATAACAGATAATCGCAGTATGGGTATTAGCCTTCACAAAGAGTTAATTGTACAAAGAATGATTTCTATTTATACGTTTGTTTGTCTGTTTCGGCAACACCATATTTTACAATAAAATATCAAGACATTCTACTCAGGTTTATATCAACACTGTGTGGCTGCATTTTATCACACATCTTTCTTAAAGGCACTGGACACCTTTGGTAATTTTCAAAGACCAGTATTTTCACTTGGTGTATACAAACAACATATTGCACACAATAACAAACCTGTGAAAAGTTGTGCCCAATTGGTCATCAAAGTTTTAAGATAAGAATGAAAGAAAAAACACCCTTGTTGCACAAATTGGTGTGCCTAAAATGGGCCTAAAAAGGGCTTCAGGTTCTGGCCAAAGTCTTTTACTATTTGAGTGAGAAATTACCTCTTTCTCAAGAACTATGCTACTTCAGTGGGAGCCGTTTCTCATAATGTTGTATACTATCAACAGCTCACCATTGCTCATTAGCAAGTAAGGTTGTATGCTAACAACTATTTTGAGTAAATACCAATAGTGTCCACTGCCTTTAAGACATGAAAATCATAACTTCTTCCAATTGCAATTTCCCTGGAGTGTCTTGGCGACTAAAAAACACATTCTACTTTTCATATCTCTTATAATACAAGAAGCCAAACTCAGAACATAAAATCTGTCACGATTTTGACACAGATCTTACTCTGGATTTATATCTTCAAAACCTTTTTCTATCGGTTTTATTTTACAACAGAATTTGAGATTATGATCTACTTTTAGACCAGAGAGACTTTTGATAAGAAACTTGGATACATAACATGGAATACTAGCATGAGGTGTATGCGCTGCACACTCAATGCTTGGTTTGTTACACCGTAATTTCTATAAATGATGTAGAGGAAAAAAACTAAAAGCCTAGTTTTATTACAATCTTCCTTGGAAATAGTTAAATCTAAAGCCATTATTCTGACGAAAATTGCTGTGTTTGTATTTCTCTTACTTTATAAGGCAAGAGATATTTGCAAACTAACAAATAAAAGTACCCAATAATATTTTCTCGAGGTTGTGAACTTTTTCTATGAAAAGTATTTTAACACTCTCTTCCAAAAACCATTACCATCCCTTTGAAGTAATGTCACATTCTTGAGAATTAAACAAATTTATTTTTACTGTTTGTAAATGTTCTTGTTACTTGCGAACTAGCGGGTGTAGTTTGTTCACTAAAATAACCATTTTGACTTTGTGTGCTTTGTTTATTTCAACCAGATATTGCGCGCCTGACTCCTCGTAAAATGTTTGAAATGTATGATACGATTCTCACCATCAACAGATGAATGGCATTGTTCTGATATAAAATAGATGTAATACAAAACTGACGGTTAGATAATGACTTGTAATTTAGTATCACTTGCTTGATGACGTTCATTAATTAATGATCATATCTATTGTATGTACATGCATGTGGTAATATTTCATATCTATTGTTAGATATTGTTTTCAATCGACGGCTGTTGTCAAGCCTGAATCTGTTATCTATGAATCAGGGATTTTGTATATCAATAATTCTTCTACTAACAATGCACATCAGGCACTGATGCACTCATTACATCTGCATTTTTGCAGAAAATCTATAGTATAAATATTTTTGTGAAGTAAGCAGAGTTCCTTTTACAGGATTAGAGTACCTTTTTGTAACACAAAACACAATATCCACAGATTTTCATTTAACTTACACACTTTGACGATATTGATGGTAGGAAGGGAACCTACAATTTTTACTTAATGAGGTGCTGCAGTTTTTGAGAACGAGTAAAAAAATGTCACAAAAATATGTTTTACATGCTGAAATAGTTTTCGTTGCACTGAGACAAAACCTATTTTTACTCATTTCTGAAAAACTACAGCACATCGGTAAGTTATTTTTTAAGGGAAGCTTTCTACCATCATTATCTTCAAACTGTGTAAGTGTAATGAGCCTTTTTGAGGTATGGCGGACACGATCCGCGCGCGTCACACGCAGCGACTGATGCCACGCTCACCATGTTGGTGGTCATTAGGTTTACGTGTAAACACCGCATCGCCTAAAATGTGCACTTCACTGAATAACAACATACGTTCTATTTCTATGGTCAATACGCACAAATTCAAAAAGGCTTTGTAAATCTGTTGTTTTATGTCCCACAAAAAGCATCCAAACCCTTAAAGAATTTTGAGAAGAGAGCTCCAAATTGCTGTCTCTTTAAATTATTGAAGAGAGTTCTTTGCACTCCTGAAGACCAACTAGTTTAGCAAATGATGGCCACATTGGTAGTTAATTTACTGCTGTAAATGTAAAGCTGTTTTCCATTTTTTTTTACCACTTTAAAGTTTAAGTCGTTTTATTTTTTGCCCGCTTTGGACAAGGTTAAGGTTTGTGAAGTAGAGTGATTCTATACCAGCCAACATTGAAACCTCAATTTACGGGATCAAGAAGTCATGCGAGTAATATGTTATATTACATTTACACATACATGTACAAATTTACAGTTTTTAAACCAATGGACACAAATCATTGTGGAAACGTAGGATTCAAACTACATGTAGTTGGTAAGACACTGCTCTAGAATAGCAAAGGTTGTGGGTTCAAATCCCACCCAAGTTATATGCCTGTGATATTTTTTTTTCACAGAACTTGTGAAAGTACTGAGTATACAGTGGTAACACACATCGGTGTAAGGGTAAAACCAAAATTAACAAATCACTGTATCCCGCAAGAAAATCTTCTCTGTCACAAGCAAATGGCACCCTCTTTTCGGTTTTGTTCATTGCTTTCTCTTGCCAGAAATAGGAATGTTCTGAATTTTTGCCACTTTTTCGCGACCTTAAATCTAAAAAATCTGGCTGATTTGTTGGCAGGTATGTTGGCTGACTCTGTAAAAAATCAAGGTCTGGGTCATATGTTTTTCTTCTCAATCAGAAGCCACTTAGTATTTCTTTCAATTCTACTCTTGGTGTCTTAAAACTAACTGCTGGTTGGGATTTTAGCGAGCTACTTGTCTCTTTACAAGATTGCGACTAATAACTGATTCAGACATCGTAGAAATATTCAGTGAAGCGCTTAGCTAAATTGCTTAGCAGATTGGTATTTATATCAACGGATGAAGTGTTTGCCTTCCGCCTTCAAAGTATTTTTCTCTCATCAAAATATCACACGTGTCGAGATAGAATGACTTATTTTATGTTGTACATACAATCCAAATTGTCTTTTACTTTTGCTTTAACAAAAATTACACCTTAAGATTAAGTGAATTATGATTTGTTATTTTTATTTTTTTGTTTTCAAATTTGCAAATAATCTCCACTGGAATAGATAGATGCAGGAAGAAGACGGATTCAATTCTTTTTTCAATGCAAGATATTTTTAAAGTTTAATTTATTAAAATTTTCATCCAAAATCCAAAGGTTGCATACATTGACTTACAAGTGGGAGGATGTGTCGTTACATGAACTAGACCTACCCCCTCTGAATCCTTGTTTGTGTTAAGACAAAATGCTGTAGCGTTTCGGTATGTTTAAAATGTTTTTAAATTTTTATTTAAGTTGATATGATAAATCTTGTAAAACCACCTTCTCTTTTATGCATCAAAAAGAAAATGTTTCTTTAATGATTTATGGTAAATAATGGAAGTAAATCAATAATAACTCGTAAAACAAAATAAATATGAAAATAAAGTAGAAAAAATCTCCTTAAGAGAACAGCTCAATATAAATAACTTTGTCTCAAAATATTGTAAATTAGGGTTTATAAACAGCTGTACAACGAAATAAAACACTTGTAAATAAAGGTGACTTTTTTTAAAAGTCAAAAATCTCAAATAAAAGGTTTAAAACCGAAGAAAAGAAATAATTGCCTTGCTTGTACTTGTTTTTCGGTGTGTCTTGGTTCAGATTTTTATGGACATGTACTAGCAGTTGATTGCAACTTTTTATATTGTGTATTTGGTATTGTGAGGCCCAACCAATTTTGATAATAACGCCAGACAACAAATCTCTTCGGAGAAAACTTTTGCACCAGCTGTTGTCCAAGTTAGACAGATCATCATGTCCGAACATGGAGGTACCGTACACTTAACAAAGAATACTTCACAACACATAAGCCATGTTTAGCAATTTATGAAGACATTGTCTCCAAGTGGTTAAGGCAGGGCTGGAATTTGGGGCTAAAAAACCCACACAGCAGCTTGTTGCTGAACTGTTTTCAAAATGAAAAACAGTTTGAACTGTCTGATTCAGCTTAATAACATACCTTCAACTGTTTTTATTTGGACAGGCACTAAGATTTGTACGAGAGGATTTGTCATAATTGTCGTTTTCCGTAAAGAAAATTAAGTATTCTTCATTGCTCAATAGAATTGAAAGGTATTTCATCAGACTCAAAGTCTTTATTCGTTTGAGGGTTACCCATTTAAGATTTAAACTGTCTTCGTGGGTTTTAAGAATACTTCCCTTTTCAATTTAATTTAAAGATATTTTATCTTATATCAACATTTCAAAACAATATTAAAAGACTCGGGTATTAATATCAGGTCTTGAATTACAAGGACGTTATGAACTCTGTTGTCAGTGGTCTTGGCCAAAAGTTTCTCACTAACTTTGAGATTTCCCAATGGAAATGCCCCTTTCAAAATGAAAATAGCCTTGCCCTCTCAACGATGACAATACAAGCCTGTAATACTCAACTAAAGACCGCCCCGGGCTTGTCTGGTCACAGTGAGTTTACTGGCTAGAACTAAAGTCTTGGGCCTGTGGTCCAGTGTTAAGTTTGCACCCTGGTTTAGATGAGAGGAAGTTTTCAGGAGCCGATTGATGCCACTGCGGCTCCTCTAAATATTGCTGTTGCCTTTTTTTTTTATAAACTTGCACCCCCCTTCATCATCCAGTTTGTATCGCCACTACTTACGCGCTCCCGTACCTGCACCCTTTGCACTGCATATGGTACGACATTACTTGGGAGTCTCCGAAGAGGATCTGTACTTGAAGGAAGATAGATCTACGATAGAAAGCAACGGTAACAAACAAATGTCTGAAGATGTCAAAAGCAATCCACTTCTTCACAACATACCTCTTTTTCATCCCTCTGTTACAATTTTCTTGAGTTGTTTCTCGACTGATTCAACGAAGGCGGGAAATGTTGGATCAGAGAGGCAGAGATGGATGGCATCGTTGAGTCGGTCTTCTGTCCAGGATGATTGGTCAAAGTGGTAGGCAGCTGGGAGGTCAAAGGTCGCACTCCCAGTTACTACCTGTAGAGATAAGAATCAAAACCAGTCTTTTCATTTGGCGTGTCCCAACATATGCATAAGTATATACAAATGTCATCAAAGTTGCAATAGAATAATGAAAGAAGAAAACACCCTTGTTGCACAAATGTGTGTGCTTTCAGATGCCTAAAAAGGCTCATTTACCAATAGTGTTTAGTGCTTTTAATGCTTTGTTAAATCAAACCCTGGGCACGGCTTCATAAAGCACAAAAATGCTTAGCACAGAGAATCCATGCTCAGCATAAACAGGTTACCTGCCAAAATTCCATGTAATATATACAGTTTGTGACTGGTTCCAATCAAAGCTTTGCCAAGCAGAAAATGTTGCCCGGCACTGCCCGCCTTGGCTACAACACTCTGTTGGTAACCATCACCATGCAATCATGCCCAACGCAACACTAACTGCACCCGTTACCTTGGCAACCAGTCCAAGTGATACTTCTCCCTGTAGCGTCTGTCTGTCTCTTGTGGCATTCTGTCAAATAAATTAATCATCAAATATTTTATTATTAAATTGATTATTTTACAGCTAATAACTGGTACAAAATCAAACCAACGCAAAGGTAGCAGCATGGAAGCACTATAGGCGAGAGAAGCTGTATCGTTGGCTGTGTTAAAAGGCCTCCTCAAGACACTTTTGTTCCTCTTTTTTGTTGTTTATCGTTGGTCCATTTTTGTATTGCTTTTGTTCTTGTGTTGCCCTCCCTGTTAGGCGCTCTGTTATAAATATAGCGCCATATAAATGATGCCTTGAATTCAAAACCTCAGCTGATGTCTCGAATTCACTTAAAATTATTTAGTGATAAATTACTTCCTTCTCAAAAACTGCGTTACTTCAGAGGGAGTCGTTTCTCAATAGATTTTATACTTTCAGCAGCTCTCCATTGGTCGTTACCAAGTAAGTTTTTATGCTAAATAGTGTTCGGTGCCTTTAACCACTGTTTTGGTTTTTAGAAATCTTAAATCACCTGAGATGGAGACACAGGTTCTTCTTGGACTTTTATAAATGAGCGGAGAACGGTCAGACAATCAGCGCAGGCCTCCAGGGTAGATGAGAAAGAGTCTTGTCTGAATTTCACACGGAACTTCCTACACTCATTCTGAAAATAAGTTGTTAGTAGTGTAAGCTTATGTTTTGTTGTGCCTCACACTTCCACCACCCAGGCTCACAACCCATCCCAATTAATACAATGTCCACCCAGACATCAGTGTCCAGCCTGGCTGTCTGGGACTTGACAAATTTATATTTTTTTGTGTTTTTGTTTTTGTTGTGTACCTCTGGCCACACTCATCCTCACTGACCATGTCACACTGACCAAAATAAACATCGTAGTTTCTCATACTCAGTCATTCTTCTCTGTTCTGCACCTATTGACTAGATGACGAAATGAGCCAGCCAACTAGTCAGTGGAAACATTAAGCACAAACCTAAGTTTCATCAACCTAAGTAAATAGGGTTCAAAATGTATTTTTTATTAATATTCTACTTTCAAAACATCTTTCCCACCACAATGCATCTCATAACGAATGCTTTTTATGGCCCAAAGCACCCAATCCAAAGGCAATGTGTCCCATTAAAGGCAGTGGACACTCTTAGTAATTACCAAAAATAATTTTTAGCATAAAACCTTTCTTGGTGACGAGAAATGGGGAGAGGTTGATGGTACAACAAATTGTGAGAAACGGCTCCCTCTGAAGCGCCTTAGTTTTTGAGAAAGAGGTAATTTTCCACGAATTTGATTTCGAGACCTCAGATTTAGAACTTGAGGTCTCGAAACGCACACAACTTCGTGTGACATGGGTGTTTTTTTCTTTCACTATTATCTTGCAAGTTCGATGACCGATTTAGCTCAAATTTTCACAGGTTTGTTATTTTATGCAGTTGTTGAGAAACACCAACTGTGAAGGCGAGTCTTTGACAGTTACCAATAGTGTCCACTGCCTTTAAGAAATACTACAAACTTGTGGACAAATTCTTCCTTAAATGTTTTGAAGACTCACCTTTATTCTTTGGAGGAAGAGAACACAGTCTCCTTTTGCAGCCGCTTTTAAGTAATGTTCAGCATCAAACAGAGGATGACTTTCCTGTAACGGAGACTACATGTAAGTGACCTTTGATCCTTGGTTTGAAATTTCCATTATTTAAAACTTTTTCTCAATAGGTTTATGAGAGATTGAGGCTGAGTTTCAACCATTACTGATCAGGTTGGCTCTGTGGTTTCTTTTCCTGCCTTTCACCTCTGTGGACCTCGGTTCGAATCCCACCACAGACCAAAACCTTGCATGCGAAGTGGATTTTCCCCATTAGGGATTTTCCTCACTGAACATTTTGTCTTGTTTCCTATAGACGATGTGACATGTTTACATTCAAACCACCCTCTGTTGACAAAACACTGTATACGTCATGTTTCGCCGGGCAAAAAGACGCGTAGTCATGGTAAGATTGCATACACTTTCTAGCTGGCTGCCAAAACACAAAGGTTTTGCCCGGCAGTATGCGTGCAAATCATAATTTGGTTTCGAGTGACGTCAGAGGTCACATTGGGGAATACTGGCAGTTTGATTTATTTTTTAATTGTACTCGGTTTTCCAAGATGCATTTTCTTTGATAAAATCTGATTTTCGAATTTCAGTTATTTTATTTAAATCCACCCACCATGCCTAGAATTACACAAAGCTCACGGAGGCCACTGTTACCCTGGTCTTGGCCAGGTGTCCCTTCAAAGGTACCCATAAACTTTTTAGATTTTTCCACGGAAGTGCTTTGTGCAAAATTAAAATAGCCTTGCCCTCTCAAGGATGAAACTCAAGGCCTGACCCACACCTACTCCTAGAGCTATGAACTTCCTTCCGCTATCGTCTCCACGAAGGAGGCGATAGCAAAACGAACCTCATAGTGAGATTAGGAGTAACCCACCCACACCCACACCGGGCAAATTCAAAGGAAAAGATGCGTTTAGATGGTTGATTTCGAGACCTCAAGTTCTAAATCTGAGGTCTCGAAATCAAATTCGTGGAAAATTACATCTTTCTCTAAAACTATGGCACTTCAGAGGGAGCCGTTTCTCACAATGTTTTATACCATCAACCTCTCCTCATTACTCGTCACCAAGTAAGGTTTTATGCCAATAATTATTTTTAGTAATTACCAATAGTGTCCACGGCCTTTAAGTTTCTTACCAGGATGAGTTTGCCTCTAGTAATGAGGAGATGACTTGAATCTTGAATGGAAAGAATCAATGGCTCGGAATCACTCCATGATTGATGCTGCAGAAAGAAACAAACAAGTTTATGAGTATGGAAACAGCACTAGAGTCTTAAGGCTTTATTAAGCAGGGCTAGAATTGACACTGGACTTCAGGCCCAGGCCAGATGTTGTAATGTCGGGCCAGTAAACTTCTGATTGCGTTTATGACAAAATAATACCTTGTGGTAGCCTATAGTATAGTTGAACAAAAAGGGCTTTACTGTATAATAATTATTATACAGTTTCCAGAGCAGATGTAGGATAACTTTCCGTATGGCGCCACCACTTTTTCACTCATTTTTACAAAAAGGGATATCTCATTGAGGTAAATTAGATACTATATTATTTCATTTCGAATGAAAAAGTGGTGGCGCCATGCGGAAACTTTTCCCAGATGTAACCCCTGTTAACACTTCACTCCAGTCTCCAGATTCCAGAACGCGCATTTGCAATAAGCGTGAAAAGGAATTGTGAGTTAAAAGGCGACCCTCGCTGGAGCGTTACAATTAATTTGTTGTAACTAAGGGGAATGTATTTATTAATATTTTATTCAGGCATAACATTAATTAACAAAGTACACACAAAAATACAGTAGATAAAAATGTATAAAAAATTTACGCCACCAATAATTACACTACTATAGCTGTAGCTTTACAGGCTAACGTAACGCTAGCCCACCTTGTTGAGCTGTTAATGGCTCCGCTTTTAACATCGGTCTCATCACTGTAATGGTGACAGTGATGAGACCGATGTTAAAAGCGGAACAGCTCAACAAGGTGGGCTAACGTAACGCTAACACGCGGCTAAAATAAAAAGGGGGTGTGTCACTCTCCGAGTCCGACCACAAAACACACGCACATCCCACACAAAGAATGAGAACCATAAACAGAATTGACCCAACGTTCATATTTTTTCTCTTACCTTCCACGTCCCTTCAGGTTGCTTCTCCCCTTCCTTGCCCACTTGTTGGACGGAGGTCTGCACGGTAGAAGTAGAGCGAATGAATCGTGCATAGCGAAGCAATCGCCATTCACTCTGATTTGAGTTCGGCGCCATCTTTCAGTGAAAGTTTCACACGCCTATCTTAAACAGCGCCCTCAAGTGTCAAGCTTCAGAAACTGTAAACATGGCCAGAATAATTTGTGATCGTTTATCATCAATTCTGCATGACATTTTCCTCTTGTACGTCGTTTGTACGCTTTCTGTGTCAGGGGGCGAGGCAGAAAATGACGAATGGGAAGGTCAGTTTGTATAATTTATTCATGCAATATATGCCCTTTTTATACATGCGTCGATCATCGTCAATGGAGTGCACACATGTCACACGGGTCACACGTTGACGTTACAAACGGACGGGTTGGTTCTGTGACTGAGCAGCTGAGGGGAGAGGTGACATTGTCACATTCTTGGCAGCATGCAGGCTGTGCTGCCGAGAGAGTAAAATAGCAAGGCCTATGTCATCAATGATGATTGATGGTAATTCACAATTATTCCAACCCTGGATCTCTTGGATTTGAGCATAAACTCCAGGATCAGATGAAATACTCCCGAAATCATCAAAAACAACACACCAAATAATGTTTTCTTACTTAAATATTACAGTACTCTCTTATTTTTCTCAAAATTAGATTAGATAATTGTAATTAGTAATTACACTAATCTAATTTCAACACAACATTTCATTCGTTCATTAACCGCACATGATTATGATGATATAATGACTCGTAATACACAACTTACGATCAATACGAGCAGCCGGTTGTTTAACAACAACTATTGTGGTTTTTCATTTTAAAGATCAGTTTTATAATTAAAATTATACAACTTTTTTTGCACATGCCATGGTCGATGTTTGACACTGACTGCACAGCTCGCATGGGCAATTGGGATAGTTAAAAATCGTAACCCTCCAACCCCCCTTGATAAAAACAGGAATGCCAACCAAATTTCCACATGATTTTCAGGATGAGCAAACAACAGCTGAATACCAGTAAGAAAGCAACATGCAACAAATGGAAATTTGGTTGGAAATCGTGTTTTAATCAAGGAAGAAATTTCATGCTTAGCAAATTTTTGTGCTTAGCAGCTCTGTGAAATTGGGCCCTGGGTGATGGTGAGAAGCAATTAAAAGTTAGTTCCTTGTTCAAGGACAACAAATGCCATGAACTGAATTTGAACCCACACCCTGATGACTCGGTCGTCAGAACTTGAATCTGATGCACGTAAATCACATTCCTCTCTCAATAAATAGCCTATAAGATGATGGTTGTCATGGTTACTTGGGAAGACAGCTAATTGGATTTTGCTTTTGATGATGAGTCTTCCCCCTCAAGAATGTTTTCTTAATTTAATGGATTCCATTTCTTTCCTTAATCTCAATCACTGCAAAATACCTCCATACATCTCCGCTCATCGATCGCGGGGAGAGACATTAGCGGAACAAACAATGAGGTTTTCGAGGAGCTCCTGGTCCCTGTACCCATACTCGCAATGGTGAACGAACCTTCTCTGTTTTTGACCCCAATCGTTGGATTAATTGTGAACATGATTCCCCAACTCTGAACAAGATCAAAGCGCTTTTTTCAAGTTTCAATTCAATAATATGTTTATTCCATACTCTTGTTCAAAAAAAGAACAATTGTGAGAATTAAACAGTACCTAGAAATGTAAAAAAATCTAAAGTGCATTGAATTGTACAGAAACAATATAATCTTAAAGCAAATAATAAATAAATAACTAAGAATTTAACTATGTACAAGAGAGGAGGGAGCTAGAGCATGAGGCTGTTAGAGTAAGCCGAGGCATGCTGACAACAGTCTTTATATAGACAAACAGACAAACAAACAAACAAACGGCGAAGATGAAACGCTTCACAGCAAACGTAGGACATAATAGAAGCTAGACAAAAATAGAAAAGAGGGAGGTTTTGAGAAGTTCGGGGCCTATAGATAACTCTATTTTTATAATCTCATATTGTATATTTGCTGGTTTTTGATGTTTGAATGTATTTTTATATTGTAAACCTAAACACAATTCAGCCTTTTGGCTGTTACGTACGTTTGATTTTTAATAAACCAATAATAATAATAATAATAATAATAATAATAATCTAGGCAAGACGACGAAACATTCACATGTTAACATGCAGTATTATCTTGGAAATTATTTGTATTGTACAAATATTTCCAAGGTAAAATACTATAAGAAAAAAGAACAGTTTGTTACACTGCCTTGAAGTATTCCTTTTGCTTGCAGTGGGGTTGGTGTTAATACCTTTGACAATTTCCAGGTGTGACATGGCCTTCACTTGTTTTAAAGGCAGTGGACACTATCGGCAATTGTCAAAGACTAGCCCTCACAGTTGGTGTATCTCAACATATGCATAAAATAACAAACCTGTGAAAATTTGAGCTCAATCGGTCATCGAACTTGCGAGATAATAATGAAAGAAAAAAAACACTCTAGTCACACGAAGTTGTGTGCGGTTAGATGGTTGATTTCGAGACCTCAAGTTCTAAATCTTAGGTCTCTAAATCAAATTTGTGGAAAATTACTAACTTTCTCTAAAACTACGTCACTTTAGAGGGAGCCGTTTCTCACAATGTTTTATACCATCAACCTCTCCCTATTACTCGTCACCAAGAAAGGTTTTATGCTAATAATTATTATGAGTAATTACCAATAGTGTCCACTGCCTTTAACCGTTTTCTATGGCACTATTTTTGAAAAAAAAGAGGAAAATCAGCTGATCAGTTAAAAAGTTACATGCCTGACATGTCTTTCTTTGTTATGTGTTCTAAAGTGCAAAGAAACACTGCCTATGAAGAGCTATATAAACATTGATTATTATTTGTTAATATTTATGTTACATTTATCATTATTCATTTAAACTGTGTAGATTATCTGCTTTGTCGACAATGTGGCCATGATGTTACCAAGGCAACGGATCTTATACGACAAACAAGTCACCTGTCACTGAACCAACGGAATGACACCATACTGGGTGTGGACAATATACTCATTCAACTCTTCAAAAATCCACAAGGTATTTAAAATTATATTATTCAAATTTTGGGGGTCAAAGAGTGATATATTTGTCCAAATTACTGCAATACTTTATAGTGAAACAAATCTTTAAAAACGTGTTATATTCTCCAAAGCTGCTTATTTTATATAACCACTTTAAGTTTTGATTGACATTGATTTTCAGAGTCATTACCAAAACTTACCCTCCAGAGGTACTGGACACATTCGGTAATTGTCAAAGACCAGTATTCTCAACTGATGTTAATCCCAACATATGCATAAAGTACTGTGAAATTTTGGACTCAACTGGTCATCAAAGCTGCAAGAGAATATTGAAAGAAAAGTTGTGTGTTTTCAGAGTGTCACGGCCGAGTGGTTAAGAGCATCAAATTCAAGTTCTGATGCCAAGTCACCGGAGTGTGGGTTTGAATCCTGGTCGTGACACTTGTGTCCTTGAGCAAGATAGTTCTATAATTGCTTCTCTTCACCCAGGGGTATAAATGGGTACCTGCGAGGGTAGAGGTTGATATTGTGAATGAAAAAGCCTTCGGAGCGCCACGGCAGCTCGGGGCTGTATACTCCCTATTGGGAGCTGAGAAAGATAAAAGGGATGTTATTGGCCCAATGACTAGGGGACTAATGTAAAGCGCATTGATACGGTTTATAGTGAAATGCGCTATATAAGAATTTGTTATTATTATTATTATTCCTAGCAAAAGGCTTCTGGCCTGAAGTTTTAATATTTGATTGAGAAATTTCTCAAAACTGTTACTTCAGAGGGAGCCGTTTTTCAAAATGTTTTAAACTATCAACAGCTCTCTCTAGTGCTCATTACCAAACATATTTCAATTCTAAAAACTATTTGAGCAATTACCAAAGGTGTCCAGTCCATTGTCATTGAAGGCAGTGGACACTATTGGTAATAACTTTAAATAACTATTAGTATTAAACCTTACTTGGTAACAAGTAATGGGGAGAGGTTGATAGTATAAAACATAATATTGAGAAACGGCTCCCTCTGAAGTGACGTAGTTTTCAAGCAAGAAGTAATTTTCCACAAATTTGAGTTTTAGAGCTCAGATTTAGAATTTGAGGTCTCGAAATCAAGCATCTGAAAGCACACAACTTCGTGTGACAAGGGTGGTTTTTCTTTCATTATTATCGCGCAACTTTGACGACCAATTGAGCTCAAATTATCACAGGTTGGTTATTTTATGCATATGTTGAGACACACCAAGTGAGAAGACTGGTCTTTGACAATTACCAATAGTGTCCAGGGTCAGTGTCCAGGGTCTTTAAGACATAAAAACCAAAAATTATTCCAATTGCTCTTTCTCTGGAATGTCTTGGTGACTGAAAATAACACATTCTACTTTTCATCTCTTAAAAGACATGTGTCCAGTGCATTAAATGCTAACTTATTTGTAAAAAGTAGGTTTTAGAAATAACAGAATTATGTGTTTGGTTGGTTTTCTCAACAGGAAGGCATTTTGAATTAATTACAGCCAGTCTTGCGGATGTCAAAAAAACACAACAGGTTTGTTTCTATTTTATGATTGTCTATTTCGATGTCGGTCACTTCAAACCCAAGTCACTACGAACCAAAGTCACTACGTAGCACCAGCGTGTGCATGGTGTGTGTCAATCACTCTCTACCTGGTTTGAACCATGTTTGAACGTTCACTATTTTTCTCCATGTGGACATCGACATCGGTATATTTTCTCGATCATTAAAACTGTTGAAATAATAATAACAATACTGACATTTATATTACGCAATGATCTATATAAATATACTCTACTGCGCATTACAAGTAATACAAAAAGATGCAGAGAAAAAAATTTTAAAAAAAAATGGGGTTTTTAACTTAGATTTAAATACATTAAGTGAAGCAGACTGTCTAATGCAATGTGGGAGATTATTCCAAAGATTTGGAGCGGCGTATAAAAATGCCCGATCGTCTAAAGTAGCCCTTGATTTCCTAGATGGGTGAGACAACAATGTGTGGTCTCTTGAACTCCTGAGACGGTAGGTTGATTGAGACTGAGAAAGTGATTTCATGGTTATGAGTTCTTGGATGTACGTTGGTGCTAAACCATGAATGGCTTTATAAGTTAATAAAAAAAAGAACTTTAAATGATATGAAGATCAGAAAAAAAGTTTTGTAGCCTTTGTAAATTCTAGATTTCTGTAATACATGAGTGTAATATTTGTTATTGTTCAGTAACTAATAATGTACATGTAATGGAACAATAATGGGAAGGCTAGAACATCTATTGGAATCAGATGAAAAAACAAACTCATTCTAAGATGGCCAGAGATAAATAAAACTAAGCCAAACTACTGTGACTAACCTTCAAATGGGAACAGAATCCTTAACAAATAGATCTAAACCGGTTATATGGCTTCTGACTGGCACCCCAGACCAAAAAGATATTGAGAAAATAAGGAGACCACCATGGGCTAAGTAGCTCAGTTGGTAGAGCACCAGCACGTTAATCCGGAGGTCGTTGGTTCAAATCCAGCAAAAAAAATTCAAATTATTATTTGATAAACAAAAATGAAAATGACAAAACAAAATTGTGTTTTCCTATGAATCTGAAATGTCATTGCCTCCTTCAGAATTTCTTTTTAAATTTATATCACAGGTATATTCACAGGATAGCTGGTTCCCTTCCTACTCATGGAGGATAGTATATTGTTCACACTGTAAAACACACCTTGGTTGGTAAGCTGCCTTTAAACTTTTTAAGGGATGGTATATAGACGATGTGATCTCTGACGTCACTCGAAAACCATAACATGATTCGCGCGCATAACCTTTGTGTTTTGGTAGCCAGCTAGAAAGTACACGCAATCTTACCATGACTACGCATCTTTTTGCCTTGTGAAACTTGTATAGTGTTTTGTCAACAGAGGGCGGTTTGAATGTTAACATAGGTCACATCGTCTATAGCTTTGATAATTACCCCCAAAATTAATTCCCCTAAAAATTTACTCTGAAGAGCTGTTGTTATGAAACATTGTTAAATGACCATAGAAATAGAGCCTGGAGGACGCCGAGTGTCTCATTGTGCGTGCGGTTTTCTTGTGAGACCACTTTTATGGGCGCGCATACACCATTTTCATTTTGTGTATGGCAAAATATTTTGCCATACAATGACATCATCATTGACCAATGAACGTTCTCCGGGTTCTATTTCTATAGAATGACCCACTTTGAAGTAATGCAGTTTTAGAGAAAGAAGTATTTTTCATCAAATATTTTGATTCGGAAAAAGCTTTAGGCATGAAGCCTTTCTCTGGCATCTGAAAGCACACAATTCTTTTGCAACAAGGGTGTTTTTTCTTTCATTACTTTTTTGCAACTTTGTTGACCAATAGACCGATCCATTAAGCTCCGCCCCATTGCGTATTGACCAATCACAATGCAACAAAGGTCCGACAAACAAGGTCGGACATGCGTGTGCGTATGCTTGGCGCGCGGCAGAGTTGTGCAGAACGGCACTGGAGAGGCTCACGTGTTCTTACTCACACGTGCGTCTTGGGTGGAGCCTAATGGATCGGTCTTTTGACCAAAATGCTTAAAGGTTTGTTATTTTATCCATATTTTGGGATACACCACCCCAAGGTGAGGATACTGGTCTTTGTAATTACCAAAAGTATACCCTGTACCTTTAGTCACTCTCTAATGCTATGCAAATAAACTCTCCCGAGAGAATTTTCTGACAAATTTAACAGCTACTTGCGCAAATTGTTTAATGAAAAATAATGTTTAGTTTCATTTCATTGTAGTTTTTTTTGGGTGCTTAGCCAAGTTTTTATTGAATCTCACGGTCACTTGTTTCTCTTTGGAGTTTTTCGTTATTCAAGAATAATTTATTCAAGAGTAAATAATTAATTATTCAATAATAATTAGTTAATTACTGAATTACTCATGGACTATGAAACAACAATTTATATAAGGGTTTATTCTTGGCTGATATTGGCCTTGTGCTATTGTGTGTTCAATCTACCTCCATGGTTTAACTTGGTTTTTGAATCGTGACTTTGTTCAGAAAATATATATTTGTATAATAACTTCCTTGGTAACAAGCACTGGACAATAACCAAACATGTCCAGTGCCTTTAAAAACGAAAGTGGAAAACCTTTTAAATAAGATCCTCTGGAGCAGCGCTGCATGCCTGTTGCTTTATAATGTAAAGAAAAATCGTTAGTTTAAAAAAAAAAAAAACTGCTGTAGCCAGTAGGGCTGGGCTCGATTTCACAAAGCAATAAAAACCATCGTAAGACAAATTTTCAGTGTCACCATAGTGATTTGCATTGTGACATCACACTTTACTAAGCAACTAGGACTGATTTGCAGTTGCGATCAATTATAGCTCTTTGTGAAATCGACCCCTGGTGGTGTTGTGTGCTTGGCTTGACCTGGTTTATGAAGCGTGACTTTGTTCAGAAATCAATAGGCCATTTAAAACCTTAATTAGCTTCAGTTCAGCAGTGGTGCGTGCCTGTTGCTTAAAAATAGCAAAGGCGTAACCATTAGTGGAAAGAAGGTGTAAATGGGGACAGCTATTTTGTTTTGGAAAATACAAGACAAACTTGAACAGGAAAAACAAATAAACAAACAAACAATTAAAACCTGTTTTTTTCCTGCCTGCATAAATGTTTTTTAAAAAGTTTGTAATTTTTAATTAATATTCTATAAATGGATATGTTTTTCTGTGTGCGTTTTTTTGCGTCTAACGAAGGTCCGGAGGACCATTTCCCTCCAATGTAAATGGAAGAATAATAATTATATGTGCATTCGTGCATAAATGTGTTTTTTTTTCTTCTTTTTTCTTATTGATATTTATTTGGGGATAAGTAATACTTTTTGTGTTTTACCCATCCGGGTTTTTGGATGTCCAAATATTCCATAGTTTGGGTTGTTTGTCATGCTTTTTTTATTTTATTATAGAAGAATCCAAGGTGTCTGACCCCCACACTGAATGAAACCATAGGGTAGCCTACCTATTGTTTACACCATTATGGTTTGAAAAACTTTCATGATCTGGATATATTTTACCCCCATCCCTGTTGCTGAAGTTTGCTAATCAAGATGTTTAATTTTCATGACACTTGCAGTAAATCACCTGACTCCTGATTCAAATAATAATAATAATAATAATAATGGCAATTTATAATGAGCCATGTCCGTCTTAAAGACACTTCTGGCGCAGGAGAGATGCAGAAGCAAGATTGCAAAGACTTACATAGATAAGCACAAAACTAAGTTTTCAAATGGGTTTTGAAGCTGAAATAAATAGTGACTTATCAGAGATTTGGGGGGGGGGGAGTTTGTTCCATAGTGATGGGTCAGAGTGAGAAGGATCAGGCTCCCCATGATTGGGGTGTACTTGGAACGTGTCTCTGGATGTATGTTGGTGCTGTGCCCTGGAGAGACTGAAACACAAGAAGGAGAATTTGGAAGTCGATACGTTTTTAAACTGGGAGCCAGTGAAGAACCTTGAGGATTGGAGAGATGTGTGATGATCTTTTGGTAAGGGGGACTAGTTGGGCAACGGAATTTTGGAGTCAGAGATGCTTCATCTGATATTCTGGTATATTATATTATGGTTTATTTATTAACTGCACTGGTGGCCAGCAGGCCGAAAAAGTACATTTACAAGTAAAAATAGTTTGTTAAAAAAAATATATAAATATATATTACCACTTTTATGGTCCAGTAACCCATCCTTCCATACTAAACATCCTTTGTCCTCGCCACTTTACTCCTATTGGTTCATAGCCACCAATATTGTTTCTGAAATAGAAACTTTAATTTGCTGTTATTTTCCCGCTTCTTTCTGGATCCTTTCCTTAATCCCTTTCCCCCTCTCTTTTTCTATAAATGGAAATGTATTTGTTTGTACTTGTTTTATGCCTCTGAAGAAGGTCCGGATTTGATCGAAAGCTAAGGCCATCTACCCTATTCATTATAATTTATATATATAAATATGTAATTATTTTAAGATTAATTGCAAGAACAACCCAAAAGCACATTTAAAAGCTTGAATCAACACTGGTGGTCAGGCAGAACGTATTACAAGTAAAACTGGTACATATAGAACACTAGAACATATTGCTGAGTATGGCAT
Organism: Asterias amurensis; assembly: GCF_032118995.1. Taxonomy (NCBI): domain Eukaryota; kingdom Metazoa; phylum Echinodermata; class Asteroidea; order Forcipulatida; family Asteriidae; genus Asterias; species Asterias amurensis. The sequence continues at coordinate 13,049,374 of NC_092664.1, read as the reverse complement.
TGCAGAAGTCAAGTCATGATGTTATGAGAAATAATTACATGCAAGTTACATGCAAATTGTATCCAAGGCTTGTTGGTTACATTTATTGTCCTTTTAGTTATAATGTTGTCCTTGAATAACAGATTATTTCACGTTTAGAAGTGATAAATCACTAGGGAACAATAAGTGCCTCACGTTAACGGCTACCGGTAATTTGATGGTGATTATTTTTACTATGAACAAACTATTTGTAAAGGATTTGATAGATCGTTATAAATTTCCCCTTCACAGTTGACTGGTGTAATGTAAATGATGATGAATATGTTCAACTTCAATGTAACTTTCTTTCATCAGCGCTGATGAAAAAACTAATAATGACTTAGCAATTAATCATTATGGACAATTTGATGCCAGGAAAAAGCCTTACAAATAAGGTTGTTTGATATTAATTTGAGGTTGGGTTATTTCTGAAATATTTATATTCAATATTCTTTCCAAGTTGTTGGTTTATTCCTGAGTTGTTTGTGTATTTCTGAGGTGGTAGATTTCTGAGGTGGTAGATTACTTTCTGAGTTGTTTGTTTATTTTTGAGTTGTTTGTTTACTTCACTACTGTGCCGTAAAAAACAACTGCATGCATATGCTTTTTTATAAATTTATATTTTTGAATAGTTTCCTGTATGTAGTATTATTGTTTTTATTGTGAAATGTGTGTGTACTTTTGAGTTACTTCTAGCATTTTGTCAAAATGTACTTATAAAACAGTGTTGATTACAGTTTTTGAAATAAGGAATTTACTTTTTCCTAACACAAAACACAATGTCCACAGATTTACATTAAACTTACACAGTTTGAAGAATATGATAGTAGAAAGCTTACTGAGGTGCTGTAGTTTTTGAGAAATGAGTAAAACAAATAATTTTCGTCTCAGTTTTAGCATGTAAAAACGTACTAACCAGTTATGCTATGGTTTTGGTATAATATCATAATTGGTTAATGGGATTTTACATGCTAAAATAATTTTTCGCCTTCATGAGACGAAAATTATTTGTTACTTGTTTTACTCATTTTTCAAAAACTACACAACCTCAGTTAGTAATACTTGAAGGGAAGCTTTCCACTATCATTCACTTCAAACTCTTTAAGTTTAATGTAAATCTGTGGACATTTTGAAAAAGTACCGGAATAAAACAATTCTACACAGTTACTGCAAATACAGAGCTGTGTGTCTATGAAAAACATGTAATTTTCTTTCATCATCAATATAAAGTCTACATTGTGTTTCAAAACTCTGCTAAAAGTCAACATTGTTTTAAAAACCCTGCCTTATCAGGACCTCTTTGTTCTTAGGTCCACAAGTGATTCATATACATTGCTTACGTCGTCACACACCCACGCACACCCTGGTAATTGAAGGATGGCTGTTTGTTACACATTTTAATTGGTCATCTGGGCGTTAGTTATTCATCAACGCTCCTAATTGGTTCATACAGAAAATCTGCATTAAAACTGAACAGTGTGAATTCCTCAACCACTCATACCAACCACCCAGATTATTAAAGCTCTCGGACTGTGCTTGGACTGTCATGATCAAGAGAAAGGCAAAGGATATCTACATTCTATTGTTCCCTTCTGTTAACGAACTTCAACTTTCTGAGTCAATCTTCAGTAGTTTTCCCCACCTGTAGGAGTCTACGTTGATCAATAATCCAGCTTGTTATTTCTGTTCAGTTATCTCCATCGAACTATCTTCATATTGGCTAAGGCACTGGACATCGACTCAGGCTTACAGACTGTAATAAGAAATCGAGATCATCATCATCTCTTTCTTCCACCATTTCTGGGGGAAATCTGTACTTGCCCACCTTGAGCCTACTCCTCTGAACGCCACCGACTCCGTACTTTGCCGTGCTCCGGGAGGGCTGCTGCTACACCAAGTCCAGGCCGCCCCCTGGGCTTTGGCCCTGCCTGCCTTCTAAATCCTGCTTTAACCAGACCGCTTTGGCTGTGCTGGTTTGGTGGGGGACGGAGCTCTGTTAGCCCCCACGAATGACTGTTCCTAAATACTTCATATGGGAATATTTTAACGTTGTTCACATGAGCTTCATGGTCATTCTTTAAGTCTTTAAGCTTTTATCATTTGAACTTTTCTTCAACAACTGCTCAGTGAGGTCTTTTAGCCTTGAATAATACATCTAAACATACACAAGTGCGACTTGCACAAATTCAATCTATGCATACAGAGAATTGATATAATCAAAGTTTGTCTTGATTAGAAAAACATTTGACATTTGATTTTCATGATCAGCAAACAATTGTCCAAGAAACCCTTAAGACGCCGAAACTTCAAGAGTTGAGTTCTATATTCTGAGCAATCTCAAGACAACGGCTAGGTCAAAAGGAAGAAGATTCTTTGAACATAAACAGTAATCTTGAAGATGGGAAAGTGCTCCTTACACATCTAGAAGGAGATGCCTGCCAAACTGACTGTAAAAGCTCTGCTCATCGGATCTTATAAAATAATAATTCCCTCCTTGAAGGATGACCGAGCCCTTCGAACTGCTTAATCAGCGACGTTGTGAAAGAGTCCTGAATCCTTGAAGAATTTTCTTTTGGAGTCCTGACTTCTTGAGGAATTTTGTTCCCGGATTTTCTAAACCACTTGTTTTCTTTGTACATTTTCAACTGAAGAGGGTTGTATCCCCTTGATGAGACAGCCATCCAAGAAAACTTGTCTTCAAGTGACTTGTAAAAGAGTTGTGTTTTGAACTATCAAGGGAAGTTGTTCTTCAATTTGTATGTGAATGTTTTTTGCGGAGCTGCCCAGTATACACTTTTGTGATTACTGCCACATGAAGAGTTTGCTGCGCCAACAAAGTTACCAACTCAGATGTATTGACTACTCACACATAGACAGCTCCATCAATTAAACAATGAACGTGGTGGTACGTGTAAATTAATCTTAAGTTGCGCCAACAAAGTTACCAACCTAGCCTTGACTACACACAGATAAACGGTTCCTATCAATTGTTTGGTTAATCAATGAACTTGGTAAGATAATCATAGACATTAGTATTTTACTACAAGTATATTTTATAGTAAGGTTTGCGGTAACACTATTGTAAATTGAAAACTTAAGCTTGTATCGTACAATACAGTCCAATTCCATAAGGAAACAGCTAGACTAATTGTACCACCCCCATGCGCTATCAAATTGGACTATTGATGTATTATTCCCAAACTTATGCAACTTGCACTGTTCAACATTTTAAGTGACTATTTACAAAGGTTCAGTTGGCACAGATTTACATCCAATTAGCTACACTCAAGTGGCCAATAGAACCTGGGGTCGATTTCACGAAGATAGTCATAACTAAGGACTAGTCCTATAGTAAAAACTTAAGGCTACAATCTGAAGTTAGGGCAAGTACCTCTTCCTAACTCGAGATAAGACTAGTCTTAAACTCTTTGTGAAATCAGCCTTTTGTATCCTAATAGCAACATCTGTTTGTTGGGGTGTTGTTGTTGTTGTTGTTTTTTTTTGGGGGGGGGTGTTGTGTGGTTAAATTATCTTTCCAACAAGGGAATGAGCAAAGATCCCACAAGGGGTGATAAATGCCAGGCTAGCAATTAGCCAATACCTCACATACAATCGATGGTTAAACAAATTGTGGTTCAGTAACTAGATAACAATAACAATACTTATTCTAGTCATTGTGAAATCAATGGTTAGCTAGGCCGGATTTGAACCCATAACCTTGTTATGGTCTATTAAGTATACTATTTCAGAAGTTTTATTATTGTTCCAACTACCTACATTTTACTTGGTTACAAACAAGACATTATGTTTACATCATTTTTCATCATTGTTGCTGTGTTTCTAATTTTGTCAGCTTTAAGTGCAATTCAGAGCCAAAAGTGCTACATGTTTGTACCTACTTGTCCAGCATCTTGGCACCAGTGGGGTGACTCGTGCTACCAAGTCACTGAGCAAAGTTTTACTTGGGAAGAGGCTGGGGAGCAATGCCTCACTTTGGGCGGGGTTCTAGCTGTACCAAGCAACCTTCAAGAACATAATTTCATGATGACATTGATTTCAACAAATACTTGGATTGGCTGTAATGATATAGAGATAGAGGGGGTATGGGAGTGCTGGGAGGGTGACAGGGTGGTCACATATAGGAATTGGGATTCTAGGGAGGAAGAAAAGGCACAAGGAGGTAGTAATTATCAAGAGAACTGTGCTGTACTGAAACATGGACTAAATGAAGGCGGGAAATGGCATGATTATCCCTGCAATAGTCCATTTCCAGCTGTGTGTAAGAAACATGCTGCTTTAAGCCTTGAGCCTTTACAGTAAATTCTGAGTTACTGCATGAAGAATTGGGTGAAATATTTATATCTCAAGCATAATAAATGTTTACTAAAAGTAAACAATGAAGGTGGTGGTAAGGGTTATTTTCTCCCAACTCCGATGACCGATTGAGCCTAAATTTTCACAGGTTTGTTAATTTATATATAAGTTGTGATACACGAAGTGTGGGCCTTTGGACTATACTGTTTACCGATGTTGTGCAATTGCTTTTTGGGTTGGGATTGGGGTTGGGGGTAGGGCTAGGGTTGGTAATGGGTTAGTGTTAGGGTTAGGGTTTGGAAAATATTAGTTTGGGGGTTGTCGGAACATATTATGTGTAATTATTTAGGCATGAGGGTTTAAATAACCACTGTGTGTCAGGGCCGGCTGAGCAATCAATCGTATCTGGACTCAAGCTTTGGAGTTCTGCAGAGGGTGGGTTTGAGTCCCGGACTTGACTCTTTTTTGTGTCCTTAAAACACTTTTAACTTCGGATGGGACAGAAAGATGTAGGTCCTGTGTGTTGTGTAATGCACAAAAAAACAAACACAAATGCGCTTATCGCTAAGAATCAGTTTTTCCCCTCTGTTTCTGGCAGTAGCTGCTGGATGCGTCGCAGCACCTGGAGTACCTTTATGAGCAAGGGTCGGGATTACGGCCCGGTCACACAGGCCCCGATAACGAGAACGAAAACAATAACGATACAAATGCACGCCCTCGATTGGTTGAATGAGCGTGGGCGTATTCTGCGTGGAGCAATTCAACCAATCGCGAGCGTGCATTTTTATCGTTCTCGTTTTCGTTATCGTTATCGGGGCCTGTGTGACCGGGCCTTTAAACCAATAAAGGAACACGTTGCCTTGGATCGATCGAGTTGGTCTTTGAAAAGCGTTTGAAACCATTTGTTTTGAAATGCATATGGTTAGATAGATAATTTAAAAGTAGAAAATAATGATCCACACAAACATGCCTCGGAATTTCACGGTTTTCCTTTCACGTCGCGAAGAAATACGGTCGGCCATTTATGGGAGTCAAAAATTTGACTCCCATAAATGGCCGACCATGTTAGTCCACGATGTAAAAGGAAAACCATGCAATTTCGATGGATATTTGTGTAGATTATTGTATTCTACTTTTACATCTTTCTAACCATATCAGTTTAATAACAAACATTTACAAACGCTTTTTATAGACCAACCTGTCCGATCCAAGGCAACGTGTCCCTTTAATGTTAAGAGCTTTGAGATGCCCGTAGATAAAGCGATATACAAAAACTAGTTATTATTATTAATGTTATAAATCAGAATTATTTAGGTGTTATGTTTGTACTGTAGATTTGAAGCATAACTGACCTGGTAGTTGTAGTATTATAAGAATTGGCTTTAATCTGGAAGTGTCGTGGTCGAGCGGTTACAAACACCAAATTCAAACTCTGGTGTTTTTGATCAGCAGAGTGTGGGTTCGAATCCCCAGCCGTGACACTTGTGTCTTTAAGCAAGACACCTGACCATTGTTCATCCT